>NW_027555736.1:81121984-82499484 GCF_003287225.1 Phascolarctos cinereus | reverse complement strand
TTGATTTACTTTGGAACACAGGATTGTTGGTTAACTTTTAAAGTTTTAAACTTTTAAGAAGTTGTAGTTGAGAGTACTATAAAGAGTTTGAAATGTTGGGTTCATATAGGAGAAAGAGCCTTGGAATCGGACTATCCTAATTTTGATTTCATCATAATTACTACACTGCTTGTTCACAGGGTGCTTGTGATTGTCAAGTAGGATGTAAATGCATGTAAAAAATTTTGTAATCTTAAAGTGCTATATAAATGTGATCTATTATTGTCTGTAAAAATTCATAATTTGTGTTTCTTAATTCTGTAAATGTTGTATTTCAGTTTCTGCAATTCTCCCTTGTTTCCTGAGATTTTCTGCATATTCTTTGATTATCCTGAGCTGTTTCTTGGGTTGTTGTATTTTCCAAAGGTGTGGCTTATTCAGTCATTTTAAAAGTTTTTTCCCCCATACATTTTATTTTTATTATTTGTAAAAATTAAATTTTATTTTTTCAGTTGTTAAGCATTTTATTTTTTTCTCCCTTTCCTCCCTGCTGCATTGTTCAGTTCTTAATCTTTTAAAAATTGTTCATTTTTTACAGTGTGGATGTTATATAATATAAATTGCTCTGCTTCTGTTCACTTTGCATCAGTTCTTACACATCTTCCCAGGTTTCTCTAAAATCATCTCTAGCTGTTCTTTTAACAGTCATATTTCTTGCTGTTCCACAATGTGTATGGTTTTATTTTCTATTTATATGAAATCCACTGTTATTTCACTTTTTAAAAGGTTTAAGGAAAGAGATAGCCAGAATAGGTAGTGATTTCTAAGAGCCTGGCAATGAAAGAGGAGAGATAGACTGACTCAAAGGGATGAGAGGATCAAGTAAAAGTTAAAAATCCTTTTTATTGTTAAGCTTTGTTTTGACCCAACAGGCATGGCCCCATAGACAACCTTAAAAAATGCTTTCCTCAAAATTGCTAAGTAAAGCTGCCTAATAGAGCAATTATAATTGGTAGTACTGCCTTTTCCCACTCTTCTAACTTAGCTTTAAGAGCATCCCTTCTCAGCCATCCTTGATGATGTCATAAGTTAACAGTCATCACAAGATTACCATTTAGTTGTGTGGAATGGCAAATGGAAAAGGGAAAATCCCATCTACCCCTCAGTTCTAATGAGTAGAGTTGGTAGCAGGAAAGACTTTCCTCCTACATATTGAGGTTCCTTCCTATTACAGCACTATTTGATTATGAGCTGGGTGTATGGGATGTTCAGGGAGGACTAGTGCCTCTGGTGTGAGGGCTTGCTCAGCCCTCTTTCTGGGCTGCTCGTCCACCTTTAGTGTTCATTTGCTACCCAAATCTCACCTGTGGTTCCAAGAAGCTATAGCATTTGCAGCAGCCACACCCTAGTAAAACTGTCTGGGCAGATGGACTAAGCCAGGCTGAGAGTAAATAACAGGCCTCAAACCCATCAGTAAGTTAGGAGGACGTCTACCCCAAGCACGTAAAGACTTCTCTAGTGGAATGGGTGAATGAGAACAATTTGTTCCAATGGCCATGAAGGCAGCTGAAGCAGGCACTGTGGAGCACTTAGGGCTTGTTCAGATAGGGAAGATACTAACGTCATCTACTGCATCCCAGGCCATCAGCAGTCGTCTTGACTTTTGTCCTGCCACTGGACTTTGGTGACTCTGGAACAGTGAGGCTGATGACTCTGGGCAATTCTGCCTCACTTAAATCCAGTTCACTCCCAAGTCAAGATCACTCTTTATGTTGGGATGTCATCAATCCTCTTCATAAACAAAGGACAAACAACGACCGCTGGAATTGGGTGTTAGTCAGCCGCTTTGACAAGTTTTACCAGCTGCTCTAGGGCCCAATATTTCTGACCCAAGGGGATAGTGGACCTCCTTGCTGTCTATTATCATCAGGTAGCTGTCATCCATCCATCTCAAGACAATCCCTGTCCTTCAGAAGGGCATTACCAACTACCAGGCCTCTTCTTTTGACCCTTACTGGATGATCTCTTACCTGATAGCTCCTATGGATCTCCTTTATCATTCCCCAGAGGATCAATATCTGCTGCTTCCTCAACTCTTCTCTCTCATTTTCAGAAAAAGTTTCACATTTGTTCTGTATCTCCAAGTGTTGAGTGGTCTTTCTTCCCTTCCTCCTTTGTTTCAACCTCCAACTTCCTGATGAAGGTCAGAGTCTACCACTGCCTTTTCAGATTCTTTTGGTTCTTGGTTTTAACACTTGATTCCTTCTGGCTTTTAAAGGAACACTTCATTGTCCCTGATAATCTGCAGTGTGGAGAGATATTCAGTTCCTACTACCTTTTCTTTTAGTCAGTAGAATAAGTTAAGATATGATTTGCTGTATAATATAATTTGATTTTAAATATGTTCTAAGTTAGCAGACTGATTAATGAGTCCTTTTCAGGCATCAAAGGTGTAATCAGATCCATTTTTGACCAGTACTAAGCAACATCACAGAAAATGAAACTGATTACATATAAATGCAGGGGTTCTTAACCTTTTTGTTTGTCACAGACCCCTTTGCCAGAGTGGTGAAGCCTGTGGTTCTCTTTTGGAAATCATGTTAGTTGCCTGCTTTCATAATTTGAAAGAAAAGCATAATTTCAGTCAGAAGTTAGTAAAAAGAAAAATATAACATTTTTTCTCATCTAAGTTCATAGACACTCCCCCTGCCCCCTCCCAAATCTAAAGAAAGATCATGGACCCTATGTTAATAACTCCTGCCATAATGTAAAAGAAATGAATGGTAATGAATTTAAATATTTTATCTGAATGTGTTTGGACTATTGCCCTGTTAGATTTAATTAGAAGTATGGATAAAGATGAGAAAATATAGTATACAATTAAAACAACTTCACTCTGATGCAACAATTAATGAAATCTTTTTGTATCTGGATAGGTTATTTGAGTTCTCTAGGGAAACATCGTTCTGTTTTTATTTTGAAATATCTTTTGGGGCCATAAAATTATTTTTAAAATACAGAAATCAAGGAAATAGCTATATATAGCTTTCTACAATTTTAAAACATTTTGATATATAAAGATATCTCAACACAATTTAGCTTTCAATTATTTTATCTGTGTAATCCTGTTTTAAATATAGGATTATAAGCATACAATAAATGAACTGAAGACACTGTTAGCTGAGAAAGAAGACATCATTCAAAAGTTTAAAGAATTGAATTGTGAGAATTCTGATGCTTTGCAAATAACAGCTTTGACCACATCTGGTGTAGAGGTGAACAAAGGGAAGCAATTGTCTCCTAACATACAGGTAAGTTGGAGTTGAAGTTTAAAAAAAAAAAGCTTTTAAAACAGGTGTTTATTGAAATATAATTGAATGATGACCAAAACAAACAAACAAACAAAACCAGTGTTAGGATATAATTTGATATAAATTTTGATGGCTGGAATTTTAAAAGTCGTATTTTTTTCAATAAAGCCTGAGTGTAAGTATACAGTAATGAGGTTGTTTTGTGGCTATCAGTTTTTTGCAATAGCCTTGTACTTTTCCTCCTGTCAAGTAACTGAATTTTGATTTTTGTTGAGCTCTGGTCTTTTTATCAGGAAGGTTTGGAAGTCTCCTATTTCATTGAATATCCGTCTCCTCCCTTAAAAAATCATGCTTATTTTTGCTGGTAGTTGATCCTTGGCTGCAATCCAAGGTCCTTTGCCTTGAGGGATATCACGTTCCATGCCCTACAGTCTTTTAACGTAGAAGCTGCAAGGTCCTGTGTAATCCTGACTGTGGTTCCCTGATATTTAAATTGTTTCTTTCTGGCTGCTTGCAGCACCTTCTCTTTCATCTGGTAATTTTGGAATTTTGCTATTATATTCCTTAGCATTGTCAATTTAGGATCTCTTTCAGGTGGTGAGCAATGTATTCTTTCTATGGTTATTTTACCTTCTGGTTCTAGGACTTCTGGGAAGTTTTCCTTTATGATTTCCTGAAAGATACTGTCCAGGCTCTTTTTTCATCATGATTTTCAGGTAGTCCAATAATTTTTAAATTGTCTCTCCTGAATTGATTTTCCAGGTCGGTTGTTTTACCGATGAGGTATTTTACGTTTTCATCTATTTTTTCATTTTTTTGTTTCTGTTTGACTGATTCTTGCTCTCTCATAGAGTCATTAGTTTCCATTTGTCCAATTCTAGTTTTTAACAGATTGTTTTCTTCTGTTAGTTTTTGTACTTCCTTCTTCAATTGGCCAATTGTGTTTTTTAGGGACTTGTTTTCTTCAGTGTATTTTTTTTCCAATTGGCCAATTGTATTTTTTAAGGACTCTTCTACCTCTCTCATTTGACTTTTAAAATCCTTCTTGAGCTCTTCTAAGAAGGCTTTTTGGGCTTCAGACCAGTTCATATTTCCTTTTGACATTGCAGATGTGGGTTTGTTGACAATGTTGTCCTCTTCAGAATTTCTGTCTTGATCTTCACTCTTTTCATAATGTGAATCTATGGTACGTTTCTTTTTACTTATGGTGTTTCTTTATTCCCTGGCCTTTAAAGAGATTGAGTTCTCTTGCTGGGGAACAGAGGGCACTGACCCAAGCTTCTTGTGTTGGGAGCCTAGGTCTTGGTCACTGGCTTTGTGTGCTGGGGCCTCTTATGTTGGCAATTGGAGGCTGTAGGGTTCTGGCAGCTTACCTTGTGTTGGGCTGGAGTCAGCAAGGCTAGAACTTTCAGGCAATTCTAGGTTGCCTGCTTTTCCTTTCCTTTAGCTTTCTTCAGCTCCATTTAGATGGGTAGTGCAGGGTATTTATCTGCCTGAGGCCCCTTGCAGTGCTGCCTCCCTTGTTTCTGCTAATGCACTGGGAGATTCCTTTTCAGTAGAGTGCCAAGGCACCTGGTGGTTTTGCGAGCTGGCCTCCACTGGTTCCCTAACCCTCACCGAGGCACTCAGAGGTCCAAGTATTGGTGTTTGCCTGCTCTACCACCTGGGCTTCAGGATTTCTTCCTGGTTGACAATTGGAGGCTGCAGGGCTCCGACAGCTCACCTGGTGTTGGGCTAGAACCAGCAAGGCCGGGACTTTAGGAAGACTTTAGGAAGCTTTTAGGTTGTTTTCTTCACCTCCTTTCAGATGAATGCCACAGGGTACTTGTCAGCCTGGGGCCCCTTGTAGTTCTACCTCCCTTATTTTTGCTAAGGCATTAGGAGACTTGTTTGCTGGGCTGCTGCACTGCTGCTCCCCGTCTTTCTTCTAGTTCAGCTGTTCCAGGGTATTTTTCTGGGGTGATATTTTCTGGGTTTTCAGAGGTTGATAGGGGAGAGTGAGAGCGACTACCTTTTTACTCCACCATCTTGGCTCCCAGAAGCAGAACCTGAATTTTAATTTTTATAGAAGAGGTACGGAATAACTCAGGAATGGAGTCAAAAATCTATGTTTTTTTTCTAATCTTTTGTGACATTGGCACTTAATATGTTATTGAGAATAACAGCAATACAGTCATATCATCTTTTCATGATAGGACAGCTAGGCTGCACAGTAGATAAGAGTGCTGGGCTTGGAGTTAGGAAAACTCCTCTTCCTGAGTTCAAATCTGGCCTCAGACACTTACTAGCTATGTGACCCTTGGTAACTCACTTAACCCTGTTTGTCTCAGTTTCCTCATCTGTAAAAGGAGCTGGAGAAGGAAATGCCACAAGATTCTAGTATCTTTGCCAAGAAAACCCGAAATGGGATCATGTAGAGTCAGACATGACTGAAAACAACTAAGCAACAACAACAGGGGCAGCTAGGTGGCTCAGTGGGTAGAGCACTGGCCCTAGAATCAGGACGACCTGAGTTCAAATCCAGCCTCAGACCAGACACTTGACTCTTACTAGCTCTGTGACCCTAGGCAAGTCATTTAACCCCAGCTGTCTCACCAAAAAACAAACAAAACTCAATAACGGTCATGTTTTCACAGATAGAATATTATCCTCATACATTTATAGTTTTTTAAGGGTTATTAACTATGTTTTAAGTGGAGAAAGTAATCCTGAGACCTCTTTTTTTGAGGAAATAAAAAAATAATTCAGGGAACAATCTTTCCTAACTGTGGGGGGAGGGAAAGAGGAAGAGGGAGATGCCCCCATCTTAGCACTTAATTCACACGAGGCCTAATTTCAGTTGTGACTTCAATTCAGTAAACATTCCTTAAGTACCTACTATGTGCCAGGCACAGTACTCAAAACTGGGGCTATAAATAAGAAAAAGACAGCCCCATCCCTCAAGGGGCTTACAGTCTAATAGGGGAAGACAACCTACAAAAAGAGGTAAAAAGGGGTGGGGGTGCTTCATGGTGTTCCATGGATTTGAGAGCTGCTTATGTAAGATGGAGTTACCTAGAAGGTTGTGAGCCCTGCATAAAGGCTTTTGAAAGAATTTATTGCTCTTCCCTCAAGCCCCCCAATCAGAAGGGTGAGCAACTAGGATGAGCTGAGAACGTGTAAAGTATCAAAATCTGAGTCATTCTGCATGATGATTAGATTTTAGATTTTTCTGAAATCTGAGAGAAAGATCTTTTTATATTTCTGTGAGTACAGCAAGATGATTTCATAACATTCTCATTTGCCATAAACTGGGGAGTTAATAGCACATGGCTTTGTAACTTGATCTTCACAATACATAACATGTTTGGCTGAATAAACATTTCACCCCCTAACTTTTTAAAAGTTAAAGAGAGAGAGAGAGAGTGAGTGTGTGTGTGTGTGTGTGTGTGTGTGTGTGTGTGTTAGGTATACTCTGAAAAGTAATTATGCAAAGTGACTTCCAAGAGTTAGTTTTTTCATTATGTGGGTGTTCTGTTCATTGGTATAGATATTAAGGATGTCATTTGAGGGATAGAGGGTTTATATGGAGGAACAGAGTGAAATTCATGATACATAGAAGCAGATCCTGCAGAAAAGATCATAGGAAAGAAATTAATTAGGAGATGATTACTATCATCCAGACATGAGCTAATAAGGCCCTAGACTTGTGCAGCATGAAGTGAAATAGAATGGGAAAAGAAGAATGTGAGACACCATAAAAGTAGAATTTACAGGACTTAATTTACAGACAACACTGAAATCTGAGCGTTGAGGACTAGCAGAGTAGTAGCTATGAGACTAAGCAAGTCATTTAAGAGTTGGAGGAAGATGAATGCTTCATCTGCGTACTTTAATCCAGTTTACAATTTGTACCAACCAGTTTGGGGTCTATATTCCTTATCAGGACTATTTTAAAATATTTTTCAAAGTTTTATAACTTATGTTAATCTTCTGTTTTAAGGAAAAGGACAAACAAAATCCAGATAGCAGCAAGTCTGGAAATGCCCTTCCTCCCAATAGCAGCAAGTCTGGAAATGTTCTTCTCCCCAATTCTGAGACAGTTGAGAAGGAGACATCATCTGTGCCCCGTCCAAGTGATGAGCTCTCTGTGGCTGAAACAGAGGTGGGTCCATTGTTGTAGAACTAATGAATTTGATGGCATTATTATCAATGGCACAGACTTACAAAAATTGTACTTTAAAACTTGATTTGACCCATGCCTACTTTATTTTCTATTGAGAGAATATTTAACCATTTGACAAGATATTAAACTATTCTCAGAGATAGGGCAAATTTGTTATTAACTTGCCCCAAAAGCTTTTGCATATATCAATATAAGCAAACTTGATAGATGGAAATGTAAATTTACACAACATTTTAATTGAGGTGATTATTTACAGTATCCTTAATATTACAAATCAACTTCCTACAGGGTTCCTTTGAATCAGGAGCTCCAGTAGCCACTGGAAATCTGAACTATTTACAAAAAAAATTAACAGAATTTTCCTTAATACAATTGTTGTATGAACTAAAGTATACCTGTTACTTTTTTGGGAGGAGGAGGTAAATTAAGCACAATCTACAGACTCTTTTCCGTTCGTCCCTCCTTTCTCTTTTCTACCTTTTGGATAAGGTTGAATGTCAAACATTGAGAGCTGAAATTGGAGAAGTAGTAGTTTACAACATAATAGTCATTGGCTTACTGGAGGGTGATATTAGAAATTCCCGGTGGAGATTCACCCCAGCTTATTGTCTTTATGTCATTTTTAGGGAAAAGGTAAGTCATATTTAATTCTTTTTTTAAGTTTTTTTAAATTCTGAACTTAACAGATATCAAAAAACCATTTCTATATACAACACAGATCACACAAAGAGGACAGTATATAAAATTGAAACTCCATTCTATAGCACTTTTTAAAAAAAGTTTATAATAAACTTAACTCACCACCTTCAAAACTGTCCCACTTGTCTGTTCTTCCCTCTGAATCATCCTATGTACTCTGTACTTTTAAAAATGCTTCAAAGGACTTCCTCTCTTTTCTTCTCTTTCTTTCACTTGTCATTACCCCTCTCCTTCAACCCTTTCCCTAATCAGAAACAAAATTGAAAAAACCACCACCAAACTTGTAACACATAAGCATTCTCAAACACAACAAATCCATACGGTGGCCACATCCAAGAATGTATGTCTCCTTCCATACCTTGAGGCCACATCTCTGTATCAGGATGTGGGTCATGTTCTTTGTTATAGGTCCTCTGGAAATTCATCATTTAAAGTTATTTTTCTTTACAGTGATGTTGGCATTGTATTTACTTTGCACCAGTTCCTGCTTCCCAGAATTCACTGAAATAATTTGTTTCATCATTTTTTATGATGCAGTAATATTTCTGTACATTCACATACTACGATTCAGCTATTTCTCAATTGATAGAAACCCTCTTTGCTTTTTTTTCCTTTTCCTTTTAATTTTTTTCCTTCAGGATCAGGAAGGGTTTTTTGTTTGTTTGTGACTATTCCTTCCCCAGTATTATCCTTCCTTTTTACCACTCCTCTCCCCATCCTGTTTCTCTCTTCAGTTTGATCTATTTCTACTGTGATGCATGAAAGATGAAACAACTGAGGAAACAAAGGTTCGAGCATCCAAGCATATCGATTTATTAATAAGCAAAGTATACAATTGCACAACCAATCGGAACCAGACCTCCTTAACTTTGCACTACAGGGGGAGACAGATTTTTATGCATTAAAACAATTAATCAAATATGCTCCTGCCTCTGGTCCCTTGGCTCTTGAATTCTTTCTTTCTGGTTGCTTGTGGTGGGTGTGTGTGTGTGTGTGTGTGTGTGTGTTTTCTGGGACTTGGGAGCTCTGGATTTTAGCTTTGTCTTTGCTGGGACTTTCTTTTTGGCATTTCTTTCATCAAGTGGTTTGCTCTTTGATTCCAATATATATATGGGAAGTTCTCTGTTATTATTTCTTGAAACATAGTGTATAGACTTTTTTTTTTAAATCATAGTTTTCACAGAGTTCAGTGATTCTTAAATTATCTCTTCTTGACCTGCTTTCCACATCACTTGTTTTTGTAGCAGGCTATTTTCTGTTTTTTGCTTCATTTCTTCTTGGTATTCACATAGTTCTTGTGGGAATTTTTTTTTCCTTTGAGTTTTCACTTCTTGTTGCAGTTACTGGATTCCAATCTGGATTTTTGGGCATCTCCAGATCTATTGTAATTCTTTATAGTAGTTTGCTTCTTCATCTCACCAACCTTAGCTCCTGCACTGGGGCTTTGTGCCAAGGCCCACCTTCTCCACTTGTACTTTCGGGTGGGGTGGAGAGTCCTTAATCTCAACGTGGATCACCTGAATTCCTAAGCTGACCTCTGCTTACTGGGGTTAGAGCCCTCTGGATCTTTGAGTTTAGGGTGCTGGATCTTCAGGGATTTTTTTCTGTTTTTTGGGGTTGAGTGCTAAGGACCCAGACCTGTGGGTCCTGGTCAAGGACCTACTATGACCACAGGCATACTGTATTGGTTGCTATCTCTTCTGGTTCCTTTACTGTGGGTTTCCCACAATCCTGAGGATTTCCTGGAGCAGGCTTCGGCTGTTGATGCCAGCGAAGACAGAGTGTCTCTGACCTATCTGTAGTAGGGCTGTGAGGCTGTCATCTTGTTTACCTGAGCATGGGTGCTGCATTTTCCAGCAACCTCGTTTTCTATTGCTTTGGAAGATTGACCTTTTGTGCGGTTGTCTGGTTGTGGAAGTTACCTACTGTAATTTCATTTAATTCCTTGGGCATTACTGGTGTGACTTTAAAGGTAGTTTTCTGGTGTAGTTGAGCTACTTGCATTTTTCAGATGGCCCTCTTGGCTAGCAAAAGTCACATTTAATTCTTCTTGGAATGATCCTATTTGCCACCTAATTTTTTGTAGTTTTATTTGAACCTTTTGTACTATTTCTTGATATGCCCCACTTCTCCATCTAAATAGAACTTTTCCTTTTAACAGAGAAAAATAAGAAAAACCAACCACTTCAATAACCAAATCTTCCAGTACATGCAACCCTGTGTTCCTATAGCTCTCCAGCTCTGTAAAGAGTGGAAGGACTTATCATCGGTCCTCTACCAACCATCTGTTTTTGGAGACTCACTGCAGGCACAAAGGAACAATAACCTGGGGAAATGTTTAAAGCCTGGAGCTTTCTGCATTTGACCATTCTGCTCATTAGAATGTTATGTTGTAATTGTACATGGCTGGCCACATTTAATATTTTCAGAAATGACTGGCTGTAGAGCTGCAGGCGAGCAGAAATATTAGATGATGTGATGAGGGCAAAGGAAGCAATGTTCCCTTTCCTTCTTTCCACACTACTCTTCTGCTCACTACTAATTTTGACTTGTGGGCTCCAAGTGCTCCCAGCAGATCAACCAAGAAAATTATTTAAATATGACCACTCAGTGCCCTTCTTCTTTCACTAGATGAGTTAGGATTACTTTTGGGGTCCACAGGAAGTAATTGGAAAGGGAAACTGATTAGATTCTTTTATCAATATTACTTTCCGTGTTTAATTACAGTTGCTTTCTAAATCAGTAGTTTTATGATACACTAAAGACTACATCCATGGAGGAAAGAAAAAGGCCCTATGTACAGAACTTAACCTATCCTAATGAGGTTTATTGGAAGACACTTTTTACAGTCAATAGAGGCCTTGGAAGAGTTGGAAAAGGGAAGAAACATTTGCCAGCCATGTGCCTTAAGCTCTATCCATTAGTGATTAGGGAAAGGGCTAGCGCTGGAAACTCATCAAATGTCTAGTTAGAGGGAGGTTGCAGCACCATAGACTGAGTGGCAGCCCAAAAGTTGTTTTCTACCAGCTGCCTGGGTGTCAGATCACTTAGTTGGGGGAGGAAGGAATGGCAGTTACCAAAGAGGCTTGGGAGGGCTGTAGCATCTAGCATGACTCACAAGATTTCCTTTATTAAACAGAAAAAAAGGTCCCATCTCTTGAGACACATCAGTAGTGTTTCGATTGTCTTGTTCCTAAGGATTTGAGGGCAGTGATTGGCTAGATGGAATAAGCAGCTAGGATGGAAGGGCTCTACTTAAGAGGTAGAATTCTGTTATCTCTTGGAACCAGGGTGCTACCAAACACTACTTCATTTGGGCTGAGGTCAGCATTAACATGATTTTGGAAACAGGGATAGATCTTCCCAAGGGAAAAAGGTAAATTTGAGAAGGGCAGCAGATTGCACAGGTAAGCAGACTAAAACGCTCAGTAGAAACTGACTCTAACAGTTATTATCTCTAAATAATTTTACCACTGCAGAGTCCTTGAGACATGTTCTTTTGAGTAATGGATAATAAAGCCTTTGCTTTAAGCAGTTAGATGGTTTCCTTAGAATTCTACCCTTTGGGAATGCTGACCCAGATAGAGATGGAGAGAAAAGCTCCAACAGGATTCTAATATGAGAGAAAAAAGGCCTCAATTTATCAATATTACTAGTGAGTGATATCACTGTGTTTATGTTTTCTAGCAAGTGACATCAATTTGTTTGCATTCACAGCATGAGGACGGCACTTGCAGTTAACAAAAATCTTAAATGGAAAATATGTATTTGTATTCATTATTAAAGGAGCTATAAAAATCAGATGTGGAAAGCATTGTCTGACTCATAATTTTGTCAACACTAATACATAACCTTATAATAAAATTAAATACATTTTAAAAGACCAAGTTTAATGTTTAAAATCATATTTACAAAAAATGGTAAATGATTATAAACAAAACATTCTGGTTTTTAGAAAGACACTAATTGTATGTTAATATTTTAGACTCCTCTACCTATGGACTACCCAAAGTAAAGTTCATTGAACAAGTATTTATTAAGTGACTACTATGTACAAGGCACTGTGCTAAGCACCAGAATAAAAAGTAAAAATGAAAAGTAACCTCTGTATTCCGGAGTTTGGAATCCGCGCCAGGGCTATCCATCCATCCCTTCTAGTTTCTAGTAGAATAGAAAATGGTAATGTAGTAGGTTTTCTCTTAATGACTAAACAAAGATTTCTTTTTAAAAAACATTAGGTACATAAGATCAATCACTCAGTTGACCACCATTTATTTAAATTCGTACTATGTATCTGGCACTGGGCTAGAGTGTTGTAGATCACAAACAAACCAGTCTCTACTCTCAGGGACTTTATATTCTGTTGGGAAACAGCATATGTATATAGTATGTCAATTTATACAAAATAAATATGAAGTTGTTAAGGAAATCTAAACCAATCTCAGTACTGACATCTGTATGAACAAATGGGATTTCAATTGCACATAGTCATATTTAGGTAAGGGAAACTTCTTAATTTGGGTTCTTTTCTTACCTTTGGTGACAGAATAAGTAGGCAATACAATGTATGAATTAGTTTTGCTTGAATTAGCATATCTACTGCAGGGTTTTCTTTTTCTTTTTTATTCTTTTCAGTGGTGGGTGGGAGGTGCCTTTCTGCTCATGGAAAATAGCCCATCTTTTATTCTAGTCATTCTCCTAGCAGTATTTTGAAGGAACACTAATTAGTTCATGGAGGAAGGACATCAGGTTCCAGTCATGGTATTAGCAAAATTTCTGCCTTCCCCCTCCTCTACTGTCTTTCTCTACTCTGCCAAAAAACCATGATTACTCTGCTCAACTCAGATTGGAGAAATCCTGTGTAAATTTAAACCCCCATGTTCAGATTCTTGAGTCTTTACTCTTTTTTATCCTTCCTCTCATTTCTAGTCAGTTATTACATTCTCTCTATTTTACCTGTGTATTATTTGTCTGTCTGTCCCCCTTCTCTGTTTCCACTGCCTCCCTCCAGGTAAGAACTGCTTCCTTCACCAGCCAAATTCTTTAAGTTCCTAGTGGGACTTTGCCTCCAGCAATCTGGACAAAGGAATCTCTCTCTAACCAGACCACTCTGGTTGGTTTTCTCCTTCATGAGCTGGGTCGCCCTAAACTCTAATGGAGGGGTGCAGGAGCTTAAGCTTGATGCTTTAGAGCTAGGATTTACTTGGATGAGATTCTTTTCATACTCTAAACAGCAGACAGGTCTTTTAGTTGGGTGGGGTCCTGTCCAAAATCAAGGAGCACGTTCTCAGAGGATTTGGGCAATTGCATCTATTAGCAATTATAAAGCTTTAATCCTAATTTAATAATTGATTGTTATAATAGGACAAATAGGAAATTGATAGAGGGAAGACACTAGAATTAAGAGAAATAAGGGAAAGCTTTAAGTAAAAAGTGGGATTTTAGTTGGGACTTAACGGAAGCCAGGGAACTCAGTAGGCAGGATTGAGGAGAGAGAGCATTCCTTCTAGGCATGGAGCATAGCCAGAGAAAATGCCCAGAATAAGATGGAGTGACTTGTTTGTGGGACTGCCAGGAGGCCAGTGTCACTGTATTGAAGAATACGTATTGGGGAGTAGGGTGTAAGAAGACTGGAAAGGTAGGAGAGGCCTAGGTTGTGAAGGGCTTCGAATGCCAAACACAGCATTTTGTATTTTCTCCTGGGAGGCAATAGGGAGCCACTGGAATTTGAGTGAGGGTGTGCCATGATCGGACCTGTGCTTTAGGAAAATGACTATAGTGGCTGAATGGAAGATGGATTGGAGTGGGAAGAGATCTGAGATAGGCAGACCCACTAGCAGCTATTACAATGTGGTCCAGATGTGAGGTGACGAGGGCCTGCACTAGAAGGGTAGCAGTGTCAGGGAGGAGGGGCATATTTTAGAAAGGCCGTCAAGGTGAAATCGATTGGTCTTCAATAACACTTTGTTTCTACCTTCCTTATTACTTATTATACATATTGTATATTACAATTATTTGTGGATATGCCCTTCGTGCTGCACTACAAGTCATACAGGAACCACTAATCTTTGTATCTCCTCCAGCACTTAGAATAGTGCTCTGTTTACAATGATTTATTTTTTATTATTATTTTTTACAACTCTTTTTATTTTATTCACAGTGCTTTATTTATATTTGTTTAATTGAATTGAGGAGTTCCATGGCAGTACACCTTTAACATTTAAGTTTAGCTTTGTCTATACAGTTTGTATCTTGATAATCACAATAAGGAAAAGCCACTGTGATCCAGTATAATTTAGTTATGAATCCATCACTTTGTAAAATTGTCTTTTTCTTTTTGTCTTTCCATTTCAACTCTAGGATGGTTCAGGTGTAGTCCTTGACTCTTCTGAAGTATCTACAGAAAATGAACACACGACTCGGTTCCCAAAATCAGAGTTAGAGATCCAGTTTACTCCTCTGCTGCCTAACAAGATGTCAGTGAAGCATCCTGGTAGTTCCATACCAGTGACGGTTAAGATATCCAAGCCAAGGAAGAGGAAAAGTAGTGAGATGGAAGAGGTAAATCCTTCCCTGACAAGTCAGTGTCCAAAAACATTTATTTTTTATGTTTTTACCTTCTTCAGAATTCTCTAGGACCTGCTGATTTTTAGCTGTATTTAAAATCTCTAGAATCACATTTTAAATGTGAATTTCAGAAAATCCTTGATTTAAAAGTTTCACTTATGGTGGACCTCATATTTTGAGAGGCTGCTGGCAGCTGCCCTGAATCCAGGTATAATTGTACAAATTGTACAAATAACTCACCTGATACAAGCAAGAGATATAAAGAATACAGTTGTCAGACACAGAATAAGAATACGTGTTGAAAGCCCTGGTGCTTATGTTGGTTCCGATTAGCACACATCCTCCCCTTTGTCTTCCTGCTCCTCACAAAGAGTCCTGCCTAGACCCAGCGGCCCTCAAGGATATTATTTCTCCCCTCCCCCTCACTATGCTGGGAGTTTTTATGTCTCCATGTTTTTTCTAGTCACCACATCACTAGTGCAAACCCTTCCCTCATATTTCCAAGAAAGAAGCATAAACCTTTGTGCTGTAGCTGCTTATGTGGCAGGGTCTAATGGTCACCAATGTTCTCTTCGCTTGAAATGTCATCTGTTCCACAGCTTAGAGACTTCTCTTGAAATGATTTCTGTTCCCCAGGGCCTGGTAATTGATAGGGGCCCAGCCATACCCTCCCACATCTGATTTTACTTTTTTCTTCAAACTCTACATATGTGGACCAATTTAGAATGACAGACTTTAATGATCCTTGCCATGGATGTGAGTAAAAAGTGCCCCGATATTTGATAAAGAAGAATACATAAACTATGCTGTACCCAAGTGGGGTTCCATGCCTGCCCGTCCTCTTCAGTTCTTACCAGAGGGTTCATAACTGGAAGCCTTCTTTGCTTTCCTATCCATGATGCTTTGCTATCCATCGTGACTTCTTTTATTCCATTTCTTCTTTCAAGTTCCTTCTTTCTTATCTCTTCCAGTCTCACTCACAATGCACCTCTATGGTGCCCTTAGTGACAGTAATTTTTAATTTTTTTGAAGACTGTACTATTGCATATCTTACAAAAACACCAATAGAATAGTGGTATTAACAAGATAGGCTGGGGTTCTGAGGGAAGTTTGGAGCCTTGCAGTTTCTTCTTCTTTTTTTTTTTTTAAGGCAATTGGGGTTAAGTGACTTGCCCAGGGTCACACAGCTAGTAAGTGTCAAGTGTTGATCTGAGGTCAGATTTGAACTCAAGTCCTCCTGACTTCAGGGCTGGTGCTCCATCCACTGCGCCACCTAGCTGCCCCAAGCTTTGCAGTTTCATGTAGGCAATCTAGGCCATTTTAATGGGCCTAATGGTTTAATTCTGGGCCCAACGTTGTCTATCCCATATATAGTCATTCTTTGTGGATGGTTGGACCAAACTCTTTGGAGTGGTTATGGTTCCCTTCCAAGAAGCTCTACAGTTTTCTAGGGCTTGATGTACCTAGCCCAATGTCATTTGTAAGTAAGAACATATGGAGGACCTCACCATCCTTAGTGAATCCCTCTTCAACTTGGATTCTGTGCTGGATCTCCCCCACAGAAGTTAACACATCTTTTCTGGGGAGAGAAAGGGACTAAAATAGATTTTTACTGACATCTTTATCACCTAAATATATCCCCATATCTCTTTTTCTCCCTTCCCCTCCAAGAGCCATCTCTTATGACAAATAATTTTTTTAAGAGGAAGAAGAGAAAAAAAAATTAACAAAACAGATCACCTACTGAAAAAATGTAACACTATATTCAGTGTTCCATACCAATGGACCTTGACCTCTGCAAAGGAACTGGAAGAGGTGTCAGACTTATTCTGTACAATTTCACAACACTTGGTCTTGATTGTTTTGTGATTGTTTTTCTGTTTATATTATAGTCATGTATATTGTTTTCCTGGCTTTGCTTACCTGCATCAGTTCATATAAATCTTCCCATGCCTCCTTTTTCTTCATGTTCTTCATTTCCTACAGAACAGTAATACCCCATTACATTCATAGGACACAATTTGTTTAGCCATTCCCCATGGAATTTACTTTATAGTTCTTTGTTACCACAAAAAGTGCTGTCACAAATATTTTGTAGTCTTTGAGGACTTTTTGTCCATCATCTCCCTGGGGTGTGTGCCTAGCAGGGGAATCTCTAGTTTGTGGCTCTTTTAGACAATTGGGGGTGTACAGCATTTAAGTGCTGAATTATTGAGGGTGAGGTTGGAGTGAGTTAGCTATTATATTCACTGAAGAATGACTGAAAAAGGAAAGTTACCCTTTTCTCTAATTGTTTCCTATTTAGCAGGTTTAAATTTTGTATTTTATGCTATCTTTATGACATTGAAGTTAATGTCTTAGGTAACAACACAGACTTTTTAAGATTTTAAAGAAGTCACTGGAGAAAAATTCATTATCGATGGACCAATATTGTAATTTTTTTCCCCCCAGAACTTAGTAAAGTATGAAAATAAGAAAAATGTTACCACACCCAGAACTAAATTGCCAGGCTCAGATGGTTGCAGTTCTGTCAAAAAGGAACAGAAGGTTTGTTGGGGTTTTTTTTCCATTCCCCTTAATAGTGGCCATTAGTTTGAATCTTATTTGCAGAAATTTTAATGACAGTGAAGTGTTATTATCAATTATTAGCCTAAAGCACAATCATATTAATTTATTAAGATGTACAACACTACCTTTAAGCTCCACCTGGAATACCTTGGGTACAGCAAACTGGATCAAATAAAACAGAGGTTAGGATACCTTGTCATACCCAACTTGATTGAAACTTAGCATGTCAACTTTTGCTGCCCTTGTTGTGTTACTCCCTGCCTTCACCAACTCAGTCTCCAGCTTAAATCCCTGTATAGCCTATCTACTACTGTTGTCTAGGGGCATCTGCTTAGTCAAAGTCCTCTACTGAAGCTTTCCCTTCTTCCAGTTTGGCCTATGCCCCATCTCCATTTTAATTTCCTTTCCTTGGCCTTGCCTCCAAAGACAGCAGTGTCCATGACTGGGATAAAATGTAATTTATCTTCATTGTGAAAAGATCAAAATTAATATTACCCTGAGTTTCTACTATGTTGATTTCTACTATATTGATTCTACAATGTAATTGATTTTATGCTGTATTGATTTTTATAATTGAGTCTGCATCTGCCTAAAGCCACCTTTCTATGTCCTTGAGTTAAGCTCAAGAATTCAGTTCAATGGGAAAAACTGTTACCTACCATATCTTCAGCTCCTGGGAAAACTCTAGGACATCTGTTTGTTATCTTTAAAGGCCTATAAGTTGATCTGGCATGTTTTCACAAGGCATACTGCCTGTCCCTGCCTGTCATTGTACAATTAAGGAGGGTCTCATCTCCCTGACGAACCCTCCTATGAGCCAGGAAGTCTGCTATCCCTGGTCCATTAACAATGTCCTTGGGATGCATAGGCCCATAATCAATCATGTATTCCTTAATGACAGCCCCAAGGGAGTGCCAGCCCCATTTGCTTGATGTAACCAACGATGTTGTTCCCGCCTCAGTGATGCTGTCTACCCTGTAACCAATTACATTATCTTTCCTACCTGCCCAACTCTGTTCTTTGTTCTCTTGTACTTCCCAAAACTATATGATGTCTAGAAAACCCTACCTCAGGGTCTTTGGTTATTGAGAGGCAATAGAACCAATTTATTGGTTACTGCTAGTCTAACAAATAAATTGATCATATTCGAGCCATTATCTCTCAATTTACCTTAATTTTCAAATATAACAATTGGTAGACTATAAAGAGGCTCAACAATTTATTAAAAAATATCAAATTGCTTATACTAGACTTACAGGATATATTAAAGTTCTAAACTTTTTGTATTTATTGTTTTGTACTTATACAACTCATATCTTTGAGTTGGAACAAGTAAAAGAAAAGAGTTTTGCTACACTATAATAGTAAAGAAATGAAGCAAAGTTAAATTTCAATACTTTTCTACCTTTTCATACATTTTTGAAAAATAAAAATGTTTGTATACCCACTAGGTTTCCACCACCTTATCATCTAGAAAGGCATGTTATTCTTTACGGAATCAGGTGCCTGCTCTCAGCAGAAAGTCATCCACTAAGAAAAAAGATGGAACATTACAAAAGTTTGGGGAGTTCTTACAACATTCGCCAACAATTCTTCACTCAAAAGGTTTGTAGAAAATTAGTTAAATGTATGAGGTCTAGTAAAATTTCCCTCTCTTTACCCCTGAAGAAAATTTCATGAATTTTTTTTATTTTTGGTATGATCCTAATTAAATCTCTTCTTAGATTTTTTTTTTTTACAAAGCTCTAACAGTCTCTAATGTCACATATGCCTATTGATTAAATGAAGAAGGTTGGATGGAAAACCCATCAGAGGAAAAGCTGGTGAAAACAATCTTCTGGAACATACTGTACCTGGCTACCTTCTCTAGTATTGGCTGCTTCTTCTCTCATGACCCCTGAGCATACTAGGCCAAGGAGAGGAATATACATACTTCGTCCAAGGATTTATTAATCCATGCTCCTTTTTGCCACTTCTAGAACCATCCCTTTTTCACTGTCATTTGGCAACCTCTCCTCATTTGAGGTTCACTCTGTCTCACCATGCCCGTATTCTTGTCACAGTTATCTGTTGGCATCTAGATATTTTATCTTCATTTATCTAAGAGTTCAGACGTTGGCCTATAGTTTTTCTTTCCACCTCAACTTCTGCCTAATATATGGGGACGTTAGTACATACGTTGATATCCCCTCAAACACCCAGGCCTCCCCTTGATTCTCAGTTACCACAGCCTACATCTTCACTCCATCTCAGCCACACAGATGGATGACCACACTCTTAGTCTTGCCATCATCTGTCTTTCTGCTGTCTCCTTGACCTAGTGTTCTGAAATCCATCTCTGATCACAGTATCTTAATTTTTTTTTGTCTTCTGCCTCACTTTTCTTAAAGTTATTCTTTGTTTTCACTGTGACCTTTAGTCTGTCCCTATTTGGATCTCTCACCCTTGTTCTGGCTTTACTGTTCTCCCCTAAGAGGCCTGACTTTATAGTTGACCACTTCAACTATAGACTGTCCTCAGTCCTAGAATCCTTTGTCCTTGCACTGCCTGTTCCTTGCCAGATTCCAGTGCTGAGATTTGCTGAATCTTTGACTATTCCTAGTCCTAAATGTGAGTGTCTCTTAAGTTCCATCGTGGGTCCTCTAATCTCTGTACATTCTGTCCTTTGGTGATTTCATCTGTTCTCATGGGTTTAGATATTATCCCTTTAATGATGACTCCTAAATCTTTATATTCAGTTCAACAAACATGTATGTCATCCTATGTGATAGACTCAGGAGGGAAATATGTTTAGCCTTAATCTCTTTCCTGAATTCTAGTCCCACATCATGGCTGCTGAACATTTTCATTTTAAAGTCCTATTGGCAACAAAAATTTATCATGTTCAAAACAGTTTTCTTCCCCCACAATCCATCACAACTCAAATCTTCCCTGTTTCTGTTGATGTCAACCCCCATCCTTATAATAACTGACTGCAGTTATCACCCTCTATTCTACCACCCATGTCTAATTTTTTGCCAAGTCTTGTTGATCTGTCTTCACATCCATTCTTATCTCTCCCATCATATGGTCACCATTCAAGTATAGGATCCTCAACACTTCCCACTTCAACTCTTATATTTGTGTCCTAATTAAAAACCTTTATAATTGCATTTTAATATAGTCTATCCTTCATATGGCTGCCAAATTAACATTCCTAAGACATAGGTCTGATAATGTCATTTTTCTGTTTAAGAATCATTAGTAGCTTCTTATTACCTTTAGGATAAAATTCAAACCCTTCAGCCTGATATTTATTTATTTTTACCTCTTAATTTTCTCTCCCATTTCTTTCTCCTCCTGTTTATCCTTCCCATCAAAAAAAAAAAAGAGACAGAAAGAGGGAGAGAAAAGCAAAACTCTTGTAACAAATATAGAGAGTCAAGCAAAACAATTCTGGCTTTGGTCTTGCTAAAAAAAATATGTCTTGGTCTCTACTCTGAGTCCATTGCCTCTGTCAGGAGGTGGGTGTCATGATTCATCACTTGTCCTCTGAAATCACAGCTGGTCATTGCTTGATCAAGGTTGTTTGTCTTTCAAGTTTTGTTATTGTACAAATTGTTCTCTCTTGTCTGCTCATTTCACTTTGCATCAGTTCTTATGAATCTTCTCAGGCTTCTCTGTAACTATTCCCTACATCATTTCTTTCAACCCATGAGTATATGGGGTGTTCAGGGAGAATAGTACTTCTAGTGTGAGAGCTTGCTGAGCCCTCTTCAGGGCTGCTGATCCACCTTTGGTGTCCACCTGATTCACTCCACTCTTCCCTGTGACTTCAAGAAACTGTAGTATGTGCAGCGGTCACACCTGGTAACACCGTCTTGTTTTGTTTTGTTTTGTTTTTTGGCTAGGCAATGGGGTTAAGTGGCTTGCCCAGGGTAACACAACTAGTAAGTATTATGTGTCTGAGGCCGGATTTGAACTCAGGTTCTCCTGAATCCAGAGCCGGTCCTCTATCCACTGTGCCATCTACCTGCCCCGCTGGTAAAACCGTATTGGCAGACAGGCTAAACCAGGTTGAGAGTAGCTGACAGGCCTTAAAACCATCAGTGAGTTGGGGGATGTCCTCTAATTTATCCCGGCAGAATGGGCAGATGAGAATAATTTGCCTCAATGGCCATTAAGGTGGTGGAAGTAGGCACTGTGGAATGCTGCTTAGAGCTTGGTCAGACATCAAAAATGCCAAGGTCATCTACTGCATCTCCTGCCATCGCCACTAATTTTGATTTTTGTTCTGCCACTGGCCTTCGATGACTCAGGAAGAGAGTGAGGCTGATGACATTGTGCAACTCTGCCTTGCTTAAATCCAGCTACCAAAGCAAGTCAGGACATCACCTCTGATGTCATTGGTCCTCTTCGAGAAAATGAAGGATGAACAACAATTCCATTGCATTCGTAGGCCATAACTGGTTCAGCTATTTCCCAGTTGATGGGTGCTTCCTCAGTTTCCTATTTTTTGCCTCCACAAAGAGATCAGCCCAATATTTAAAGCCTTATTTCATATTATTATCTTTCTATATACTCTATCTTTCTGTCAGACTGGTCTCCTAGCTATTCTCCAAATGCAACATTCCATCTCCTACCCCTGTAGCTGTCCCTGTGTCTGGGATGTACTGCTTCCTCATTCTGAGCCCCTCCTCCTCTCCCCTTTAATTCCTACCTTCCTTCAAAGTTCAGCTCATCTATTACCTCCTTTTTTTGGATCCTCCTGGTTGTTAGTGCTCTATTTTTCCTGAAACTACTTTGTAAAATATCAGCTCCTTCAGGGCAGGGGCTATTTTGTTTTTGTCTGTATTTCTTAGCTCCTGAAATAGTGGGGTGGGGTGTGTGTGTGTGTGTGTGTGTGTGTATTTATATTTATAAATGGCAGGAACTTATTAAGTATTAGTCAAATCTGTTGAGAAGAATATTATTGGAAGTCTTTATTTACCTTGTATTCCCAAAGCACCATTTCAGGAGTCATTACCTCTGGCACCTTTTCAAGGAACCCACTCCCCTTTCGGTAGAACTGTCCCTGGAATGTTTTTTTTCCCCTAGTAATGTAAATTGCTCTGTTAAACAAATTTTTAAAAAGCAAACTTCATTTTCTAGCAAAGAAGCTGATAGAAAAAATGAGCCCTTCAAAGCCTGCTGTTGCTGAGACAGGTAAAGAAAATGGATCCCGACCAAAGAGAGCCAAACGGAAATTGTATACAAGTGAGATTTCCAGTCCTTTAGATATTGCTGGCCAAGTGGTAAGTAAAATTCCTGTGTTTGGGGTTTGGCAGTCAGGGCCATGTTAATATTCCAAACGTTAATGTGAATTTCTCTCCTGACCAAATATGTTAGAAACAAATGCTTTGTATGCATCTGTAGGAATGCACTTATATTTTCTGTTTCAGACACATTAATTCTGTATTTGTAAAAGTTACAATTATGCACATGAAAGCCACCTTCATTTTAATTTTTTAAAGCCATTGCCAGCTTTTGCCATCACTACCATAGTGATTCAGTAAATAATTTACTTGCCTGGGTAATCCCCAGTCACTGGAGAATGAAAATAGAAGGATGCCATGGTCCAATAAGAAGTGTCAGGAAGCCATAAGGTAGAAAGGAGAATCAAAAAAGGGACAGGATTGATGCTTAGGATAAATAGATGATCACTGTGGCTGGAGAGGATATTTGCTCACTGGTTATTTTGCTTCTCTCCTTTTTTGGAAAAGAAGGATCTTTAAACTGGAAAGGACAAGACAGAAATGGCTAATCAGAATTTGGTACCATCATTGATGAATTCTGCTCACCAGGCCCAGATGAATTACATCTGAAGGCCTTGCAAGAACTCCGGTCTTAAATTGCGACCACTTTAAGTCATCAATCAGTCAATCAACAAGTGCTTATTAAACATTTGTTATTTGCTAGTGATCTTTGAAAGATTGTGGAAAATGGAGACATACCACAGGGTTATAGAAGGACCCAATTTTCACAACAGGAAAGGGAGTATCCAGTAAGCTTGATTTCAATTCCAATGTGTAAATTCTGGAAGGTTTAAAGGGATACTTGATGCTTTTGGGAAAGAACGTTGTGATCACAAAGAGCTAGCTAGCCTGACTTCACCAAGAACAGGTCATGCCAGACTAACCTTGTATCCTATTTTGACAAGTATATAAATCTAAGAGATTAGGGGAATTCTGCTATGTAAATAGTTTACTTATATTTTGGCAAAGCATTCAATAGTCTCTAAGGCTATTTTTGTTGAAAAGATGGTGAGATGTGGGCTAGATAGCAGTGTGCTTAGGTGAATTTGTTGTTGTTTGTCTTTCATTCTTGAAGAGGACCATGACATCAGGAAGGTGATGCCATGACTTGCAAGTCAGTTGGATTTAAGTGAGGGAGGGCTGTGCAAGGTCACCAGCCTCAATTTTTCCTCTGGAGCCATCTGGGTTACTGGATCAGGGCTACTGGAGATGGCCCCCATGAGTGGGAGACCCTGGCCTTTTTAAGCTAGGGTCTTTCTGAGTTCACTTTGACTGAGGCAACACTGAATGGGCAATACTGAATCACCCATTCAGTGATTAAGGCTAGTTAACAAATGAGCCAAGGAATGGCCCTTTTACCTAATTAAAAAAAACCCAATCACTCTGGGAGGGGAAGACCCCAGGGTTTCTGGCCAAAACAGAAACAATTACTATTTACACTCACTCTGAGCCATCAGAGCCTAAACAGTGACCCAGTGAGGCTTGGGCTGGGACCTATTGGCCAATCAAGAAGAGTCAGATTGAATTTTGTTTAAGGCACGGTCTTTAAGAAAGAAGTCTAGCCAGGAAATCCCAGGATATCTTACTAGGTTTCAGTCATTAAAATTTACATTCCTTTGGACATAGCACCCACAGGTAAGGTCACGGTACCCCATATGGACAGAGGGAGAGAAAGGAGGGAAGGGAAGAGAAGAGGTGAATTTAGAACTGGTTGAATATCCAGGCAGAGGGGAGTACTTATTAATGAAAAAAAAATCAGAGACAGCTCCAAAGGTTTGCTACTACTTCTGTTTTTCAGGTTTTAAAAAAAGTGTGTGTGTGTGTGTGTGTGTGTGTGTGTGTGTGTGTGTGTGTGTGTGTATGCATATGTATACATATATATGTACATATGTGACAGACAAGCAAGGAGTGGAACACACATAACAAAGGCTAGCAAGATGATATTTGTAAGACATAAGGTGAATATAATAAAAAAAAAGGCTTTGGAAAGGAAATGGGGAGGTGGTGGTATGGTGGGAGAGAAAACTTCCTAGCTAAAACCTACCTGGCTAGACATCACAGAGTATAGCTACAGGGCAGGGGTTGGCCAGCTATAGCCCAAGGAGTAGATCTGGCCCACAGATTTCTATACAGCCCATGAGCTAAGAATGATTTTTACATTTTCAAATATAATAAAACTATATTAAAATGTAACAACCATTCTTAACTCTTGGGCAGTACAAAAACAAATGACAGGCAGTACAAAGACAGGTGGCAGACTGGATTTGGCCCATGGGCCATAGTTTACCTGGTGTAGGACACAAAAGTTAAGAATCCCTGGCATAGAGAGTCCATTCATAAGATTTTCAGATGACACAAAGCTGGAAGATGTTGCTAATAAACTAGGCAACAGAGTCAATATCTGAAAAGTTACTGACAAACTAGCTCATTGGACAGAATTGAATAAGATGAAATTTAGTAGGCCAAAAAGATGTAATTTTTAAATTACTATTAAGGGATAAATGGAGTTTTAAACTTGGATCAAAAAATCCACTTCACAGGGGTCTGGGGAGGCATCAGGAGATAAAAAGGAAGAGGGGAAATGTCGCTTAAAGTAGAGAAGATTTAGGGGGAATATGGCAGCTGTTTCCAAGTATTTAAAGGGCTATCATGTAAAAGAGTTGCTAAGTTTGCTCTGCTTCAAAGAGGCAAATTAAGGTTTGATGTAAATAAAAGCTTCCTAACAATTAAAATTGTCTAAAATTGGATCAGACGGTCTTGGGAGGTGGAGGTGGTATACTGTCCCTCACTTGAGGTTGAAACGGACTGGACCTCTACTTTGGGGATGGATATTATTGTGCAGGTCCTGTTTTGAGTCTAGGTTGGATCAGAATGTCTTCTGGGAATCCTTCCAACTCTGGATTTCTGTGATGCTATAACCCTTTATTATTATTATTATTACTTTTGCTGTTAGGACATAAACGAATAGCTGCACCCCACCCCAAAAAAAAAACACAACAAAACTTTTCAAATTAGCACCCAATCTCTTCTCTACCCTTTTTCTATAAAATTGAATTATAGATAACTATAAGAAAACTTCTGATTTTTCACATGTACATTTGCTTGGTTGAACAAGCAGGACAAGTTGAATGGAAATGCAATTATAGAAGAGAATTGAACAGGAAGTAATCCATAAACATTTTGAAAGATCTGCTAGCAACAGTGGCAGCTCGCCAAAGGAAAAAAAAGAAACTTAGAGGCGGCAGAGTAGGGCAGGGAGAAAAGTAGGAGCTGTTCAGTTATTTCGAAATATAGTTGTATGTTGATCACTCTCCTGTCCATAGTCCCTTGCTTATTAGAATAATAGAATTAAAAAAAAAATAGACCAACCCTGTAGTGATAACCTAGTCAACCCCCATCATTTTACTGAGAGGAGAACATGAAGCCCAGAGACAGAACTGATTTGTCCAGAATCACACAACATAAAATGTAGTGGATAAATATTGAAAGCACTGGGCTAGTTAGTTAAGCACTGGAGGAGTTAGATAATTTCAGACCTAGTAGCAGACCTCATAAGACTCATAATCTGTTTATTCTTTCCTTATTTAAATGTCACTTCCCAGCCCTTGAGTTGTAGATCTCACAACTGTAAGCTTCTCTTTGACCTAATCAGCTAGATCCACTACAAAGCTGTTTCTTCACTTTTTTTCAGCCACTTACGATTTTGCTGTTTCTGTGCTTCTGTGAAACTCAGCATAATTTGTTTCTATGATCAAGTATTTTTTTAATATTTTTTGAGTAATATTTCTGTACTTTAATGTATGGATTATTAGGTGCTTTTGTTTTACAGTTAGGCATTTTCTAAAGGGAAAAAATTGTTTCATTTCTGTAAAAATTGTTTTTCCATGCTTTTAAATGGGGTGCCTTGTTAGCAGGATATTAAAACAAATGGCAGTTATCTATGCCTGTGTTACTACTTTTAATTCATAATAATTTAAGTACAACTACAAATAATAATGTGACTCTCGTTCTTTCTCTAAAAGTAATGTAAATCTTAAACGTGAAATAATTCCATTTCAGATTTTTATGGATCAAAAAGAAAAAGAAAGTGATCACCAGATTCTCAAACGAAGACTCCGAACCAGAATAGTCAAATGAGTCAGATTTGGAGAATATTTTAACGAACTTCTCATTCATAATCAGTGTAATTTATGCCCTAGCTTTCTTTTTTTTAAAAGATGGTTTGTACATATTATGATGCCTTAATTCTCTCTGTATACATTCATGTTTTTATATACATGTTTTATACTTGTAATTCATTAAAGAAGAATTTATCAAGAACTATTCATTTTGTGAATATTGAGGCTTGGAAAAGTAGCCTTTTTATGTGTATGAATTTCTTCCAGATGACTGAATATAAAGGTATGAGGTTAATGAGAATCATTAAGCAGGATACTACTTCCCAACTTGTTTTTCCTGGGCTTTGGTACACGGGAAAGAAACTGACTATATACATTATCTCTTTGTGCTGGAAAGGGAAAAGATTAAAAAAATATTAACCAAATATTCATGGATCTGTGATCTCATCAGTTTGGAAATTCTTTCCACCAATGCAGCTCACAAGCTGTCCATGCCTGCCTATTCTGTGCTATTTTCGTCCCTGTCTTGCCATAAATTTTCCATAGGTAATCCATCCAAAATACTGGAATGCTCTTTTTTCTCCAGATATTGAGCACTACATCATCCCTCAGCCTCATCATGTGTCTAGCCCATCTAAATATTCTATGCATCACATATATTTACAAAAATTGATCATATGCTATTGTGTACAAAGGTCAAAGTAATAAAAAGCTTTTTCAGACTATGCCGATGGATCTGTAGTCTCATTGATTGAACAGTTTCCTCCCCTAAAGTCTATCCCAAACAGATCCACACTTGCTAACCCTGTGTAACTTTTCCATGTCCTTCCATAAGTTTTCTCCATGGGCTCTCCCTATTGTGCTGGGGTCTTTACTGTATTTTCTTGATGGCAACTGAGCATGCAGGTTGCCCACCAATTATCTCCTGCTCTACCTACTTGACCAACTAGTCTTTTTTGATACATCTGTTAGGCCATTAGTATTTTGCATTCCTTATTTGCATAGCCTATTCATACCTTTCCATTGCCCTGTAAGTGATCTCCAACTTCAGTTTCTTAGAGAATCATGTGTTCCACAACTTTCATGCATACAGCATCACTGAAAGAATATGGATGTTAAGAAATATGGGTTTTATGTCATCAGCTGCTGTTCTCAGCAACTGAAAGGACTACATTGGTAATCTTGGCCTGAAAATTGTCCAAAGAATAAAGTTTTGATGCCTACAGGACAGAAAGAATTAAACGGAGATAGATCAGGTGACCAAGGTGGTCAAGCAAGAGGAGGTCAAGCAAAAGGTCAAGCCTTTGTGACTCCCCTAGTGTAAAAAAGTGTTATCCAGAAACTGTCACATATATATGACAGAGTGCCCCATCTTGTTAAAATTTAAAAAAAATTACTCAAAATTCACAAACCTAAATGTAAAAGAAATATAAATGATTAAACTTCCAAATTTTTCTTTTGGGGTATAAGCTTGTAGCATTTATACTTCTGAAGTTATTGAAGCTTCAAACTGCCCTAGGACTTTTGGGACACCCTGCAATTTTTGCTAACAGAAAGTGGGAGGATGTTAGAGTCGATCTACTAACACACACATGGGAATCACTTAAAGATAACTCCAAAATAGTCTTTACTGGGATAATTAAAATTTTAAATAACTGGAAAGAGATTTGCTAGTCATTACTGGGCTGTGCCAGTATAATGATGATTGTAGCAAAATTAGCTTGCAATGTTCATATTATATCACTCAAACTACCAAGGGGTTTCTTTGTAGAACTCAACAAAATAAAATCCAGTTGGAGGAACAAAAGGTCAAGCATTTCAAGGGAAATAATTATTTAAAAAAACTAGGAGTGAAGCAGATCCAGCATTACTAAATTTCAGATTACATTAAAAAAGCAATCATCATCAAAACTATTTGATACTAGTCAATCAGTGGAATAAGATAGATTAGAAAAACCTAGAAGCAAGCCAATACCAGAAAACTAGGGTTCAGTAAGCTCAACAGCAGGCTACTGAAGATGGGATGTTTTATTTGGCAAGAACTATTAAGAAAACCTCAAAGCAATCTGGCGGAAAATAGTTGTAGGGCAACATCTTAAACCGTACAATAATAATAAGAGCTGACATTTATCTAGTGTTTCAAAGTTTACAAAGCAGTTTAACAGAGTATCTTTTATTGACCCTTAAAACCATCCTGTAAGTATTAGAGGTATGCTTATTATCATCTTACAGATTTGGGAATGTTGGGAATGGGATTTAAGTCTAGTGAGTTTTCCACTATCCTGGGCTGCTTCTCACACCCTCCAATAAGTTCCAAATGGATAAAATATCTAAATGTCAACACTAATGTAGGGGGGAAAATACTAGAGAAGAATGGAAAGTCATACCATTCACAACTATTGTTAGGGGGAAAGTTCATAATCAGACAAAAGATAGAAAAAGTGTTAATAGGGCTATGGGGAGACAGGTACATGAATACCCTATAGCTGGAACTGTGCACCTGTCAATTTTATTTGTAATATAATTTGGAATTATATGAGAAAAGGGGGGAAGGGAACAAGCATTTATGCTTTACAAATACCTCACTTGGTCCTCAAAACAACCCTGGGAAGTAGGTGCTATTATAATCCCCATTTCACATTTGAAGAAACTTGGGCAGAGAGAGGTTATGTAACCTGCCCAGGATCAGAAAGCTGTTAAGTGTCTAAATTTGGACTCAGATCTTCCTGATTGCAGGCTCAGCACTCAGTGATCAAAAAAAAAGTTTCAAGTATACAAAAATATTACTAGCAACTCTATTTGTGGTAGCAAAAAGCTAGAAACAAATTGTGAGTCTATCATAGAATCACCCTGGACAATACCTTAGAGTCAGGACTGGGGTCCAGACAAATAAATGGTTGAGCAAGACCATACAAGTAGGGAATCAGTGGTCAAACAAGTTGTCAAATATGAATGTAAGGGAATACATGGTTGTATGGTAAAGAATATAAAGTACTATAGAAAACATAAAAAATCTGCAAAACTGAGAGAAACATTGGAGGCATTTGTCAATTGATGCAATGCAAAGAAAGCACATCATAACGAATAAACTACAAAATTACTACAATGATGTAAATGTAGATAATGAAAAGACAACAGAATTCAAGTCAAATACTTTGGCTAATATTGGGTCCGGATGACTGATTTTTGAAAAATAAAAATTTAACTGACATTTTTTGTTCTTACATCATTTGCCTTTCCCACTGTATGGAGCTATCCCTTAGAATAAAGAAGGAAAAAAAAATAAGAAAAAAAGTTCAGTAAAACCAACCAAGCAACATCAAAAAGTCTGATGTTTCATGCAATGTTCCAGACCCATGGTCGCAAAGAAGCAAGGGAGGTGTCTTCTCGTATCTGTCTCCTCTTGGGGGTCAGCCAAGCGTGGTCCTTTTTGTCATGGCATTTAGTTTGGATTATTTTGTGATTCTTTTAATTTACATTACTGTCACTTTTATGTATATTGTTTGCCTGGTTCTACTTGTCTTTCCATATTCATATTTATCATTACTTATAGCATGGTAAAATTTTATTACATTCATAATTATTCCCAATCAATGGATATATACTTTGTTTCTAGTTTGCTGCTACCATCAAAAAGGCTGCAGTAAATATTTTGGTATACACAGGATCTTTCTTTTTGACATTGACCCCCCTGATGTATAGTCAATCCTCAACATTCACGTGTTTAACTTTTGGGACGTCTGGTTTTCACATGATTTTATTAGTAACCTCATTTTCGATTTCTCATTGGCAGTCGTGCACTTTTCCAGCTATAAGAGGTAGAGAAAAATTGAGAGGCATGATGTGGCCAAGTTTTGTGGAGCGGCTGATATCACACTAGGCACTTCACTGATCTTGTTTTACCTTACCATTGTAAAGAGCTCCCTGGGCATTTGTTGAATATTTTCATTGTTTGCCTTTAAAACTCAAGTTTTGTATTGCAGTTATGTTTCCGCTGATCTGGTCAAGCTGGTATGTCCTTCACAATCCCCAATGCCATCCATCAGCTATGAAGGACAGAGTTTTGAAAATGATTTTGAGACCTAGTCAGTCTCAGCATCTTCCAACTGCAGTGACTATAGTTCCAGCAGCCTCTCCCTTTGGTTTTCAGAGGGCAGCCAAGGTAGAGAGTAGTATACAGTACAACACCCTCACACCACCACCTGACACAGTGGAAGGTAAGATTCAGGTTAAAAAAAAGTTTTTGTTTTAAGAATTTTATTTGCTGTATGTTATTTATGGTACTGTAGACTTTATGTACTACAAAAAGTGAATATTGTCTGAAATCAGTGTTCTTTTAAATTGAGATATTAGCACAAAAGGTGACAGAATTCTAGGGAATTACTAGTAAGGAAAAATGTTTTGTATATTACCAATTTTGTATACTGTGTTTTATGGGTTGTTTCATGGTTATTGTGTTAGGAAAAGTGCATATTATCAGAATTAATGTTTTGTTATAAAGAACTGTATGCAGAAAAGTATATTTTCAGCAATCTCTAGTGAAAGATTATACTTTTTGGTGGTTGTGGGAACCTAACTCCCTATTTCCCATAGGTTCGATATGTCAGCATTTGTGTTTTTTATTTTTGCACCATTTTCTAGGAATATTACCCGTGTAAAAGTTCAGGACCCAACAGTGGAATCTGACTCAAAGGATATGGATATTTTAGATCCTCTCTTTGCATAATGCCTCATCCTCCCCCCACCCAGAATGGCTGTGCCAATTCAAAACTCCCAGTCCCTTCCTGTCCTGTTCATGACTTCCACACTTCAAAACCATCTTTGCTGCTGTCTCAACCTGGAACTTCTTAGGGCTTGGGAGCTCCTCACCCTGGAACATCTAACCACCTCTGTGGCCTCAGTTGAACATCCAACTTACAATACCTAAAACTCAATGAATGAGCACAAAAAGAAACATGAAAATCTGAATAAATATTTTTTGTTCAAATGAAAACTATAGTAAGTGAGTTATTCCACCCAAGAACGCTACCAAAAATTCAGTCAGAAGCCCACAGGCAATAGGAATGTGGGTCCTTCCAGTAAAGTCAATGCCAATGCAGGCAAAAAAAAAAAGCCACTAACTCCCAGCACCACCACAAACAGGCCAGAGACATGCAGAATCTGCAGGACTCTGTGTACAGAAGCAGCACTGGGACTTTCTAAAAAGCCCTCAGGATAGTCATTAATGCTCAGGATCACAGAAATGTACAAGGACCTTAGAAGCCACCAGGAATGGCTGTAACAAACGTAGTATGGCAATACCAGGCCAAGACAGCCTAGGTGCTTACAGTCTGTCCTGAAACACAACAGGAGGCCCTTAAAGATCTAGCACTCTAATATCAGTGATGCGGGAGGGGAGAGGAGAGAGGATGGAGGGGAGGATGGGAGATGGCAGTCAGGTCAGGTACCCAGGTGAGCTGGAGGAGGAACATGTAGGACCAAGACTCCATCCAAAAATATCAGGGAGCAGAATCTGACTGGCATAAAGCCCAATTCAGGACCTAAAGCTTGAGATGAGTAAATCAAAGAAGACACAAGAATAAAGAATACAGAATAAAAAATGACAAAGAATAAAAATGATTGCAGATCTAGACATGCCAAAAAGATCAGCCTAGCAAGAGAGAGAGTAATTATAAGTCAAAGAGGGGGAGAATGGATTTTCTACAAGAACTCCATGAATACTAGAAGAAATGAAGCAAGAAATAAAAAATGAAATAAAAAAGTCTGGAGGAAAGCATTTCTTTAAGTTCATTTTCCTTCGGTTTAGTTGCTTAGGTTGATTTTTTTTTCTTTTTTTTTTGGCAAGACAATTGGGGTTAAGTGACTTGCCTAGGGTGACACAGCTAGTAAGTGTCAAGTGTTTGGTCTGAGACCAGATTTGAACTCAGGTCCTCCTGACTCCAGGGCCAGTGCTCTATCCATTGCACCACCTAGCTGCCCCTGATTTTTTTTTAAATACTCTGACATTCCCAATGTGCCTCCTGAAATATGATTGATGCTTTACTTATTTTGACTACTTAGTTTGTTGTCTTTCCTGCTCATCACTTTCAAGCTGGGAGAGACCTTCAACACTCGTCTTGTAGGCGTGCAGATGAAGACACAGAGAGGTTCTTATCTGCCCAGTGTGACACAAGCCCTAAGTGACAGAAGCAGGACCTCCAATCCCAATTTCAGCGCTCTCTCCACTACACCGGTGTTCTTGCCCGAATAATGGTCCAGACGCGCGACTATAAATTAGCCGTGAGTTTGGATCAGATAAAGATGAAGGTATCTACCTGTCTATGGGCCTAAATACAGAGATGCGCACCAACCGCCACGGAGGCGAGAACCCTGGGCTCTCAAAAAGCTAAGCCAGAAGTTCATAAGTCCGGAAGGGCCCCTCATGGCAGAAGGGGTGTGCCAGCCTAGGTAAGGACAGAGAAACTCATCATCTGTAGGCACCCAGTTGGAATTCTTTGGCCATACCAACTTATGAAAGGAACAAAATACAAAATGGCCCTTCGTCCTCTGTGATGTTGTCTCCTTTACCCCCTCCACATTTGCAGTGTTAGTGGCAAAAAAAAATATGATAGCAAGTGCTAAAAAGTACATAATTTTTAGACCATCTGTAAACTTCAGTTTGACGGATGGTATTCTAAATGCGAGATTTTTGTCCAGTGCTGATAATAATGATGATGATGATGATGATAATAATAATAGCATTTATATATCACCTAATGTGCTAGTCACTTTACCAATATAATCTCATTTGATCCTCACCACAACCCTGGGAGCTAGATGTTATTATCCTCATTTTACAGTTGAGGAAACTGAGGCAAACAGGTTAAGTGACTTGCCCAAAGGCAACAAGAATCAAAATTTCACGGGCCTTCAGTGAACTTGTATTGCAGTGGTTGTGATAAGTATTTGCAAAATACTACCACGAGAATCACTGAAGTTTATGCACAAACACCTATTAGGAAAAGGAAGAGGCAGAGAAATTCTACAGATAATGGGACAAGCCCTCCCAAATTAGTCAACAGATAATTTAATATTCAGTGATTTCATGGCAAAGAGGAAGACAGATGAGGATGATGAGAAAGATACTGGAAAAGGGTTAGAAGTAAATGAGAGAGCCCAAAGACTTACAAACCCCATGGAGGCCTCGCACTTCAATAGCATGAATGTGTTTTAGCTTCCTTTTGTATATTGTCTTCTCCTATAACACTGTAAGCTCCTTGAGGGCAGGGGCTGTCTTTTTCTTAACTGTATTCCCATCATGCTTAGCACAGTGGTTGGCACACAGTCGGTGCTTAAAAAATGTTGATCATAGTGTGTATCTGCAGGTGTTGGACCTAGTCAGCATTGAGTATCATCGAAAACTACAACTGATTGTGTTTTAACACACAGGACACAACTCATTCATTTTGTAGGAATCAGCTGTCTAGGGATAGTCTATTAACTCATTAGAGCAAAGCTCAAAATTAGTATAAAGCTAGAGGAAAGAATAAAAATGAGGCAAAGATACTATACGCAACTGAAATGACTAAATCCTTACCTACTTAAAGAAGTTATTGACAGTGAAAAATGAGTAATAGATGCCAAGTGAAGAGATTTAAACTGATTTTTTAGGCAACGGGAGCTATTAAAGGTGTTTGAGCATGGGTTGATATGACAAGGGCAAGGCTGTGGCATATCCAGATTAATTGATTAGTAGTATACAAAGGACTGAAAAGGAGTCAACCAGAGCAAGGAAGACCATGGATTAGAGTATTCTAGAAAAAAAAAGGAAAGAGGTAGGTTGGCTGCTTGAGGGAGCAGCAGGAGGTAGACTATGACAGAAGGGATAGAGCATTTGACTTTGGGTTCTAGTCTTTTCTCTAACACTTCCTAGCCATTGGACCAGGGGTTAGCCATTTAACCCCTTCGAGTTTCCTCATCTGTAAATTGGGTATAGAATCTACCTCACAGTGTTGTTAAGGGGATTGAATGAAACAATGCATGGAAACTGCTTTGGAGACTTTAAAGAACTATATAAATGTCATTTGAATATGACATAATACAAATGACAATATAAATGGCACAAAGCACGACTGTCATTTGAAAGACAGCATGGTATAGTGTAGTCCTTCCTGTAGTCAGGCAGACCTGGTTTCATGTCTGACTCTGGATACATACTAGCTATGTGACCATAGCTAGTCTTTGATCTCTTCATACTCTAAGCAATCTGAAATTATAAATTATATAGGATTCACTGACCTGAATCAGTAAAGGGAGTTTCTATACTTGAAGTTCTATATACCAAAAAAATCACAAGTTTGGACTAAAAATATCATTCCCCTCCCTCACTCTTATTCCACCAAAGCAAAATAAAATTTCCTTTAATGATACAGAATAGCAACTTGTCTGTCACTCTTAGGCTTAGAGACTTGCCTGAGGGCACTAGGTAGTTAAGTTCTGCACTCATGGCCATGCAGCTGGCCAGCCCAATATCCACCATCCGCCATCTCTCTTGGTGTAGTATTACATATATTTTGTATAGTCACATGCACATTCATTCATCAATCAAAGCAATGCCTATATTAATGATATGCACGTAATCACTGCGCATCTATGCCAATTTCAAAGAGCCTGGGATAGAGTTGTACATATTGAAAGCTGATGGTTGCTCTTCCTAGGATAATTTGTTTATGCCAAAGAACACAGTCCTTGATGCTGTGAAAAATTGGATCCACTCTTGACAACAAACTTATATAGACTGTGGTTTCCCAGGGACCCCACTGTGGCTAAAAGTGGTCACTGCCTGTGTTTGCTTTGTAAAACAGATATATTACTGAAAAACTGTATCAATCAAATGTAAGTTGCTTTCATTCCCTATGTATTCATGAAAAGAAACTCACTCTTTATAGGGATGTTCTGTGAATTATTTTGTGGGGAGAATAAGCCTTTTTATCATTTACCAGACTGGAGAGTTTTACAGTCTGGCTTCCCATGTCATTATTGAACTGAAACTGCTCTCTCCAAAATTACCAATGATCTCTTAATTGCCAAATCTAGTGACCTTTTTCTCAGTCCTCATCCTTCTTAACTTCTATGTAGGTTCTGACACTGTTGATTACTTTCTTCTTCTTGACATCTCTTCCCTTTAGGTTTTCAAGACCCCACTCTCTCCTGCTTCTCCTCCTATCCGACTGTTTCTTCTCAGTCTCCTTTGCTGGATCTTCATCCAGATCCTGCCCACTAGCCATGGGTGCCCCACAAGGCTCTCTGTCCTAAGTCCTCTTCTCTTCTCTCTCTATACTATTTACCTTGATGATCTCATCAACTCTCATGGATTCAATTATCACCTTTATGCTGATGATTCTTAAATCTCCTTATCCAGTCTTACCTCTTTACTGACCTCCAGCTTCACATCTCCATCTGCCTACTAAGACACCTCAAACTGGATATCCTGCAGACATCTTTCCTAATGCCTTCTACCTTCTACACCTCCCTATTACTTTTGAGAACACCACTGTCTTCCAGTCCCCCAGGCTAACAATGTAGTAGGTGTCCTCCCCACTCTTTAGTATCGCTCATCCCCCATATCCAATCTACTGCCAAGTCTTGTCAATTTTACCTTTGGAACATCTCTCACAAGACCCCTTCTCTTCTCTGAGACTGCCACCACCATCATCTCACCCACAACCCACTGCAATAACCTGCTGGTTGGTCTCCCTGACTCAAGTTTCTCCCCACTCCAGTCCATTCTCCACTCAGCTGTCAAAGTGATTTTTCTAAAGCAGAGGTCTCACCCCTTATTTAATAAATCTCAAGGGCTTCATATCAAGCCCCAAGATCAAATAAAAAATCTTTTGGTATTTAAAGTCCTTCATAACCTGGCCTCCCCACTGCCTTTCCAGTCTTTCACTTTATACCCTTCCCCCATTCTTTGATCCAGTGACACTGGCCTCCTTCTTTGTTCCTTGTACAAGACACTCCATCTCTTGATTTCAAGCATTTTCATTGGCTGTCTCCCATGCCTGGAATGCTGCCCCTCCTCATATCTGTCTCCTGGCTTCTCTGACTTCCTTCAAGTCCCAGCTACAAGCTCACATTCTATAGGAGCACTTTCCTAATCCCTCTTAACTCTAGTGCCTTCCTTCTGTTGAATAGTTTTTTTGGTTCATCTTGTATATAGTTTGTTTGTACGTATTTATTTGCATATTGTCTCCCTCATTAGATTGTGAGCTCCTTGAGGACAGAGTCTTTTGCCTTTCTTTGTATCTTCAGCACTTAGCACATAGTAGGCACTAACAAATGTTTTTTGGCTGACTTTGCCCAGTTTTTTGCAACTCTGAATTTTCCTATATGAGCTCTTCTTAAATCAGGGAACACCTGTATATATGGAGTATTTAGCCAATATTTATATATCCTTATTAAAAGTACAGGAACAGGAATCTAAATAAGGCTCTGGAAATGCAGAACAACTACTGAGTTTCCTTTCCACTGTAATCTCTTGTGGTCTTTGGTATCAACTATGTGTAATTAAAATGGTCGTAACTGAGGGGAAAGTGTGTTAATTGAACTGATTGCTTGATTCCCTTGGATTTCAAGAGGTTTGTTAATCATCTTTCTTTCAACACTGAGAATGTTTCACTGACTTCAGTCAAATTCCCTTAAAAATGCCTCTCATCATCCTGTGCTCTCTCACCATGCCTTTAAAAAAAGCTCTCCCTAACTGGAATGGATCCTATTCCTGTCTGAGTTCACATCACTGCCAATTGAAATCCTTCTTCCTTCAAGGACTAACTTAAGTCCTCATTCCAATCAGAAGCCTTCCCTGATTTCCATTCCTCTCCCATGCCCAGGCTGACCCTGATTTCTCCCTCTTAGCTGATTTTTGGTGGGTTTGTAGTGATGTGGTTCTGTAAGGCTGTACTGTTGGATATTCTATCCTGTCATTTATAGTCTTGGTTTGTGATCAACCCATTTATATCAGATTTTCCTCAAATAATGATTTTCCCATCCTTTTCTCTTACACACACACACACACACACACACACACACAATTGGAGGTGGTATGACAGAAAGAAGGCAGTGCGGTTTGGTAGAAGGAGCATTAGATCTGTATCCCAAAGACTCAGTATTATATCCCAGATCTAATATTAATGGACAGTGTGCTCTCAGCCTCATTTCCTCCATCTTTAAAGTTGGGGGGGGGGGGTTGGCCTAGATGGTGTGTAAGATCTTATCTAGCCATAAAATTCTATGACCACAGATACAGTCTATTGGTGGAGAAATCAATTATTTCAAGGCAAAATAGTATGGTAGAAAGAATGTGGGATTTAGAGTCTGAGAAGATAGGTCTGAATCTCAGCTTTGGGATTTACCATACTGTTGTGGGCCTTATTTTTCTCTCTGTAAAATGGGTGTATATGTGTATGAGGGTGTACTGGGGGGTTAAACTAGCTGATTCCTAAGGTCTGCTCCAGCTCTAAATCTCATGTGGCTTTGGACTTCATCATTTGCACCTGGCATCATCTAATCTGTTACAGTTATTTACGTAATATCTTCTCTGTTCCCACAGAATCACACAAAGTAAGCATTGGAGGAAAACCTAAAGGTCATCTAGTCCAAGTTTTTCATCTTACACATGAGACAATCGAGGCCCATAGAGGAGAAGTGAGTGGTCCAAGGTCATGCAGATAGGATATGGCAATACTATCATATTGGTACCTCAATTCATGGCTCCAAAGTCAGTGTTCTTTCTATTCTAATGATATTACTCCCCTTACTAGATTGTAAGCTCTTTGAGGACAGGCTTTCTTCCATTTCATCTTTGTATCCCTAGCACTTAGTAATAGCACTTATACATATTAAGCACTTAATATAAAATTGGTCCATATATAAGCCACGTTATCCTACTCTCCACTCCTCAGATCTGTCTGGCATATATCTCATGTGTATGATAAATGGTGTTATGCATCAGGTTATACATACATACATACATACATACATACATACATGACCTATAAATCTATATCTATCTCTATAGTCTGCTATAGGAGAAATATCTCCTCTTTGAGTTCATGTGGTAGGTCACTGCTGCCGAAATAAACCTATTACAATGCAGAAATTATATAGATAAAAATATCTAGGCTTTTATTATGCTAGGGAGTAGAAAAATAATCTTGAACCAAGATTAGGATTCCAACAAGACTTCTTACAGACAAAATTTCATGAGAGACAGAGAACTAATTGTTTTACATATTGCAATCTCATAATCCTCTTAGGCCAAAAAAGTTAAGAGGACAGATTTATAATCTCATGCTTCCTTCATGTCATTAAAGTTGAACAAACAGTTAAGGAGAATCATAATCTTATACATCCCCCCAAGGAAACAAATCTAGTTAAATAGACTATCAGTAAATTAAGTCAGGTTACAAATTAAACTATATTTAGAGAGTTCACAATGGAAAGGGAGATTTACATGTCTACAGAGTCAGGATGAATGCTTTCCTCAAAGAAGTCAAGTCAAATTGCTTGGGAAACCTTGACTTCCTTTTTGGCTTCATTTCTAAAGAATGTTTCAGGTCTTAACATAAATTTTCACATCGCATGAGAAAGATTTCAGCCAATTCAATAACCTCCTAACTAGGAGAAACAACCTTGACTTTCCCCCAACAAAAAAAGTTAATAAAAGGAAATCAAAGATGAAAATTCATTATCACAATACACACTTATTTCAAAGGGATTATAGAATTATAATGTCACAGCTAAAAGGAATCTCAGACACTATTTTAGCCCCCCTATTTTACAGATAAGGAGACTGAGACCCTGAAAAAGATTAAGTGACTTGCCTTAGATCCAAGATGAATTAGTGGCAGAACTGGAATTTGAATCCAGCTGGACAAATTCACAGTCTTACCAACAGAGTAAAGGTGTGCCTATCTCTCCACCCCACCTCCAATTTTGACAATGACTATTTAGGCCTTTTATTATCTTTCACAGTTTGGTGGCTTTGAGGTAAAACCTTAGATATGTTGTTAACATCCATTTCTCTTATTAATATTGACTTGAAGCTTTTTTGACATTTTCTGTAGGGAGAGTAGGTCGTTGCCGACGTGATGTTCTGAGGGGTGTGTGGAAGATCAGTGTCCTTAAACATCCTTTTAGCTTTCTTCTTATAATTCTTAAGAATTATTCCTTTGTCCGGCCTCAGACACATAACACTTACTAGCTGTGTGACCCTGGGCAAGTCACTTAACCCTACTGCCTAGCAAAAAAAAAAAAGAATTATTCCTTTGGAGTAAGGCCTTGATTTGCCCTGTCCCATGGTGAAATGCACCTCTCCCACAAGAGATTATACAGTGAGTTATTAGCAGTCATTTGTACCTCAAGGAAGATGACTTTATGAGATTGTTTTGTACAGTGTGACCCAGGTAAGAAGGAATTGGATGACAATTCAGTAACCTTTTGGTAAATGGAAGGATGGAGGAAGAGTCCCCAACATTAAGGGGAACTGTAATATAGTGAACTGGGTGTCATAAAGATTCCCCATTTCAAATCCTGGATCTGCCACTAAACTGTGTGACTTTGGGAAAATCAATTCATCTCTCTGGATCTTGGTTTTCTTCTCTGTAAAATACATGAACTAGATTAGCTCTAACCCTCTAATGTGGTATTATCCAGCCAAATCAGGACTGGATACTACATACATACAGTGGGGTCAGTCCAACATAAATTTAGTCAAATATTTAGGGGAAAGTAGAAAGACATTCGTGCTGGGAGAAGAGCATGTCACCGTCCAGATGACTTATTCAAAAACCCATCAGTGGCTCACCTTTGCCTACAGGATAAAAGACAAATTCCTTATCTTTCCATATAAGACCCTCTACAAACTAACTCCCATATATCTTTCTTAGGTGGGGCAGTGGGTAGAGTATAAGACTTGGAGTCAGGAAGACCTGAGTTTGCATCTTGTCTTACCCTGCCCCACCTCCCCCAGTTGTGTGATCCTGGGCAAATTCCTTCACCTCTCTGTGCCTTGATTTCCTCCTCTGTAAAATGGAGATAATGATAGCACCTACCTCATAGGCTTATAAGGATCAACTGAGTTAACGTACATAAATCTATATAACTGCTAGTTATTCCTTACCCCCCTTTACAAACTCTACTGATATAGGATACCCTGGTGAGGCTTCAATAAGTGCTGGAGGGCTACAGGAGCTAAAAGACAGAGACTCTGAAATATAATGGGTATGGCTAAGAAAGGGTTTGAGGCTTTAATAGCTTAACTGAACATGAAGAATCCAGGGGTAAAATGAACTTGCCTCAAGAGCATGCATGCATTTGTACTTTCCTTCCTTCATCTTCATCAGCTTCCACAGGAGTCTGGCAGGTGATCACCCTAAGTAAGACAGGCAAATCACCCTAAGAACTAGCTTTGGGTCTGGAAGGATTGTCAAACAAGAGAGGCTTGACCTCTCCACCTGCTTAGAACGAACAATTTTCAGAGCTGAGGCTCAGATGGAGTGGAGGAGAAGAGGCTTCTGCCAATCCTGGCCTAATGGTAGGTTGCCCTAGCTGAAAGAGAAGAGTAGCACTCCAGCTAAAGAGCATTGTTACGCTTCCTCTGAAGAGAGCACAATGCCACCCATCTGAGCCAAAGCCCAGAGGGTAAAAAGAGGCTGAGACCTGTGAAGAGCTTCTTGGCTGACTACTCACCTACCTGGCTCAGCAGTAATGGTCAAGTAGCCTGCCCAGCCCCACAGCAGCTGCCCAGAGGCACAGAGCTTTGCCTAGTCCTGCTTGACGGCAACTTTGTAGTGCCAAGCGACCTGCCCAACAAAGCCCTGCAGCTGGCACATCCAGAGGCGGAATGACTTGTCTGGTCTATTCCGGATGTGAACCTACAATGAGCAAAGCCAGCAGAGTCATCCATCCAGGCAGTCAGCCCGTATATTGTGGGAAGAGTGAGCCCAACTGGGCAGAAGAGCGACTCATCCACCACTGACACTACACCCTGCATCAAACTTCATGGGGATTCTCTGGGGAAAGAAAAAACATCAAGATCCTACAGTGCCTTAGCCATGCTAGGTGTGTTTCCTATGGTTGTGCCTTATGACCATTGAACTTGAAGTCCATACCTACTCTTCCCTCCACAGAATCTTGTGTATACTTATGGGAGAGTGAGCCTATGGATTTCGGAAAATGCTCTGTAACTTACTCCTCTTGTTATACCATCTGAATAAATGCCTTTGCTAAGGACCTAAAATATCTACTGCCTGATTGTTAAACGAAAGCACACGGGGGGGGGGGATTCACGAGCTGATATTAGGAGAAGAGTCACTTATGGGATTATCCCTAGAATGCTATTAACCTTCTGAGGATCCAGCCTTCCAATGCCAGTGCAAGAGAGGGCTCAGAGGTGAATCTGTTAAATTGGACTACTAAAATCTTTTCTCTGAAATAAAAATTCCATTTTCCATTTCTACTTCCTTGCATAAATCATCTTCTTCTGCCTGGAATATATGTCTTCCCCCTCTTAGGATTTTTTTCTTCCTTTAAGACACAGCTCAGAGGTATAAAATGATACTTCAAGGTTGCTTTAATTTGCATTTCTCTAATCAATAATGATTTAGAACATTTTTTTATATGACTATAAATTGCTTCCTCTTGTGAGAAATCTTTCCTGACCTCTTCAGGTGTTAGTTCTTTTTCCTTATATCGTACTCATTTGTATACAAGTGTAACTTCTAGCAGATGTAAATTCCTTGAGGGTAGGTAATAATTTATTTTTATCTTTGTAGAACAGTGATGTCAAACTCAGAAATAGGGGCCACATAAGGATCTTTGTGGGTGCATATTGACTTGGTTTTAAAATGTAATATTATTTATTATTATATTTTTATTTATTTTGTTAAATACTTCCCAATTGCATTTTAATATAGTTTAACTGTGTCTGACATCTGTGGTGTAGTAGAGAACTTTCAGTGAGGAAATGCTTTGTACCAATGCAAATCATCAACCCTTCTGTAACTTAGGCTTTGGGAGAGTTGCCTAGGGCACTGAGAAGTCAAGTAACTTGCTTATCCAAGTTCAGACCCACTGTGTGTTAGACCCAGTTCAGAGACCCACTCTCTGTTCCTTAGGTATTTCATTCACCTTGCATGTAGTACGTACTTAATAAATGTACACTGAATTAAATTGAGAACTACAAGAGGCTGGGGTTTCAGCAGAGCAAAGTAGGATAGCACAAAGGGCCCATGGCAAGGATTAGGAACAGGTGATATCTGCTGAGAGTGGCTGAAAGTAGGAGCTACAGGCCTAGAACACAGAATCATGAAAAAGACTGTTCTAGAAAGTGTTTTTTTTTTTAATTTATAATTTTTTTTTTACTTAAATACTAAAACTTAAATACACAATAAGAAAAGAAAAAGTCTAGGAAGTTGTGATGGAATACTATCATGCTATAAGAAATGACAAGCCTGGACTTACATGAACTGATGATGCAAAGTTAAAAATGAGCAGAACTAGAAGAGCATTGTACATAGTAACAGCAATATTGTATGTTGAGCTACTGGGAATGACTTGGCTATTATCAACAATGCAATGATCCAAGGCAATTCTGAAGGACTTACAATGAAAAATGCTATCCACATACAGAAAAAGAACTGGTGGGGCCCGGATGCAGATTGAAGATACTTTTTCTTTATTTTTTGTTTGTTTTTTTTTTGTCTGTGTTTTCTTTCACAGCATAACTTACATAGAAATGTGTTTTGTATGACTACATAAGTATTAACCTATGTCAAATTGCTTGATTTCTCAATGAAGGGGAGAGGGGAAAAAGGGAGGGAGAGAATTTAAGATTTTAAATTTGAAAAAAAAGTTAAAATTAACTCTGAGGCACCTCCTCACACCTATCAGATTGGCTAATATGACAGAAAATGAAAATTATAAATGTTGGAGAAGATGTGGGAAAATTGGAACACTAATGCATTACTGGTGGAGTTGTGAACTGATCCAACCATTCTGGACAGCAATGTGGAACTATGCCCAAAGGGCTATAAAATTGAATACCCTTTGATCCTGCAATACCACTACTAGGTCTATATCCCAAAGATATCACAAGAACCACATGTACAAAAATATTTATAGCAGCTCTTTTTGTGGTGGCAAAGAATTGGAAATTGGGGGGATGCCCATCAACTGGGGAATGGCTGAACAAGTCGTGGTATATGAATGTAATGGAATATTATTGTTCTATAAGAAATGACAAGCAGGTGCATTTCAGAAAAACTTGGAAAGACTTACATGAACTAATGCTGAGTGAAGTGAGCAGAACCAGGGGAACACTGTATATAGTTAACAGAAACATTGTGCAATGATCAACTATGATAGATTTGGCTCTTCTAAGCAATATAATGATCCAAGACAATTCCAAAAGACTCGTGATGGAAAATACTATCCACATCCAGAGAAAGAATTATGGAGTCTGAATGCAGAAAGAAGCAAATTATTTTCATTTGTTTTTATCCTTTGGTTTTTCCCTTTTGCTCTGATTCTTCTTTCATAACACGACTACTGTGGAATTATGTTTAATACGACTGTACGTGTTATCAGATCTCTTGCTGTCTTGGGGAGGAGGTAGGGAGGAGAGGGATGGAGAAAAATTTGGAACTCATAATCTTACAAAAATGAATGTTGAAATCCGGCCTCAGACACATAACAATTACTAGCTGTGTGACCCTGGGCAAGTCACTTAACCCCATTGCCTAACCAAAAAAAAAAATTGTTGAAAACTATCTGTACATGTAATTATAAAAAATAAAATACTATTAAGAAAAAAAATTTAAATGTTAAAATTGTTTTTATATATAATTGGAGGAAATATTAAAATTTTAAAAATTAAATAAAAAAACAATGTTCTACGGAAAGAGCTATTTGTAGGTTGTTACTACAAGCACAAGAGATAAAATCTTCGTTATGCTATTTCCTAGGACTGGAATGCTGTTTCCCTCCTTTACTGAAGTCCCAGCCATCCTTTTAAAGGCCAACTTAAATGTCACCTCTTTCATGAAGCCTTTCCTGATTGTCTCCAGGCATTAGTGATATTCCCTCTTGGCCCTAACTTAGTCTATTATTCTGTAATACTCTGAAAATAGAATTTAGACCTGGAAGGGACCTTAGAGATCATTGAGTCCAACTTAATTTTTACTTAGGAAAAAATTGGGTGCCAAGGAAGATGAGTGACTTGAACACCTTGGTGAATTCTACATTATTACCTTTACCAGTTAGTTGTACAGCTGACCAAACAAATAAATCCCCCACGTATTTTTTTCCATATGGCAAAAAGATTTTCTTAGAAGATAATAAAGTAATATTGGGTAAGCACCACAGGTCTGTTATGCTTATCATATAACATTGTCTATACAGTTATTTATGCCTGTGACCTTTCCCTTTCCATTAAACTATTAGTTGGAGGATGAGGCTATGTTTTATAGAAACCTTGCATCTCCTCATTAAGTAGTATAACATTCTGCATACTGCAGGGAATGAATGAATGTACAGAAGGAATAAATCAGGACGTTACTTGGGTTTCTCAATTTGTGAATGAGACAATAGGAAGGTTCTACCTTTAGAAGGCTCTTCCTTTAGGAAGGAACCTACTTTTAGATTCTAACTAAAAACTGTGGTAACATCCACACATACTGGAATTTCTCTTCTGTGGTAACTTGGGTCACAGCTTAGCTTTTCTTTTTTTTTTTTTTTAATATTTAGCATTTTATTTTCCCCCAAATCATGTGCAAAAAACAATCTTTAACATTTGTTTTAAAAATTTTGAGTTCTAAATTCTCTTCTTCCCTCCCTACTCCCCTCATTCAGAAAGTAAGAAATTTGATATAGGTTATACATGTGTAGTCATACAAAATTTATTTCCATATTAGTCATGTTGTAAAAGAAAACACAGACCAAAAAAACCCCAAGAAAAATAAAGTTAAAAAGTATATTCTATTCTGTATTCAGATGCCATCAGCTCTTTCTCTGGGGATGGATAGCATTTTTCATCATAAGTCCTTTAGAGTTGTCTTGGATCACTGTATTGCCGCAAACACTGCTTAGCTTTTCTGACTGTATTGAAAACACTCTTGGTACCAAGCATTTAGATCTTTCAAAAGTTGATAAAAAAAAAAAGAAAGAAAATGTCCACCAGATGGAGCTAGAACACTTCTCTTTTTTCCCCTCAAAAACGGAATTGAATCATCACCTCTTCTATCTGCCAGATAGTCATGGAAAAATGGGGAAGATGAGTCAAACAACCACAATTAACCATGCTTCTCACCTCTTCTGGCTCATTCCTAAACCCATCTGTCATCTTCCCACAAACTCTAGTTCTACATCTCTATTTTCTCAGTCTATCACTTTGGCTCCACATATTCCTCTCCAGAGTCTTGACCTTGTTAGGTGACCAGTACAATTACATGCTGTTTGCTATCTCAGATTCCCTGGTCCTATCAATCTTCATATGCTGCCAGCTCTCCAGCTCAGAACAGCCCAATCATCTGCCTTATCTGCTTAAGTTCTGGGGGATACTGAACAAAGATTGCTTAGAGGAAGAAACACCCCCCACTGTAGACTGGGTCTACCACACATTTGTGTTCTCTGATCTCACCTGGGACCTCACTGCAAAACTTTTATTTCTCCTTGATTGACTTTTTATCCTGCTCCCTTCAGTAGCTATTCCAAACTTCCTCTTATCTCTTTCAGTCCCTGATGTCTTTTCTACCCTCTTTCTCAACAGATGCTCTTATCTTCTACTTTACTGAGCAAACAGAGACTATCTACCATGAACTACCTCTTCTCACTTGCTCCCTCATCCCCTATATATTTATTCATCTTTTCTTCCTTTACTCTTTTCTCTGAAGAAGTGGTGGCTCTTCTTTTTGCAAAGTCCAACCTTCTTTATCTATATCCTTCAACCTATCCCCTCCTATCTCTTTTAGAAACTTTCCCAATTGGTCATTTCTTCCCACTTTCATTATCACATTCTCTCTTTGCCTCTTTCCTTGCTTTTTGTAAGCATATTCGGGTCTTCAAAAATCTCCATTAGATCCTGCCGTACTCTCAGGCTAACATTCTCTCTCTCTTCCCCTTTACTGATATTCACCTACATGGAATTGCTTATACTCACTGCTTCTCCTTTCTCATCACACACTTCCTTCTCAGTCCCTTGTAATGTCTCTTCACCGAAACCCAGGTGTTGTTTGTCCTTCATTTTTGAAGAGGATCATGACATTAGGGAGGAGATCCCATGATTTGCAAATGAATTGGATTTAAGTGAGGGAGTCTGTGCAAAGTCACCAGCCTCACTTTCTCCTTTGGAGCCATCTGGTTCCAGTGGCAAGATATAGATCAGGATGACTAAGATGGCCCCGCCTGAAAGGCAAAAAAAGATAAGAGGTGATTAAAAATGACTTATTACTAAATGCAAAGGCCTCTTCTCAGTCTTCAACCTTTTTAAACTCTCTGATAACCAACCATTTTAGGTTGGCAAGAGATTAATTTACAGCACTTAGATGATGAGCAAATGTATGCCCAATCTCCTCAACATGTGTACGATAATCATTTCTGCTTACCTTTGAGGTCTAGACCATAGTGAAATCCTGCCTCCTCAGCATGGAAATAGCATCATGCACACAATTCTATGTTCTTTGTTCCACTTTTATTCAGAGATACCCACAAAGATCCACCACTGCCCAATCCTAGTAGAAGGTACCCATGCACTGAGCAGGAGTTTATATTAGATGACGTCCCTTCTGACTCATTAGCTCTACAATTCCTAGTTCTTTTTTGAGGAGAATGTAGGAGACCAGGGAGAATTGTCATGGGAGCTCCATGGTCTGATTTACAGGGTGAGAAGATGGAGTCCCATCTTCACTGATCATCTGGGGGAATTGTTTAAATGATTTGGGAGGATGGAGATGAGGTCATGCCAGGCACATAGTGCTTCTTTGGAGAGGTTTGAAAGGTATGAGTAGAACGTACAATTGATGCGACTTTGATAAATGATCTTGAGATGAGCGAAGGAAATGGGCTTTGATGTATCAGAAATCTTGCAATGAGGTAATCCTGGGCCCCTGGTGAAAGGCTTTAGAGCAGAAGTGTCCCCTCCTCTCCAGTGAGGCTAAACAGTATTAAGATGTAATTGGTAAATATTTAACAAAATAAATAAAAATAAAATAGAACACAGATAATGTTAATATGTGGTTTTCTAAATCCATATGTAGTCAGCAGGGATCCTTATATAAGGTTTAGTGGTCCCATTTCTATCTGAGTTTCACACCACTGCTTTAGAGTTCGGGTTAGATGAAAGCTAAGAAATTGTTTCATGTGGAAATGGAAAACCCTGATAGCCAATACAACATCAAACCTAATTTAGTTTACTAACCTATAGGATTTCTATTCCTCACCATTAAAAAGGATTATAAATATCTTATCAAGGTTATTGGGAGGGTAAACTAAGTCAGGTCTGCAAGATCCTGGTGCTCATGAAATTAAGATTGCCCAAAACCAAAATTTACAAATCAGCCACAGTACAACATATCAGTAAGGAGGAACTAGCTTCCGAGATAAAATGTCAGTCAAGCCACTTAAATAAAGTGCTACGTGTGGACAAAACTTTCTGCTGCTTCAACTTGGAACCTAATTTCCTTATCTCAACTATTTTGTCAGAGACTGATCTTTTCTATGCCTTTGGGGGTTGTAAGACCTCTTGAGCTAAAGTGACAGCCATTTCTAGGACACTGTTCCACAAGGGAACATTTCTAGTACATGAGAAAAGCTGTTGTAATTTATAAATGGAATTCAGAGTGGTGCTCACAAGGGACTGGTAGCGTTAGACGTCTAAGAGGCAGCTCTGTGCAGTTACTTACCTTCTTATTAGGTGTACCTGATTCCCCCAGGGTTCGGTTATTATCAATGTCATCATGAACCTGTCTGCTACTGCAGTTATACAGAGGATGCTGCTATAAGTGAGCCTACAGAGGATAAGCATACAACCTAATACTTTCATGCAACTACAAAAAGCAGTGATTTTATCCACTTGTGAAATAGTCTATAGAAATATACAAATATATATATATATATATGTATGTATATATATATACATACACACACACACACACACACACACACACACACACACACACACACACATATATATATATATATATACAGGATAGCAACACTTCTCAGGACCATTTAAAAATATCACATTTTTTGTTCTGAACCCAACACACACCAAATAAAAATTGCATTTACGTATACAGAATAGAACAGAAAAAGAAGATTATACATGAGACTAAGAATCTGTTATGTACAGTTTGCTTTTCTTTTAAAATATATAATAAATTCAACATGTAACTTTCAAAGCTGTCCTGCTTGTCCATGATTTTTCCTGGACTTCTTTCTGTTCTCTGCTGTGTAACTGGCAAAAAAATCAAAAACAAAACCCAACCAAAACAAACCCAAGATAAAAAGCAAACCAAAACCCCCATTAATGACTACTTATCTTCCTCCCTTCCACCCTCTTTTCTTTCCTTCCTTCCTTCTTTCCTTCTCTCTCTTTTTTCTACATTGTTGATATTATTGTATAACTTGATCTCCCAGTTCTACTCATTCATTCTGCATCAATTCTTAAAAGTCTGTTCAAGTTTCTCTGAAACTATCCCCTTCATCATTTGTGACACCACAACAGTATTCAATTACATTCACATACCATAATTTATTCAACCATTTTGTACTTGATGGACTCACCCTTTACTTTCTAGCTTTTAGATATAAGAAAAATATTTCTGTACATATGGGTCTTTTTCCTTTTCCTTTGGTCCCTTTGGGAGTATAGGCTTAGTGGTTGTATAGTTAGGCCAAAAAGTATGCAAAATTTAGTGACTTTTGGGGCACAGCTTTCAGAATGGCTATACCATCCAGAACTATTTCTATTTGAATTCCATCAAACAAGATGAGAAGAATGATTTTTCTATAACAACAACACCCATAGCAATAACAACTTCCAAATTATGTACAATGAAAAGATCTCACAATTTCGAGGCCATGTAGAAGAAACCGAACTATAACCATTTGGTTAGGAAGAAGTATTAATCATCCTTGTCATCCTCTCTACTGTGGCTTCTTTCTGGGCATCCTGATACAACCAGCTGCTTCAGCCTGACTCTGTCACTGACCCACACGTATCCTGGGCTCCTTGATTCCCACAGATCTACAGTGATGCCACTTTGAGGTCTAGAACCATTGAGAAGTGTAGCAGAGAAGATGTGTTATATTTTTGTTGTTTCATTTTTTTTTAAACCCACATTATTTTCTTTTTAAAGGAATTTTAATTTTTGTTTATATCTCTTTGATTTTTACATTGCTTGGATTTGCTCCTCTTTTCTTTTCCCATCCCCTTCCCAGAGAGCCATCTCTTACAACAAAGAATTAAAAAAAAAAAACAAGAACAAAGGAAAAGGGGAAGAATAGAAAAAAATGCAGAAAAAATAGAAAAAAACCCCCTAACATTACATTCAATGTTTCACATATATGGACCCCCATTTCTGCAAAGGAGTGGGAGGGGAGATATTTTCACATATCTCTTTGAAGCCAAGCTTGTTTTTCCATATCACTTCTATCATCAGATTTAGGTAGGAGACATTTGCTCTCATTTTAGATAGACTCTCCACATAATCAAGGTTGTTATCAGTAATGGGCTGAGTTGAAAAGACATTTGAGAAATGTGAAAGATGCCTTCCAGCTTTGATATCCTATACTCTAGGATCATAAACCAATAATCCAAATCATCCAGGCTGAAAAAAATGCTTCCCCCCCCAAATGTTAATGTTAAAAACAATTTTTTTCAGCTAGAAGTAACCCAGACATTTGTTTCAAGTCTCTAATTTTGCTTGTATTGACACCACGTGCCTAGCCTCTCCTCCATCCTAATGGATGTTAAATACTTGCCTTGAAGCAAGATAGGATTTAAATACACTAGTGCACAAAGGAATAGTTTCCCAGTTATGGGGCAGCAATTGAAATGATGTAGGAGGGGACTGACTCCTGTATGTAAAGACAAGTATGGAAGGTTACAGCCACCCTCCTGGCCTTCAGGCAGACCCACGTTGTTGAGCATTTCCTCCCAGCAGACAGTAATTCATGTCTGTCCACAATGGTCTTACCCATCCACTTGTGCCCAATTTGCAACATCTTGCATGAAATTAGTTTTGTAGCCACATGCCTGTTATGTATAAACAGCAGGGGGGTGTGGGAGCCCAGGACCTAACAAACATTAAATGACAACAGGATTTGGCCTCTGAGTAGAGAAGAATTAGGGAGGGAGGCAACATTTTTTCTTTGGGGCCATTTCCCTTTCCTTTCCATTCCAATTCTCCCCTCTTCCTTCATAGTTCCCTGACACCCTTTCCCTTTCCTCCCCCTCCTCTAATGGATTCTCATGTTTTGCTTCTTTAACGTTGACAGTTTAAGTCAGACGGGCTGGGTGATAGCACGGTGTCAGGCGTGATTTATAGAGGGTGTTCTCACATTTCAAACTCAAGGGATAGAAATAGCTCCTCCCCGAGCAATCTCCTGCAACACTCGGATACCTCAGCAGGTTTCAGGCTAGTGGGTTTATAAATGTTCAGGTTTTAACAGCTGGGACTAAACATATAACTGAAACAGGTGATGTCATAAAGAAGTTTTAGAGGTGACTTGGAAGAATAAAACAAACAAAATTTAGGGTTACTTTTAGTTTAGATTCTGAACCAGAGCCACCACCTGTTTTATTTGGTGAGTAATCATCCAATTTCTGTATTCTCCTAGTTTCTTCTCTTTTGTGGTTTGCTGCTAATGAGACTGGACAAAGTAAAAAGAAACAGAGTTTTTTTAGTGTCAATAGTTCTAATATAGTACACTAAAAGGGTGAAATATTGGATAGGGTGGAGTTTGGGGTTTTTTTAGATTTCACGTGTAATCATTTAAAGGTGGCATGGTTAGTTCCTATCTTCAGAAGGACCTACTTTATGTTGTTCCAGTTTTCTCATCTGTCCAAATAGGCATAATAAATAGGATCATTGTAAGGATCAAATGAAATAATATATGTAAAGTACTTTATGACTTGTAAGATACAATAGAAATGCTAGTTAATAATGGTGATGATGATGATGATTTATTAAACTGTGGATGCAAAGAAAGGCAAAAAACAGTTCCTGCTCTCAGGGATCTCACAGTTGTCATTGAGAGATTCACAGTCCAAAAACCACTTTAGAAACTAGTTGGGGATGAGGGGAGCCAAGATGGCAGATTAGAGACAGTAACTTAGCTGAACTCTTCCAAAATAACACCTTAAATCAAATTTTGACATGTAGCAGCAACAGTAGCAGATTCAGGAGCTCTCAGCTCAGTCAGTAAGGGGGTCAGACAACTGGTCAGAAAGAAATAACATGGGACCCTTTGCTGGCACTGGGCACAGCTGGTATTGATTGGTAACTCTATTGCCCATATGCAGTTCTTGGTTGCAGTTCCAGGGTGGAGAGGAGCACTGGTGGCAGATCACAAGGGAGCAGGGGACCTGGTCACAGTTCTAGGGCCAAGAGGAGTACTAGAGCTCGTGGCTACAGGGGAGTAGGGGCCTTTCCTGAGTAAAGAGGAGGAGAGCAGTGACCACATCTCTCCCTGGATCACACCACTTTGGAAGCACTGAAAACTTGCACATGCCCAGAACTAGCTCTGAAAACAGCAACTTTTTCATAAGTCTTGGGACAGTGCTTCCACATCCCCAGGTGAGTAAAGCCCAATTTTAAAATAAAGTTCAAAATAAGCAAATAACAACAAAAAAAAATTGACCAAAAAAACTACTCTGGTGGGAGGGAAAACCAAGACATAAATGCAGAAGACAATATCATAAAAACAGCTACAACCAAAGCCATAAAGAAAAATGCTAATTGGACAAAAGCATAACAAGAATTCCTGGAAGAGTTAAAAGAAGAGATAAGCATGGAAGAAGAAAAAACAGGAAAAGAAATGAGAGTAATGTGAGAAAATTATGAAAAGAAAACTAACAGCTTGGTAAAAGTGGCACAAAAGATGAAGAAAATAGCACCTTAAAAAAAACAACAACAACAACAGAATTGACCTAATGGTAAAAGAGGCACAAAAATCCACTGGAGAAAAAGAACCCCTTAAAAAGTAGAATAGGGGGGCAGCTAGGTGGCGCAGTGGGTAGAGATCTAGCCTTGGAGTCAAGAGGACCTGAGTTCAAATGCAGCTTCAGACACTTGACACTTACTAGCTGTGTGGCTCTGGGTAAGTCACTTAACCCTGATAGCCTCACCAAAAAAAAAAAAAAAGCAGAATAGGCCAAATGGAAAAGAAGGTATAAAAACTCACCAAAGAAATTAATTCTCTAAAAATTAGAATTGGGCAACTGAAAGCTAATGACTCTGTGAGACATTAAGAAATAATAAAACAAAGTCAAAAGAATAAAAAAATAGAAGAAAATGTGAAATATTGCCCTGGAAAAACAACTGACCTAGAAAATAGATCAAGGGGGAATAATTTAAGAATTATTGGACTACCAGAAAGCCATGACAAAAAAAAGAGCCTAGGCATAATATTTTAAGAAATTATAAAGGACACTGCCCCATTATTTTAGATGTAGAAAGTAAAATAGAAATTGAAAGCATCTACTGATCACCTCCTAAAAGAGATCCCAGTGAAAAGTCCTAGGAATATTATAACTAAATTTCAGGTCTTCCAGGTCAAAGAGAAAATACTTCAAGCAGTCAGAAAGAAACCCATTCAAATATCATGGAACCGTAGTCAATAACACAAAAGATTTAGCAGCTTCCATCTTAAAGGAGTGGAGGGCTTGGAATATGATATTCAGAAAGGCAAAGGAGCTAAGATTACAACCAAGAATAACCTACCTAGCAAAAAAAAAAGACCAGAGCTGAATAGAAAATTTGACATTTAAACATAAGACTCAAGAGAAGTATAAAATAGTAAAAATGAAAGAGATAGCATAAAGGACTCAATAAAGTTAAACTGTTCAATTCTTATATGGAAAGATGATCCATATAAGTCCTAAGAACTTTATCATCATTAGGGTAGTAAAAAGGAGTTTACACAGACAAAGAGCATGGGTTGATTATGTTGGAATGATCTCCAAAAAAACAAATGAAGGGGTGAGAAAGAGGGATGCACTGGGAGAAGGGGGAAGGGAAAAGTAGAATCGAGAAACTTTTCTCACCTAAAAAAGCCTCACAAGGAAGAGCTTTTACTTTGGAGGGGAAAATGAGGTGGGATGGAGGGAAATAAACAGTAATCATAACTGCTAATGTGAATTCAATGAGCTCACCCATAAAGCAGAAGTAGATGCAGAATGGGCTAGAAACCAGAATCCAATGATATGAGACATATTTGAATTGGAGTTAAACACACAGAGTTAAAATAAAGAGCTGGAGCAAAATCTAATATGCTTCTGTGAAAAAGGCAGATATAGCAATCATGATCTTAGACAAATCAAAAACATAAATAGATCTAATTAAAAGAGATAGGTAAACTAAATTTGCTAAAAGGTACCACAGACAATAAAGCAATATCAAAAAGTTTTACAGCAAGATTCTCTGATAAAGGCTTCATTTCTCAAATATATAGAGAATTGAATCAAATTTATAGAAATAAGAGCCATTCCCCAACTGATAAATAGTTAAGGGATATGAACAGGCAATTTTGAGAAGAAATCAAAGCTATCTATAGTTATATAAAAAAATGCTCTAAGTCACTGTTGATTGGAGAAATGCAAATTAAAACAACTCTGAACCTACCAGAAATGACAAATACTAGAAGAGACAAGGGAAAATAGGTACATTAATGATTTGCTGGTGGAGTAGTGAACTGGTTCAACCACTCTGGAGCACAATTTGGAACTATGCCTCAAGGGCTACAAAACTGGGAATACCTTTTGACCCAGCAATACCACGACTACTTCTGTATTCTAATGAGATAAAATAAAAAGGGAAAGGACCTATATGTACAAAAATATTTGTTCAGCTGTTTTTGAAAATCGAGAAGATGCTCATCAATTGCAGAATGACTCAACAAGCTGTGGCGTGTGATTGTCACAGAGTACCACTGTACTATAAGAAACGAAGGAGATGGCTTCAGAACAACATGGCAAGAAAAACAAGGCCATGTGAACTGATGCAAAGTGAAGTGAGAAGAACTGGGAGATCATTGTGCACCGTAATATTGTAATAATGATCAAGTGTGAAAGAGTTGGTTACAGTACTCAATACAATGATGCAAGAGCATTCCAAAGGACTCATGATGTAAAAAATACTCTCCACCTCCAAAGAGAGAAATGATGAATTCCGAGTGCAAACTGAAGTATAATTTCTCACTTCTTTATTTTTGTTTTGTTTTGTTTTGTTTTTTTTGCAATATGGCTAATATGGATATGTGTTTTACATAATTTCACATGCATAACTGATATATTGCTTTCCTTCTCATTGGGTTGGGGAAGGTGTGGGAGGGAGGGAATTTGAAACTCAAAATTTATAAAGAAAAAATGTTTAAAAAATGAATTTTTTAAAAAGAAAAAAAGTACGAAGGGGAAAATGTGTCTAAGTTTAGACTTGATTGCAGTCGTATAATGAGCAGGCAGAAAGCATTGTACCTACACACCCAGGGAGGTGTGGCTGGAAGTTATTTAGGGTGCAATCCTAGATGGTGTTCTCTTCTCTACAGGTGTTTGAATGGAACTTAGTCATTGAGGAAAGGGACTCTAGTCTCTTTTAGTCTTTACTTGCTTAGATGGGGCTTTGGGGTCCCTGCTCTCAGTGCCTTAGCCTGGGTTTCTGTAAAGGGTATTCTAAGGGTAGAAAGATTCCCCAAATTAATCCATCGATTATTAGAATGGCTCTGTCACCATCCCATTTAAGAATCTAATCTTATTGCCAGCTCTAATGTCCATTTTATCTCTCTTCCTCTTCCTGGTCTCCAGCAGGTCTCTTAGGGATTTTCTGCATAATCTTATATTGCTTCAGCCACTAGAGGGTGCCTTGATTAAACAAGGCAACCACCCCTACAGGTTGCCTGAAGGCTCACTGTGTTACATCTCCTGCAAGTTCCCCCATAAAACACATGGTTTTCTATCTAGTATTCCCTTCATACAAAGATCAGAGGCTCAGGAATCAGAGGATATGGATTCAAATACCAACTTTGACAATGACTAGCTGTGGGACTTTGGGCAAGTCACTTAACTATTTTTACCTCAGTTTCCTCATCTATAAAATGAGAATATTGGACTAGATTACCTTAAATAAGCCTTTCAGCTCTGATTTTATGATCCTATGATAAAGGACACAAGCCTTTTGGGCAAATACCTTTACGTTAAGATTCACCCTCCCTATTCCTCTGTGGTGCCCAGAGGTAACAGAAAATGAAAGGGGGGGGGAGAGGAAAATCAGGCCAGATGGATTACAAAAAAACATAACTCACATTTATATAAGCTTTAGAGGTATAACTTGACTTACATCTAACAGACAGAGTTATGTAATAAATAGCACCTGCATTCAAAGGGTACTTTGAAGGGTACTTATGAAATGGCTTGTGCTTACATCCCCAGTTAGGGGGCAAATAACTAGAGGGGTCAAACTCCAGTCTCTGCTCTAGCAAAAACCCCTCTCTCCTTTGTAGCTCCCTTTGCACCCTCTTGCCACAAACAAAGGCCACTCAGCAACTTAAGTTCGGGGTTGACCACAAACATTTATAAGAAATAAAGTTAAATCTGGCAAATGCATTCCTTAACAGAATACATTTAAGAAAAACACAGACAGAAGGAAAGTTAGGACAGGGTAGGACGTGACTGTCGTCCCTTTAGACAGTCTTGTTTCTTTCTGTGCTCGGGCTACTGGGGTGAACTTCTGCCCGATAAAACACAATCTCACGTCCCTCCAAACTTTGTCAAGGTCATCTCCCATGGTCTTACAGAGGAGAACTGTAGATATGGCCGGCACTAGCTGCTGCTAGCATGCTGCATGGGATGATGCCTACTTTTCCCTTCTTCCCTCCTTTTTCTTAAGAGTACCCTCCAAAACTCCCACCCTACCCACCTGTGAAAACTTCCACCACCACCCTTCCGTTTGAGGGATGATCTTGGGTTAGTTTCCTCTCTTCCCAAACTGGGAAGAACTTCTAACTCTCAGATGGTTTTGTCTGAGACAAAAATCCTATCCCTGGTAACCTGGCGTGAAATGCTTTTACATACTTTTGTAAAACACAAGAACCTGTAACACATTTTTGTAACATTTTAAAATTTGCAAAGTACTTCCCTCACAACACATTGTGAGGTGGATAGTATCAGCTCTATTTTATAAATGATGAAACTTAGCTCACAGTATTCAATCATGAGGAAGTCATATACTTTCTTGGATCTTACTCTAGCCAAGTGTCTAAGACAGGAAATAAGGCTAGGTCTCCAGAATGACTATGAAAGGGCAGTTTTATTCTGCTTTGAGAAGCCAAACTAGAGAAAAGAAGTATATTTGCATTCTGCACATTAAGACAGCTTCTTCAAGTTTTTAATTAAAAAAAGTCCAAATGTCACAAAGCTCAGTAGAAATAAACCTCTTTCCCTATATTAAATATATACATTTTTGTTGTTGTTAAATCTTTTTTCAGTCATGTCCAACTCTACATTACCTCATTTGGGATTTTCTTGGCAAAGATACTAGAATAGTTTGTCATTTCCTTTTCCAGATCATTTTACAGATGAGGAACTGAGACAAACAGGGTTAAGTAACTTACCCAGGGTCACACAGCTAATAAGTGGCTGAGGCCACATTTGAACTTAAGTCTTCTTCCACTCCACCACAACCCTTCTAACACTGACTGTTTTGTCATCTTTGCCACTTCGTAGGGTATGAGATGAAATCTCAGGGTTGTTTTGATTTGTATTTCTCCTATTATTAGTGATCTGGAGCATTCTTTCATATCCTTATTGATACTTGAGTTCAGATGAGGGAGTGGTTACTACCAACTGGAGGGATCAGGAAAGGCTTCATGGAGGATATGAAATTTGAGTTGGATCTAGAAAGATGGACAGAGACCAATGAGGTGAGTGAGGAGAGAGGTGGGAAGGCATTCTAGGCATAGGCTCAGAGGTGAAAAGGACATGTTGGGGCAAGGGGAAGAGCTCTGTTGGGCTGGAAGACCTGAAGGGGAGTGGGGTGAAAAAAGGATTTCATTATTCTTCCCACTTCAGACTTATCTTTTCATAGAGTTCCCAAAGCTCTTACGATGATAGTAAAAGAAAGCGGCTTATGTTATAGGCTGCTTCAAAGGCAAAAAGGAAATGGACTAATGTGTATCTTTTATCAATGACCACCCAACCGCTGGGAAACAAACATTTAGGATAACATGGACATGGTATGTCTTCTTGAGAGCATTTAAAGTTTCAGTTCAATTTAGGAAATACTTATTAAACCCCCATTATACAGTTCAGAGCACTAGGCCCCTGGGAGATCCAAAGTTTAAATAAAGCACAGTTCTTGCCCTCATGGAGCTCAGGGAACTAACAGAGCATTATAAAATATGATAATGAATTAGAGAGTGTAAAACATAGAGCTATGTTAGCTTCAAAAGGATTTAAAGTGCCCAGAGTTTGCCAAGAGGATAGTTCTTAAAAGTATGAGTATTTTACAGTCTTAGGACAAAATTACTAAGTAGTAGTAGGGGAAGAAGTTTGCAATTTTATTTGCAAGTCATTTAGGAAGTAAAACATAAAGTCAGTTTGCACTGACTTCTAAGCACATGCTTTATTAGGCACTAGAATTAAAATAACTTCAATCTGCCAATTCCCACCTAAGGGTGGGAAAATAAATCTAAATTTAAATTTCAGAGTAAACAATAATACTAAGGCCTCTGTTGTATTTTTATCAGATACTTGGTAACTTCAAATGTTTGGAACTATGTACACACCAAGAAGTGGAAATAGCTGGGAAATGAAGAAGTGGCAAAGATTAATAAGCTTGTGATTTGACAGTGCCAACCAGAATGAAAGAATATTCTTATGGGCTGGTGAAGTCAAGCCCCAAAGGAACCCAAATGAAATGAAATGTGAGGAAAATGACAGAAAGGAGACCAAAAAGGCAAATAAGAATAGTGGGGAAAAAGGAAACCCCTAATCTGACCAAAGAGAGAGTCATATGCCAGAGACAGTAAGTGGTTGCCTAGACATGAAGCAGTAATTGGGGCTCCCAGAAGCTGTCTGACTTCAGGGAGATTAACTAAGGAGTATGGAGACTGACAAGGTGCCAGAGAGGGAAAAAAATACCAAATACAAATCAGTCTGAGGGCCATTCAGTAGAGCAGCACTACACACTTTAGTAGCCCTTGAAAGGCATATCCATATTATATTTAGCAATAGTTGATATTTGGAATAATAACCTACAATCAACCAAGAAAAAGTTAAGTTAACCTTTTAAACCTGTGTTTACTGAGGTAGAGAAATTTGTAATAACACCTCGTAGAAAGATTTTCATCAAAATCTCTTTCACAGGAAATTGTTCGGTGATTTCAACGATCCCAAGTGGTTTGCTGATGCATTTTTTAAAAAAAATAACAACATTCTTTCTTTGATGTAGTTGTCAACTGTATTATACTGTACTGTGGTAGGAACATTCTTATAAGGCTCTGTCCCAAGCTGGTTTCTATAAAATGTATTGAAACTATCCTTGAGATTCAGTTGACTCTGAGGATGAAGGGTCAGACTGTTGCCATGGCTTCCTGGTTGCCTGAGAATTAGAAGTAATGAGGAGCTCCCACTGACCTAATGCTTGGTCTCCACACCTTTATGGGCAACACAGAAGCAGGAAGGTAGGAAACCTGAGCTCAACTGAATCAATATGGTATCCTCATTGAATGACTGCCTCCTTCTTTTGGCTAAGTCAGTCTCCTTTTCTTAATTGCTATCTGTTCCATGACTGTCTCATTTCATTCCATACTGAATCCAAACACCAACGGAACAGTCTACATCATGCTGGGCATATAATAATATTAATGATAATAATATTAGTATTTATATAGCACTTACTATGTAGCTTAGAACAGTGCCTGGCACATAGTAGGTGCTTAACAGATATTTATTGACTGACAGTCTTTATTAGTGGCTGTGCTAAGTACTTTACAAATAGCTCATTTTGTCCTCACAACTCTGAGAGGTTATTATCATTATTATTATTATTGCCATTTTACAACTGAGGAAACTAAAGCAAGCAGGTCAAGTGACTAGCTAATAAGTGCCTGAGGTTGTATTTGAACTCAGGTCTTTCTGATTCCAGGTTCAGCACTCTATTCACTGGGCCACCTAACTGCCTCACCTAGCTATAACAGCTATAATTCATAGATTGACAATATCTTGAGAAGGTGGCTCAGAAAGCAATGAAAAGAAGGATACAGCAGTTAATGATAACTTATTAGCAGTGACTTATAAGGAAAAGTGCTGTAAAAGATGCCAGAGACTAATTAGAAAAGAAGGTAGGTTGGTCCTGGATAGAATTAATTGATAACAGATGCTATCAAAGTGATTGATAACAGTAAAAAGTAATTAATAATAGAACAAAGTAATTGATAACAGTAACTAATAACAATACAAAATAATTGATAACAACAAAGTAATTGGTAACAGTACAAAGTAATAACAGAACAAAGTAATTGATAACAACAAAGTAATTAATAACAGTAACTGATAAAATACTAAGTAATTGAAAAAAGAACAAAGTAATTGATAATAGTAGCCTCGAGGATTACTTGCCTAGACTATTGCAATAGCCTCCTCCTTGATAACACTATCGCCTCTACTATACAATCTTCCAAATAATATTAATAAAACACAGGTCTGACCATGTCATTCCCTATTCAGAATCTCCAGTAGCTTCCTATTGCCTCTAGGATAAAATGTAATATCCTCAGTCTAGTATTTAAACTCTGGCTCTCATTTACCTATCAAGTCACTTCCCTTTTTACATTCTTCCTGGGTCCTCCTGACTCCCCCCAGGCAAACTGGCCTGCTCACTGTTTCTCACTGTTGAAGAAAAAAAAATGAATGCTGTGTTCTATGTTTTAGGTGCCTCTGCCAGAAATAATCTTATTATCATTCTAAATCCACATATTTGTAATTTGGAGAGAGAAATGTCCAAAATGACATAGTACCCCTATGCTCTTGGATATCTCTCTTCTCTAAGACAATCTGAAGTAATATTTATAGACATTTTGAACAAGGAATGTTAGAATACAATTTTGGCTTCCTACTCCAGAACAACAGTCACTAACAATCATTCACTTAATCTTTGGCTAGTACTAATCAATTCCTCCACTGACCAACCATTCATTCAAGGATTGAAGAGTTCTCTTCCCAGCAATCAAAACCTTAAACCTTTCTGAATAAGAAGACTACTTCTTTCAGTAGTCACTGATCAATTTTTTCATGGGATAGGGAAGATAATGTCATAACCTGAAAGTGACCTTTGGTTCAAAGTTTGCTTTTTGCCCTTAATACATTTTTGAGCACCTCAGCCTTTGTTCTTGCACTCAGGCTACACATTTTCCTGAAGGGAACGTCTGGAAAGAATTTTCAGATGAAAGAAAAATAATTTCTTACTATTTTCAGTTGAATTAAAAAGAAGTTTTTAACATGCTTCTGCACCTATACTGTCTGCACATTCTGACTCCTGCCTCCATGTTACTGTCTTTTAAAAACCCTAATTGCCTTCAAAGATCAGCTCAAGCATCCCCTTCTATAGAAGACTTTTCATCATCTCCCAGGTTATTAGAACTCTTTTCCTTTCGAAATCATGTTGTAAATATTTCTCTTTGTTTTTTTCTATGGACATGTTGTATCATCCAGAATAACGTAAATTCTCTGAGAGCAAGGACTAAATGTTTCCCCTTTGATTTGTGGATGCCTGACACTTAGTTGGTGTTTAATATATACATGCTGGTTGAATATTAAACGTATCTTAGAAAAATTTCTAGCATAATGAATTTCTCCTCTTTGGAAAATTTATAGAAAGACATGAATAAGAATCATCCAGGATGGGATGGCATGAATGGGTTGCGACCTAAACTGTTTTGAGGGAGCACACACAGTGCTTCAGATCCCCCAAAAATGGTTAAATTTTTGAATGGCTCTTAGAGGATTAACTTTCTGTCATTCATTCATCCAGATGACCAAGGTGCTGCTGATAGTTGTCTGTGGTGTCTGAATTGTTCTGTACATCAGATACTTGCCATATAGCTATTTCATGGAAACTATCTCAAGATTCTTCTTTGCTAAGGGGCTATACCATACGTACTTGGAAGGGTCTGACTCAGGCCAGTACCCTGGTAGTTCAGAGTCAGTGTTGGAAAGAAATTAAACATTCTTAAGCCATTCAGTCATTAACAAAAGGTTTATTTAGCCACAGCATAGAGAGGATAATCAATGAAGATACTGTGCCATTTAGCTTAGGTAAATGTGGCCCCTCTCTAAAACAGGTCTGATCAGTAGGCAATAGGCAGGTCCCTGATCAAGAGACGTCCATTACTCAATTGCTATACAATAATGCATTTTACATGTGATATAATTTGAAGAAAAAAAAAAGAAATGTACATCTTCATTTTTATGATCATATTTATTGAATAAAATGATAGACTTGGGTATATCACTTTCCTCTCCCCTCCAAACCCAAACCTATTTAAATCCTTCCTATCTCTAAAGTTCTTGCTCTAATGTTACCTGTTTCCCAAAGCTTTCCTTGATTAGTCTAATCCTTATTGATCTCTCCCCTTCTCTGAACTGCTATTACATTTACCTAATCCCATATCACTTGGCACCTAGAATCTTAAAATTGAACGGAACTTTAAAAGTCATATAGAACAACCTTATTTCCAGGAAGGCATCCCCTCAGGAACATAGCTGACAAGCACTAATGAATTCTCTGCTTGAGTGGTTCAAGTGATGAGAAGCTTACTACTTTTCCATGGTAGCTCATTACTGTTCTGTATTGTTAACTAATTTTATGAGTTTTCATCTCATCTTCCCAGTATGTGAGGTGTGACTATAAAAAAAGTTATATAGCTGCTTTTAAACTATAGATCATAGAACATTTGAGCTGGAAGGGACCTTGGAGATAATTTCATCCAACCCTCTTATTTCACAGGAGAGAACTGAGGCTCAGAGAAGGGAATAGAGTTGTTCAGTGACACCCAGCAAGTTGGCAGCAAAGATTAATCCGCATACCCTCATACCTAAATGTCCAAATGAATGATGTGCCCTTCAAAAGAACATGCCGTAGGCTCTGAAAATTATTCCCAAGGAAGAGTTCCAAAAATGTTTTGAGCAATGTTAGTACATTAGAAATATATAGCTCTGCAAGGAGATTCTTTGGGTGGACAATATTCATTTTGACTCATATGCTGTTGTGTATTTGTTTAAAAAAATTAACCTCATTATTTCACAGTCACACTTCATAAACTCTTTGAAGGTAGGGACCACGTTTTCTAGAATTATAGTGTCAGAGTAGCTTATATTTCAGTTTCTAGGAGAGCGTTGGATACATAACAGGCACCAAATAAAGACCTGTATATTGATGGGTTATTTTGAATGATTATAATAATTCTGATAGATGGATATTAGTGGTGGTGGTAGATTTGCATGCAAAAGGTTCACAACATGAAACCAATGATAATATGAGCAAAAAGTAGTACAAAACTAATCTCTGAAGACATATTTGACCAGATAATGAGGTGGCTTTGTCATATAGGGGAAATGAGAGGCAATAGATGGAAAACCCAAGTGCTACACTAGTATTCCTGAGATACCGTATTAACAGGATGAAGACTGCCAACATATTGGGTGAATCTGATATGTAGTATTTACGGAGCGGCACAGTTAAGAATCAAAGAGCATTAGAAGGCATGGACCTATTGTTATTGGTACTGGTAGAGGGAGTACCTACTGATATCTAAGTATAATAATTATAAATTCAAGTGATTTCATGGATGAATATTAAGGCTTGGAATTGCAGATGGTTCATGAAGACATTTCTATGTCAGTAATTACCAGTCACAGTTCTGCCACTCACAGTGCACCTCTAATGATCTCAAGTAGTGTTATAAAATTCTCACAATGAAATTAATTTGAATTGTTTTTATTTGAAAAAGAAACACAAACCACAGACAACTTTTTATCAAGATGGGTTTTTTTTTTTTTTGCATAATCAAAAACCAATAGGCAAGCTTGCCTCCTACAATACCATGGATCCCTTCCTTTGGACAAGAAAAACACAAGGATGCCCAAAGAGTCACTCATCAAAACAGAATCACACAATGTTAGTATTGGAAAGGGACTCGGGCCATCATTTAGTCCAACCCATACAAGAATTTCTACTTCAGGCAGAGGCTGTACCAGAGACGTGGCTATCCAACTTCTGCTTGGGGTCCTACAATGAGGTGGAACCCACCATTTCCTGAGGTAAACCATTCCACTTTGGGACAGTTCTAATTGCTGGGAAATTTTATCTGACATCAAGCCTACGTTTGCTTTTTTGCACCTTCCACCTCTAGGCAGCTAGGTGGCACAATGGAGAGAGCACTGGACCTGAAGTCAGGAAGACTCATCTTCCTAAGTCCAAATCTGGCCTTAGATACTTACTAGCTGTGTGACCCTGGGTAAGTTACTTAACCCTGTTTGCCTCACTTTCCTCATCTGTAAAATGAGCTGGAGAAGAAAAGGGCAAACACTCCAGTATTTTAGCCTAGAAAATCCCAAATGGGGTTACGAAGAGTTGGACGAGACTGAAAAATGTCTGAGCAACTAATTTCCACCTGTTGATCCTCACTGCACCCTCTGGAGCCAAACCGAACAAAACTAATTCCTGGTTCACATCACCACTTTTCAAATAGTTGGACAGTTATTTTGTCTTTTTCCAAGTCTTCTTTTCCAAGTTTAACCTCCCAAACTCCTTCAACTATTCCTCATATGGCATGGAGTTGAGGTCCTGCTGGTTGCCTTCCTTGGACATTCTTCAGTTTAATGTCTTTAAATCGTAACACCCAGAACAGGACCCAATACTCCAGATAGAGTCTGGCTAGGACACAGCAAAGAGAGATTACAATTACCTCCTTATTCCTGGAAGCTATGCCTTCCAGTGCAGCCCAAGATCATATTAAGTCATTCTGGTTGTTGTATGACATTGTTGACTCATATTGAGCTTACTGAAGATTTCCAGATATTTTTTTCAAGCAAAATATAGCTTTTTTCCTAAATCTTATACTTGTGAAGTCAATTTTTTGAATCCAAGTGTACCTTTCTTTATCCCTATTAAATTTCATTTTGTTAAATTACATCTAGTATTCTAGCTTGTCAAAATCTTTTGAGATCATCCTCAGATATACATCATCAGCAAATCTGATAAGCAGAGAATTTATGCCTTTATCTAAGTCATTGCTAAAACTATTAAATAGCACAAGGCCAAACACAAGATTGGAGACCTCCTGTCCAGTTGACATTCAACCAATAATGACTATTCTTTAAGTCTGTCCACTTAATTTGTTTCAAAGCTATCTAACTGTATTGCTGTCTAACCTACATATTTGTCTTTTTCAAAAGAATGGTACAAAGCACACTATAAAATGCTTAGCTAAAAGTCTAAGGTGAACAGGATAAACAATGTCTATATTTCTCTGATCTATTAGTTTATTTATCTTGTCAACAAAGGAAATAAGGTTAGCCTGGCATGACTTATTCTAGATGAAGCTGTTTGCACTCTGTGATCCCAATTTTTTCTTGTAGATGTTGAGTGAATTAAAAAAGCATTTATTAAGCACTAAGTATGTGTCATTTGATTGTTCAGCTATGTCCAACTTTTCATGACCCCATGGATAAACTGGCAAAGATACTGGAGTGATTTGCCATTTCTTTCTCCAGTTTTATGCAGGCAAGGGGTTAAGAGATTTGCCCAGGGTCACACAGCTAGTAAGTGTATGACGTCAAATTAGAACTCTGATCTTTCTGACTCCAGGACCAGAACTCTACCCATTGTGCCACTTAGCTGCCTGTACTATGTACATAGTACTATGTTACCTGTGGAGATAAAAATAGTAAGACACATAGTAGTAGTGACAGTAAGACAGATACAATAGTAAGACAGACCCTGCTCTTAGGGAACTCACATTCTAACTGTGGAGACAATACATATGGAAGATTTTAGCTGCAAGTCAGATGGAAAATTTCCATGGTCTTAGGGCATAACAGTAAAGCAGATGGTAATAATGCCTCTTTTTTTCCCCCAAGTCATTCCTACTAGTAAAATGTTCACTAACCATTTGAAAATAACCTTTTCTAGAATCTTGCTAGGAATTAAAGTCCGACTCACTATCCCATCAAATCCATATTATCATTGTTACTGGAAGGATGTGACAATCTAATGTCCTCCAGCTTCACCAGCAACCTCTGATTTGGAGTGATGCCCAGGCCAAAGCCTCTCTCCCTGGACATCCCCTCTCCCCTCTCCCCACTCCCCACAAATATGCTGAGTCCTCTTAGTAGAATTAGGTTTCTTAAAGGCATTACATTTTGTAAGTGTGATGTGGGTACTGGCCAGTGAGGACTCAGTCCTTAGAGCATTCCCCAAAAGCCCTGCCTGGTACCAACTCATGTAGAGGCTTGGTGAGTCTCCTGGAAATACATGATGGAGGGTCCTATTCCCTCCCCACGTCACAGCATGCACAAGTATCCCCTGAATGCTTCTTGCTGCTTCCTGCATAGTAATGAAAAGCTTTTTAATTGGCTTATGAGAAGTGTTGGCTTTATATGTAAGCATAGCAGGTCAATGCTATGAATTCAAAGCTCCATCCAACCTCTCCCCACAGATTGATCCTTCACTAACATTATAACTTATGGTGGGTTGTTTTTTGTTTTTTGCATTTTGAGAAGCAGCAAAGCATTGGAAAGAACACTGGACTTGAGTCTGAAGACCCTAGTTTCAGTCCCAGTTCTGTCACTTACTAGGACTGTCACTGCTTATCCATCCTTAATTCTCAAAGAGGACCAAAGACATCAGGAAGGTGATGTCTTGGCTTGCAAGTAAATTGGATTTAAGTGAGGCAGAGCTGTGCAAAGTCATCAGTCTCAATTTCTCCTCCAGAGTCATTGGGTCCCGTGGAAAGACAAAGGTCAAGATGACTGGTGATTGACCCAGATGCAGTGGGAGACCTGGGCCTTTTCAAGCCAAGGTCTTTCCTAGGTCTCAGTTTTGTCTGTGGCCAACACCCATTGAGTAATTAAAGGCTAGATTAGAACTGAGGCAAAAGATGGCTTAGTTTGCCTTTATAAAAAGAATCAATCTGTGAGGGGACGAAACTGTCACTGGTGCAGTGGAAAGAGAGGTAAGCTTTTGGCCAAACCTAGGGGTCATGGAACCTGAGCCTGACTCCCAACTCTGCTGCTTACTACTTGTATTACCTTGGACAAGTCATTTAGATCCTCTGGGCCTCAGTTTCCTCATCTGAAAAATAATGAGGTTGTAGTAAATGGCTATTGATCTCCCTTCCTGATTGAGATCTATCATTATATCCTTCAAAGAAATACTTCACCTGTGAGACTTACTTATCTGTAAAGCAGAACCAATACTATTTACTCTACCTATCTCTTAGGGTTAAAGATTGAAAAATGATGTCTGTAAAAGACTTTTGTTATTAAATGTGCTATACCAATTTATGTTATTACTAACTGGGCCAAGTCATCATGTCCTCTGAGAGGCTATCATAATCTATTTGATCCATTTGTCTGATCAATGTATTGTGGTAATCTAAGAAAAAGCTCTTTTTGCTTGTCATATTCTCCCTCTACCTTCCTACCTTTTTTGAAATCTCCTATGCCTGAAGCCTTCCATTTTAGAAATTTCTATGCTCCATGCAACTTTGCTTATTGGTGGCTCTCAGCCTGTGACAGCAGTGGTGGAAAACCAATTAGATATATCTGAATGAGGACCTACCCATTCTCTATAAAACCCCTGGCCCTCAACCTCATGGTTGAGTTGCCATGTTTATGGGATATAGGTATTCCCACACCAAATCAACAGGGGGGATAAAAACCTCAGTGTCTTGGATACATTTTGAAGTGTTTGCTCTGGGTACCAGAATCATTAGTTATGGCTCTGAATATAAGGCATAATTACTATTATTGTTATTCTTATTATTACATGGATATAGACCAAGCCACAATGTGAGTAAGAGTAAGATCTAACATGCCATTTTCTCCTCTCTTCATCTGAAGGCACCCAGTTTCTATCCTCCATTGCCCACAAAAAAACAGGATCTGAGTTTTTATAGAAACTTTGTTGATTAAAACCTTAGAGTCATCTAAGCAAGATAACGAACAATAGTGAAGTGTGGTTGAAGTAACGGCTCTTGTATGGAGGAATTAAATCTCTCTATAACTGCTCTATTGGAGGTGGGGGTGTGGTGTGTGTTGAAGCTTACTTGTCAATTTTACCTGCTAGCCATCTGTAGTGGGTGGGAAATGTCATCTTTAAAATGATATGTTTTTATAGAGCTAGAAAAATAATAACAAAATTCATCTGGAGGAATAAAAGGTCAAGAATATCAAGAAGTCAATGGGGAAAAAACTAAAGAAGGGCAGCCTAGCAGTACTGGATCTCAAACTGGATTACAAAGCAGCAATCATCAAAACAACCTGGTACTGGATAAGAAATAGAGGAGTTGATCAATGGAATAGATTAGGTACACAATATACAGAAGTAAATGACCACAGTAACCCAGTGTTTCATAAACCTAAAGATCCAAGTTTTTGGGGAAAGAACTCACTAGTTGACAAAAAATGCTGGGAAAATTGGAAAGCATGCTGGCAGTGACTAGGCATAGTCCAACATCTTACATCAAAATGGATGCATGCATTGGACATAAAGAGTGATATCATAAACAAATTAGGGGAGCATGGACAATTTTACCTGTCAGATCTATGGATAAGGAAGAGTTTATGACTAAACAAGAGATAGAGAGGATCATGGGAAGCAAAATGGATAATCAAATTAAATTAATTTGTTTGCTTGCACAAACAAAACCAATTCAGCCAAAATTAGAAGGAAAGCAGGGAACTGGGAAAAAACTTATTCTTTATAAAAGTCTCATTCCTCAAACATATAGGGAATGAAACCAAATTTATAAAAATAAGAGTCATTCCCCAAATAATGAACAGTCAAAGGACACGAACAGGCAGTTTTCAGAAGACAAAATCAAAGCTATCAATAGTCATATGGAAAAATTCTCTAATTTACTAATAATTAGAGAAATGTGAATTAAAAACTCTGAGGTACCACCTCACACCTGTCAGATTGATTAACATGACAGAAAAGGAAAATGACAAATGCCGTAGAGGATGTAGAAAAATAGCTACACTAATACAATCTTGGTGGAGCTGGGAACCAGTCCAACCATTCTGGAGAACAATTTGAAACTATGCCAAAAGGGCATAAACTATGTATGCCAGTTTACACAACAATACCACTACCAGGCATGTATCCTAAAGAGATCAAAGGGAAAGGAAAAGGACCCATATGTACAAAAATATTTATAGCAGCTTTTCGTGTGTGTGGTGGCAAAGAATTGGAAATCATGGGCTATCAATCATTTGGGGAACTGGTGAATGGCTGAACAAATGGTGGCATGTGATTGTGATGGAGTACTGTTGTTCTGTGAGAAATGAAGAACAGAATGTTCTCAGAAAAGCCTGGGAAGACTTATATGAGTAGATGCAAAGTGAAGTGAGCAGATTTAGGAGAACACCATACATAGTATATCATACGTAGTAATATTTTAATAATAATCAACTGTGAAAGACTCTATTCTTAAAAGCATAATGATCCATAATCCCAAATGACTCAAGACAAAAAATGGTATCTACCTTCAGAGAGAGAACTGATGAACTCTGAGTGCAGACTGAAGCATATTTTTTCTACTTTTTAATTTTTTTATTTTTAACTGCTGAAACAGGATTAATTTATTGTGAAAGTTCATAAGCAGACAGGATCCAGTGAGGATAACAGCATACAAAGCATTTGGGAACGATCCCCTTCAGTGTGCAAGGCAGGATTCCAGTTGCTGAGCAGGGAGCCTCTCCTTCATCATGAAGTAGGTGATGACCATCCTCTTGCAGGGGAAGGCTGGAAATCAAAGGCCCACAGTCAGGGAGCCTAGTGGTAGGTTCACAATTCTTCTCTGGAGAAATGTTCAGAGAGATGAATAGCAGCAAGCACAGAGATGAGAGTCCACTGGCCAGATTGTCATGGGACCAGCCTTTGTTTTGGGAAGTGGAAGGACAGGAGAAAAGATGGGTGTAACAGGTGCTGTGAAGGGAGCAGAGTCGAATCTACAAATCAGGGAGCGCTGGAGAACGTTGTAAAGGACAAGAGGGCCAGGGGAATATTCCAGGTACACCCCAGCCCTGGACACTGGGCCTTTCATTCGATGTTTCAATGGTCCAGGGTAGGTTTGGAAACAGTAATCCTCTTCTTTCTTGACACACTGAAGCAGGAACACAGAGTCACAGGAGTCCACATTCCTCCCCCTTTTTCTCCTTAAATAAGGAGTGGATGCTGTGGATCTAAAACAGCATCCACTGAGGTAGTTGAGTCACATCCACCTCTCAATACTGTCTGCTTGAGCTGAAGGCCTGCTTAGCAAGGACAGCATAACAAATAAAGTCTTCAGGATGCTTGGTCTCTACCTGCCAGGTTCTCCACCTTTCACACTCTTCAGATTCTCAGAAACAGTTACACAGGGACTTGCTGGTACAGGATCCATTGTGATGTCCACTCTGGATTGGCTGAGCAACTCCATTATACCAGGGATGGGATATTCTCTCAACTCTGGGAGGACAGCCTTGGACCTTTGGGACAACACTGACTCCATCTCAGCAGCTGCTTGACATCCTGTAGCAGATCCACATTGGGCTGGTGGCCTGCTTTCTGCATCTCTAGCATGAGATCCTGAAGGGTTTGCATGTGCTGGGATAGTCTGTTCTTGCTTTATCTTTTCAAGACATTGGGATTCTTCCTCTATCAGGAAGCAGTGCATTTTGTTATATTCCACTGTGATCATCCAGTGCCAGTCAACAACAGGTTTCTCCTGAGCAAGACGCTTCTTAGATTCTTCAAAACACTTCCCCCAAGTGACTCTGAATGTGCTGGACCTTCTCCCTGCAATTGTAAGCAGCCTCTTCTACAGGAGAGATCATGTGAGCCATATGTTCTGGGCTCTGGGAACATTTCACACAGAGTGGTGTCTGGTCATCTTCACAGAAGAGCTTGAAGACTTGTGCCTGGTACACTGACTCTGTCCTTGAGTATTCTGTGAAAGTTAAGAGCTGAGCTGTTTGCCCAGATCAGTCAGCTGTGCTAGGTGCCCACTGAAAACGGGGAATTCTCTTACCCAGGATACTTGCCTGCATTCAGGACAAGAGAAAGCTGGAGCTCCAATTCTCAGCTTAAGAGACATGACAAAAGCTGTGCCCACACCCGATAGTGACTGGCTCAGAGAAGTAGCTCCTACAGATGCTACAGGTGATTTTCCTCTGCAATTCCTGCAGCATTTCCATAGCAGCAGCCATTCTCTCTCCAATTGCTCCTTTTCTGTAGCAAATGAGAGGAAGAGACTTCAGTTCCACTCAAGGTAGTGCTTCTGAGCAGAAGGAACCTCTCCTTTTATAGGAGGTAGCCATGCTCCTTTAGGGCCTCCCAGAGAAGGTGTGAACTCCCCTGGCCTGGAATTCTGCAGTTCATCCCCTTAACTCTTGCTGGTTGCAGTAGCCCTGACATCTCCAGAGTTTACACCTCTGACTGACTCCTTTGGATGGACAGGTTTCACCATGCTGAGAGTGTTCCTTTTTATGCTTCTCTTGAGCCTTGTATCTGAGCTCTGGCCTTTTAATCAAGAATACTTGAAAATCCTCTCTTTTTCCTTGGAATGATTCTACTTAGTTTTGCTGAGTAGGTGATTCTTGGTTGTATCCACTTTTCTTTATTTTTCTTGCTTCCTTCTCTCCCCTGTTACAACATAACTAATGTGGACATTGTTTTTGCATGACTTCATATGTATGATGGATATTATATTTCATACCTTATCAATGGGTGAGGGAGAGAGAAAATTTGGAATTGAAAGTAAAAAATAACAAAAAAAGATAAGTTTTCTATATAGAGGAGAAACAAACAAAAGATAGGGATGCAAAAGGGTAGGTTTTGACTTTAATATAATATAAATGAAGACTTGCTGTGCACAGGTACTTATCTGTACAAAGTAGAGGATTTTGATGGTTGTTGACCTTTGAGACACAGACTTCAACATGGAGCCAGTCATCTCCATTAAATGGAGCCTGGGAAAGAAATGGTCCTATTGGATTGGCTGACAGTTTACCTGTAAGTGAACATTTGTTTTGTTCACTTTTCCTTCTAAATAGAATTTGTACCTTTTTAAAGACAGTATTTCTAGCCCTCTGAAGGCAGTTAGCAACTGAAATTGACAAGTGAGTTTTAAACCCTGGTTAATGACCTTGTTTCCATGGATGTAGGTGGGAGTCAGATTGATGAAAACAAAGGAAGAACTTCAGAAATGGATGAGGATTAGAAACTAACTCTCCCATGAAGTGTTAAAAGTTTCTGGCCTTTATCCCTGCCACTCAAACATTTTTTTGTGGCAGCACTTAAAAGGATAGACTGCACACAGAGAACTAAGCACTCTTGAATGGTCTCTTCACAGGAGCCAGAGGGTGGTCAAAGCTGAAGGGATCAAAATTCCCACTCAGCTCTATAGCTGCACGCTTGTAGGTGGAGTGGATTGGCTCATAGGAATGGGGTTATGGTAGTAATAATAATAATACCTTGTATTTGCTCGGGGCTATATGGGCTACTAAGCTTTCTCACGACATTACTGTATAATACCTTGGGAAGTGTATAGCACAGTACACTGGGAAGAGTGTGGATTTGGAGTCAGAAGCTTTGGGTTCAAATAACTGGCTCTTTCATTTACTACCTGTATGATCTTGGACTGGTTCCTTTGGCCTCTTTGGGCTTCAGTTTCCTTATTTATAAAATAAAGGGGCAAAACTACATGTCCTCTAAGGTCCCTTCTAGATCTAAATGTATAACCTTATTGTCTTTTCACTTGATCTTAAGACAAGAGACAGTCAGCCAGGAAGAGCAGGTACAAGTCTCATATGCTGACACACAGATATACCTTGGAGATATTGCACATTCAGTTCCAGAGCTCTTCAATAAAGTGAATATTACAATAAAACAAGTCACATGAATATTTTGGTTTCCCAGTGCATATAAAAATTATGTTTACACTATGCTATTGTTTAGTTAGTATTATGGTAACATTATGTGGCTAAAATGGTATTTATACCATTATGGCAATGACATTATGGCTAAAAAATTGTACACACTTTAAAATGATTTTATTGTTAAAAAATGCTAACCATCATCTGAGCCTTCAGCGAGTCATAATCTTTATGGTGATGGAGGGTCTTTCCTGAATGTTAATGGTTGCTGACTGATCAGGGTGGTGGTTGCTGCAAGCTGGACTGGCTGTGGCAATTTTTTTCTCAAATATTTTATTTTTTCCAATTACACGCAAAAAGTTTTTAACACTCTTTAACACTCCAAATTCTCTCCCTCCCCTGTGCCCCTCCTTGAGAAGGCAAGCAATTTGATATAGGTTACACAATCATGCTTATATTAGTCAGGTTGTGAAAGAAAATGCAGACCAAAAAACACAAGAATGATAAACTAAAAAAAAAGTATGCTTTGATCTGCATTCAGACTCCATAATTCTTTCTCTGGAGATGGATGGCATTTTTCACCTTAAGTCCTTCAGTATTGTCTTGGATCATTGTATTGTAGAGAATAGTTAAGTCATTCACAATTGATCCTAGTGTTAAACGCTGTTACTGTGCACACTGTTTTTCAGGTTCTGCTCACTTCACTCTGCCTCAGTTCATGTAAATCTTTCCAAGCTTTTCTGAAAACATCCTGCTCTTCATTTCTTATACTGCAATAGTATTCCATAACAATCACATACCAAAACTTGTTCAGCCATTCCCCAACTAATGGGTATCTCCTCAATTTGCCACCACAAAAGATTATACACACACACACACACACACACACACACACACATGTATATTTGCTTTCTGGTGAGGCAATCAAGGTTAAGTGACTTGCCCAGGGTCACACAGCTAGTAAGTGTCAAGTGTCTTGAACTCAGGTGCTCCTGACTCCAAGGCTGGAGCTCTAGCCACTGTGCCACCTGGCTGCTCCTAAATATTTTTGTAATATAGGACCTTTTCCCTTTTTAAAAAATCTTTTTTGGGCACAGATCTAGTAGTGGTATTGCTGGGTCAAAGGGTATGCACAGTTTTATAAACTTTTGGGCATAGTTCCAAATTGCTCTCCAGAATGGTTGGATCCGTTTACAACTCTACTAACCATGCATGAGTGTCCCAGTTTTCCCACATCCCCTCCAACTTTTGTCATTTTCCTCTTCTGTCATATTAGCCAATCCGATAGGTGTGAAGTGGTACCTCAAGAGTTGTTTAATTTACTTTCATAAATTAACCGAGATTTAGAGCATTTTTTCATGTATATAGATAGCTTTGGTTTCTTCTGGAAATTGTCTATTTATATCCTTTGACCATATACCAATTGGGGAATGACTTATACTCTCATAAATTTAACTCAATTCTCTACATATTTGAGAAATGAGGCTTTTATCAGAAAAACTTGCTTCAAAATTTTCACCCAGTTTTCTTCTTATTTCTAATCTTGGCTGCATTGATTTTGTTTGTGCAAAAACTTTATTAATTTAACATAATTAAAATCATCCATTTAGACATTGTAATGCTCTCTATTTCTTGCTTGGTCATGAATCCTTTCCTTATCCATAGATATGACAGGTAAACTAATTCCCTAATTTGCTTATGGTGTCACTCTTTACGCCTAAATCATGTACCTATTTTCATCTTTTCTTATTATATGGTGTGAGATGTTGGTCAATACCTAATTCCTGCCAAACTGCTGTCTAATTTTCGAAGCAGTTTTTGTCAAATAGTGAGTTCTTATCTTAAAAGTTTGGATCTTTGGGTTTATCAAATACTAGATTATTATGTCATTTACTACTGTTATTGCATGCCTAATTTATTCCACTGATCTACCACTTTATTTCTTAGCCAGTACCATATTGTTTTGATGATTACTACTTTGTAATACAGTTTGAGATTTTGTATGGCTAGACCACCTTCTTTCACATTTTTTTCATTGATTCCCTTGATATTCCCTTGTTCTTTGCAATTAATTTTGTTATTATTTTTTTCTAGTTCCATAAGATACTTTTTGGTAGTTTCATTGCTATGGCACTGAATAAATAAATTAATTTAGGTAGAATTTTCATTTTATTATATTAGCTCTGACTGCTCACGAGCAATTAATATTTTCCCAATTGTTTAGATCTGACTTTATTGATGTAAAAAGTGGTTTGTAATTGTGTTCATATAGTTTCTGGGTTTGTCTTGGCAGGTAGACTCCCAAGTATTTTATATTGTCTACAGTCATTTTAAATGGAGTTTCTCTATCTCTTGTTGTTGGATTTTGTTGGTAATACATATACAGAAATGCTGATGATTTATGTGGGTTTATTTTATATTCTACAACTTTGCTAAAGTTGTTAATTATTTCAACTAGTTTTTTTAGTTGATTCTCTAGGATTCTCCAAGTATACCATCATCATTTGTAAAGAGTGATAATTTTGTTTTCTCATTGCTTATTCTAATTCCTTCAATTTCTTTTTCTTTTCTTATTGCTATATAGTTAGCATTTCTAGTATAATATTAAATAATAGTGGTGATAAAAGACAGCTTTGCTTCACTCCTGATTCTATTGGAAAGGCTTCTATTTACTTTCAATCGCTCTATTACCTTCAATTTTATTAATCTCTCCTTTTATTTTCAGGATTTCCAATTTGGTGTTTAATTGGGGATTTTTAATTTATTCTTTTTCTAGGTTTTTTTTGTTGTTGTTGTCGTATGCCCAACTCACTGATCTGTTTTTTCCCCCCTATCTTATTGATGTAAGCATTTGGAGAAAAAAATTTCCTGTAAGTACTGCTTTGGCTGCTTCCCATAAATTTTGGTAAGTTGTCTCATTGTTGTCATTCTATTTAATGAAATTATTGATCATTTCTATGATTTATTTTTTGACCCATTCATTCTTAAAGATTAGACTAGTTTCCAAATATTATCTTCTTCTTGCAACACTCATTTCTTTTCCCAATTTTTCTACCTCTCTTAAAAAATTTTTTATACCCTTTTTTGATTTCTTCCAGGAGTTCTTTTTGGGCCTGAGACCAATTCACATTTTTGAGGTTTTGCATATAGGCAATTTGACACTGTTGTCCTCTTTTGAGTTTGTGTTTCGATCTTCCCTGTCACCATAGTAACTTTTTATGGTCAATTTCTTTTTTGTTTGTTTTTTTGTTTTTTTGCTCATTTTCCCAGCCAATTTCATAACTCTTCAAGTTGGGCTCTGCTCCTGAGATTGATTGGGAGGGGGGAGGCACTGTCCACAGTTTCACATTTTTCATGTTGCTGTTTTCACAGCTAACTCTGGGAGTCTGCAAATTTTAATTCTTCCAAAGTGGTCTGATCTAAGGAGGGGTGTGATGCCTGTTCTCTTGGTCTATGAGTGATCACAAGCAATATTTTCCACCCTGGAACTGTGACTAGGGTCCCAGGTCCACAGCAGCTGCACATTCTAGTGTGCTACTGCTCCTCCTCATCCTGGGACTGTGACTGGGAAAGGTGTATGGGCAATGCAACAGAGTCCTGCTCTCAGTAAAAGGTCCCCTGTAATCTCCTTCTGACTAGTTGACCCTTACCCTCTGTGGGCTGAGAATTTAGGAAGTTGCTGTTGCCAATTCAGCTACCCCAAGGTCTGCTGCTGTCTTTCCATGGTGGGCCTGCACTGGTTTGGCCTGTTCTGGACGATGCTCTACTATCATAGTGAGACAGACCTTTTCTGCTGGCCTTCTGAGTTGTCTTGGGCTAGAAAACTGTTTTACCCTGTCCTTTTGTTGATTGTGCCACTCCAGCATTCATTTTGAGTGTTATTTTAATATTGTTTGGAGGGCAATTTGAGAGAGCTCAGGTGAGTCCCTGCCTTTACTCTACCATCTATGGCTCCACCCCCTGTGGCAATTTCTTAAAATAAGAGAACAATGAAGTTTGATTCATTGATTGACTGTTCCCTTCATGAAAGATATCTCTCTAGCGTGCAATGCTGTTTGATAGCATTTTACTGACAGCAGAACTTCTTTCAAAACTGGAGTCAATCCTCGCAAACCTTACCACTGCTTTATCAACTAAACTTATGTGATATTCTTCAATAGCATTGTGCCTCACAGAATAGGGAGGCCTGGATTAGAGAGAGAGAGAGAGAGAGAGAGAGAGAGAGAGAGAGAGAGAGAGAGAGAGAGAGAGAGAGAGAGAGAGAGAGAGAGGAATGGCCAATCAGTGGGTCAGAATACACACTTATCAATTAAGTTCACTGTCTTATATGGGTGAGGTTAGTGTTGCCCCAAAATGATTACAATAATAACATCAAAGATCACTGATCACAGACCACCATAACAGACACAATAATAATGAAAAAGTTTGAAATATTGCAAGAATTACCAAAATGTGACACAGATACATGATGTGAGCACATACTGTTAGAAAAATGGTGCTGGTAGACTCACTTGACATAGGGTTGCTATAAACCTTCAATTTGTGAAAAATGCAGTATCAGTGAAACACAATAAAACAAAGTGCAATAAAATGAGGGATGCCTGTATCTATCTATATAACTGTGGGCAAATCACTTAACCTCCTCATACTCTAGGCAAGATTATAAGTAACTGAGAAGGTACCAACCTGCATTGCTAGAAGGTGTTTCCTCTTTTGAAAGGCCCCTGTATCAATGAAGTCAAACGTCCAGTTCCTAACCCTATCCCTTGATTCTTAAAATTTACTTGTGATGGATCCCATAGGTAAGGTATTATTGTCCTCACTTCAGAGATGAGGAAACTGAGGCTCAAGAAAAGTTAAATAATTTGATCAAGGTCACAAAACCAGTAGTATCAGAACTGAGACTTGAACCCAGGTTTTTAAATGTCAAATCTAGCCCTCTTTTCACTAAACCACTCCACAATGGAGATCAGATAAGTGAAAAGGTCAAGACTCCCTTCTCCTATCTCAGACAGCCTTATAATACTTCAGAGAATTTCACTGACCATTTGGAGCAAAAAATACCTTTGGTGAATGAAGCAGGAGCTCAGCCCAAGAACCCTGTCTTGATTGTAATATCCAAGTATCATACATTTTGGAAATGGAAGGGATCTTGAAAGATATCTAGTCCAACATTTCCATTTTACAAATGAGGAACCCCAGGAATAGAGAGGTGAAGTGACTTGCCCAAGGTTACACAGGAAAGAATGAAGAAAGGAAAAAAAGGAAGGAAGGCAACAAAAATTTCTTAAGTTCCAGGCACTGAGCTAAGTGCTTTACAATTTCTTTCTTATTTGATCCTTACAGCAGCCCTGGGAGGCAGGTGCTATTATTATTCCCATTTTACAGGTGAGGCAATTGAGGTAAACAAAGGTGAAATGACTTGCCTGGGGTCACAGAGGTAGTAATTGAGGTCAAATTTGAACTCACATCTTCCTGACTCCTGGCCTGGGATTCTATCCCACACAGGTAGCAAGCAGCCCATGTGGCATTTGAACCCAAATTCTTTGAATCCAAATCTAGCCCCTTTTTTCCAAATCTAGCTTTTACAGTGTACTGGGATGCCTCTCTCTGGAACTGACCTTTAGACAGTATGACCCTGTTTTGGGAGAAGAACTCAGCTCACTCAGCAACAGAGAACTACACCACTATTTTCTGCTCTTGGGAGACACTCACTCCCCAGATGAATTTCTCACCTTGAAATGGGACACCTTTGCCTTATGCAATGGTGTAGGTTAACTGCTAACACCATTTGCCCAATCTGTTTCCTGTTTCCATGGAAACCTTGCCAGCAGTTCATGAGGGTACTTTTACCTGTCAATGCCATGTGACTGAAGAGAGTTTAAAATTCCATTTTGGAATCTCCTGTGAATTTTCTCCCTAGAATCCAGAGCTCCCATTGCAGGCTACATAAACTTCTGGAAATAGCCCTTGTGAATTTTAGGGAGTCCAGTGAAACCTCTCAATTCAGATAAATTAGAAGGAAAATACTGGTTAAGCTTCATTTAACAAACAGCACCAGACTTCAGGCATCCTGATTCTGAGATGATGCATCCTTGAATGGGATGTGATCCTATTCTAGTACAGCCTGACCTGTGTCGTGGCCCAGCTCCTGTGATTGCTAACGTTAATTATTCCATGACTGTATAATCACTCCTTTTAGAGCAGAGGTTGCAGGGTGGAAACACTCTTTTTTGGCTTTCTTATACTACATGAAAAGAAAAAAGATAAACACCAAAGGAAGGTTAAAGGAGGCAGAGCACATCAGTAATTACAGGGGTTCAGAGTTTCCTGTCCTGAGAAAGTAGAGGCAGTGTGTGCTTTAGCCATGTTACAGAAGCAGATTTTCAGGTTGTAAGGGACCTCAGAGATCACGTGTATATTGTACTTTCTAGAACGCTAGACTTGAAGTCAAGAAGACTTTAGTTTACATCCCAGGCACAGCATTTAACCTCTGCCAGTCTCAGTTTCCTCATTTGGAAAATGGGAAACATTTTATTACAAACACATTATGATATTATAAACATGTTAATATAATAAAGATAATATAACATAATATAATACTATACTATACTATAATATAATATAATTAATATAATACATGACGGGCTTATTTTGAGGATCAAATGAGATAATGTATGCAAGGGCTTTGCAGTCCTTGAAAGTCCCTTTGTATCCACAATGAATACTTCAGTAGCTGTTAGGGTCCATGACTTGCCTGGCACAGGAACTCCCTTTCTTTTTCTTTTTCTTTTTTTTAATTTTATTAATGTATTCTGATTTATCAACAATCACTTCCATATGCTTTTGAGTTTAAAATTTTTCCCCCTTCCTCTCCACCACCCTCCCCAAGACAGTGCACAATCTGATATAGGCTATACATTTACATTCCTATTAAACATATTTTCACATTAGTGAAGTTTTAAGTAAAAATTAAAACCAATAGGAGGAACCATCAGAAAGAGGAAACAAAACTCAACAAAAGAGAAAAAAAAAGATAGCGATTCGACTTTCACATTTATGAGTAACTGTGTCTTTTTCTCCATCCTTTTTCCCCGATTTATGCTTTTCTTTCTTCTCTCTCCCTTCCCCCCTTCACCAGCACTTTGCTTTTGGCCACCACCTCTTTCAGTCCCTCCTCCCTTCTATTATCTCTCTCCCTTTTCTTCCCCTTTGCCCTCACTGCTTCTTCCCTCCCTTCTATCCCCCCTCCCTTTTCTTTCCCCTTTTCCCTCCTACTGCCTATAGGGCAAGTTAGATTTCCTTACCTAACCGATTATGTTGTTCCCTTCTTGAGCCAAATCTGATGAGAGCAAGGTTCAAACAATGCTCACCCCCCCTTCTTTCCCTCTGCTGTAATAGGATTTTCTGTCTTTTCCTGTAATGTAATTTACCCTTGTCTGCCTCCTCCTTTCTCAGTACATTTTCTAAGATCAGACTAATCCTCTTACTTGGATCCATTTAACCTACTTGATTAGATTTTTTTTTATCATTATCAACTAATATTCACCCCCTTTATGTATACTCCTTTAACATGGTGTAATAACAATATAGTTCTCAAGAGTTGCAAGTGTCATCTTCCCTTGTAGGGATGTAAACAGTCTGCCCTTATTAACAACATTTTGTATCTTTCTGTCCCATTTACCTTTTTATGTCTTTCTTGAATCTTGTACTTGAAGATCAAATTTTTTGTTGAGCTCTGGTCTTTTTATGAGGAAGGTTTGGAAGTCCCCTATTTCGTTGATGGATTCGTTGAATATCCATCTCCTCCCTTGAAAAATCATGCTCATTTTTGCAGGGTAGTTGATCCTTTGCTGCAATCCAAGCTCCTTTGCCTTACAGAATATCATGTTCCACACCCTGTGGTCTTTTAATGTAGAAGCTGCAAGGTCCTGTGTAATCCTGACTGTGGTTCCATGATATTTAAATTGTTTCTTTCTGGCTGCTTGTATCACCTCTTTCATCTGGTAATTTTGGAATTTTGCTATTATATTCCTTAGCATTGTCAATTTAGGATCTCTTTCAGGTGGTGAGCAGTGTACTCTTTCTATGGTTATTCTACCTTCTGGTTCTAGGACTTCCGGGAAGTTTTCCTTGATGATTTCCTGAAAGATACTGTCCAGGCTCTTTTTTTCATCATGATTTTCAGGTAGTCCGGTGATTTTTAAATTGTCTTTCCTGGATTGATTTTCCAGGTCGGTTGTTTTACCAATGAGGTATTTTATGTTTTCATCCATTTTTTCACTTTTTTGTTTCTGTTTGACTGATTCTTGCTCTCTCATAGAGTCATTAGTTTCCATTTGTCCCATTCTAGTTTTTATTTGTTTTGTTTTGTTTTTTGTTTTTTAGCTAGGAAATGGAGTTAAGTGACTTGCCCAGGGTCACACAGCTAGTAAGTGTTATGTGTCTGAGGCTGGATTTGAACTCAGGCCTTACTGAATTCAGGGCCGGTGCTCTATCCACTGCACTACCTAGCTGCCCCTACCCAATTCTAGTTTTTAACAGATTGTTTTCTTCTGTTAGATTTTGTACCTCCTTCTTCAATTAGCCAATTGTATTTTTAAGCAATTTGTTTTCTTCAGTGTAGTTTTTTTTCAGTTTGCCAATTGTGTTTTTTGGGGACTTGTTTTTTTCAGTGTATTTTTTTTTCCAATTGGCCAACTGTATTTTTTAAAGACTCTTCTACTTCTCTCATTAGACTTTTAAAATCCTTCTTGAGCTCTTCTAAGAAGGCTTTTTGGCCTTCAGACCAGTTCATATTCCCTTTTGATGTTGCAGATGTGGGTTTGTTGACAATGTTGTCCCCTTCAGAATTTCTATCTTGATCTTCACTCTTCTCATAATATGAATCTAGGGTATGTTTCTTTTTACTCATGGTGTTTCTTTATTCCCTGGCCTTTAAAGAGACTGAGCTCTCCTGCTGGGGAACAGAGGGCACTGACCCAGGCTTCTTGTGTTGGGAGCCTAGGTCTTAGTCACTGGCTTTGTGTGCTGGGGCCTCTTATGTTGGCAGTTGGAGGCTGTAGGGTTTTGTCAGCTTACCTGGTATTGGGCTGGTGTCAGTTAAGGATGGAACTTTCAGGCAATTCTAGGTTGCCTGCTTTTCCTTTTCTTTGGCTTTCTTCAGCTCCTTTTAGATGGGTGCTGCAGGGTGTTTATCTGCCTGGGGCCCCTTGCAATGCTGCCTCCCTTAGATCTGCTGAGGCACTGGGAAGCTCCTTTGCTGTAGGGGGAACTCCCCTTCTTGAAGATGCAGGCTGTTTCTGAGTATGCTTTTCCGCAATGTGCGACTTGTGACATGTGCTACCTGTATCTGGGCCTCTCCAAGTGTTCCTTGTGTTTCATCTTCCTATTGTTGCTAGGCGTAAATTTGTGAAAGAGGGTCCTCTTGGTGCAGTAGCTAGAGCACCAGGCCTGGAGTCAGGAAGAACTGAGTTCAAATCCAGCCTTGGACACTTACTAGCTGTGTGATCCTGGACAAGTCACTTAACCCTGGTTGTCTCAGTTTCTTCATCAGTAAAATGAGCTGGAGAAGGAAATGGCAAAGCACTCCAGTATCTTATGTCAAGAAAACCCCAAATGGGGTCATAAAGAGTCAGACAGGGCTGAAATGACTCAACAATAATACGTATTAGTTAGAGTATTAGGGGACATAGACTTATAGTGAACCATGAACCTGGGGTAGCTATCAGCTAGAGGATGTGCCTTGAAAGTGGGTATGTGACCCCAGGAGCTACATACACACACACACACACACACACACACACACACACACACACACACACACACGTTTGCCAATTGTTGGCCAATGTGTGTATATAACACATTTAAGTGAAATTTATGTAAATAGTATGATTCTGGGGGAGTTAAAAGGGCTAAACTGCCAGTGGAGATGTTCCTACCCAGATCACCTCCTCAGCTATTTCTGCAAATTTCACCGACTAGTGACTTAAGAAACAACCTGCTGTGCTTCCTAAATCTGAAAACTGCTTGACTTCCCCTAGTTAGAGATTCATTTGCATTAAGGAACAAAAGAGGTAAGATGGGGGAAGGGTGAGATAGTGAAGAATTCATTTTATTTTAGTGCAGATTAGTTCTTTCAGCTTGCTGACATGTGCCCAGTGAGTGAAAGGGTTGTTTTGCTTGTTTGTTTTTGTGGGTGGAGGGCAAGGGAAGAGCAATAATGACTGGTTATCCTACCACAGAAAAGTCACTTAATGTTTCTGAACCTGTTTCCTTCTCTTTAAAGTGGATAATACTTGTACTATAGGAGTTATTATTTAACAACAAGGTTATTACTAGGAAGATCCTTCATAAAATTTAAAATGTTACATAAGTGTGAGCTATGATTATTTTGGAGCCTGAGACACTTCAAGTGAGGACAGGTCTTTGTCAGGACACCAGGATTCCTGAAGGCCCAAGTCACCAGATATCCCACACTGGAAGTATGTGGGCACTGGGATCCTGGGAAAATGGAGAACTGCAGTTAGGAATGAGGCTAGAGAAGGGAAAGTGGGAGGCCACCAAGCACAAACTTTGTTTACTTCACCAGCTCTCCTCTCTCCCTCCATCTCAGTGACCATGTACAGCCATTGTCCTTCAACTCTTTTTAGCTACCTCCTTCACCTCTCTCCCTCATAGCCCCTTCCCAATGACTACACTTCTCCTGGCCTTTAGAGACGCCTGCTGGGAAAAGCATTAAGCCAGGAACTGGGAGATTCTTTGTAGGAGGGCATCCCACATTTGCGCATGAGAATGATCAGCTATGCAGGTCACAGCTTGAAATTTTATGGGGATCATGGTCACCATGAGATTTAAGGGGGTTTTGCCATGGATAAAGAACTGCCTTAGAGACTGAAAAGAATGTGGACAAAAGAGTGTTTGTTGGATGCAAAAGGACAAACTGGTGGGGTTCCTCCAGGATTAGTGATGGGCCCTGTCTTATTCAACATCTTTATAAATGATCTGGAGGAGGGAGTGCAGAGTGAAACCTCCAGGTCTGCAGATGACACTAAGCTATTCTGGGTAAAGCAAAGCTGAGCTGAGGGGGCCAAACTACAGGCAGATCTTAGGAGACTCTGAGTGGGTAGGGAAGCAGCCTCTGAAGTTTAGTGGAGGCATGTGTGAAGTATGTCATTTAGGAAAAAAAATCATCCAAATTATACTCAGCAAATGGTTTGTGCTGGGGGTTTGGCTCAGGAAGTTCCTGGTGGGGAGAGCACAATGCCCATATAGAATAAGGCGCCATCTTCTGACCTGCAGACCTTTTCACTTATATGTATTGGCCTTCCAACAGCAATGTCTACCTCCTCATGCTCTATCTTGCAGTTCACATCCTCCTCCCTGACCTTCTGCTGCTCTGTGGGATCTGTATCACTGTTCACCGGTATGAAAGAAGCTAAACCCAACTGCAGGTAATAACAATGAATCTTCCTCTTTGGTTAACCCTTTGGTCAGTGGACATCACAGAATCTTTAACCTATATTCAGTCATCTGGAGTCCAGTCTTCTGCCCATTACCAGTACAGATCTAGTCCTCCCTCTCCATCTCCTGCTCCTTGATGCTCACTGGTTCCTATCACCTCCCAGCTTTCCTTCTGGGCCAAAACTTCTCTTTTTTCAGCTTCTTTTACTATTTTTCATAGATAAAAGATTTGAAGTTTCTTTTCTATTTAAAAAAAGAGGCAGGGGAGTGGAGAGAATGAGCCACCATGGATGACCTTTGAAAGAGAGAGGGGACTTGTCCTAGACTGTTTCCTAAAATTTTCTCATTAAGAGTACTGTATTAGCTTCCTACCTGGTTTTCCTGACTTTGAAAATGAAATAATACCTTTAAAGCATTTTGTAAACCTTAAAGTGCTACATAAATACTAGTTGTTACTATTATTACTATGACTACTTCCATGCCTAGAATGCCCTCTTTATTTATGCTTCTTCCAATCCTTTTCTCCCCTCACCTCAAGGTTCAGCTCAAGTGTTATCTCCTCCAGACGGTCCTTCTTGATATATATGTTTTAAGTTATAAGGATTCTAAGTTAAAAGTTATAAGGATTCCCTCTGGTTCCCACAAATTACTTTTTATCTGTGTTGCATTTACTTATTTGTATGCATGCTACTTCTCCAGAACAGAATGTAAACTCCTTGAAGGCAGGGGCCATTTCATTTTTGTCTTGGTATTTCTGGAAGGTAGCATATTGCTCGGCACATAATAGGAGTTTAATAAATGCTTACTGGATTGCATCTCAGACCAATCTACTACTGTAACCAGTGACAAGATATCAGAACTGAAAGAGATGTGGAGATTATTTCCTCATTTGACAGATAAAGAAACTAAGGTTCAGAGAGAGAGACAGTGATTTTCTCTAGTGCCCCATAGCAGGTAAGAGGCAAAGTTCAATCCTAGAACAGCTTAATACTTGTTTAGTTGTTTTCAGTTGTGTCCAGCTCTTCTTGACCCTTTGGGGGTTTTCTTGGCAAAGATACTAGAGTGGTTTGCCATTTCCTTCTTCAGCTCACTGTACAGATGAGGAAACTGTGGCAACCAGGGTTAAGTGACTTGCCCAGAGTCACAGAGCCAGTAAGTTTGAGGCCAGATTTGAACTCAGGCCTCTAGGTCTGTCACTCTATCCACTGTACCATCTAGCTGACCCAAATATCCTAATAAGGAGAAGACAATACTTATAAGGAAGTGATGGCAAAGGATCATTGATTTGGTCTGGGAAGTCACTAGGGAGATAAATGGAGACAATGAGCAATTGATTGACATATTCTTTCCAGTAATGGTACTGTTGATTTGAGTTTTATTCCAAGAGGTAGACATTGAAAGAAGGGGAGGAGAGGAGTGTGTAACTCAAGAGTGGCAGGAAGCTTGGTAGGTCTAGGTCAGGCTAATTATAGACACTTCTTACCATTTCGGTGTAAGCATTATTCCAGGGCTGGATTTGGAGAGCTGAGTTATAGGTAAGGAACCATGATGTGAAAATGAATGGAAATACTATTTACCATATTTAAAAAGTAGTCCAATTATTCCTATACTTAATTTTTTTTTTATCATAATGTATTTGATCAACAACTTTTTCTGTTTTTGAATATTTTCTAAATAGTTCTATTCTGGGGCAGCTAGGTGGCACAGTGGATAGAGCTCTGGCCTTAGAGTCAGGAGGACCTGAGTTCAAATCTGGCCTCAGACACTTGATACTTACTAGCTTTGTGACCCTGGGCAAGTCACTTAACTCTGCCTCAGCAAAAACAAAAGAAATTAAAAAAAAACTAAATAGTTCTATTTTTAATTTTGATACTATCCACTGATAAAATCATGTGGTTTTTTTAAATTGGTTTTGTTACTAATTTGGCATATTATATTTATAGTTTCCTAATACTGAACCAATCCTTCATTTCTGGTGTGAATTTACCATAGTGATGGTGTATAATCATTTTAATGTAATGTTCTAGCCTCTTTGATATTATTTTATTTAATATTCTTAAGAGATATTGATCTATATTTTCCTTTTTCTGTTTTGTCTTTTTCTGGTTTAGATAGCAGGACCAAACTTTGTTTCATCTAAGCAATTTGGTAGGATACTTTCTTTCCCTATTTTTTGTAATGAATTGGAATTGTCTTTTGAAAATTTGATAGAATTCAAACAGTCAGTCAACAAGCATTTATTACTACAACCTACTATGTGCCACCACTACGCTAAGTTCGGGGTACGTATAGAAAGGAAAAACAAACAAACAAAACCAACCAGTTCATGCTCTCAGAGAGCATGCAAAGTCCTGGGAGGAAAGAACATACAAACACGGCATACAAAGGGGACATTTTCAGGGTAATTTGGAGTTAACGTCAGAGGGAAGACACCATAATTAAATAGTACTGGGAAAGGCTTCTTGTAGAAGGTAAGACTGTAGTTGAGACTTGAACCAAGCCAGGGGAAGCTAGGAGGCAGAGATGAGGAAGGAGATAGTTCTAGGATGGGGAACAGCCAAAGAAATTGCTTGTTGTATCAAGGAAGAGCAATGAGGCCAGTGTCACTGAATGAGAGAATACATGGAGAGGTGTAAAGTGTTAGAAGCCTGGAAAGGTAGGAAGGGACCAGGTTGTGAATGGCATTAAAAGCCAAAAATATTATTAAGTATTTCTTCTATTAAATTTAATCCTGGAGGCAATAGGGAGGCACTAGAGTTAATTGAATAGGGGTATCTTTGGGGAAGGGGGATGTGACATAGTCAGGTTTGCACTTTAGGAAAATTAATTTGATGACTGAACGGTGGATGGATTGAAGTGAGGTGAGACCTGAGGCAGGGAGATCAATCATAAAATTATTGCTGATGCTCTAGGCTTGCAGTGATGAGGCCTGAACCAAGGTGGTGGCAGTGTCAGAGGAAAGAGAAGGGCATATGTGAAAGATGTTACAAGTGTAGAAATGGCAAGACTTGGCCATTGACTGGCTCTGAAGGATGAGATAGAGTGAGAAGTCAAGGATGACAATGAAGTTGAGATCCTGGGTGATTGAGATGATGGTAATACCCTTAAAAGTAACAGAGAAGTTAGGAAGATGGGACAGATCTGAGGGAAGGATAGTTTGCTGAGTTTAAGATGTCTCCAAGACATCCAGTTCTAGATACTCAACAGTTAGCTGGAGACATGAGACTGGAAGCCAGAGAGGTTAGAGCTGGACAAATAGATCTGAGAACCATCTGCATAAAGATGATAACTGAATCCATGGGAGCTGATGAGGTCACCAAATGAAATGGTTTAGAGGAAGAAGAGGAAAGAGTCCTGGAGGACATTCACTATTAGTGAACATAACCTGGTTAAAGATCCAGCAAAAAAGACTAAGAAGGAGCAGTCAGTGAGTAAATGTGTGAAAATCTTACCAGTGCTGGAAAGGGTGGCCAAGGAAGCCATTTCATCATGGAGGGTATTGTCCAGGTTGAGGCAAAATAACTGCTGTGGGGTTTACACGGCCAAAGAGAGTGAATTATCTGGAATTATCAGAGAGGCCAGGAAAGCCTCCTGGGCTGGTGCAAGCAAGATACCTTGTAAATCTATATGGTCCTGTTTTTCCCCACCTTGAGGATCACTTATGGCTTGTTCACTCTTAGGTGGAATTATTTAAATTATCTATTCTTGTTTGTTTAATGTGGGTATTTTATATTTTTGTAAATATACATCCATTTCATATAAATTGTCAGTTTTATACATCATGACTAATATGGAAATGTTTTACATAATTGCACATATATAACCTATATAAAATTATTTTAGCGAGGGAACAGAGGGAAAGAGGAAGGGAAAAATATTTGGAACTCAAAAATTTTTTTAAATGAATGTTAAAATTGTCTTTCCATGCAATTAGAAAAAACTATTTAAAATAACAAATAATAATTTGCATATAATTAAGCAAATAATTTAAATAATTTAATTTTTATTCATTTTTGATACTAGCAATTTGGTTTTCCTTTTTCTCCTTTTTAAAATCAAATTAGCAAACAGTTTATCTTTCGTATTAGTTTTTATGAAAATAGTTCTAGTCTTATTTATCAATTACATGTGTTTTTTCCTTCAATTTTGGGGGGTTTTTTGGATTTTTTAGAATTTCTATTTTTGTTTAGTTGTTTTTTTATTTGTTTTCACATATTTTAGTTGCATGCTCAATTCACTGATTCTTTCTTTTTAAAATCAGAATTTGGGGGCAGCTAGATGCCACAGTGGATAGAGCACTGGCCCTGGAGTCAAGAGGACTTAAGTTCAAATCTGGCCTCAGATACTTACTAAGTGTGTGACCCTGGGCAAATCACTTAACCCCCATTCTCCAAATAACCAGAACTTGGAGATATAAATCTCCCCATAAGAGCTGCTTTGCTGAATCCCAGAAGTTTTGGTATGTTGTTCATTATTGCTGATTTTAAAAAAATGAAATCTTCTGTTGTTTCTATGCTATATTTTTGGGCTCATAAAATGTCTGGAATTAAATTATTTGGTTTTCATTTAAATTCTTCATATACCCTATATGTGAGTTCATCCTATTCACTTTCACTATTAGGGTGGTGAATTGTGTATTTCATTCCATTACAACTTCTTTTACTTTTCCTCTCTCACATACTCTTCTTTACAGGTAAGAAGGGAATGGAGAAAGAAGAGACTAGTCAGCACCATCAATTTATAACTGAAGTGTTCCGTCCCTACTACTCCGCCCTTCCTTTCCTCATTAAGCCTAGAACTTGATCTCCAGTTCTTATTATTTCTTTCCCTCTTTTTTTAGTCCATTCTTTATGATCAACTACCTGATTGCTTATGACTATTCCATTCCTGACTTTATAGTCCCTCTTACAGTACTCTCTACCTTCTCCCTACCAGCTTCCTTGTGGAAACTTATTTCTACACAAAACTCTTTGTATGTATCTATGTGTATGTATGTGTGTGTATGTTCAACCATCCTTTGTTCAATTCAGAAAAAAAGTGAGGTTGTAAGGGGCCTATTCCCTCCTTTCTTTATATTTGTATATTCTTCTCATGTACCCCATTTATACAAAATAATAAAATTTTTCTCCTTTTCTTCATTCCTTCTCTAATATGTTCCTTTCTCCCTTTCTTTTCTTTCCTCTATTAAAACCAACAAAACAAAACCAAACCACACCTGGTTCTTTCTTTATCTTAACTTTCTTTGTAACCCTCAGAATTCTGAAAGGGTACTTGACTTTTCTCTTTATATTAGAGTGTATACACTCCACCCTTTTAAAAAAAATCTCCTTCTAACTGTTATTTACCTTTATAGGTTTCTGCTGACTCCTCGTTTGCCTTTCAGAGTTTCTACTTATCTCTAGGTCTCTTCATCAGGAATGTTTTAAAGTCTTTTACTCTATTAAAGATTCATTTTTCCCCCTATAGGATTTTACTCAGTTTTTAAGGGTAAGTTATTTTTGATTGTAAGCCTTTATCTTTCATTCTTGGGGACAACAGAATACAAGATTTTCTTTTTTTATAGTGGTTGCTGCTGTTTCATGTGATATTGGCTCTGATTCCTTGGTATTTGAACTCCTTCTGGCTGCTTGCAAAATACTTTCTTTCACTTGGAAGCTCTAGATTTTGGTTATGAGATTATTGATTGTTTTCAGAAGAGGTTTCTTTCAGAAGGAGACTGATGTATTCTTTGAGTTCTTCACTTTTCCCTCTGGTCCTACTAGTTCTAGGCACTTTTTTGTTTTTTGTTGTCAATTTTAGGATTCTTGAAATATGGTGTCCTATTTGTTTTTTTGGTTAGTTATGTTTTGGAGGTGTTCTGATGATTCTTAAGTTATCTTTCTTCAGTCTATGAGTTATTTTTGCCAGTAAAAGTCTTACCTTTCTTCTATTTTTTCAGTCTTTCAACTTTCTTCTAATATTTCTTATTGTTTCATGAAGTCGAGTTACATTTGCTCTGTTCTGTTTTTTTCAGGGAGTTTACTGTTTGCCTAAGGTTTTCTACCTTCTGTTCTAAACTATTTATTTCCCTTTCATTTTTTCCCTCAGAACTTTAATTTCATTAATAATTTCATTTTTTAACTTACTGCTTCATTTCTTCTGCATATTCTTGTAGTATTTTTTTCTGTAATGCTCTACTACCTTCCCATGCTACCTTCCTTTTCTGGGTTTACTTCCCAGGATCTTTTAACCTATCATATTTTTTCATTGTGCTCAGCGTTTTCTTTTGTTTATGCATATTTTCATCTTCAGTTATTGGATTAGGACTTTGTCCTCATGTCAATCCCTGACAGTACTGTTGGTAGGCCATGTTTGGTCCTGTATTCTTTGTAGTCTGGATACCACTGCTGCTGTTGATCTGGATGGTGTGTCTGGTACGAGGCCCCAACCTCTACCTCCATCCTTGGCTTCCATCTTAGTTTCTTGGTGGTCCACTCTGGGTTCTGGCTTCAGTGGATTGTTTCATTCTCCTTTCCAGATTCCCCTTTGGAAGTTGGCTCTGTGTCCTGCTGTGGCCCTTACAGATTCCAGTGAGACTTTGGATACCACATGGACCTCAGGCATCTCCCACATTGATGCCGAAGGACTGAGTTGGGTCTGTCTCCTGGTGCTCAAAGGAGTGCACAGCTAGGCCCTATCTTCCTGCATGGTGATATATGAGGGCTGACTTTGTCTCTTGCTTTGTTTCAGTAAGCCAAAATCAATTGCGAGAGCCCCCAGTAATTTGTACACCACTGCATTCAGAGCACTGGCTGCCAGTTTCATTTGTGTTAACACACATTGGCTTCCCTGGCTTGGCTCTTCTCCTCGTCTCCCCTGGCTTCTAGTCTATTTCCCAGAGTTTGTGTTGGCTTTCCTAACTTTTCTCCTCTCCACAATTCCATAGGCTTCTAACCTATTTATCTGAACGCACTCTGGCTTTCCTGGTTCAACCCATTTATCCACCATCATTAGCTCCTGGCCATATTTTTGTGCAGTTCTGGACTAGATGCAAGAACTTATTTCTGTTTTTCTCTTGTTTTCTTAGTGATTGGTATTTCTACTGCAGTTTATGTGGGAGAGCTGGGGTCCTCCATGACCTTTCATATTGCCAACTTGCCTGTTTTTAATGAATGATTGAAATTATTTTGAAAAGAATATTAATTATCTCGCCAGAGTCTGCCCAGTCTACAAAGACACATTAAGATGAAAGGTGATCGTTGTATTATAGCAGCAAGGGGAAGCATTAATATAATCATATATTATGTTCCAAGGTCATTGTAGCTTCATTAAAAATAAGTTACATTGTACTTCTGGGCTGTCTGAGAAATGTTTTGAAGAAAGAACAGCTAATAATTGGAAAACTATTCTACCTTTGAAATGTTGGGGGGCAGATAGGGGATGATTTCAACATGTTTAAACTGAGGATACAGACCATATCTTACTGATTTTTGGAATTTTACCACTATATACCATTTTGTCTTGCATTCAGCAGCTAATTAATAAATACTTAAGTATTAGTAAAAAAAATGGTAATTATTGGTAAAAAAAAAAGTCTACATTCTTTCTCTCCACATTGTTCATTCTGTTGCAAGTTCTGAGTTTTGTAAAGGCGCTAATGGGAAAGAAATACTTGGAGGGGCCAGCTAGGTGACACAGGGAATGGAGCAGAGGGCTTGGAGTTAGGAAGGTCTGAATCTATGTCTTGCCTCAACCACTTCACTAGCTGTGTGATTCTGGGAAAAAAATCCTCTGATCTCTGTCTGCCTCAGGTTCATCATCTGCAAAATGGGGATAATAATAAAACCTACCTCACAGGGTTAGTGTGAGGGTCAAACAAATCAACATATGTAAATGCTTTATGAACCTTAAAACGCAATATACATGCTAGCTATCATTATTACTGAATCCTGGATAATGAGAATTACACATGGAGCTATAGGATTATGAATAGTTTTACAAAGATTGTCTCATTTGGTTTTTACAACAACAACTTTGTGTGCCTCTTGTGTGGCCCTCTAGGGCAAAGATGAAATTTCTATTTCACATATAAGAAACGAGCCTCATTGAACTGAAATGACTTGCCCAAGGTGTAATGGCTAATAAGGTAACTGATTCAGGACAAAAACTCAGGTCTTCAGATTCTAAGCCCAGTGGGCTGAAACTCCATTGAGAAGATAGGATTGTCTTTGGAAAGTTTGGGGATGAGTTAGAAAAATTGAAAATAAAAACTTATGACTGAGATGCTGGAAGGGGATTATTTTTGGTTTTGAAAAGCATGATGAATGGGAAGGAAAAGAATAGAAAAAAGTATTATACCAAAACAAAAACTGCTTGCTGCAGGGCTGCTCTTCAAAAGAAAAAGAGACAATAAAACTCCAAGTCTAGTTCTTTTTTCAAAAGTAATAAACTGGATGAAACAAACCAAGAGATCTGATCTCTGTCAACTTGTTCTCGGCACACATTAGCATAATTGGGCAGTGTGGTATAGTGGGAAGAGCGCTGGATTTGGAATCAGAGAGCCTGAGTTTGAATCCTCATTGAGATACTAGTTGGATGGCTCTGGACAGATCACATTATTTCTTTGAGCCTCAGTTTCCTTTTCTATAAAACAAAGAAGTCAGGCTAGAGGATCTCTAGGACTTTCCCAGCTCTAATTCTATGATTTCAAAAGTCTTTCAAAATCCATCTTCTCCAACATTTGTTGCTTTTCCCTTCAATCATTTTAGCTAAACTGATATTATACTATGTTATGGAAATGCTTGTTTTATTCCATAAATTAAAAATAAGATAAGTTGTTCTTTTTTAATCCCATTTTCTGGTGAATTATATCATCTCTGTTTTAAAAAATGAATACTTGTTGAAATTTAGACAATAACAATATTGTAATGACATACAATTTTCAAAGACTTAAGAACTCTGATGAATGCAATGACCAACCATGATTCCAGAGGACCAGTGATGAACCATGATGAAGCATATCTTCTGACACAGAGGTGACAGAATCAGGGTGCAGAAGGAGACACATATTTTTGCACATGGCCAATGTGGGAATTTATTTTGCTTGGTTATGCATATTGGTTACAAGAATTTGTTTGTTTGGAGGCAGCACTGGCCCTAAAGTCAGGAGGACCTGAGTTCAAATGAGACCTTAGATCAAACACTTGACACTTACTAGCTGTGTGACCCTGGACAAGTCACTTAACCCCAATCGCCTAAAAAAAAAACCAAAAAAAATCCAAATTCAACAGGAAACTCTACATTCCCTCCAACCCAGGAACACCTTTCTAGAGTAAATACATGTGTGATGGTGGAAAGAGCCCTGAATTTGAAAAAAGTGGACCTGGGTTCAAATCCTGGCCCTATTACTTATTGTGCAATCTTGGACAAGTTACTTGTCTCATCTGGAACCCATTTTCCTTAGCTTCAAAACAAGAGTACTGAGCTAGATCATCTAACAATTAACAAGCATATCTCACAGTGTGCCAGGCACTGTGCTAAGCTCTGGGGGCACAAAGATGGACAAGGGCACAAAAGAAATCCCTGTCCTCCCAGAGCTTCCCAGGTCTAAATCCCATAATTCAAGTTGTATGTTGAGGCTGCCACTGTCCTTCTAGTCACGCAGGGTTCATAACCTCAGAGTTATCTTGACTGTTCTTTCTCCCTACTCCTCCACATTCAATTTGTTGCCAAGACTCTTTGGGTTGACCCTCACAACATTTGTCCCCCTCTACACACATATCCAGCACCCTAAGTTAGATCTTTATTACCTTTCACCCAAACTGCTGCAATAACTGGCTTTCAACTCATCTGCCAGCTTCCAGTTTCTTTCCTTTCCAATTCAAACACCAGTTGCCCACTGAAAACACCTTTCTCAGACATAAGTCAGACCATGCCTCTTTTCTCCTCAAAAATCTTCAGTGGCTCCCAGTGGCATTCGGGATGTATTCTAAATTTCTCAGCCTGAGATTTAGCCCTTCCGTGATCTTTCCAGATTCCTTTCCATTCCTTTCCAGATGTATTTGACATTATTTGTCACATCAACAAGCATTTTTTAAAAGCACTTAACTATGTGCCAGGCATCCTGCTAAGAGCTGGAGATACAATGAAAGACAAAAACAAAAAGAAAGGCAAAATGGCCCCTGTCCTCAAGGAGCTTACATTGTAATGGGGGAGACAATATGCACATAACTACATATAAACAATTTACATAATACTCCTCTTCACAAACTTTATGTTCTAATCCAACTGACCTACTGGTTGATGATCAAAATCAATATCCCATCTGCTACCCCTGTACTTTTGCACAGCTCTGAGCTTAAAGTCAGGAAGACTCGAGTTCAAATTCAGCCTCAGATACTAGCGGTGTGACTCTGGACAAGTCACTGAACCTCTATCTGCTTCAGTTTTATAAAATGGGGATAATAATAGCACCTACCTCCCAGGGTTGTTGGGAAGTTCAAATGAGATAATATTTGTAAAGCACTTAGTGTGATGCCCGGCATACAATAGTAGGCACTTAAAAATGCTATCCCTCTCACCACCTGGAATATACACTCTCATCAACTCTACCTCTCAATATTTTAAACTTCATTCTAGGCTAAGCTCAGTGGCTACCTCGAGAGAGCTTTCAGAGAAGCAGTTAGAGAACTGGACTTGCCATCAGCAAGTCAGTCAGCATTTATTAAGTACCTATTACATGCCAGAAAGAGATGAGTTCAAATTTCTACTTCAGAAACTTACTAGCTGTATGACCCTGGGTGTGTCACATAATCTGTCTGTGCCTCAGTTTCCTCATCCATAAAATACAGAAGTTGAACTGGATAGCCACTAAGCTCCCTTCCAATTCCAAATCTATGACAGTAGATAAAGCATTTCCTGGTCTCCTCACTATATACATATATATATGTATGTATGTATATGTATATTTACATATATATAAAAATATACAGATACACACACACATATATATATATACATACACACATATACATATATATGTATATATATATATCTCAATATCTATCTCTATCATGCATATTTGTATATACAGTATTCTTCCAGTAGAGTGTAAGCTTCTTGAGGACAGAGATCCTTTTATTGTTTTGTCTGTCTCCAGAACTAATAGGATCCTGGGCACACTATTGGTTCTCAATAAATGTTAATTGAATGAACCTAGCTTGAGGCTATAGAGAAACTTTACTCTAGGGTACTGACATGGGGGAGGAGTCTTTCTTTCTCATCTGGATAACTTGTTTCCCTGATGACCACCTTCCCCTTGCTGTACCTTGCCTTAGAATCTTCTCCATTGAGATAGAGCCATTCCTGGGCCAACCCTTACTCTGGGCCTCCCCTGGGCCACCTCTTAACGTGCTGGTAGGTTTGTTGCTCTAGTCCCTTTAAAAATTCCTATTGTTTCTGCTTTCATGTCTCCCTTGGCTTCTGCATCCTGGTGTGGAGGTTGCCACGAATCTTAGAGTCAGAATGGCCTCTGAAGCCACCAAGTCCAACTGACACCTGAGAAACTTTCCAATTGATCTGATAAGTGGTATCTGGTCTTTACTTAATGACTCACAGAGGAGTAATCGACTGCTCCCGGAGACTGCTTTGGGGTCGTTCTAATTAAGAAATTTTCCTTAAGCCTGGATCTATCACTGCAATCTGTACAGCTGTTACTAGTTCAGACTTCTGGACACCAAGCAGCATAAAGCTAATTCAAGTGAGGGCCCTTTGTTTACTTGTCATTCTGCCATTTACTAGTTGCATGACCTTGGATACCTCTCTGAGCCTCAGTTTCTGTATCTGCAAAATAAGGCTGTGGTACAGGAGGAATCTAACAGTCCTGGTAGGGCTTGCACTGGCTGCCTTGCAAAGGATCCAAGTCACTCAAAACTCTGAGACTTGTATTTCTGCCCAGCTTGGGAAGAGAGTAAGCTAAGAAAAGATCAGGACTGGGGGTGAAGAGGACGGTGATTTTTTTTGGAGAGGGCCTAAAAGGAGAGTCCACAAAAAGGGAAAGAACACCTGGAGAAATGTGAAAAGGAGAATAAAACACACAGAGACTAGGAAGGTGGGGACACTTCCCCCAAGCCCAAATGGAAGAGGGGTTACCCTTGGTGGTTTTCCTCATCAAAACCTGCTAAAACTAAAGCAGTAAGATATTAGACCGTTTTCTATTATGGATGCTAGATCTGGTGACTGGAGCACTAGGGTAGTGGGAGGGAAAGTATCCCAAATACAGAGGAACTAAAAGCGATTATTCCCTTCTCCTGCCTTAAGATGGGTGTGACTTGTACCTGTTTCTAAATATACATTTTTGAGGGTTAAATAAGATGGCATCTGATTGGGTCAAATCTCATTTCTCATAAAACACCTGTGGTTGACCCTGATCTCTCACTTCCTTGTGTCCCTTTGTTTGTGGCATGAGGGTGTGGGATAGCTCTGGGAACCACACAGGAGAGACTGACCTTTCCTAGATCAGAGCTGCCCTCTTAGTTCATTGTTAGTTTTCTTTCTCTAACTGGGGCCATTATCATAAGGCAATCAAATGTTTCGAAACTACACTTCCAACTATGAATTTGAAGCCTTTTATATTTGCCACATCAGACCATGAGCCTAACCTAGAGACCACCAGGGTTACAGAAAGATCACTGGATTCTTTTTTAGAGGGGTTGGGTTCAAATCCCAGAGCTGTCATGTAATAATTATGTGACCCTTGGGCAAGTCAGCTCTTCCTCCTACAACTCCAGTTGTTTTTGTCTTCAGGTGAAAATCTTCCTTAGTGATACCTTTAAACATACTGAGAGAAAATGTAAACCCTTACTGTATTTACAAAGGCATTTTCCTTTCAGACTCCTCCTACTTCAAGTGCTCATCATTTTGTCTCTATATGGAAATATAAATATACATATATATAAATATATATACATGCAGAGATGTAAATACATACACACAAAATATATACAGATAGAAATATATACAATCTTAGTTCTTAGTTTTTCAGTTTGAACATAGAGGTTTCAACAATTTTTTTCAAATTTTTTGTGATTTTTTTTCCAGTTTTTGAAAGGAAGATTTATTTAACAAGTTTCACTTGGCACAATACACCTAAAATGAAATCACAATACAATGAAAGATTTAAATCAAGGCCTCAGAATTTAATACAAACACCAAGACCAAATCCTAAAGTATCCATATTGCGTCTCAAAATTGTCCCCATTAACTTACAAAAAAAAAAAGCTTAACCGTATGTGCCTTACAAGATAGTAAATGAAATAAACTAGAAAAACATGCCAAATGTTTCACTTTTGAATCAAAGACACAGCTCCTATATTTGTTTTACAAAAAAGCATGTCTCCCAACATGCACCTCAGTGTTCCATGTAATGTGGTATAAGAGCAACATTTAATATAATTGAAACTGCTTAAGTATACTCCTACAGCATAACTACCTTGAGAAAAGCTGAAACTGTTGAACAGTTATAGTCTTTACTCAACTTGGTTATCATATCCTAGATGAATGTTTTTCTGTGTTCAAAAATACTGAACCTGAAGTTCTTAAAACAATCCTGATTTCACTTACAGTAAGCATAAATCACAAGCTTACATTGCAAAACTGTTAAACTTCATTTTTGTTTGTTTTTTTTTCCTTTAAAAAAAGGTGACTAAGAGTCAATGATCAAGTTTACATTCCCCATCCACCACTCATACTGGACATGCCAGACATCCCTCCCATTCTGTTCACTCCCATAGACGCACAGCTCCCGCTACTGTAGTAGGTGCTGTTCATCGCTCCTTGGCTCCCTATGCAATGTTTGATTGAAAATCACTGGAGTTTTCCTATAAAACTTGGTCATATCCACTCATGCTGCTTTGGCCATCGTAGCCTCCTCCGTAGCCCCCATTCAGCTTCTGGCTAGCTACTTGAAAAAGTAATTTACTATCCTTATAAGTGGGCTGCTAAATTTTCTTTTAGAATTCAGATGTTTTTAAATTCTACAGTTCTCAGAATGACTGGCTATATTTGCTGTCTTCATTAAAGAAGACAAGACTAGCCTGGTATAAGTGGGGGGAAAGCATTGTTTCCTTTCTCCTTCTCCCCACTGCCAAAAAAAAAAAAAAGCTAGGATGCTTGGGAATGTTTGGTTGGGGGCTGGTGGGAGGACTGTGGATTATGTTTTCACCAGTGTTTCAGGCTAATCTATCTCAGTTAAGTGAAGCTCCAAGGTTTTAATTGAAAGACTTTGGTTTCCTTATCTACAAAGAGTGGGAAATGGACTTAAATCTTCAAATTCATGGCATCGGGAGATAAGGAAACATTCTAAATTCTCCCTTCTGGGTAACTGTGTTTGTGTTGTAAACATCACATTAGATGCTATGAAATGGAAAGAATTTCCAGGACAATTATCATGGTCCATTTCCTTACGTTGTTTTTGGTGAGGACATTGCTCATCTTGGAGACATTTTTTTTTTTAAAGAGCTTTCTACCATGTTTTCTTAGTTTCTTCTCCAGGCTTCCTTCAACCATTCTTCAGGTGACATGGTTTACAGACAGACCCTTGACCAGGCACCCTGACCAAATATTTTTTGTGTGCTGGCCACTGTGTGTGTAAGGTATTGTGCTAAGGTATTACAAAGCAATGATGTCAATCTCAAATAGAAATTTTTGTTGTCGTTCAGTCATTTTTCAGTTGTGTCCAACTCTTCGTGACCTCACTTGTGGTTTTCTTGGCAAAGACAATGGAGTGATTTGCCATTTCTTTCCCCAGCTTATTTTACAGATGAGGAAACTGAGGCAAACAGAGTTACGTGACTTGCCAAGGGTGACACAGTTACTAAGTATCTGAGCCCACATTTGAACTCATAAAGATGTCTTCCTGACTCCAAGCCTGGCATTCTATCCACTGGGCCACCTAGAAATGGGGGCTACTAATCTACATATAAGGATCCCTAAAGGCTGCATATTAACAGTTTTTAAATATTATATTATCAGTGTTTTATTTTATTTTTATTTATTTTGTTAAATATTTCCCAATCACATTTTAATCTGGTTCTGACCATACTTTAGGGGGGTATTGCCTGCCTCATTTTGCCCCTGGTTGTATGTCTGATACTTCTGTTATAAGATATGAGTGGGTCTTTATGTATATTATGGTTATGTTGAGGCGAATGAAGGCCTCACCAAATACAGAAAATATTAGCCACTTCATGACTCAGAGTTCTATTTGTAGATATACAGTGAAGGATAATCCTCTGTTAGATTAAATAAAATCCTATGCTTTAATTGCAGGTATATTAGTATAAGAAACTATTAAATGAGTCAGAATCCCTGTTTCAAAAAAGCAGGTACCTGGGTTTGAAGCAAATTAGATAGAAGAATGATTTGAGGTTAGGGAAGGCAAAGGAGGGCTGCATGTGAGGTCTTCCCTAATAGGTTAATTGAAGAACATTTCTAGCTTTATACCTGATTCCTTTAGATTTTTCTACATTATTTGGCCATATTTTACTTTTCCTTTAATTCCTGTTATTGAGACCAGGATTAAGCATTTGCACACTAGGACTGAGAATCTGAGTAGAATTGACTGCCTATAGACAAGAGGTTATGTGTCTGGAACCTAACAGAAGCTAGATGGGAAAAATAATTTCCTCTTTCATTAGTCTCTAACCTAAAATTAGCATTTCTTTCCATTAGGAATGTAGGAAGGAAGTACTCTGAGAAGGGTTTCATAGGTTTTACCAGACTGCCAAAGTTGGCCATGACACAAAAAAGGTTAAGAATCCTTGAAAAACCATAAAAGGGCAAATGGTATAGGGATTTTCTGGAGCAAAAAATATATCCTGGTACCAAGATCAGTTGTTGGTTCTCTCTCCCACTGGATTTTTGTGTGTGGATGTGGATGTGGATGTAAAATGTGTATATACATATTTATACACACAAATAAATATATATTTATACACACAAATAAATATATATTTACACACACAAATATATATATATATATATATATATATATATATATATATATATCCCAATCTCAGGATGGACTACTTTTCCCACATCCACCTTTTGAAATCCTTCAATGACTTCAAAACATAGGTGTTACCTTTTTCCTAATGGATTTTAGTCATTCTCTCAAACTGGAAGTGAACTCTACCTTCCAAAATCTGTCTCTCATCCATCTCTTTTTGGCTTCTCTTATGCACTCAAGTAATTTTCTCACTTGTACTATAATTACTTGTGTACATGTTTTGTTTCTTTGACTCGATAATAATTGTAGCTGACATTTAGATGTCCATAACATATGTAGTTCATATATGTTGATAACTTACACACATTATCTCATATTATTACTTACTTATTGACTTTCTGTTGTTAGCTTCAAGAGGCTGAAGAACAAGAGGACATTTGTATTTATCCAAATACTTCACTGACTCTACAGAGCTCTGACTAAATATTCTGAGGAACAGATTGCCCCTGTTGAACAGCTTGAGTTCCTGTTGCACCCTCTCCATCCTCTCCACACTAGCACAAGAACATAGGACTTCATATTGATTGCATAAAAATTCCAGTTCCCTGGGGGAGGGGGGCAGCTAGGTGGCACAGTGGATATAGCACCAGCCCTGGAGTCAGGAGGATCTGAGTTCAAATCCGGCCTCAGACACATAACACTTAATAGCTGTGTGACCCTGGGCAAGTCACTTAACCCCACTGCCTAACCAAAAAAAAAAAAATTAGTTTAAGCCTGTAAAACATTTATAAAGGGCTAAAGAAAGTCAGTGCCTTAGAGAATATGTGACATAATCTGCCTGCTGCCAACGCATGTGAGGGCTTAGTGAGCCTGTTTCTGAAAGTGCATGAGGGAGAGGCCCTAGACCTTTAAAAGTATAAATAAGTTTTCTAGGATTCTTACCTGTTAGCTAACTGCATGATGAAGAAAAAAGCTGGCTGTTGATCTGGAACTAAATGTGTATTCAAAAGGCTAGAGAGGGCTAACTCCCTCTCTTTCTTGGCAACTCTCAAGTGAAGAGGAAGAAGAAATTCTATAAAGTACTGGGTGGGTGGGTAGGGGGGGGATGAACCATCAGGGAGCAATAATAACCTATTACTGATAGCTACCTACTCTCCTCACCCAGCCACCACAGGGCTGTGAATATACCCCTCTTTCTTTCTCTATTGAGTGTATTCTTTCCTGATCCTAGGTGAATGAGTATGAGAGATGGAATGAACCTGACCTTGTGAGCTTCAAAAGTTTGGGAAGAGCCATCAGAATCCCAAGAACTGGAATCCACAGTAGAGTCTGCAAGTAGCCACAGCCCCTCACTCTGATGAGGAGACAGCCCTGAGTTATGATCTGCCTGACCCAGCACAGTGGTGATTTGACTCAGAGGCACTGCTGAGACTTCAAATGGACTTTCTGAGCCCAAGGAATCCAGTGATCTTTCTACTCTGCCATGCTGACTTTTTAAGGTTCAGGGTCCCAGTAAGAAAGAAAAGAAGGAAAGGAATGGGCATGAGAAGGAAGGGAAAAGAAAGGAAAAGAAGAATAGGAAAAAAATGAAGAAGAAGAATACAAATTCAACAAAGAAATGGTACTGGAACTAGGACATTATTGTAGAGAAAACTGTTGCCCCAACATTGGTCCATAAAAATTTAAGAAAAAAAGTTTTAACAGATGTCACCAAACCAAATATTCATAATCTTCTTCCTATGGGAAAGGGAAAACTAGCAAAATACAGACATCTAGCAAGAGAAATCAAAATCATGTGGGCACAGGGTCAGGCAGACATCATCCCAATTGTCCTTCCTGTCACTATAATTGCTTTAAAGATGAACTCACTTTCAGTAAGCCTACAGAAGATGACACTCAAATACTTTTATTCAATTACAAAAAGCAGCTATTTTGTTCCCATATGCAAATAAGTATCAGAATATTAAGTATTCAAACATATAACAATTTGCATCAGAACCGTTTCTATCTGAATTCCATAGAAAAAGATGGGGAAAATGAAATAATAACATACACTTATATGTTCTTAAAGGCTTACAAACTGTTCTGTGATTTCTGTGAGATAGGCAGTAAAAGTTAAAAAAAGAAATAGAAGAAAAATGTGTTAAGGAAGCTAGCAAATCAACAGTAGGGTGTAATATGGGAATAGAATAGCGTACATTACAGCTATTTACATGTGTCAACCAACAGCTATCTCCTAAGCATCTATTTTATGCCCAGAATTCTCTTGGGCACTTTGGAAACAGAAGTGAGTTATATAGTCCCTGCCTTCAAGGAAGTTATGATCAGGTCATATACAGGTGCACAAATGCTTACTGATTTGACTAGTAAACATGACTTTGATTTCTAACATTCAGCCCAAACAGGATAGAGAACTCATCAGTTTAACTTACTAATGGTTGTTCCAGTGCAGGAGATGGGGGTAGGGGAGGGATAGACTCAAGGTTCTCCTGTGTTAGGTTCTTACTGTACGTATTTCTGTCTTTTTAAAACCCTTGTGCTATGTGCATTTTAAACTTATCAGACCTGATGACTTGTAGGTCTTGCCTTATTCCATGTGATTTCATTTACTATTAAATACACCTCTAACCTACCAAGGTCACTTTGAGCTCTGATCCCATCTTTCTGATAGTGAAAACACTAGGCTTGGAGATAGAAGAAATAGGTTAAAGGCTGAGTTCTGGCACTTATGAACAGCTTTCTATCTATAGGTGCTTAAGAAAAACATACTACTTACCATAAAGGGTCATTGTGAGGATAGGCACTTTAAAATCATAAAGTACTATGGAAATAGGAACTATTGTTGTTGTTATTCTTTATTGTTTATACTTTCTAAAGAATCTATGAAATTCAAGTACAGTGGGATAACTTTTGCATTTGGAATAAAAGCTAGAAGACTGTCATCTATTTAATAATAAGCACAGAAGGCAGGTGGGGGTGGGGTGGGGTGGGCAAGTATTCCCAACTATGCAAATGGCATTAACAAAGGTATGGAGGTGCTTTTGTTTATGAAAGGTTATGGCAGAAGAAGAACAATTTAGTTGGGGGGAGGTTTTGTGTAGGGAAAGGTAGAGATGCAAAGGTGGGTTCCAAGGGTGTGCTGGAGCCAGCTCATACTTCTCTGAGAGCCATCTAAATTTTCAGGGGGAGCATTTATACCTCAGGAATCAGGGCTTGTTTATTGTTTGTTTGTTTATTGTTAAATAAGTGATGGAGAAAATGCTAATAATTCAGATTAAAATTAAAAGCATGTTCCGCATTTTTGGAGAACTGGTTATTAAATATTTACTTGTATGTCCTTGGTTGGGACATTTTATAAAAGTCCTTGAACACCAGGCTTAGGAACTTAGTCTTTCTTCTGTAGGTCATGGGAAAGTTTAAAATTAAGCTTAAACAAAAGCAAAACCAATTCAATAAATTAGTTGACTGGTGTCTGAAGATTTGTTTGCATTCCCTACGTCTTTTCCAGTCTTCTCCCACCCCCAACTGCATCTTCTAGAAGACTCTCAATCTAGAAGATCAAGAGTGCATGAAAATGATTTCCCCAGGCCCTGCCTATGCAGAATGATGCATGAGCAGCACTGAAATCAGACTGTGAAAATAAGATGGAGAGAGAGCAGAATTCTTAGGGACCTAACTACAGTAAGGAGAATTTTGCCCCCATTCCTTGACCTGTAAGCCCTAAGTAAGGAAGGTTTTCATTATACTGGCAGCAGAAGACAGAAATCAAGAGCAGTGAGGTGTACTGTGTACCCTGGTGTGCCTAGAAGAGTGAGTATATCCTCATCCAGCCAAGCTGATAGGTGAATAATGATAAAAGCAAGTAGAAACAGGGTTGAAGGAATGGTAGTTATTTGAGCCAAGAGGAAGAATTCTATCTTCTCAGACTCACGTAAATGACTCATATGGCCCTTTTTGTACCGGTTGGGAGTTGGAAAACTTGCACGAAATATCTGAACTTTTGTTTTATCCTGTAGCTAGGGCCAGGAGAATGTGGTTCCCACCCAATGGAGATGGAAGGGAACTGAGATGGTTATCTCTTCTGAGATTCTGAGTCTCAAAATTTGTTACTCTTTTATCTAATTCAACTAAACTTGCTAAGATAATAACCCTTTGGAATTTGACTGACACAGGACAGGGAGTAAAGCGAGGAGGGAAAGGAAGGAAATGGCTAGTAAGATGTAAGCATGAACAAGAAACCGAATGAAGAATTCTCCTAATTCTTTTAAACTAGATACTAAACTAGAAGAGTGATGTGGCAATACCGGGAGAGGTACTGAGTTAATTGATAACCACCCCAAGTTTATGTCTTAAGCACTCACAGAGAACCATACATATAACCCTGTTAAAATTTAGTACACCCATTACACATACATTCACAGCTATTTACACTTAAAATGAGCATTTCTAAACAATATGTTCTTAATAGCTTATTTATTACTCCTACCATATCTTTGAGCAAGGTAGTGGCAGGTATTAGGAACAATATTTTAGGAAATTGAATCGGGCAGCTACATATATGTTAGATGGGGGAGGAAACAGACTAGTTGCAAAGAGATTAGTTAGAAGCCTCAGAGAAACTCTTCGTAGATGAGGATGATGAGGGCCAAACTAGACTAGTGGCCACGGAAATGGAAGGACTACAGCTGTTCACTGTTATCCTAAGTATCCTTGACAACAAAGAAGACTAATTTTGATTCACTAAAGAATCTTTGAAAAGTATAATGAAAAAGATACATGGAAAAGGGATCTTTTAGGGAACTTGAGTCTTTGAGACTGTTCATGCAGGCTGAATTTTATTTATGCATGGGTAGAATGGTAAGGAATTCCATATGCCAGAGGTATTTTCCCCCCTACACCTCCCATCCTGATCAACTTTTTTTCCAAGATATCTATTAATGTCAAAGTGTTTAGTTGGGAAGATGGAGTTGCCAGATTTTGCTCTAAACCCTAACCAATCATTCTTCTTCTAGCCTGAAGCCACACATAGTCTGTAAACAAAACCAGAATAAATAGCATGTGTATGATCAACAGAGGAAGCCTCCTGCTATGTACAAACAAGCTGTTAAATTACCAAAACAGTCATGAAAGCTACTGGGATTAGCAACATTCGATAACTTTTCAGTAGTGACTGCAGTAGAGTGAGTGACATTTGTGATCATAACGTCCTCAATTCCTCATCTGTAAAATGAGGGGGCTGGTCTAAGTGACTTCTAAAGTCCCTTCCAGCTTGATAGCTATGTGCCTGTAAGGTCTCTACCCCTAAAGTAGACACGAGTAAAAACAGTCCCTGCTAAGCTATGCCTGTGCACAGATGCATATAGCTGTATGCAGCATAAACTACTGTCCATTTTCAGGCTTCCTCCTAACCCCCAAAATACAGAGAATAGAAAAGCAGCAGATTTGGAGTCAGTCACCCTGGATTCAAATCCTGGTTCTTCCACTTGTAACCTGTGTGACCTTTGACAACTCTGGGCTTTATTTTCTTAATTTTAAAACGAGGGGATCGGATTAGATGATCTTTAAGCTCTTCTCCAGCTCTAACTCTCTAATCCCAGGCTGGTCACTGAGAAAATAATTCTGGTCCAGTTTTCTTCCTCTGGATCATGGCTCCTTGTCACCCCTCTGTGTCTCTCCCCCTCTACCTCCTTCACCCCTTTGCTCCAGATAGGTAGGTGGAGGGAACCCAGGTTAGAGATTCAGAGATATAACAGACCTTGAGTATCACCTAGTCTAACTGTCTCATTTGACTGATTACAAAATGAAGAGCCAGAAGTTAAGTAATTTGCTCAAAGTCACACAATTACTAAGAAGCTCAGCTGGGATGGGAACCTCAATAACTATGTGGTTTTCTAGATCAACATATGGTCCATGGGGATGCTTTTGTATGATCACTGCCCTAGTAGACGTCTGAATAACTCAAGTCCCCATTGCTACTATATCAAGCCTCTGTGCTTGGTTTGTGATGTTTCCTAAATGCCCTCATCCATTTCTTCTTTCTCTCCAGGTGGGCTGTAGTATTGTCCAAGGACAAAACTGTTTCTGTCTGCCTCTACTGATCTTCACTCAGATGTTCTGCATCCTGCTTTCTCCCCAGTAGTTCCTGTGTTTCCTCCTGTGTGTATCTTAATATAAAAAGTTGCCCTTTCCCCATGACCATCACCACTTTTACCTAATTTGTTGTTTTTTTTTAGTTTGGTTAGGTATGTAGCAAGAAAGGAATAATTGATGGTCAACCCAAGGTTTGCCTTGAGTTGTTTCTGGAATAACTCTTTGGGAATCTCCTTTCCTTCCCAGCTGTGACTGACAGCATTTACAATTCAGCTCTTTCTTGTGGCTTACTGCCTCCAACGCTGGTGCTTGCCTCAGGCTTCTTTGCTGCTGTCCATTTATATTTACATTGTTTTTCCTTCTGATAACTAGTTTTTTTAGCTGCATGCTTGGGAGATATTGTTAATGCTCTTTCTGAAGGCTACCCATTATTCTTTCATTTATCTTTCTTGCCTGCCTCAATGCTCTATCTTGGGGATAACCTAAAGGAATCCTGAGGTCTCTTCTGTGAAACCTTAGCTTTCCAGCCAGCTCCACTTAGACAACAGTCAAAAGAATCTCTCAGGGGGCCTTACTCTCCCCTTTCGATAATCTCCAGCTCTGACTCTTTTCTGGCTTAGGGTGAGCATCTTTCTTTAAAATTCTTCCCCAACTCAGGGGGTAGGCAGCATACCTCCTTGTAATGTATAGACCTTAGGCTGTGGCTTTCTGGGGCTGAAGATAAGGGCATTTACCCCTCTTCATTGGTTCTTTTGACTGTCATCATGCTTATACATGCAGATGTTCTCTAAGCTTTGATAAGGCTCAAGGAAGGGTCAAGACACGGGTGGGAGCAGGGGTATGGGCACTATGTCTTCCATTGGTGCTCCTGATATCACAGAAAAACTCTTTTGACTCTTATATAACAAAGATATTGAAAATCCCACCGAGAAGTACTTGATTTCACTGCCTTGGATCTGGTCATTTCCTGCCCGGGCTTCATTCATTCTTTCCAGACCTGCTGTCTCAGCTCTGCTCACTTGCAGTGACACCTCTTGCCCAACACAACAAAATGCACCTCTTTCTATGATGTTGGTATTCTTTTCAATAGCGTCAATCAAAAGTTATTAGCACCTTCTTATCCCATGTCACTTTGGCCTGCATATCTTCCTGTAAATCAAAGGAGCATTGATTTAGAGCTGGTGGAGACTTTAGAGGGTAATCTGATCCAACTCCATCATTTTACAATTGAGGAAACTGAGGTCCAGAGAGGTCTTGCCTAGAGTCACAGAAGCAGTAGGGAACAGAGCCAGGATTTGAACCAAGGTCTTCTGAATTCAAATTCATGCTCTTTCCATGACACCACTGCTCTGCCTCCACACAGGAGTTTCAGATCCTCCCCAGGAGACCCAACTAATATACTTATGGCCTTCCCTAGGTGTGTTGCCATAACTTGGGGACTGGAACAGCCTAGGTGCTGTCTGCTATTCATTCACTAGCATTTATTAAGTTCCTTCTATATACCAGACACTGACATAGTTTCGAGGACTCTTTCTGGGCCTCTGTCTCCTCATCTATAAAGTGAATCAGCTGAAATAGATGATCTCTAAGGCATCTTCTATTTTTTAAAAATTTTATTTTGTCTTGTCATAATATATATAAATCCATCCCTAACTGCCTCTGTCCTAATTGAAACTTCATTCTAAGTAGATTCTTAATTCTATACTTCTGTAGGTGTAAGAAATAAAAGGATGTAAAATTCATTATTTTTATATGCAACTGGGGTTATACAATGCTTACATAATCTCGCATTTTCTGCCTCCCCTTCCATCTTCTTTCTCTCTCATTCCCTGATTTTTCTAATACATTTTTCTAGGATTCCTACAAATGCACTATATCTATATCTATTTATCTATCTCCCTACTATCTACACACACTATTTTTGGACTGAAAATTGTGGGTGGGAGGTAATAAGCTGAGGTTTCACAATGGCTTTGATATATTTTCTTTTAAGTAAAATAATATTTCAGATATAATGGAGTAGGGGGAAGATACACATATAAATTAAAACCTCATCTACTGGCTCTTTTGAATATGAATGATTGAATCGATACAGTTGTACACAATCTCATCCTGTTACCCTCAACTGTATCGTTAACATTCTAGATACATATGGAATTGTTTCATTCAGTGAAGAATGGGTTTCCCAACAGCTTACAATTTAGGACCTAAATAACTCTAAGAAAAAAAAGACTTATTCAATTATCATCACAGCTTCTATTTTAGGAAAGAAAGAAAGAAAAGAAGAAAGGAAGGAAGAAAACAAAGAAAAAAGAAAGAGAAAAGGAAGAAAAAAGAAAAAAGAAAGAGAAAAAGAAAGGAATTGTAGGGAATATATTTCTTTAAGACTTGAACGCCATGAATTTCAGTTTCCTCATCTGTAAAATGAAGATTAAAAAAGAAACACCTGCCTTATCTACCTGATAGGATTGTTATGAGGATCAAATGAGGTAATGTATTTGAAAGTGCTTTGCTACCTCCATTAAGCATCCAACCACGAGGTGCTATTATTATTGGTATCAACAAACTAAGTAGCCACAAACAAAGCCATTTCCTTTTTCTTTTTCTCTGTTTCTGAAAATAACGCAGCATCTATGCTGAGCTCAGAGAAAAAGGAAACTACATACAGGGGCTCCTCAGTCAGCTCATTTAACTGGAGTTGGCTGATTCCAAACGGACTTTTTACTTTCTCAGCTTCTTCTGACTGTGGCAGAATTTCAATGAGTTGGGGAGCACAACTTCAAGTGAACCCTGGGCTATCAGACTTTGAATAAAAGGAAAACTGAGTCAAGCCTGAAGGAACCACAGAACTTCGTTTGTTTTCGACAAAAACAAAGCTGTTAACTGAGAGTCCCTCATTGACTTTTACCACCAAGTATCACTGACTTCTTTTTGGCTTTCTCTTTTATCCTGTTATAGGCCTTAGTTGGCCGTGTCTGTAGGTACCAGAATACTGAAGATTGAAGCTCATCATTCCAGTGTTTTGTCTACATTTCTTCCATTTCCTCTGAGCATTTTGGTTGGATTTTTATAGAGACTGGATTTTTCCCTTTGCCTTTTTCTTTTTATGCTGGTCAGTCTTTTTTCCACGGTGTCTAATTTTGGATATACTTTTTTTAGTAAAATTTGTTTTTGGACCACAAAGGAATGATAAATAACATCTCTGTCACAGCCTTTTGGATAGATGCTTAAGCAGCTAGGAGACTGCTCCTCTGGCAGTCATGAAATTCATCCTGTAAATATATCAGGCCTGCTATAATGCCATTATTTACAACAGAGGGGAATTCAATGTTTGCTGGCTCTTTATTTCATGAGGGAGTTTTAATAACTGAAGGAGCAAAAGAACCTTAACTCCCACTGCTGAACATAAGCTCAAGGCATTGCCTGTTTTGGGTTTGTCTTGCCAACCACACACAGCCTTAGCAGCACAGTAGCAGGCATATAATAGGTATTCCATAAATGCTGATTGCTAAACCGATTAGGTGGTTCCAGCATTGAAGGAGCCCCCCTGCTAAATCTTAGGGTAAGGTAGATCCCTCTGGGGACACTGTACTGGGTCTACATGATCTCATACGTCCATTTTAAGTCTAAGGGGAAAAAAGGGAATTGAATAACTTGATCTTCTGGTGTCCTAGAAATCTGGTCCTCCTCAGCTAGACAGCCGTGGATCTTATTCTTAATAGTTCCTCTCCCCTACTGTCACAAAATTCTCCTTGTATTTAGCTTGCATCTTTTTGTCATTTTGTCAATTCTTCTGTGTTGTGTCCTCAATGAAAATTACTGGTCGCTAGATTTTGCATAATGCTCTTTCATAGCTTGAAATTTTATTGTAACCTTTTGTTCTTCCAGACAAAAATAATTCCAGTTCTTTTAACCTTTCCCTCAGAAGGTCTGTTTCATCAATTTTTACTGCTTTCTCCTGTGCCCTCTCCAGGTTCTCTACATTATGTTCAAATTATGGGACCCTCGGTGGGACAAAGTACTCTAATAAATGTTACCTCTTAGAGTCCTGTGGGAGGTAAACCGGTCCTCTCCTCAGGGGCCCACCATAATGCACTGAGAGAGAGGTGAATGACCTCTCTTTGACTTAATGCCCACACAAAGCTGCTGTTTCTTTGCCAACCAGCTTGGAATTATACATAAGAGAAATACGATGAGAATGAGATTGAGAAGATTTGAGCCCTATTCCAGCTCTGCCACTATGTGGCAATCTCATAGCATCCCCAGACTTCAGTTTCCTTCTCTGAAGTACAGAGGTGATAATATACTATTCTACCTCCTTTATAGTATTATATTAGGAGAAAATAAGGTAACATATAAAAACTATTCAGTGAAGTCAAAAATGCTTTACAAATATGTAGCTACACAGGGCTATCAAACAGGGCATGATTCATGAATAATAATCATGATAAGTAGCTAACATTTATATAGCTTTTACTATGTGCCAGGCACTGTATTAAGCATTTTACAATTATCTCACTTGATCCTGGGAGTAGGTGTTGTTATTATCCCCATTTTATAGATGGTGAAACTGAAGTGAAGAAAGATTGAATAAACTTACCCAGGGTCACACAGCTAGTGTCTTGAGTTCAGATTTGAGCTCAAGACTTCCTGCCTGCAGGCCCAGCACTCTATCCACTGAGCCACCTAGCTGCATTGCATACATATGGGCACCCTTGCCCATCAATTCAATATAAATTTAATTCATTTCAAAAATAATTTTTAAGTGTCTGATGTGTACAAGGCACTCTCTTAGGCAGTGCGGATTCAATGACAAAAACAATATGGTGACTTCCCTCTTAATCATTTCAGTCACTCCTCTCTGATGCTGGTTCTTTCTTTGGTACCTGCTTCTTCCTAGGCACTCTCTTCCTACTGTTACTCATGAAGAGGAAGATACTGGTTTTTATCCCTGCAATCTCTCCAGACATTTCAATCCTCACAACCCGAGACCTTAATATAAGCCTAATTGAGTCCACGCTTTAAGTGGGAGCAGTAGCCCTTACTACTATTGTGTCAGGATATAGACTGTTCCTTTCCCTTCCTGCTAAAATTATCTATCACCTGGAGTGCTGCACCAAGGGGTCACCAGCTGGAAGGTGCCTCTTTTCTTCCCAAGTATGCACCTGGCATCGTCAGCTCTTCTAGCCCAGCAACCAACCAGGGATGAGTCATAAATGTCCAGAAAGCTGTCCTTCCTGCTTCCTATGTTGTCCACTGGAAGCAGCTGAGAAAAATGCACATAGCCTGGGGGAGAGTGGGGAAAAGGGCGCCATTACTTATAGATTTGGGAATCGTCTGTGTAGAGATAACATTTGACACCATAGATGCTGATGAAATCTCCAAGAAATATGAGCAAAATTATCTCAGGACAGAACTGTAGAATATCTATTCCACAGGCACTGTTTGCATTGATGGGAGAGTATGACTCAGGCATTTGGCTGGAACTGTATGTTTTGATTATTCCTGCTTTTACTTTTTATTTAGTATATGTCATAACACGATTATTCTTGCTTCTACTTTCTTATTCTTAAATATTTCATGTTTAAGAGTCAATGGTGTTATTGTGACTGTAAACGAAAAGCCCTCATTGGGGGCTCAGGAGTTATGGCTGTAGGTAATAGGAGTGGGAGTACCTACCACCAGTATTTTGAGGGTGAATTATAGAAAGTATAGCCATGTCTTTGGGCACCATCCAATCCTTAGCCCTCCACACACTCCAGGGAAGCCTCCCTCTTTCAACATGTCAGAAAAGACTGGCGTGAGTGAGCCGTCCTCAGAGGTTGGGTTCAGGTGATAATTGGACATTGGAGATAGCAGTTTCAGTAGAGTGGTGTGGTTGAAAGTCAAGCTGCAGGGGATTGAGAAGATTTTCCCTAGGATGTTCACAAAGAAAGGGAGGAGAGATCTAGCTTGAAGGGATACAGGGTCAAATGAAGGATTTTTTAAAATGGAGTGGACTTCCAACATTTTTGTGGACAGCAGGAAAAGAGTAAATAGAGAGGGAGAGACTGAAAATGAGAGAAAGAACAAATGAGTAATGGGGCCCTTGAGGAGATAAGAGGGATGGCATAAAGAACATAGGTAGAGAGGGGTTTGCCTAAGGCAGTGGTTCAAAAACTTTTTGGTTCCAGACCCTCTGACAAGATTCTTAAAAATTATTTATGATCCCTTCATATCTTAAAAATTATTGAGGACACCAAAGAACATTTTTGTTTACGTGGCATAAATGGTATTTATTGACACTATATTAGAAATTAAAACGGATAAAATTTAAAATACGTATTTACTAATGAATTTTAAAATAATAAATGTATTTCAGGCTAACATAAATATTGTATTTTATGAAAATATTTTATGAAAAATAACTATATTTTCTGCAAACAAAAAATTAGTTATGAGTGGCATTGTTTTGCATGGTTTTTTGCAAATCTCTTTAATATCTGGAGTAACAAGATAGCTATACTCTCATATTTGCTTCTGCGTCCAATCTATTGATATACTGTTTTGGCTGAAATATATTAAAAAATCTGTCTTCATATAGATGTGTAATTAAAAATGGAGGAATATTTTAATACTAAATAACATCTTAGTATTATTTTGAAAATAGTTTTGATTTTGGGTACCTCCTTGGAGAGTCTTGGGGACTCCCAGGAGTCCACAACCCACACTTTGAGAACCACTGACTGGATTAGTAAAAGAGAAGAGGTCCTATTCCTTGAAGACAGTAGTAAAGAAGGAAATCCTGTTTGAAAATTTAGAAGGGTATTCTGGTATGGACAATAGGAGAGGAGAAAGTTCATGGACGATTATATCTACTTTCTCAATAGAGTAAGTAGATAAGGGTATCAGAGAGGGGGCTGAGAGAGAGGGACTGAGGGGGTTGAGGAGAAAAGAGAAGATTTAGAAGAGTTGAGGGGACTGGAAAAGAATAAGCAGTTTCATTAAGCAGTAGTGAGGATCCAGTTTATATTAGGTAACATGAATTTGTCATTGGCAGGACATCATATTGGAAGAACCCATATCTTCCAGTGACATTTAGCAACCTAAGACTATGACCCTGAATAGCACTGTATTATAATGTTAGAGTCAGAAGAGCCCTTATAGTCTAGTCTTCACTTATCAGAATCAGTATGGTATACGAGAGGTAGCTGTGGGATAGTGGATAGGTGGCTGGCTTTGGAGCCAGGAAGACCTGGGTTCAAATGTAGCCCCTCGATACATAGAGGCTATGTGAACCTAATCTTTCAGCATTCTAGGTAACTCTTTAAGACTATAATTTGTAAGGAAGGTGTTGACCTTCCTCAGCAGAAGTGTCCTCAGCTCTTGAGTTCCCTATATCAAAGAAATCATGGTTCAAGTCCCAGTCCCTATCCTTATTTAGGGTTTGATTTCCTCTCTGGAAACTTAAAACTAGCAGAACCTTCATAGCTTAATCTGTAAAAAGAGTTAATTCACATCACAGGGTTGTTCTTGAGAAAGTGCTTTACAAACCTTAATGCACTATGTGAATTATTAATACAGAGCAGAAAATTGAAGTCTAGAAAATGGAAATGACTTGCCTAAGGCCATATAAGCAAGTTATAGCAGAGCTGGGTTGAGAACCTGTTTCCTGTCTGCTTGTCAAGTGGTCTTTCCACTATGCAAGGCTTCTTAAACCTTTTCCGCTCGAGCCCCCTTTTCTTGTTTTGGCAGAATTTGTTGGCATTGCATGACATGACAGTACGTGCAGTGCAAAGTGCATATGCTTTATGTTCAGAACCAAGACCGCAGTGAAATTGCTTGATGCACCACGGGCAAAATGCTGCCAGAAACACCTAGGACTCATTACACATTTGATTTTGAATTAATTTTTGGTTATTACATGTTCAGAAACCTTTTACTGTTGCCAAATTTGTCACAATCCCATATGGGTTGAGACCTACAGTTTAAGAAGTGCTGCACTATATCATGCCATCTTTCCTCTTGGCTCAGTCTTTTTACAGTTTTGAACAATCCTAACACTGGTGCCATGCTTTTGTTTCTGGTATATGTGTGGGAAGACCACCTTCTGTCTTCACTTTCTGAAACAATTTTTTTTTGACTTGGTATTTGCCAAGTAGGAGCCCTAATTTGGAAGGTTGTGATATTTCTAGGAAGCCTGTGATTCAAATCAATAACACCAAGTCATTTTATTACTCGCTGTAGACAGTATTTTCCTACATTTGATGCTCATAAATATTTTAAATTTACCATCAATCGAACACAATTCCCAACCTATAATGGCAAGAATTAAAGTGCCTTTGGGGAGCTTTTCTCACAAGCTACTGCCTGAATTTAGGCACTGAGTGAATGTGCCCAATTCTGATTTATTTAAAGAACTATGAAAATGTTTTTTAATTGAAGTCATTTTAGGTTGTTTTAGCTGTCCAAATGAAAAGTACCCTCATGCTGTGTCTACAGAGGCAAGAAGTACTGGAGAGTTGGGGCACATGGACAAGTCACTTAAAAAAGGGTTAAGAATTCCTAGACTAATGCCTTTTGTGAGGGTCACGCGACCACCGACTGCAAGGGTCCTGTGTCCCCGATAGGACAGAGAGAAGTAATTACAATCTTTTATTAAGGATGCAGTAGCATCTGATCTCATGATACAGAGTCACAACTGGACTGCTCTTTGGTATTTTATGTACCTAAGACCTCAATTTATAGTACAGTCCAAATCATGGACACATATAATATATGGGAATGTATGTACCAGGCAAAGCCTCCTAAGCCACCAGAGACCCTAGATTTGATCTGCTCTTAACACTTGGCTTTCTTACTCTCCTTTGAACACATATAACTAAAATTGCAATAAAAGAGCCAGTTTTGGGATCATTGGCCTAGATGCCTTTTTCTAATTTTATGTTTCCTATAGATAACCTCAGAGTGATGCTGTCTTCATGCTCAATTGACCTACCTCATGTTATGATAAATACCTTTCAAATTTCAAGATTCTGAGGTCAAAATATGCAATTTTTACTACTAGAAAAAGTAATGTATGGATTTTCCATTTTTGTGTATTTCAAATATATGGGCAACAGACTGTGTTCTGAACAATACTGGAATCTTAATGTCCTAGATTCCTAATCTGATTTTTTATTGTCAATTTTACAATATCTCCAAATAGTAGTGCATATAACACATCAGAGCTAGTAGAGACCACAGAAATAAGTCCAGTTCTACCTTCTTATTTTGTTGAGGAGATGAACAGACTTGTCCAAGATCACACAGAATGCTAGTGGCAGAGCAAAGACTTTGACATAGGTCTCCTGACCCACAATCTAGGGTTTCTTCCAATTTCCCATATGGGCTACTCTAATGACTTTTTTTTTTTGGTTTGTTTCATCCTTCTAAAGTTCCTCTCTCTCACTCCCTGTTTGAAAGAGGAAATACAAGGTGTTCTTTTCAATGAATATTTTTCTCCACTAAATAGCAACAGTCAGCATATAATAGAGTGAAATTACTCTCTTATGTTTTTCCTTGTTATTGTGTGTGTGTTTTTAATTTTCTGAAATCATCCCAACAGCCTTGGTGGAATGTCCTTGTGTGCCCTGGTGAATACTTGAAACTATTTTTTGTTCCTTTCTTTGGACAAGAAAATAATTTATAAAATGCTTATAGTAGGAGTCTAATGTGAATATTTTAATTTAAGGCAAATTGTTCCTGTATACCCTGCTGTTTTATCTAAATTGTGGGTCAGAAGATATCACCTGCTATCACTGATCTTTGAAATTCTGATTAGCAATTTATTTTTATAGAAATTGTCCTTTCTTCCAAATGACTAAGCAGTGGCTCTGAAAAACAATATATTTCTTAGACAATTTTTTTTCCAATTTCAAAAAGTTCATTTTAAAAATAAAAATAATTTTCCTTTAAAATTTTAAAGGCTTGCACATATATGAAAGGAATAAAAGATTTTAGAAATTAATTTTGCAATCTCCAAAAGGAATTTTTCAATTTTCATACTTAATGTCCTAACTAAACCCTCTATTGAAGTTGAATGAACTCTACTCCCTCATAGTAAAGTGGAGGGTTTCCTAGGCTTTCTAAGACCATAGCTGCAGAATGAAAGGTTTGGCATGTCCTATGAAGCCTGAAATATTTCAAGTACAGTCCTAGTGATGGACTGTATATAGGGTGTCCTAAAGAGCTTAGTGCAGTTTTAAACTATTAGAGCTAGCAAATATTTGAACTTATTTATCATTTAATATTACATATTAAAGCTATTAACTGGTGCAGTGAACAGAGCATTGGACCTGGAGTCAGGAAGACCCAAGTCCAAATTCTACCTCAGAAACTTATTAGCTGTGTGACCCTTGGCAAATCATTTAACCTTTTGCCTCAGTTTCCTCAACTATAAAATGGGAATAGTAATAGCATCTATCTCACAGGGTTGTTGTAAAGATCAAATGAACTAATATTTGCAAAAGGAGCTTAGGACAGTGCTTGCCACATTGTAGAGGCTTACATAAGTATTCCCTCCCTCACCCCTAAAATAATTAAGCTTAAAACTGTACTAAGATTTTTGGGACATACTGTATTTGTCATCTGAGGACTGGCCTATGAAAGTTCAGAAAGGATCCATTAGGACGTTGGATACCAATTGCTGATTTTTTCCCCCTTTTCCTTTTGGACTTCAACAAATATGAAAAAACATCTAAAGTATAGAAAGGTCTATGCTGGTCTATGCTACAGGGACTACCCAGATCTATGAAATTACTGATCCTCGAAGTGACCTAGGAAGGAAAAATCTCTTTGATATTCAAAAATGTTTGTTAAATATTGATTCACTTTTTCTGGCTAGAGCCTAACTGGGTTTTTCTTTTAGGAGATCTTAATATAAATACACAGGTGTACACAGTAACAGCTAGTTATAATGCCTGAAGGCTACATTTGGGTCCAGAATTTATTTCTTTGTTTTGGTTTTTACTCCAAATAGAAAAAAATTTTTTGAGGTGGAGCAGTGCCTGATTGAATCCCAGTAAGGCTCATACAAAGTGGTAAGCAAAACAAATAAAAACCAGAGGAAGAACCCTTTGGAAATAGATGAGTTGAGTCCTTTCTAGGCATTTTTCCACAAGGCTAAAAAACTCCAAAATTATTGGGTTTTTTTCCCCTACAGTATTTTTCCTAGTTTGTTTTTTTTTTAAATGAGTACCCTGTTTCCATCCCACTTTCTTCCATCATTCTGATAGTTGAGTTTGCTAAGCAAATTGCACATTTTTCACAAGTTCCTTTTAGGGAACTTTAAAAAAGAAGTAAGATTTACTGGAAAATCTATAGGTCAGGAGTAAGCAATAATTTAAGTCTAAATCACCAGTAGGACGGTCTGAGTAGCCCTGGGAAAATCTAAGTCATTACTATCATTACCACTGCCATGGCCACTATCAGCTGATGTTTATGTAAGGTTCGAAAAGTTCTAGATGTACTTTATACTACTGGACTCTCAGAACAACTTCTTGAGGTTGGTACTACCGGTATTATCTCCATTTTGTAAATGTATAAAACAGATGTTAAGTGTCTTGTCTGTAGTAATACGGTGTTAGAGGTAGGATTCAGAATCAGATTAGAAAGGGGAAGAAGACACCTAGTCCAACCCACACCTAAACAAGGATTTTATAGTTGAGAAAATTAAGGACTTCAAAACTTAAGTCACTAGCCCAAGGTCATAAAGGTAATGAACAGAGCTAGGCTTTGAGGGCCATGTACTGTGACTCCAAATTCAGCACTCTATTTGGTGCCAAAGATATTTTCCCCCTCTAAAATATGAATTTGAAGTTATGGATATATCTATATATCTGGACAGAAAGTTTAGACTTTGAAAATAAGTAGAATTTCCTCTGTTTTGCTCCCAGATTATTCCACTCCCCACATCTCAGTCTGTTACAACCATTTTAGTACTCAGAATCACTCAGGCCAGTGAAACTTAAAGTAATAGCCTTTGATTTTACTTCTCACAAAAGAAGGCTTTAAGGACAAAAACAATAAACCTAGGGGCAATAACATGATGGAATAAGGGCAAAGAAAGAAGGGTCTGGGTCAAAGAAGATAATCAGGTCCTACTAGCTGGACAGGCAAAGACAAAACAGAACTGTTGTTAGTAGTGGTGATAGTGGGATCTCAGACTCTTGGTTATGCAATGTGCAGTAGTCTTCAGGCCATGGCAAATGAGGGAAGGGAAGTCAGTGGTGGTCTTACAAAAGACCATCTTCAAAGTTGACAGTCTAGTTACTTATTGAGTTGTTTTTATTTTTAAGAATTTTGGTTTTTTTCCATTCTGAACTTAATACCAAAATAAGCATTTGCATATACACAAAAGAATAGAAAAAAAAAGAGGATTATATGTAAAACCGCAAATTTACCACCTACAGTTAGCTTTTCTTTGAAGATATACAATAAATTCAATTTATAACTTTCAAAACTGTCCTGCTTTTTTCTCTGTCCTTTTTCTTCTCTTCCGTATGTATAAAAATGCTTCAATGATTCTTTTTTTCCCTTCCTTCATTCTTCCTTTCTTTACTCCTTTCCTTCCTTCCTTTTCTCTACCTTCCCTCCTCCTTTAAAAAGAAGAAAAAAATCCTTTGGAATAAATATACATCATCAAGCAAAACCAAAACAAAATAAAACATTCTTACATTGGCCACATAAAAATGTATGCTTATTCTAAATCTTGGTTCCATTACTTCCCTTTCAGAAGACAGGTGGCATCCTTCAACTGGGTCCATTGTTTGGTCTTTTATTGATAAATGATCTTAAGTTTTTTAAAGTTGTTTGTTGTTATTGTATAATTATTCACACACACTACTTTATTCTATATGACTTCTTACAAGTCTTCCCAGGTTTCCTCTAATGTCTCCCTCTTGTAATTACTTATAGCATAATGATATTCCATTCCATTCATATACCATAATGGTCCTCTTCAAGAACAAAGGACAAACACAGCCCATGAGTAGTCCGAGCTGCCTTAATGACCCAGCTGGCCAATTCCAGTTGGGTAACTCAGCTCCTTTCCTTTTCCCCTCCTCTTCCCTTCCCTATCCTTCCCTTTCCTTCCTCCTTTCCTCTCCTCTTCTTTCCTTTTTCCTCCCCTCCTTTCTCCTCTCCCCTCCTCTTAGCTGAGGGTGTTCTGCCCAAAGGAAGGTAAATTTTGATGGTGGAAAGCTGCCTACTTAACTTGGGGTTTACTGGCTAGATTTCTCTCTCAAAGACCAAGCCCTAAACCCAATTCACTCTGGAGCTCATAGATTGGATAACAATAGGTCACTGCCCAAGCACCACTTAATGGTTATTTTTGGGCCCTCTTGGCTCAGAGTGAATGTAAACAGTAACTGTTTCTATTTTGGCCAGCAACTGGAAGGCCTTCTCCTTCCAGTTTGATTTTTTTAATTAAAGGTACCATCTTTTGACTCACTTCTTAAAGAGGCCTATTTACTGAATGGGCATTGCCTCACTCAAAGTGAGAACCTGAAAAGACCTTAGTTTAAAAGGGCCAGGGTCTCCCATTGATCCTGAGCTATCTTCAGTTGTCCTGATGAATATATCTGGTCACTGGACCCAGATGGCTCTGGAGGAGAAAGTGAGGCTGGTGACTTTACACAGCCCTCCCTCACTCAAATCAAAGTCAATTGCAAGTCATCTCATCATCTCTCTGACATCATGGTCCTCTTCAGGAACAAAGGACAAACACAACACCACCACAATGTATATTTTAATGATACCATATTTTCCTACAGACAAAAGCATATACTAGATGTTGAATTCAAAGGTGGACTTGAGATACATACATTTGTTTCACATGGCTAGATAGGGCACATGGAAGGACCTGAGAGGTTTAGTTCACTACAAGTTCAATATGAATCTATAGTGTGATGCGGTTCAATAGTAAGTATGTGGTATTTGGAGGAGGATCTTAGTTCAAATCTAAGCGCTGCTACTTGATTACCTATGGGACCTTGAACAAGTCATCTCTCTGTGCCTCAGTTTCCCCATCTGCAATATGAGGGGGCAGGACTAGATGGCCTCTGGGATCCTTTAAAGCTTTAGGTCTATGATACTATGTGGCTACTAAGACAATGAAGATGATCTTAAGCTGCATTAATAGAAATGGAGCACCCCAGTGAGGTGACAATAGTCCTCCTGTCGTCTATCCTGGCCAGAACACATCTGGAATATTGTACGCAGCTTTGGGTGCCATGATGTACGTGGAACATTCACAACCAGCATTAGATTCAGAGGAGAGAGGGCTACATGAAGAAGTACTGGAGAACCTGAGTAATCTCATGTTGGGGTAAGGAGGCATGATGAGAATCTTCAACCATTTGAAAGGCTGTCAGGGATAACATGGTAAAACAGATTTATTCCGTATGGCTCTGGAGGGTAGCACTTGCACTAGGGGATGGAATTTACAATGAAGCATGCTGTAGCTCTATTTAAGGAAAGAACTTCCTAATATTTAAAGCTATCCAAAGATGGAATTGGCTGTCTTATAAGATACTGAGTTTCCTGTCACTGGAAGTGTTCAAACTGAGGCTGGCCAACCACTTGGCAGATGTTACTGAGGGGATGTCTGTACTAAGTATGGGTTGGAACAGATTACTTCAAAGGTCCCTTCCAACTTTAAGACTATGATTCTATAGATAGGGATAGGGATTAGGCCCATGCTTTCCTTAGAACAGAAAGCTCCTGAATGAGTAAACTCTCCTTATCATGCAGACTGACACTTTCTCTGGAACTGATAGCTTTAGAGCATTGCCTAGAGTGCTAGTGGGGTAAAATGATATGCCCAGGGTAAAAGAGGTAGTGTCAGCGGAGAAACTTGAACTAAGGTCTCCTGGCTCTTAAACTAATGCTCTGTCTACCCAAGCTATACTGCCTCTTTATGATTCTATAGCTCCCCTCTCTTCCTGCTCCTAGTTCATATTCTCCTTCCCATTATATTCTTCCCTCCTCACTGTTCTTTTACCTACTTAGTTCTTCCTTCTTCTTTCTACTTGATCCTTCCTTTTCCTTCCTCTTTTTACCCCCAACAACATTTCCATTCACAAAGGCTGACAGCAAATGAATAAAGGAATGAATGAAAAATAATTTATTTAGCATTTACCATGTACAAAGTACTATGCTGGGGATACAAATAGAAAAGTACGGTAATCCCTAATCTCAAGGAGCTCACTTTCTAAAGAGAGAGACAATATTTGTATATGTTTGTATGAGTGCATGTATATATACACATATATTACATGTATACACATATACCATATATAAACATATATGTTGTCTCCATCACTAGAATGCGAACTCCTTGAGATTTGGGATTATCTTCTTTCTCTATTTATATCCCCAGCATTTACCATAGTACTTTGCACATGATAAACACTAAACACATACACATATATTACGTATAAATTATGTTACATACATCATTTATAAAAGTATATGTTACATATATGCGTATGTATGTATATGTATGTGTGTATATGTGTGTGTGTGTATATATATGTGTATATCTATATCTATATATCTATATCTATATCTATATCTATATATATATCTGCCACATATATGTTTTTATACTAAGAAGTTTCAGATGCAAGTCAGATGGAAAGGGCCAGTGTTCCTTAGGGTGCAGCAATGGGCTGAAGGTAATAAATTTTCTTTAATGTCATTTCCATTGTTAAAACCATATCTATTTCTAATACTGAATCAAAGTAATTGACCATAGGGTGCGGATGACCAATATGCTTAGCATTACCAAGGAATGCTCCTAAAAAGGGGGCTTTAAAACTCAAATAAATCCCTAACAGATGGTGTGTGAGGGAGATATTTTCAAGTAGATATCCTAGGAGCTCTTTGCTTACTCTAGACAGCTACTTCCAAACTAGCAGACAAAAAAAAAAAAACCCCACACAATCCGCTTTGTTTGGTAGCCTCTCACCACCATATTTGTCTTTTCTCACATTTTCAAAAGGTTCAGCACCCCAAGGAATATTGGAATGCCATGGGAAAATTTTTTAAAATTAAAATTTTTTGTTATTCTGTACTTGACTAACTTCATTAATCACAGGCACTGACATGGACACAGGAGAAAAGAAAAAGAGGATTGAACATGAAACAATAAATCTCTATTGTTACAGCATGCATCTTTTAAAAGACGTAAGATATGTGTGTTCACATGGATTGCTTAAATAAACAGAAATGGCTCTCAGGTGATATGGATAGATATCTCTGCTAGCTGACTCAGCCTTCTCTGAGACATCTAGCAATTTCTGCCTTGAAGAGAGGAGGAGAAGTGCTATGACTGGGGGCTTGTTCCTTCCAGAGGGAATTTATAGCTGTCTGTTTTCCTTGGATATTGCTGTTCTGGCACACGAGTTTTTAAGTGTTCAAACAAAAGCTATTTCCCTGGCCACTTTTAAGGGGGAGGGTAGTGAGAAGCTTGGAAAGGGCAGCTGGGTAGCACAGCGGATAGAATGTCCAGCCTGGAGTCAGGAAGATTCCTCTTTGTGAGTTCAAATCCAGCCTCAAACATTTACTAGCTGTGGGACCCTGGGCAAATCACTTAACTCTGTTTGCCTCAGTTTCCTCATCTGTAAAATGATCTGGAGAAGAAAATTCACCATTTCAAGACTGATGACTTAAAACTCAACCATAGTTGATTTTGTGTTTGTACTCAATAATTTCTGTTCTAGTTCTAAGAAGATTTAAGAACATGGCTCATAACCATCTGAAATGTTTGTTTTTTGGGAGGAGACAGCACCTACAATTTCATCAGTATAGGGAATGCCCGCTGATAGAGGGAATGCTCTCTTCCATTGTAGATTTGCACCTGCCTGACAACATCTACTCCCAGTCTTACACTCAGGTCTTCCTAAATCTGAGGTTGGTTCTCTGAATCGGTAACTAAAATGAATAATAGGTCAGCTAATCAGGTTTGCTAGATCTTGGTTAGTGAAAGCATCTTATAGCAGCTGTCATTCTGTAAATGGATTTCTTACCTATTAGATGGCATCTAATTGGGAAAAAAATACGCTGTCACTCAAATAACAGCTCAGGCTGCAAATAATCAGATCAGATGTCAATAGAAGATCCTGCTCCTATGTCATAAATTCAATACTCTTATGAATTCAATTTAACACTCTTATGAATCAAACTGGTAATGATCCCTGACTTACGTGTTTGATTCAAGCACAATAGGGATAGAATTAGAGAATGAATGATGGAGCTGAAAGGGACCCTGGGATCACTTAGTCCAGCTGCCCCACATTTTACCAATGGTAAAACTGGGGCCCAATGAGGGGAAATGGTTTGCTCAAGCCACAGAGCTAGTTGGTGATAGGGCTGGAGGTAGAACCCCGGCCCTTGGCTCATGGTCAGAGCTTGTCATTCTCCACTATGGCACCTGCTATAAAGGCACCATGGCACCTCACAATAAAGATGAGAGGGTTATGCACTAAGAGCTTTCTTGGGTCAAGGATATTGATACAGATTCCTTGTCAGCTGTTTTTTTCTCTTTCTCCACCAAAGAGCATGGTCAGAGTCAATCAGTCGGTCAGTTAACTGGCATTTACTAAACATTGTGCTAAGTGCTGGGCACACAAAGAAAGGCAAAAACAGTCCTTACCTTCAAGGGGCTCAAGTCTAATGGGGGAGACAACACAGGAACAACTATATACAAACAAGATCTATACATATATGTATACAGATGTATGTGTGTGTGTGTGTGTGTGTGTGTGTGTGTGTGTGTGTGTGCGTATGGAGATATAGATTGATAGACATATATCTCCATATACACATATACATATATTTGGAGAAAATCAACAGAGGGAAGGTCTGCCCAAGGTCAAATGGCTAGTACCTGAGGCTAGATCTGAACTCAGGTTTTCTGACTCTAGGACATAATGACATCCATAATGATAATGAAAATGATAACAAACTTCATATATGCCTTTTCATGTGATCCTCACAATAACTCTATGATATAGTTCTCCCTTTCTCTTTCTAGATTACATATCTACATATATATGGTATCTATTTGAAAACCATATGTAATATACATATAGGATCTATATATGCTATGTATGTCACAGACAGCAGATATTTATGTTATATGCAATATTTATGTATATATGCTTTACAGGTATGCTGCATATGTTAAATAAAATTAGGTAAAGAGCCTATACATATATATATATATATATATATGTATATATATGTGTATATATATATATATATATGTATACACACATTTATATATGTAGATAAAGGTTTTCTACTAGGCTCTCCACCTAGTTTTTTTAAAAGCTCTCTCTAATGTATTTTGTTTCTAGACATAAGAGTTGATGCATATTCACAGAAGAGGAAGAGGTTTTTTGGCAACAAATGGGTTACCATTTTCAGAAATACTTTACAGTACACTTATGTACCTATGCTAAAGTCAATGAATTTCTATTAAGGCATACTTTAGTTTGCATGTGCACATCCATTAGCCTCCATGAGGAAAACCAGACCCTGTATGAAGAAAATTGAGGCTAATAAGCTACTGATTAGTCTTAAGATGTTGTTTAGTGATCTCACTTCTAAAAGCGACATTTCTTATAAACCCAAAGAATTAAAAACGAATTTAGAATGAAGAATTCTCTTCACTAAAAGTAGAACTAATTTTTTAAAATGGATATTGCTATGAAATGTTCTGTTGAACTTATATTTTGTCATAAAAATTCTAGGCTTTGCAGTTTGGAAGTGCTCTATAATAAATGCAAGTGGTTAACTTTTTATGTTGAAATAACAGCATCAGCTCAAGTCACATAAACAGGCATAAATAAATGAAAACATATTATAATGGCTATATTTACCAGCACAGTTCCTAACTTTCCCCCATTTACAAACAGATATTTTATAGTTAAAATGAGATAGGGGCGTGCCGTGATAAGGCTCCAACAGGAACAGAATCCCCACTACTCACAATCCAGTTTCCTTCAGGCAAGATGCTGCAGTCTTTAAGAGGAGTGCCCATGGAGGAAAGCTTCTGAAAGCTTGATAAGAGCAGAAGAGGAGCTGTGTCTTTCACTCACTCCAAAAATAGGATTTGTTTGAAACACAGTTCACAGACCTACCGTTGCTCTTACCAGGTCTTCAGATGTTTAGAATTACTGTAGAAAACAACAGTCTACCAGGGTTGGTATCTGTTTGCATGTGTATGTGGCACACATTTGTGTACACAGAAAGATGACAGACATATCTCATGTTCCTCCAAGTAATGTGTCTGGTGGAATATGTAAGGGGAAAATAGATAAATGTATGACAACTAAGTAACTCTTTTTAGAATGCATGTTCCCATCATGTTTAAAATATGTAGGCCACCACATTCACAAACCTTTCTAGGTGTAACCATTTGAATTGACTGAATAGTCACTTAAATTCATACACATACATCAATATGGCAAGAGCTGTCATTATTAGGAACTCATTCTAAAGATATACAATAGAAGAGAGACAGAGAGGAAGAGAGATAGAAAGGGAGAGAAGAGGGGGAGAGAGAGGAGTTCTGATAGTACAAAGCAAAGGAACAATTCTCTTACATTAGGGTGTTTGGGGAAGACTTATTTTTAAATGGTTTTCTCTTTTTCAGTAAATTAACCACTTTGCTCTCTGAAACTCGGAGTAGGTGCCTTGCATTTCAAAATGGCATCTTTGCAGCTGCTGGGAATTTCCCCCGTCCCTCCCCCCCATGATTAGGGACTGGGGGATGTGAAGACGGAGCCCAGTGGCAGATTTTATTTTGAAAATATTTATTAAATGCCTACTATGCACAAGGACGCTGTGCTAGGGATATAAAAACAAAAACAAAATACTACCTAACATTAAGGAGCTGACATTCTGCTAGGGTCACAGAGATAGATGAAGACCATCTGGGGCCTCCAAGCAGTAAAATGCTGAAGAGCCTTTTGTGCAGTCTAGTGTATAATGGATCATAGTGGGACACATTAGAGACTGGTGGCACCATAGTGCACAGAGTACTGGGCCTGGAGGCAAGAAGACTCAAGTTTAAATTCAGCCTAGACCCTGTATGACCTTGGGCAAATCATTCAACCTCTGTCTGCCTCAGTTTCCTCATCTATAAAACAGGGATAATAATAGTACCTCATATTACAGATAAGGAAACTGAAGCCCCCCAAAGTTAAGCAACTTGCCCAAAGCTGCACAGAATGATACAGACAGAATCTGAACCCAGGTCATCTGACAAAAAACATTTCATCTTTCTCAAAGACTCACAGAATGATTCAGTTCAATAAACAATTAGTAGTCACCCACTATATACAAAGTATTCAGCTAAGTACTGTACATACAAAGATTAAAAAGTGACACAATTTCCTCAAGGAACTTAAAATCAAATGTGTGTGTGGTCTGGAGAATGGAATATGACATGTACAAAAGTAACTACGCAGACACTAATTTGTGAGGTTATTAGGTGGCAATGTGGGTAATAGTGCTATACTTGGAGTCAGGAAGACTTGAGTTCAAATTTACCTCAGGCCCATACCAGCTTTGTGACTCTGGGCAAGACACCAAACCTCTCTGGGTCTCAATTTCCTCATCTGTAAAATGGGAATAATAATAGCATTTATATATAGTATCTTTCAGGGTTATTGAGAGGATCAGATGAGATCATATTTGTAAAGTGCTTAGCAAACTTCAAGGATTTGAAATGAGGTCTTCCTAATTCCAAGTCAGATGCACCAGGCCACCTAGCTATCCCCAAGCAGGGGACATAGAGATGGGACTTGAAGGATACTAAATTAAAAATTCTTGGGCAGAGGAGTAATATGGTCAGAAATTTACAAAGATTATTTGTACAGCTATATGAAGGATGGACTGGAAAGAAAAGAGACTGGAAGGGAGACCAGTTAGGAGGCTATTGTGGTCGTCTAGGGGAAAAGGATGCGTCTCTGAGCTAAGAGAATGACAATATATGAGTGGAGAGTGGGGAATCACTATGAGAGGTGCTATGAAGGGTGACTGATTTGACCTGAAGTTTGAGAAACCAGACAGCATTAAAGATGACTCCAAGGTTTCAGGTCTAGTTGCATGGTGGAGGTGCCTTAACTGCAATAAGGAAATGGAACAAGGACATGAAGCTTCATCATTGCAGCAGGAGGGCCCCTTCCCTTCTTAGTCACAAATACAGGTTCTGGAAGCAGCTGCTGGCTTCTTTGTTCACACTTTTCTCTTGAAGACCATTTCTCTGGCTCTCCCCCAGGCTTGGATTGCTCTCCTTCTTCTATTCTGACTACTGATCTCTTTTAAGTCCCAACTAAAATATCATCTTTTACAAGAAACCTGCCCCCAACCCCCTTAATTCCTCTTTTAATTATTTCCTATTTATCTGGCATATAGCTTGCTTTGTATATATTTTTATGTTGTCTCCTCCTTTAGATTGTAAGCTTCTTGAGGGCAGACATTGTCTTTTGCCACAGTGCCTGGCACATATTAGGTACTTAATAAATGTTTATTGAACTGGAGATCTTTGGAGAAGCTGCCTGGGATAATGTATATGGTCTGGCCCAGCTCTCCAAAGACAGATAGGTGGTAGAACACAAGTGGGAAAGAAATGTGTCTGTCTTCCTAAGCTCTCAAAAGACTCAGAAGTAGGATGCTGCAGGAGGGAGAAGTCAGATACTTCAACCAGCAGCAGCAATGGAGGCTTAGCTGAGTGAGGCAGTTAAAATTTGGTTTCTGCAGAATATGGAAAGACCTTTTGTAGAGTGGGGCTTTGGGACAAAGTTCTCTAGTTGCATTATCTCTGTAGCTTTCTTCAGTGCTTCCTGTAGACTACCAGCTCATCAGTACACATCCAATTTGACATATAAGTATTACCACTGATATATCATCAGGCAATGTCTGAGGGACTCAGATACTCGCTCATAAGGCAACACCCCATATACATGTCATGGGCCATAATGCGGAAGAAGGTTTAGTCTTGATCTGTTTGGCTCCAAAGGCAAAACTAGGAGTAAACTGAAAGTTTCAGAGAGTCAGATTTGGGCTGGATGCCAACATGTAAGCTACTGGCCCAGCTTTGTGTCATCTGTAAATCTGATAAGCCAGTCATCCCCACATCCAAGCCATTGGTAAAAATGTCAGAGGTCAAGATTTCTTGGACATGTGAAGATGTCTTCTGCCAAGGCCAGCCTTCTATTTCCTAGAATTCCTCAGTCCAGGAATGAATTTCTTTGTGAGTTGGCTTGGAGCAGGCAGAGGAAGAGAAACTCATTGGGCGGTGGGAAAGTTAGCACTTGGGCTGTTTTTTGGGGGGACTGGAGTTGGGAGATTCTTGGGGGTGGCTCCTTCTTTAGTACTTTTCTGCAATGTATGAACTCCAAACCCACCCAAACTGGATTTCTCTGCAAGAAGAATTCAGGTGTCTTGCCCCTCCCAGAGCCAAGATTTCTGGAAATTTCTCCCCTCAGAGCCCAGCTTGAAGGCATTTTCCACAGGCCACTGCAGCATTTCCATACTGTAGAAGAGGGAGTGTTGGGGCCTGGGGCTTGAATCCTGGCTGGTCTGATTACTTGCTGTGTGACCTTGGACCAGTTCTTTTTTCTGGGCTTCCCTTTTCTCTTATTTGTAAAACGAAAGAGTCGGACTTGATGGCTCCCAAGTACCTTCCAGTTCTAAATCTGAGATTTCTTCCAGCCTCCATCCCATTCTAGGCCCCTTCTCCAAAGTTAGGCTGCCAGGTCAGGGAGGTAATGTGAAAATGCTGCTCCCCACTTTGTTATAGCTGATGGCTTTCTTTTCTTTTTTTCAAATTTTTTAGCATATAAAACCCTCTATATTCATTGGGTTATATGATGCAAGATGGAGACAAAAACTCTCTACCCTAAGGTCTGGATGCTTTTTTTTTTCTTCACTTTTTATGTATTTTAATGATCAAATTCCTCTGTCTAATTCCTGGAACATTTTGATCTCTCTCCTTTAACTGAGGAGAGATAGAGATCTGGTGACTTGCTGGCCTCTCTTTGCTTACCCACAGACTACCTGAAAAAACATGATATCTCTCAGTTACTGCCAAATATTCTTGTCTTCAGGTTAAGCCTCAGTTCCCTGTAGCCTGGTGTGGACCAGTAGGACTAAGAATTCTGTTCCTTCCTTTTGAATACTGCTATGATCTGGCCCAGGACAATCAGGCAGATCTTCTCATTCTTAGCCTGTGTTACAGAGAATGGCCCCTACCAAAGGAGACCGAGAGAACCAAGGCAAAGGCCCTGGTATGATGTGGTCTGCCGAGTTAGAGGATGTGAGTAACCACGAGCCCTCAGAGATCAGCTCCACAGGAGAAAGACCATAAGCTGGAGTGACCTGAAAAGTAGAGGGCATGCAACTTAGAGAGAAAGTGGTCAAGAAAAATGTGGGGTTAGGAAAGATGTCAAGGACATATGATCTTGCGCCTTTCTGAATTCTCTGTGTGGAATTCACTTGAATTATATTGTTATTTCTTCTAAAAGACAGGTGCATATTTTGTGTATACAAGACAGTTCAGAGAAGAAAACATAAGACAAATTACTGCTAGATTCAGAATTTTACAATCAATGTTAACATTTTGTTTAACTTTTAATTATTCTACACATACATTCACCTGCCTTTTTCCTTCTTGCACCTTACTGAATTGTTGAAGGTGGCTGATAAAATCAACATACATTTATTAAGCAGCTGCTATGTGCCAAGCTAAGTTCTGAGGATATAAAAAAAAGGAAAAAAAGGATTCCGGCTGTCAAGGAGTTCACAGTAGAATTGGGGAGAAAACATGCAAATAACACTGTACAAACAAGATATAAAAAGGATATATTAGAGATCTTCTCAGAGAGGAGGCACTAGCACTAAGGGAATTTGAGAAAGCGTATTTGCAGAAGGTAGGATTTTAGCTAAGACCTGAAGGAAGCCAAGGAAGCCAGGAAGTAGAGATGAGGAGGGAGAGAATTCTAGGCATGGCGAACATCTAGTGAAAAGGCATGGAGTGGGAGATGGAGTGCTTTGGGTGAAGAAGAAGATGGGATAGAATGGGATCACTTGTGCATGTAGAGGGGTGTGGGCCACCTCATGACAGTGAAAATGAGGGAACACGATTTTTTTCCTGAGATTATGCTGGTTTCATTATTAATTTCCATGTAGTAGCCTAACTTAGAAGACTACTGATGCTTTAGAGGTAGTTGTGATACTGTGGATACAGGGCTGATCTCAGAGCCCGGAAGACCTGCATTCAAGTCCTACTTCTGACACATTCTGGTTGTGTGACTCTGGGTAAGTCACTTAATCTCTCAGTAATCTAGCAAATCCTCTGAGACTATAAATTTCAGAAAAGGTGCCAACGAGCATTGGTAGAGGGACTTTCTTCATCCAGGAGTTCCCTCCATCAATGAAATCACAGGTCTAATCTCTATCTCTATACTTTCTGTTATTGTAAGCAAACTGGGACCATTGTAAGTAGTATAAAATTTCCCAAAGACAAACAATCCTGAGATCTTTCTCCTATTTAATTCTGGGTCCAATTTATTACCTATCTTTGGTGGCTGTATAAGATGATAAATAATCACATACTGCCTCACTTCTGTATGTTGTAATCTGGACAATGTGAATATTTCACCTACTTCATTTTTCCACAATGGTTTGTCGGATTGATTCCTTTCAGATGATTATGGATTTCTTTGAGGAGGCTATGTAATGTCCTGGAGGTCAATGAAGTTATGACCACGTCATTTTTAAAAGGGAGTACTTGGAGAACTAATAAGGAATTCTTCAAACGGATACTGACCAGGACATCTTCTATGATAGTGTTGAACACTTCAGGTGGTCATAGATCTGCCTGCTTTGTGCTTTTCTTGATTTTGACATTTTTTCAGATATTAAAAGACTATAATCAAGTACCCCATTGTGTAGGTGCTTACCAGATAAACTGCTTCTTTAACCAATCTTCACTGATTCAGTTCTTTTCAACAGATGTTAATTATAGGCTTACTGAAAATCAAGGAAGAATAGTGTCACAAAAACTCACAGAGGAGGGAGTAACATGGAAGAGAGGGCAGTCAACCGTGTCAGGTGCTGCAGAGAGGTCAAGAAGAAGATTTAGAAATTAAGAATTCATTGGTAGCTATGGGAGAGTTGGTTCATTTGGGTAGGGAATGAGGTTTGAAGCCGCTTGCAAGGGGATGAAAAGTGAGTAAGGGGAGAGGAAGTGTTGGTAATAGATTCACCTACTTTTTTTCTGGGACTTTGGTTGCCAAAAGTAAGCAGAGAGTTTGAAGGAATAAGCACAGATTTGCCATAGACAGGTCAGGAGATAATACAAGTAACTGACATTGAGTTAGACTTAGGATTTATAAGGCCCTTTATATACACTACTTCTTTTGAGATAAGACAGAGACAAAACTCTCCATCCTCAGCTCCAGAATAGGTAGGTGTACTTTTGAGTTTTTTAAGATCAAGTCCACATATTAAATTTCTGGAACATTTTGATTTCTTCTCTTATTTACTGAAGAGTTATGGAGGAGAGTCAGTCACTCATTGTCATTGCTGACCCATCTGCTAGTTGAAGATTATTTTTCAGGTTGCTGCCCACTGCTCTTATTAAGTTCTCAATTCCCTGTAGCCTGGTGTACATCTGCATGATTAAACTTTTTCTATTTCTTCCTACGAATTCTGTCATGATCTAGGTCAGAGGAACCAGGCCAATCTTTTGGCACTCTGTCTGTGATACAAAGAATGACCCCTATGTAAGCTCCTACATAGGGAGACAAAGGATTTGGCTGCCAGAATAAAAATCTAGTATGACATGGCCTGCTGAGACAGGTGATGGAGTTCCCAGAGCCCCCAGATGTCATCGGCTTGACAGGCTTTTTTGGACAGTTATTCCACTAGATTCAGGGGTTCTTAATCTAAGATCTGTGAAATTGTTTTAAAATATTTTTATAACTATATTTTAACACATTAATTTCTTTTGCAATACTATGTGTTGTATTGTGTTTTATGCATTTAAAAACATGATTCTGAAAAGGGATGAATAGGTTCAGTACACTGTCAAGGGGTCCGTGACACAAAAAAGGTTATGCTTCCCTAATATAGAGCAAGGGACGGCAAACTACAGCCACGGGCCAAATCCACCATCACTTGTGTTGTTAGACAGAGGAGCTAAGAATACTTTTAAAACAGGCTGAGGTACGACTGGCAGGTACATTTGGACCCTGGTGGTTTGCTGACTCCCTGCAGAGGAAATCAAAAGTGATCTGAAGAGTACAGAGGACACAGAGTAGAAAGGAACCATTCCAACAAAAACTGTGGGCATTGGGGTCTTGCTGTTGTCCATCCTTCAGTTTTTGCAGAGGACCAATGACATCACAGGGTGAGATCTTGATTCTCGAGTGACTTGGAAATAAGTGAGACAAAGTTGCACAAAGTAGTCAGCCTCCCTCCCTCCTTCAGAGTCATCAAAGTCCGGTGGCAGGACAAGAAGCAAGATGCAATGGCAGCGCATGACCTTGGCATCTCAACGTCTGACCAAGCTCTAAGTGCTCCACAGCACCTGCTTTGGCCACCTTCAAATTCACTGGAACAAAATGTTCTCCTCCACCCATTCAAATGGGGGAAATCTTCACATGCTTGAGGTAGACATCCTCATAACTCACTGACAGGTTTGAGGCCTGTAGGTTACTTTCAACCTGGTTTAACCCACATGCCAAGAAGGTTTTACCAGGGTGTGGCCACTGTGCATGCTACAGCTGCCTGGAGCCACAGGTGAGAGCTGGATGAAGGTGGACACCAAAAGTGGACAAGCAGCCCTGAAGCCTTCACACCAGAGGTACTAGTTCTCCCCGAACGCCCCATACACTCTTAATGGATCTACTGTTATTCCCTGTCCTGGATCTTTTGTGTGGAATTCACTTAAATTAAAAGTAGGGGCATGCTGTTAACTTTTTTAAAAAATGGGATCTCTGAAAAAAAGAAAAGATTCATAGGACACTCTCTTAAGTTTAATTTGCATGATTAATATTTTCTTTATCACTTTCTGAAGTCTGGACTTCCAAGAAAACAATAAATCAAACCCTGATTTGTTTGTTGTTGTTGTTCAGTAGTTTTCAGTCATGTCTGATTCTTTGTGACCCCATTTGGGGTTTTCTTGGCAAAGATACTGGAGTGATCTTTCCTTCTCCAGCTCATTTTACAGATGAGCAACTGGGGCAAACAGGGCTAACTGACTTGTCCAGGGTCACATGGCTAGTGGTTGAGGCCAGATTTGAACTCAGGTCTTCCTGACGCCAGGCCTGACACTCTTTCCATCGTACCACCTAGCTGCCACTGATTTGCAGCCTTCACTTATTTCTGAGATGTAAATGCTCACACTGAAAATGTAACAATTAGCTTTTATGAGCCTTTTGGAGCTGGCTCAAGTACACCCCTGATGAACTGTTAGCAATCACTTTTTTTCAAATACCAGTCCATATTTCTGTATATACAAGTCATTTCAGGGAAGAGAACTTAGTACAAATTATCACTGAACTCAGAATTTCACAATCAGTCTAACATTTCATACAGTGCCTAATTATTCCATGAATTGTCTTACCTGCATCCTCCTCTATAGTTAACCAACTATTAAAGTGGATGATAAAGCAAAGGTCAGCTGTAGACTCAATGGAGTTTTTCTAAAAGCCCTTGCAAGTACAGTCTTTAGGTGCCACTGCTCTTGCGGAGTTTATGAAAAGGAACGGCTGAAAGCCTGATTTTATTAATGAAACCTACTAGAAGGCTCTAGGCAGAAAGGAGTAAAAGAAATCCTTCTTCTATTCATATAGTCCATTCAACAAATGCTGATTAAGTATCTAATGTGCCTTGGGTTGGATGAAGGGCATGTATTTAAATACCTTGCATAAGTCAGACAGGTTTCCTGAGGCAAAGGAATCCAAGGATTTTTATGTATTCATTTCTGCAAAGATATACAATGCAATTGTTAGAAGAGAAAGCTTTCTTTGATCACTTCTATTTTTAGGAGGGTGAAGTCACCTAATCATGTTTGAGCTTGGTATTAATCCTACCAATATTTATTTTGCATGCATTTGTTAACACCCCAGTTTGAATTAATAATAAGTTAGTAACACTCTTAGTATTGCTAATAATAGTGATAGCAGAGGTGGTTTACATTGGATCTTGGTATTTAATTCCCATTCTTCCTACCACCTACCCATTCCCTTTTTCCTACACTGAAAATACAACACATGGCATGACTCGAACAAGCAAGTTATTTTCCTGCTTTATGTAGTCACTGTCCTACAGGTAAGTGAATGGAGTAGCTTGAACTTTCTGAACAGAAGCTAAATTACTCCATACCAGTGAATGCTCTTTTTGTTGTTTTAGAAAACTAGAGTAGCAACTATATATGGTAAATCCTGAGAGACCTAGGACATAAAGACCCATCCTGCTGGTAAATTGGGGGAAAGGTGACCCTTCAAATATCAGGAAACTATCACAGCATGATGAATATCCAAGGGGATGGTTCCAGGTAGAACAACATGACTTTTCTCAGAATCAGATCTGGAATAGTATGACCATTTATGGTTCCAGCAATGAAAACGACATGGTGAATCTTCAAGTGGAATGTACCAGAAAATTGGACCATTAAGAGTTTGTACCTTGGGAAGACTCAGAAAAGATTACCATTCAGCAGTCTGAAAGGGTAGAATGGAGCACATTTGTTTTAAGGAAGCAAAGACCCGCCTGCAAACCAGGAAAACTTTGAGGGAAAATTAATATTCAAGAATAATTTTTCCATGGAAAAAAGACTCAGAAGGACTCTTCTAGGTCAACATTTGTCTAACTTGAAGGGACAAACTCTTGTACATATATACATACATATTTTTTTCAAGGTATATGAAGACCATTTCTATTCAATCATAAATTTCCCTTAGAGTCTCCAAATTATGTGGTAGAGTGGATGGAGTGCTAGACTTGAGTTCAAATCTTGCTTCAAACAATAACTGTGTGACCATGAGAAAAAATTACTTGACCTCTGTATTTCTCAGTTTTCTCATCTATAAAATGGGGATAACAATAGTACCTATCTCCCAGGGTGGTTGTGAGGAGCAAATAAAACAATATTTATAAAGTACTTTGTTAACCATAAAGTAGTGTGTGTATATGTGTGTATGTGTGTGTATAGATATATAATTCTATAATTCTAGCTATAATTATCATTAACAACTATTTCCCAGTAGTTGTATTTTTGGTGACATTTGATCATGGAGTACAAGTTCCTTGGACTCTCGGTGAAAAATCACTCCTATCATAAATCCTTGATCAGATGTCAGATTTAAGTTTTGTAGATGTTCACATCTTCTGACTCTGTATCCAATCATGGAAAACTAGAAGTGTCACAGATAAATGATCCTGATCTCCGATTTACCTTATACTTCACTTCATTTCCAAGTTGTTTTTTTTTTGGTACCTACCAAAAATGGACCAGGACTCCCTGCAAACCTGTGGTGTCAAATTTAAATAAAAATGGATTCCTGGGGCTTAGACTCATTAGGAGTCTGGCCCATTTATATTGGCATCACAAGTAAACTTGCTACTTTGACTAGAAAAAATGGATCCCTGGGTTACATATTGATGTAGAAAACTGCAAATGAACATTTTCTTATACTGTATTTTATTTATTTTGTTAAACATTTCCCAGTTCTATTTTAATCTGGAATTTTGCAGGCCAACAGTTTGACTTTTATAGACTACTGCTCTAGTGGTTCTGAAATTTTCAGATTTTCCACAGGAAAACTGCCCCTTCCCTATTCTATTTAAGTGCATCTTATTTTATCCGTGTGTACATGCCCTGAAACTAACCCATTCCTCCAACTGGCTTCAAACTTCATGTCGGATCTGTCCTGGACTTAGAAATGATGATACATAAGAGAAATCCAAAAGATAAATTACCTGGGTGGGTCCTTTGTAGACTGGTATCTGTGTGGGAGGACTTTGTGAGTCTTTGTATCTCTTTATTTCTCATACTAATCTTTCAGCACCAAAGGATTCTTATGTATCATATCTTGAACTTGAAGTTCACCCAAGTAATCTTCCCTTCCTCCATCCTTTTCCATTCTTACTCGGCTAGAACTGTTTCTTTATTTTCTTCACAGAATCTGGCTTCATCCATAGCAGGGAGAGGATAACTTCAATCTCTTCTACTTCATGGTTACAAGGAACAGTTTCTTTATTATCCAGCATTAATATATTAATGAATCTTCCAGGCTCCTCTTCAGGGTTCTATTTAAGTTTTTCACCTTACAAACTTGAATTCATCCTGCATACATTTCATGCTTTATACTGATCGGCTAAATGTTTTGGGAGTATCTTACTTCAATGCTGGTACTACAAGGATCTTTAAAGGTTAAGGATGTGATCATAAGGCAGAAAGTATTTAATCACTTAGTGAGTCAGCAAGCGTTTTATTAAGCATCTAGTCTAGGTTGCCCAGTGGATAAAGTATTGTCCCTGGAGTTAGGAAGAACTGAATTCAAATCCTGAGCCAGAAACTTCTAGCTTTGTAACCCTGGGCAAGTCACAGAACCTCTGTTTGTCTCAATTTCTCAACTGTAAAATGAGGATAATAACAGCATCTACCTCTCAGGATCAAATGAGTATCACATGAGATAACATTTGTAAAACACCTAGCAACCTATTGTCGTTGTTGTTCAGTTATTTCAGTTGAGTCTGACTCTTCGTGAGCCCATTTGGGGGTTTTCTTAGCAAATATGCTGGAGTAGTTTGCCCTTTCCTTCTCCAGCTCATTTTACAGATGAGGAAACTAAGGCAAACAAGGTTAAATGACTTGCCCAGGGTCACACAGCTAGTAAGTGTCTAAGGCCAGATTTGAACTCCAAGAGATAAGCGTTCTTGACTGCAGGCCTGGCATTCTGTCCACTGGGCCACCTAGGCCTATTTCCTTCCCCATTCTCCTATGTGCCAGGCACTAGAGCTGGGGATATAAAGAAAAGCAAAAACAAACCAAAAAAGGTTCCTGCTTTCAAGGATCTCATGGCTGAAATGAGAGAGACAACATTCAAACAGATATGTACAAATAAGATATAAACAGGATAAATTGGGGAATAATCTAAGAGAGAAAGCACTAAGATCAAGGAGTACTAGAAAAGACTTCTTGCAGAAGCTGAAATTTTAGCGAAGACTTGAAGGAAGCCAGGAGATAAGGAGGGAGAGCATTCCAAATACAGGGATAGCCATAACACCCATCCTGCTGCAAGGATTTCTTGTTTACTACTACATGTACCGGCCTCCTTACTTGCATTTCTATTGCCCACGAAGTTTAAAGGAGAACAAAAAGATTTTTGGAGCTATGAATTGGGTAGTTAGCATGGCTTAACATATCATTAATACAAGAGTGCACTAGCCTGATGGACAAGCCAATCCAAGTTTTGGTTTGCTTTAAGAAATGCAGTTAAGATCACATAAAAGAATTAGGACTATAGAGCAAAATGAGGTTAATTGCAAGAATGTATGGGGCAGATGTCAGTAAGCAACACCATCAGTCATGAACACAGGTCCCTTTAGGCCCTGGCCCGAGTCTGACTGGCCACACCATCCATCAGACCTCAGATTCTTGATTACTAGAGACACAATGGACTCCCCATCTAGAGAAAACTAAGCATGAATGGTAGCAGTTGGGCCATAGTTCCAAAAATAGAGTTAATCTAATATTTACCTCTGTGTGTGTGTGTGTGTGTGTGTGTGTGTGTATGTGTGTGTCCCAACTAGCTACCAACTATAGAGATAAGTAATATATTTCAGTCTTTGGTCCTGTTCTTAAGGCTTTATCATTGTTTTCCTCCATCCTCTCAGCTGAGAACTTAGCTTCATATTTTACTGAAAAAATTAAGGACATTTGCCAAGAACTCCTTTTCTTCCCTCTCATCTCACATCACTCAGATGCCTTCTGCCAATATCACCTTCTTCATCCTTGTCTTAGATAAATAGGTAGTCCTTCTCCTTTTTAAGACAATCCCTTCTACATCTACAAGTAATTCCATTTCCATACCATTTTCTTCAGCAAACTTCCCCTTTTACTGTCCCCACTTATCAATCTTCACTCTCTCCCTGTCTACTCAGCTTCCCTACTGCCTACAAACATGTCCATGTCTCCCCATTCTCAAAAAAACCCCTGATTTGATCTGTCCATCCTTGCTAGCCATTGTCTTATATCTTCCCTTTCGTGGCTAAATTCCTTGAAAAGGCCATCTCTAACTAATGCCTCTGCTTAGCTGCCAAACTGATCTTCCTAATGCACAGGTCTGATCATATCACCCTTCCCCGTTCAATAAACTCCACTGATTTCCTTGTCACATCTAGGATCAATTATAAAATCCTCTATTTGGCATTCAAAGCTCTTCATAATCTGGTCCCTTCCTATCTGTGTAGTGTTTTTATACCTTACTCCCCTCCATGAACTATTTGATCCAGTGACACGTATCTTTGGACTCTGGGCATTTTCCTTGGCTGTAGCCCATGTCTGGAATTCTCTCCCTCCTAAGAACCATTTCCTGGATCCCCTGGCTTTCTTCAAGTCCTAGCAAAAATCCCATCTCCTATGAGATGTTTTTCTTGATTCTCCCTTAATGCTAGTGCTTTCCCTCTATCAAGTATCTCCAACTTATCCTGCATATATCTTGTTTGTGCATAGTTATTTCTTGTTGTCTTCCCCATTAGACTGTGAACTCCTTGAGAGTAGGATCCATCTTTGCCTTTCTTTATATCCCCAGTGCTTGGTATATAGTGCCTGGCACATAGGAGACATCTAATATATACTTATTAACTGACTGACAGAAAGGAAATTGAGCTAGCTGTAAAGTAACTCCCAAAAGGAAAAAAGTCCTAGTCTAGATGGATTTATAGGAGAAATTTATCAAGCTTTTAAAGAACAATTACACCTATACTATACAAATTATTCTGAACAATTAAGAAGGAAAACCCCCCACTGAAATCCTTTTGTGAGAGATACTGATCTAATAGTTAGGCCAGGAAAGACTAGAGCAAAGAAAGAGAACTATATGGAAGTATCAGTATCACTAGTGAATATCAATTTTAAACATGTTAAATACAATTTTGGCAAAAAATCACAGCAATATAGAAAAAACGATTAACTCTGTTCAAATTAGATTTGTACCAGGCACACAAAGACAGATTAACATTAGAAATACAAATTAAGTAATTACATTAAAAGAAAGAATACCCATAACTACATGGTTATACTAATAGATGTAGAAAAATCTTTTGACAAAGTAAAAGGTTGATGATTTATGACCTTTAAAAATATGATAAAAAATTTAATCTACTGTGTGACCTAAATGCCCCTGTATTCCACATCCATAATCCTCAATTCTGCAAATAAAGGAGGTAGGTACATATTCTCAACTCTCTCCTAGGGCTAACTTTGTGTTTATAATCACCAAGCATTCAATTTTGATGTATTTTGATTTTTTACTTAGAATTGTTGTAGTCATTGCTAGGTGGCACAGTGGGTAGAGTGCTGGACCTGGAGTCTGGAGTCATTATAAAATGAACTAGAGAAGGAAATGGCAAACCATTCTAGCAACTTTGCCAAGAAAACCCCAAAATGGTTTATGAAGAGTCAGGAGTGACTCGAATGACTGAACAATAGTCACTGTGTATGTTGTTTTTCCTGGTTCTGTTTATTTCACTTTGCGTCAGTTCACATGTATTCTGATGCATCTCTAAATTCTTTACATCCATCCTTTCTGACCGCATGGTAATAGTCCATTAGGTTAACATGCCACAATTAGTATCACCATTCCCTAGTCAATGAGCAGTCATTTTGTTTCCAGTTATAGTACCATAAAAAGTGCTTCTATGAATATTTTTCTTTTACATGAGACATTTCATACCATATTTGTTTTCTTAGGGCCATAAACCTAGCAGTAGAATACCCATGTATTGAAGGTATTGAAGAAGAGTATCAACATTCTGGGCATCTTATGAATTATGAAAATCACAATTCTAAATTGCTTTCCAAAATGGTTCAACCAATTCACAGCTCCACAAAAGTATATTATCATGCTTGTCTTCCTGTAGCCCCTTTAACAATGGCTATTTCGGCCTTTTATATAATCTTTACCAACTTGATGAGTATGAGGTAAAACCCTGGAGTTGTTTTTCTTTGCATTTGTTTTAGTGATGTTAGTTAATAGTTTGCAATTTTTTTGAGAACAGTTTCTTCATATCTTTTGACTATCATTTGACTATCATATAATTATATTAATTTCCTATATACTTTGGACATTTGACCCTTCGAGATATCTGATGCCATTTCCTCCAATTTATAACTCAGTTGCAAGTTTTAGAAAATTTTTCATTATATCAAGCCAAAATCTGCCTCTCTGAAATTTCTACTCATTGTTTCTAGTTAAGACCTCTGGAGACAATCAGAACAATTAATATCTCTTTTCCACATGATAGTTATTGTCATTCAATAAGCATTTATTGAGCTCCTACTATGTGTCAGGCACTGTGCGAAGCACTGGGGATACAAAGAAAGGCAAAAGATAGCCCCTGCCCTCCAGGAGCTTATAATCTAATTGGTGAGACAATAAGCAGATATGTACAAACAAGCTATATACAGCATCAATAGGAAATAATTTACAGTGGGGAGGCACTAGAATTTGGAGGGACTGGACAGGGTTCTGGTAGGAAATAGGATTTCAGTTGGGATTTGAAGGATTCCAGGGAAGCCAGGGGGGAGAGAAGAGGAGAAAAAGCATTACAGGCATGGTGGACAGCGAGAGAAAATGCCCAGATGGAGAGACTGTCATTCCTGGAATAGCAAGGAAGCCAATGTCAATGGATTTAAGAGTATGTGTAGATGTATAAGGTGCAAGAAAACTGGAAAAGTGTGTTTGTGTGTGAGCACCCATACACCAGAGGATTTTGTACTGATCCTGGAGGTGACAGAGAGCCACTAGAGTTTATTGAGTAAAGGGGTGACATGGTTTTACGGGCATTTTAGGAAAATCACTTTGGCAGCTTATTGGAAGATGTAGTGGAGGACAGACTTGTGGCAAGCCAGCCAACCAGCAGACTATTGCAAGAAGTTCAGCCATGAGGTGATGAAGACCTGCACTAGGGTGATGGGCAGTATCAGAGGTGAGAAAGGGGGGCAGAGTTTGAGAGCTGTTGCAAAGGTGAAATGGACAGATCTTGGTAACAGATTGTATGTATGAGGTGAGAGACAGTGAAGAGTTGAGGAAGATATAAGTTGTCAACCTGGGTGAGTAGGAAGGTAGTGGTGCTCTTGACAGTAACAGTGAAGTATGGAAGGCATGAGGGGAAGGGCAATCTACTGAATTTCCTATTCAAAGAAAACAACATAATACAGTAGGAAAGAGTATAGAATTTGGAATCAGAAGATCTGAGTTCTGTTCCTGGCTTGGTCACTTATTCCCTGTGTGAAATTAAGTAAATAATTTAACCTCTTAATCTCTCTGGGCCTCAGTTTCCTCATCTTTAAAATGTAGGAGTTGGATTAGATGATCTTCAACGTCCTTTCTAGTTTTAAATCCATAACCAAAAAAAATGCTCGGAGACATTTATTATGTCCCTGCCTTCTCTATATTCTATTTCTGAAATTGATTTTTTGAGCCAGTTTTAGGGGTATAACATTTAATCTCTTAGCACTTTGATCTTTTTGAATTGATATTGCCATGAAATTTATAAGCCATTCTTGTATATTTAACCATTCCTCTCAAAGTACAGACTTATTACAGGCAGCTAGGAGGTGCAGTGGATAGAAAGCCCTGGTCCTGAATTCAAATTTGAATTTAGGTACTTTCTAGCTGTGTGACTGTCCCCCCCCCCTCCTTTTTGCTATTTTCCTTTTTTAAATTAATTTTTTCATTTAATAGTATTTTATTTTTCCAATTACTCGTAAAGATAGTTTTCAACATTCAGTTTTATAAGATTTTGAGTTCCAAATTTTTTCTCCCTCCCTCCCCCCTCCCCAAGACAACAAGCAATCTGATATAGGTTATACATGTACAATCGTATTAAATACATTTCCATATTAGTCATGTTGCAAAAGAAGAATCCAAACAAAAAAAAAAAAACTACAAGAAAGAAAAAAAGTGAAAATAGTATGCTTTGATTTGCATTCAGATGACATAGTTTTCTCCGGATGCAGATAGCATTTTCTATCATGAGTCTTTTGCAATTGTCTTAGATCATTGTATTGCTGAGAACAGCTGAGTCTATCACAGTTGATCATTACACAGTGTTGCTGATGCTATGTACAATGTTTTCCTGGTTCTTCTCATTTCACTTTTGTACATGTCTTTTCAGGTTTTTCTGAAATCTGCCTGATCATTTCTTATTGAACAATAGTATTCCATTATATACATATACCACAACTTGTTCAGCCATTCCCCAACTGATGGGCATCCTCTCAATTTCCAATTCTTTGCCACCATAAAAAGAGCAGCTATAAATATTTTGTACATGTGGGCCCTTTCCTCCTTTTTCTGACCTCTTTGGGATACAGACCTAGTAGCGGTATTACTGGATCAAAGGATACACAGTTTTATGGTCCTTTGGGGTTCCACGCTGCTCTACAGAATGGATGGATCAGTTCACAATTCCACCAACAATGCATCAGTGTTCCAATTTTCCCACATCTCCAACATTTATCATTTTCCTTTTCTGTCATATTAGTCAATCTTACACGTGTGAAGCAGTACCTCAGAGTTGTTTTAATTTGAATTTCTCTAATCATTGGATTAGATTTTCATATTACCATAGCTTTAGAGCATTATTTCATATGATTATAGAATAACTTTAATATTGTCATCTGAAAACCGCCTGTTTATATCCTTTGACCATTTATTGAGGAATGACTTGTTTTCTTATAAATTTGACTCAATTCTCTATATATTTTAGAAATAAGCCCTTTATCAGAAACACTGGCTATAAAAAACTGAAAATATGTATAGTCATGCAAAACAAATTTCTGCATTAATCACTTCAGTTGTGTGACTGGGCGGGCCTCTCAGTTTCCTCATCTGTAAAACTGTGATAATAATAATAGCATCTACTTCCTGGGCTTGTTGTGAGGACAATCATTTGTAAAGAGCTTCCCAAACTTTAAAGTGCTACATAAAAACCACCTACCTATTAGTATGTATGCTCTTCAACCAGACCTTCCTTCCTTCTTTTCCTTCCGTTTTCCTTCTCCCTTTCTTTCTTTCACTTCCTCCTCTTCTTTTTTCTTCTTCCTTCTCTTTTTCTCTCCTGTCCTTCCATCCCCTTCTCCCTTTCCACCTGTGGGTTCCTGAGAGAGAGAGTATTCACACCTGCCTTTATTTTGGAACACACCCTACCCCCGCTTCCCAATCCAACAAAAAAGGCAGGAGCGCTTGCTTCTTGCGCATGCCCGGTAGTGTCCTCCCCCCCCCGCCTCCGCTCTTTCCCAGAATGCCCCGGGGCAGATCTCTCCATATCCCAGCCACGTGGCTGTGAGGCCGCTGCAGGGGGCGAGGTTAGGGTCCCGGCGGTCTCCTGGGCCCAGGGGAGGGGCTTCAGCGGATCTTTCTTGCTCGTCATTTGTAGCCCCGGCTCCTGGGCGCTTCTCCAGGAAGTGAGGGTGAGCCCTGCTCGTCTCCCGGGGCGAAGGTGTCGGGCCGGCCTAGGCGGGTGGGGGCAGGGCACTCCTGTGCAGCCCCCACAGCGGGGGGCTCAGCATTTAAGATCAGTAGACCACGAATCCAGATTCTTGGGTGACCCAGGACAAGTCATCCCCATAATCCACCGGCCTTTATTCATTAAGCACCTACTGTGTGCCAGGCGCGGTACCACTCTGCGCCTCACTTTCTCTTAAGTACACTGAGGGCGTTGCAGTAGATGACCTCCCCACCCAGGGGTCAGCCAGCTTTTGACCAGTCCTTACTACATATGTTCCAGGCCCGGCACCGAGGGCAAAAGGCAACAATACAGGCCCTGCCCTCAGGGAGCTCCTGTTCTCCCGGGGTACAGCAGACCCACGGCTGTGTAGGGAGGAGATATGTGCAGTACCCAGTGAGTGGGAAGGCGCCCAGGAAAAGCCCCCAGGCCTCTTGAAGAAGGTGAGACTTGAAGGAAGCCGGGAAATGAGACTGAGGAGAGGAGAGGATTCTTAGTACTGGCTGTCCGAGAGGAGTTAGTTGTGGACTGGAGGGGATTCAGGGCTCTAAAGACTAGAAAGGTGGGAAGGGGCCGGGTTGTGAAGGGCTTTGAAAGCCAAACAGGATTTTAAAATTTGAACCCGAAGTGTCCCCTGTGAAAAATTTTCTCCAGATTTTGGTCCGACAAGCTATGAGATAATAACAGCTCATGTTTGTTTAGATTTTGGGGGTTTACAAGCCCTTTATATACAGTGCCTTATTTGAAGCAAAAATAGTCCCGGGGCAGAGGTGCCTATTTGAGCTTTATTTTAAAATCCAATCTCACCATTCTGATTCTTGGAATATTTTGAGCCCCGCTCTTGAACTAGAGTTGGAACTTTTCATTTCTGTTGACTTCAGAGCTATTTTATATCACACTGGTCCCTTCACCTTCAACAGATAAACATTGGCATTCACTACTTCCCCAATGATACCTTTCCATATGGTTATGCTTTATAGATATTCTGATGATTTCATTTGTGTAAGTTTCTTAGTGAAATTGTGACAGTGTTGCCCCATGTTAAGGGCAAAAGGCAGAAACAGACTCTGTCCTCATGCAGTCACTGTGCACCTACAAGACGTATATAATGCCCAGTCATTGGGAGGATGCTAAGGGAAAGGAGTGAGGAGGGATACCAGCTGGTAGTGACTGGCCCCAAGTCGGGTGACGTGGATTTAAGTTCTGGCTGTAACATATCTTATCAATGGGATTTTAGACAAATTATTTCATATCTTTAAATTTGTTTCTTTACCTTCAAAGTGGATAGTGTTTGTGTCCATTATCCATTTCACAAGATTGTTGTGTAGAAAGTACTTTGTAAACTTTAAAGCACTATACAAATGCAGCCTTTTGTTGCTTTTACTCCCCTGGCTTTTTTTTTCCTTCTCACCATTGGGCTGGGAGTGCCTAATAGAGTAAAGCTAATTGTTGCTATTGTTTAGTCTTTCTGTCATTTCTGGCCCAGTGGACCATGGCATGCCAATACTGTCCATAGGGTTTTCTTGGCAAAGATGCTGGAGTTGTTTGCCATTTCCTTCTCCAATGGATTAAGGCAAGTAGAGGTTAAGTGACTTACCTAGGGTCACACAGCTAGTAAGGGTCTGAGGCTGGATTTGAACTCACTTCTTCTTAACTCCAGGCCCAGTGCTGTAGCTGCCTCTAGAAGACTCCAAAGCAGAATGCAGGGGGAAAAAAATCCTGATTTTATGAAAGTCATTTATTAAACACCTACTTCGTAGAACCCAGGATGAAGAGAATGTGTTCTAGTGGTTTGTATAAATCAGATAGCTCTCCTTTCTTTTTCTTTTAGATTCAAGGATCTTGTATTTATGTATCTATTGAATACATTGCTCTCCCCAGTAGATTGTAAGCTCCTTGAAGGTAAGGTCTACTCTGGTTTTGTCCCTTGTACCTACTCCAATGCTTGACACACAGGAGGTACTTTATTTTTTTTTTCTTCTAAATTCAGTAGAATTGAGTTGAATGCATCTGGGTTCTAGTTCTGGCATTTTTTAGTCCTGTGAAATGTCTAATTGTCCTTTGAGGTGGTGTGGGACTTGGCTGTGAAAGAGATCCTTCATGTGAGTGGTAGTTCTCTCCTCTGTCTCCATCTTGCTCTGCAGTTGTACATCTCTTCAGTCTCAAAAGAAAGATGTCTCTTGCAGGTGTTTTGACACCTTTAACCTTCAGAACTAAGGCTCATTTTGTTTCTATGATTTGTTGTTTGACCTATTCATTCTTTAGGATTAGATTATTTAGTTTCCAGTTAATTTTCAGTTTATCTTTCCATGGCCCTTTATTACATATAATTTTTATTGCATCATGATCTGAAAAGGATACATTTAATATCTCTGCCTTTCTGCACTAGATTGTGTAGCTCTCCCTTCTTAGGGGTAACCAAGCTTCTTCCTGTACCCATTTCTGCAGAGAGAAACAAAGCCCATAGTGTGAGAGTTTTCCTTGATCACTTCTGCCTGCATGAAGGTCTTTCTGATTCACGTGTGAATCTTATTAGGATTTTTTTACTTGTATTTTTTAAAAACAGAACATTTTCAATATTTTCAGAGAGTTAATAATTAAACCATCATTCTTAATACCATTATTGTAATAATAGCTGCTATTTATGTAGTGCTTTTAGATTTACATAATGATGACATTGTTCTTTAGCACTTGATTACAACTTTTCATAGTAGGTGTCCACTGCTACCATTCTTCTTATATTGAAAACAAACAGACATATAACCTAGAACAAACAAGCAGATTCAGGAATGGTTTGTGTCTGTCCTATAAATCAGTAAATGTGGGATAGTTTGGTATTGCTAAACAGGACTTACAATGAATTCTTTCTTTATTGTTTCAGGAGACTAGAGTGAGAACTACACAGTAAGTTTTCCAGAAGGATTGCAGGACCTAAAACATAAAATGTTACCTTCCCAGGAATCCTGGGGAAAGGTGATGCCTTAAATACCTAAAAACTGAAAGCACATGAGTAATGTTCAAGGTGAACTTCCAGAGACCTACATCAACATGACCTTTCCCAGTGGAAGGCTGGCCATTTCCATAAGAGAAAGCTGTGGGTGAACCTGTAAGGGAAAGGATCTAAAATTCTGGAACCTCAGGAATTTGTACCTTGGTAAGATTTGGAAAAGGTTACTACTCCCGATTCAAGGAGGGAAACATGTGAGTGGGGCAAAGGAAACAGAGACCAATTTGCAAGCCAGGAAAACCTTGAGATAAACATAATAATAATAAATAATTCTTCCATGGAAAGAAGTTCAGAAAAGCCCCCAGTTCTACTTTTGGGTGTGTTGGTAGCCAAAATGCCAACTGAAAGTCCCTTTTGAACAGAAATTCTGTGGATACAGTGACTGTAAGAAAACAACTGATTTCAAAATCATGTGTCACCAATAAGAGAAATCCCTTGGAAGAAAATTGCTATACATGTTCCATTTGTAGCAGTTTTTTTTTTTCTGGAGGAAAATCCCTCTTTGTTCATCAAAGAGTTCACACAAGGGAGAAACTATATACATGTAATCAGTATAGCAAAGGCTTCCTTTGGAGAGTGTACCTGAATAGTCATAAGAAAGTTCACGCAGGAGGGAAACCCTATAAATGTGATAAATGTGGTAAAGGCTTCATTTGGACATCTTACCTCATTGCTCATCAGGGAGTCCACACATATGAAAAACTGTGTGATCACTGTGGAAAAGAATTAAAAAGTTATCAAATTTTCATGAACACCAAAAACGACACAGGTGAGAAACCCTATTAGTGTGATGAATGTAGCAAAGGCTTCATTTAAAGAGGATGCTTCACTGGAAGAGTATGCCTCATAGTTCATTAGAAAATCCACACAGGAGAGAAACTCTATAAATGTGATGAATGTAGTAAAGGCTTCATTTAAAGAGCATATCTCAGTGTTCATCAGACACACTACACAGGGGAGAAACCCTATAAATGTGATGAATGTGGCAAAAGCATCATTCAGAATGCTTACCTCAATAATCATCAGAGCATCTACACTATTGAGAAACCATATGCAAGTGATCAGTGTGGAAGAAGAATCAAAGATTACTCACATTTTTATAGACATCAGAGACTCCACACAGTGGAGAAACCCTGTCATTGTGGTGAATGTGCCAAAGGCTTTGTTTAGAGGATTTACCTTTGGTTCATCAGAAGATCCACTCAAATGAAAAACTTTAATGTGGTAAAGGCTTCATTTACTCAGGTTACCTCAATTTTCATGACAGAATGCCACACAGGAGAGAAACCATATATGTGTGATCAATGTGGGAAAAGATTTCAGCCAACAGCCACACTTTTACAGATATTAGAGTGTCCACCCAGGAGACGCCCTATTCTTGTGATCAGGGTGGCAAAAGGTTTATACAGAGAGTAACCTTTATTGTCTCTTAGAAAGCCTGTTGAGGAGAAAAACCCTATGTGTGCCATGTTTGTGTGAGAGGCAGTCTTCACATTCAGTTAACAAACATGGAATAAATCATATAAATGCAGTCTTTGTGACCTAGGCATCCAGGAGACAATTGACTTTATCATTCAATGGAAAATTTGCACTAGAGAAATTATAAGAAATTCAGAAAAAGCGTTAGTGTTCAGATCTTTGTGTTTAGAGAATGAACATATGGGAGAAACTGGTTAAATGTGGCATTTGTGTAGAAAGTTTTGTCCTGAGCTCACACTTTTAACACTCACAATAAAGTATACTCAGGAATGAATTCCTATATAATGCATACGTTGTCTGTAGTGACAGTTTTACTCAATTTCCTCTTGAACAGCAAATTTTGAGTTGTTGCATTTTCATTGTTGGTTGATCAGGGAGCACTTATTTTTGTTTTTCTTGGCCTGTCACTGCAAAATCCCTTCAAAATACAAGTCCCTTATTGGATATTACATTTGTTTGGAGTAATTACTATGACACTGGCTCTAATCCTTGAACATTGGAAGCATCACAAACAGGTCACAAGTTAGGTCCACTGTTGCTCCAATTTCAGAGCCACCCTACTTTTGTCATGTCACTTCATTTCAAAACTTAACAATTTTGGGATATAAGATTCACATTTCCACTTAATTCAAGCATATTTATTAAGGAAATTAGTTCTTACAGTTTGAAGAGAGCACAACTGACCCTGTGATCCTGTCTTCTCAGACTTCTAACACACTTTTCAAGATGGAAATATTCCCTCATGGTCTTGTTAAGGCATCTGACAAAAAAGGGGAAATGGGAACTGGGGGAAGCTGAATATCTCTGTCTTAAACCTGATGGAAGAGAAATGAAATGTGGGAATCTTGAGATTTTTGTTAGGGGTGTGCACCTCTTGTCCAATTCTTTATTCCTGCCACCATGTTTTTTTTTTTTTTGAGAATGGCTCAATTTAGTCTTAGAGATATTTGTGTGTTCTTTATATATGCAAATTATGGATGAAAGATCATTACAGAGCAGTTGATTGTTTTCCTAAAAAACTGGAAGACTGGAAGGGAAAGAGAGCAATACTCATGGTTACCTGTTAAAGTTTGTGTTCTATCAAAATTTAGTCTGAGAATGATAGATTAATCTTGTGTAATTTTATTGTATCTGGTTCCTTTTAATCCTGTTTTGATCGTGGATAATTTTGGTTTTCAACTTAACAAATTCATATTCTAAGGAATATGTTCTTAGGCCTGTGGTTAGCCAGGAATATGCTGGTCTTTTCAAAGGAAGAAATCAGTGGGGGTCATCTTAAAAGTCCTGATACCACGTTTTGTAAGGCCACTTATCCAGTCCTTTTTACTGTGACTGTATCCTCCTGGGAAAGATTCTGTGTTCAAATGTACTTCTGGGAAACATTATTTTGCCTTTATTAGGACTTTCTTGGGCAGACTCAATAAGTAGCCTGCTGATAGCCTTTAGTAGTGGGTTGCTGATTCAGCAGCATATACTCCCATATCAATAATTTCTCACACCAACTTTATGTTCTAATTTAGTAAACCAACCTATGGAGAGTCTGATCTAATGTGTGACTACAAGATCAAAACAAAATCACAGTCAGATAGTAAAATGCAACTATAAGGTCAGTGGGTCCCATTTTATAGAGTCCATTGTTTACAATCACATAAGACATGACAGACTACATCATTATTCAGTCACTTAACTATTGTACTTGTACATTAATAATACTAGCTGTCATTTCTATAGTGCTTTAAGGTTTGCAGACATTTTGCATATGTTAACTCATTTGCTTGTCATAACAACCTTGTGAGATAATTATTATCCCCATTTTACAGGTAAGGAAACTAGGCTGACAGATTAAGGGACTTACCCAGGGTCACACAGCTAGTATGTGGCTGAAGCAGGATTTGAACCCAGGTTTTCCTTATTCTAGTTTTAATGCTCCATCCCCACACTATTTACCTATTTTCTAATTTAACATTAATTAATATTAGGTGTGCAATCGAGAACTGCAACTTGGAATGTCAGAATTAACAGCTGATACATCCTTTGTATCTCTTCAGTTCTCTAAGTCTCTTTTCCAGTCTATAGGTTTGTCTTTATGCCTGGTAAACCACATATTCATAAAGCATTTCAAACTAAAAATAAGTTAAATACAAAGGAATGTAAGGAAGAAGCAAAACAGTTATGTTTTAGGGCATGCCAATGTATAATTTAAAAACATTAAATCAATACGGGTAATTCAGCCATTCACTCCTGTGATCTCATGTTTTATAAATTCCCCCAAAGTCCAAGTGTTGTCTAATTGGCATATAGTTTTCCAGGAAATAAATTGCAGAGTGCATCATAGCTAACATGTCAATCTATAGTCCAGGTAATTTCTTGATAAAAACATCACCATATATGACATACAACTACTACAGTTCAATTTTAGTGCTGAAGCCTTTTCTTGACCTGCTTTTTGTTCTCAGTCATTACTTGAGTGAGATCATAGAATAGTTTAGTGATGATTACATAGTTCTTCACAAATTTTCAGTAGGGTCATAAATTTAGAGCTGGAAGAGACTTTAGAGATCATGAAGTCCAGCATAGTCATTTTACAGAAGAAGAAACTGATGCCCGGAGAAGTTAAGTGACTTGTCCAGGGTCACACAACTAGTGAATGAGGGAGAATTTGAACCCAGGTCTTTCTGACTCCAAGTGCAGCATTTCATCCTCTGTGTTACACTGCCTCTAGCATTTTGTGGCTACCACTGTGTACCAACCAGTATTGGTAGATTTCGTATTGCTATAATGTTTACCAGTAGAATCTGCCTAATGCTCTAAGTACTTAGTTCTAAAAAATGCTTCTATCTTAGAATCTGCATTTCCTGTTAGCACACTATGTATGACCCCTATATATGACAGAGGCTCTACAAAATTGGTATTTGTCCATTGAAAACTTTAGTGTAGCATCTTCTAGATCTACTCTTAAAATTATTTCTTTTAAACGTTCTTTTTTTAAATTTTGAGTTCTAAATTCTTCCCCTCCCTTCCATTCCCTCACCTACCAAGAAGGCAAGCAATATGATGTAAATGTGAAATCATGCAAAATATTTCCATATTAGTCATATTGTAACAAAAAGCAAGAAAAACAGACAAAATTACACTTAAATTTGCATTCAGAGTTTATTATTTCTCCTTCTGGAGGTGGATAGTATTTTTTCCATCATGAGTCGTTTAGAGTTGTCTAGGATCATTGTACTGATTAGGGTAGACAAATCTTTAACAGTTGATCCTCGTTGCAACATTGCTTTTACTGTGCACAGTGATCTTCTGGTTCTTCTCATTTCACTTTACATCAATTCGTATAGGTCTTGCCATGTTTTTCTAAAACCACCAACCTCATCATTTCTTATAGCACAATAGTACTCCATCATAATCATATGCCTCAACTTGTTCAGATATTCCCCAATTGATGACCATACCCTCAATTTCCAGTTCTTTGCCACCACAAAAAGAGCTGCTATAAATTTTTTCACATATAGGTTCTTTTCCTCTCTCTTTGATCTCTTTGGGTTACAGAGCTAGTGGTGGTACTGGTGAGTCAAAAGGTGTGCATAGTTTTATATGCCCAAAGGGCATAGTTCCAAATTGTTCTTCAGAATAGTTGGACCAGCTTACTACTCTACCAAAAATTCATTAATGTATCTGTTTTTCCCTCATCTCCAGCATTTGTCATTTCTGATAGGTGTAAGGTAGTATCTCAGAGTTGAATTTGCCTTTCTTTAATCAATAGTGAATTCATATCATTGGAGATAGCTTTGATTTCTTCTCAAACCTTTAAGCATTTGTCAATTGAGGAATGGCTCTTATTTTTATAAAGTTGAAGCCAGCTTTTCCTTAATCTGGATCTAAGATATTGGGGTAGTTTTCCTTTATACTTTTTTGAAATGTGTCTAGGCTTTTTGTTTGATTTTGGCTTTTAGGTAGCCTAATAATTATTAAATTATCTCTTTTCAGTTTATTTTCTGGGTCAGTTGTTTTTCTGAGGTATTTCATATTTTCTTCTATTTTTCATTCTTTTGACTTTGTTTTATTCTTTCCTGATGTCTTGTGGAATCATTGGTTTCAAATTGCCCAGTTCTTATTTTTAAGGAATTTTTTTCTTCAGTGAGATTTTTGTACCTCTTTAATTTTTTTTGTAATTTTTTTAGTTTAAACTTAAATACAAAATGAGAGAAGAAAAGAAACTTAAATACAAAATAAGAAAAGAAAAAATTGCCATGTGCGTACCAGAACATGAGAGGATTAAAAATATAATGAATTTCCATTTAAAGAAAGCCTATACAATAAATATTACACATTGTGTTCAGAGCTATCCATCTTTACTTCCTTGTGGGTTTTCTTTTGTTCTTTGCTGTGCACTTTTTACTTTGTTCTTTTTTCCCTCTTTCTCCCTTCCCCTCCCCCCAAGAAGGCTGCAATTAAGTACAGATACACACAGATACGTACATACACACACATGCACACAGACATACGTATAGATATACATATACTTACATATACATAGATATCTATAAACATACACGTATATACATATATGTTTTCATATACATCTATTATATAATAAGATCCTATTATACATGTTTGAGCTGTTTCTCTGAAGGTGGATAACATCTTCATAAGTTCAAGTCTTTCCATATTTTCTAAATCTATCAACTCATTTCCTATATCATAGCAATATTCCACCTTATACTGTCTAGTTATTTTAAATAGTCCAGAACAGCATTGATGAATATGGCTGACACATAGTGTAGTTTCCCTATTTTTCTCTTTTGATTAAATCTATTTTAGCCTTAACTTTGTCCAACATCATGATTACCACCCCTGCCCCTTTTTCCTTAACAAATTATACTATTGATCTTTATTTTATGTTTATACATATCTCTTTGTATATTTTCTGTCCCTCCTGACTCCTCTACTTCTACCTGCTACCTTGCCCTCTTATTACTTAACCTACCCCCGCCAAGATCTCTCCCTTATCCTTTCCTCCTCCACCCTTTTCACTTGCCCTCTTATTTCTCTCTGAATTTAGAAGGCTTTTATAGCCTTCCAAATATATATGTTGTTCCCTCTTTATCCCATTCACATTAATCTAGACACCCTTCTATCCCCCCCCCGATATTCTACTCCCTCAACCCTCTTAATTCTTCATAAATTTAGAAGACTTTTATTCCTTTCTAAATGTATATGTTCTCTCTTTAACCCAGATCTGATGTGAGTGGGGTTCCTCTAAACATCCCTCTATCCTCCCTATCCCTTTAGCCTTTTATTTCTTTCTGAATTTAGAAGATTTTTATACCTTTCTAGATATGTATGTATCATTCCCTCTTTAACCCATTCCCTGTAAAAACAGGGTTCCAGAACTACCAGCCCTCCTCCTCCATCTAATTCCTCTGTGTCAGTTCTTCCTCTCACACCTTATTTGTATAAGATAATTTCTCTTTTTACCTTTTCCTAGATGGTATTACATTTTAGAATCACATCATACTCAGCACTACCACAGTTTTTCTGTTGAAATGCCCAGTTACTAATTACAATCTTAGACATACAGTTTACATTTCCTTGTATAAAAAGTAATCAGTCTGTCCTGTTTAACTTAAATTTCTCTTGAATCTTGTATATCAGATTTTCTATTGAGTTCAGGTCTTTTTGCAATAAAATCCTGGAAGTCTGGTAATTCATTGAATTTCTACTTTTTTTCATTCAGGAATATGCTTTGCTGGGTATAATATCTTCAGCCATAACCCCAGTTTTTTTGCAATTTCATTTATAGTGTTCCAATACGGTCTTTTAGTGTAGCTGCTGCTAGGTCTTGTGTGACTATAATTGTGGCTCTGCCATATTTGAGTTTTTTTTTCTTGTTTCTCATAACATTTTCTCCTTGAACTGATAGTTTCGGAATTTAGCTATGATATTCCTTAGGTTTTCCTTGTAGGATATCTTTCAGGTGTTGATTGGTGTTATTTTTTTCTATTTCTACTTTCCCCTCTTGTTTTAATACTTCAGGACAGTTTTCTTTAATTATTTCTTGTATTGTGTCAAGATTCTTTTTTTGATCATGGCTTTCAGGTAGTCCAATTATTATGTTTTCTCTTCTTCAGATCAGTTGTTTTACTTATGTTTCGCATTCTTTTCTATTTTTTCATTCTTTATGTTTTGTTTTATTATTTCTTGGCCTCTTATAACTTCTCTGGCTTCCCCTTGTTCAATTCTAATTTTCAAGCAGTCATTTTCTTAAGATTTGGATCTCTTTTTCTAATGGGCTAACTTCCATTTCATAATTTTCCTGTTTTTTCTTGGATTGTTCTTTTTTTGAAAAATTTTTCCTCAATTTGTCTTATTTATTTTTAAAGTCTTTTAAAAATTCTTCTATGAATGTTTTTTGGTCAGGTGACCATTTGATAGTACTCTTAGGGTAGGAGAGGTTTTAAAAAAATATTTTTATTCAGTATCCTCCTCTGAAGATGAACCCAGGTCTTCTCTATTCCCATAATACCTTTCTATGGTTGGATTTTTTCTTCTTTCTCTGCTTTTTTTTTTTTAAATTCATAGCCACTTGTAATCACCTCTAGTCCTGGGATATGGTGCCTGTGACCTCTTGTTGTACTTCAGTTCTCCCCTCTGAAACCAAGAATTCTACCCTCCTGTAAGTACCCGCAGCCAGTGGTATCCCCACTCCCCTGCTTTTGCACTCATTGGGCTGTGTGCTGGTTCCTTCTCGCCCAGGACCACCAGCTGGGCCTGGTGTCCCTTATCAGCAAAGGTTCCCTCAATCTTCCCCCACTCAGATGCCTGACTCCCCACCCTGTCCCGGAGGTGAAAATTACTGCGTGTGGGGCTCAGGCTACCTCCTGACCCAGCTAGCCACAGGGCTTGTTGCTTGCTATTTCATTGAAACTAGCCTGGAGTTGTTTACACTTCACCTAACAAACCTCAGTCCTGGGATTTTTCTTCCTTGGTTGAGAGGACTACTGTTCTGTCCCAGTTCTTGTTTATTTTTACCACTTTATAGTCTCCTTGAGGTGGTATTTTCATCTTGTTTGTGGGGGAAATCTGGAGAGTTTAGAATTTTCTGACCTACTCTGCCATCTTCCCAGGATCCTGTCTCTCTCTTTTTTCCATTTGGCCAATTCTGCTTTTTAAGGAGTTCTTTTTTTCAGTAAATTTTTGTGCTTCTTTTAGGCCAGTTGTGTTTTTTAAGGTATTATTTTCTTCAGTATTTTCCTTTTTTTTGCTTCTTTTACCAAGCTGTTAATTCTTTCCATAATTTTCTTGTATCACTCTCATTTCTTTTCCCAGTTTTTCCTCTACCACTCTTTATCTCTGTAACTCTTCCAAGGATTTTTGTTGGGCCTGGCTCCAATTTGCATTTTTCTTTGAGAGCTGTATGTAGATGTTTTCATATCGTTTTCTTCATCTGAGTTTGTGTCTTGGTTTTACCTCTATGTCTACAACCTGGGTGACTTTAGACAAACCACTTAACATCTCTTGTCCTCAGTTTCCTCATCTGTAAAATGAGAAGATTGACTAAATGACCTTTATGGCTCATTGTAGCTACAAATCTATGATCCTATAAGTCACAACCTTCCTATGCTTCAGTTTCTTTGTCTGTAAAGTGAGGGTTAGCTTAGATGGCCCCTCAGGTCCCTTTTAGCTATATATTTATTATCCTTTGATACTATTCTAAGAGTGGGGTTGAACCAACCCCACCCCATTTTCTCTTTGATATCTTAACTAGATGAGAATTTTCCTCCTCACTCCCCTGCTCCTTTTCACCCCCAGAAACCATCTGGGGTGGAAGGAGAGGCCTCATCTCCTTACTCTGCCCTGTTCTTCTTTTTCTTTTACAAGAGGTGGGATTTAATTTAAAACTTTTTTATAGATTTCATTAAATATTTCTGAAATACGTGTAAATTTTTTAATAATCATTTTTAAAATTTAGAGTTCCAAATTTTCTCTCTTCTCTCCTTCCCCTCCCTGCTCCTTGAGAAGTTAAGCAATTTGATATCAATTATACATGTGAAGTCATACAATACATTTCCCCATTAGCCATGTGGCTAAAGAACAGAAAACCATGAAAAAGAAAGTAAAAAAAAAAGTATGCTTCAATCTGTATTCGGAGTCCATCAGTTCTATCTCTGGAGGTGGATAGCATTTTTCTTATGGGTTCTTTGGAATTATCTTGGATCATTGCCTTGATCAGAGTAACTAAGTCTTTCACAGTTGACCATGTTTACAGTATTGCTGTTACAGTGTACAGTATTCTCCTGGTTCTGCTTATTTCACTTTGTATGAGTTCATATAAGTCTTTCCAGGTTTTCCTGAAACCATCCTGCTCATCATTTCTTATAGGACAATACTATCCCAACACAATCACATACCATAACTTGTTCATTCTCCAATTGATGAGTATCCCCTCAATTTCCAATTCTTTGCCACCACAAAAAGAGTAGCTATGAATATTTTTGTATAAATAGGTCCTTTTCCATTTTCTTTGATCTCTTTGAGATATAGACCTAGGAGTGATATTGCTAGGTCAAAGGGTATGCACACTTTTGTAACCTTTTGGGCATAGTTCTGAATCTCCAGAATAATTGGACCAGTTCATAACTCCACCAACAGTGCATTAGTGTCCCAGTTTTGTCACACACCTCCAGCATTTGTCATTTTCCTTTTTTTTTTTATCCTATTAGGCAATCTGATAGGCACAACATGGTATGTTTTAATTTGTTGTTTTAATTGGCATTTCCCTAATCACTAGTGATTTGGAGCACTTTTTCATGTGATCATGGATAGCTTTGATTTCTTCCAAAAATGGTATGTTCATGTCCCTATTTTCCTCTTTTGCCTCCAATTTTAGTCATTGGTTTTCTTTTTAGTCATTTGTTTTATTTTTGCAAAAGCTTTTTATTTTTTATTGACAAGGCAATTGGGGTTAAGTGACTTGCCTAGAGTCACATAGCTAGTGAGTGTTATATGTCTGAGGCTGGATTTGAACTCAGGTCCTCCTGACTTCAGGGCTGGTGCTCTATCCACTGTGCCACCTAACTGCCCCAAAAGCTTTTTAATTTAATGTAATCAAAGCTAACTATTTTAGTTCCTATAATCCTCTCCATCCCTTTTTTTGGTCATAAACTCTCTTTTTTTTTTTTAGTGAGGCATTTGGGGTTAAATAACTTGCTCCGGGTCACACAGCTAGTGAGTGTTATGTGTCTTAGGCCAGATTTGAACTCAGGTCCTCCTGACTCCAGGGCCAGTGCTGTATCCACTGTGCCATCTAACTGCCCCCATAAACTCTTATCCATAGATTTTACAGGTACATTTTCCCATGATAATTAACTTACCACCCTTTATGTCTAAATCATGTACCCATTTTGATCTTATCTCGGTATATGGTGTGAGGTGTTTTATGACTAGTTTCTGCCAAACTGCTGCTCAGTTTTCCCAACAATTTTTGTCATATGTCAAGTTCTTAACCTAAAAGCTTAGTTTACAGACACTAGACCACTCCGGTCATTTGCTACTGTGTGTTGTATACCTAATCTATTCTATTCTTTTTTTTAAGTATAAATTTATTTATTTTTAGTTTTCAACATTCACTTCCACAAGTTTTTGAGTTCCAAATTTTCACCCCATTTCCCCCCTCCCCACCCCAAGATGGCATGCATTCTGAATATCCCTTCCCCTAGTCTGTCCTCTCTTCTATCTCTCTCCCCTTCTCTTATCCCCTTCCCCTTCTATTTTCCTGTAGGGCAGGATAGACTTCTGTACCCCATTTCCTATATTTCTTATTTCCCAGTAGCATGTGAAAACATTTTTTTTAAACATATGTTTTTAAAACTTTAGGTTTTAAATTCTCCGCTCTTCCTCCCTCCCCCCCACCCTCATTGAAAAGGCAAGCAACTCAATATAGGTTGTACATGTGCAGTTATGCAAAACACTTCCATAGTAGACATGTTGTGAAAAACTAACTCTATTTCCCTTAATCCTATCCTGCCCTCCCATTTATTCTATTCTTTCTTTTGACCCTGTCCCTCCTCAGAAGTATTTACTTCTGATTACCCCTTTCCCAATCTGCCCTCCTCTCTATCATCCCCCTGCTCTCTTGTCCCCTTCTCCCCCTATTTTCCTGTAGGGTAAGACAGATTTCCATACCCAATTGAATGTGTATGTTATTCCCTCCTTAAGCCAAATCCTATGAGAATAAGATTCACTCATTCCCTCTCACCTTCCCCATTTCCCCTCCACTGTAAGAGACTTTTCTGTTTTTTTTTGTGAGATAATTTACCCCATTCTACCTCTCCCTTTCTTCTTCTCCGAGTATCATCCTCTCTCATCCCTTAATTTTATTCTCCAGATATGACCCCTTAATCTTCAACTCACCCTGTGCCCTCTATCTATCTATCTATACATACATATAATTTTTTTCCTCCAACTACCCTAATACTGACAAAGGTCTCATGAGTTAAATATCATCTTTCCATGCAGGAATGTAAACAGTTCAATCTTAATAAGTCTCTTATGATTTCTCTTTCCTGTTTACCTCTTCATGTTCCACTGAGTCCTGTATTTGAAAGTCAAATTTTCTATTCACCTCTGGTCTTTTCATCAAAAATGCTTGCAAGTCCTCTATTTCACTGAATGACCATTTTTTCCCCTGAAGGATTATGCTCAGTTTTGCTGGGTAGGTGATTCTTGGTTGTAATCCTATCTCCTTTGCCCTCCAGAATATTATATTCCATGCCCTGGTCCTTTAATGTAGAAGCTGCTAAATCTTGTGTTATCCTGATTGTGTTTCCACAGTACTTGAATTGTTTCCTTCTGGCAGCTTGTAATATTTTCTCCTTGACCTGGGAACTCTGGAATTTGGCTACAATATTCCTAGGAGTTTTCCTTTGGGGATCTCTTTCAGGAGGAGATCTGTGGATTCTTTCAATTTCTATTTTGCCCTCTGGTTCTAATATATCAGGGCAGTTTTCCTTGATAATTTCTTGAAAGATGATGTCTAGGCTCTTTTTTTGATCATGGCTTTCAGATAGTCCAATAATTTTTAAATTCTCTCTCCTGGATCTATTTTCCAGGTCAGTTGTTTTTCCAATGAGATATTTCACATTGTTTTCTAATTTTTCATTCTTTTGGATTTGTTTTACAGTGTCTTGATTTCTCATAAAGTCACTCTTCCAATTGCTCTATTCTAATTTTTAAGGAAGTATTTTCTTCAGTAATCTTTTGGACTTCCTTTTCCATTTGGCCAATTTTCTTTTTAGGGCATTTTCTCCTCATTGGCTTTTTGGACCTCTTTTGCCATTTGGGTTAGGCTATTTTTTAAGGTGTTATTTTCTTCAGTATTTTTTTGGGTCTCCTTTTCAAGCTGTTGTTTTTGATTTTCTTGCATCACTCTCATTTCTCTTCCCAGTTTTTCCTCTACTTCCCTTACTTGCTTCTCAAAATCCCTTTTGAGCTCTTCCAAGGCCTGGGACTGATTCATATTTTTCTTGGAGGCTTTGGATGTAGGAGCTTTGACTTTGTTGTCTTCTTCTGGTTGTATTTTGATCTTCTTTATCACCAAAGTAAGATAATATAGTCTGACTCTTTTTGTGCTGCTTGCTCATGATCCCAGGCAATTACTTGAGTTTTAAACTCTTTGTTAAGGTAAGAGTCTGCTTCCAATGTGGAGAGTGTACTGTCCCAAGCTTCAGGGGTTTGTACTGTTTTCAGAGATACTTGTAGGGACCTGTAAATTTTCAGTTCTTCCAAGGTGGTATGATAAGGGGCGAGGTGTTTACTCCTTTCCTGGCCTATGACACAAGTACTCCTTTCTGTCCTGTAACTGTGAGGAGGGGTTTCTCTCCACAGCCACTACAAACTCCACCATGCCAGAGCGCCTCCTCACCCCGCCACTGCCGCCCAGAACTCTGACCCAGATCCAAACACGGGCAAAGCAAGAGATTCCTGCCTCAGCACTGGCAAAGAGATCCCTGCAATCACTCTCTGAACAGCCACTGGATTCCCCCTCAGTCTGTGGGCCGGAAGCTCGGGAAGCAGCTGCCCCCCCCCCAGGGCCACGCTCTTGGGGAATGGAGCTGAGACCTCGCCTTCCTTTGTCAGCACCGACAGAAACAGACTTTTCCCACTGACCTTCTAAGTTGTCTTTGGCATTCGTGGATTGAAGAGTCTGGAATCCTCCACAGCTGCCCAAGATTCAGTCCTCTGAGGCCTGCTCCAGGTTCGCTGTGCCCTGCGCGCCTCCACGGTGCTGAGCTGCACTCCCAGCCTGGCGTGATACACCTTTCTGATCAATCATCCAGGTTGTCTTGGGCGGGAAATTTGTTTCACTCTGTCTTTTTATGGGTTCTGCTGCTTCAGAATTTGTTTAGAGCCATGTTTTATGAGGATTTGGAGGGGTTTGGAGGAAAGCTCAAGCAAGTCACTGTTTTCACTCTGCCATCTTGGCTCCGACCCCCTAATGTATTCTGTTGATCCATGACTTTATTTCTTATCCAGTTCCATATTGTTTTGATGATTGCCACTTTGTAATATAGTTTGAGATCTGGTACTGTTAAGCCACTTTCACATTTTTTTTTCATTTATTCCCTTGCTATTCTGGACCTTTTGTTCTTCCAGATGAATTTTATTACTGTTTTTCCAGCATTTTAAAATAATTCTTTGGTTGGTTGGTATGGCATTGAAGAAATTAACATAGGTAGAATTGTCGTTTTTATTATATCGGCTTGACCTACCAAGAGCAATTAATATTTTTTCAATTGTTTGGATGTGTATTTATGTGAAAAGTTTTGCTAACTGTGTTCATATAATCCCTGCATTTGAGTTGGAAGGTAGACCCCTAAGTATTTTATAAGACTGTTGTTATTTTAAATGGAATATCTCTTTCTAGCTCTTGCTTCTGGGTTTTGTTGGTCGTATATAGAAATGCTGATGATATATATGGATTTATTTTATAACCTGCAACTTTGCTGAAGTTGTTAATTGTTTCAACTTGTTTTTTTTTAGTTGATTCTCTAGGGTTCTCTAAGAATACCATCATATCATCTGCAATGAGTGATAGTTTTATTTCTTCATTGCCTCTTTATTCCTTCAATTTCTTTTTCTTGTCTTATTGCTATAGCTAGCATTTCTAGTACGATATTGAATAATAGTGGTGATAATGGACATCCTTACTTACCTCTTGATCTTTTGGGATCCATTATCCCCATTACAAATAATGCTTGCTCTTGGTTTTAGATAATACTTATCATTATAAGAAAGGCTCCATTGATTCCTAAAATTTCTAGTGTTTTTAAAAGGAATGGGTGTTGTATTTGGTCAAAGGCTTTTTATCCATCTGTTGATATAATCATATGATTTTTTGTTATTGAAATGGTCAGTTATGCTGATAGTTTTCTTAATATTGAACCAGCCCTACATAACTAGTATAAACCCGGTTTGTCATAGTGTATAATTTTTGTGATATATTGCTGTAATCTCCCTGTTAGTATTTTATTTAAAAATTTTGCATTGATAGTCATTAGGGAAATTGGTATGTGGTTTTCTTTCTCTCTTTTGGCTCTTTTAGTTTAGTTATCGGAACCATATTTTGTGTCATAAAAGGAATTTGGTAGGACTCCTTCTTTGCTTATTTTTCCAAAAAGTTTATATAGTATTGGAGTTAATTGTTCTTTAAACTTTTGGTAGAATTCACTTGTGAATCCTTCTGGTCCTGGAAATTTTTTCTTAGGGTGTTGATTGATGGCTAGTTCAGTTTCTTTTTCTAAGATGTGTTATTTAAGTATTCTATTTCCTCATCTGTTAATCTGCGTAGTTTATGTTTTTGTAAACATTTATCTATTTCACTTAGATTGTCAGTTATACTGGCATATAATTGGGTAAAATAATTCCTAATAATTGATTTATTTTAATCTTCATTGGTGGTGCATTCGCCCTTTTCATTTTTTTATTCTGATAACTTGGCTTTCTTCTTCCCCCCTTTAAATCAAAGTAATCAGTGGTTTAGCTATCTTTTTTTCCCCCCGTAAAACAAGCTCCTATTTTATTTATTAGTTCAATTTTTTTTTTTTACTTTCAGCTTTATTAATCTCTCTTTGATTTTCGGGATTTCCATTTTGGTGTTCAATTGGCGATTTTTAATTTGTTCTCTTTCCATTTTTTTTAGTTGTATGCCCAATTCATTGATCTGCTCTTTCTCTTTTATTCTTGTGTGAATAAATACATTTAGAAATATAAAATTTCCCCTAAGTACTGCTTTGGCTGCATCCCACAAATTTTGGGATTCCTTATTGTTATCATTCTCTTTAATGAAATTATTGATTGTTTTCTATGATTTATTCTTTGACCCCCTCATTCTTTAGGATTAGATTATTTAGTTTCCAATTAACTTCATTCTATGTTTCTATGGTTCTTTATTAAATATAATTTTTATTGCATTATCATCTGAAAATGGTGCATTTAATGATTCTGCTTTCCGGCATTTGGTTGTGAGATTTTTTTATGTCTTAATACATGGTCAATTTTTGCAAAGATGCCATGTACAGTGGAGAAAAAAGTATATTCCTTTCTACCCCCATTCACTTTTCTCCAGAGGTCTATCATAACGAACTTTTCTAAGATTCTGTTCATCTTCTTGACTTATCTCTTATTTATTTTATGGTTAGATTTATCTGTCTCTGAGAGGGGAATGTTGAGATCTCCCACTAGTCTAGTTTCGCTATCTGTTTCCTCCTATAGTTTATATAACTTTTCCTTTAAGAGTTTGGATACTATGCCATTTGGTACATATATATTTAGTACTCATATTACCTTATTGTTCATGGTTCCTTTTAGCAAGATCTAGTTTTCCTGCTTATCCCTTTTAATCAGGTCTCTTTTTGCTTTTGCTTTGTTTGGGATCATGATTGCTACCCCTGCATTTTTTTACTTAAGCTGAAGCATAATAGATTCTGCTCCAGCCCCTTGTTTTAACTCTCTGTGTGTCTGTCTTTTTCAAGTGTTACTTGTAAGCAACATATTGTTGCTTTCTGTTTTGTAGTCCATCCTGTCATCCACTTCCAATTTATTGGTGAGTTCATCATATTCACATTCACATTTATAATTACTGTGTCTTTCCCTTCATTCTGTTTTCTTCTGTTTATCTTTCGCTCTTTTTTTTAACCTATCTCACCCCTAAAGTCTGTTTTGCTTCTGACCACTGCCTTGTCTTATCTGCATTCCCTTTTAATATTCCCTCTTCCACCCCACTATTTCTTTTATTGCCTTTCCCTCCTACCCCCCTGTTGGGTAAAACAAATTTCTATTACCAGTTGAGAGAGAGAGAGAGAGAGAGAGAGAGAGAGAGAGAGAGAGAGAGAGAGAGAGAGAGTATGTGTGTGTGTGTGTATATTTTTTTTTCCTTCTTTGAACCAATTTAGATGTGCGGTTTAAGCATTTCCCCTACCCCCACCATTTTCCCATCCAATATAAAAGCTCTTCCTTGTGTGCCTCTTTCATGTGAATTAGTTTCCCCCATTCTATCTCTCCCTTTCCCCTTTTTTCCAGGTCATCCCTCTTTCATGCCCATCAATTTTTTGACATCATTCTAACATAATTGACTTACTCCTGCACCTACTTTCTATGTAGAATCCTTCTAACTTTCCTAATAATGACAAGGTTCTTAGAAGATGCATGTATCATCTTCCATAAAGGTGAACAATTTAACCTTTTTGGGTCCCTTATGATTTCTATTTCATGTTTACCTTTTTATATTTTTCTTGAGTTTTGTACTTAAAAGTCAAATTTTTATTTTATTGAGGTAGGAAAAAAATAATAAAATTCATCTGGAAGAATAAAAGGTCAAGAATATCAAAGGAATCAATAAAAAAAGTGAAGGAAGGTAGTCTACCTGTACCAGATTCAAACTGTTTTATAAAGCAGTAATTATAAAAACAATCTAATACTGCCTAAGTGGTGGATCAGTGGAATAGATTAGGTCCACAATACATTATAGTAAATGAACATAGTAATTTAGTGTTTTATAAACTCAAAGACCCAAGTTTTGGGCAAAAACTCATTATTTAACAAAAAACTATTGGGAAAATGAAAACAGAATAGCAGAAACTAGGTTATAGATCAACATTCATACCATATACCAAGGTAAAGTAAAAATGGGTATATGATTTAGACATAAAAGGTGATACCATAAACAATACTGTCGGATCTATGGATAAAAGAATAACTTAGGACCAAAAAACATATAGAAAGCATTCTGAAACATAAAACAGATAATTTTGAACAAATAAAACTTGAAACCAAAATTAGGAGGAAAGTAGAAAACTGGGAAATTTTTTTTACAACAGATGTCTTATGATAAAGGTCTCATTTCTCAAATATATATAGAGAACTGAGTCAAATTTATAAGATTAAAAGTCATTCCCCAGTTGATAAATGGTCAAAGCATATGAACAGGCAGTTTTCAAACAAAGAAATCAAAGCTGTCTCTAGTTACGAAAAAATGCTTTAAATCACTGTTGACTGGAGAAATGCAAATTAAAGCAACTCTGAGGTACACCTCACACCCATCAGGTTAGCTCATATGCCAAAAATGGAAAAATGGTTAAGTGTTAGAGGGGATGTGGGAAAACTCAGACAGTAATGCCTTCTTGGTGGAGTTGTGAACCAATCCAACCATTCTGGGTAGCAATTTGGAACTATGTTCATAGGGCTAGAAAGCTGTGCATATCCTTTGACCCAGTATGCCACTACTGGGTCTGTACCCCAGAAAGATCAAAGAAAAAGGAAAGGACCTATTTGTACTCCTCTTTTTGTGGTGACAAAGAATTGAAAATTGTGGGGATGTCCATCAACTGAAGAATGGCTGAACAAGTTATAATATTTGATTATGATGTAATAATATTGTGCTATAAGAAATGATGAGCAGGATGGTTTCAGAAAACATTGGGAAGATTTATATGAACCTGTGTAAAGTGAAATAAGTAGAACCAGGAGAACATTGTACATGGTAACAACAATATTGTACATTGTAGAACTGTGAATGACTTAGCTGTTCTCAGCAATACAGTGATCAAAGATAATTCCAAAGGATGTCTAATGAAAAATGCAATCTGTCTCCAGAGAAAGAACTGATGTTGTCTAGATAGAGACTTAAGCATACTATTTTTTACTTTTTATTTGAGTATTTTTGTGCAAAATGACTAACATGGAAATGTTTTACATGATTGTATAACCTGTATCAGATTGTTTACCATTTCAGGAAGAGATGAGGGGAGGGAGGGATAGAATTTGTTTTTACATGCAATTGGGGAAAAATAAAATATTTAAAAAAATTTTTTAAATTAAAAACTTAAATTTTCTGTTTAGCTCTGGTCTTTTCATCAGGAATTCTTGAAAGCGCTCTATTTCATTGAATATCCATATTTTTCCCTTGAAGGAACATACTCAGTTTTGTTAGGTAGATTATTCTTGTTTGTAAAGTTTTGTTGGGTAGGTTATTCTTGATTGTAACCAGGCTCTTTTGCCTTTTCATATTCCAATATGCCTATCATAGTCTGAGCCCTACACTCCTTTAAGGTGGTAGCTGCTAAATCTTGTGTGATCCTGACTGTGGCTGTACAATGTTTGAATGTGTTTCTTTCTGGCTACTTGAAGTATATTCTCTTTTATTTGGGAGCTCTGGAATTTGGCTATAATATTCCTAGGAGTTTTCATTTTGGGATCTTTTTCAGGAGGTGATTGGTGTATTCTTTCAATTTCTATTTTACTTTCTGGTTCTAGGATATAATGACAGTTTTCCTTGATAATTTCTTGAAATATGGTGTCTGGCCTTGTTCTCTGGTTTTAGCTTTTAGATGGTCCAACAATTCTTAAATTATCTCTCCATAATCTGTTTTTCCAAGTCAGTTGTTTTTTTGGTGAGATATTTCACATTTTCTTCTATTTTTTTTTGTTCTTTTGACTTTGTTATTTCTGGATGTCTCATAGCATCATTAGCTTCCATTTGCTCAATTTTAATTTTTAAGAAATTATTTTATGCAGTGAGCTTTTCTACATTTTTTCCATTTGGCCTATTCTGCTTTTTAAAGAGTTATTTTCATTAGTTAATTTTTTGTATCTCTTTTTTCTATTTGGCCAATTCTGTTTTTTAAAGTTGTTATTTTCTTTAGTATCTTTTTGTGCCTCTTTTTTTAAAACTAAGCTTTTAATTGTCTTTTTTAATAATGATCTTCCTTTGCTTTAATTTCTTTACCTAATTTTTTCTCTACCACTCTTATTTGATTTTGAAAGTAATTTTTAAAAATGCTTTCAATAATTCTTGATGAGCTTGTTTCCAACTCACATTTTTCTTTGAGACTTTGCTGGTAGATGTTTTGACTTCATTGTCTTTTGAATTTGTGTCTTGACCAGCCTTCTCCCCCATGTGACAGATACCTCTTTCCAACCTCCTATGTTTTCTTGGGCTGGAAGAATGTCTCACTCTGACCTTTCGTTGGCTCTACCACTGCAGAATTTGATATGAAGCATTATTTTAAAGTTATTTGTAGGAGAATGTTGGGAGAGCTCAGCTGAGTGCTTTCTCTAGTCTGCAATAGTTTCTCTACTTCACCAATAGAAGTGGCTCTGTTCCTTTGATTAGAGGAGGACTTTCTGTCTTTGACAGGTCTGAAGGATGCTGGACTTTCATTGTCCCAAATGTCATCCTTGGATCAGTTGGTGGCAGCATCTACGTCATTGGGAGCCAAGGACAGACTACATTTATGGCTCCACAAGTAGCCCAGCAAAGATGCTACACTATGTCTTAGGGGAACTTCTTGTACTCCCCTTGAATGGGAGATAAAAACAACAAGAAGACAACCATTTATAGCAACTAGGAACTATGAGTTAGCTGTTAGCCATGTATGTTCTCTAAGCTAAACTCGAGCCTGCTTTTTCTTGGACTACAAAGGTGCTTGTGAAAATGTTTCACAAACTTTGGGGACATGTTTTGTACCAACTTGATAATTTGTTCTATCTTAGCAGAAGTTCCTTTCCAAAAGGCACAGAGGCAAGAAATGGAGGGCCTCATATGAGGAAGAGGAAGAAGGTCATTTTGACTGAACCATGGAATATGTAAAAGGACTTTGCACCAGAGATATCCTAGTAAGCTCTGTGTCAGCCCTAGATCCAAATTCCCTGCTTCCTGGACTCTGCATTTAATCCAGTTCCTTAACATGTGGCCTTGCATCAGGCTTGGATCCAGGCCATCCATTTGTGCTTTCTCCTATGTCTGTACCCCTAGATTCTGTGGGTAGACGCAAAGGTGAGTGTGAAGCCAGAGTTTAGGACCAAGTGCTATTTATCTGCAGTCAGGCCACCCTTCCGCTGAGCTCTTCACAAGGTAAATTGGTCTGGTATAATGAATGGACTAATTCAACCCTGTGGTAGCAGGTGGTGTTGTCAGGTGGAAGCTATGGGAAATCAGGCAGGAGACATTCTTCCAGACATGAGGATGACTGCAAACTCATCAGACCATCGGGCTCAGCAACAGGAGAGGGAGTTGCAAGTTTGGGAAGTGTTAAACAACGTGACTGGTTTAAATTTCTTTTAGAAGTTTTAAGCTGTTCTATCATTAACCCTGTAGGACACCACATACTGACAGTGTTTTTGAGCTAAACTAATTAGAAGAAAGGAGTAGTTAGAGCATCAGGGGAGAGAGTCAGAGGCAAGGATGGCCAAATGCTTAAGATTCTGTTATTCATGGCTTCTTGAAGTTGGGGAGAATGTAGAGCAGTGGGACTGAGGAAGTGATGGCATGATGGCATACATATATGTGAGCCCACTACCTGTTTATGAAGGTAAAGCCTGCCTTGTAAACAGTTTGTACACTGATTTGTGTGAAAAACAAACAGAATACAACTCAAACTTTGGGGGTGGGGGAATGGAGATAGGGAAAATTTCTATTCCAAATGTTTGTCATAAATGTAAACTTGATACCAGGTACCATGTAGCCCACATAGGTAACTACTAAGTACAGATATGTGCTTAGAAGCAGTGTGGCAAAGTAGAGTTGGCTTTAAAGCCAGGGAGATCTGGGTTTGTGATTTTTGGAAAAGACACTTAAACTTTCAGTGCTCTAGGCAATTCTATAAATTGCAGGGAAGGTGCCAACCTGCATTGGTAGAGGAAGTTTCTTTACCTCAAAGTTACCTATATCAGTGAAATTATGGGTCCAATCCATGTCCTCTTTGCAGGCAAGACTGGGAGTTGTTTCTCAGAACCTATACAAGAGCCTTGTAATCTTTTTTTTAATTTAAAAATTTCATTTAGTATTTTATTTTTCCCCAGTTACATGTAAAAACAGTTTTTAACATTCATTTTTAAAACTTTGAGTTCCAAATTCTCTTCTTCTCTTCCCATCCCCCCTCATTGAGAAGACAAGCAATTTTATACATGTGTAGTCATGTAAAACATTTCCATAATACTCATGTTGTAAAAGAAAACAAAGACCAAAAAAAACCCCATCAAGATAAATAAAGTAAAAAAGTATGCTTCAATCTGTATTCAGACACCATCAGTTCTTTCTCTGAGGATGGATAGCATTTTTCATCGTAAGTCCTTTGGAGTTGTCTTGGATCATTGTATTGCTGAGAATAGCTAAGTCATTTACAACTCGTTGTCTTATAATATTGCCGTGACTTTGTACATAGTACATTTCACTTTGCATCAGCTCATATAAGTTTTTGCAGGTTTTTCTGAAGGCATCCTGCTCATTATTTCTTATAGCACAGCAGTATTCCATTGTAATCACATACCACAGTTTGTTCAGCCATTCCCCAATTGATGCACATCCCCTCAATTTCCAGTTCTTTGCCACCAGAAAAGAGCTTCCATAAATATTTTTGTATATATTGGTCCTTTTCTTTTTTTTATCTCTTTTGGGATACAGACCTAGTAGTGGTATTGCTAGGTCAAAGGGTATGCATGATTTTATAACCCTTTGGGCATAGTTCCAAATTGCTCTACAGAATGATTGAATCAATTCACAGTTCTACCAGCAATGCATTAATGTCCCTCTTTTCCCACATCCCCTCCAACATTTGTCATTTTCCTTTTCTGTCTTATCAGCCAATCTAATAAGTATGAGGTAGTACCTCAAAATTGTTTTAATTTGCATTTCTCCAGTCAATAGTGATTTAGAGCCTTTTTTCATATGGTTTTAGATTGCTTTGATTACTCCATATGAACAATGTTCATATCTTTTGATCATTTATCATTTGGGGAATGGCTCTTATTTTTACAAATTTGACTCAGTTCTCTATATGTTTGAGAAATAAGGCCTTTATCAGAGAAACTTGCTTCAAAAATTTTTTTTTACATTTACTATTGCTAAATGTATTTCCCTCCATCCTATGCCCCTCCCTGTTTATTCTGTTCTCTCTTTCCTTTTACCCTATCTCTTCTCAAAAGTGTTTTGCTTCTGACTATCCCTTTCCAATCTAACCTCCCTTCTGTCACCTCCCCTCCCCACTCTTCTTATCCCCTTCCCCTCCTACTTTCCTGTAGGGTAAGATAGATTTCTATACCCAACTGAGTGTGTATGTTACTCCCTCTTTGAGCCAATTCTGATGAGAGTAAGGTTCACTCACACCCCCTCCCCCATCTTCCCCTCCACTGTAAAAGCTTTTTCTTGCCTCTTTTATGTCAGATAATTTACCCCATTCTACCTTTCCCTTTCTCCCAGTTCATTCCTCTCTCACCCCTTAATTTTATTTTTTTAGATATCATCCCTTCATGTTCAACTCACATGTGTGCCCTCTGCCTACATGTACTCTTTCTAACTGCCCTAATAATGAGAAAGTTCTGAGGAGTTATAAGTATTATCTTCCCATGTAGGAATGTAAACAGTTTAACCTTATTAAATTCCTTATGATTTCCCTTTCCTGTTTACCTTTTTCTGCTTCTCTTGAGTCTTATATTTGAAAGTCATATTTTTATTCAGCTCTGGTCTTTTCATAAGGAATGCTTGAAAATCCTCTGTTTCATTTTTTCCCCTGAAGGATTATTTATACTCAGTTTTTCTAGGTAGGTGATTCTTGGTTGTAATCCTAGCTCCTTTGCACTCCGAAAGGCTTTGGATGTATGATCTTTGACTTTGTTATCTTCTTCTGAGGATGTGTTTTGATCTTCCTTTGTCACCATAGTAACTTTCTATGGTCAGAATATTTTTCTGTTGTTTGCTCATTTTCTCAGCCTATTTCATGACTTTTAACTTTGGGCTCTGCTTCCTGGGTGGAGGGTGCAGTGTCCCAAGCTTCAGGGGTTTTGTCCAGCTGTTTTCAGAAGTACTTCTAGGGACCTGTAGATTTCTGTTCTTCCAAGGTGATCTAAGGAGAGGTGTTTACCTCTCTCATGGCCTGTGCTCTGGTCTGTGAGTGACCACAAGCACTCTTTTTTGCCTTGGAATTGTGAGAAGTGTTCCTGCTGTACTGTAGCCACAAACTCTGGTGTGCACATGCTCCTCCTTGCCCTGGTACTTCCATTCAGGACCACGACCCTGATCTGAGTATGGGCAAAGCAACAGAGTCCTGCTTCAGTACTAGCAAAAAGATCCCTGTAGTCTCCTTCTGACCACTTGTTTAACGAGAGCTCTGGAAGCAGCTGCTACTGCTACTGATGCAGTGGTTCCCAAGGTCTGCTTCTTGGTTGGCTGGGGCTATGCTGCCACAGCCTATGCTGGACTGTGCTTCACTCCCACCCACGTGTGACAGACCTTTCCTGTTGACCTAAGTTGTCTTTTGTGTCTGTGGGCTGAGAGGTCTGGAAGCTGCCACTACTGCCACTAATCCAGTCACCCCAAAGACTGTTCTGGGTTTGCTGGGGCACAGTCTGCACTGGCATGGCCTGCACTCCTCTCTCACCCTGGTGCAACAGACATTTCCTGCCTACTTTCTGAGTTGTCTTGAGCTGGAAATTTTTCACTCGGTCTTTTTGTAGGTTCTGCTGCTCTAGAATTTGCTTAGAGTCATTATTTAAAGTTATTTGGAGGGGTTTGAGGGAGAGCTTAGGTGAATCCTTGCCTTTCACTCCACTGTCTTCGCTCTGCCTCTAGAGCCTCATAATCTTAATATTTATACTTTACTACTTGAGGTATTTATGATTTCATCAGTGTGAGTACTTCCTCCACCAAAACAGATTGCAATCCCTCCAGATATTAGATGTGGTGTTGAGAGTTTCTGTGGTGAAAACAAAAAGTATCATTTGCTAGCCAACTTTATGGTAGTGAACTTCTCCAAATTTAGCTGCTTGGTTTTTAGACTACAAGCACAAAGTCATTCACCAGACCCACTCAAAGCCTTTACTTGATAACATGTCAGAGTTTGTGTGTTCCTACCTACCCATTAAGTGTCAAGGGCTATCTCTATCTCACGATGATGCATCAGAGAAAAACTAAGTCACTATAAAATAAACTGGAAATGATAATATCACAAAATATGAAGAAGGATGTTCTTACAGAATGTGCTGATGAAACAGATTGACAAGAGGGATTCAGATGGTAAAGCCTTACATCGTCGGCATCAGCACTGATCAGAGGAAAGAGTAATAACCTTGTTCTTTAGATAGAAATATTCGTAATCTGATAAATGGCATTTCTTCATTCTGTGACACCTTGATAGAAACATCCATTAGGAACTTCCAACTCCTGGGCTCTAATTCTATGGGATCTAATTCAGATGGAATCTTGGCCTTCTAAAGAGAGCTACTTAGCAGGAGGTCTTGCCCTGTGCAATTGTCCTCTGGCATCCATTGTAAATAAAATAAAGCAAGATTTCTCAGCAAATGACTTTACTTCCTTCTTTATTGAGATTGAGGCCACTCACCATGTCTACCAATGTGAATACCATCCACTCCTCTTTACTCTTTTAAATCTCTGTGTTCCCATCCAGTCTCTTTCCTACAGTCCCTTACCTGCCAATTTCTGCAGATTTTGACACAGTTGAACACCGTCTCTTTCAGAATACTTACTCTTTCCTGGGTTTTTGTGACATTGCTTTCTGCTGTTTCTCTTCCTCTGTTAGTCATCCCTCTTATGTCACATATTATCAGCATTTTTTCTTTCTACTAACTTCTCAGCCTACAGGCATTTTCAGGTAGGTCTTCCAAATCTTAAGAACAAAAAACTAATGCTTCCTTTGAATCTGCAAATTTTTGTGAATGTCATTCTGTTTCTTCCTTCTCAATGCCAGCTTTCTAAAAATGAATAACCTATACTCACAGCCTTCATCTGGGCACACTCACTATAGGTAATATGTTTATTAATAAATGTTTTTAAGTTGAGTTGAATTCTGAAGATTCACATATTTGAAGACATTTTGCAATGGAAACACTAGTTAAGTTTTATTGCTATTATTATTTTGTAGCATTTGCCTCTTCAGCCTTCTTGGAAAGGGCTTTATTTTTTAAATTTGAAGTGAAGTCATTTTAAGTACTTTCGAAGAATTGTGCAATACTCCTTTCATCTCTACAATCAGGAATCACTGCTTAAATATGGTTAGGTCTGTCTTAATTTTATTTATGTAGCACCCTATCCAGTGAAAGCTGTATGTACATCTATGTGTTTGTGTGCTCATATATATGCACGTACACAACAGTAGACCATAACATTTTATTGTGATTCTCTTTTCATTCTGGTTGGAAATACAAAAGAGAAACATTGCATCTGTTATTTCAGGCACTGTACAAGTAGACTAGCATAGGCTACAGGGCAAATTTCACCAAACCCCACCTACATGATACTTTTGTTTTAGTTATGTTCTGCTTTCAGACTGCTGCATTTTTCTCACAAGACAAATTACAATGAGGTTGGTCAGAGCCACCCATGGGTTTATGAATGATGGGGGAGGGAGTCCGGAAATCAGGACATGTACATACTTTGTATAGACTTACATATGCACATATTTGCCCCTATAGAATGTAAGCTTTTTTTGGGCAGAGACTCTTTCATTTTGTGTTCCCAGTACTCAGCACAGTGCCTAGTACTTAATAGGTGATTCTAGGCCTTGTGGGCCCCCAAGCTGGTTCATAGACAAAGATTCATCAACTAATTTTTTTTTAATGGACTCCATATCCCACATCAGTGTCTTTGTGTATTAGGAGCAACTTTGGTATTTGTACATACAATGTTTGAGAAATGACAGGTTCTGACAAACTCTTGAGGGTATATTCCTTCCATCATGATAAATTCTGGGGCAGAGCTATCTTAGAAGTAGTTTTTGTTCTAACATCTTTAATGGTTCATTCTGCCTCTATGAACATTTCTGTCATTATAGTTTAGAAATAGTTTTGAAAAAGCTTTTTATGGAATGGTTGGGTTTCTTTTTGTTGAGATGAGAGGACCTTTCTGTGAGAATAGGAAGAGCGACACAATTATGGTGACATTAGCTATGTTGAGCTAGGTAATACTGATCTTCTAGGTACATTGGACCTCTTTTTTCCAGCCACATTTACTCATAGATTGGGGTTTGGGTTTAGAATATTGTATTAAAACATAACGCTATCTAAGGGGTGTAATAGCTATACATGTGGTCTTCCAGGTTGGGGGGGGTGGTGGCTGTCCCTTTCAAAAGTAGGGAAAACAATTAGAAAATATCAAGGTTGGCCTGCCACTGTTCTTCCATTATTTCCTCCAGTCTCATTCCTCCTCCAGGGACTGACTCAGATGTGCCATTCAGAGCACTCCAGGAAGCAGCTTGCTAAGGTTCTCCCTCTTTATGATGGGCTGCTAATTTGTCAGCATGAGCACAACATTAAAAATAATTTCTAGCACAAGCCAGTCTTTTCGTTCCAGGAATCTGCTAATCCAGGATCAAAATACGATCATAAGCAAATGGTGAAAACCATTTATAGTACCTCCAATCCTACACAAGTTATACTATTTACAATTATTACAAAATGTTTTATGCTATTTGTACAAATCTTTTTTCAGATGGTTGCATATTTTAATTTTTACCTCAATATTAGCAGAAGTTGAGTTCATTTGCAGTTTTATCATAGTAGTTAACAATTAGTAAACAGTCCATCCCTTGTATCCATTAAATTCTTGACAAGTTTTATGGTGGCTCTTCTTTCCAAGGCCAGTTCCTCTACCTATATCCTTGATTTCATTTCTTCCCATCTCTTCTAGAAGATTTCCCCCATATCCATCCACTCTCTTTAATTTTTTTCTTTATGTTGATTTCTACCATGTTGCCTACAAACTTGCTTAGGACTGAAAATGAAGCAGCAGACAAATGACAACTTGGGACATTTAGGCTAGATAATAGAAAGAATCAGTTGTTATAACCTACTAAGGAGAACAGTCTGTCCAGAAGCTCAAGTATTTGGAATTTAGAAATCAATTCATTCCTTTCCACATACAAGTGAAGAAGGTCTTTTTCAACCCTGGAACTTGCAGAGGCAAAACCAGGAATCTTTTTGAAAAGATTGTGGCCCCTATTTTACACTGATCTGACATGGATGTGATTATACTCAAAATTATGAAGGCCAGACCAAGAAGATGCTAGAATTAATGGAAAATGCCCATCTTTTTTTTCTTTTTTAAAAGAATGCTTCACTTGACCCTACCATCTCCTCAATCTATTGTCCTATAGCTCTCATTTGTTTCAGGCCAAACTACTTGAAAAAGCTATTTGTATTCCTTGCCTCAACTTCCCATTTTTTCCAAAGTTACCAATTCTTATTTTTTCCAATATCTTTTTTTAATTGATTTATTTATTTTTAGTTTTCAGCATTCACTTCTACAAGATTTTAAGTTCCAAAATTTCCCCCCATCTTTCCCCTCCCCTCACCCTAGCGGCATGCATTCTGAATACCCTTTGCCTCAATCTGTTCTCCCTTGTATCACAACACCCCCCCATCCCCTTCCCCTTCTATTTTCCTATTGGGCAGGATCAATTTCTGTACCCCATTGCATGTATATCTTTCCCAGTTGCATGTAAAAACAATTTTAACATTTGTTTTTAAAACCTGAGTTCCAAATTCGCTCCGTCCCTACCCACTCACCCTCACTGAGAAGGCAAGGAATTCATTATAGGTTATACATGTGTAGTCAAGCAAAACACTTCCATAATAGTCATGTTGTGAAAAAGTAACTATATTTCCCTCCACTCTATCTCACCCCCTGTTTATTCTGTTCTCTCCTTTGACCCTGTCCGTCCTCAGAAAGTGTTTGCTTCTGATTACCCCCTCCCCCAATCTGCCCTCCCTTCTGTCATCCCCCTGCTCTCTTATCCCCTTCTCACCTATTTTCCTGTAGGGTAAGATAGATTTCCATACCCAACTGAGTGTGTATGTTATTCCTTTCTTAAGCTAAATCTAATGAGAATAAGATTCACTCATTCTGTCTCACCTTCCCCTGTAAAAGGCTTTTCTTGTCAGTTTTATGTGAGATAATTTACCCCAGTACAATCCTCTCACCCCTTAATTTTATTTTTTAGATATCATCCCTTCATATTCAACTCACCCTGTGCTCTCTGTCTATAGTATATGTATGTATATATATATGTACACACACATCCTCCAACTACCCCTAATACTGACAGAGGTCTTATGAGTTACGAATCATCTTTCCATGTGGGAATGTAAACAGTAATAAGTCTCTTATGATTTCTTTTTCATGTTTCTCTTGAGTCTTGTATTTGAAAGTCAGATTTTCTATTCAGCTCTGGTTTTTTCATCAAGAATGCTTGAAAGTTCCTTATTTCATTGAATTTCCATTTTTTCCCTGAAGGATTATATTCAGTTTTGCTGGGTAGGTGATTCTTGGTTTTAACCCTAGCTCCTTTGACCTCTGGAATACCATATTCTAATCCCTCTGGTCCATTTTTTTCTTAAAAGCTCCTAAATCTTGTGTTGTCCTGATTGTGTTTCCATAATACTTGAATTGTTTCTTTCTGTCTGCTTACAATATTTTCTCCTTGACCTGGGAACTCTAGAATTTGGCTATAATATTCCTAGGAGGTTTCCTTTGGGGATCTCTTTCAGGAGGTAATTGATAGATTCTTTCAGTTTCTATTTTACCCTCTGGTTCTAGAATATCAGGGCAGTTTTCCTCGATAATTGCTTGAAATATGGTGTGTAGGTTCTTTTTTTTTTTGATCATGGTTTTCAGGTCCAATAATTTTTAAATTATCTCTTTTGGATCTATTTTCCAGGTCAGTTGTTTTTCCAATGAGATATTTCATATTGTCATCTTATTTTTTTATTCTTTGGGTTTTGTTTTATAATTTCTTGATTTCTCATAGAGTCATTAGTTTCCGTTTACTCCATTCTAATTTTTAAAAAATTATTTTCTTCAGTGAGCTTTTGGGCCCCCTTTTCCATTCGTCCAATTCTGCTTTTTAAAATATTCTTCTCCTCGTTGGCTTTTTGCACCTCTTTTGCCATTTGGGTTAGGCTATTTTTTAAGATGTTATTTTCTTTAGTATTTTTTGGGGGTCTCCTTTAGCTTATTTTTGTTGATTTTCTTGTATCACTCTCATTTCTCTTTCCAGTTTTTCCTCTACTTCTCTTGCTTTTCAAAATCCTTTTTGAGCTCATTCATGGCCTGAGGCCAATTTATATTTGTCTTGGAGGCTTTGGATATAGGAGCTTTGACTTTGTTGTCTTCTTCTGGTTATATGTTTGATCTTCTTTGTCACCAAAGTAAGATTCTGTAGTCTGAGTGTTTTTTTGCTGCTTGCTCATGTTTCCAGCCAATTACTTGACTTTTTAACTCTTTGTTAAGGTAGGGCTCTGCTTCCAGTGGGAAGGGTATACTGTCCCAAGTTTCAGGGGTTTTGTCCAGCTGTTTTCAGAGAAACTTCTAGGGACCTGTAAATTTTCAGTTCTTCCAAGGTGGTGTGACCAGAGGAGAGGTGTTTACTCCTTTCCTGGCCTGTGCTCTGATCTGTGAGTGACCACAAGCACTCTTCTCTGCCTTGGAACTGTGAGGAGGATTCCACTTCACCATGGCCACAAGCTCCACCATGCCTGCACTCCTACTCACCCAGGGACCACCAACCAGGGCTGCAATCCAGATCCAAGCATGGCCAAAGCAAGAGAATCCTGCCTCAACATCAGTAAAGAGATCCCTGCAATCCGCCTCTGATCAGCTGCTCAATCCTCCCACTGTCTATGGGCCAAGAGCTCCAGAAATAGCCACTGATGCCCTGGGACTGCACTAGGACCAGGGCTAGACTGTGTTCCTCTCTCACCCAGGTCTGACAGACCTTTCCCACTGACCTTCTGAGTTGTCTTTGGCATTTGTGGGTTGAGAAGTCTGGAAACTGCCACAGCTGTGGGTGATTCAGTACCCTGAGGCCTGGGGTTTGCTGGGGGCCTGTCTTTGCTTGTGTGGCCCATGCTGAACTATGCTCCTCTTCCAGCCCAGCACAATAGACCTTTCCCATCAACCATCCAGGTTGTTTTGGGCTGGAAATTTGTTTCACTCTATGTTTTTATGGGTTCTGCTGTTCTAGAATAGAGCAGTTTAGAGTATTTTTACAGGTATTTGGAGGGGTTTGGGGGAGAGCTCAAGCAAGTCACTGCTTTTACCCTGCCAACTTGGCTCTGCCCCCCAAAGTTACCAATTCTTGCAATTAACAAATACAATGACTTCTTCTCAGTACTTATCCTACTTTAACTCTCTGCAGCATCTGAAATTGCTGACCATCTCCTTCTGAATAGTCTCTTATCTCTAGAATTTGTGACAGATTTCTTTTGGTTCTTCTCCTATCTGTCTGATTGCTTCTTCTTAGACTCCTTTGCTGAATCATCATCTACTTCCCTCCCCCCCATTTGGGGGTGTACCTCAAGATTCTGTCCTAAACCCTTTCTATTCCCCTTCCTTACTCCTTCCCCTTCCTCTTCTCTTTTCCTTTCCTCTTCTTCTTCCTCTTCTCCTTCCCCTTTCCCTTTCCCTTCTCTCTGTCAAAAGCACCTACCACCCTTCCATTCACCTAGATTCACAATCTCCAAATCATCCTTGAGTCTTCACTCTCTCCCACATGTGAAATCATTTACTAAGTCCTGTAGATCCTGCCTCTGTAATATCTCACATTTCTCCCCTTCTTTCTACTTCCAGAGGTGCCACTCTAATTCAGGCATTCATCACTTCTTCCCTGGACTATTATGTCCTCCTAATTGGCATCCCTACCTCAAGTTCTCTTTTCAAGCCAACCCATCCTCCACATGGCTTCCAAATTGATATTCCTAAAGCATAGGATATGTATATGTCACAACCCTCCTCAAAAAGAATCCACTGACTACCTATCACATCCAGGATAAAATACAAACTTCTCTTTTTGGCTTTTAAAACCCTATAAGACTGACTTTGCCCTTGATTTCCATAATGATCATATGTTACTTTCTTCATACACTCTATGGTATGGCCAATTTATCATACTTTTTGGTTGTTGAGTCATTTAGTCGTGCCCTACTCTTGTGACCTCATTTGAGGTTTTCTTGGCAAGGATACTGGAATGCTTTGCCATTTCCTTCTCTGGCTTATTTCACAGATGAGGAACTGAGGAAAATAGGGTTAAGTGACTTGTCCAGAGTCATACAGCTATTAAGTGTCTGAGGCTAGTTGAACTCAGGGCAATGAGTTTTCCTGACTCCAGGCCCAGTACTCTATGCTACCTAGCTGACCCTATGATACTTGTCCCTTTAACATGACATGTCATCTCCTATCTCCATGCCTTAGCAAGGTTGTCCTCTATGCCCTGTATATGCTCCTTATCTATGTACTTCTCTGATAATCTAACTGCTTTTGAAATTTAACTCAAGAGCCACCTCCAAAAGGAGGATTTTTTCTAATTTTCTTACCTGAATGCCCTCTACCGTCTCCAACCAAACTTTTTATATTTACTTTTTATATCCCATTTCTATACCCTGCCCTGGTCATGTCACATCTAGAGGATGGTGTTCAATTTTGGGTACCACAGTTTTAAGGAGAACAGTGATAGACTGGAAAGGATCAAGAGGAGAGCAACCAGAATGGTGCTTTGATTCCATGCCATATAAGACTCCATTGAGATAAGGGAGAAGAAAAGACTCAGAGAAATATGATAGCAGTGTTCAAATGTTTGAAGAGCTGTCGTGTGATGGAAATACTAGACCTTTTCCATTTGGTCTTAGGGGGTCAGAGTTAAAACTAGGAGCAATAGGTGGAACTTGTTGCAAAGAAACAAATTTAGGCTTAGTGTCAGGAAAAACTTGCTAAAAATGAGAGAGGTGTGCAGAGGTAGAATGGGTTGCCTCAGAAGGTTGTGGATTCCCTTTGTTGGAGGCCTTCAAGCAGAGGTTGAGTGGGGAATTCTTTTAGACATGGGTTACACCAACTGGCTACAGGGGTCCCTTCCAACTAAAAATCTTGTGGTTCTGTGAATCCAAGTCCAACCCACACTTTACTAGCCTCAGATTCCATTATTAATAGTTATTGTTCAGTAAAATGAGAATTTGCTCCTTAATCAGATAACTACTCAATGATGAGTTTAACTTAACATCATCTAATAGTAAATCACATATGCTACCCAGTCTTTGAGATAAGACAGAATCATAAAAATACCTCTTCCATTACAAGGGCTTAGTGAAAAAGAACAACATCTATGAGGTTATCAACCCTGAGAAAGGGAAGCATATTTAGGGCATGAGTACATTTCTATCGTATAGGAGGAAAGTAGAATTAGTATAAGTATATTGGAAGCAATATCTTAAGACTCACATCCATACAGTTTAGGCTAGTTTTTCCTCAAGAAGTATTGAAACTGTACTCAAGATTTAATAGTCTTAGGGGACTAAAGATCTGGCTGTTGACAAGGCTTTCTCATTGCCTGAATACAAAGTCACAAAGGAAATTCAGCTGGGCTAAGATGCTTAACTATAGGACCACAATGGCCAATGAAGAAACTTGGGAGCTCTACTCAGCAAAATCAGCATGGTGTCCTTGTTGAATATCTTTCCCCTGCTATACTAAATAAGTCTCTTTTTGTTAATTGTCCGATCTTATATTCATGTTTAATTTCTTTCCAGTATTGAACCTGAGGTATGACACCAATTTGATCAGCCCTGGTCTGCAACAAGGACCAAGGGTGAGACATCTGTTTCCCATAAGCCTTCTACCACTGAGCACTTGTTGCATGAGGGGGCAGGTTAAGGGAGAGAAAGAGCTATGGAGTGAGATACACACACAGAAAGACTGACAGAGACTGAGATAGAGAGACAGAGAGTGAGAGAAAAGACTTAATTCCCAATATAACAATTGTGAGGAATCTCATTATAAACTTCAGTATATGTTTAATAATCGTGTCAAAGTCCATTTTTCTCATAATTTACACCTAGTTCATTAGGTTCAAAAGAGATCATCTCCAATTCCTTAATTCCCCGTGAACATGTGAAGTTGTATTCTAATTCATGAATTTAGTCTTTCCTTCAATGTGACAGATCTTGGGAATAAGAGGGAATCCTTTTTCTCTATTTCCTTTTCCCCTATTCTTTTGTTCATTAGCCAGACCAAGAGGAAGAAAGACAAAATAAATGAAATAAAATGATACACAATAACTCTATTCAAATTGGACTGTAATCTTGATTATGGAGTTTCAGATTTTCATATTGAAAAACTACCATTTCTTTCCCCCTGAATCCAATTTTATTAGGCACTATTTCTCCTCACTGACATGTAGGGACATATATAAATGTAGGGAAAAAAACACTTTAAAATATTCTTGAGCCTCCTCTCTTGAGTCTGCTCCTTTCCCTCATCCTTTCCTGGAGGTAGGAAGTGAAAAAAGGCTGCAATTATTTTTTCGGAGTCTTAGAACTAAATATATGATTTTGGGGGCTATTCTATCCCAGAAATATCTCTGGTCATAGGGTTTTTCTTGTTTGTTTTATAGACACAGAATCAGGAACTGGAGGTTTTTCTTTTTCCTCTAAACTCTGTTGCTGGTTTCCATAAGTTTGGCTCCCCCAACCTCCAATCTCTACCTCAACTCTCAGGCCCTTAGGAGAAGAAGAGAGATTAATAAGGTCCTATATCATATTAGGAGATAATTATTAGGAGACCTGTATTGAGCTATATCCACCCAGGGACTTACGGCATCCCATACAGACATTGGGATTTTTTGAATGGACCCATCATGAATGTCCTCCTGCTTTTTTTTCTTCTCCCACATGTTGCTAGATTTTTTTGGGCACTGTGTCTTACACAGACTGCCCTAGCAACTCACTGTATTAGTTTCAGCCAAATTGGGCCTCTTACCTTGTCCTCTTGATTGGCACTGGATTAATGCTACTCTTCCAGGGAACTTCAGGATCTTTGGGGTGGGTGAGAAAAATACATGATTCTCTACTGTGCTATGAATCCCAGTCCCAAGTGGTCTTCCAAGTTATTCAGCTACTGATAGGTTGGATTTTTCCCTTTAAGAATGACTAATCTCTTCAAACAAGTAGCAATCCCTTAGAATCAGACATACAGGCAACTGATATTGGGGGAAGAGATCTACTTGTACTTATACCCCGCTTTATGGAAAATAGACAATTATAAGCATTTATTGGAGCCACAAGCTTAAAAATTTTGTTGTTCAGGCATTTCTGACTCTTCATGACTCTATTTGAGGTTTTCTTGACAGAAATAGTGAAGTGGTTTGCCATTTCCTTCTCCAGCTTATTTTATAGATAAGGAAATTGAGGTAAACAGGGTTAAGTGGCTTGCCCAGCGTCACCCAGCTAGTAAGTGTCTGAGGCCAGATTTGAACTCGGAAAAAGGAGTCTTCCTGACTCCAGGTCCAGTGCTCTATCCACTGCACCACCTAGCTGCCTTAAAAATGATAACCAAGAATCAAAGCAGAAATTCCAGTTACAGACTGGCCGTTGTTGGTGAGGAAGGGCAATTACCACAAAACATTGTGCTAACTTTGCCAGATGTGCTGCCTCCAGTTGGCTTATTTGGGGGGTTTTGGAGAGGTGATCTGTCCGTCTTGACTATTTGTCCACCATTTAGTAACTTATTTTCCAAATGATTATAGTTATATGATCTCTGCCAGTGTGTAAGAAGTTAAAAAGAGATTCTTCTCTCTCTTCCCCCATGATTTGTATATCCTAGGGAAGTTTATTAGAGAATATACTTTATAGCTATTTCTTGGTTCTCTTCCTACCTCTTTGAAAGTTACTTCTTAGTCACCTCTGCTTGGATCTTCAGCCATATCATACCTACTAACTTTGGTTATATCCCCAAAGATCTGGCCTGGTATGTCTTCTCTTTTCTCTCTGTGTTTTCTTACTTGCTTATTTCATTGGCTCCCATGGATTCAATTAACTATCTCTGTGTAAATGACTCCTCAATCTATGTGTCCAACTCTAGCTTCTCTATTGAGTTGTATTATTGCATTCAGAATGCATATTGGACATTTCAAACTTGATGCACATAGATACTTCAAACTCAGTATGTCCAAAACAGAACTCATCATTTCTCCCTCCCTCCAACCCCATTCAAACCCATCCTTCTTCTAAACTTTGTTACTGTTGATGGTAGGTACCACCATGTTTATAGTCACTCAGGCTAAAAATTTCAGTGTCATCCTCAATGCCTCAGCTCTCACCTGATATATTAAAACAAGTTACCAGATATTGTCATTTCTGTCTCCACGACATTTTATCTCCTCTTCATTTACACAGTTTGACCCTAGTTCAGGCCCTCATCACTTCGTACTTGGATTATTGCAATGGCCTCTTAATTGATCTTTCTGCCTTGAGGCTGACTGTACCCTAATCCATTCTGTATATAGCCTCTAAGGGATTTTCATGACACCCTGCCCTTCCTTCCAACTTAATAAACTCCAATGACTCTTGGTTGCCACCAGGATAAAATATAAAATCTTGTTTCACATTTAAAACTTTTTATAACCTGGTTCCTTCTAATATTTCTAGTCTTCTTACGTATGACTCCCCTCCATGTACTCTATAGTCCAGCCATAAGGCCCTGCTTGTTGTTCCTTAATCATGATGCTCCATCTCCTCTCTCTGTGTTTTTGTACTGGTTGTTTTCCATGCCTAGAATGTTCACGTACCTCATCCCCACACTTTCAGGATCACTGGCTTCCTTCAAGACTAAACTTAAGTGCTATCTTTGGTAGAAAGTCTTTTTTCCAGCAGTCTTCCCCAACTGTTAGCTCTTTTCCCTCTAAAGAGTCTTTGTATCAACTCTAATAATCAACTAAAATAATATGCAATGATATATATTACTATATAACAATATTTATTACTGCAATAATGTAGGTGAAATAATCCAGGTATGAGATGATAATAGGGGCTGTAACTCCACAACTCCACCCTGAGGCCAAACCTCCTCCAATTTATATTTTTAAAGTTATTTTATTTTGTTCCAGAGCATAAAACCTTGCATTTATTCCTATTAAGTTACATTCCTTCAAACATCTCCCTTTCATAGCCAAGCTCATGGAAAAAGCCATAGAAATCTATGGCCTCCAATTCTGCTGCTCACTCCTCAGCTCCTTATAATCTGGCTTCTGATATCACCATTCAACTAAAGCTGTTTGTTATAAGTACCAGAATCTCTTAATTACTAAATCTGAGAGGCAGGTTGGCATAGTAAATAGAGCACTTTGTGTTGGAGTTAGCAATACCTGGGTTTAGATTGTACTCTTAGGCACTTAACTAATTGTGTTACCTTGGGCAAAACACTTAATCTGCCTTCAGTTTCCTCATATATGAAAAAATTAGGAGGGCTTGGACTCAATATCTTCTAAGGTCCCTTCCAGCTCTAAATCTATGATTCTGTGATGGTATCTTAGTTCTCATTTTTATTAACTACTTAACCTATCTGCCTCAGTTTACTTAACTGTAAAATACATATAGGCATAGCACCTACCTCACAGGTTGTTGTGAGGATCAAATGAGATAATATTTATAAAGTGCTTAGTACAGTGCCTGGAACATAGTAGATGCTTAACAAATGATTATTCCCTTCCAATCTTAACCTTTCTGTAGCTTTTGATACTATTGATCTTTAAGATATTTTCTTTTTTTCTGGGTTTTTGTTCTTTTTCTATCTGCCCAACCACTTTTTTTAAAGTTCTCTTTTACTCTCTCCGTGCTCTCAATTTTAGTGTTCCCTAAGGCTCTGTCTTGGGTCTTCTTATCAATTGTTATACCCTTTTGTTGATTTATATATTCACAAAAGTTAGATTATCATCTCTATGCAGATGGCTTTCAGATCTATATAACTATTCTCTTTTCAGAAATTGAATAGTCTTCACAAAACAGTTCACACACCATTAGCCTATTGGAAATGTCCAGTTGTTTGTTCAACAGGTATCCCAACCTCAGTATGTTCAAAACAGATATCATTATCTCTTCCCATAACTCATATCCAATCCTCCAAGTTTTTTTTTTCTGTTGAGGGCATTATCATCTATATAATCATCCAGGTTTATGACTTTAGAGTTGACTCTTCTGAATTCCTCCCTTCCTTCTCCCAAATACAATTAGCTGCCAAGTCTTATGGAGTCTATCACTTCTCTTGTATTTATCCCCTCCTCTTCATTCACATGACTACCACCCTACTTTAGGCCTTTATCACCCCTCACCTGGAATGTTGCAGCTTCTGAACTGGAATCCTGGCTTCCAGTCATGCTTTTGTTTACTGCATCCTCAGTGTAGCTAGTAAAATTATCTTCAGAAATAAGTCTGATTGTGTCACTCCTATGCTCAAAAATCTTCATTGGCTCCCTATTTTCTCCATGAAGAAAGGCAAAGTACGTATCTTAAAATTTCAAGTCCTTTGTGGTCTAGCTCCATCCTACCTCTCCAGACTTATTTCATATTGTTCCACTCCCTCTATGTGTAAGCCAAACTTACCTACTCGGTGTTCTTCATATTCAGCATTCCATCTTCCTCTTTTTTGCAGGCTGCTCACTGTGCAGCCACTTATTACCTATATGGCTTTGGGAAAGTCACTTTGCTTTTCTGGGCCCCAGTCTGTTCTTCAACAAAACGAGGGAACTGAACAATATGAACTCAGAAAGTCCTTTCTAGCTATATGTCTATAATCCTAGAGTCAATATGCCACCTTTTTCTACTGCTGGGAAAAGTTGGGAGCAGAGCCTGTCTCTGACTTTTAACCTAATACTTAGCCCACTGATAGGCTCTGTCTCCTTTGTCTAATTGGTAGCTCTCAAGGAAGACTATAAGTGAAAGAAAACCATTATTGCCCACTGTGTGTAACTGAATCTGAGTCCCTTGAGTAAGTTGAACCAAGGCCATTTGGAGGGAGTATTTCCAGTGTCCATTGACTCATGCATTGTACCACTATGAGACTTAAGTAGGTAGGATTAGATTTGTACATATTCCATTGCTGATTTTCATGACCTCTAAGTTGGTTAGTATTTTCACTTGTTTTCACAGACATGTGATTTTTTTTTTTTTTTGCTGGGCAATGGGGTTAAATGACTCGCCTAGGGTCACACAGCTAGTAAGTGTTATGTGTCTGAGGCCAGATTTGAACTCAGGTCCTTCTGACTCCAGGGCTGGTGCTCTGTTCACTGGGCCACCTAGCTGCCCCTTATTTTTATAATTCTTTAAAAAATTCTCAGTAGCCCTTTTCATAGGAAGATAATGAAAAGAAATGCTTACCTAGGGACTGAATGCAAGGGCCAATCTTTAAAATATGTTGTTTATGGGACTGTTCTTATAAACTCAGTCTGAGGAGATTGAAATGGAAAGATCATTTTAAAGACTTTGCCCTTATTGAATTTGAGCTATAGTGCTATGCTGTAGAAATCATTGCTAAATACTACAAATTAGAATATGGAAACAGCAAATTTTTTTCTTTTTTGCTCCGACTTCAAGAGTGAAAAGAAGTGTGCCCTTTTTCTCAGCAGGGAGTTTCAAGGAACTTGCTTCTGCAGGTTCCCTAAGGAAATTTTCTTTCATATAGTAATACCAACTCACTACAGCTCTAAATTGAGTTTGATCTTTTACCAATCATGACAAACCTGAGCAGATGCGTGGAACCATAGATGGACTAGAGAATTATGGAGTTGACAGAGACCTTAGGGATTATCATGTCACCTCCTTGTTTGAAAATCTTCAGTGATTCTTTAGCTGACAATTTTTTAATTAATTTATTTTGAATTATAAACAATCACTTTCATAAACTTTTGAGTTTTAAATTTTTCTCCCCCTCCCTTCCCTCCTCCCTCCCCAAGATGGCATGTAATCTGATATAGGCTATACTATATATTCCTATTAAACATATTTTTACATTAGTAATGTAAGTAAGAATTAGAACCAATAGGAGGAACCACCAGAAAAAGGAAACAAAACACAACAGAAGGAAAAAAATAGCAAATAGTAGGCTTCGATCTGTATTCAAACCCCATAGTTCTTTCCTTGGTTGTGGATAGCATTTTCCATCATGAGGCCTTTGGAGATGTCTTAGATCCTTGTATTGCTGAGAAGGGTTAAGTCTATCAATATTAATCATCGAACAACATGGCTGTTACTGTGTAAAATGTTCTCTTGGTTCTGCTCACTTCACTCAGCATCAGACCATACAAGTCTTTCCAGGTTTTTCTGAAGTCAGCGTGTTCATCATTTCTTATAGTACAATAGTATTCTATTACATTCATATACCACAACTTGTTCAGCCATTCCCCAATTGATGGGCATCCTCTCAATTTCCATTTTTTTTTTGCCACCACAGAAAGAGCTGCTATGAATATTTTTGTACATGTGGGTCCTTTTCTCATTTGTATAATGTCTTTGGGATATAACCCTAGAAGTGCTATTGCTGGGTCAAAGGGTTTGCACATTTTTATAGCCCTTTGGGCATAGTTCCAAATTGCTCTCCAAAATGGTTGGATCATTTCACAACTCCACCAACAATGCATTAGTGTTCCAGTTCTCCCACATCTTCTCCAACATTTATCATTTTCTTGTTTGTCATGCTGGCCAATCTGATAGGTGTGATGTGGTACTTCAGAGTTGTTTTGATTTGCATTTCTTTAATCAATAGTGATTTAGAACATTTTTTCATATGACTTGTACATGGCTTTAATTTCTTCATCTGAGAACTGCCTGTTCATATCCTTTGGCCATTTGTCAATCGGGGAATGACTTGTATTCTTACAAATTTGACTTAGTTCTCTATATAGTTTAGAGATGAGGCCCTTATCAGAGACACTGTTTGTAAAAATTCTTTCCCAATTTTCCACCTTCCTTCTAATCTTGGTTGCATTGGCTTTGTTTGTGCAAAAACTTTTCAATTTAATGTAATCAGAGTTATTCATTTTGCTTTTTGTAATGTTCTCTGTCTCCTGTTTGGTCATGAATTCTTCTGGTCTCCATAAATATGATAGCTAAACTATTCCTTGCTCTCCCAGTTTGCTTACAGTATCAGCCTTTATATCTAAATCATGAACCCATTTTGAGATTTAGATCTGTGCCTAGTTTCTGCCATACTCTTTTCCAGGTTTCCCAGCAGTTTTTGTCAAAGAGTGAGTTCTTGTCCCAGAAGCTGGGGTCTTTGGGTTTATTAAATAATAGATTACCATAGTGATTGGCTACTTTGTCTTGCATACTTAACCTATACCACTGATCCACCACTCTGTTTCTTAGCCAGTACCGAGCAGTTTGGATTGCTGCTTTATAATACAATATAAGATATGGAATGCTAGGCCACCTTCCCATGTACTTCTTTTCATTAGTTCCCTTGATATTCTGGACCTTTTGTTATTCCAAATGAATCATGTTATTAGTTTTTCTAACCCTATAAAGCAATTTTTTGGTAGTTTGATTGGTATGGCACCAAATAAGTAAATTAGCTTAGGTAGAATTGTCATCTTTATTATATTAGCTCGGCCTACCCGTGAGCAACTGATGTTTTTCCAGTTATTTAGATCTGACTTTATTTGTGTAAAAAGTGTTTTGTAATTGTGTTCATATAGTTCCTGGGTTTGTTTCGGGAAGTAGGTAGACTCCTTATATTTTATGTCTACAGTGAGTGGTATTTAGACCACTTACTCAAATAAAAACTCAGAGGTTTCTTCAGGTAGAAAATAGAAATTTTATTCTAGCAAGTCTCGCGCGAGAGTTGGGTATCACCTACCCAGGGCAGACTGGAGTAGTGAGGCCCAGCACAAACAGCAGCAAGCAGTTATATCGTCTTAGGCAAACCACTCCAAAAAGCCCCCCTTCCCACTTGTTTGTCTCAATCTCTTTATCCTCATTTGCTGAGGCAAGAGACCTCATAGTCTATATTTAGAACCCAAGAGATACATTTTACTCAAAACACACTTGGGAGCTAGAGGATTGTCTTATTTGGTAAAGATAAGGTACAAAACAAAAGAGGGGGTGGTTACAAAACAAGGGAGGGGGTGGGCAACTGGTGCACAGCCCCCATTCCCCAAACACGAAAGTGAAACTTAGGCCCAGCTCATGCTGAAGCCTCACTACATTTTGGAGCATAGCTTACATTTCACATGAAAAACTTTCACTTGTCCCACACAACAGTAACTCTAAATGGAATTTCTCTTTCTATCTCTTGCTGTTGGGCTTTGTTGGTAATATATAGAAATGCCAGTTATTTATGTGGGTTTATTTTATAGCCAGCAACTTTGCTAAAGTTGTTTATTATTTCAAGTAGTTTTTTACTTGATTCAGCTGACAATTTTTTTTTAACCTGACATTTAAGATGCTATAATTTGGCTCCAACCTACCTTTCTAATTTTCTCTCTCAGTACTACCTTCCATATACTTGTTACCCCTTGAACATATTCCATAGTTTTCTACCCATATGCCTTTGCTCATAGTGTTAGCTTGACCTGATATGCCCAATTCCCTCCTTCCCCCTCTGAGACCCACCTGTTTAATGCTAACTCGTCCTTTAAGGCCCTATTCAAATGCCATTACTCTAAAGACATCTTCCCTGGTGGACCCAGATGTAAATAATCTTTCTCTCTTATGAATACTTGAAGTTTGCCTTCTTATGTTCGGCTTTAAATTATAATTATTTGTATACATGACTTACTCGGTATGTTATGATGTCCAGGGCAAAAACTATGTCTTATTCTTCTTTGTGCTCCTCATAGTACTACTAGTGTTCCTTGAACATATTGTAGATTTAATTAATAATTTAATTTTTGTGTGAAATTTAATGAAATATAGTCCAACTTCAGAACTGTAGAGATCAATGCTTTTAAAAAAATCCTGATGTGGTTTTTAACTTCACTGGAATAATGAAGGGGAAAGGCAGTAAAAATATTTTTTCTGTCAGTCTGTGCTAAGGTAGCTTAGGTAGGGTTGAACTAATATGTAAGCCAATAGACAGTCCCTTATACAGCCCCTCTTCCCCCTTCCTTCTGTCCCAAGACTCTCATAGGCCAAGAATCTTGGGTCTATTCTCAGTGTGTTCTCTCTTTCTGTATCTTTGCCTGGATCTTCTCTATTTTAGTTCACCCCACCCCACTCCATTCCTAAAGTGTGGTTTTAATATTCTTCTAGGAAGACAATCCATAGCCCTATATGGTTCAAAGTTTCTGCCTCAATTGCAGGACTTCTGAGATAAGGAGAGATGAGATGGTAAGAAGACAGGGGGGTGACATGAGGAACCTAAGCCCAGAGGCAGCTAGATGGAGCAGTAGATAGAGCACTAGGCCTGGAATTAGGAAGACTTGAGTTAAAGTCTAGCCTCAGACACTTACTAGCTTGGTGACCCTGGGAAAGTCAGTGAATCACTGTTTGCCTCAGTTTCTGTCCCCCCATGAGATTACCTTCCATCTATTTTCTATATATGTTATATATTAATATAGTTATTAAAATGATCTTCTGATTAGAATGTAAGCTCTTTAAGGGCTGAGACTATACTGCTTTCTTTTCTTTGTATTCCTAACATTTAGCACAGTGTGTGGCACATAATAAATGCTGTATGACTGACTGATTATGAACTATACTCAAGAGCAAGTGTTCTTGCAGTCTGGTGAAGCCTATGGATACCCTATCAGAATGATGTTTTTAAATGCAAAAAATAAAATATGGTGGCGCAGTTGATAGAGTGCCAGGCTTGGAATCAAGAAGACTCATCTTCCTAAGTTCAAATCTGGCCTTCCTTAGATTCTTATTAGCTGTGTGTCCCTGGGCAAGTCACTTGACCCTGTTTGTCTCAGTTTCCTCAACTGTAAAATGAGCTGCAGAAGGAAATGGCAAACCACTCTAGTATCTTTGCAAAGAAAGACCCAAATGGGGTCATGAAGAGTTAGAGGTCACTGAAAAACAACAAAAAACTGTTGACGTAATAAGGAACCCAATTATGTTAAAATATGCTTATCAAAATATTTTTTAAAGTACGTGAACCTCAGGTTAAGAACCATTGTTCTGAAGGTTCATGTATGCTTATCTTCTTTAGTTTATGTCTTATATAATAGAGTCATATGCTTGCAAATAAAAAAAAATGGATGGAATATGCTTTCACTTTGAATACATTCTCCTAACATGGTCCCTAAGCTCCTCCCATGCCAAGGCTCCAGTTTTATTAGTTTCTCTTGTTTGTTTTACTGTAATTGATAAGTAGTTCCTTGGACCATGCAAGTATTTCTTTACCTCTGGTTCCATGAGACATGTTCACCGTTTCCCCTTCTCTGTTTCCTATTTCTTAAACAAGGAGCACTATGGGTCCTTCTATTAGGAAAATGGGAAAAAATGTCGGGGAAAAATGTATGTTGCTACATTTTCTACAAAATATATTAATATATGGAAGACATGTCAGTAGCATTTAAGGGGATATGTTTTTAAATGAACCTAATCCAACTTCAATTTGAGTTTTATAGAAGATCCAGTTTTCAGGATCTTAGTTAAAAAAAAAATCAATAATACCTAGCAGATGACTCATTTGTCCTAAACCCTAGATCTGATTGTACCTGCTACTGAGTAATTATTGCTTGTTGTTTCTTCTATCTGAATCTGTAAGTAGAAAGGTAAATTTTCCCAGTAGAGATGAAGTTGTTTATTTCTTCATTCTTAAGGAAATGAATCCACCAAACATCCTTGCCAATTAACTTTGAAATGTTTATTGTTACTCAAGTTTAGCAAATCTTTCACTGGGTTTAACTATAAAATTCACTTAGTTATATGGAATTCTTCCAGTGAACCACACTGTTTTACATCTTCATCGAAGTAGATGGGTAGTGATTATAATGTTCCCCATAGAAATAGATTTAGCTTATTAATTAATTCCTGTTCTGGGCTCTGAGAGGTAAACTGAGAAGTGAACTCCAGACCACTTCCCAGCCAGCTACCCTACCTTCCCCTTCTAGCTTCCCTTTCAGTGTTGTCTTTCACAATAGAATGTAAGTTCTTTGATGGTAGGCCTTTCCTTCTTTCCTCCCTTCCTTCCTTCCTTCCTTCCTTCCTTCTTCCTTCTTCCTTCTTCCTTCTTCTTCTTCCTTCCTTCCTTCCTGCCTTCCTTCCTTCTTTACTTTTCCCTAGAACACAGGACAATGGCTAGCACAGAGTAAATGCTTCATAAGTGCTTTATGTCATTCATTATCATCATTAATTCATACTCTCAATGACAGCTTTGCCACTGACTAGCTGGGTGATCCTAGGGTAAGTCATTTGAGATTTCTGAGCCTCAGTTTCCTCATCTGAAAAATTCAGGAATAAGACTTGATGAACTTTGGGTCCCTTCCAGTTCCAACATTCCATGAGTCTATATTTAAGAATTTAGAAATTCAGGAATAACTCAGTGTTAAATGATAGCTGGGAGGTTTGTTCAGAAGCATAAGGGCAGGTCCTACTCAAGTAACTTTGAAACAGCTTGCAGTTCTATAAGTTTGACCTCTTGGGATACAAAAGGAGCAGTTCCCAGGATGGGAACTGTGTATGGAAATTGTGATCCATTTTTTTCCCAGCCATTTGGCCCTGTTTACCAAAATGTTCTTCTTGACTAAACATGCATCTTGCTTAGTTGAGAGGGTTGCAACTTTAGTTTGTCAAGTGAGTTTGCAACCATCTCTTCTTGACCAACTGCTTCATGGATGTTTGCATATGCCCTGGGGCTATCAAACCCTGCCGTAGAGATCTATAACTTAAGTGTAACTATTGGGCGAGTCCTCCTGTCTTCTGGGGAGTGTTAGGTAAACATCCACTTGGCATCAGTGCCTTACACCATGTATGTCTGGTCCTTTTTTAAAAGTAAGTCTTTTGAAAATTATTATTATGGTTGAGAGCAACTGGTTGGGTTTCAAAATGGGGTATTTAAGGCAAGACAAATATTCATTTCCTCTCATTATATCTACTTTAAAGCTTAGTCTAAAATCTGAGATCTGAGTGGTAGATTTCTTTAGCATGAATTGAATTGAATGCTTACTGAATCGTTTTTTCTCTTTCACCCTTTGTCTGACTGTCTTTTATCTTCATATGGCATTGTAGAGAGAGCACTGTTTTGGAAGTCAAATGACCTAGCTAGAGTTCTAACTCTGCCATTTAGTAGATTTGTGACCTTTTGGTGAGTCACAACTACTTTGAGTTGGTTTCCTTCTCTGTAAAATGGAGATGATAATATTTGCACAATCTAGCTCACAAGACTTCTTCAAGGGAAACAATAAACTCTAATGTTCTGTATATGTATATCTGTGTGTATATGTATGCATATATATGTGTATATACATATATATACATATATACATATATGTATATATATGTATATATTTCAGTATGAACATTCCCTTCACTAATATAGATCGTGTCCCCTCAGTGTGTTAGTAGATGACCTTTGCAAGTTGCTCTGGCCAAAAAATTCCTTATGCTATAGACAACCTGGTGATAAGCCTTTTTCAACTTAAATAACTTGATCCTTAAACAGCAAACATATACATATATCAGTTGGCTTTTGCAACTTGTTAGGACCTGATGAAACTTAAATCCCGTGGCATATCTTTAAAGAAACCAAGTTCACATCCATGCCAAGATGACCCACTAGACTAAGACCTTAATGGAGTTGCAGTTTACAGAAAGGTAAAAAAGAAGCACCATTTCGGGGAAGGTCATCTCTGCTAGTATCTCAAAGTAGTTCAGCCATCTTGTTGAAACAACAATAACACTTTCTTTCATAGTGCTCTAAAGTGCTTTAGAAGCACTTTTATTATCTCCATTTTACAGATGAAGAGGCTTGGGATCATATAGTTAGTGGGTCAGATTTGTGACATTGAGGATGAGGCAGAGGATACAGGTAAAGACAGTATCTGATGTCTGTGAAATATTTTTCATGGGAAGATTTAAGCTTTTACAAAGTTATTTGGTATTTTAAAATAGTTTCTCTCTAATAGGATACAGAACAGGCTTTGTGTGATGGTTGAGTTGGTATGGTAATTGCATTACAATAAATAGCTTCAGTTCTTGGCCCGTAAGGCTAACCTGTGACCCAGTGTTCTTTTGGAAGTCTGGGATTTTTAATCGTATTGGATTTTTGAAGGGCCAGTATCGTTCATGAACACTTTGTTAGGCCTCCTCAGGGCCAGATTTGGAGAGACACTGTTTTCCTTTTTAAGAAGGACAAAGAATGTTAGTATTTATGGCTAACTATGCTGATAACATTTCAGTAGAAATGATTGAGAATATGCTTAGAGCAATCAGACCTCTTGTTTAACTAAGCAGGAAACCCGAGTATTTGTGTTGTAATGAGATGTATGAGAACTGAATAAAAAAATCACTTTTCTCAGGTTGTACCCACTTTTAGAACAAGACAATATTTTGATATCTCTTAATTCTTTAATATATCAATGGATATGTGATGGCAATAATGTAGGGACTTCACTCACAGATGCAGATCCAAACCTTCTTATCCTGTGAAATTCTTGTCCATATATTTCTATAAATCCTCCATAGATGATTTGCCTAATCCTTTGGCAACCTTCATTTCCTTCTATTATTTTATGTATGGCAGGCTTTTGGAAACAGATCTCTGCAAGCAGAGAGAATTCTTTAGAGCCCAGCTTCATGAGTTTCTAGAAAAGGTTGTCCAGACAGTTGTCTCTTCCCACCTGGTGGAGACTCTGGTAAGAATTGTGCATGAATAAAGAAAGTTGAGTAAATATGATGTTGCACTGAGAAGCTGAGTGCGTGAGATTCTCTCCTCTGGGAGAGAGGGGATTTCCAGCAATTATTTTTGCAATAGAAATCAAGAGACTGAGAGGCTGAACTTTGGGGTGGTACTGCTGCCTATGGGATTGCTGCTTGAACTCCTGAGCAGCTACTTGCATTATCCATGGCCAGAATGGAGTTGAAAGATGTTGAGGAGAGAGTATCAGAATTACCAGTGTTTTCTGATTTTCTATTTGGGAAAATAAGTACCAAACTATGAAATATGGCTTCTCCCCCTCATCTCCCTTCCTTCTCAGTCCAAATGGGACAGAAGGTAAATCCAAAGCATATCTCTATTCTCTAAAATTACCTTAATAATTCTTATTTAAGTATTGTAGTTGGAATCAGTCAGCTAGATAAACCCAACTGATCCTAACTGTTTCTAGTTGTATGTTTCATTGTTGGTAAAAGGAAGGCAGAGAGAAAGGAGGAAGGAATGGTGTGTGGTATATAGAAATTAAAAATAGGACAGAGATTTGAACCCTGGTGCAAAGTGCCAGGCCTTCTAGTGGCTGAGGGCTTGATCTAAATGAGAGAAAATCTCATTAAGTTTTAAGTTATTAATATTGAATAAACTTTTGGAGGCAGCTCAAAACCAAATACATTTTTTTTTCTGTTCTTAGGTTAAAGAGAGCCAAACACCATTGTCTAGAATGACTTATAGTCAAGTCTTTTGTATGTAGTTTCAAATAAAAATCGCTCGCATTTCAGGAAGTATGGTGGACTATAGCTTCATGGATTACACAGTGAACTATTTAATGAGGCATTTGGCACCTAAATCACAGGGTTGTTGTGAAGCTCAAATGAGATATTTGTCTGCCTTAGCCATAGTGCCTGGCACATAACAGACTCTTAAGTTGTCCTTCCTTCCTTCCTTCCTTCCTTCCTTCCTTCCTTCCTTCCTTCCTTCCTTCCTTCCTTCCTTCCTTCCTTCCTTCCTTCCTTCCTTCCTTCCCTCCTTCCCCTTTCTTCCCTTCCTTCGTTCCCCTTTCCTCCCTTCTTCCCTTCCTCTGTTTTTTCCTTCCTCCCTTTTCCCCTCTCCATTTCCCCTGTTCTGGTACCTTTCTTTGTGACTCCACTCAACAGCTACTTCCTCTGGATAGCTGGGAGTTGTTAGGCTATAATTCCCTGAGGACCTGACTCCAGTTACAGAATGTGGGGGGAGGGTAGGCTGGGAACTTCTACAGTAGAGTTCGGATTAGGGGAGTATGGGAGGATAAGGTTAGTACGGTTGTCTTGGAGGCAAGTTCTATGATTGGCAGTCATGAAAAGGATTGGATTCCAAACACCTTCCCATTTTCTGATTGGTTGATCACATACCCCTCATGTTCAGGCTATACCCTTTTCAAGTCAGGTCACTGCTCCCCAAGAAACCCTAACCCCCACTTTGAAGACCACTGCTTTAGGTCCCCATGACCTCTGCTTGTGCTCTCCCTCCTCCAATGCACTTGGTGTTATTTTCCAGGGTTCTTGCTTCTTGCCTACCCCGACCTTTCTACTATGTTCCTCTTCTCTTTACCCAGAGTCTGACCTTTACCACTAAAGTTTCTTTGTATGAACTTTGAAATCTGGAATAAACTGAGTTGGTCGTGGAAAGGATTATTAACAATGAATAGAACAAATTCCATGAAAATAAATCCCTTTCAACAGTCGGAAGGATATGAAGAGAAAATTTTCAAAAGAAGAAACAAATAACTTGAAAAAATGTTTCACCCTACTAATTATCAGACATAAAGTAAAACAAACTTAAAGTACTACCTTAAACCTATCAAATTAGTAAAAGCTATTAGATTGGCAAAATAATTAAAAGCAACAGAGCTCGATGCTCAGAATGCTATAGAGAAATAGGCATACTCGTTTTGATAGAATTAAAAACAGATTTTGAAATGCAATCTACTAATAGGGGACAAGGAGAAGTTACACTTAAGATAGATGAATTTTCCAGTGGGAAATATGTTGAGAAAAGGCAATAGAAAACAGTATATTCTAATTGTCTGAGAGTTCCATGTTTGCATGCAGCTTAATGTTAAGACCATATAAAAGAAATCTGATGTGTAGCTTGTAGAAAAGTAGTGAGCACTAACTGGCCAAAAATGACATTTTTGCAAAGGAATTTGACCCTCTGATTCTGGTGAGGAGAGCTGGTTCTTCAGGGAGAAGTGGATTTTATAGTAGCGTACAGGCTCCCTTTCCCTGCCACCCTCCCCATCCCTACCTATTTATTGCTCAGGATGACGTGTAATTAGTCACCTCTGCTTTCAAAGTGCAAGAATCGGGCTGGTTATTTTGATAGTAGTTTATTTCCCAAGCAAGTTAAGGGTAGCAAGTCTCAAATGCTACTTTTAATGAGGTGCCTTTAAAGGTAATTTCACTTGGAAATCCCATTTATATGGTGGGTGGAACTAGAAGTCTTTTCTCTGGAAAAAGGTCTTTGGAGAAGTTCAAGATTTAACTGGAGTGTAAGTTTGAAATGTATCTGTAACTTAATTTCTAAACTGTCTTTCATATATTAGTCACTTAATAAATGTTTATTGAATTAGATTTCATTTTCTCAAGCTATTTCACTTTACCATAGTTTTATGGACTTCCCCCCTTTTTGTGTGTGTGAAGAACTATTTCATAATCATAACTGTGTTGGAAACTTATAGTTTAAGCCAAGGGAAATGTCTTCCTTATTAGGCCTTGAGACCACACATGGCCTTCTAGGTCCTTGAGTGCAGCCTTTTGACTGAGTCTAAGTCTTACAAAACAAATTATTTTAATAAGGGGATTTGTTCTGTGAAGTTTGGATTCAAAGGGCTGCTAGAACTTGAGGATCTAGAGGGGGGCCACATGTGGCCACAAGGCCATAGGTTCCCCACCCCTGCTAGGGGGATCACCCACATTACTTCAAGGCAGTTTTAGTATATTAACCTCCTGCTCCCATCTTTTGGGGCCTGAAATTGTCCTTATAGGTAAAGCTTCTTACTGGTTGTGGTTGTGTTGGCTGCCTCAAGTATTTGGGGCCTTGAATACCAACTGAAATTTTTCTTTCTTTAGACCCCAGTGGATTGCCCTTTATTGGGAACTCACTCAGAAGGTGATCCAGACACCATCCAGTAAACTTACTAGAGAACTCCCATGATTAATCCCCTATGCCAAAGTTGCTTTGATTTGTATTTCTCTGATTATTAGAGCAATTGCCTTTAGCAAGGCAAAACTAAGCAGATAATAACAAAGGTTTTTTACTTTGTTTTCCATTCAGGTCTGCTCAAAGTACACAAGCTCTCCTGAACATAATTTAATTAATGATTTTGTGGAATAGTAGAAAGAGTACTTCACTGAGATGGGAGACTTGACTCTGATACTCACTAGCTGTGGGGTTTGGGATCACGCAATGGTCTGAGCTACTAGAATCATCCTCAGTCAGTGAGATTCATCCTCCATCAGAAATCAAGAGCAATATCCAAACATACCCTCAAAAGGAAGATACAATCAAAAGTCCTAAACAAAACTCACCACTCTTCAAGCTGATCAGAGAACTCCATGGATCAATCCCCTACAAGTTGTTTTGATTTGTATTTTTGATTATTAGAGTAATTTTTTTCTTGTGTGATCATTGGTAGTATTTCTTCTTTTGAAACCTACCTGTTAATGACTGTTGACCACTTAACAATTGGAGAATGCTGAGCTCTGTTTTTGAGTGCTGCTGGGTAAGGCTAGCTCGAGTGGAGTGCCACAGTGGGGGTGTCTAGGCAGCAAAACACATTAATATAAATTTATTTCAGTTCAGTTTAATAAACATCTTAATGGCTTATAGCATTACAAGGCATTACACTCTAATAGGGTTATATATAAGTAACTATATACTGCAGAATGTGGAAAGATCTACTTCTTGCTTACATTTTTAAAAAGTTATTAATTGAGAATCCCCACTCAGAGACTGAGGCTTTTAGAGCATTTCTCATCATGCCTTTTCTGATGACAGCTGAGACCTGAGATATATTCTGTTGTCATATCGCTTCCTGCAAATGATCTGGAAGAGTAAACACATATTTTGGCAGATTCTTCCACTAGATACTTTGTTCTGACAAGGGGAGGGATGTCAGGTTGGTCAGGAGCATTCTCTTTTTCATAAGCACATTAGCATCTGTCCAAATCTCTTCACTTTTGACTTTTCAGGGATCCTGAGGCACAACAACAAAAAGGCACAGTTCTGTGTGACATCACTTGAAAGTATGTGTATGTGTGTGTGTGTGTGTTACTATTTTGCTAGACTTGCATTAATTAATAGATCTACTTTCTACTTATTCATTTTACAATGTCATTTAATGGTGGATAATAAAGATAAAATAGAGGCAGCATGTGGGTAGTGGATAGAATGCTGGACTGGGAATCATGAAGACATGGGTTCAGATTCTACAGCAGCTTTGTGATTTGGGGCAATCACTAGGCCACAGTTTCTTTATCTGTAAAACGAGGAGGCTAGACTAGATGTTCTCTGCAGTCCCTTCTATGAGTTGATAATTTCATCATTCTGGAGAGGTCATAATTTGCAAATTGTCTGGATAATGGGGGTTTTCACGTTGAGAGTTCGATAACTAAGTCACAAGTCACCCTTGTAATGAGGTACTGAAGACAGCTAAACTGGGAAGTAAAGATGGAATTCTGTCCCAGTGTTAGTTGTGTGCTAGCCTCTCCTACTGACTGTCTACATTCTATGATTCTATATTGCCCAGCAATTCCCTTCCTGCATGAGAACAAACCAATGTTCTGTGTCTGATTGATGTGGGTACTCTGGGTGCCCTTTTTACTTGCCTCTCACCCCCGACCTTCCTGGGTCAGGCTCCTTAACCTAGAACCCACAATAAAAATTTTCTTCAGGAATCTGAGATTGGGGCAAAATGAAGTACTGGGAACTTACTTGCCCTGTAGAGGAGACAGGCAAACCCAGAGGAATGAGCTATAAGAGAGGGATTGTCAGATATTGCCAGCCCCTGTGGCTTCATTGAAATAGTGCCTGACCAAGTATTACATGAGTATATCTAGAAATAAGGTATGGAACCTCTGCTTGTGATTTCATTGCCATATAGCACTTCCCTTAGCTATGTCACATTTTACTTCCCCCATGCATAGTCCCATCAGCATGATGTGGGCTCTTTCCTCTCTGGTGGCTTCTCCCTTTGTAGGTGACTCTTTTCTTTCTGGTCTGCTTCTGCAGTTGTTGCAGTCCCCACACCTGCTCTGGTAGCTGAGACCCTGTTGCTGTAGGGTCTGGGCAGGGGTAAAGTGTCATCTGTTTTTGGAGATCTCACAAGGAACTGTACTGAAGGAAAAAAGACACTAACAAAAGCCAGCCCCATCCCAAACATTGACTTATCTAGGATGCCATGTGTTCATAGTACAGAGTCATCTTTATACTTGGAGGGCAGTAGAAAAGAGAGAGCTGAGGGGATGATTTTACCTTTAGTATATCTACAGAGTTCTGTCCCAGTGGCCAATTAAAAGTGTTTGTATGGTAGATGGGAAGTAGTAAGAAGATTTTAGCATCTGTTCTAAGTGGGTCAGGAAAAGTGGACCTTCATGCATTCCCAATGGAGTGCTACCAATTTATGTATATATTATCCTCTCTGATAGAATGTAAGCACTTGAGGGCAGGAACTTTTTAAAAAAAAATATTTCCTGTGCATAACATAGTGCTTGACACAGTGTGAATTGTCTTGAGACTGATTCTACCAAATGTACAGGGGAATAGCCTATCATACCTATATTGTAGGTGATTTTGTTTTTTCCTTATTAAATTTTTTCTTTTATATTTGGAAACCAAAAAGTTAAAATATATGATACTATATTTTGAATTGATTGATATAAGATATACATTATGCCTGTTCAGAAATTCTATTAAAATTCAACAAACATTAAGGACCTACTATGTGCACTGTGTTTCTGCTGAGGGAGATACAGAATTAAGCAAGTTACAGAGTTTAGCTGAGACACAATCCCTGTTCTCACGGAGTTCATAACAAATGGGTAGAAATTTAGAATCCCAGTTCCCTGGCAGAGATCCAAAGAAAGTACTATTATGGTTAAGGTAGAAGCCCAACTATATAGTATAGATTCTTCCTTCCCCTCCTCCCCCAAGTAATGGGATCAATCTTACACTGTCATATGTCTATCTTTTGTTTGTTAAATTTAAAATGCAGAAAACAAATTTCATGCTAATGCTTGGCCCAGAGTTAAGTACAAGGAAAAGAATGGGCTAGATCATATTTAGAAAAATGGCATAGAACTTTCAATGACCCTCAGACTGCTGGAAGCCTAAAAAGGCCATATTGTTAGTATTAATTATTCTCTCAGTGATATTATGTGGTTGAAAATCATGGAACACCATGCTCTGAGAAGAATTAAAACCACAAATAACCCAAAGGGCAATGGAAAGACACATGGTAAGTATAGGCAGACTAGCAAGTTATGAATGATGCAAAAAGTGGCATGAAAACATAACTGAAGACATGTAGGACTGGAGAATTAAAGCTGTATTGTATCCAGTGAACAATAGGGAGGTACACTGAGGGCTTGTACAGGCTATGGCACAGCACAAGTGAGGAACTATGCAATATAAATGGTATAAAATATGTCATCAGAGAGACATATGATTGGAAAACAAGATGAGTTGCTTCACTGGTGTCCATGCAATGTTGTATCCTTTGATTCCTTATCAACTAGTGGTTTTCATTGCTTCTGGGCAAGGCTGCTTTAATAACCTCTTACAGTGGGGCTTCTACACAGAACACTGAGTGAGCCTCAGTCACCCTGGGGTTAATTACCCATAACCACATAATGTCAAGATTTTGAGAGGAAGGTCCTCGCCCTGTTAAGGATTTATGGGAGAATGTGGAGAAGAGACACACAGGATGGGATGTGCAGTGGAGTCACACAGATGGAGTGCAATCAGCATTGTTGGAGAGAATCCTCACGCTGATCAAATTACATACCCCTTAGAGTATGGAGGCAGTATAGAAGAAGGAAAAGACCACAGATTGTGAACTCAAGGGGTTCACAGCCCATCTCTAACACTTATGACCTGGGTAGCTTTGGGCATGTAACTTAACCACCTCTTATCCTGAGCAATTCTTGTCTGTGTCTGTTTATGACTCTTTCATAGAATGATGCAGTGGAGACACTCTGGTTCTTTTGATATTTTGAGGATACTAGGGTAGCGTATGGACTGTTTCTCCATCTGTAATCACCTGACAGCCCCACTTTCTTTATTGTCACAGATGTCCTCTGGGATTTTATGTTACTTTTCGTGTCTAGTGAATGAATGAATGAACGAAAATGCACTTCATAAGCACTTATTATAGACAAAGCACCAAGAATACAAATAGAAAAGTGATCCAGTCCTTGCCTTCAACTAGCTCATATTCAAATAGCAGAATATTGTTGAGGGCCAAAACTGGAAAGTCTAAATATGGGATAAGGAATTTAGGTTAGAGCTTGACTCTTTCCTTTTTCCTACCGGTAAGGGCTTAATTATTCAGACCATTTGGCTCACCAACTTTCCTGCCTTAGAGGTTAGAATACACTGACCCTTAGACCTTGATAGTAAGCAGGTGTGAACAATTAAGGATGCATATAAGGGCTGGGATTAGTCACAAGAAAGGTGAGGACGCCTCAGGGATGATTATTAGCTTTCACTATGTAATCTGGACCCTCAGAATAATAAATTGGCTCAGTCTTTCACTGACCCCTGGCCCACGGCTATTTATTTCACACTCCTCCGTTTGATGCAACACTTAGTCGCTGGCGACAGACTATAACAAATAGAGATTTTAGCTGTGAGTCAGATGGAAAGGCCCAGTGGCCCTTAGGAAGCAGTGACAAAGCAGATAATAATGCATCTTCTTAAGTGTCATTTCCATCAGTTTTTGATGTTGAAACATTTGACAAAGCCAAAGATTTATACACCAAGAACTTCCTTTTCCGGGTCTTCAGTAGCTATGACTGCTAAGAGAGTCAGGGCTGCAATACTTACAGAGGTAGTTACCAGGTCACATTTCTACAAAGTTGTTGTTCCCTTGGACAACAGCTGCCGGGGTCAAGCTGGAAGCAGCAATAGTGGTCTGGTACTCATCAGTGTTCCCATTCCTGAGGCTCTTGGGCTTACCTGCTTATCCACAGCAGTTAGTCATTGTGGTGAAGAGTGCCTTTTCCACAGAAGCTGCTTTCTTCAAAATGTTTGAAAGGCAGGTTGGAAGCAGGGTAAATGGTCTGGATTGGGGGAGGGTAGGGAGACAGTTGTTCACAGGGTTCTCGGGAATCATAATATGGCTACTTACTTACATGTACTAAAACATGTTTTTCTCTTTCCCTATGGGTCCATTGTGATTGTGAGTCTTCTGTGATCATGGTGTTTCATGATTCAGGCAACTGGAAAAATATTGGAATGAAAGCAGTGAACTTCAGCTGTTGTGAGAAGTTTTGGGGCATCAAATGAGCTACACAGTTTCCCAAATGTGACACCTCTCAGATACCATCTCCCATTCCATTTTGGGCCCAGTTCATTGTTTAGCCGCAGTGTCTGTCTAGGGTACATGTATTGATGCACTAGTGGATGAATTGCTCATTCTAACTGCATTTCATAATCTGGGCAATATTTATTTTTTAATCACTTTATTTTTTCCTGTGTGGATAATCTCTTTTGAATGACCATAGCTTTTGCTGAGAAGTTACTGTAAAATTTTAGCTTTCTGTGCAATTAACATATATGCATTTGTGTGTTTTTATTTGTATGGTTAATTTGTTTATTTGTATGGCTTTAGTCAACAAAATGATGACCAGTGATACGTGATGATAAATCGGGTAAATCAGGCCTTTATGTTCCACCCTCCTATTGTTTACTATGTGTTTTAAGGATTGTTTTGTGGTGAGCTTTGACCAACTCTCTGTGTCACCAATTAATTTTTTTCCACTGGAAATTCTGCTACTTCTGTCAGAGATCCCTGATGTGTGGTAGGAAGAGGTTCAGTAGATTTCCAGGGGTAGTAAGGTTCTAACAACTGTAATTGAAACCACTTAAAATGGATTGTGGAGAAAAATAACTGTGGCCTGGTTAGCTGCAGGAAAATTAAATAAGGGTATCAGGCTGCCCAGCATCAAAAACAAGGACTCCCCTGAAAAAGCAGTTGCTTTTTTTCCCCACCTGAAAGGGATTTGATTTACATTTCAAAATGACACTCAGTACCAGATCTGCAAAATAGACCTTGCTATTTTCAGAGGCAAGGGGAGACTTTGTATTGAAGGTTGGCTCAAACATCAGTGTGATTACAGAAGGAGTGAGCCCAAATTGTACAATGTGCTTTGTAAAGAATCCGGAATCCAGATGACATGCCCCTCATATGTGGCCATCTTTGACTCCAAGTTTATAGTCCATTGAATTTCAGATACAAGCTTAAAATGGGAGGCAGCAGCCAAAAGAACTAATGTGGTTTTAGGCTACCTTAAAAGAAGAATGATGTTCAGAAGAAAAGCTCTAGTCCTATCCAATTTAATAATTAATGGTGTTCTTTTTAGTACCATTGAGTTCAAATACAAAGAACCATGTGCAGGTAGCACAGGCTATCTTAGAGACCATCAAACACTGTTCCTATAGGTCTAGCCACAACACTGCCAAATGCAGCCCATTTCTGTTTTTGATTTCATACCACCGGTCTACATGGTGGAAAGTGAATTGTACCAGCTGTATACATCTGTATTCTGTGACATGGAGACTGAAACATGGTTAGGTTAGGTCAGTTAAGAAAGGGAATTGTTAGTTCACAGTTTGGACCAGGCTCCATCTTTAGTTTTCAACTTATCAAATATGTCTTATTGATTGCTTTTGTCCTTACAACAGTCATTTTTTACTCCCCCACAGACTCCAAATTGATCTCTATTTCAGTAAAGAAAAACAATTAAGCAAAACAGCTTAAACTAGTGGTTTCCAAAATTTATGTAGCAATGCCCACATTTTTAAGGGGGAGGCCTGGGGGGACCCTCTATCTTTTTTCCTAACTCTGTCTCTGTCTCTCTCTCTCTGTCTCTCTCTCTCTGTCTCTCTCTCTCTCTCTCTCTCTCTCTCTCTCTCTCTCTCTCTCTCTCTCTCATTTTCCTCAAACACAAATAAGACTATGTGATGCCCCCTAATGACTTGCTATTGCTTTTAGGGTAAAATATCATCTTCTGTTTAGCTTTTAACTGCTTAACCCCAACCCATCTTTCCAGTATCATTGGTTATTACTTCCCCTGCCACACAGGATTATACACTGGAATATCAGTGAAAAAATGGTTGGCATATTCTAACAAATATGGAAAATGTTAGTAGAGAGAGTAGTCTATGAATGATGCCAGTTATGTTCTCTTTGGCTAGTCTGCTTTTGATGGGACACAGAGACAGTATCATAGGCACCTGATTATATGAAAAATTCATTAGAACTTGGAAAGGTTTTACTACTAAAAGAAGTAGAGGAATATTGGTAGGTTAATCTTTCCATTACCCTCACAATTTTGACTATTCTCACTTTTGTTATTTTTATAAAGGTGAGGTAAAACTTAAGAATAATTTTAATGTGTATTTTATTATTAGGGATTTGGAACAACCATCCATATGGCTAACAGTTTGCATTTCTTCTTATGAGAACCATTTGTTCATATTATTTAAATATATCCTTTGGTGAATGAATCTTGGGCTTATATATTTGGGTTAGTTCCCTATATATATTTAGATATTGGACCCTTAGTAGAGATATTTGATAAAATTGTACTTCTTATCCTAATTGCAATGATTTTATTAGTGCAAAAGCTTTTCTATTTTGTGTAATCAAAGTTACCTATTTTATCTTTTGTGATTGTCCCTATACTTTAATTAACAATATCCAATCCAATCCAATAAATATTTATCAAGTATATACTATGTGCCAGGCACTGTGCTAAGCTCTGAGGATACAATTAATTAAAAACAAAAACAAACCAAAAAAAATGACAGCCTTTGCCCTTCAGGGGTTTACAGTCTAAAGGGGGAGAAAATACCAAAAGGAAGCAGGAAAATGGGGAGGGAGGGAAGTGGGACAGTAGGGATTACCTGCCATCTGGAGAGTGTGTGGGGGGTGGGGTGGGGGGGGATGAATTTTGTTTCCTGGAGTCTATACAAGACAGAGCAGCAGATACAAAGTGAAGTGATCTGAGTCCAGTTTATGCCCTTTATAAAGGAAGACATTGGAAGGAGTTTGATATTCTACCTCCTAGCCCTCCAATTAGAGGGGAGAGGAGGCTGAGGGAATCAAGGCTTGAGTTAATAGGATGGTGGTGAGATTAGAAGTGATGAATTTATTCTAGGTGGGTATTTTGTTTCTTGGAGTTGGAGCTGCCTAGGCAGGGCAGCCGATGCAAAGATGAATGACATTGATGAACATTTCCCTTAGACATAGCTAGGAATGATACCTAATCTGTTTCTTTGCTTTTTAAAAAAATGATATGACCTTTAATATCAGGTAACATATTCATTTTGAGCTTCAGAAGTATATAGTATAATATTTTTCTTTAAACCCAATTTATGTCAGCATGCTTTTCAGTTTTTCTAGCAGTTCTTGTCAAACAGGGTGTTTTTCCTCAAGTAATTTATCTTCTTCGATTTACTGAATACTGAGTTATTGAGTTCAATTACTTTTTATTCTTCTTTATCTATTCTGTTCCTCTGATCTTTCTATTTTTACCAGTGGCAGTTTTCATGATTAGTAATTTATAGTTTAATTTGATGCCTAGAAGTGTATTTTCACTTTATTCCTACTTTTTTCATTATTTTCCTGGAGGCTATAGATGTTTTGTTCCTTCAAATGAACTTTGTTATTATTTTATCTAGCTTTGTAACATTTTCCCTTGATAGTTTAATTAGTATAGTACTAAATCTATAAATTAATTTTATTATATTAGTGTTGTCCATCTATAAGCATTAAACATCCCTCCAATTACTTGCCATTCTTTATTTTTCAGAGAGTGTTTTGTAAGTGTATATAAGTTTTGAGCAAGCCTTTGTAGATTGAGTTTCAGATATCTTATTCGTTTTGTAGCTATTTTGAATGACTTAGTTTTTATTCTTGCTTCTTAGATTTTATTGTTTCTATATAGAATATCCTCTTTTATTTTTGTGTTTATTTTTTATATCTTGTTATTTTACTGAAGCCTTTAATTATTTAAATTGGTCTCTTTTCTATTTCTCTAGGGTATTCTAAGAAAGCCATTATGTCATCAGAAAATATGGATAGCTTTGTTTCCTTTTTAACTTATATTTATGCCTTTACTTTCTTTTTCTTGTCATAGTGCTAAGGCTAGTCTTGGTAGAACTTCACCAACTTCATTACTTCTAGACAACTAGTGCTTCTCTATTATAGATAATGCTAACCTTTTATTTTAGATAAATCTTTTTATTATGTTAGAATGGCCTTTATTTTACCGTACTTTGTAGGGTTTTTAGCATAAATACGTGTTGTACTTTGCCAAAGGCTTTTTCTACATTAATTCATGTGGTTTTAGGGGGTTATAAAGTGATTAATTATATAGCGTTTTTAATGTTGAGTACCTTGTATTTGTAGCATGAATCTGACTTTGTCACAGTGAATTTTTTTTCTGGATATTTTATTGTCTTTCTGGTAGGATTTTATTTAAAACTTTTGAATTGATATAAATGATATTTGTCTAACAGTTCTCTTTGCTCTATCCATCCCTGATTTAGGCATTGACTGTATTTGTGTCACAAAGGGAATTTAGTGGAATGTTTCCTTTTTCAATTTTGGGGAATAATTTGTCTAGTATAGGTATTCATTGTTTCTTAAATTTTTTGATAGAATTTAAATAATGTTTTATATAATTCACTTGTAAATCTGAATCAGATTTTTTCTTCTTTAGTAGTTAGCTATCTCTTTTTTAGTAGTTCCTTTGTAGCTAATTTCTTTATCTGAAACTAGATTAAGATTTTTATTTTATATTAGTCTGAGTATCATATGTGCATGTGCATTTATCTGTTTTTCTATATTTATATCTATATCACTATAGATACATATGTGATAATCCTCTATTCCTTTTAAGTTCTTGGTTTTGGTGACATAAAATTGTGTTCCAGTAGATTCTGATCATTCTTTATCATTTTCTTTTTTAAAAAAAACATTACCTTGTTTATGATTTATTTTAGTAACCTTATTTTCCTTCTTTTTGAGTAAAGTAGTTAATATTTAAAAAATAAATTGTTAGTCTTTTTTTTAAAAAAAGGTTTTAGTCCAGTTAATTCAGTAGTCTGTTTCCTGATTATCTTATTTTTCCTCCAACTTTCAGGACTTTCTCATGTGACATTACTTATTCTTATGCTAGTTCCTTCCCTCTTTTTTTTTTAGGCAATTGGGGTTAAGTGACCTGCCTAGGGTCACACAGCTAATAAGTGTCTAGTGTTTGGTCTGAGGCCGGATTTGAACCCAGGTCCTCCTGACTTCAGGGCCGGTGCTCTATCCACTATGCCACCTAGATGCCCCCTTACCTCCTTTTAAGGTTACCTTGTATCTACTCTGAATATTTCTTCTACATGTCTATTTGTGTGTATGTTGTATCCCTCATTTAGAGTGTGAAGTCCTTGAAAGTAGAGATAGTGTTCACTTTTTTTTGTATCCCTAAGGACTTGGAGCATTGCTTGACACGTAAATGAAGTTAGGGATTCTGAGTGGTAGAGTAAGGAGGGAGAACATTCCAATCATGGGGGTTAACCTATGCAAAGGCCGAGAGGCATGTAATGTGTGTGGGGAATAAGTAGGCCAATTTGACTAGAACAAAGGTATGTGAAAGTGAGAAATGTGTAATAAGTACAGAAAGCCATACTGCAAAGAGTTTTAAGGGCCAAATAGAAGAAGTTGTTAAATGAACAAGTAAGATGGCATACATAAAGCACTTTGCAATTTTTAATTCCTAACGTACACTATTATTATTATTCTAGACATGAAGGAGAGTCATTGAAGACCTGTATTATGGAAATATCAATTTGGGATCTGTGGGGGGGATGGATTAGAGAGAGAAGAGGCCAGATGCAGGTTGGATACCAGTTTGGAAGTGTTTTAGCAGTCCTGGTGAAATATAATGGTTGTGGAGGCTGTGTGAATGGAGAGAAAGGGACAGCCATGAGAGAGGCTGTACTGCATTGATGAAACTTGGCAACTGACTAGATATGGGATGGAGTAAGGGTAAAGAGCCTAAGATCACTCCTACTCTGTGAACCTGGGTGTTCAGGAGAATGATGACGTTGCAGAAATAAAGATGCTCTAAGGAGGTGTAGGTTCAGGGTGAGGGAGAGAATGAATTCAGTTTTAGACATTGAATCTGAGATGTCTATAGGAAGTCCTAGTGGAAACATCTAACAGAGATTCAAGACTGGAGTTCAAATGAGAGATGAGTCATTTGTATAAGAGTAGTCAAATTCCTTAGAGCTGATAAGCTTTCAAAGAAAGAGGAGCTTATAGAGAACAGGTATCTTAGAACAGAGCCTGGAGGAGGAAAAAAAAACAACTTTCACATAGGGAGAGGGGCATGGATTAAGATCCTGTAGAGGAAATTGAAATATAGTCAGACAAGTAGGAGGAGAATCAGAAGAGAACTATGTAATAACCATACAAAGACAAGAGAGTGAAAGCAGGGAATGGTCAGTAGTGTCATGTGATGAAGAGAGATAAAGAAGAACAAGGGTGAAGAAAAAGCCAGTAGTTTTACAATGACAGAGACACCATTGGTGACCTGGGAGAGAGCAGTTTCAGTTGAGCAGTGGGGATGGAAACCAGATTACAAAGGAAATTGAGTGGGAGGTTAAAAAAAAAAGTATAGACAGGGAGTGCTGGCTCTTTGGAATTATTGCTTTCCTTTCTTGATGCTTGCTAACCATTACTTTGATAATATGTTAAAGAATTTTGCCAGGAATCAAAGTCAAGATCATTGGCTTATATTTTGCAAACTCCATTCTTTTCCTTTGTTTTTTTGAAAATTAGTTTATTTGCCCTTTTTGAGTGCACAGCATTTCAAAGACACTGAAAATATCTCAGTAATCAAATCTATGAACCATTTCAGTACCTTTGGATGTAGTTCATCTTATCTTCTTTATCTTGTATATCAACTCCTCGATAGCTAGTTGTTTTTTCCTGTCCTTTCTTATCAAAGATCATTTTCTTTGGCAAAGAAAATGGAAGGAAAATGAGTTGAGAAACTCTGCCTTTTCTGTGGTATCAGTAACAATCTTCAGATATATCTTAAGCAGAAGTCTTATGTATTCTTTGATCCCATTAGGGATTTTTTTTTCCCCAAAAGAGCAAAACAAAATCCAAACAACTCCCCACCTTTTTGTTTTCTTAAGTTTTTCTTGCCCATTTCACCATACTTTTACATTTGTCTCCCGTTCCTCACTCTTGCATATCTTTTATGTATCTTCCCAAACATTTGTGAATTGCTTGTGTCAGCATGTTTCCCTTTCCTACTCATCAGAATAATTTCTTTTGTGTTATTCTGTGTCTTCAGAATTTCATTCTTGAAAAATCCTATACATAAGTAGTCCTACTGAATTAGAAGATCAGATTGATGCTAGAAATTATTATTGATATGGTGGGAGTGCTTCTTAATTAGCAACTCATCAGCCAGGGGAGACTATCAACCAGCTGCTTACTTAAAGTGCTCATGAAAAACACAGTGAAGTTACAATAATGATTCTGAGGAAACTTCATTATTAAATATGTCCCAGATAAACACAGAAGCAATAGCATAAAGGTAATAGCAAGATTATTTTAATATTTGCTCTTTTTTTCTTCCTTTTAAAGAATCAACCTCTACCTCATTGGCAATAAGCATGACTCTTGGATCCCTTGAACATTGAGATGAGATATTGCATTGAAAATATGAGAATTGAACCTTTTCTGGGATCATAATAGGATTAAAATAACTTAGGCTCAGCAAAGGGTGGCTAGGTAGTTATAGTGGATAGAATGCCAGGCCTGGAGTCAGGAAGATTCCTCTTCCTGAGTTCAAATGTGACCTCAGGCACTTGCTAGCTATATGGCCCTGGGCAAGTCACTTAACCCTGTTTTCCTCAGTTTTCTCATCTGTAAAACAAGCCAGAGAAGGAAATGGCAAACCACTCCAGGATCTTTGCCAAGAAAACCTCAAATGTGGTCACAGAGAGTTAGACATTACTGAAAAATGACTAACAACAGCAAGCTCAGAAAAAAAAAAACCAAAAACCCAAAACAAAACAACAACAACCACCCAATCAGTTTGTAATTATTAGATCAAAATTTGGCAAAGCACTATCTACTGGGCCAGGAGTGACCCTTTCCAACCTCCTCATACAGTTCTGGCGTATGAAAAACAAAATGCCTAACTGCTCTGCCATGATGTTTTGAATAACTAACTTGTTTAGAGCTTGTTCAGTTGTTTAGCTATCTGTCTGTCTGTCTATCTTATCTTTCCAGGCCTGTTATTTCACTGGTATAGAGAGCTGTCAGTATGTAAACTTCCTGTACTGATAAAGACCAGCAGTTCCTCTGTAGTATGGTTTGGAAAATTCCCTGGGACACTTAAAGAGTGACTTATCCACTCTCTTAGATCTAGTTTGCATCAAAAGCAGGACTTGAACCCAAGTCCTTGACATCAAGGCCAGTCATTCAATAGATCACACCACCTTTTATTGGCATAGGAGGCACTAAATATTTTCAAGTTCAAAAGTGAAATATAAAGAGACATTGTAGAATAAAAGAATGTTTGTAAAACAACCTTGTCATGAGAATTCACAGCAGTAGAAACAAAGGGAGTAGAGAATGAGGAATTTAGCCTTAACGATAGCTCCAAAGTCCCACAATTTTAAAATTCCTGCAATTTTCTTTTTTTCTTATACTCCCAAGTCTCTCTCTCTCTCTCTTTTTTTTCAGAAATTGTTTTTTATAACCTACTGAGTAGTGACTTTTCTGCTGGAAATTCTATCTCAGGAAAATCTGGGTTTTTAAGACTGGGACATTTTGCACACCATCATTTGTACAAAAATAGACCCTTAATTGATAGAGAGAATGCTTAAACAAATTCCCTTGGACCCATAGAGTCATTATTACCTCTGCTAGGATTATCCTCCCAATGTATAATTATGGTGACAGACATAGACAAATAGTAGTATATTCACTATCATAGTCCATTTAATGCTGTGGACTCTTATCAAAGCTGCTGACCCTGTCTCTTGCTTCTTTATAGATTTTATTTAAGGCATTGGCAGCCATAGCTCAGTCAAAAGCAAGGAAACTTACCTATGTCTTTCCAAATAAACTATTCGATTTCCAAGGTAAGAGTATGTGCTTTTAAATCAGGGACTAATAATATGCATAATTTGTATTATTGCTTTATGAATCAAAACCTCTGCTAATTTCAGCTCCCTGTATGCTGTCTCACATACATGTTTTAGTTTTGAATTTCTGCTTAAGTTTCTGTTTCTTAGGAATGAGTTTTGACTCCTGGTTTTTTTTACCAAGCGTAGGATAGGCATGTTGTACAAGTTTCCCAGCTCTTCTTCCTCTTTAAAAAAAAGTTTCTCTTGCTTATCCATCAGGCTAACACAGCCAAATTAATGATTTACCCAGTTATACTTACTACTTAAACTGAGGTTTCACAAATCCTTTTCTCCATTAGCCTTGATAGGTGCCGGAAGCTAGAAATAAGGAAGAGAGCTGGTTGATGGCAGTAGAAAACTTAAACAAAAGTTGGTGAGAGTTTGAGTGTTCTTATGTCTTTACCTCATGTCTACTTTTTGTTCTCTGACCATATCATCACCCTGACCCTATAAAGAACCTCACCTAGTCTCATCCCAAAGCCCAATAACACCCATGAGGTATTCAGCCAGGCTACTTGAATAAGCAATAAAGTAGATAGGGTGAGGAGCTCAGACACAGGCTGGGGAGAAGTAGAGGAGAGTTATTATTTTTTAGCAATTCTGAAGGATAGGTTCCATGTACTTAAGGACTCTCCCTTGTAGCCATGGAGCAAAAAAGGCTATGGTTATTCTCTTTCAATAACCAAAAATGCCTGGGTTTGTGAAAATAAGGTACAGTGAAAACAATTTTGACTGAATGATTTGGGGGAAAGGAATTGTTTTTTTTTTTTTAAAGAATTTCTTAGGATTGACCTAAAGTTCCAGGTGTGACATAGAGTTTTTTTTTTTTATCATTGAAAGAGAAATATGAATCAGAAGGAGACACAGAAACTCACAAATGCCTCCCTCCCATACAGACCAGTCTACTAAAGACCTGCTTAGACAGTTCATCTATTGGACATTTCCTATGTGTTTATTAAATCCAGAGCAATTTTGAAATTTGTAGCCAACTAGCAGGAAGGTTTAATTCTAAAGAATGAGTACATAGATAAATTAATGTTCAAACAAAATGTCATGAATGAGAAAGAGTGTGTGTGTGTGTGTGTGTGTGTGTGTGTGTGTGTGTGTGTGGTATAAGAAGTACAGAAGACTCTTAGAATTTCCAGAGCAGTGTTCTACAGGAGTTGTAGTCCTTTTTGGGATTTCCCATACCAGTATGTTTAAAACAGGCGAGGCAGCTAAGATGGTACAATGGATAGAGTCTGGAGTCAAAAAGACATGATTTGAATGTTGCTAGTATCTGGGCAAGTCAACCTTTCTCAGCCTGTTTCCTCTTCTATGAAGTGCACTTACTTCCTGGGTAGTAATGAAGATCAAATGAGTTAACATATGTTAGTACTTTGCAAGCCTAAATATAAATACTCCACTACAATGTGTCCAAAAAGTCTCAGTGCAGTCTTAAGCTTGAATAGCTTAAGTTTGAAAATGGAATGAAGGTAGCTTAGTGGTAAGGGAAAAGAACTGGTCAATTATCTGGAATATTTACAGTTTTCAAGGGTTAGAGATATTAGAGGAAATACACATCTACTTTACTTGAGGCTGACATCCAGTCCAGGGTTTGTGATCTGAGGGATTCAATACTGAAAGTTCAGTGAAAAAAGAGCAAGCCCTCTGTGATCAAACACCCAACAAAAGAATTTGCTATTCAAGAGAAATTTATGATTGAGTGGAAATGGTTAACATGGATGCTGCTGATGTTTTGCAGCGCTTAATTGGTGTATGTCCTTTGTGATTAGTATTAAAGGTATGGACTCTGATTAAAACTCTCCCCACAAATACAATACTTTTCCCATGTGTTCATTCTTTAGTTATTGCAGATTTCCAAACTCAGAATATTGCTTTTCCTTCATTTGTTTTATATCTGGAGTTTCTCTGGTGTGGATTTTGAGATGAACATTGAGATCTAGCCTTTGCTGGAAAACTCTGTCCCAGATATTATGTTTAAATGGTTTTCCTCATGTATGTTTTTTGATGTTTATTAAAGTATGAGAGCTGCCTGCATCCTCTCCCACATTAATCACATTTAAAAGCTTCTGTACTGTATACACTCTTTGATGAATGTTGAGAATATTTTTGAATGAGTCCTGTGTCACACTGATTGCATTTATAGGGTTTCTCACCATTTGGAGTCTATAATGTCTATAAAAATTTGCTTTATCTTTGGATTCTCTCCCACATTGATTTTATATATATAGAGAGATTTTCTCATATAGATACTCTGATGAACATTGAAGTTTCCCTTTGAACAAAGCCTTTGCCATATTTATCAGTGGATCCTCTGATGTGTATAAAAATATCAGAGCTACTTACATCTTCTTTCACATTAATCAGACTGAGAAGGTTTTTCTGGGTGCATTATTTAATTAAAACTGAGGGAAGCTCCTTGAATAAGATCATTTATCACACTGATCACATTTATAGGATTTCTTTTCTATGTGGATTCTATAATGTCTATAAAAATTTGCCTAATCTTTGAATTCTCTCCCACATTTATATATAGGGCTTCTCTCCATGTGGATCCTCTGGTGAACACTGAGGCTTGCTCTCTGAATGAAGTTTCTGCTATATTTGTCATATTTATAAAATTTTGCCTTAGTGGGAACTCTGATGAATATGAAGGATTTTTTTTAATCAGAGAAAACCACTTCACACATCTGGAACATTCCTTGTGCTTTTCCCCTCATGTGTTTGTTCTAGTGGTTAATGTCTTGTGATTTCCACATCAAAGTTTTCATACTGCAAATATATTCATAAGATTTCTAGTTAATATGGCCTTTAACTTGGTTATTTTGGCAGACTGCCTAACTCTTTTACTATAGAGAGATCTAAGCCAGGTGGATGTTGACCTAGATTTTCTGAGACTCTTGCCATGGGAGGATTATTCTGGAATATTGCTTTTGCCCTCAAGCTTTTTCTGGTTTATAAACCAGTCTTTGCTTCCTTATAAGAATTGTACTTCATTTAGCAAAGCTTCTTTGCCAGCTTATTGAGTGGCCTTCTTTGTTAAGTCTTGCCAGGATGCAGAGTCTTGATGGTCCAGGTTTCTGGTTCCAGCTTGCAAGGAACCAGTCCCTTGAAGATGCATCATGTAGTTTTCCCACATGGAAATGCAAATAGCCATATTTCTCCAGCCTTGTTGATGGAAAAGTGCATGTCTGTCTAGTTCTAGGGAATCTTACATTCCAACAGACCTGGTATGCTTCTGATTGCCAGATACTTAAGTTATTGTCATTCTCCAGAATTGCCACTAGGACAGTCTCTTCTAAATACACATGTGCGCGCACGCGCACACACACACACACACACACACACACACACACACACACACACACATCCCTCAGTCTTTCATCTTGAAGACTTATTATACAGTTTCTTTTCCAGTTGCCTGAAGTGAGAAATAATTGACTGTGGGTCTAGGCAAGATTCTTTTCAGAAATTTTAAACTATCCCATTCACTGGACTAGACAAAAACAACCCAAGCAGGCAGCTAGGTGGCAAGGTGGATAGAGGGCTGGAAGGAAGGAAGGAGCTAAGACACAAGGAAGCAAGAAAGAACTATGCCCAAACCCAGCTTCAGACACTTAAGAGCTCTGTGACCCCAGGTAACCTCCTTCTATTTCAAATTCCCCATCTGTAAAATGGGAGTAACAGTAAGCACCTACCTCCCAGGGTTATTATGAGGATAAATGATATAATATTTTAAAGTGCTTTACAAACCTTAAAGTACTATATTATTATTGTTGTTGTTGTTAATTATGTAGATGTAACCTCAGTTCCAAAGCCCATTAGTATGGGATTCTTTCCTCATTGGTAGACGTTAATGCCCCACCTTGGGATGAGGGCAATCTCGAAGCTTTGGAACTGGGGTTACATTACTTAACAGTCTGCTTGCTTTATTCTAAGACCTGAACTGATAGCTTCAGCTTGGGGAAGGACTCTGGATTCCTTCCTGGAGGGAAATCATTCCAGAGGGGTAGTTAGAGAGTCCAAAAAAACCAGTAGGTCCACAGTCCTCAAGACTCCATCATTAAAGCCAACCATAAAAAGGAAGCCACCTGGCTGGAAGAATTTTGGAATGCCAAGCCTGGAGAATAGCAAAATTTTCTGCTCAGACCCAGAAAAAAGAGACAAAGTGCTAGTTATAATTTTTTAAAAAAATCTATCATTTGAGAGGCAAGCTGGATTAATGTTTAGACGGCAGGACCTAAAGTGAAGAAGAATTAAGTCCTGCCTTTGACGCACATAAACAGTGTGACTGTGAGTTAAGCCTCTTAACCCCAGGTAGTTTTCTAAGTCTGTGAATTATCAGATGAGTTGTTGGAGTTGTATAGGTGGAAGAAATGTATGCATCAGCAATTTCCTATGCTGATGAAATAATAGGTCCAGATAAGGGATAACAGGTATAGTGGCTGAACCTATGATTTTATTGGTTACAGGGAACTTTCAGGTAAGGAAACTCCCTCCACCAATGTACCTCCATAGCTTATCTGTAAATATCTACATAAAACAAGACAAAAATTAATGAATTAGACGAAAGTGTGGTTATTAAATGTGCAGATGATACAAATCTGGCAAGGTAACTAATGAGCTGGATAATAATATCAAGATCCAAAATGATATGCTAATATATCGGGCTGAATTTATTAAGATAGAATTTAATAAAAATAAAGATAAAATCTTTTAATTGAGGTGAAAAATCATCTTTTAAGTTCAAGATGACAGAGGTGCCAGACATGGTAGTTAGGCTCAAAAAGACCTGAGGGTTTTTAGTGGGCAGCAAGTCCCTTATAAATCAGTAGCATGATATAGCAGCCAAAAAGTTAATGAGATTTAAAAAAATAAACATTTTATTGGAAACAGGATTAAATATTAATTCAAACAGGTCAAGTTGCTTAGTTCAAATGAATTAATTTCAACACATAGAGTACGATAACAATCTTTCAGTCACTGTCTCAGGTCTCCATCAGGATTCTTTATTTATTCTTAGTGACTTATACTCATGTGATTCCCTGTGTATGCTCCATTCTTCTTCTGAAATTTTTTTTTGCTTTTCATTGTCTCACGAAGCTCTTTCCAGATTCCTTTGCATTCCTCACATTTGTTGATCTTAATTGCATTGCAGCATTCAATTACATTACAATTTCACACTTGACTTAGCCATTTCCCTCATGCTTGGACATTCAAGTTGCCTCCAGTTCTTTGCAATTAATATATGTCATGGTACTATGAAAAGCTTTGAACAGATCATATATTTGGGTCTTTTTTTTTTTAAAAATACTTTCAGGGCATATTGGGAACAACAGAATTATTGGTCAAAGAGGTTGATTATCTTTGTAACATGTATTTAACAGCAGTTGTTTTGAAAAAGATCTGGAATTTTAGTGGACAATGAGTCAGCAGTACAACGTTACAAGCCAAAAAAAAAAAATCTTGGGTTGCATTAAAAAGGAATAGAGATCCTTGTAGGAATAGAGAAATGATAGTCCCACGGTACTTTACTTTTGTCAGAAAGGATTATTGTGTTCAGTTCTGGGCATCACTGTTTTAGAAGAGGATTGATAAGTTGTAAAGTCTCCAGAGGAGGGCAATCAGGCTGGTGAAGGGTTTTGAATTTATGTCATATGAGGATAGGTTGAAAGAACTGGAAATGTTTAGTCTAGATAAGAGAACTCAGAGAGACATGACAGATATCTTCAAGTATTCGGAAGGCTGTTTGAAGGAGAGATTAAATTTGTTCTGTTTGGCCCCAGAGTACCAAACTAAGAACAATGTGTGGGAGTTGCAAAGAAGACACTTTAGGATTGATATGAAGAAAAATTTCCTAACAATTTAGAACTATCCAGAAATAGGTGGGGCTGCCTTGAGAGGTGGCAGCATCCCCTTCCTCAGAGGAAGGCAAGCAGAGGCTGGATGATTATTTATTGAGTATGCTATGCTGGGAAATCCTTTCATTTATGGGTTAGACTAGATGGTTGCAGAGGTCCTTTCTAATACTTGAGTTCTATAATTTTGTGAGCATACCTGTTTTTGTACAACTATGCCATAAAATTTGCATTTTTGTCAAATTTGTGAGTATGATGTGGTATCTCAAAGTTGTTTTAATTTATATCCCTTTGATTATTGGTGAGGTTGAGCATTTTGCCAAGTAATTATTAATAATTTGTGTTCCCTTTTTCTACCTCCCTCCCTTTTTTCCCCCTTTTCCCTCCTATTGCCTATATGGCAAGTTAGATTTCTATTCCTAACTGATTATGTTATTCTCTTCTTGAGCAAAATCTGATGAGAGTAAGGTTCAAAGAATGCTCACCCCTCTCCCTTCTTTCCTTCTGCTGTAATAGGATTTTCTGTCTTTTCCTGTAATGCAATTTATCCTTGTCTTCCTCCTCCTTTCTCAGTACACTTTCTAAGATCAGATTAATCCACTTACTTGGATCCATTTAACCCACTTGATTAGATTTTTTTTTTATCATTACATCAAATTCAACTAATATCCACCCCCTTTATGTATACTCCTTTAACATGGTGTAATAACAATACAGTTCTCAGGAGTTACATGTGTCATCTTCCCTTGTAGGGATGTAAACAGTCTGCCCTTATTGACAACATTTTGTATCTTTCTGTCCCATTTACCTTTTTATGTCTTTCTTGAGTCTTGTACTTGAAGATCAAATTTTTTGTTGAGCTCTGGTCTTTTTATGAGGAAGGTTTGGAAGTCCCCTATTTCACTGAATATCCATCTCCTCCCTTGAAGGGCAGTTGATCCTTGGCTGCAATCCAGGCTCCTTTGCCTTAAGGAATATCATGTTCCATGCCCTGCAGTCTTTTAGTGTAGAAGCTGCAAGGTCCTGTGTAATCCTGACTGTGGTTCCCTGATATTTAAATTGTTTCTTTCTGGCTGCTTGCAGCACCTTCTCTTTCATCTGGTTATTTTGGAATTTTGCTATTATATTCCTTGGCATTGTCAATTTGGGATCTCTTTCAGGTGGTGAGAGGTGTATTCTTTCTATGGTTATTTTACCTTCTGGTTCTAGGACTTCTGGCAGTTTTCCTTTATGATTTCCTGAAAGATACTGTCCAGGCTCTTTTTTTCATCATGATTTTCAGGTAGTCCAATGATTTTTAAATTGTCTCTCCTAGATCAATTTTCCAGGTAGGTTGTTTTACCGATGAGGTATTTTATGTTTTCATCTATTTTTTCGTTTTTTTGTTTCTGTTTGACTGATTCTTGCTCTCTCATAGAGTCATTAGTTTCCATTTGTCCAATTCTAGTTTTTAACAGATTGTTTTCTTCTGTTAGTTTTTGTACTTCCTTCTTCAATTGGCCAATTGTATTTTTAAGGGATTTGTTTTCTTCAGTGTACTTTTTTTCCAATTGGCCAATTGTATTTTTTAAGGACTCTTCTACCTCTCTCATTAGACTTTTAAAATCCTTCTTGAGCTCTTCTAAGAAGGCTTTTTGGGCTTCAGACCAGTTCATATTCCCTTTTGATGTTGCAGATGTGGGTTTGTTGACAGTGTTGTCCTCTTCAGAATTTCTGTCTTGATCTTCACTCTTCTCATAATATGAATCTATGGTACATTTCTTTTTACTCATGGTTTCTTTATTCCCTGGCCTTTAAAGAGATTGAGCTCTCCTGCTGGGGAACAGAGGGCACTGACCCAAGCTTCTTGTGTTGGGAGCCTAGGTCTTGGTCACTGGCTTTGTGTGCTGGGGCCTCTTATGTTGGCAATTGGAGGCTGTAGGGTTCTGACAGCTTACCTGGCATTGGGCTGGAATCAGCAAGGCTGGGACTTTAGGAAGTCTTTAGGTTGCTTTCTTCAGCTCCTTTCAGATGAATGCTGCAGGGTGCTTATCTGCCTGGGGTCCTTTGTAGTGCTGCTTCCCTTATTTTTGCTGAGGCACTGGGAGATCCGTTTGATGGGCTGAGGCACTGCTGTTCCTCATCTTTCTTCTAGTTCAGCTGTTCTAGGTTTTTTTTTTCCTGAGGTGATATTTTCTGGGTTTTCAGAGGCTGATAGGGGAGGGTGAGAGTGATTGCCTTTTTACTCCACCATCTTGACTCCCAGAAGCCCACCATTGGGATTTTTAAACATTTCCTTATACAATTTTATATAAGGTTTTTATCCGTCATATTTATTATAAATATTACTCCCAACCTACTACATGTCCATTCATTTTAATTATATTTTTGTTATATAAATTTTAATGTAGATAAGTACATTTTTATTATCTTCAATAATTAATTTCGTTTTCTGAATTAAAAAAAAACTTCTGGGGTCAGGTAGGTGGCGCAGTGGAAGTCAGGGGGACCTGAATTCAAATCCGGCCTCAGACCAAACACGTGACACTTACTAGCTGTGTGACCCTGGGCAAGTCACTTAACCCCAATTGCCTAAAAGCAAAAAAAAAAAAAACCCAAACCTCCAAAATGTAACAAATACTCTTCCATTTTAAAACTGTTTAACTTGAAAAGTCTATAAGCCAAGACTAAAGTGGAGGGAGAGTTGGTGGATGACTTTTTGTTCTGCTCAGTGCAGCATCTGAGGCTGAGATGCAACAAAGTATGGAACAATTCTCTTCCACTTGTACTAATTTTGGCCTGACAGTTAACAAGAAGATAACACAGATTCTTCACCACCAGCACCACACTATCCATATGTGGAACCATTAGTTACGGCAAATGGAGAAATATTGAATGTTGTGGATAAGTTCACTTACCTTGGCAGTATAATTTCCAGGGATGTACACATAGATGATGAGGTTGACACATGCATTGCCAGAACCAACTCAGCATTTGGAAGGCTCTGGAAGAAAGTGTGGGAGAGAAGAGGTATTAGGCTGCCTAGCGCATTAAAAGTCTACAGAGCCATTGTGGTGACTTTATTGTTGTATACCTGTGAAACCTGGACAGTTTACCAAGTCCGTGCCTGAAAATTGAACTGCTTCCATTTAAATTGTCTTAAGAAGATTCTGAAGATCACCTGACAAGGTAAGGTACCAGACACTGAGGTCTTTTTTCCAAGCTGAACTGCCGAGCATTCAAACTGCTGCAGAGAGCACAACTCTGATGGGCCAAATGCCTAAAAGAGGCTTTTATGGAAGACTCACACAAGGTAGCCACTCACATGGAGGTCAGAAGAAGCGATCCAAAGACACTCAAGTTTTCTTTGAAGAACTTTGGTGTTAGTTGTGAGACATGGGAGACATTGGCACAAGACTGACAAGAATGGCCCGCCCACATCAAAGAAGGCCCTATGCTCTTTGAGCAAAGCGGAATAAAAGTAGCTCAAAAGAAACATGAGATGTGCAAATTTAGAGACCTCTCCATTTCGAATATTCATGTAGACTATTTGTGCCCCACTTATGGTAGAACTTTCTGGGCTCATATTGGTCTAATTAGCCACAGTTGGACATGTTGTACATTGACCCCAACATTGTGATGTCTTTTTGTTCATCTTCAAGCATGAAGGACAAACAACAATAACAACAATTTACAATAAATTTCTCTTTAGATCACATATCCAGCTAGAATTTACTGAGAGATAAGGTATAAGATGTAGGTACAAATCCCACAAATATGTTGAGACACACATATAAGGTACAAATATGACCAGGACACACTTGTAGATTGGTAATTCACCAAGTCCACTGCTGTAGGACCATCTGGTCATATGGTCTTCCTTTTGGGCCTGCTCCTCACCAATCTTACTTAGCATGATGTCTTTGTAGTCTCTCCTGGGTAATATTCTCTGCTGATCTCACAAGTCTGTTATTCAGTGTATATCTTATTCTGCAGGGGTGGCTGCTGGTTGCTGCCAGCTTTGACACTGAACACGAGGTTTTGGGGCATCTCTCTGCTTCCAGATCCTGTTTTCAGTTAGAGTCTTTAAAATGCTGCCTTTCTCTTTTGGGAGGAATGGACCCTGCCATCGACTCTCTTGGCTTAAAGCTCAGAGACTTTTCTGCTGCTTCTTTTCAGGAGGCAGGTGCTTTAACATACTTAGCTGTAGGACTATGGGACCTAATAATTCTCTGTAGACTATCAAATTGCCCAATATTTCAGCTAGTTGGTATAAAATGATTTTCCATTGGTCCACTCTCTGACTTGTTCACCTGCACACCAAAGTTTCTTTTCAATACTATTATTGTGTTGAAGATCTTTTAAATGATCTTGGGCACACTTTTTTCCCCTGCCAGAGCTTTGCTTAACCAAAGCCATAACTGGATGGTAGTCTTCATCCTGCTGATCTCTCAACTGAGAAACATACAGTTTGTAAAAACACACTCTATTTCTCTACCTTCTGATAATCCATCATGCAAGTCTCTAGGTAGCATGTGCTTTCCATGGAAAACATTGGGTGTAAGTCTCATACTTTGAGAGATTGATACTATTTGGGGAAAGTAAAATCAGGTTCCTAGAAGCTCATGTCTCCTCCCTTTTGACCCAAATATCCAAAGTCAGCATGTAGAATTGTCATGGCCATAGAGAAACATGCCTTGGGTAGTATAAGTTGCTTCCTAGTAGTATGTGAGGGATTAATTACAGTCTCATACAGTACTTAGTTGTACTATTCACTCTAGTTTCTGTCATTGTCTCAATAGGTGACATCTGTAAAATGAAGTTAATATTTCCAAGGTTTACTTCCTCACTTCATTGCTTGTAGCCATTCTCCTGATGACCCCTTCATCTGTTCTCAGAATTCTTGCAAGTCTTTTTTGCTCTTAATTACAATTGAGGCAAAAGAACTGATTCCATGAAAGAAAGCTCACATACACTGTTGACACTATACATTCTTTGATGGAAACTGTTAGTTGCCTAACTCCTTCAGTAAAAATCCTTTTTGACTGACTGATCTATCCTAGCCTATGAAAGGGCTAGAACTCTCTACACTGAGCGACAAGACCATTCTGTACTTGGGGTACATCAGAATATGCTTGATGTTCACTAAGGAAATATCTGGTGATATCTGGAAGGTGAACACGTTGGCTATGATATGTCCATATGTGGCAGACATCTATGGCATGACAGTGTTGACTGGGGCCTAAATAAGAGGGTGATGATGGTGCTAGAAATGACTAGCTAAGGTAAAAAGAACAATTGAGAAGCTTTTTTGTGTAGGCAATATAAATATAGTTTGAATAAGAAGGAAAATAAGTAATTTGGGAAAAAAAATTCACAGGAAATTTCTCTGATAGAGATCTAATTGTGAAGACATAAATAATTGTATAACTCTAAGTATAAGAGACTCCTCAATAATTGTGTACAAAGGATATGAACAGACAGTTCTCAAATGAAGCACAAAAATGCAAGCTATCAACAACCATATGAAAAGATGTTCCAAGTGACTAAAAATAAGAAATATATGTGAAAACAACTCTGAGGTTCTATTTCACCCTTATCAGATTGGCAAAGATGATAAAAGAGGAAAATAGCAATCATTAGAGAAGATGTGAGAGGACAGAAACACTTTATATCTCTTAAAACAAAAGATACTAGTATTAGGCATGTATAGTAAGGACAAGAAGTCAAGGACAGAGGGAAAGTATCCAAATGTTAAAGAATATTTCTAGCAGAACTTTTTTTTGTAACAAATAAGTACAAATAAAATGTGTCCATAAATCATAGAATTGCTGAACATATTATGACATATGATTATAGTAGAATTTTATGGTACAATAAAGGATGTGGAAAGATTTGTATTAACTAATATAGAGTGATTTTAGCAGAACCTGGAGGAAAAAAGCATAAAATTAGAACAATAACACGAGTAGAAATATTTTTTAAAGACATTGGAATTATAGCAAGCACTGTAATCAAGTACTAATCATGACTTCAAAATATTGAGGTTAATTGTATCTTCTACCCCTTGGTAGAGAGGTAGAGAATTGGACATGTATAGTGTGTGTGTGTGTGTGTGTGTGTGTGTGTGTGTGTGTGTGTGTGTGATATGCTTCTCATTTGTTTTCTGGGCTGATTTATTCACTCCGGCCTGCTGTCATACTACCAGGTCTAGGTTTCCAGAGAAGGACCACCTCCATGTGGGTACACTCAAACTCTTTAATGGTCCTAGTATTAATCCTACTGTTGGAGAATGTAGAATTCTTAATCTCCCCACTGGTGTACTTTCATTTACACAAATCCAGCTACTTACAATGATAGCACATTACATTTTAAACATAATCATTTATGTCATAATAAGGTGAAAGCAATAATAATCACACCATAAATATCCATATAGGGAAAATGTGGGAATAACATGCCACAGTCCACATATATGACTCAGTCACACTTTCTACTAATGTACTCAGTATATGTGGAGTAGAGTAGGCACATAGGGAAACCTGGCAGGAAAACATGCAAGTGTGGAAAAACTCATATGCTTGAGGTCACTCACAACTCTGGAACTATAAACCTTAGTGTTTTCTTTCTGTCTCAGTAACTGTTCAAAAAGTTCCTTGATGAACGTATTTCTGTTTTGAACAGATGCTTCCATTGCTAAGCTGAGCTGATCCATGCTATGCTTGACTAACACTTAACTGGGTATAACATCTTACCTAAACTGTTTGTACTGGGTGACTTCTCTGATTCTCTTCTTCTAAGCTGTTCCTCTACTCAATTGGATTTACTCCTTAATAGTAACTTCAGTACCCATCATTTATAGTTTTAGGTTTAGCTGACTCCTTCACTTCTATTAGAGAGAGGGAGGGACAGAGGGAAGGGGGGGGGAAAGCAGTCTTAACACTACAATTCTGAAATCTGTCCTTTTACCTCTTTGTTCCCATCCCCACACTCCACCTCTCTGCACCCCTCTCGTCTTCTCTACTATCTTTCCATCTCTTTCACTTCTCTTTTCTTTCTGGGTTCACACTCTGGGTCCTCAGAACAACTCCATCTTGGCTTATGGTTAGTAACTAAATTCTCATCATCTATAATCTATGATCAGGTAAATTATATTTGTTATACAATCATAGAAAAGTTTTGGCATCTATATTTTCCAAGTTATTAACCTAAATATATTAAATTATTAATATGACACAAACAGTTATTAATATAAATATACACACAAAACAAATATAAACTATTAATATAAAATTTATTAAATTATTTATATATAAGTCACTTGATCTAATGTCCTATGGCTTATCACATTCAAATAAGTAACTGATATCTTAGAACTCTGAGTCAGACTTAATCTAAGTAAAATCTTCTTTTAAGAATGCTGAAATACAGATCTAGAAGTGGTATTGCTGAGTGAAAGGATATGTACAATTTTATAGCCCTTTGGGCATAGTTCCAAATTGCTCTCCAAAATGGTTAGTTCATTTCACAGCTCCACCAACAATGCATTACTGTTCCAATTCTCCCACATCTTCTCCGACATTTATCATTGTCCTGTTTTGTCATGTTAGCCAATCTGATAGGTGTGATGTGGCACACCAGAGTCATTTTGATTTGCATTTCTGTAATCAATAGTGATTTTGTGTATGTTTTTCATATGACTATAGACAGCTTTAGTCTCTTCTTCTGAAAACTGCCTGTTCATATCCTTTGACCATTTATCAGTTGGGAATGACTTGTATTATAAATTTGCCTCAGTTCTCTATATATTTTAGAAATGAGGCCCTTATCAGAGACACTGGTGGTAAAAATTCTTTCCCAATTTATTGCTTCTCTCCTAATCTTGGCTGCATTGACTTTGTGCAAAACTTTTCAATTTAATCTAATTAAAATTATCCATTTTGAATTTCATAATGTTCTCTATCTCTTGTTTGGTCATAAATTTTTCCCTATTCCATAGATCTGAGAGATCTATGGGAAAAGGATACACATGTACAAAAATATTTATAATAGCTCTTTTTGTGGTGGCAAAGAGATTGAGGGGATGTCCATCAATTGGGGAATGGCTGAACAAGTTGTGGTATATGAATGTAATGGAATACTATTGTGCTATAAGAAATGATGAGCAGGCAGACATAAAAAAAAAACCTGGAAAGACTTACATGAACTGATGCAGAATGAAATGAGCAGAACCAGGAGAACATCAGTAACAGCTACATTGTGCGATGACTGACTTTGATAGACTTGACTCTTCACAACAATGCATGAATCTAAGACAATTCCAAAAGACTCAAGATGGAAATTGCTATCCACTTCCAGAGAAAGAACTATGGAGTCTGAATACAGATGGAAGCATACTATTTGCTCTCCTTTTCCTTTGTTGTTTTGTTTTATTGCTTCATTCTCATGGTTCCTCCCATTAGTTCTAATTGTTCTTTACATCATGACTAATGGGAAAATATGCTTAATATGAATTATAAATAGAGCCTATATCAGATTGCACGCTGCTGTCATGAGGCATGGGGGAGAGGAGTGGGAAGAGAAAATTTAAAACTCAAAATCTTATGGAAGTGATGTTGAAAACTAAAAATAAATTAAGTAATTATCAAAAAAAGAATGTTGAGAGGACCTATGCCCTAATCAAGCAAATTGTTAAGGCAGAAATAACTCATAATGTATACCTTAGACAAGTGAACTCACTCTCCTAAAGGGTCATTCCCTTACATACACATTCTTAGACATGTCCAGTATGCTGTTTTGTTTTGCCTGACAATACATATGTTGTAAGAGAATGTTTCTACTTAGCGGGTTTGCAGGGGAGGAAAGATGGATTAATGGGTAGTATTTAACATATTTAATAATAGACATAAAAAGAAAGTTTTAATATTTTATTCACTGAAATTAATTTAACCTTAAATAGTAAACAAGTTTAGATGACTGTTTTGATATTAAATATTAAGGGTTTTTTCAGTATTAAGCTTTAAATAACATCTTTGAAAACAAGAACAAAAAAGTATAAGGTACTATATAGATGAATGTTTTATTAATGGCAAGTTGTTCATTTTGCAGTTCAGCTAAACAGGAAGGGGTGGGGGACTAAGCAATCATAGATTTAGCCTTGGAAGGGAACTTAAGACCCAAACCCCTAATTTCACAGATGAGAAAACTGAAACCAAGGAGGTTAATTGATTTGTCCAAGGCAGTATAGGTAGCAAATGACATAAGTAGGGTATGGATGCTGATCCTCTGACTATTTCTGCTGTACCATGATGTAGTAAGATCCTGATGTGGTTTTACTCTTTAACTCTTCAACTGACAGGACCCTGGAGCACCTTTTCATCTTTTAATTTCACCTCAGATAGCATTTTATTTTGAATCTCTCCTGTTATGCATTTACCATACCTTATTTTGTTTCATTATTATCTCAGTTTCTGTTACATCACCTTACTTGATAGCAAGTGCTACGAAAATAGACTTCCTGTCTTGTGTAAAACTTGTGTCTCTCCCAGTACCTACCATGGTACTCTGTACACAGTATGCACTTAATAACTTTGTTAATTTGAATCCAAATGAATTGATTTCTAGGTGCTCTGACTTTGGTCCTGACAGAAATAAGTGATAAAGAACTTTAGACAAATAGAGAGCTCATATGGCTGGTGGTGTCACACGGACGGATTCTGTGGCAGACTGGGTTTGAATAAGCAGCAGCAAGCTTTGATCTATTCTTGTGATTATGCTATTTGGATAAAAATACAAAAGAACATTATGATTCCGCATGCTCCTGATGGCACAAATAAATGTCAGAGGGTGATTGAGGGCTCAGAAACAGCAGGTTTAATCAAAACCTTCATTTTCCAACTATATGTGGTAAGGAATGTTTATCATAGAGGAAATCTAATTTATGGAGCAAGAGTGTTACAAGGGTCTTGAAGTGGCTGAGATGTTCTCTGTAGAATTTGCTCCATCTTCCTTCATACCCCAGAACATGCCCTGATGGTGGCATGTTTTGAGCTTTGGTTTTTCCTCCCCCTTTCTCAGAAGATGATTTTCTTTTTTTAAATTTTTTAAATTTTTAAAAAAATTTTTTTCCCGACCTGTTTGTTGTTTTATTTATTTTTATTTATGTTTTTTTTTCCATATGCTTTTGAGTTGAAAATTTTTTTCCCTTTTCCTCCCCCCCACCCTCCCCAAGACGGCACACAATCTGACATAGGCTTTACATTTACATACCCATTAAACATATTTTCACATTAGTGAAGTTGTAAATAAAAATTAAAACCAATAGGAGGAACCATCAGAAAGATGAAACAAAACTCAACAGAAGGTAAAAATAAGTGATAGCAATTCGACTCCCATAGTTCTTTCTTTGGATGTGGACAGAATTTTCCATCCCGAGGCCTCTGGAGATGTCTTAGATCCTTGTAATGCTGAGAAGGGTTCAGTTTAACAATATTAGTCATTGCATAACATGGCTGTTATTGTGCACAAAGTCCTCTTGGTTCTGCTCACTTCACTCAGCATCAGACCATATAAGTCCAGAAGATGATTTTCTTGGAAAGACATTTGGAAGTGCTGCTCGTGGTGAAGGCAGGAAGTGTTCCTGAGACTAAAAGGGAGTTGACTAACAGGAAGTTAGTTTAGTGCACTAAAAAACTGCTAAAATTGTTGATCTAGTCTTCAATCAATCAACATTTATTAAGTGCTTACTACATGCCAGGCACTGTGCTAAGTGCTGAGGATACACAGAAGCTAAAGATAGTCTATGCCCTCAAGAAGCTTACAATCCAAGGGGAGACAACAGGCAAACGAATAGATACAAAGCAAGTTATATACAGAATAAATAGGAAATAATTAACAGAGGGAAGGCACTATTGGTCTTTTGTGACTTTAAATTCTATTTCCCTCCTCGTAGTTTGGCCTGCTGGTTTCTAAGAATGCCTTCAACTCATGGATCAAATGAGATAATATAAAGTGCTTAGCAGAGTGCCTAGCACATGGTAGGCACTTAATAAATACTTATTCCCTTTCTCTCCCCCTTCATGGACTTTGTGCACATCAGGATCTTATCCTTTTCTAGTAGCTATAAGGACTTGAACCCACAACTCTTTGGTTGGTCTTTTGCTCGGCACTTTCTGCTGCTCCTGCCTATGCCACCGTGATTATAGTGTTTGCAGTCAGCCTTTGCAGCCCCAGTTCATCCTTTGTAATCCTGTTAGGACAGGATGGGATACCAGATCGGACTCTCACCATGTAGGACAGTTAGAGTTACAGGGAACTCTAGTAATTCCTGGGTGCCAAACTCTATTATCATTTGGCCACTAACACTGTCCTCCTCAAAGTACCATACAGAAACTTGCCCTTGCCACTTTCTTGAACCTCTAGAGTGGTTTGGCACCATGAGATCATGCCTGGCTTCAAGAGAAGCCATCCTACTCAGAAACATCTCCCTGTAATATTGATAACAGATCACAGTTTTTTCCTTTATGCCCTACCATTTACAAAGCTCTTTATTCACTACAATTATGAGGGGGAGTTAGTGCAAGTGTCATTGCCCCCTCTGGTACAAATGGGGAAACTGAGATGTGGAGAGGAGAAGTGGCTTTCCTAGTTCCACATGGCTAGAAAGTGAAGGTGTAGGACTTGAGCCCAGCTTTCCTGATTCCAGTGTTCTCTATAGTAAACCATGTTGCTGTAAGGAGTCTTTTTTTTTTCTTTCTCAGGACAATTTTGCCATACCCTGGATGTGATTCTCTGGAGAGATTGTTAAAAAAAAAAGTAGGATTCATTGTCTCTATTATTACAAAAAAGTAGCATTAAAGTTTGTGTTTGTGTCCGTGTCCGTGTGTGCATGTAAGTATGCAGGCATACCAGTGCGCTCGGGCATTTGTATTAGTGAGGGAAAAAGTTAGACTAGTCACAAAAGTAAAATTATTGTACCAAGTACTACCAGATTAAGCCCATAAAAATAGTTAATGTGACAAGATATTTCACAAATGGGATTTTAGATGCGATGCTGAATTTCTTTAACACTACAGAAGATATCCATTAATTTTTGTTGCATTTTGAGTTAAGGTGGAGCTAACAGCTTGCTAACAGTCTTAGGATGATGGAAAAGGGGAGAGGAGGAATCAGTGGAGGAGACATTGTATATAAAGTAAGCAGTGGATTTTTATTTGCTAGTTTTGTGAAAGTTTTCTCAAAAATGATCTGATAAGCAGGTATCTGGGTACATGCCAGAGATTGGTGGATCACTTGAGCTCAGTAGTTCTGAGCTGTGATAGGGATGAGATCTATAAAATGTCTGCACTAAGTTTAGCAGCAATATGGTGAGCCCCCACGCTGCTTAAGAAGTGGAGAACTGGCCCAGGTTAGATTCAGAGCAGCTCAAAGTTTTCATGCCAGTCAAGAGGGTAATTGGAAAGTGAGTGATTAAAGAATTGTGGTAAGATGGCAGAATATGACAGGAAATTACCTGGCTCTCCCCAAACTCCCCCCAAAATAACTTAAAATAACACCTCAAAGTGAATTTTAGTTGATGTAAAGCAGTCATCCAGCCTAAGACAACTTGAGAAGTTAGGAAAGATTTGACTTACCACAGTGGTCTGGCCAAAAGGAAGTATAGATACTTCAGTCAACAAATAGCCAGCTCTGGGGGTAGCTGCATGGTAGCAGCCTCAGCTTGGGGAAATTTTGCTCCAGCTGTGGGAGGCTGATCAGCAGATGGGAGGGGGTGACCTGCTGGTGCTAGATGTGAGGCCCAGGTGCACTGGTTGAACATGGTTCCAGGCTGTGGCTGTGAGTGAGATGAGTGCAATTACAAAGGGTAGGGGCCTGGTTGCTTGTGGTAACTCACAGGATAGTGGAGTCCTTTTTTTCAGCTCCAGGGCAGAGGGGCAAGATAACATTTGCAGCTACAGAGGGACCTCTAGAGCATTTGTGGTGGCAGCAGTGCTAGGGCTCTGATCATGGCCCAGGGGCAAAGAGGGTACTTGAGGTCACTCATAGATCAAAATCAGTTGGAGGAGCAGTGATCATTCCTGGCCTTGGATCACAGTACATGGGAAGAACCAAAAAGTCAAAGACCTTCTAGATAGAGCTCTGAAAAAACCTGAAGCCTGAGATATTACCCCTTGTACCCCAGGAGCAGAGCCTGACCCTGATATAAGTTAACAGCCAATAGATAGGCTATTAAAATGAGTAAATAACAGAGAAAGAACCTAACCATAGATAGTTACTATGGTGATAGAGAAGATCAGGGTTCAAACTCAGAACAAGAGAATGAAGTCAAAACAACTATTTGTGAAGGTTCAAAGAAAAATGTAAAATGGTCACAAGCCTAAAAAGAATTCTTAGAAGAGCTCAGAAAGGACTTTAAAAATCAAATAAGAGAGAAAAATTAGGAAAAAAATGAGTAATGCAAAAAAAATCATGAAAATTATGAAAAGAAAGTCACCCAATTAAAAAAAGAGATTCAAAAACTTACTGAAGAAAATAATTCCTTAAAAATTAAAATTGGGTAAGGGGAAGCTAATGCCTTCATAAGACATCAGGAAATAATAAAATGGAATCAAAAGAATGAGAAATAGAAGAGAATGTGAAATACTAGAAAAACAACTGACCTAGAAAACAGATCAAAGAGAGAGAATATAAGAAGTGTTAGACTACCTGAAAGTTATGATCATAAAAAGAGTTTAGACACTATACTTAAAGAAATTATTATGGAAAATTGCACTGAACTCTTAAAACTAGAGAGTAAAATACCAATTAAAAAAAAACCCTGATCATTATGTGAAAGAAAACCCAAAATGAGATTTTACTGGAACATTATAGCTAAGTTTCAAAGCTCTCAGGTCAAGGAGAAAGTATTACAAGCAACTAGAGAGAAACAGTTTATATATTGTGGAGCTACAGTCAGGATAACACAAGCTTTAACAGCTTCTACATCAAAAGACAGGAGGGTGTGGAATATGATATTCCAGAGAGCAAAGGATTTGGATTTGCAACCAAGAATAACCTACCCAGCAATGCTGCGTGTAAGCCTACAAGGGAAAAATGGATATTTAATAAATTAAGGAACTTTTGGGCACTCTTGAGGAAAAAACTAGAACTGAACAGAACATTTTACACACAGATACAAGAATCAGGAGAAACATAAGAAGGTAAACATGAAAGATTAATCATATGGAGTTTAATAAGGCTTAAGAAGTTAACTTGTAAACTTCTTACATGGAAAAATGGCATTTATAATTTGAGAATGTTGTAATTAACTAGGGTAGTTAGAGTATGCATAGATAGAGGGGTTGGGGTTGAGTTGATTATGATGGGATGATCCTAAAAATAAAATTGGTTTAGGGAAAGGCAAAATGGAGAAAATTATCCCATACAAAAGAGGTGTGAATGGAAGAACTGTTATAGTGGAGGTCTGGTAGAGTGGGAACCTTATTCTAATGGGAACTGGGTAAAAAAAATGGAATAACATATACATCTAATTGGGTATAAAAGTCTTTTTAACTTACAGAGAAATAAGAAGGCAAGGGGATAGTATTAGGGAGAGACTCTTAGAAGGGTGTGTAGATTAGGGAGCAGTGGTCAGAAATAAATTAGATTTCTGAGGAGGCATAGGGCAAAAAGAGAGAGAAGGATAAACAGTGGGGAAAAAATAGGATGGAGGGACATGCAAAACTAGTAATTATAATTTTGACAGTGAATAGGATGAACTCACCCATAAAGGTGGAAATGGATAGCAGAATGCCCCTCAAATTATCAGGAGTTATTTTACCCAAGTATATGCCAATATATTTAACAATATAAGTGAAATGGAAGAATACTTACAAAAATATAAACTGCCCAGATTAACAGAAGAGGAAATAGAATATGTAAATAAGCCCATTTTAGAAAAAGAACTTGAACAGGTCATAAATGAGCTTTCTAAGCAAAAAGCATTAGGACCAGATGGACTTACAAATGAATTCTACCAAACATTTAAAGATCAACTAATTCCAATATTAAATAAATTATAAATTATTTTATTTAATAGGCATAACGGGCAAAGAAGGAGTCCTACCAAATTCCTCTTATGAAACAAATATGCTGCTGATACCTAAACCAGGAAGATCAAAAACAGAGAAAGATAATTATAGACCAATTTCCCTAATGAATATTGATGTAAAATTTTAAATAAAATACTGCCTATGAGACTACAACAACATGCTACAAAGATTATACATTGTAACCAACTGAGATTTATATCAGAAATGCAGGGCTGGTTTAATATTAGAAAAACTATCAGCATAATTGACCATATCAATAATAAAACCAACAAAATAATATAATTATCTCAATAGATGCAGACAAAGCTTTGGACAGAATACAACACTGATTTCTGTCAAAAACACTTGAAAGTATACATATAAATGTTTTTTCCCCTTAAGATGATATTATGCCTAATAAATAAAATAATTTATTTAATAAATAATCATCAGCAAGCATTATCTGTAATGCAGATAAACTAGAGACTTCCCAATATGATCAGGAGTGAAATAAGGATTCCCATTGTCACCAATATTATTTAATATTGTATTAGAAATGCTAGCAATGGCAGTAAGAGAAGAAAAAGAAATTGAAAGAATCAGAATGGGCAATGAGGAAGTAAAACTCTCCTTTTGCAAATGATATGATGATATACTTGGAAAATCCTAGAAATTCAACTAAAAATCTAGATGAAACAATCAATAATTTTAGCAAAGTAGAAGGACATAAAATAAACACATGCAAAGTCCTGCAAGAAGAGATAATAATAGATATTTCATTTAAAATAATCATGGGTAATATAAAATATCTAGGAGCATGCCTTACAAGATAAACCCAGGAACTATATGAACATAATTATAAAACAATTTTTATACAAATAAAGTTAGATTTAAATAAAGATTATTAATTGTTCATGGGTGGGCAGAGCCAATATAATAAAAATGACGGTTTTACCTAAACTAATGTACTTATTCAGTGCCATCCCAATTAAACTACCAAAAAAAATTTTATTAAGCTAGAAAAAATAATAACAAAATCCATTTGGATGAACAAAAGGTCAAGAATAGCAAAAGAATTAATAAAAGATATTAAAGAAGGAGGTCTAGCAGTACCAGGTCTTAAACTGTATTATAAGGTGGTAATTATCAAAACAGTCTGGTACTGGCTAATGTCTTCTTGCCTACATTAGTTTTGGTCTCATTTAGGGCCTCTGCAAAGGCTGGTTAAGTTGTGTGATGAAGTATTTAAGCTCTGCCTCAAATGTGGCTCTCCAGAATGTTTCTAAGGGTTTCAGTGATCCTCTGTTTTCTTCCTACCCAATCAATTTCTCAATAAGAACAAAAACACTGGAAATCTGGGCTGCCCATTGACTTTCGCACCAAGGGCAGTTTCTGTTCTGTTGCATGTGCACTGGGTGGAATGTTAGGAAAAGGAGAATTGGATGATGACATTTCAGTCTTGCTAAGTTGGCAGTTATTCTTTGTTTGCAGGCAGGGATCATTTCTTACCCATCTTTGAATCCCTAGCACTGTCTCTTGAGCATAATAGATACTTTAACCATCTTGGGTGGTGGTGGTGGTGGTTATAGACCTGAGATTTCAATGGTATAGGAAACTACCATTGTGGAAATTCTCTCCACCAAGGAGATCAGCAACCTGTCTGTAGTTTAATCTTAGAAAGTTGATTGGGCCGTTGAAAAGTTAAATGACCTGTTCGTGGCCACACAGCTAATATATCTTAGAGGTAGTATTTCAACCTCGTTTCTCTTAACTTCAAAGTCAGCCTCTATCCATTATGCCATATTACCTTAAAAATGTGATTGATGAATGAATTTAGTATTCATCATGAAATGCAGTGGAGGCCCAACAGATGGAAAGTAGGCTCAGTACAGTGTAATTGAAACATTGGTTAGTGTGCATAGGAAGGATCCCTGAATCTCTTGTTATGCCATATCTCTGTGATTGTGCTTTGCTTAGACCTTGTTTTGTGTAACAGATATTCCAGAATAATAGCCAGGTGGAATTCTGACTTGACTATCCCCAACTTCTAGGAAGTTCTAGGGACCCATGTGACCCTCATCTTCTGTAGTAGAAGTAGAGTTTGCCTTGAATGGGGCTGAACTCAAACACAGGTAAGGCCAAGACATTAGGAAAGGGTTCAGAGGTATCAAGGTCTCACTGTCTCTGGCTTTGTGACATAGGCAGTCTTCTTCCCTTTGACGTCCAAGACCTCAGATAACTTGCATCACAGTCCGATACATAAGACTTGGAATACAAGTGTAACCCTGTCCCAGTACACATTTAAATACATTAGCAGAGAATAGTGAAATGAGCCCTGGACTTGAAGTCCATGTACCTGGATTCAAGTGCTGATTCTAACTCTTAACTAGTTTACAATCATTGGAATGTGATTTCACCTCTCTGAGATAGTTTCCTAATTTGTAAAATGGAAATAAAAATGTTTCTGCTCCCTACTTCATAGGATCATTTTGAAGAAGTGCTTTGTAAGCAGGACTTTGTATGGCAGCAGCTAGGTGGCTCAGTGGATAGATCACTGGGCCTGGAGTCAGGAAGATCCGAATTAAAATCTGGCCTCGGCCACTTACTAGACTTACCCTGGGCTGGGCAAGTCACTTAATCTCTGTTTGCCCTAATCCACTGGAGAAGGAACTGGCAAACTACCCCAGGATCTTTGCCAAGAAAATCTCATGGACAGTACTGGTGTGCTGTAGTCCACGGGGTCATGAAGAGTCAGTCATAACTGAACAACAACAGCAACTGTGTAAACTGGTGGAACCAGCTCAAGTCGATGGTTAAATTTTCAGTGTGAACATTGTACTTCAGAAATTGGACATTACAAATGAGGGTTTGATTTATCGGTTTGTTAATTTTCCAGACTTAAGAATGTGATGAGGAAAATGTTAATGATAATCTTAGTAATTTAAAAGTATGTCCTATGTACACCCCCCCTCTCCACTCCTCCACCTCCCCCGAAGGCCAGTTGTTAAATCTTTACCGTCACACCCCTGGTCACAAGTTATGTGTGTGTGCTATTATTATAATAACCAGACTCCGTAGTCTGGCATTTTCTTGTACTTTTTCAAAGAATGCTCACCTGAGTCTCTTCACTCTCCCTTCTTCTGAAACACATGATTGAAGTGTAATGGGCTGTTGGACCAGTGGCTTGGGTTCTCCCTTCTTTCCTTTGCTGCCTGTAGGCAATTTCAGAATGGTGAGAGGCTAGTGCCCGTGTCAGGGCTGTCAGCAGCAGCTGCTGCTTTCTAGTCATCGAGATCAACTCCCTTATTTCGCGGATTGTGCCGTTGCAGCCCTAAGACTGAGGAACGTTGTTTTCAAGGTTCCTTGCTTCAGAGGCGAGAGGCAAAGTTTTTAGAGCCCAGCACAGATCCTGGCTGTCCAGGAGATGCTGGGGAAGACACCCCGAGCTCACAAGTTAACGCTCTCCTTTTTCCCGGCGGCTCTGCTTGGTTGGGGTTCCATGGAACATTATGCCACCATGCTCAATACTCCCTGATTCTCCCCTCCCTCCACTACTTCCCGGTTCCCTTTTGTGTGTCCTTTGCCCCAATTAGATTAGAAGCTCGGTAAGGGCAAGGACTGTCTTTTTTTTTCTTATTTGTAATCCCAGTTCTCAGCACAGTGACTGTGTCATAGTAGGCACTCAGAAATGTTCACTGAATTGAATTATGCAGGTCCCCAGCACAAGGATATTTTAACAAGCATTTATTAAGTGCCTTCTGTTTGCCAGGCACTGTACTGTCTCATTTGATCCTCACAATAACCCCGTGAGGTGGGCTATTATCCCCATTTTAAAGCTGAGGAAACTGAGACAGGTTAAGTGACTTGCCTAGGGTCACACAGCTAAGTGTCTGAGTCCAGATTTTAACTCAGGTCTTTCTGACTTCGAGCTTGACACTCTATCCACTCTACCACTTAGAATGAAGGAAACATCTTTAGTCCTGTCTCAGGAAATGTAATTTCTGTACTCAACTCTCCCATTGAAGCATAGCATTGCTCTCTACCATTCTTGTTTCTTTCTCCTTTTTAAAATTTTTATTTATTTTATTTTTAATTTATGGAATTAAACAAGCATTTCAATAACACAGTATAATAAAAAGATGATTGCACATGAAATTGTAGATTTGTTATGTATAATGTGCTGTTCCTTTTAAATACGTAACAAAGTTATGTAAATTTCTTATTTGCTCATAGTTCTTAACACAGTATTGCTGTTAACTGTATACAATGTTCTCTTGGTTCTCATTTTGTTCGTCATTTTGTGCAAGTCTATCCATGTTTTTCTAAGATCACTGAGCTCATCATTTCTTATAGCACAGTAGTATTCTATCACAGTCATATGAACAGGCAGTTTTTAGATAAAGAAATCAAAACAATTTATGTCATATAAAAATGCTCTAAATCGTTACTGATTAGAGGAATGCAAATTAAAACAACCTTGAGATATCATTTTACAGTTATCAGATTGGCTAAAATGATTGAAGGGGAAAGCAATAGATGTTATTTTCTCTTAATAAGTTTAGTACTTGAAGGCCTCCCATTCCCCTCCCACCCTTCCTACTCCCCCCCCCCAGCCATAAAACAAACACAATCGCGGAAGGATCCTCCATAATCTGGTAACTTTGCAGCTAGGAGAAGCAGGGCAGGATCCTCCCTGAGTTTCCTAGCCGTTCCCTTCTCTTGCTTTGGTGCCCCTTCCCCCCACTGCCCCTCGTAGGACTCTGTCCTGGTTAGTTCGTCTTCTTGCTTCCGTTGTTGAGTCTCTCTCCAGTGCACCTGTTATGGGATGTTATACATTTCAGTTGCATGTCGCCCCCCCCCCCCCCCGTTAGACTGTAAACATTTTGAGGATAGTGGTTGCATCTTACGAATATCCTGTAGGACCTTGCAGAGTTACAAGTACATGCTATTGTATTTTTTTTTTTTGAGTCTACTGGAGAAGCACCATCCTCTTCTTTCTGCATCTGAGGCCCAACCCCTTGGATAAATTCAGATCAGAACTACTCCTTGAATGACCATTTGAACCTAAATCAGAAGTGTCCCTGGCCTCTACCCATCCAAGTTTCTTGAATTACCTGTTTTTTTTTTGCTCTGGAAATAACAGTAATCTGATTAGCTCCCTCCTTTCATCTGGATCTGCTCTTCACAATCTACATTCATCATTCTCTGTTTCCCCATGATCTCCATTCATTCCAAACAGGTCAGGTCCAGGGACCCTGCCAACATCTGGAAGTCCCTCTGTAATAGGATTCAGACAGTAAGCCCCCTGAGAAAGGCTGTATGGTCGTGTTCCAAGGGCCTGAGAAGCCTGTTGTCCATTCAAATATAATCTGGACTCAAGAGGCTGGTGACGCTTCCTTTGCAGATCTTAAAGTCTCACAGACTGATAATAGTAATAGTAACAGCTTATGTTTATTTCCCACATTAAGGTTTACAAGGTGCTTTGCAGACATTATCTCATTTGATCCTTAGAACAAGTCATTACTTTTAGAAGAGAAAATTGATGTTCAGGAATAAATGACTTACCCAGGGTCACACATATAGTAGCTGACTGAAGTTGGATTTGAAGTCAGGTCTTCTGACTCCAAGTCCATAGCTCTATCCATTATGCCACACTGACTTTTCTTGCTGTCTGACGGGTTTTCTCCCCAAGATAAGGGTCCCTGACTTTTCTCAAATATATCTCCTTTAGGTTAGTGATAGAGGAGTCACCAAAAGGGAAACAAGCTCAGCCAAAGGACTTTGAGGGAGGGAACCTAGATAGCATGGTGATTGGGCTTTTGGTGTTCAAAGTGTTGCTCAAGTATTCTGTTTACAGAATCTCTGTTCTGCAATAAAGCCTTTCTAACATGCTGGAAGAGGGGAGGCTAAGGAAGCAGGGGAATGAGAAGGAAGCATGCTTGTTGCAGCTATGGGAAGACTCTTTGATGAGCCCCAGTTGCTAGATTTCTGGTGGCCCTTCCGACCTTTTGCCATTCACACGTTTATATTTGGGCCCAGTCCACTTCTGATGGTTATTCACTTAGGAGCAGGAAAGACAAGGCACAAGAGGCCCAGAAGAAACAGAAGTGGCCGTGTCTTGTTCATTGTCATATGGAGAGGAAAGGCAACCAGTGGCAGCAGCTTCTTCCTCTCTATCCATCCAGAGGCTTTGAGCAGTTCTTGCATCTCTTGCCACCAAGGAAAAGAACTATCTTCTTCATTTTATAAATGAGTGACCTGTCCAAGTCAGCCTTTGAGCCCAGGCCTTCTTCTGCCAAATCTTTTGATCTCTCCACGTTGCCTCGAATCCTCTTGATCAGCTTGGCATTTAAAGCTCTCCACAGTCCAGCTCCCACCTAATTTTCCTGCCTTGTTTCATATTGTTTCTCTGTACACTCAATGCATACCAGGCAAACTGACTTAACTAACTCTTTGCTTAACTCAACCTGCCATCTCTTAACTCCGTGATCTCATACCATCTGGTCCCCATGAGATGAACACTCTCCTCCTTCACCTCTCTCTGAGAATCCCTCATTACCTTCAAGGCTTATCTCAGGCACCACCTCTTACAGGGAGCCTTTCCCTATCTTCTCAGTTATTGGTGCCCTTTCCTCCCTTATATTTACTGTCTCTTGTGTTTACTTATTTGTGCACGTATTGTATCCCTTAGTCCAATGCGAGCTCTTTGAGGGCAATAAACTCATTTATTTTTATCTTTGCTTACTTAATATGCATATATTCAGTGCTAATTGTACTAAATCTACACATATTTGGAGAGGTAGTCATTCACCTCATGTATGTTCAGGGTAATTCACCTGCCATCTGAAAGTATGTTTCTGAAAATTTATCCTTGACCATGATCAAAAGATATTGGAGGCTAGCTAATACAATCCCCTCATTGAACAGTAGAGGGAATTGAGGCATTTAAGTGATGTAGTGGATAGAGCATTGGGCCTAGAGTCAGGGAGACCTGAGTGAAAATCTAGCCTCAGACATGTACTGGCTGTGTGACCCTGGGAAAGTCACCTAACCTACTTGTTTCATTTTCTTCAACTGTATAATGGAGATAATGATAGCACCTTGCTCACAGGGTTGTTGTAAAGCACTTATCAAAGTGCCTAGCACATATTAGGCACTATATAAATGCTTGTTACCTCCCCTCCCTCAAAGCCCAGGAGTTTAAGTGATTTACCCAGTGTCATAGGTGGTGTTAGAGACAGGGTTAGAACAGACAGGGTTAGAACCCAGCTCCTCTGGCTTCAGATTCAGTGCTCTTTCTATTGTCTCATGTTGTCTTACCTTGAAGTGCCTCAGGTTAGAGTTGCAGGTTACTGTGAAACTAGTAATAAGAAAGGATGGGAGGAAATGTTCCCTGAAGCCTGCAGGAGTTAAAGTCTCTTCGGAGAACTCCCTGGGACTTAGTCATTATGGTTCCCCATAGTCTATATGTCTGGGGATGGAGATGATTGCTCAGTTCCTTTAATCTGCCACCTCCAGTTGGTATCAGGTGTGAATCCTGAACACTTAAAACATAAATATATCGTCTAAACCTGTGAGACACAGAAGCCTGAGAAAGATGACAGAAGGGGAGCTTTTTGGTGAAGAGTATGTGAAGGATCTGTGATTCAGTGAGCAGATCTCAACCCATACACATTTGGAGAGGTAGGCATTTGCTTCATGTATAGTCAGGGTAATTCATCTGCCACCTGGAAGTATGTGCTGAATTTTTTTTTCTTTGATCATGGTGCTAGAAGGGATATTGGAGGCCATCTAGCCTTATTTTATAGTTGAGGAAATTGAGGCATCTCTGTGGTACAGTGAATAGAGCATTGGGCTTGGAGTCAGAGAGGCCTGAGTTAATATGCAGCCTCAGATACTTACTGGTCATTTAACTTTTATTTGCCTCAGTTTCCCAGGGCTGATAGGCACTGAGGCGCACAGAGGTTAATTAAGCAACCAAGGTCACATAGCTCTAAAGTGTGAGAGGTTAGAATTTGAATTAAGCTTTCTTTGATTCCAAGCCTAGGACATCATCAACTACTCAACTGCAGAATCATTTATGGTTTTTAAAAAATGCGTTCATACACACTATTATCATTCGATCTTCAAACAAATCTGTAATATGGGTTGTACAGGTATTTAGAACTGGTAATTGGTTTAGGGAGCTCCCTCTACCAATACAGAGGGCCAGCTCTCTATCAGCTATACAATGCACCCTTTCTATCCCTATTATAGGGATAGGGATAGATGGAAAAAATAAGGGTTTTTTTTTTGGGGGGGTAATTTCACAGTTAGCAATTGAGTGGTAGGCCTGTGATTTCAACACTAACCTTCCTACTATATGCCCTTTATTAACTTTTTCAGCCGAACAGCCCTACTCTTGTTACCAGAAAAGATGATACACCATCTTGAGGTCTTATTCCTAATCCCTTGATCAAATGAGATAATATTAGCCCAGTGCCAGGCACATAGTAGGTGCTTAATAAATGTTTATTCCTTTACTTTTGTTAAGTGGCCAGATTTTTTGAGACAAATTGTCTCTGAGTAGCCACTAGAGGGCATCAAGCAGTTTTTCTTTTTAGTAAACACTATGCTATCTGGTCAAATCAATAAAATATGCAGGCATTAATGAGATTTTGTTTTGTCTCTGCTTTTAATTATAAATCCTGATATAGAAATTGTGATTTAATAACTATGCTTTAATAACTATTGCATAATTTTACCAAAGTTCTCAAAAATCCAAATTTGGTCAGGAGTCTACAGGTTATTGCTATTTATCTTGAAAGACTGAAAGAAAAAGAAGACCTAAAACAAAATGCTACTGATTTTTTTAAGGATGCTGCAAAGCAAATGGCCCTTTCAGTGTTTTGTAAACTAAATGAGTGTAAAGAAATGGCAGAGGCAGGGACAGTATGGGTGGGGATTCTAGGAGTACCAACAGCATACCATGAACTGTAATATGAAGTCATTCCCCTACTCAAGTCTGATGTGGAGGTGAGCCAGTGCTCTTGAAGGCTGTGCCAGCAGACTGCTAGCCTTGTCAGGAGGAATACGGGAAAGGCTTCTGGTACAGGACAAGTGATTGACTATATGTCTGTTAGCCAAGGGCAGTCCTAGCTAAGTTCTGGGAGGCTTGTGGCCAGGTGAAATTGGCTATGACAGGCTGAGTGCTTTGGCCACAGCAACTTACAAAGACCATCCATTAAGGTGAAGAGGAGTCATGACCTACATCAGTGAATGGACTGTTCACTCTGACAAAATTGTTGATTCTTGAAGCAATATGGTTCTAAATCTTTGATGTTACTGACATTCTCTGCCTGCTTCATTAGGTCTCAGGTCAGAGACTGTCTCAGACTCATGGAGCAATGTGGATTTTGTGGGTATCTCAAGTCAGAAGCTGTAAAACGGTGAGAGCAAGGTGGTCTTGGGGAAGAGAGCTTGGAAGAAGCACTAAAGGAACTCCCCTCTGTCTTTGGCTTGGGAAATACGCAAAAATTGGAGCCACCTGCTTTCTAAAGACTTGCATACACTAAAACTCAAACATTAAATGTGATTCTCAGGAGGGTAGCTGTTGAAATCTCAACAGTGCCATATTTTTTAACATTGACAAAAATAGTCTTTGATGGGCACATACTTTTGCTTTGTTTTTATTTTGTTTTTGGCTAGGCAGTGGGGTTAAGTGACTTTCCCAGAGTCACACAGCTAGTAAGTGTTATGTATCTGAGGTCAGATCTGAACTCGGGTCCTCCTGAATCCAGGGCCGGTGCTCTATCCACTGCACCACCTAGCTGCCCCAATGGGCATGCACTTTTAAATTCATTGAAAGAGCACATAACCTTGCTTGAGATGTCATTAATTGGTTACATGAAAATGAAATTAGATAAAGTATTATAGGAGGCAGTTATCTAGCATTTATTTTTTTCTACCACCTCACCAGTTCTCCCCCCATGGGGGGAAAAAGAAAAACAAAATCCTTGTTACAAATATATACAGGGGAAAACAAATTCCTGTATTCGACATGTCCAAGAATGGATGTCATGTTCTGCATGTTTAGTCATTCACCTCTCTGTCAGGGAGTAGGTGGTATCATCAGTCCTCTGATCATGGTTAATCATTGACTTGATCAGTTCTTGAGCATTTCCAAACTTCTCATTTTTACAGTGTTGTTGGTGTAGTATAAATTGGTCTCCTGATTCTGTTCACTTCACTATGTATTATTCGTTCAAGTCTTTCCCAGTTTCTCTGAAACCATCCCATCATTTCTTATATCAAAAAAGTATTCCATTACATTCATAAACCATAATTTGTTCAGTCATTTCCTAAGTGATGGACACCACCTTAATTTCTATTTCTTTGCCGCTGTATAAACTAGGTGGTGCAGAGGATAGAGTGTTGCATCTAGGATCAGGAAGACCTAAGTTCAAATCCAACTGTAGGCACTTATTAGGTATGTGACCCTGGGAAAATAACTTAACCTTTGTCTGATTCTGTTTCCTCATCTATCAAGTGAGGGATAATAATAGCATCCACTACCTCTCAGGATTGTTGTGAGGATAACATGAGGTAACTCTATGTTGCAAACCTTTAATGTACTATATAAATGCTCGTTATTAATAATATGAGCTATGCTACGAATGAGTGATTGGAAAAATGACATTATAGGGGGTTATTGTGACATAGTCATGATAAAATAATGATGCTCAGTGAAACAATATCATAGCACTTGAAAGAAGTATATATTAGGCAGTGAATGAGCAGTTATTGCCGACAAGGGGGTTTGTTAATGAAGTTTCATGTCTTCAGGGGAAGCCATAGGATCAAACTGTGCCATTATTGCCTGTGTGGCTGGACTATGCTACAGCCACTTTGTTATTTGTGATCAGTCTTACTACTGAATTGGGTTGTCAAATAGTTGACTTGGTGAAATGACAGTAGTCAGTGTTGAAGTCCATGGATTAGCTAGGCGACTGTTGGGCCACTCCACTTCATAGGGCAGAGAGAGGTAATGGGGGTTTACATGTATCAGACTGTAGGGTTATAGCAACATTTGACAGATCCAAAGGGGGAAATGAGGGGGAACAATAAGATCTAAGTGAATAGACCAGAAGTTAGGCTTGGTCAGGGTCAAAGCCAGGAGTTCACATGGACTCAACCCAAGAGCAGGGGAAGGAAGGCAGGATCCAAAATGAGAGGGAACAACCTGAGTTGTTATATAAAGTTGTTTATATAAAGCAGGGTAGGGGGAGGCAAAACATGTCAGCTAATGGCGGTTTATCTCACATAAGGAAGCAGTTTAAGGCAGCACTGGTATCTGCTATCAGCACCTACACCTCACTCAGCTGTGACAACACAGCTGTGGGTCAGGACAGGCATGGTTGATTGTTGTATTAGAGAGACATGATGAAAATAAGAGGCAATCTAAACAAAGGCGTAGGTAAAAGCAGACATGAAAACATGTGCTGGGGCAGAGTAGGTTCAAAACAAATGTTGTTGATTGATGTTTGATTAGATTCTTAGATTTCTCTCCCAGTGAGTATCTGGTGCTATTCAACTGATTCAGCACAAGAATGAGGTTAATTAAGGATGCATCTCATGCAGTCATGTGTGCATAGTTTGACCTATGTTGGTGGAAAAAATGACCGTATTTCCTTTTAAACCTGGCAACTAATAGTAAGCCATAATCTTGATTGGAATCACAAAATAAATAAAGAATGCTTTATTGCTTTTAAATCTATGCCATTCTGTCCCTCTTTTCAGAGCTTGTTTTTAAAACTATATGTTATGTAGCCCAACAAACCAAAGATATTTACCATCTTTTTTTTGTGTGTTGCGTAAGTTGTAGCCAGCTCAGTCAGTTCAGGGGAGGACTGAAGGTCTAGTTGGCTGAATTTTTCCTCAACTGAACAGGAATCCTGTACATATAGACATAGCCAATAGACTATTTAGATCTGTCTGTACAATGCCAAAATAACCAGATGGTCAGTGGAAAAACCCCAACAGTCTAATAACAGGTTAGTTGATATGGTATTAGATTGTGACATGTTTTTCAAATGTGCTGGATAGTTGTTTAACTCAGTTTTTCAGTTTTCAAGCCACTGTTTGCTAATGCATGGGAATACCAGTTGATAAAAGTTCTATCTAATAGCCTTAGTATCAAGGAGCTTATAACTATTGACCGCACATCTCTTATTTGGTGAATTAAAAGAAAATTTCTAGTACTGAAAAAAAGGTAAAAGACACTGGTACCTGTTTTTTTGTCAGTGGAATGCTAGCCTTTAAGATGAACTTGGTTCTATTCAAACTAGTTTTAGGCTTGTTATGGACTAAAGAAAATAGTGGAGTTTGATTTTTCTTGTTGTAAAATCTAGAACAATTTTTTTCATACATGGACACATGGTAACCCAGAATGAAAGAATAACCAGGTAGCATCACAAGATTGGATAATTCTGTTGTGTTCTGGATAATAATTTTAGGTGAGATAAATTGGAAGAACCCTGGAATTGGAGTCAAGAGACCACAGCTTGAATGAGTCACTTAATATCTTTCCATCTCAGTTTCATCATCAATAAAATGGGATTATAATATTCCACTTGTACGACCTGCCATTTAGTATTGGAAAGAAAAAGTCTTGCAAACTTTTAAATGTTATATAAATGTAAGTTACCATGAATGTTCTCATCCTTTCCCCCTTATATTCAGATAGAAATAGTTCTGCTGAGACAGGTCACTGTCCCACCACTGTTCCTTTGTATTTAATATTCAGAGGACTATTGAGCAGGTAGATTTAATAATTTCTTCTTGTAATTGAAGCGTGGGGATGTCAGTTCTTCTGTAGGCTCATTGAAAGCATCCTCAGGACAACTTCAGTAGGAGACAGGTTGACAAAATAATATCCTGTGCCTACAAGATTGTTATTTCTTCTACTTTGTCTCAGTATTTTGAAGCTTAGCCACACTAATTAGAGATCATGTGTCATCAGTGTGGTGACCTCTATTAAAAATGTTGTTCTTAAATTTTTGTTGGTCATCGTTATGATGGAGTAATCATGAAAAACAAGCAGTTTTTTTCTGTGATCATGCTTAGGTTCTAGAATAGTATTATTTGTAGATTTCCAAGGATATTGGGGGAGTCTATATTAGGTGGTACAGTAGAGAGAATGCTGGGTCTGGAATCAAGAAGACATGAATTTAAATCTGCCCTTAGTAACTTACTGGCTGTGTGATCCTGAGCAAGTGATATGACCTGTTTGCCTCAGTTTCCTCAACGAAAAATGAGAATAATAACAGCATCTCAGGGTTTTTGTAAAGCACTTAGCATAGTACTTGGCATGTAATAGGTACCATATAAATGCTTATTATTTTTCCTTTTCTCCTCCCATCAATGTAGGTATTTGTCATCTATTAATTTATGAGGGATAGAAAGCTTCTGGTATTTAATTCTGTTCAATTGATTTTATATTTCTAGATATTTGGTAGGAGCCAGATTTTGCAACTTACAGTGATATATTACACATACTCAGTTTTTACTTTGTGAAATATGTATTGATTAGTAAGTCTTAGCTCTGTGTTTTATTAACATTATAAAGGTTTTTGTTTGGACATATTCTAGGTCAGCATGTGTTAAGTCTGGTAGATATTAATTGCTCTAAATGTGTTCTTCCCTTTACAAATTGACTTCAGGATGCCAGCCAGTCTCTTTGCATACACATCCTTAGCTTTCTTCTTGATATCCTTATAGCAGCATTGATCTAGAGTTGAAAGGGGCTACAGGGGTCATGTAGTCCAATCCTCTTCATTTTACAAGATGGTGAAGCCTAGGGAGGTTAAATGTCTTGCCAAAGATTACATATGTAGAAAAATGGTAGAGCCAAGAATCAAACTCAGGAAACCTGACCCTTAAGTTCAGTTCTCTTTTAGAATTGTAGAATAATAATTTCACCCTGAGGAAGTCCAGATCACACACTGATATCGTTGGAGAAAATAACTGTTTAATGTGCTTTTCAGTGGAGCTCTCTAACTTAACACTTCCACTGATTTGAAAGGCCTACTCAGTTCTGTTCAGAAGAGATGATAATTGATTTAAGGTCAAGCACGCTAGAACATAGCAGGCAAAAATGGTCTCCTTGGAAGTTATCTCTCTGCAAGATTTTATGTCAATTGTTCCTGACATAATTGTGCTGGGCATATTTTTAAATAAAGAACAATTTTCTACATAGACATTGAACACTCTTACTCTACTTAGATCTTTTTAAAAAAATATTTACATTATATGACTGAATCATGAGTATGGAATTGAATCAAAGGCAATATAATAATCAATAAAGGCAGTATAAAAACTGGAACTTTTCATATGTTGTTTTCCTATAAATGTTTATAGATATTTTTTGAATAATGAAAGTCGTAAAGGTTTTGTATAAAGTACAAAAATACAAAATTGGTTTTTATTTGGAGGGGTCATTGATCTCACTTTTGGTAATTAATTTATTATTTATTACCTCTTAATTATTACCTCTTTGTTAACCTCTTCTCTTCTTTATGTTAGATGGCCTCATGTTTGCCTCAGAGAAGAAACTAGTAAAGCATTTTGCTAGTAAATCTCACACCATTGTGAAGCATTTGAGGCAGTAATTATGGATCTCATCTAACTGTGTGAATTTCCAGTTTTTCATAGAAGGTAGAGCTTCAGTCACTTCCCTTGATTTAACAATTATATTAATGCTCTCAAGCCTTCTGTTACAGTTTTGATCCAGCTTGAACTTTCATCGTTTTGTCCTGTTCTCAGTTATGGAGAATCAGCAATTTTCCACATCCCCCTTTGTCAGGGGCTCTCCCTTTCCTCTAATTTCCTTTCTGCTCACATCTCTGTAGTGTAGTCTTAGATTGATACTAAACTTTTGTGTTCTTGGTGTTGCTTTGACTGCTTTTGGATTTTGCTTTTGATTGTTAAGGGGATCAAGAATTTCTGATATGCTTTTATTTTCTGCATTTAGTTCTGCAGGGTTTTTTCTTTGCCCAGAATTTTGGTAATATGGTGTAGAGAATATTCAAATTCTCTGCTGTGCCCATTGGCTAGATATTTACATAGCCTTCCAATATTTTTCCATAGGTCTTAAATTTTTTAAAATTAATATGGTATTTATTTATCTTCCCTCTATCAACTTCAACTTTCCCCAGGGCTGCCTGTGGAGGTAGAGGGTGAGGTGACCTCAGTGTAATAAGACACAGGGACTAGGAGTAAGAAGAGGTATGGGGGAGTAGAAAAGGTGCTCTTACATGTGGAAGAGGCTAGAGAGGACCATCTTCAGGCAAAAGAGCTCCATGGCCTTAGACAGGGCAGAGCCCGGGATGGTGTAGGAGAAGAGCTGTTGCTTTAGGAAGGGCTTCCTATAATAAGCAATGATGAGACTTCCAAATGCAGCCCCAATAACAGCCCTAGAGCCAGCCACCTGTTAAGAGGCAACCCCAGCCTCATTGAGCTTGACTACAGTGTCGGTTTCTCTTGAGATAGAGTTCATTTGGAAGCCATACCTGAGAATGGCTGAGGTCAGGGGCCCTGATGCTGCCAAGGTGGTGAGGCTTTCTTCGGTTTGAATATTGGTCAATTCAGCAGCACTGCAAATAAGAGTAGATTCAACAACTAAGAACTTCTCACAAGGGCAGGAGTAGAGAGCAAAAGAACTGCCCACAGAGTAGACAAGTCAGTAGCTTTCTCAAGTTGCTTTTGCCATGATGGTATTGGGTACCAGACCTTAGGAGGATTACTAGATAGTTCTCTTCCCCCCACCCCCAAGCTCTTGCTGTGGCACTTTGGAGTGTGGATCCTGAAATCTTTTTACACTCTGTCAAGTGTTGTGGGAGAATACTTCATGATGGTTCTAGCAGATGACAGTTTCTTTGAATTACTCCATTCTGAAGTTGTTTGTTAGAGTTATCATCATCATCATCATCAATCTCATTCTTCCTATACTTACAACGACATTAAGATAGAAGCGGTTATTCTTTGAACACTTGTGGAACTATTGCTCAGGTGGATAAAATAACTGCTTTGTATAGTAGAATAAAGGAATTAGAATATAAACTTATCCTTTAAAGCAAAGACTCTTACCTTTTTTTGTGTAAGACTCCTCTGGAAGTCTTATGAAGCCTTTCTCAGAATTGTGGTTTTTTTTAAAAATACAAAAAACAAAGTACACAGGATTACAATGGATACCAATTATATTGAAATTCAGTTATCAACATATATTTGTATATATTATATATCACAACTTGCATTTATTTAGTTGTTCCTCATAACATTAATCCATTTGACAAACATTTAGTAAGCATCTGCTATGTGCCAGGCACCAGCCTAGGCACAAACATAAGATACAAATATAAAACAATCTTGGACTTCGAGGAACTTATCCCTTATTAGGGGATAAGCTGCACATATAAACTAATACAAATATATATGTTGTGTGTTTAGTCTTGTGGTCTGACAGGAGCTGAATTGCCCTTGGAAGTATAGTTATGAAACAGAATCACACATGATTATGTTCCCAGTTAGAGAGAAAACTCTTTAAAGGTAACTCTCTCCTATGTGGTTCCCAGAGTTATCCCAGGCCCTCATGCCCCAAACAAAATGACATAAGGAAATGCAAAGAACAAAACCAACCACAGCTATTTATGAGAAATAAGATTAGATGCTGTCGTAAACAGAATAAAAGAATATTTTTAGAAGTGGATGGCAGTCATACCCATCTTGAGTAACGCATTGGCAAGTGCATAAGAACTGCCGTATTCCTCCATATTCTTTTCCTCAGTGCTCCAGCCAGCTGAGAGAATGCCCATGATTAAGAATAGTAACAATAACAGTCTTACACCTTGCCTCTTTAGTTTTCACCTTTCCATTGTCCCAGGAGGCAGTAACTGCTGAGGAGTGTAACTGCTAATGTCACCGTTGTGACTTCTTCCTGATGAGGGAGCCAAGGAAAGAATCCACATCCCTTCACTTGGCATGTGTTCCCCTTCTCTCTTGAGAAGGAGATAATTAAAACTCCTACTGTGGAGGGAAGGTCTTCCCTCCAGTCCTGATCGTTCCTTGGGTTCCTCTCATTCTGAACTGGGAAGACAGACAACATCCTGGGTCTTTAGAGACTTCGACCCCATGCAAGAAAGCCAGTGCAAACCTTTCCAGAAGGACTGTTAACAGTGGCCAAGAAACTAAAAGGTAATGTTGGTAGGGTGGGAGACACGCTGATAGCTGTGGGATCAGGAAAGACCAAGCTAGGGAAGTTAAGCTATGAGGAGGGAGATGGAGGCATCAAGAAAACACAACAGGTGTGAAGAGAGGGTAGCAACAGTCTATCAGTAGTGAGAACACAGTGAACTGGAGTGAAGGGTCCTAGATGTGAAGTCATCCGACTCAAATGGAAGCTGACACTTCCTTGGCTGTAACAACTAACTTCTGACTTATCACTGCACTCCTCTGGGTACTCCACAGGACATAAACCCATCTGCTTGGCCCAACCCTGACAGAAAATATGATTTAGGACAACCACAGTGATTTCTGGGTTGGGCTCCAAACAGCTAGGAAAACTGCTCCTTTTGGCCTGGCATATGAAGTGTTGTCTGCCCCTGAGGAGAAACAAGACTGAGAACCCCTCTCCAGATTTCCAAAGGCTTCCATGACCAGTGGCCCTGGAGGGCATACCAGGACAGGATCTAGAATTATTTCCAGCAATCTTTCTGGCAGCATTAATTCTCCAAGCTGCCATAGAGTTTTCCTTTTATATTCTCTCCTCTTTTCCTGTCTTTGTTCTTTTTATTTGTGTTGTCTGGTCTCTTCCCTAGCAGCAGTGGGTTTGAGGACAGAGTTGATTGGGTCGGGGAGAGCAAGGTCAGATTTTCAAGTGGAGTGGGTCTTATATTTCAAGGCAATTTTATCCCATATTTCACAGTAGTCAATGCAACTTATTTAGTGAGAAGGATATGATCATTCACCATCAGTAAGGGTTTTATAACTGGGAGCAGCACCAGGTGTGATAACTTACCTTGTAAGATGCTTCCCAACAATTTCTATTTTCCCCTTGACTTACATAAGCCAGTATTTGGGGGAGATTGTTTCAGTTCATCACATTTTCAATTAAAAATGCAAGAGTTTTGTATTAAAATTCCATCTGTTTTGTTTGTAAATGCTTTTGTAGTTTTGCAAGAACCACAGATTTTTTTTTAGAAGTTGGTAAACGAACACATTTGGTATCACAGTCGCTAGGCAGTACAATATGCTGGAAGGAGTGCCAGTTTTGGAGTCGGGAAGATCTAGGTTTGTTACCTATTAGCTGTGGGGACCTAAGTAAACCATTAAATCTCTTCAAACCTTAGTTTCTTCATCTGTGAAATGGGGACAATAACAGTTTCTACCTAATAAGGTAGTTATGAACATAAAATGGAAAAATGTGTATAAAGTACTTTGCAAACCTTCAAGTGTTATATGCAGGAGAGCTGTTATTATTATAATGGTGCAGGAATTAGAGAACTGCGACTTGGAATCGGGAAGACCAGAGTTCGAATCAGGCCTCAGACACTTACTAGGTATGTGACCCTGGGCAAGTCTATCTGCCTCAGTTCCCTCATCTGTAAAATGGAGGTAATAATAGCACTTACCTGTCAGGATTGTTGTGAGGATAAAATCAGATACTTGTAAAATGCTTTGAAAACCTTAAAGTGCTATGTAAATGCCAGCTTATTATTATTATTATCATTGTTACTATATGACCTTGGGTTTCAGTTTGCTCCTCTATAAAATGAAGTATTGGACCCCATAGAGGTCACAACCCACTGTTTAAGAAGCACTGAAGGGGTCATGAGTGGAAAAAGTTTAAGAAGCCCCTGAACTAGATCTCTGAAACTCTTTCTACCTCTACATTAGTGATAGAAATGCAAGCTTCTTGAGATCAGGGGCTGTTTCATAGCCTGTCTTTTTATCCTCAGCACCTAGGACAATGCTAGAAGGCACTTAATAAATGCTTAATGATTAATGGATCAATCCTACCTATGATAATTTGTGACACAGACTCAAGTTAGAAACCACTACCCTCCCACTTGCTTTGTTTTGCTGTATTTAGGATTGGATACATAAAGTAGTACACAATATTTATCAGAATATTGGCTATTAACGCTTTTGCATTCTTGCCTTTTTGATTATACCCAATTATCTATAATAGGCATTGGTACCAAAAAATATTGATGGTTAAAATAAGACCCAACAATAACTAAAAAACTCTCAACAACCTAAGAATTTAAATAAATGCTGATTACAGGACATGTACTCTGCCAACATAGAAAGACAGTGAGCTGATCACAAGTTAGTAATTATTGGGCCCTTTTGATGACGTGTTCTAAGCCAATAAGAAGCCATATTTTCAGTCAAACCTATTCCTAATGCTTTTCTACATTAGCTGAATGGATATACGGGCAACTTTCATAGAGAACAGGCAAAATTGTCACGTGGGCTTAGTAGGATAGGCTCCACAGTTTGAGATATGCTATCCTAGAATACAATTCAACTCAATTCCATTCAACACATTTATTAAGTACCCATTGTATTCGAGGTCCAAATGATGCAGAGATAAATAATAGAATGTGTTAAGCACCTAAGAATGGTCAAAAGCAAGGGAAATACAAGAAATAGGAGGAGAGAGGAATCACTTCTGTTTGGGAGATAGAGAAGACTCCATAGTGGAAGTATCTTTTGAGCTGGCCTTGAAGGATGAGAAGTATTTCTCTGTGTTTAGTTTATTCTTTTTTGTTCAGTTTTATTTATTGTTTTGTCACATTAAAATTCTGAAATCTTTCTCACTCCTCTCCCCACCCTGCACTAGAGAAGGCCACCGTTTGACACAGATACATACAGACACACACACACATATGTAAAATCATACTATGCATACTTCTATTTATCAACTCTTTTCTCTAGAGGTGGATAGCATCTTCCATCATAGGTTGTTTGGAGTTGATTTTGGTATTTATAATACGCAGAATAACTTATCATTCACCATTAATTCTTTGAAAAATATTGCTGTTATTATATATAATATTCCCTTGGTTCTACTCATTTCACTCTTCATTATTTCATAAGTCCTTCCATGTTTCCCTAAACTCAAACTGCTCATCATTTCGTACAGCACAGCAGTATTCCATCACAATCATATGTTTGTAACTTGTTTAACCATTCCCCAATTGATGGGTACTCCTCAATTTATTTGACACCACAAAAAGAGCTGCTATAAATATTTTAGAACATCCAGGTTCTTTTCCTTTTTCCCTGATTACCCTGGGAAGCAAACCTAATAATGATATTGCTGGGTCAAAGAGTATACACAGTTTAATAACACTTTGGGCGTATTTCCAGATTGTCCTCCATAATAGTTGGATCAGTTCAGAGATCCCGCAACAGTGTATTAGTGTCCCAATTTTTCCATGTCCCCTCCAACATTTGTCATTTCCCCATCTATCATTTTAACCAGTCTGATAGGTGTGAGGTATCTCAAAGTTGTTTTAATTTACATTTCTCTAATCTATAATAGTTTAGGGTATTTTTATATGACTATATATAGCTTTGATTTCTTCATTGAAAAACTGCCTATTCATATCCTAATGAATTTGACAAAGTTCTCTACATATTTAAAATATCAGATCTTTATCTAAGAAATTCTCTATGGAAAAACAATTTCCCCAATTTTTTGCTTTCCTTCTAACCTTGGCTACATTGGTTTTATTTGTACAAGTCCTTTTAATTTAATGTAATCAGAGTTATTTGTTTTATATCTTACAATGCTCTCTATCTCTTGTTTATTCATAAATTCTTCTTCTATTCTTAAGTGTGATAAGTAATATGTTCCATGTCTTAATCATTTACTTAGGATATCTCATCTTTATATCTAAGTCATCTATCCATTTTGACCTTATCTTGGTAAATGGTGTAAGATATTGGTCTACACCCAGTTTCTTCCAGACTGATTTCTAATTTTTCCAACAATTTTTTCTTACCAAATAGTGAATTCTTATCCCAAAAGCTTAAATCTTTACATTTATCAAACAATATTACTATAATTGTTTACCACTATGTTTACCCTGTTCCACTGATCTGCTTCTAAAATCATTTGCTACTGTGTTTACCCTGTTCCACTGATCTGCTTCTAAAATCATTTGCTACTGTGTTTACCCTGTTCCACTGATCTGCTTTCTATTTCTTAGCCAGTACTAGATAGTTTTCATAATTACCACCTTATAAAACAGTTTAAGATTTGGTACTGCTAAACCTCAGTCTTTTATCTTTTTTTCACTAATTCATTTGATATTCTTGACCTTTTATTCTTACAAATGAATTTTGTTATTATTTCATCTAGCTCAATAATGGTTTTTTTTTTGTAATTTAATTGGGATGGCATTGAATAAGTAGATTAGGTAGAATTGTCATTTTATTATATTGTCTCTGCACACCCATGAACAATTAATATTCTCTAATTATTTCAATCTGACTTTATTTGTTTAAAAAGTGTTTTATAATTATGTTTAATGTTGTTCCTGGGTTTGTCTCTGTAGGCACAATCCCAGGTATTTAGTGTTGCTTATGGTTATTTTATTTTATTTTGGGTAGGCAATGGGTTAAGTGACTTGCCCAGGGTCACACAGCTAGCAAGTGTTATGTATCTGAGGCTGGATTTGAATTCAGGTCCTCCTGACTTGCTCTATCCACTGTGCCACCTAGCTGCCCCAAGTTATGGTTATTTTAAATGGAATATCTCTCACTATCGCTTCTTATAAGGTTTTGTTGCATTTTATATATATATATATATATATTATATATATATATATATATATATATATATATATATATATATATATGTATATATATATGTGTGTGTGTATGTGTGTATATATATATGTATATATGTATGTGTATGTATATGTATATATGTATATATGTATATATGTGTGTGTGTGTATGTGTGTATATATATGTATATATATGTGTGTGTGAGTGTATATGTATATATGTATATATATATATATATATGTGGGCTTATTTTATATCCTACTACTCTGCTAAAATTATTAATTGTTTCAACTAGCCTTTTAGTTGAATCTCTAAGATTTTCCAAGCATATCATCATATTGTCTATTAAAAAGATATATTTTTATTACCTCATTGTCCATTCTTATTCCTGCAGTTTCTTTTTCTTTTCTCATTGCTACTGCTAGTACAATATTTAATAATATTGGTGATAATGGTCATCCTTGTTTAATTCCTAGCTTATCGCCATTACAAATAATGCTTGCTGATGATTTTAAGTAGATACTTCTTATTTTAAGAAAAAATCCATTTATACCTATGCTTTCAAGTTTTTAAAATAGGAATGAGTATTGTGTTTTGTTGAAAGCATTTTCTACATCTATTGATAAAATCTTATGATTTTTGTTACTTTTCTTATTGATATAATCAATTGTGTTAAGTTTTCTTTATTTCAGGGTATTTCAAGAAGTGGAAAAGTTGAGGGAATCCAGTCCTTCCATATAAATGTCTGCAATTGTAGAAGCAAGAGATGGCAGGATGAGTCCAGGGAATGAACAGCAGTCCTGTATAGCTGGCACATATTGTTCATGAAAAAGTGTAATATGAAATAAGGCTGGAGCAGCAAGAAGGCCTTGAATTACATGCTGAGTTATCTGACTCTTTTTCCTATAGGTGATATAATGTGATGAGGGCCCATTACCTTAGGAAGATCACTTTGGTAGCTGTGTGGTGGGCTGTTTAGATAGGAGTTAGACTGGAAATAGAGAAAACCGGTAGGAGATTATTGCAGCGGTCCAGCCAAGAGGTAGTAAAAGCCAAATCTAGAGCAATGATGGTAGGAATAGAAATAAGGGGAGGGACCCAGCAATACTGGAAGCATGTTATCTGGCCACTTCTGTTCTGTATGTGTGTCCCCTACTTTACTGTTGGCTTAGTAACTTGTATAAAAGTGTACCTTTAAGTGCAAGGGAGATCATCTTATCATTTCCCTTATTATGTTGTTTAATTAAATGTCTTTTTCTTTGCACCAACATATTCTGTTATTAGCTGGGAAAAGAAAAACATAACTACACTCACAACAATGCCTCAAACCTAGGATAATACTCAGGGGTATCCAGGTGTAAAGATTACCCCAAAGGCTGCATTAAGAAAGGGAAAGGTAGATTCAGTTAGAATGGTGTCAGAGTTTTGCTTTACTTGACTGCTGCTTCATCTACCCTGGTCCCAAGCATAATCTTCACAGCTGCCTTCGGAAACAGGCTGATCTTTCTATCTTATTTCCTGATCTTTTTGAGCACGAGGGAGAAGAGAAGAAGCTACCAAGAATGATCTCAAAATTGGCAGGTGAGTCAAAGGAAAGAAAGAATAAGATGTGGACATTATAATAGTAGCCCTTAAATGTTTTCCCAGGGAACAAACTGTGCTTTGAAAGCAGAATATGTATTTATGTTGATTTCTAACTCCAGAGTAGAATTGTAGCACTGTCATGTTTCTCTGATGGTTTATTGCTCTGATTCCAAAATAGCCAAATGTTGAGATGCTGCCAGTGTGCTGCTGACTCATATTTCCATAAGTAAATTTGCCTTTTATCTTGTGAACTTCTAGCATAGCATCAGTCTTCTATTACAAATCCAAAAACTGCCATTTTCCTTTTCATTATGTCCTCGTCTTCACTTCAGATATGAGCAATGCCTCACTCAGAGCTTTATAAATCTTTCTTTTGCTGTCTAGGATCTACTTTCATTGTTTGTACCTTGTAGTCATACAGAGGAAGAACCATTATGGCCAGGAATACTCCATAGCAGAAAAATACCCCTTAGACCCTTCTCAGCCTCATAGTAGGCAGAGGGGATAGCAAATGGTTCTACAATCTTTTCAGTTATGAGTTTTTATCTCTAGTAAGTGCTTAATAAATGTGTGTTGATTGAATGGTTGAATGGTTTGGAAAATACGTGTTTGGGACTCTAGAGTGCACAGAGTGCCAAATGTGCCAAACCTGGAATCAGGAAAACACAAGTTCAAGTCTAGCCTCAGATACTTACTGACTGTGTAACCTAAGGCAAGTCACTCTACTTCTGTCTGATTCAGTTTCCTCATATTTAAAATGAGGGTAATGATAGCACTTACCTCCTACAGGTGTTGTAAAGATTAAATGATAACATTTGTAAAGTGCTTAACATGGTGACTGGGGCATTGTAAGTGCTGTACAAATGTTAGCTATTATTGTTGTTGTTGTGTTTCCGTTTGGAGCTCCCCAGAATACAAAAGGATTATAGGATTCAGGGACTGTAGGATGGTTGACACCAAATCATCCTTTTCCATTCTGGAGTCCTGTGTTTTCAGGTCATATGTTTTTAGATATATTATTTCTAGAGTGTTTTACAGTCATAAAGTGTTTTATACACATTATCTCATTTGATTTTCACAACAATTCTAAGTGTGTATTTTCTCCATTTTTCAGATTATGAAATTAGGCTCAGAGAAACTAAATTATCTACCCCAGGCATATGAAAGATTAGTGACAGAGCCAGAGCTACAATTAAAGTCTCCTAATTCCACAGTTTTCTTTTCACTACATAACAATGATTTCCTCTCTAGTAGGGATTCTAAATTTTTTTTTTTGTCATGAATCCTTTTGGTACTTTGTTGAAGTCCATGGACCCATTCTCAGAACAATGTTTTAAAATACATAAATAAAACATATAGGGAGCTAGTTATATTAAAATATCAATATCAATATCTACAATCAATCCTCAACTTTCATGGGAGTAATGTTCCTGAAAAACAGCACAAAAGTAAAAAAATGTGAATGTTGATATATTGAACTTATGGGAAATAGTAGGTTAGGTTTCTGTGACCATCAAAAACTGTAATCTTTCAGTAGAGATTGCTGAAAATATACTTTTCTATATACAGTTCTTTATACAAAAACATTAATTCTGATATGTTCTTTTCCTAACACAGTAACCATGAACTAACCCATCAAATGCAGTACACAAAATAAAATTGGTAACATGCAAAACATTTTTTCTTGCTAGTAATTCCCTAGAATTCTGTGACTTTTTGTGCTAATGTCTCAATAAAAAAAAAAGTGATTTCAGACAATATTCAGTTTTTATAATACATGAAATCTACAGTACCATAAATAAAGTACAAATAAAATTCTTAAAAATGAAACCATTTTTTAATCTGAATCTTACTTTCCACTGTGTCAGATGGCAGCACAAGGGTGTTGTACTGTATACTATGTTGCTATAAACCTCTCTAACTTGGCTGCCCTCTGAAAACCAATGTAGAAGTTGCTGGGACTTTAGACACTGATGTTGGAAAATGCCAAGACTGGCAAGGTCTTGACATCACCTCAAACATTCTGTCCTCCAGGGCTGGCGGATAGCATTGGAGATTGTAAAAGACAGACCAGCTTGAAATAATTGGTGATGGCTATTTTGTGCACAGTTTGAGATCCTTAAGGATCTTGGAGTGTGGGAACATAGTAGAGGTGAGTTGACGTTTAACCTTGAGGATGCTGCATTTGATGATAGGATTGGCAGCCTTAATGTCTCTAGCAGGTTGGTTGATTATGCTAAGCCACCCTTGAAGCTTGGAAACTGTCAGCAGCCCAATTTTGGGGTCTATTTGTCATCATCATCTTCACTGTCCTGAAAACTATCTTGAGCCTCTCATTTTTCCCCCCTATTGCACATAGCTGCAAATATGTCCAGTTTCCAGCATGAAAGTAAAAATGAGGTTGCTGATAAAATAGGAATGCTTAAAGTTATGAAACTTAAAGGCTGAATATTGGGGATTGACTCTGTGTCAATCAAAACAAAATTCATGGACCCCAGATTAAGGACCCCCATGGTCTAAAACTTCTTATGTGTTTCCTCTAACTTTTATTTAACCTAATAAAAGTTGTTAATAGATATCAATTCTACTTAGGACAACCTGTATTTATGAACATAACAAAATTATCCTTTTAGTAATGAAGTTTTACAATCCCTCCCACTGCCAGTGCAAGCCCCATTCCATTTTATGGAAGCTGAGGCTAGTTTCTAATCCCATCAACAACAATAACAACAACAAATGAAGATATATTTGTCAGGCACCTCAAACTTTTCCAAAGTGTGTTTACATTTTACCCCTTTATTGGCCTTTTCTCTGTGCTTAGGGAAGCACTGGGACATCATTAAAATGATTCAAAGGGCTTGCTGTTGCCAGTTTTCCTCAATTGATTTTGATTGCTGCAGCCTTCTTAATCATGTGATGATTTGTATTGATTGTGAAAAGCTGAAGTAGCAAATATCTTCCCTTCCTTTCCCCACTCCCACTCCCAGCTACATAGCCATCTCCAGCCCTTGGTGTCTGAAAGAGCAGGACTGAAACGCAGAGCAGAAAGCCCAGGAGGACAGAGGGTCAGGACGTCAATCTGTATTGCAGGCCCAGCATGGAAGCTGGCTCTAAAGCTGGCTCTTTAGGTAAACTAACATGGACACATATGACAAGTAGCATGGTATATTAGAAAGAGAAGTGGGTTCAGAATCTGAAGGCCCAACTGAGTTCTGGTGCCAGCTCTTGATATTTAATGGCTGTGTGACCCTGGGCAAGTGCCTTAACTTTTCTGAGGCTTACTTTCCTTATCTGTAAAATGATCATGATAACACTGACAGTACAGGATTGTTGTGAGGATCAAACAGAATGACAGATATAAGGTCCTTTATAAAGTAATAAATACCAGCTAAGCTTTAGTCCAGTGGGTCTATAGAATAATGCAAGATATGAGTACATCCATGTCCAGTTACAAGTTTTACTCATCAGCAGTCAGTTAATAAACATTTATTTATTAAGCACCTGCTGTGTCCCAGCCACTGTGTAAGCCCTAAGGATATAAAGGTAAAAAGATGAACCTTCTCAAGAAGCTCATAGTCTAATGGTAGAGACAAAATGCAAACAACTGTGTATAAACAATCTCTATACAGAATAAATTGCAAATAATCAACAGAAGGTAGATATTAGCATACTTGGGAGTCGAGTTTTTTCCCCCAATCTGGACCCATTTGGACCTAGGGTTCTTAAGGGACTTCCCTTCTCAGCTTGGGGGTGGGGGTAGTAAAATTGGAATTTCCATTACCTAAGGGAGAGAGTGAAGGATTTGAATTTCATCTTCTCTTTCTTTTTTTTACTCATCTTCCAATGGAGGAACAACTGAGTGATGAAATAAGGAGGGAATGTCAGAGAAGTGGAGAGGCCTTGGAAAGATGAGAGTCATGGTTAGTCTGTGCACGGACCACTCCATCTGAGACCATCAAGCTGTCTTTGTTAGTCTGTCTTTATCTCTTCTGCAGACATTTTGGCAGGATGGATCCCTGCTTACTTTTCATCTCGACAGCCGTTATTTCTTTTCTGTCTCTTCTGTGTGTCTCTCTTCATTGCACATCTTTGTTATTAACTCAAGCTCTCCTTTTAGACACCCTAGTCATGGCTCTAGGCAGAGGGAGGCATAGCCTTGGGGCTGTGTCTCTGGTGTTTCCGGTGATTGATTACGCTTTCCCTTCACATTCCACTATCTCAAATGAACACCCTGTCCTTCCATTTCTGTTCTTTCTCATTGGGGTTGTTTTGTCAATGTCAAGGGGAAGGATTTTGAAGATATGTCTATACAATATAAGCATTAATAAGAGAACCTTTTTTTTTGTCTCAACCACTTATTTTATATCCATCTACATGGTAGCAAACTGATAGATCTGCAAGGAAACAGCTGGTGGCACAGAGGGGCTGCTTAACAGCCAGCCCAATTTAAAGTCTGGAAACATCATTATTCATAACTCTGCACCCACTTCCTGCTGCCACCGTAGCTAAGTGACTCATAGCACTTTGGGCTTTGACCAATTGAAGTATCTCATCAGCTTCAGACCTTTATTCACTGTTGAAGTCTCCATATCCCTAGGGTGCTAGCAACCCACAGGGCCTCTAAGTAGCCTGAGTTCCTTTTATAGCATTAAAGGATTATTTTTTACCCAATTTTCTTTCCCAGATGAGTGGGAGCCTTAGACACTAACAAATTCCATGAATAAGCGTGGCCAGCATCTTATGCCCCAACCTCATCCTGTTCTTTCCCAACTCCGTGTTTGCTTATGCCCTTTCCTTTGTCTAGAAGGCCATTTACTCAGAGTTCTGCTCCTTGAAATCTTATTCATCCTTCAATATCCAGCTCAGAAATCACCTCCTTCATGAACACTATCTATTCCTCCAGCAAGAAATTATTGTACTCTTCTCAGATTTCTTAATACTACTTCATGTGTCTCTTTCCTATTTGGTGTCATAGTTATTTGCATACATTTCCTACTAGACCTGGAGTTCTTGACTTTTTTTTTTTTTTATCATGAAACCCTTTGGTAGATTGGTGAAACCTGTAGACCCCTTCTCAGAATAGTGTTTTTTAAGTGTGTAAAATAAAATACATAGGATTACAAAGGAAACTGATTCTATTGAAATACAGCTATGAAAATCTTTTTAAAAAGTTAAGTTCAAACATGCAGTATCAAGAGCCCCTGTGTTAGATTGTAAGTTCCGCGAGAGCACGTTGTGTTTGCCCCATAGCATCAAGCACAGTATAAGCACAAAAACAATTACAGTGTAATTGCTTGCTGGTTATTATTGTTGAAGGCACTCAGAGTGGGAGGGGGATGTAGCCAGGCTTTGAGTAAAGAGATTTGTGAAGGAGAAAGGGATACAGTGGAGCATAAGGAGAAAATCACAGCTTTACATCAAGATTTAACCAAACATAAAATACACAAGAAATCTGGCCATGAATGTCTGCCAGAGATTTCTTCACTGGTCCAGTTTTCTATTTATAGCCAAAGCAGGTTAAAAAAAAAGCAAAGGTCTCTGAAACCACATGTTGGAGAACCCTCTTGAAGAATTATTCCTGGGAGAGGACTGTCTTTTGTCTCTCTTTGTATGTCTACCCTTCTGCACAGTGCTTGGCACATAGTAGGTGCTTAATAAATATTTATTGACTGATTTTCATTTGCAGAAGACTTTTTTGGATGACTATTTGTTGGGTGTGTTGGAAAAAGGATCCCCATATAGCGATGGCCCTAAACTAGAAAACTTTTGGGTCCCTTCTTACTAAGATTGTGTGACTGTAATCATAGGCATGAAGACTAACATCTGGCAAGGAGTCTGGTCTAAGTGTTGTGTTTCATGAACTGCTAAGAAGGTCAGAAGTGGAAAAGACCTAGCAAATAATCCAAGTCTCTCATTTTAGATATGAGGAAACTGAGGCCCAGAGAAAGGAAGTGACTCGTGCCTAGCCCTTGGTTAACAAATAGCAAAACTAGGACTAGAATGGAACCCTGGTTTTTTAGTTAGTGTATTTTCCATTAGCCGTGATGCTTTTGCAACCAGATTGTTAGATTGTTTCCTACTTCTGACCATTATTTCACGTCCCACAGAAAATGTCTAATTGTTTTAGTTCTGACATTTGTTAGAAGTTCCATTCCATGTGTTTCAGTGGGTTAGTTGGCCAATCTCTTATCCTGGGTTGTCCAGTAATTATAAGCCTTAGGAAATACCTTGTAATTGTCAAGAATCTAAAACAAGCTGAGATCTTTCTTGCCTGAGGGAAAAGCGCTGTGTTAGTTGATAAGTGTCTTTTGAACACCTGCTGTGTACTGACTCCTTTATAAAGCTCTGTAGGGAAGAAAAGATACCAAAAAAAATCTGTAAACAGTCACCCCAATTTTACTTTTCTATTAAATGTAATTACCTAATTTCCTTTTGCTTCTTTGTTATTAGTAGACTTAGTGGAGAGGAATGGATCATCCTCCATCAATGAGATTAAAGGATTAACTGCTTAAATCCCGAACTGAAAAACAAACACACAGAAAACTATCAAGGAGTCTCTTCAGTTAGTCTAAATTTAAGTACCTACTATGATGAGCACCATCTTCATAGACATTTTCTTAGCCCAGATCATTTTGTAAGAATTCTGTTATTTCAGTGGCCATGCCTGCAGATTGTGACAGTGGTCAGGTATCTTTTCTCTGGAGGCTGTCATGCCACAGCTCTTTCAGAGGGAAAAAAAAATGACAGCACCTAGATAAGGACAGGTACAACTGGTTTCAGTGAATTCTACCTTAGCAAAATACCAGTTTAGGGAGGAGGGAGTACCAAAGGAGAGGAAGACCCGTGGGAAATAGTGGTATAGTTCTTCCAACAGCTTTCATTTTTCTCATCTCCACTTCTGAGACTGTAACTCTGGACCATCCTTCCTATTTTTTCTTCCATTCTTTCCTCCTCTTGTCTCCCATTTCTTTTTTTTATACCATTTCTTCTTTCTCTGCTCTCTCCTTTCCTCCAAATTTCCAGTAAAGCTGAAACCTGTGGATGTGTGGTGGAGCATGATTAAAGTTGATGATATGAAGTTAAAAGAGAAACCTCTGGTCCGTTTTTTGCTCTACTTTACATTCTAGAAAATATCACCATAGAAATCTCAATGATGTTGCCCATTAGTGATTCAATCACTGTCAATTCCTTTGTTGTTTTTTTATATCAAAACTGTTTTAAGAGCTGAGAAAGGAGCAGGGGATGAAAAATTCTTTGATAGGATGGAAGAAATAATCTTCGAAGAAAGCCAGAAATAAAGAAGTCGGGGAGAAATTAATGTTAAGAGATCAGTAATGTGACAGAAGAGAGAAAAGGTAGAAAAGGAAACTGCCATAGAAACTATATGACTGAGGCTCTTTCTTTAAGGGGTGATTCTGGACATTTGTAAGAAACACCATTTTAGGCTTTATGGGCCATTAAGAAGGAGTTATAGGTACTAGCACGTAGAAGGAATCTCCTTACTTTATCCAGGAAAAGATGCATATTCTGTGTCCTGGTGGTTACCTACCTTCTGCTGAAGGTCATAGCCATGACCAAGTATTGAACTGATTCAGAAGATTGGTAAATGGTCTTCTTTTCCAGGAAGTTATGAAGACTATCTCTAGACTCATCAGATCCAGTGTCCATCACCAATTTGTTCCTATTCATATGGGAATGAATGATATGGTCATAGGAATCTAGTAGGTATCTTTAAAGATTTTGAAGTTCTTTATGGGGGGAAAAAGCCAAAAACCCTGAGGCTGGGACAGGGCACAGTTGATGCTTTCTACTCTTTCTAATTGAATGTAATTTTAAGTATAGCATCCAGGATTAGAGAGATGATAATCCCATTGTATTTTTTTTGTCATTTCACATCTAGAGTGCTGTTTGCAGTTCTGGGTATCTCATTGACAGGCTTACATGAATCCCAGAATCATGAATCAAATGGTGAAGGGACCCAAAACTGTGCCATGCAAGAACAGATTAAAGAAAATGGGGAAATAGGAAATGTTCAGTCAGGAGAAAATAAGGATGATGAGTTCCATATTATCTCTCTTCAAGTGTTTAATGGGCTATTATGTGGAGGAGATATTAGACTTTTCTCTTTGGCTTCAGAAGACAGAACTAGAAACAATGGATGGCAGTTTCAGAGTCAGATTTCAACTTGATAAAAGGAAAAAAAAATTATTGGTGCTGTCCAAAAGTAAAATGAGCAGCCTCAGGAAATAATTTGTTCCTCACCGTTGGAGATCTTCAAGTCAACACTGGTTGGCCACCAGCAGGAATGTTGAAAGTGAGATTATTGTGTTGGTATATGGGTTGGACCAAATGACTTCTGAAAGCATTTGGTGATTAGAAGATAGGAAGAGAAGAATGTTAATAGTGAGAATTTGGTTTCCTGGATCATAGTTTGCAAAACCAAAATGATAGGATTTTCAGGCTTGTTGATTTCATTAAGAGAGCTTCAGGCTGAATTCTGAGGGGGATGGAGAAAAATGTCCAGATAAAACGGTAAAAGTATGTATCACTGGGGTAGCAGGTATGACAAAAGAAGTGATGTAGTAGAGGAAGGACCCAGTGATCAAGGTAAAAATAATGAGGAAGACGATTGAATAAAAACCTTATGGCCTCCAGTGTCAGCATGCCAATATACAGAATGAACAAGAGAATTTTTTTTTGATTTTAGAAAGGCCTTAGGAGAATCTACTGAGACTTGATGGGATTAGACTATCATGATGAAAGTATATATCTATTCCAAAAGAAACACCTGGTAGAAAGGGAAGGAGACTAATGCTATACTGAAAGAAGGCAAACACCCATATGGAAATCAGTGTGCCTAACAGTAGAAAGATGGTGAGAGCATATGGATGAGGCTAAAATAAGAGAGAAGTCCTGTTACTATGGGAGTACAGTACAGACAAAAATATAGATAATGACTTCCTAATACAGATACATGTAACTGTAATACACAGTATTACATGGTATATGTAATAGAGAGATGTGAAAAAAATTCTAGGTGAGGTCTGAAGGAGAAGGTTAATCTCTGAGGAAAACGAGGAAAGCTTCATAGGGGGAATGCATTTGAATTAGACTTTAAAAAATAGATGAGATTCAATGGACAAAGGAAATTTCAGGCATCAGGATCATTATGACCAAAGACATAATGGTTATTCAGTCAAGGATATGTTTGTGGGGATAAAGAGCAGTTCTCTTTAGTTCAAGGTTCTTTAAAAAGCAAGGAGGGGGTACCTGTATGATACAAAGTTGAAGAGGTAGGGTGACACCAAGTTATGTAAAGCAAAGGTACCTGAATTTTACTTAGTAGACAATAGGTAACTACTAAAGATTTTTTTTTTGCAATAATTAATAACAGCATTGATTTAGTGCTTTAAGGTTTGCTAAGCACTTTACAAAAATTATACCATTTTGTTCTCACAGCAACCCCAGAAGGTAGGTGCTATTGTTATTCTCACTTTACAGATGATAAAATTGAGGCAAACAAAGGTTAAATGACTTACCTAGGGTCACATAGTAAGTGTCCGAGGTAAAATTTGAACTCAGATCTTTGTGACTCCAACTGCTATGCACTATCCTACTACAGCTACTAACACAAGAAGATAGATATGCCCCAAATGTGTATAAGAATAATTAATTTGCTAGTTGTGTGAGGATGGATCAGAAGGGGAATAGGTCTGTTAGTAGGCTACTGTAGTAATCTAAATGAGTATTCCTTTGAAGGTGTGGCCTGGAGTGATGACTATAGTGATTTAAAGAGGAGAGATAGTTGAAGGTTAAATGAGTGCAATACTAGAGCTGATCAGATATGAAATATGAGGGAGAACAGAGTCCAAGATAACTCCTCGATGTTGAATTCTGGTTTTATTTCTGTCTTCTTCATCAAAACCACAATAATAATAAAAATAATCAGACAGGAAAGGGCAGATACATAAGACTGGGATTCCAAATAAATGAAGACACAATTAGAAGCCAAGTTGCTACTTAAATGAGTTTACATCTTCAGGACCAGATAAATCACATCGAAGGGCATAGAAAAAATATGATTATGATCTTAGAGTCATTTTTACAAATCTTTGAAAAATTGTGGAGAATGGGACAGATATCAAAAGACTGAGAATATGCAAATATTGTCCTACTTTTCAAAAGGAGGAAAAGATTAGATTCCAAAAACTGCAAACTCATAAATTTTACAACTGATCAACTTACTAGAGTCATGTTTGAACACTTAGATAAAAAAGATGTGGTCACTAGGGGCCACCATGGGTTCATTGACTGTCTTCATTATTGTTATTACCTAGGCCCTGCCTATTTCCCCCTAGTTTCATGTATTCGAACCACATCCTTGATCACCCTGCTCAACTTTATTTCCTTCAGTTTTTGGCCCACATTCCCAGCATCATGGCATTAGACCAGTATACCAGTGATCTTTAGGGGATTTTAAAATGTAGAGATAAGGAGGGAGGGAATTCCATACATGATTGGGGAACAGCAGTAATCTGGTTTGTCTGGATATATAACAAGTAAAGGGAAATTGTGTGAAATAAGCCTGGACAGGTAAACTGGAGCAGATTGAGAAGGGTTTTTAAGAACTAAGTTAAGCTTACTGTTTCTGTTTTATCCTAGAGGGAATAAGCAGTCACTGAAGATTCTTGAACAGGGGAGTGATAGGATCAGATCTTTACTTTAGGCAGATGGTTTTGGCATGTATGTGAAGGATGGAGTGGAAAGGGGAGAGATTGAAACCAGAAGTCCAAATAGGAGGTTTTGGTGGTAGTCTGAATGTTACAGGAGGGATTTCTATACAGGCATAAGTTGCAATCGATGGTTTATGAGTTCCCTTCTAATGCTAAGATTTTGTGATTCTCCTCTTTCTTTTCAATTCTAAACTCAAGTCATTGTCTATCTGTGGTATATTTATATCTGTATATGACTGTGAATAATGGAATACTGTAATCTCAGAAGACATATATGTATGTATATATACAGAACATCACAATTTTAGGACAAATATATATAAATTATATGTATATATTTTATAAACATTGTATCTAGCACACACATGTCATATCATACATGCAGGTTACATACCCCAATACATATAACATACCACACGTGATATATACTATATATGGTACATGACTATGTATGTATGTACATGTGTGTATATTTTTTTCTTCTGAGATTATAATGTTCCATGATTCATAGTTATAAAGTATCTCTGGAATAATATTGATGTTGAAAAGAGGGGCTTTAGAGGTAAGGAGCAGTTTAGTATCATTGAGTACTGAATCTATATCTATATCTGTATCTAGTCTAAATAGTTTGCCTTTTCAAATCAAATTTATAATCTGGGTAATATATATTCATTTGGTAGAATAGAAATTCTTTGAGAATAGAATTATTCTTCATTTTGTCTTTGTATCTCAAACACCTACTACAGTGCCTTGCATGTAGTAGGTATTTTAACAAATGCTTATTAAATTGAAAGTTGCCAGCAAGTACTCATCCAGATTTATTTTGGAAAGCTCTACTGAAAGGGAACCTCCAGTCTTCCGGAGCAGTTTCTTTCACCTTTGCATAGCTCAAAATAATTCAGATTTCCCTTTCATTGATTCTACATTTGCCTCTTTGCAACTTCCAGAGAGAAGGGAAGAGAAGGGAAGGGAAGAAGCATTTATTAGGTTCCTGCTATGTGCTGGGCACTGTAACTAAGCACTTTACAAATATTATCTCATTTGATCCTCTCCACAACCCTAGGAGATAGGTGCTATTATTACTCCCATTTTTACATTTGAGGCAGGCAGAGATTAAGTGACTTGCCCGGGTTCATAACCCCAGTAAATGTTTGAGGTCAAATTTGAATTCAGGTCTTCCTGATTCCAGGTCTAGCTGCCTAACTAATTGCCTAATCGCCAAAAGTTTGGCTGGATTGCATTTAGGAAATTGTAGAGTATACTCAGTGATCCTAAACTGCCCCCTGCATCTAAAGCTCCACTTTTCAGCATCAATATTATTCTAGTGACCTTTTATAACTGTGAATCATGGAACATCATAACCTCAGAAGAATGAAATTACAGGTGACTCAAAAGACACTGGAAATATAGGTGATTGGCAAAAGTAATCTGCAGCCTATTAAAAATAGAGGCATATGAAAAGTGGCTTAAAGACATTGGGAAAGTTTGGATGACTGGAAACAAGGCAAGTCACACAGGGAGAGGAAGGGATAACAAATGGACAGCTTTACTGGTATCCATGAAAATTCAAAGATATTTAAAATATTAAAAGACGTAGAGAAAGGCCTCTAGACACTGTGTAGTTGGAAAGACATGGGGAAGGATTACACATCATGAGAAGGCCTGGATGATCTGTGATTTACATTAGGGAAAGTGTCTACACATAATGATGCAATTTAAAATTCATTGAAATATCAGTGTATCCACATGAGGAAAAAACTAGTGCTAAATACAGTGTCAGCCCTGAAGGACCTTGCATTGTAATGGGGAAAACAACACATAAAGGGGTGCTGGGTCAAGTCATGTAATTAATAAGATAGCAGATTAATTCCCGAAAACCAAACAAAAGAGGAATTATGTGTTAGAGGTAGAAAAAATAAAGCTAAATCCACAGGATAAGAAAACAAGGGGCCCAACAAAGTTGCAGCATTATGTATTATCAGTAGAGAATAGTAATTGTTAATATGCTCACTCAGCACCTTTCACTTATCTAATCTGCTCCATCAGAGTACACAAAATGATCCAAAGCTCATGCTTTGGGACCCACTCATGGATTTCCTTCATTCTTCAGAGGTTATGTTGGCACATCCTACTCCCAGCCCATACCCTACCCCAGTGTAACAAGCAGTAGATGTTGACTCTGACTGCCTATGTGAAGAGAAGGAGGTGGTCATTAGGAAGGCTTCTTTATTCCCAGGGCATCCCATAGAGTTGGAAATCCTAAGACTACAGAGACTCTGTCTGGAACATCTATTCCACTCTTACCCAATCCTGCAAAAAGTGGCAGAAGGTGACTTCGTCTAGCTAGAAACCCAGGCCCAAAGAAAGGAGAATGAAATTCAGCTGGGGCAAGTCCTAAAAGTTACTTATGGTAGAGAACAGCACCAGAGGCTGAGATAGTGTTGTGGTCCACCCTTCAGGATATACCCATCATGAAAGGAGGATGAATCAAAAAATGAATAATGGGAATGCAAGGAAAAAGACTATGATAACCTAAGATTTCAAGAGAAAGGTGATTCAGCTGAAAATCTAGAGCATAAGCAGATAAATCAACCATGGGGATACTAAAATTAGAAGAAAGAGTGAACATTAAAACATCTAAAAGATTACAAACTTCTTTAAGTAAATATTATGAGACAGGAAATTGAGCCAGTGCTTGATGAATCCCAGAACCCTGTGGAATCCCAAAAGAGCAGTATGTTCCTGAATGCTTCAAAAAAGAAATGAAAACTCAAGAGAAGTTAGAAGAGAACAAATGTTAGAATTTATAGCCTGCACAGTAGAAATAATTAGCAGAATAGAGAAAACTTGAGTCCATAGTGGTGAAATCTCTTCAAAAAAGGGAAAGAGAGAACAACAGATTTAGAATACAAGTATATTGAGATAGAGGAAAATCTAGAAGAAATTAAGCAATATAAATATAAAAGAATAAAGATAAAATCAGAATTCAGATAAATAGAAGTGATGGTAGAGGAGCAGCCTGAAACATCAGAGACTAAAACCCCACAGCCTCCTCTATATAAGGAAAAGCCATAATCTCTCTATATAAGGAAAAGCCAATGGTCTTGAAGACAAGATGTGCAGAAGCAACTTAAGAATCACAGGTCTCCCAGGAGAACATAACAAATTGAAAAACCTGAACACTATAGTATAGGAAATAACACAAGAAAACTGCCCAGAACTTCTGAATATAGAAAACAAAGCATCAATCAAAGGAATCTATTTCAAATTCCAAGACGCATAGTTGCTAAAATTAGTAATTCCAAAGATAAGTAACAAATTCTGCCAGTGGCTAACAGAAAGACCTTCAAATACAAAGGAAAGGAAATTCTGCATTCACTCAAAATTGCAGAAGGGAATTAAATAATATATTACAAAAGGAAAATATCTCAAGATGCAACTCAAATGACATACACTGCATATCACGGCTTTATCATCAATGAAAAACGTTGATGTTCAGTACAAGAGACATTTGAAGTATTCCTGCAAAAAAAAATGCAGACATGAGCAGATGATTTGATTTGTAAACAATTCAAACAATGGAAATATAAGAAAGGCAAATTAATACAACTACCAAGAAGAGAATAAGTAATAAAAATAAATATCCTATCACTAGGGGTTATTTAAAAATAAAGAAAGCTGAAGACAGATATATTTTTTTTAAAAAGCCTGCAACCACCAAGGGTCTACTGGAATATTTCTTTTGAAAAGAATACAAAAAAATAAAGATAAAATCAGAATTCAGATAAATAGAAGTGGTGGTAGAGGAGCAGTCTGAAACATCAGAGACTAAACCCCACAGCCCTCTTACAGGTGAATAGCTATATATTATGGGGCTAAATTGTAGAATTTGAAGATGCGTACATTGGGAGAGGGGATGTGGAAGGTAGAAGAGAATGGAGAATGTACCTAAATCAAGTCCATGGGTGAACAAAACTCCTGTAGTCTCAGCAAAAAGAAGGATTACAGGAGAATGGAAGAGGTAGTTTAAAAAAAGAGGATTGAAACTGGGTGAAATACGAGGAGGGGGTCTTAACTCAGTGGGAAATAGGTCATATTGAAGGATACTCCCAAGGGGAAGAAGTAGATGTCTACAGGAAGATGGAGTCTTTACAATAGGTCTAGTCTAGGGGATGTTGATGCACAGGGAGGCCAGTTTCCCTGAGAAAATGTTGTAGCTCCATGGACAGCACCTTGCCTCAGTAGAAGGGAAATAAGAGGTCCTAGACCTACTTGGGACCCAGAAGGGTGGTGGGAGGACATTTATCCAGAAAGGATGTTGTATGGTGAATAGGAAAGAAGAATGATCATGGTGAGGGCAGGGGTAGAACTGAACCACATGATTTGGGACACAAGGTAATTTCAACCATGGAACAATGCTTCTATCCTTGTTATTTGTTTAATGAACTGACATTTATAAGGGCAAAGCACACCAGAAAAAAGGGACCATGGGGCAAGATCTATAAAGGGAGAGGGATCAAATTTGATACTTCAGGAAGATTAATTCCATGAGGAACACAAAGAGATTAAAGAAGGAGTAAAAAAGAACAAAGACAATGAATCAAAGAATAAAAGTTCAGAATAGACAGAATTGGGAAGGAAAAAATGAAGAGAAAAGGGTAAAAAAATCCTTAGAAACAGACAGAGAAAAAGAAAAACAAACAAAAGAAACTGGAAGGAAAGGATGGAGGGAGAACGTTGAAATAGACATTTAACTAAGAGGGAAGAAGAGAGGGGAAAAATTAGCTACATAAGAAAGAAAAAGAAATCAGTAAATTAAGTAAAACTCCCTTCTCTGGATGTAGATATCATTTTCCATCCTTGGTCTTTTGGAATTGTGTTGCTGAGAAGAGCTAAGTCAGTCAGAGTTGATCTTCCCACAATGTTGCTGTTACTGTGTACGATGTTCTCCTGGCTCTTCTCACTTCACTTAGCATCAATTCATTTAAGTCTTTTCAGGTTTTTCTGAAATCTGCCTACTCATCATTTCTTATGGAACAATAGTATTCCATTACATTTATATGCCACAACTTGTTCAGTCATTCCCCAATTGATAGACATACCTTCAATTCTTTGCCATGTGTGAGATTTCTTAATACAAATCTTCAGAGTAACCAGAGAATGGGTCAATGAAAGGCAGTTTTGTAAAGGAACTGAGGAATCAGGAAACCTCAGATACCTACTAGTTGTAGTCTAAGATCCTTAGTTCCATTAACTGTAAAATCAGGAAAACGGAGCTGACAATAATACTTATGCCACTTACCTCAGTGGTCATTGTGAGGAAAGCTCTTTTGCAAACCTTCAAAGGCTCTATAATGTGAGTTATTATTATTAATGAAGAAAACAAGTATTTATTAAATGCCTATTATGGGCCTTACAAATATTATCTCATTTGATCCTCACATCAACCCTGGGAGGCAGATGCTATTATTATTGTCATTTTACAGTTGAGGAGACTGATGCTAAGTAACTTGTTAAATAAGACGCTTGCGCAGAGTTACACAATTAATAAATATCTGAAGCCTGATTTGAACTTAGGTCTTCTGGATTCAAGGCCCAGTGCTATACTTATCTATCTACTGTATCACCTAGCTGCTTAGATGATGAACAAGAAGAAGATGGCTGTGTTGTTTTAGCCTAATCAATATTCACAATGAACAATTCCACATAGAACCAACTTTAGGATATGGGAGTAGCCTCAGAGTGTAACATGAGTAGTTAATAGCAGAATGGGGATCTGGACTGGGGTCTTCTGTATCTAAATCCAATGCTCTTGATAGGTCAATCAGTAATTTTAATTCTGAGTTAAAATTTATGGGATTAAATCAACCAGCAATGATAATCCTCATTTTAAATAAAATGACCCATGTCAATGTTATATGTTGTTTGATATCTATCATACTCTGTCAAAGTATGAAAAAATACCAACTTATCAAGAAGCAGGTAAAAGAACTGGAAGACATTATGTAAGGCCAGGAATAAGTGAATTAATATAGTTGAATCTTGGTTTGGTTTGTATCTAATTAAAGAAATCATGTGGAATTAAGCAGAGGTCAGATGTACCCAGGCATAGTGACACCAAGCTGTTAAAGAGGACCCTGATACAACATGGAATATACCTCACCTGGAGAGGCTATGAAAACCGCTTTGGACTCTCCACAAAGACCTAAAGAAATAAACCTTTCCAGAGGCATTTCTTTGAAATGGGAACTGGGAATGTTTAGCCTGGAGAAGAAAGACTCAGGAGAGATATGATAGCTATTGTCAAATATTTGAAGGTTATGCAGAGGAGAGATAGGCTTATTCTGTTTGGCCTCAGAGGGCACAACCAGAAGAAAAGAGTAGAAGTTTAAGAAAAAGTCCGATTTAGTCTAGAAGCCAGGAAGAACTTCCTCACAATAGAGCTATCTGAAACTGAGATGGGCTTGCTCAACAGATGATGGTTTCCTTCTCCTTGGAAGGGCCAAACTGAGGGTAAGTAACTACTTGCAGAGTATGTTACAGTGATGGTTCTTTTTATATCTGGGTTGAACTAGACAGCTACCGAGGCCCCTTTCAGCTATCAAATTCTGTGATTCTGAGTGTGCCCATTTTCCTTTGATTCTACCAGATGTGCATTCCCCTCACCAGTTGTGTTTATGTGTGTGTGAGAGAGAGAAGACATAGGGTTTATGAAACTTTTTCAATAACAGAAAAAAGAAATTTATGTGATAACTTTATTATATATTTAAAAGGAATAGCAAATTATATGTAACAGATTTGCAGTTTCATGTACAATCATCTCTTTTTTTATTCCATTGTGTTATGGAAATTCTTGTTTTATTTCATAAATTAAAAATAAAATAAGATAAAAAAATCTTCGAAAATCAAAATTCCCTGCTGGTTAATGGTTTTCCTCAATCCCTTCCTCATCTGTTGTCACATATTTAGCAGCATCACTAAAGCTGGGACACATCTAATTTGATGAAGCCTGGGCCTGAAGACGTAATCAAGAACCAAGGGGGCATCTCATGGGATCATGAGTGTCAGTGGCCATCAGGTCCAAGTGTCTTCATTTTATAAAGGAAGAAACCGAGGACCGACAGGTTAAAGGTCACATAGATTGTGCCAGAGAGATTTGAACTCTACTCCTCTGGCTTACAGAATCACTATTTTTTCAGCTCAACTGGGAGTTTGTTGTCTCCATATGGTGTGAGATAGGATAAGAAAAACATTTCTGTATCATAATATGTTAACCCCTTCAAATCAGTGAAAAAAATCCAGAATTAAGAGAAGAATTACGGCTGACTTGTCCCTGTGTGAGAATTTAGTGTTAGCATGATGGGGAGTACCTGTTCCTAGTGGGGTGCTTATCCTTCAGCTTGCCTGATGGAAATTTTTCTGAGAAAATCCCATTGTGTAAACCACTGAACTGGCCCATTAAGCTTTGGCAGAAAATAGCTTGTGACCTGTAACTGACTTTGGGCATAAAAACAAACAGGGGAAACATCCAGCCAGAGGTGTCTAGATAGCTCAGGTTCCTAAAGTCCTTTATGATATGTGGAAATTATGGAAATTCAATTCTATTGCATGGTGATTACAACCCAATCTTTGGAGATAATCATCTGTATTTGTGATCTTGTTTTAACGAACTCTTTAGCTCTGAAAGGTAGAGACAATAAAACTGATTACCTGAGATTTACAGTGGAGCTCACAGAAACGACAAAAATAGGGCAGAGTCCTCAGCTGAATATGTATTAGAGAAGAGCAGTCTTGGTGAAATAGGGCATTTCACTGAGGATCACTGGAAAGGCCCCGTGTCAGCACTGGCCAATGCAGAGGCCCCAGGGCAGAGGTGAGGTTGTGAGTATGTGATAATCAAGGTGGTCTGGAAGGAGGATGAGGTTCCTGGGGAGATGACAGAGAAATTCAGAGGAGTGAAGCCAGTGAGTAAGTGAAGAATAATAACACTAGAGATAGGGAAAGGGAGTTGAGCTATGATTTCATTGGGAACTCCCAAGCGAGGACTTTCCCAGATTTGTGGAAGGAACCATTTCCTCTGAGGCTTTATTTGTGGATTTAAGAGTGTGGAAGGAGAACTATGGTTGAAGCCAAGAATAGGCCAGGATTCCAGTCCCACCTCTGACAACCATCTAACTTCTCTGATGCTCAGTTTCCTCATCCATAAAATGGGGATGATGATAACTACCTCACAGGATTATTGTGAAGTTCAAATGAGATAATGTCTGTAAAAAGCTTTGGAAACCTTAAAGCCTACAGCCTATGATAGCCTATCAACCATCATCTTCTAAGTATAACCCATGTAATGCAAGTTTATGAGATGCCCCCAATTAAGCATTGATTATTGATAAATTGATAAATATTGATATTTATTGATATTGATAAATATTCAAGGCCAGAGAAGAGAAAGAGTAGGACAATCAGTCAATCAGCAAGCATTTATTAAGTGCCTACCCTATCATAGGCACTGTGATCAGTGATGGAGATAGAGATATAAGAATGAAATAATTCCTGTTCAAGGCACTTTCATTCTAACAACAAATTATTTGAACAACACTGAATTTTGATTTTCAAAGACTCGTTAAGTAAGAAGCTTCATAGGCTCATAGCTTAGAGCTAAAATGGGTGTTAAAAGTTATCTGTCCAACCCTCTCACTTCACAAGTGATCAAACTGAGGCCTAGAGAAGTTAATGAGCTTACCCAAGGTTACACAGGTAATGAATGGCAGAACTACCATTATAGGCCTTAAAGAAATATTTTAATAATATACTATTTTACATTATATTTTATATTTTAATAATATGATATTTTATATTAGTATAATCCATTTTAATAATATAGGTCATATCTATATAGTGCTTTAGATATTATTTCATGTGATCCTTAAAACAATGTGAAGGGAGGCAATGCAGGTATTATTATTATTACCCCATTTTACAGGTGAGAAAAGTGAGGATTGAATTGTCCATGATTACAGTACAGCTGGATATTAAGTGACGAAGCCAGGATTGAAGACTCTTTCACTAATTGTCTATGAGCTTGGCTCACTATCCTAGCAGCTCCCTATAATTAAGGAGAATATAGTTATAATGAGCCTCTCTCATTGGACTCCAGCTAATTAGAGGTAAATAACCCTTGCAAGAAACAGAGAATGTATTTTTACAGCATTATCAAAGGGTTTGCAATGATTTTCGTGTTGGCATTAAATTCCCCACACGTCAGTTTGGAAGTTGCCCCTGCTAACTCTACTCTTCAGATGTCTTTGAAATGAAAGAACAAACATGAATGTGAAGGCTTCTTAGAGTCTTATGACACAAAGCAAACAAACCCGTAGTCCTCAGTGCCAAGAGAATATTTCTCAGCTGCAGAAGGGTTTTTGACAGGTGGTAATACATGTTGGAATCGTAGACAGCGTGGTTGGTGCTGCCTAGATGCCACTGGGAAATATTTTACCTTCTACTTGGGTCTTCAGAAGAACCATAAAAATCCACTTTTGCACAAAGTCAACAGTATCTCACAAAATGAAGAGCTTCAAAGTTTTTCCAAAGTGCTTCTCAATCCCAGGCACTTTGTTCTAATAGAAAATTAAATTTTATTTGTAACAGATTTACTTTCATTTTAAGGCATAGTATATCATAGGGAAAAATTATTACAGGTATTAACAAGTATCTCAAGATTCCTAAAGATTCCTGCCATGAAATCATAACCCCCTCCCTGAGCTTTTCAGAGAATCAAACCAGGAACAGGACAGCTGGTAAGTGTAGGTAGCACTAGTCTGATAATGCACATGAATTCTAGCAAAGTTGGCTGTGAGGCAAACTCCATTTTCCTAGTGAGTTTCGTGAGAAGCTTAGAACTTTGTTCCAGCAGGAGAACCTTTTAGTCAGTCAATAAACATTTATTAAGCACCTGCTGCTGAGCCAGGAATTGTGCCTCAATGCTGGAGATACAAATAGGAAAAAGAAACACAGTACCTGCCCTTTAGGAGCTTGCAATTTAGTGGGGGAAGAGAACACACAAAAGGGAATTGCCAAAGGGAGGGGGAAGGAGAAAGTACCCGTTAAGATGGAGGGAAGCAGGATGGAGAATTTCAAAGGAGGCAGCTGGGAGGGAAATAGAAAGGGCTGGCTTTGGCTCCACCCCTTAAATAAAGGAGCTCCCTGCTCCATCATCCAATCAGAGGGGTCCCAGGGCAGTGGGTACTGATAAGGTGTGGGTGCCGCAGCTGATAATGAAGGTGAGTCTGAAGAATGATGAGAGCCCTGGGGGGATGACAGAGGAATTCAGATGAGTGCAGCCAGTTGGGATTTGAACGACAGTAATAGTACAAATAGGGGTAGGGACTTGATCTATGATTTCAGTTGAAATAGGGAATTCTCAAGTGAGAAAACTCCCTCTGTTAGTGCAGCCAGGCACTTTTTTTGCATAGTCTTAGAGCTTCCCAGATCATTGACAGGCTTGCCTCAGAGTCCTCCAGCTTAGGAGATGCTAATAGATAGCACTTGCAGCTAGAAGCTCAGTGGATAGAGCACTAGGCCTGGAGTCAGGAAGACCTGAGTTCAAACCTGAAGTCAGACTCATACTAGCTTTGTGACCCAGGGTAAGCCACTTGACCTCTGTTTGCCTTTATCTACTGGAGAAGGAAATGGCAAACCACTCTAGTATCTTTGCCAAGAAAACCTCATAGACAGCATTGGTGTGCTATAGTCCATGAGGTCATGAAGAGTTGTATACAACTGAACAACAATAGCTCTTGCAGTCCTCTACCAGCCAGTATACATTAGAGGCAGGCCTTGAACTCCAGATTTCCTTGTTCCAAGGTCAGCTCTCTATATACTGTATCATAATGCCTTTACAAGCTTTAGCCAGCTCCATGGAACACTGGATGACAACACGGGCCCTCAGTGTGGGGCTTTCCCAGTATGAATATTTTCTGTATGCCCAGAAGCCTGGGAACTGTTTTGCAGGGGGAAAAAAGCATCATCACTCATTGACTGATTCTCTGGTGATAACAGTGTAGGTCCAGTGAGGAATTTGGGAATAGAGTAAATCTGGATGGAGGATTGAGATTAATAAAGCCACATCTACATATCCAAATGTAGATGTCTGCCTGTCTGCCTGTCTATTGATCTATCTATCTATCTATCTATCTATCATCTATCTATCTATCTATCTATCTATCTGTCTGTCTGTCTATCTAAAACCCAAACCCAAAACTTTGGCCAATTGATCAGAATCAGGTTATCAATAGCTGTGAAGCAGGATGGATCAGGAAGGGCCAAGATCAAGAGTACAGTCAATAAGTAAGCCAGATCTCAGCCTGTAACTGGCAAGTTGAATACCTGGGCTAAGTGTTCCAGAATCTGTCTGGGCAACTAGCATGAAATGTACCATTAAATCAGATTTATAAGACAAATTTACTCAAGCTGAGATAGAAAGAAACCTAGAACACTGACCCAAGAAGGGGAGACAGAGGAAATGGAAAACTAGAAAAGGTCTTCATTATCCTCAGTGAAGGGAGAAAGGAAGGAAGCCCATTGTTTGGTAGTTTCCTAATTATTTTTTATAAGTAGGTGTTAGGCTCAGTCACTTCAGATTTGAACTTGTCTTCCTGACTCGAGGCCCAGTATTCTATCCACTGTGCTACTTATCTGCCTCTAAACTCAGGAAGAGTGAGTTCAAATCTCACCTTAATTACTTATTAGTGATATGACACTGGGCAGCACTCAGTCAGCCTCAGTTTCCCTTTCTGTGAAATGGGGATAATACTAGCACCTACCGTACAGAGTTATTGTGAGGATAAAATGATATCACATATGTACAGTACTTTGCAAACTTTAAAGTACTATATAAATGTTAGCTATTAGAATAAAGAGGTGATATGAGTATTAAAAATTTGGATGGTGCTCTGAGTTCAGAATAAACAGTTCTATGCAATTGTGAGAATACTGTTAGGAAGCAAGTTCCAAATAACTGGGATGGGTGGAAGATCCAAGGGTTTAGGCCAAATAAGAAGGTAGGAAGTAGAGTCCAGATGGCAGGAGGAAGATTCCAGAGAAGAAGGTCAAGTCCAGCTCACTGGTTTGGCAAGGATAAATGGGACGTAGCATTCAGGACCATGGACTTACGATTGCTGATTCGAGGTTAGAGGCCAGCTGCTCTCTCCCCTGGTTCTCCTGATGGGTAGGAATAGATAAAAACCTTTAGGAGTTGACCAGGAGCCAAAATGATACAAGACTTCCATAATTTATTAGTCCCACAGTTAGTTGTAGCAACTGATAATGGCAGAGTACTAGGTTTATATGACAAATCAACTGCTTTTAGGGGGTGTCTACATCTTGCTAAGTGATTGATTTTTATGACCCTTCATTGCATTGCCTTCCTCCCATTATGGTTATGTATATAAGATATCTCAGAAATGTGTTGGTAATTTTGTGGTTGCTATTTATCACATTTACCCCCTAGAAAAGGGACAATTCAGCTCTATTGGGTGAGTTAAATCCTCTTTTGAGGTTTGAATCCTCTTTTGGTTGATTTTTTTGTTCAGGAACCCTTTCCTGTGCTTTTGTGGCTCTGTTACGTGACTGCCACCATTGTGAATGACAACATATTAGCAGGAGGCATGATTAGGCAATTGAAATTAGCCTTCTATTCATGGGATAAATGAGCCAGGATGAGTGTGATGAGTGAAGTCTGGGGGGCATCTGTATAGAAAACCAAACTGCTTTCCCTACTCCTTCTCTGAATTTCTGGGCTATGCTTTAGACATGAAGACTCTGAGTCAGTAAGACTGAATAGTTGGTGTTTATCTCCACAGAAAATTTTCTATCCTTAGCCGGAGGTTAGGCTTTATGATTAAACCAACATGTCTATTAGCATTATGATTAACCCACAGAAGAGCTGCAGGTCAAAGTATCTCAGGGTAATAGATTTAGAGCAGGGGTTCCTAACCTTTGTTGGTGTCAGACCCCTGTGGCAGTCTGTGGAGCCTAGGGACTCCTCAGAATAAAAATCTCCACCCCCCACCATACACACACACATACATACACACACACACACACATACATATACATATACATATACATATATATACATATATATACACATACATACATATATATAGTGTGTATATATATATATATATATATATATATATACATATATATGCATGTATATATGCAGTTTGAAAACTCTCTTCATCCTCCATTCAAGTTCACAGACCCCTTGAAACTTCACCACAGATGCCTGGATTAATAATCCTTGATTTTGAGCTAAGAGGGAGTTTAGAGTTAATTTTGTCCAGCCCCCTCATTTCAGATTTTATATAACTGAGGCCCAGGGAAGAGAAGAGGTATAATGCAACTCATCCTGTACAACTTCTTAACTCTCTTCCTCTATCGACAACTCTCATTTAATTACTCTGTGTCTGGTATGTAGTAGGTGCTTAAGAGATATTTGTTGTGGAATTGAATTGAATTAATTACATGGTGTCAATGGCGACCCAGTAGTCTCTTAACAAATGTCTATTGGATTAATGAGTCAATGAATGAAACGACATACTAGTTTCTTGCTTTTTATTTTCCACTATGTAATATGCTAGCTTGGATACAATGGAATATTCCTAGTTTGCCTTACCTCAAAGAACTCCTTCAGAAAATAATTTTTAAAAAATCCAGTTGAACACCCATCCCTCGGTGCTCAACAATGGCTTGAACACCAGATCTACAGCTAAATTGATGTTAGTGAATGTTATGACATGGGAGGCCAATCTGATTCTTTTGCTTTCTGTCTTTCTGATCCACTGAGTAGCTTTGTCGAGGAATAATGACATATTTTCTGCCTTTTAAACAATAAGTGTTTGGAATTTACATTATAATTCAAATTGGATACTCTGAGTCGTCCCTCCTTCCTTCATAGCTCATATTATTTTAATAAAGAAAGCCATATGATGTCCAATGGTAACATCTTCTTTCAAAATTGTATTTCTCCTTTCTCCAATTGAAAGGTTACACTAAAATTAACTAGATGTTATCTGGAAAACTGAGAAACTGGTTTGAACACAGTCAAAATTGTTCTACTTTTCTATTATTTATAGTGAAGAGATGCGTCAGCCAATCAACAAGCTTTCATTCCCCACCTTCTGTCATCCCAGCACTATTCAGAGATATATTATTTAGCACATCAGCGGATGTACCTTGTGATTATTGTCCTCTCTGTGAATAATAAATAAATAAACTGACCCCTTGAACACTATTCTATTTATGTTTCTGTGTTAATCTGAGGCAGGAAGTAAGGTAATAGCAATTATATAGTTGAAGAAAATAAAACCAGCTAGTATTGTGTAATTTGGCTCTGAAAATCTTCCCAATATTTTAAATGTAGTTTGATTGTGTGAAAGGCAAAGCAAGATGCATTCCTTTCTTAGTAGTGATCTTTTAATAGCCAAATCCCATGGCCTTTTCTCAGTCTTTATCTTTTTTGAGCTCTGTAGAATTTAATGCTGTTGGCCATCTTCTCCTCCTGGATCCTCTGTCTTCCCTGAGATTTTGCAACATAGCCTTCCCCATCTTTTGCTGAAGCATCATCCATGTTCTACCCTTTAACACTGGATGGCCCCCTAGGTTCTGACTTGTGCCCTATTTTCATCTCTACCTCCTGTCTCTTGGAGATATCATCGGTATCTATCTCTTAGCAGATGATTCCCACACCTCCAGAGCAAACCTTGTTCTCTCTCCTAACCTCCAGTCTGAATGTGTCATCACCTTGTTTGAGGTCCTTGTTTTAGTATCTCGCGAGTTTTTTCAGAGATATTTCCCTATTTCCTCTGGGATGAAATACAAATTCCTATGCCTCACAGTCTGACTGCTGTCAGTCTTTCCAGACTTAATTCATGTTATTCCTCTTCAATCAAACTAACCTACTTGTTTTCTGCATTTGGCATTTAATCTTTGCCTCCTCACCTTTGGGCAAGCTGGCCCCTATGCCTAAAATATACTTCCTCTACCCCTCTACCTCTTAATAACCCTAAATTCTTTCAGTATTGTGGCCATATGCCACCTCCTCCGTTTTAAGTGGATTTTTAGTTGTTGTTGCTTTTTTAAGTTGGAAAATACCTTAGACATCATCTAACCCAAGCCCCTCATTTTAGAGACGTGGACCCTGTTTTTTTTAGCACGCTTATTTGTTAGTACTCCTTCCTGCCTCAGATGAGCATGCATATTCTCATCTGTTTACGTGTTGTATTTACCTTACCCACCTCTCCATCCCCCACCTCCTTAGCCTCCCAGGAGAATGTAAGCTCTTTGAGAGTTGGGTGTTTTTTTCATTAGAACTTTGTACCCTTAATACGTAGCATTAGGCATTTAATACAGGTAAGTGTCTATTGATTGGATTGGTTATATGAAAACATAAAAACACAAACCCATCAACATACAGAGACTTGTCTTTGAATGTTCAGATAAGCTTAACTTTGAAATACAGTTTGGTGTATCATTCAAAGACAAAGGGTCAACACACTTCAAAAAGCAATATTATAATGAAAATATTAAGGTTATTCTGGCATCATAAGTGGGTGATACAATTATTGCTGACATTTATTCTAGTGCCTCATTGTTTGGAAAGTCACAGAAATTCACTATCTCATTTGATCCTAGCAACCCTTCGAGGTAGGTTTTTTTGAAATATTGTCATTCCAGTTTTCTCTAATAGGAAACAGTCTCAGAGACATGAAGGAACTTGCCATAGTCACACAGCTAAGTAACTGTTAGAGACAGGACTAGAGACTATGCTTCTCTTGACTTTTCCCGCTATTCTAAACTGTACAGTAATATATGTGATAGAATTTGGGGAAAGCAAAAGAACTATAGGTTAAGTGACATGCTAAGCTCCACTCACTATACTGGTACTATGCTGTATGTTATTAAATGGTATTCAGACTAATCTTTGATAATACTGTCGCAGAAGGGGAATACCACATGCTCCTAGATATCAGAGCATCATAACTTTAAAGCTGGAAGGGACCTTGGGGGCCAAGTCCAAATCCCTCGTTTTACACATGAGAAAAGATAGGCACAGAGAGATGACTTGCCCAGTTCACAGTTACCAAGTGTCTGAGGCAGTATTTGAACTCACATTTTCTTGACATTGGGTTCAGCATTCTACTCGCTGTGCTGCCTCACTGCTTCCCTTTCTGCTAACATTAGAACTAAATATAGGGATGGATAGACTGATAATTGAACTCATTTTAGTGGTTCTTATGTAGAGAAATGTCCTCTAGAGTCAAGGGAATGATTAATATGGAGATTGTCAATTTAGAAAACCCTGTGGAATGTATATTAACTACCCAAGGACCTTATTTCCTAGGCAGAATTAATGTATATCTCAGAGTATTTTCCAGAGAGGCAATTTCCATATTAGCCACATCTGCCTTGATCTAGCACTTCAGATGCTACTTCGGAAATTGAAGGGTAGGCAAAGAACACAGTAAGTGATTTTTGGATGCTATTTTTTCCTGGAAGGGCCCAGCCTGAAAGATTAAGGTAGAGATGGCAACCTTGAGTGGGACAGATTTCGGGGAAGGATCTGGCAGGAGAGATAGAAGATTAAAGGGGAAGAAGAAATAAGACCCAGTTCCCAGTATAGGTAAACCTACCCATCTTCCCTTCTGCTGTTTTTAATTCCCCGTAGGCTCCTTGTGTGAGGCAGCAAGGGGTAGTGAATAGAGGGCTGGTCTAGGAGTCAGGGATACTGGGGTCCAGGTCCTTCCTCTGACATATAATAGCTGTGTCTGGGCGAGACCTGTGTGTTTTGTATATATCTACCTATGTGCATGTTGGAATACATTAGAATGTATTAGAATACAAGCCCTTAAATACAAGCCTCATTAGAATACAAGCCCTTGAAGAGCAGAAACTGTTTCACTTTTGTCTTTGTATTTTAAACATCTAGCACAGGGCATGGCACACAATAAGTGCTTAATAAAAAAACACTACCTGCTTGCAGTAACCTCTCAGTGCCCCAGGTATCCTCTAAGATTATAAATTACAGAACAGTTGCAGATCTCCTTTGTCACAGAGTTTCATTAGAGAAGTCCCCTGCACCCATGGAATTACAAATCTGAATAAAAAAGAGTTTCCTTATAATACTTAGTAGTAAATTTCTTTGAGCCTCAGGGTTCTTACCTATAAAATGAGGGATTTGGATTAGATGATATCTGAGGTATTTTCCAACTTAAAAACATTAAAAATCCACTTAAAATTCTGTGACTCTATGCCCCAACACATTAAAGAGGGTTTGTATGCAATTTCCTGGGACCAGGGCATTGGAGAAATGGAAAACCAGCATCCTTTCCCACAGAAGATGTCAAAAGCCCAACCCAGAGGAAAGATGGAGGTGGTGATAATAAATCAGAAGGGGGCACAATGAGCCAAGTCCTAGAGCTTTCAAATGGGGAAAAATAAAGGCAGAGGTCATTGATTCTAGCATCACTTGTTATGACAGAAACACAAAGAGAATTTACAATAAACCCTTAGCTTTATAACCACAATTGTGATGGGGAGAGGTGAGGGGGTGGAGCGGAGAGATGGCTGGTAAAACTGGTACAGGTAGAATGAACTAGTTTCCAACTTCCTGAAAGCTCTGAAACTGTTGCTGATTTAGGTTAAAGTGGCAGCAAGGTGGGCTAAGGGGAGTTCGGGGTGGGGGGTGGGGCACTGGGATGTGCCTCAGGAGAAATGCAACCTGTAAATTTGTGTTCACTAATGAGGCAGGTGGGGTGAGGAAGTTGGGCTTACTAACTGGCTGCAGAAAGACTCTAGCAAGGTATTAAGTATGCTGAAGTCTGCCATTTATTGTCCGCTTAGCTAGAATAAAGTTGTTAAATTATCGACTATCATAAGGTCTTTCAAATGGTGTAGCTGCTCTGTGTGTGTGTGTGTGTGTGTGTGTGTGTGTGTGTGTGTGTATGTTAGAGGTAGTAGGTTGTGAGGTACATGTATGATAGCTATGATGAATACTGATTGGCCAGCTCATTTCCTCTTATATGCCTTCATTCACCTTGGATTTAGGATACAGGCTTCACAGCAGACATAGCCATAGGCACCATCCCAGGGCTTCTTTATCTCAGAGCAATACCTACGCTTTGGGGGCCTTGCTACTGAATTTCTTCTCTGATATTTCCAAGAAAATAAAATTGTTCAAATGTTCACTACTCCCTGGAGAGTCATTTTTCTAAAAGTAGGTGGCAAGAAGGGAAAAAAAATACTTTGAATAGAAAAATGGCATTTCAAGAGACAAATATTTAACTACAGGGATAGCTGTGAGGGAAAAGAGAACTTGTTTTAAGAACAATAATGGCCCATTCACTCTTCTTACTTTCTATTTTACTTGAATTGATTTCTGCCAGCAAAGCCTAATTCCTAAGGACAGCTTATATGCCAGGCAGGAGACTGTTTTTCTTCCCCCTCCTCCTCTGCCCCCAAATACTTTAAGAGACAGAAACAATGTGGCAGAGGATCTCTTAACCTTTTTTGTGTTATGGATCCCCTCTGGCAAGTTGATGAAACCTAGGGACCCCTTCTCAGAATAATATATTTAAATGTATAACGTAAAATATGTAGGATTGCAAAGACATTCAATTATGTTGAAATATAGTTATTAAAAATATACATGAAAAACCAAATAAACAACTTTGCAGACCCTAGGTAAAGAATGGCTGAATGATAGATATATAGTATTAGGCTTGGAGTCAGAAAGACCTAGGTTCAAATTCCTGCTTCAGATATATCTATATCTATATATCTATATCTATATCTATACACACAGGTAGCAATGTGATCCTTTTCAAATCACTTAACCTCCATGTGCCTCTAGCAACCACCTAAGACTTATCTACTAAGTCAATAATGTGTCTACAATTTGTCCCATGGAGAGAATTTCCCCACAGGGAATTCTCTTTGCTGACAAAATCAAATTAGTATTTGTTTAAAAGGAAAGTCACTGACTTACAAAGTTGAAGAGTGGGCTGCTAAAAATCTCTGTAGATGTCTTTATAAACTTCCCAAGATTCACATAATTGAATCATTCCTGAAAAAATTATCAAGCTTGAGTTTTTCTCCTTTACATCAATGGGGGTGTGACCAGGATGTATCTTGAGACACAGAGGGGGAGAAAACCCACCTCTAGGACTTTCTGGTTTTCTTCAAATTGTGGTAAAACCAAAGGGAGCAGGCAGGAAGTAGAGCTACAGTGGGCTCAGTCTAAAAAGGCTCAGGAGCCTTCCTAGTTCAGCTAACTCCTTTCTGTACTGTAATCCCATCCCCTGGGTTAGTGTTCCTATAGTCATGAAATTATTGTCTAGGGCACCATGAAGTCCTTTCTTGTCTTCTACCAACTCCATTCAGCTTGGCATCATCTGTGGATACAAAGGATGTAGTTCAATTAATTCAACACACATTTTTTAAGTTCTTATTATTTGGCAATGCATCATACTAGGTGCTGAGGATACAAAGATAAAAAAAAATAATCATTGAACTCAGGGAACACAGAGAACACACATTATCTTTCATCATTGGAGGTAGTTTGTAGACCAGTGGATAGAGTGCTGGGCCTTGAATCAGGAAGACCAGAGTTCAAATCCAGCCTCAGACACTTATTTTTTGACCCTTAAATCACTTACCCTCTGTTTGCCTCAGTTTCTGCAACTGTAAAAGGGGGATAAAAGCAGCACCTACTTTGCAGTTATTATAAGGATCAAGTGAGATAACATTTTGTAAAAAGTGCTTCTATAGTGCTTGGCACAGAGTAGGTACTTAAATGCTTAATCCTTTCCCATTCCTCCTTGACTCCATCTCTACTCCATCTTCATCCAATTTCCTGAATTTATTCCTATTGAATATCACTCCCTGTGTATCACACCAAGCTACTGAAAACCATTTTAGTGCCAAGAGGACTGAACCTGGGAGTTACCTCCTCCAGAACTCCTTGCCTCCTGATGTCGTCTCTCTTTAATTCTAGCCTGCTTGGAGCCTGGTTAGCTACCACCATTAACTAGGCTCTCATAGCCACTGCCTTTTCTTTACTTCCTGGAGTCTCTGTTTCCAGAGAAGGTATCCCTTCCTCTCTGCCTTTCTCCTCCTCATCTCTGTTCCCTGAAAACAACATAGAAGTGTTAAAGTATTTTACTCAGTGTTTTACTGCAAAGCACTATAGGGAGAGGGAAGATACACAGTGAAGTAACCCAGGAGAAGGGGAAGCTCTAACTACAGGTCATCAGATCCATTTTTGGCTTCCTTGTTCCTTCCTCCTGATCTATTATTAAGACTATATCTTGATGCTAGCTTAATACCAGCTTTTATTGTTGATTTGAATGACAGGCTTCTGTATTGCAGGCATCCAGAATCAACTCCTTAGCCCTCAATTAGAGGCTTAGGTTGGCACATTCCTCCGATGCTGATCATTTCTTTGCTAATTAGTCATACTCCAGGGAACTATCTCCAGTTCAATATTTTGATGAGGAAGCCTCTTCCTACTCTGGGCCCCAGATTCTCTTTTTTAGGGTTTTGGGCTTTGTAATTTCCTTATCCCTTGTTTAGAGATCACCACACTTTGACCTTCTGGAAGTCATTCTCACTCCTTTTTCCCCTATAATCTGTTTCCATTTCTTTGCCTAAAGCAAATTCTACCAGTCACATCTTTCTGGCTAGCATGGTTTTTTACATGTTTGAATTGATTCATTTTCTAATTCCCTACAGAAGTCTAGGACCCTGTGGCCCAGATTGTGATACAAACTCAATAGGCAATAGGAGGCCACTAAATTATACACAAGGATCCATGTGGGCCTCATCTTGACTTAGAAAACCACATATTAATATTGTTTATGTTCTATTATATTTTTAAATTTATTTTGTTAACTATTTCCCAGTTACATTTTGATCTCGTTCTCTGCACTAGGGAATGTTGCCCTCTTTCTGTATCTTTGACACCTCTGGCCCAGATGACTAACCCTCTTTGGCTCTGTATCTCCACACTGTTCTCTCACTAAAGTTCTGTCATTTCCTAAGCCTGTACCCCATCATGACCTTTTATTTTTCCTTCTCATTGGTTAATCTGACATGACAAACCTATGGCTAACAGATTCTGGATACTTTTCCCTCCAGTCACCTATGGAAACCAACACAGAGTTGATGAGACATGGCCCATGCTTGAGCCTCTTATACAAGGGAGTAAGAAGACAGTCTTTAAAAAATTAAAAATAACCATGAGTGAACATAAAGAAAATTCAGAACACTTCCACCCCTAGTAACTAAACAGAGTGAGTTCACTATATACATCCTCCTGATTCTCACCAATAAACTGTCCAAATGGCTTGAAAAGATGTGAAATCCTACAGAAGATAGGGAGTCACAAAGTGGGGACTTTGTCCACCAACATTCACAATCAGCATGACGTGAAAGCAAGATGGGAGCCTCACTAAAAACATACTATTATTTTCTTCTACTCCATTTTACAGATGAGGAAACTAAGACCCAGAGAACTGATGTGACTTTCTAGTCTTTGCAGTGGTAGAAGTGGGACTGGACCCCCAAACTCCAAAGTCACAGCTCAGAATGCTTTTTAATGATAACACAAAATTGGACAAACTCCAAAAAGTTAAAGAAGGTATAAAAACAGATTTGGAATTCCACCTTTGAAGTCTGCTTCTGCTGAGACATCACTGAATCCCCTATGACAAGAAATCCAAACTTGCAGGAGTCATGATATTTTTCAGTACCATTGTTAAACAAATAGATTTATTGGCTTGATCACTGCTTTCCATACTGCTAATGTAAGAATAAACTCATTTTAAAAATTAAGCATCTGGTTGGCAACAGCTGGCTCTACCAGGCAGATGAATAATTACATACTTGATATTCAAATATGGCCATTTATTCAGGGTTGGAAATATTTGTTGCCATTTGAATTTTGTACTTGAGGGACTCAGGTGGACTCTAAGAGATGTTCATTCACCTGCAAGTTCTTAGGAACTTCGCTGTAGCTTATTCATGTCACTCCAGCTTCATCAATACTACCTTCTATATTCACACATTTGTATTCATTATTATGTGTAGAAGCCTACCAGTTTGCAGATAGTCTTGCCTGTGTGCCACCAGCCAGTCCAACACTGGTTACGTTTGAAAAATTGTTAAGAGCTTGCTAAAAATCGAGGTTGTTAACTCAGAATTGAGGTAAGTCAGTGTTTTTTAAAAAGTTTTTTTTTTCCTTCCATAAGGGAGAAATTCCTTTTCAAAGTCATCAGAGCAAAGCTTTCAAATTGAAATACCATCCCAATCAGAGGCAATTTGATATTTGCATTATTGATGATCTTTCAAAGAATATAGGTACTTAAGTTGTCTTTCATCTTCAGTCCTTTCTGTTTCTCTTCTCAAGAACTTAGGACAGGCCCTCATTATCACTTGTCAGAACTATGACAATGGCCTGTTAATATTTGTCCCTGATCAAATCTGTCCAAGAATTGTCCAAAGTCCAAAAAGATTTATCTTCTGCATGACTAGATCTAGCCTTGTTGTGAGGTAGCTAGATGGTAGAGTGGATAGAGCAGGATTTGGAGTCAGGAAGACGAGAGTACCATCAATATTTCTGGGCTCTTCCCTCTACCTTGCAGCCAACTTTCTGTTATGTGTCATCTCCCCCAATTACGATTGGAGTGCTTTGAGAGCCTAAACTGTCTTCATTTTTCTATTTGTATCCCAGCACTTAGCATAGTTGTTGGTACACAGTGAGCTTAATATGTGCATACTTTCTATTCCTTCATTCCGTACTCTTGCCAGTCTGAACTGTTTGTCCTCCCTAGGATAGTTCTTTCATTCCTGATCCTGCTTGCTATCTTTAGGTTTCCTCCCCGATTACTAACATCTTACTAGCCATCCTTTAAAGCCTAGCTCAATCCTCACTTCCTCTGTGAAGCCTTCCTTAGAACCAGTCAATAATTACTTTTCCCTACACAAGCACCTCACATAACACTCCCTTAGCACTTCTCTTACAGACTTGTGTATCTTTTTGTATTATAGAAACTAGTATGTGTGTCATGATTGTAAATCTAAACTTTATATCTCCCTTTGCATCTAGTGTGGTGGTGTGTACATGGCAAGCACTTAATAAAGGTTCTTTAACTCTTTATTCATAAAAACCAAAGGAACCATAGAAAATGGAACTGTATCAATACTAAATATAAATGCATCAAATGGTATAGTGTCTGGATTTGTAAAAGGTAAATTGAATTGCAAAAAAGACATAGATGTCAACATAATAATTGTAGGACTTAATGTTCTTCTCTTAGAGCTGGACAAATCTGAAAGAAAGAGAAACAAAAAGGAAAGTATAGGACAAAGCAAAGTTGAAGAATGTAAAGCTGAAATATTTAAGACATCTTCTAAATGGAATCATTAAAGAATGAACATATTTTTCAGCACTACATGATAGCTTTATAAAAATAGACCATATTCTTGGGCACAAAGGAATTATAAGTAAATGAAAAAACTGGCAAGACTGAATGTAACCTATAAAGAACATAACTCAGGAAAAATAGCAATTAATAGAACATAAACAGGAGGATAAGTCTAAATAAAGTCTTATTACAAGAATGTTGCTTACCCCTCCCCCAGACTCAGTTGATGTAATCACAACTAGTGAGGTACTAGTTTTATTAATGAGGTGTTAACACCTTCTTTTAGGAAGTAGGAAAGCTTTGATTGGTTTTAATGTGAAGCATCTGTTCTGCAAAAGATAGGTAAGTCTCTGGGTGGCCCTTAAAACTAAACTCAGCTGGAAAGTTTGGAGTTCAGGTAGCCATAGAGAGAATTCTTTTCCCTCATCTTATCCCACTAAGAGCAATTTCTTCTCAGGCATGACCAGTTTTCTGCTTCTCTAATGACTAGACTTCCTTTAATTCCATCAAGGTTGTACACCCTTTGTAATGGATCACTAGGTGTTAACACCTTGTATACACATCATCACCTTATACATCCTGCTATCTATTCTTGATTTCCATGATTATGTAAATCACAGTGGTCCATAGGGACCCAAATCCCCACTGACCTCTTTGCATTTAAAAATGGCACCTTGAGTAATGACTGGGTAGAAGAACAGATCATACAAACAATTAATAACTATTTGAAAGTCAGTGTTAATGAGAAGACAACATACCAGACTTCCAAGGACAATGCTAAAGCAGTCCAGAGGAAAAACTATATCCTTCAGAACACACAGTTGAAAAAGAGAAAATTAATGAACTGAACATACAATTAAAATAAACCACAAGAAACACACAAAAAAAGAAATCTTGAAAATTAGAGGAGAAATAGATAATTTGGAAACCACAAAAGACTATGGCATAGATAAGCAAGACTAAAACATCATTCTTTGAAAATACCAACAAAAAGGATAAATCTTTAAACAGTTTTATTAAAAAGAATGGGGGGAAATCAAATTAACAAAATAAAAATGAACAAGGTAGAATCACCACACAGAAGAAATAAAAAGAATTAACAGAACCTAATATATGCCGCTATCCTCCAGCAAAACTGAAGATGTTAAAATAAATGGATTATCTACAAAAATATAAAATACTCAAATTAACAGAGCATGAAATTAAACAATCCAATTTCAGAAAATGAAATTGAAACCCGCTGTAAAGGTATTACCAATGATAAACAGGTTGTAGTATATTGTATATGATGACTTACATGTAAGAAATAACATAAAAGTATTAAAAGGAAATGTGGCTAGTTGTAAAGTCAGTTGGCCAACAAGCATTTATTAAGCACTTACTATGTGCCAGAAAGTATGAAAACCAAAAGACAGTCTCTGTATCTGCATTGAGGGATAACTAATAGAGAGCCTATGGAACTCATATAATGTTAAAATATCTAGAAGAAAGTTCTCTGCATGTTGGGCACATCTTCATCCTTGCATTTCACAGTGGAGTGGAGGATTGACAGAAAGATATGGAAAAGAGTCACGTAAGATGAAGGGATGACCTGAGATGTACACTTTGTGAGGGAGTACCCACTCTGATGAGATTGATCATAGATCCATTAATGTAGTGAAATATTACACGAAATTAGCCATAATAATAATAACTAACATTTACATGTTACTGAGTCGTTTTTTGTAGCGTCCAACTCTCTGTGACCCTATTTGGGGGTTTTCTTGGCAGAGATACTGGAGTGGTTTCGCCATTTCCTTTTCCAGCTCATTTTACAGATGAGGAACTGAAGCAAACAGGATTAAGTGACTTGCCCAAGGTCACACAGCTAGTAAGTGTCTGAGGCTGGTTTTGAACTCAGCACTTCCTGACTGCAGGCCCAGCACTCTATCCACTGCACCACCACCAGACACTGTGCTAAGTGCTTTACAAGTGTTATCTCATTTTGTCCTCATTTTGACTGAGGAAGGTAGGTGCTATTATTATCACTAGGCAGCTAGGGTACACAGTGGGTAGAGCTCTGAACCTGGAGTCAGGAAGACATGAGTTCAAATCCAGCCTCAGACAGTGTCTCTTGAGTTGCCCTTAGTTAGCTAACTAGGAAGTGATAGAAATTGGACTGTATCCCAGATATTCTGACTTGAAGTATAGCATTTTTTCCACTACATTGCCTTTCTAGGTCCCTCGTTTTGAATGTATCATTACAATTAAGTTATTAGAGAGAAATGAGATCCTCTCTCTCTCTGGGAACTGAGGGAATTCCTTTGAGCATTCTAAGCCTCAGTTTCTTAATTATTATGTGTAGGAGTTGAGCCAGATGATCTCTGAGGAGCCTTTCAGGTATGACATTCACTGATTCTGTATTCGAACGTTCTGTGTTTTGAGGGTGGATGTGAGGAGTAGTGGAAATATCATGAAATTTGGAGTTTGTATATTGGGGGAAAATACCATATTAAATACTGATTCTGCCACTTATTACCTTATGACCTTGGGTAAGTCATCTAACATTTAAATTCATTCTAATGATCCCATAAACATTTAAAACCTGTATTTTGTGTTGGTTGTAGCTAGACTCTGAATAAAGGCTGTGGTGTGACTAATAATTATAATCTAGTTTAGGGCACTGAAATGAAAAAGAGTGATTACTGCACATGACTTTTAATACTAAATGATTTATGGTTGACCTATAGTAGATTATTAATTTGGAAGAAGGAGGAGCTTTAATGCAAATTAATTAAATTTTGAGTCTTTTCTGATTAGGCTGATAGAAGAGTGGAAAATTCCAGGTTCTTATACTATTCTGCCAAACATAGCTTTTGGATACAAGATCTGCATACTGATGAGGCCAGCGGTATGTGCAGATACACTGACCTCATGTTGGGACCCAGAGTCTTTTTCATTCTTCCAAAAGCACATCTGATCTAGGGAAGTATATTTACATATGCTATGCTATTTGACCAGGGAAGTCTTTTATCCATTTCATTTTGACTCTTTATGTGGCCTAAGAGGAAATAAAGGGAGAGAGATTCATAGCCCTACAGACATTTAGGTCTAGAAGGATACTCTGATATTATCTCTTCCAAACTTTCATTTGAAAAATAGGGAAATGGAAATCTAAAGGAAAGATTACCCTAGTATACAAAGTCACACAACAAGTTGGTGGCAGAGTTGGGGTTTGAACCCAAGTCTTCTGATTTCCCAGTCGGTCTGTTTTTCCTTATGCCAGACTCCCTCTTGAGGGAAGCAATGATATGAATTAAACAGGAAAGTGTTTCTACTGTTTTCTGTGCTTAGTTGCTGTCCTTTAATTATTTTATTATTCTTTGTCTTCTGAGTATTACCTGTTATTCACCTAATGCATTTTTGGAATAATTAAGACAACCTGGTTTTTTGTGAGTACCATCTGTTTCCTTTTAAACACATATTACCACTTCACCTCAGTTTCTTGACATTTAGAGTTATCTTGATTAGAACTATTTCTACCTTATTTCTCTCAAAAAACCCCACTTTTTCTTTTTTAATCACCTCAGCATCCCTTCAGGGAGGAAGAGAATGAAATTAACATTGGGTTTCATTTACCTGGCACGTATTGGTACCAGCCAAAAGGAAGATGGGCAAGGAGCTAGCAGCAAGCCTGCAATAAAAGTCTCAACCGCTAGGACTGAATTTAGAGGAAGAATCAACCCTGGTTGCAGCTTTTCTCTGTAGGGACTGCTCTGAGGTTTTTGTCTAGAGAGTGCCGAACCATGAAAATCAGTGTTTTTGCTGTAGTCATTGGCCCAGTACTTTCAGAATCAGTTAAGCTGAAGAAATCTAATAGAAGAATCTGCATGACTAGCTGTTTGACTAATTTCACACAGTGGTAAGGTGGAGTTTCAGCAGCAGCAAAGCAGTTCATAGTCTTGAAATGTAGAGAACAGATCCTCCAGGTCTTTGACTTTTTGGTTCATCCAGGCCTCTGAGGAGAATCCTGTTAGTTCAATAGAACGTCCTTGTGAGGACTTCTGCTGTCTTCTCTGGAACATATACTTCCCTAGATGGTAAAGGGTTTTGTGAGATATTGCTGTTTGTTGCCTGTTGTGATCACAGGGAATATGGTGCTGGAGCTTACAAGGAACCCCACAAAGATCACCAAAAAGGGGGTGTTAGGGAGTCACTAAATGTTATATCTGGAAGAGACCTTAGAAATCAAGTAGTCCAATTTTCTTAATTTTCAAATAGGGAAACTGAGGGCCAGACAGTTCATAGATCTAGAATAGACCCCAGAAACCATATAGTCCAAACCCATCACTTTTCAGATGAGTAAAATGAGACTTAGGGTGGTTGAATGACTTGCCTAAGGTCACAACTGGAATAAGCTTCAGAGGTAAGATTTGAATCTAGGTTGTCTGACTCCAAAGACAGTATTTTTTCTACTTTACAATGCTATTTCCTTTGCCTTATTCAAGGCTACACATCTAGGTTGACCTTATCTACAATGTGGTCAATATGCAGAGAGAAAGTAGAAAGGGAAGTGGATTGGGTGTTAGAAGATGTGGGTTCAAATCCTGACTGCCACGTATTGGCTGGGTGAGTTTATACAAATCATTTAACTTCCTGGGACTTTAGTTTCCTTAGTTACAAAATAGAATGAATGAATGAATGAATAAAAAAGTATTTATTGAATGTTTACTATGTACCAAGCATTGTGCTAACTAAACTTGGAAATATATATAGAAAAATAAGATGATCCCTCCTTTCAAGGAATTAACTCTATAATTGGGGGAAAAAACACATAGGAGGCTTCAGCTGTAGAATGAATGGAAAGACCTAAAGATCCTTAGGACTCAGCTGCAGGGTAGATGGAAAGGCCCACGGGTCCTTCTGGATGGCAATGTCTAGGTTCTGGAGGATGCTGGCAAGGGCCAGTGGTCCTCCATCTTAACAGAAGGATTACGGTTGGTGGCTACCTGATTATCAAAGTGGTGTCTGTATATGGGGGAGGGTAGGCCCATGGCCATTCCTAAGCGAGTAATGAGTCAGAATAGAGTGTATTCTCCAAACTACCTGTTGTGGGGATGTGGATAAGGGGGTCAGCTGGATACTAGAAGAGAGAAAAGTGAAAGGCAAGCAGGTTGGTAGATAAGGGAGACAATAATACCTTTACTCTTTACCATACCAGGCTACTTGGGGAATGGGGTCAAGTGAGCTAAAATGAGGTGTTCTAATAAAGCATTATATAAATACGAACTATCTTTGCTATTGAACTAAGAATTAGAAAAACCCATAGGACCTGATGTTGACCCCCATGTGAGCAACAAATAAACTGATGAGATGACAGAAAACAATGAATAAGCCTTGAGTTTATTTAATGCTAATATTTATAGCTCCTTTCCTTCTTAGAACTTTCTCATAAATCACAAATCAAAAGAAACCAGGGCAGATTCCCCTCACAATACCTCTGGGCATTATTAATCCCATTGCATAGCTGAGGGAAAACTGAGCAGTTTTTCCCAAGGTTACCCGTTCAGTTAGCGGCAAAGTTGGGACTAGTTTCCAGATGTCCCTCAATCCCAGGGTGGGGCCCCTTTTATTTTACTCTGTTGTTGGCATTTTACCACAGCCTTATAGCTAGTCAGGAAGTAAGTCAACAAGCATTTATTTTTCAAAATAAAATTTTATTGAGCTCTTATTTTGTATCACCTAAATTTTCCTCTTGTATCCCTCTTGTTTCCAGAGAGATACCGCTTATGACAAAGATTTTTTAAAAAGAAGAAAAAGTAGAGAAAAATAGGCAAAACTTAATTAAAACACTGAAAAAAATCTGACAACATGTGCATTGTTCCATCCCATAGAAATCCCCCCAACCTCTGCCAAGAAGTAAGGGGAGGTATCTTCTCAAATGTTTTCTTTGTGGTCAGGCTTGTACTTTATAATTCTTAAACATTCATTTTTGATGATTTTATGGTTGTTTTTCTTTCCATTCACATTGATGTGTATTTTGACTCTGCTTGTTTTATTTCATATCAGTTCATATGTCTTCCTATGCTTCTCCACATCCACCATGCTGTGTTTCTGAAGAACAGCACTATTCTATATGATTCCTGTACCACAATTTGTTTAGCCATTCCATAGTCGATGAAATCACAGCTCCACCAACAGGGCATTAATATGCCTGTCTCATTACTTTTGTCATCTGTGCTATTTTACTGGGGTGCTGTGAAACTTCAGGATCGACAAGTGTTAAGCACTAAGTATATGCCAGCCCCGGCACTAAATCTTGGAGATACAAAGAAAGATAAAAACGTAGTCCTTGCTCTTAAGGAGCCCTCATTTTAATGAGGTGAGACAACCTGCCACTAACTACATACAAGATAAATGCTGTATAAATGGAAGATACTGCCTGAGGGAAGGCACTGCAGTGCTCAGGAACCAGGAAAGGTCTCCTGCAGAAGACTGGATGTCTGCTGAATCTTGAAGAAAGTCAGGGAAACTAAGAGGAAGAAGTGAGAAAGGAAAGCCTTCCAGGCATATGAAACAGCCAGGGAAAAGGCTTTGGAGAGGGACTGTTCTGAGAAACAACCAATAGGCCTGGTGTAACTGGGATGTAGAAGTCTTGGAGGGGAGGAATGAAGATTGGAAGGGCAGAAGGAGCCAGGCTGTGAATGTTTTAAAATGCCAAACATATTTGAGCTTGGGGGTAACAAGAAGCCACTGTAATTTATTGAGACGAGGGATAACAAGCTAGATCTGCACATTAGGAAAATCATTTGAGCAGCTAAACAGTGGATGGATTTATATATTCTGCCATAACAAAGTATTACCATTCAGTTTGGGCAGCTAGGTTACACAGTGGATAGAGTGCCATGCCTAGAGTCAGGAAGATCTGAGTTCAAATCTGGCCTCAGACACTAGCTGTGTGACCCTGGGCAAGTCACTTCACCCTATTTGCCTCAGTTTCTTCATCTGTAAAATAATCTGAAGAAGGAGATGGCAAATCACTCCAGGATCTCTGCCAAGAAAACCCCAAATGGGGTCACAAAGATTTTTTGGGAACAGCTGGGTGACACAGTTGATAGATCACTGGGCTTGGAATGAGGAAGACTTATCTTCCTCAGTTCAAATCTGGCCTCAGACACTAGTCATGCTGTGTGATTCTGGTCAGGTAACTTCACCTCATTTGCCTCAGTTTCCTCATCTGTAAAATGAGCTGGAGAAGGAAAGGGCAAACCGTTCCAGTATCTTTACCAAGAAACGCCAAAGAGGGTCACCAAGAATTGGACATGACTGAAAAATGACTGAACAACATCAATGACCACCCACGTCATGACATTTAGAATAATGGATATCTTGGATATCTATCTGCAAATATGTTGATGAATGTAAGAAGCTACTAAACAGCTATTTCTCTTTAGACTGGTCCTGGTGTCAGTGGTCTTACGTATAGATAAGGTCTTGGCAACAAGAGTTTTGGTGTCTGAATCCTTGGTCTGAAGTGCGGTTCTTGAGCTGAGGGTCTGGTATAAAGTCTCAGGTGGTTGAGGTAAGAAGGCTGGTGCCTTGATCCTAGAGGTAAGTGTGTATGTGTGTGGGGTCTAATGCATAAAGATCAGTTTCTGGGTAGAGTCTAAGGCTCAAGTGTAATTTCAGTCTATTTGTGATTAGACCTTAGGTTTAATAGCATGTCTATAACAGGTCTAAAGTACAACCTAATCAAACACATCTATTAAGCACCCCTTATGTGGAAGAAACTGTATTAAGTTACAAGGAGACAAAGAAAGAATGAAAAAAAAAGTCCTGTCCTCAAAAGGCTCATACTTTACTAGGAAACGCAACATGAAACAAATAAAGATATGGCTGATTATTTGAAGAGGGAGAAAAAAGTTACCACTAGCAGAGTCAGAAGAGCTTTCCTGTAGGATGTAGGACCTGAGCTAAGTCATGAAGGAAGCCAAGGATTAGAAGTGGCAATACAGAGTGAGTCATGGGGAACCAATAGCCTTTGTAGCATTGAGAAAGTGGGAGATCAGGGAATAGCAAGGAGGTCAATTTTGCTAGAATGGAACCCAGAGTAAGGAAAGGAGAGCAGTGAACAGCAAATTTTTAAAGATTGATTGGAGGAGATTGTGGAGACTTTTAAATGTCAAGTTAAGGAACTCGTATTTTATCCTAGATGTAATAGGGAGCCATGAAAGTTTCTTGATCAAGGAAATGAAATGTTTAGATATACGTTAGGAAGATTTTCTGGGTGGGTTTATGGAACGTGATTTGGAGACTGAAAAGACTAAAAGCTGGTAGTCCAATTAATGAACTATTGCCCTGGGTTGGTGGCCATATGAATGGGGAGAAATGAGAAAACATGTTGTGGCCTTAGACATGTCTAGATATAGACATTGATTGGATGTAGGGTCTGAAGGAGAGGATTGAATCAAAGATGATTGTGAGAGTTTGAACCCTGGTGAATGGAAGGATGGTGGTGTCCAGAGCAGATATGGGCAAGTTTGGAGAAGGAAGCTTATACTGACTTCAAGTTTGGGAGATTGGCATATAAGGAAAGCCTATATTAGATGGCAAATTAAGGAGATTTAATTATATAGAATTTGCTGTGTAACTTTGGGTAAGTAACCTCAGCTCTCTGGGTCTTCATTTCTTCATCTGCAAAACAAGTTGGATTAGGTATTCTCTTATTTCCTTCTTGCCTTAATGTTCCAGGATTTTTAGGATTTCAGGTCCCACTTCGTAAGGGCCCATGACCACTAGAAGAATGGGATTGAGTGGACACCAGTTCTGCAATCATTGCAGAATTCCACTCTAGCCTTGATCATTTGAGTAGATTTTCCAGCCATCAAGAAAAAGAACACCTCCATTTTGTTCTTAGCAGTCAGAATAGAAAGGGAGCAGCAATGTTCTGAACAAAAATAGTACCCAAAAGAAACAAAAATGGTTGTGGTCTCATGTCTTGACATTGTGTCATTTTTCACAATTTTTCTTTTACCATTCCATACAAATTGAGTGTGGCAATTGGGATATGTTGTCCTGCCAGTTGGGATATAGGCCAATTCTTTTGGACTTTTGTTTTAGACTGATGTTCTTAGGCAATCAGGGGTCACTTATTCTTCCCTTTAACCTTGCATGTTTCATCCTTTCAATATCAGGTTTCCATGACTCTTCTTTCTTTCGTTTCATGGTATGATCCAGGTTGTGCTACACAAAATAAAATATCATCTGTGAATTCATTATCCTTCACAGCAACAATCAATAAAACTACCTACTTTAATAGGCCACAGAAGAAGAATAAAGTGCATATTATATAAACTCTTTCATTTGAGCATAAGTGCTTCTGAGTTTTGCATTAGGAAAGTAGTCCAAGCACCCTCTGGGTCCCAGAAGGAGCTCACAAATATTAAATTCATTTAAAAATGATATTATTTCTTTCTTTCAAACATTATACATAAAATTTCTTTGCAAAATGTCTCATCCCTACCACTGGAACTATTAACAGATTTCATTTAGATTTAATGATTCAAGATTCCACATACCCTTATACTTGTGGAAGAAATGAAATTCTATTTACTTTGTGCAGCTCTGATTTATGGCTGATAGGGGAAAAAACCAAAATAGTTTTTCAATTTACTCATTTATTCATTCAAGAAGTGTTTATCATTTGTCTTCTATATGCAAGGCTCTTCTCTAGACTCTGGGAATAGAAAGACAAAATTAAAACAGTCTTTGCCTTCAAGGAGTTTATCTTCTACTGGGAAGATTCAACATATACATAGATAAATAAATATGAAGTACATAGGGGAAAACATAAAAACTTGAAGGATTCAGGAAAAAGCTCATGGAGAATGAGCCACCTGAGATTAATCTCCATAGAGTAAGGGACTCAAAGAGCTAGGAATGAGGAGAGAGAGCATCTTCATGATGGAGTTTGGCCTATGCAAAAGGGTGGAGGTGGGAGGTGGAAGCTTGTAAAGCATTCAGTGCTTCCAAAGGTCTGTGGTTTCCCTGGTGAACTGTATTCACTATTGGCAGGAGCACCCTCTCCATGTTTTTGCAGATAGTCTCAAAGAGCTGCTGTGGCTAACCTCATTGGGAGGTGCTTATTTTGGTTTATTGGGGGTGATTCTTGGAGCGCAGCCTCACTTTCCATCATCAGGCCTGTCCCTTTCAGCTTCACTGAACTAGTCAGGCTCATACTTTACTGTCCTAGCCTTCCAGAATCCACAGTCACCCCTAGCTAATGAGGCACCAGATAAAGACTTTAGTGGAAGAATGAAGTTGTTAGCAATAAAAATAAGAACAAGTGGATTGAGAAAAGAGAGTTGGGAGGTTAGATAAACATTTCTAATTTTATCTGCTTGAGAAAAATGGGCTTGAGAAAACATAGACAACAGGGAGACCAAATGTCATTGTTTCATTTGACAGATCATATTCAATCTCCAATAAACCTAATCTTTTACAAGGATTTAATGAGCCCAGGCTCCTTTTTTTTTAGCTTGGGGATTGGAGGAGAGTATCCCAAAGTATTTAAGAATGACCTAGGATTAGATAATCTACTTTGGAAGGATAGAAGGTGATAAAAAGATGCATTAGATAACTTGAGGATAAATTGAAAGGCTACTCAGTAGAGTATGATATCATGGAAGACCTCTGAACTAAGAGTCAGAAGAGTTGGTTTTGTGTCTTAACTTTCTCATTTATCAACTGCATGACCTTGGACAAGTATTTTCAACTTTCTGATCCTCATAGGATCATATATCTAGAGTTGGAAAAGAAAATTATATCTAGTCCTAGTCATCTAGTCATAGAGTCATTGATATGGAGTTGGAAGAGACCTCAGAAGCCATCTTGTCTAAACCCACCATTTTAAAGGTAAGGAAACTGAGGTCCAAAGAGGTTAAACAGTGACTCTGACAAGAACAACAAAAAGATTGAGAAGTCACTGCATTTAGAGGTTAGATGAACACTTCCAATTTTATGAATGAAATGAAATGAGAATACTGGCAATAGGGAGACTAAATGTTATTGTTTCAATTGACACATTGTTTTGCAGGCTAGGATCAAATGGGACAACATATATAAAGCACTTTACAAATGTTAGCTATTATTATTATTACTGAATCTTTTGTAAACCATGGTTACATGGGTAGAAGGCACCAGAGGTGAGATATGAACTCAGATCACCTGCGTTTTCCACTATATCATATGCTCCCTCATGTGTAAAATGGAGGTGATAATGCTTATACTTTCTGTCTCAAAGGGTTGTTCTGAGGATCCAAAGAGACATCTGTGAAGTGCTGTATAACTATAAAACACTACATTAAAATGTCAATTACTATTATTATTTAATTAATGCCTACTATTATTTCATGCCTGATATTACAAAGTATCCCTCACCTTTGCTCACAACCCCCTAAACATATCTGAGAGATAAGGATGTGTTTTCCTTTGGCTATAGTGATGATGATTGTCTTATCTGGTCACCAATTGGGCCTTTCTTGGGAAATGGAGACTTTTAAGGACGTGAGAGAAACTGGGTAGTTTTGGCCACAAAGTGCAATTGCAGACTGGATTGTGTGACATGGCAGGGGAGCTGACACTTCTCCCCAATAGAAAATTTTGTTCCAGGGTCCATGGCTCAGTGGGAGACCTGGTTCTTCCTATGAGGTTTGAGTTAAAGGGTAATAATTAGATTTTTAAAAGTTTTGACCACTTGATCAATTGAATGATTCAGTTCTGAAATATGGGGTAGCTATGACTACCCCATATTTCATATGAGACAAAAGCACTGGATTTGAATTCTTCCCCCGAAATCATGGGCTCCATCAACCAATAAGCATTTATTAAGTACCTAACGTGTGTGAGGCAGCGTATTAAATTCTGGATATGTAAAGAAAGACAATTACCTGTTCCCTGCCCTCAAAAAGCTCATATTCCAATGGAGGAAGCAACATACAAACAACCATGTACCTAAAAAAGATGTACAGTGTAAATGGGCAGCAGTTACAGAAGGAAGGCACTAGTGATTACGGGGTGGGGAAGGAAGGCTAGGAGAGGTTTCTTGGAAAAAGCAAGATTTAAGCTGGGGCTTGAAGGATGCTTGATTAGGAGTGAGGATGCCTGAGTCTTAGCTCAAATTCTGTCAATAACTGGCTGTGCGTTCTTGCATACAGCATGTCATCTCTTTAGGTGAAATTTCCTCATCTGTAAAATAAAGAGGTTAAACTGAATGGCCTCATGGCAAACAGAGTGGTATAGTGGAAAGAACACAGACTCTGATCAGAAGACCTGGATTTTAATCCTGCTTCTGATGCTATTGCCTAGCATCATACATAAGATTATAGATTTAGGGCTGGAAGGGACATAAGAGGTCTTTGAGTCCAACTGCCTCACTTTGCAGATGAAGAAAGTGATGTTCAGAGAGGTTAAGTGAGTGACCTGTCCAGGTGACACAGCTAGTAAATGTAAGAGGTGGGATTTGGACCCATGTCTTCCTGATGATAAATCTCTATCTATTCTTTGTGTGACCTGGGGACAAGTCCTTAATTTCTTGTAAAATGGCTATCTGAGGTGGTTGTGGTTGTTGTGGTTGTTGTTGTTGTTCTTCTTCTTGTCCTCTTTTTTTTTTTTGCTAGGCAATGGGGTTAAATGACACACAGATAGTAAGTGTTATGTGTCTGAGGCTGGATTTGAACTCAGGTCCTCCTGAATCCAGGGCCAGTGCTCCATCCACTGTGCCATCTAGCTGCCCCTGAGGTTCTTCTAATATTAAATCCATGATTCTATGATTAACATGTTTTGAAAGTCCTTTCCAGATATAACTTTTTGAGTTTTTAAAAAAAATTTTCTAAGGTCCCTTCTAATATTCTACAAATATCCACCAAGTTTTCTTATTTTTTAATGTAACTTTTTCCATATCTCTAGGAACTAAGCCTGCACGTCCTAACCTCTTCTCTTTGGAAAGTTGATCCGTTGACTTCCTATAGACTCCAAACACATCTGGATAATGGATTAAACACCTATTTCCCTCTGATATTGTAGTGCCTTTCTGTCAGTGACTATAAAAAAATGTCTTTTCTGTGCAATACTTTTTTTCAGTGCCCATCCTTCACCTCAATATGCCTGAGAGGGCTGACATTCTTCCATTCTGCTGGCGTGAAAGAGGGAGCACGATGACTCAGGAAATTCAAGCTGATTCATTACACTCATTGTGGCAGCTGCAAAATGAGGGGAGGGAGGTGATTTTCTTCCAAACCCATAAATAAAAGAATTCTGAAGGCTAGAGAAGGAGGCAGCTCTGTTTCTCCCTCCACCCTTTTTGTTCATGTAGAAGTGCTTGCTAGTAATGAGACCATTTTTTGAAGCTATGTTTTTAAAGTAGATATTTCCAAATAGCATCAGGAGGCCCACAAGACTTCTCTTTGGTTGAATAAATCTGTGTGAGACCTGCAAGTGCTTGTCTCTCTGTTTCTATATGTCTCTCCATCGTATGTATAGGGATGGTCTGATGCAGTGTTTAGAAAACTGGATTTGAAATCAAGAAGACCCAGATTAGCACAGTGCCTGGCATATAGTAGGTATTTAATAAATGCAAATTGGCTGGCTTCCTGGATTCAAGCATTTCTTTTGACTGTGTGACCTTGGGAGTCACATACCCCTTTCTGTGCTGAAGGCAACCAAGACTACCCTTGCTTTCTATTGGTAGTGGGAATTTTTTTCATTTAAGAAGTTGCTATGCCTATGAAGTCTCAGGTCCAGTCTCTATCTTTATCTCTGTATCTCTGTCTCTTTCTCTAGCTCTATCCCCTGTCCATTCCGGCAATGTATCCTCAGGCACAGAAGACAGAATATCTCTCTGGGGCTGTTTCCTTAGCTATGAAAGAATGGATTGAATGAATAAAAAGAGAGTTATTAAATGCCGAGGATATAAATACAAAAAGTGAGATGATAGTAACTGACATCAAGGAACTACTTACGAATGTAAATGAAGTCACAAGGCAGCCATTTGTCATGCCCCTTCCAGAAGCAGTGGTGGTATTGATATGATACAGTGATCAGACCAGGAAGTAAAAACAGGAAGGGTAGAGGGAAGTATGCGTGCAGTGTTCTGCAGATGGCAAGATGCCCTCAGTGGATGATAGAATAGGAAGTTAATGTGCAGCACAATCTAATCTGTTGTCTAGGCCATTAGATGTAGTTTGTACTCACCCAACTTTTTCACTAGTCAAGATGTCCGAACCCCATGACAGGAATTCCAAAGAGAAGGATAAGGATCATGAATTGTGGAGGTTCTACTATCTTTTAAGGTTGCAAGTTGCATTGTTTTAGTAGAAGGAATTTCTTCACCAGGGAGTTTGCTCTACCAGTGAAATCACAGGTCCACTCTGTCTCTGTCTTCATATGCTATCTGGCAATGTGACACTGGCCTTCTGGCTGTTCCACGAACAAGATACTCTGTCTTAGCTCCAGGCATTTTCTCTGGTTGTCCCTGCATGCCTGGAATGATCCTCCTCTGCTCTGACTATTGACCTTCTTGACTTTCTTTAAGTGCCAGCTAAAATCCCTTCTATAGGAAGTCTTCCCTAACCCCTCTTAATCCCAGCATTTTCCCTCCTTTAATTATTTCTTATTTATCCTGTATATAGCTTTCCTTGAATATATTTGTTAGCATATTATCTCCCCCATTAAATTGTAAGCTCCTTGAGAGCAGGGACTGTCTTTTGCTTCTTTTTGTATCCCCAGCACTTAGCATAGTGCCTGGCACATAGTAAGTCCTTAATAGATGTTTATTGTTTGACTAATTAATTTTCCAGTCACAGTGGGGAGAAGCAAAGCAACCGTGGCCAGCATTTGGCAAGATGGCTTGAGGGGATGGCTTCCTACCAACTTTAACATTCTCCTTCTATCCTTTCTTCTATCCTCTTTCTTCCTCTCTACCCCCTCCCAACCCTTTCTATTTGAGTTCATACCTGGAAACAGAGCTATTCCCTGTGGCCAATACCCCGTGTAGCCAACACCAGCAAAGCAACCTCATTGCTTGACTTTACAAGCTACAAATGAAGCAAAATCAATAGGGGAGAAGGCAGCCACTCTATAGTCCAGAAACCCAAGTCTCTTGCAGTGTGTGCTCCATTATTATTCAACTATAACCTCATCTCCTTCTGATGCTGCCTAGTCCCAGAAAGACACAAAGAGAGCAGGGGGCCAAAGAGCAAGTCACGTAACCTCTCTGAGTCTCACTTTCCTTCTCTACAAAGTAAGGAGGCAAGGGAGTGGACCGGATGGCCTCTGTGGTCCCTTACAGCTCTAGATCTAAGATCTCGTGTTTCTGTCTGCCACACATTTCTTGTAATGGCCGTCTAAATAGCATTAGGCAATTTCCTACGATTTCAGATTGTTTGAGCTTTGATTTTATCATTTGTAAAATGAAGGGGGTTGGACTAGAGGACCCCTAACAGCCATTCTAGCTATAAATATCTGTGTGGTATGGTTAGACCATGACCTCAGTCTGTGGACTGACTGAAGGCATAGGTCATATCAGAAATGTACAAAATACATGCAAATTTGGTGAAACACTGACCTCTAGGGCAGAGCATAATGGAAGGGAAGCATGCAGTGAAACTGGTTAATTGCCTGTTTTGGAGGCAATGCACTCAATGTAGTGGAAAGGGCCCGAGAACAGTTATTGGCAGAGCAGCAGTGCCATCAGAGAGAATAGAGTACATAGCAATCAAAGCTGTCAGCGTAGTTACGAGTGATAAGGATAAAACTGTTTGTTCTTTTAATGCCTCTGTCCAGTACTTATTCAAAAGAAGGAAGCAGTTCGATTTTCTGGCATGGTGCTGGTAGATCGTCCAGGTTTCACAGACGTACAGCCATAAGGTTAACACAGTGGCTCTGTAGACCTCCAATTTGGTAGGTAGCCTAATACCCCTTTTCTCCCATACTTTCTTTCAGACCCTCCCAAATACTGAGCTAGCTCTGGTGATGCATGCATCAACCTTATCATCTATATGGACATCCCTGGAAAGTATACTGCCAAGTAAGTGAACTCATCCGCAGCATTCAAAATTTCTCCATTCGCTGTAACCAGTGATTCCATGTATGGATAGTGTGGTGTTGGCTTCTGGAGAACTTGTTTTCTTAATGTTAATTATTAGGCCAAAATTAGCACAATTGGCAGAGAATCAATCCATACTCTGTTGCATTTCAGCCTTAGAGGTTGCATTGAGTGCACAATTATCTGTATACGAAAAGTCTAGAAGGAGAGTGTAAAAGCTGACTGAAGCTTTATGTAAAAAAATTAATAACTTGGCAACTGCCCTTATCACTTCCTAGCAAATAGAGGGGGAAGAAATGGAAGCAGGGTCAGATTTTATATTCTTGGGCTCAAAGATCACTGCAGATAGTAACTACAACCATGAAACTAAAAGACGCTATGGCAAATCTGGACAGCATACTAAAAAGCAGAGACATCACCTTGCCAACAAAAGTCTTATAGTCAAAGCTGTGGTTTTTCCAGTAGCAATGTATGGCTGTGAGAACAAGCCTACAAGAAAACTGAGCACCACAGAATCAATACTTTTGAATTATGGTGCTAGAGAAGTCTTTTGAGAGTCCTTTGGACAACAAGGAGGTCAAATCTGTCAATGCTTAAAGAAATTAATTCAGGCTAGTCACTGGGAGGTCAGATAATGAAGCTGAAACTTAAATACTTTGTTCACATAATGAGAAGACAGAAAGTTAAGGGCAGGGTTCAAGCATCTTAGAGTATCATTATTATTATGAATAGTAATAATAATAGTAATAGCTAGCTTTGTATAGTGATTTAAGGCATCATGTCTATCATGCTACATCATTTGATGACACACTATGTCATGTGTCTATCAAATAACATAGTGTATCACATGACACATTGGGTTATGCAGCATGTTTGTCACATGACAAGGCATATCTACCACATGACACATGGCGTCTGGCACATGACATGGTCTGTTAGTCTCATTACATGATATGTCCTCACTTGAAGTTACATGGGTGCCACATAACATAACATACCTGTCAGATGTCATAATGTGTCTGTCACATGACGTGGTGCATCATCACATGACATTGCATTTCTGTCCAGTGATGACATTTCGGTCACCATGATGTGGCATGTTACATAGCATGTCCAAAAGCCTATAGATTAAATTAAGAGCATTGCCCAATATGTTTATGAAGGAAAAGATAAGGAGAAAGAAATCTAAGTCAAAAGGCCGAACTATCATCCTTGCACCTGCACAGGCCATATCAGGAATTCATGAATCATGTGAATTTTTTTTTTTATTGCCACAAGAAAGGCCATGTTGCTTGAGACCGTAGAAAGAAAAAATGGGACCGTAGAGGTAAAAATCATAGTGGAACTTGAACTGCCCAGAGGAATTCTGCTGCATAGAGGTGCGGGGGGAGGTGAAGAGTCTGTGGATTTTGGAAAGGCCTCTTTCATTTTCCTTGATCCTGGTGTTCTTGCCTTAGCCATCCTGGTCCATGCCTCTCCCCACCCTGATGAACCCAATGTTACCTTTAAATTAGTGATACAAGCTATGATTGCATACAAGATACTAGAACTTCTAATTCAGTTTTAATGAGTAAACCAGACTTTAACTGTATCTCTACTGGTTCTCTGAATGTTGTAGGGGTCTCAGGAAAACCTGAGTGTTTGAAAATTGAAATCTTCATGTCTAAATTCCCCATAAATCTGTTGGGGTGAGATTTCTTCTGTAAATTTAGGGCTGTCATTTCCTGTTGTCCCAGTGAAGCTCTCTTCTTGCAGTTCTCTGAGGACTCCCTCTCTTTGTTTCCTGTATAGGTTCAGCATGCCCAAAAGACCGCTGACAGTAGTCTGGGGATTCCATCTGACATCCTTGAATTAGAGAATTTTATAACAATGGATATCTTTGAGATTGTGTAGTGCATTTCTGACGTGTTAGGTGAAATCACTGAGAACTAGAGAGGTTAAGTGACTTGTAGTAAAGAATCTAAAGCCAGGTTTTCTTACTCCAAAACCCAGTGGACTTTTCACTCCATCATGCTATCTCTATTCAGTCACTTTTTTTTCTTGGTGGAGATTAGTGTGAGTGAGTGTGTGTGTGTGTATGTGTATGTGTGCGTGCACGCACGTATTTGGGACTATTTTGTGCCTTATCCCAGAACTCAAGGGAAACTATTAGACAGCTGTTGGTTGACATGAAGAGAAAAAACCGCATTTTTCTTGATACAATCTCCTGTGTCTGCTGCAATAGATCAAAAGAGTTGCACAAATTTAGGAACATCTCCATCCCAAATGTTCAGACAGACTGTTTGTGCCCGACCTGTGGTAGAACCTTCTGAGCTCATAATGGACTAATCAACCACAGTTGGACACACTGTACTTTGATCCCTACATTGTGATGTCATTTTGGTCCTCTCTTGAGTACAAAGGATGACAAAATAATTCGAAAGAAGACTACTGTCCTAGACAACTAGTTGTCTTTGGGTTAGAAATTCCTTATCATTGCTACCTAATTTCTGATGGGGTTCCCATGTCCCCAAAACATATTTCAGGGGCTAAAATAATACAGAAGTCTAGGCAAAAACCTCCAAAGTCTGATTACAGTCAGTTGGTATAGACTTATTTAATATTCAAGTCAAACTAGCTTACTTTCTGTTTCTTAAACTTGGCTTTCAATCTCCTCTCTCTAGGCCTTTGCATGGTGTTCTTTCTGCTCTCCTTATATACAAATGAATGAAATCTTCTATACCTTTGTAGTTGGAGAAGAGAATAGGAAAAGCTTATAAGAAGGAAAAAGTATCAATTAGACCTATCTCCTTTCAGCATGTTCTCAGTGACCCTAATGGAAATTTGCTCATTTTTCCCCCACCATGCAAGGTATGAACATAGATAACTAATGCAAATTAGAAAATAGAGAACCCTACAATCATGGAATCTCTGAACCTCATCAGAAAGTGTTGAAGCCTCTTGGCTTGGCTCCAGGGGTCATTGTGGTTCTGCTTAGGTTCTGCAATTCAGTAGCAGTACTGTTCTCTGCTTCTACCTGTACCTTCTGCTTCTGCCTCTCTTTTCCAAATGCAGTCCACGGTTTGCCCCGCTGTCTCATTGTTGCTCAGGAACACCTCAGGACTCCCTGCATGCCAAGTTACACCTCCTTTCCGTGCCATCTCCATCTGCTACTTCCTTTTCTTCTTTCCCAAGGCATCTCCTTTCCATGTGGGTTTTTACTCTGTTACCACTACACCACCACCCCTCTGCCAAATTGGTGTGGCTAATGTAATTCTTCTCTCTGGTTTCTGGGTATAAGGTTCCTGGGGAGTCTAAACTTTCTCCAGTAATCAAAAGCTCCCTACCTTTGCTATTGTGGGACTGAAGTTGGTCTGGAATTTCCTGTTAAAAGATGGCAATTCCCACCCACGTTACATTAACCTGACACCTATTAGTCAATTTCCCTAAGCGTTCCAGAGATTTATAGACCCGTCTAGTGCAAAAGCTTCTGTTCTATTCCATTCTATTCAGTTCTGTTGTCTTCTCTTCTATTGATGTCCAATTTCCTGGGAAATGGTTTCTAACTTTTGCATGCATGAAAAACTCTTTAATAAGTATAGTGCTGTATATCCTTTGTAGAAAAATATATGCATGTATGCATACACACATGTGTATATGTATGTGTAATATGTGTGTGCATATATATATATACACACAACTATACATAACTTTGAACTTATAGACTTCAATTTTCTATCACTTTCTATGTGTTAGATTTTGAATTTTTATTTAAAGACTAAAACGCTTTGAAGATTAAAGAATGTTGCGTTTGTGGCAGAGGGTGGTTCAGAGCCTACAACAGCTTATCTTTTTCCTGACGTGCCTATCAGATATAACACTAAGGACTATTCAGGCTGATGAACTAAGGAACTGCCTGGTGTATCCCCATCCTTATCCCCTCCTTTCCCCTCCCCTCATGGTCCATAGGGCGGGGCATTCAGTGTGATTGTGCAGTAGGAAGTGAGCCAGACTAGGAATCAAGACCTAGGATCAAATTCTGGTTTGGCTAATTAATTATAAACTGTGATCCCACAGAGGTCACCTTGCCTCCCTGGGCCTCAGCTTCCTTATCTGTCAAATAAAGGAATTGGATTAGCTGATTTCTCAAGTCTCTTCTTTGGTAGCTAGGACATTCTGCCCCATTTCCTCTGCTGTATCCCTTTGACTAAGGGGTAGCCTATAGACCCTGGATTTAAAAGAGGCACCTTTCATTCATGGCTTTGGCATAATAAGTCTAAACATTTCAGTGCAGTTGAAAGAGTAGTGGCTGACATTTATGTGGTGCTCTAAAGTTTTCAAAACCTTTTCTCTATCTTCTCTAATTTGACCCTGATGACCATCCTGTGATTGAAATACTTCAGGTATCATTGTCTCCATTTAATAGATGAGGAAATCAATTTTCAGAGGAGTTAAGTAATTTACCCATGCTCATGTAGCCAGTAATTGTCAGAGGCAGAATTTGAACTGTTAACCAGAAAACATATCACAAGCCCATGAAATATTTAGCTCTGACTCCAAGTCCAGCACTCCGTCCGCTTGACCATGTTGCCTCTCACATGTGGAACTGGGGCTCAAGATAACTGGGTTCTAGTCCCAGCTCTGCTGCTGATTTGCTATGTGGCCTTGGGCAAATCACTCCCCAGAGAAGTGGATCCTACCTTCCTCATCTTTAAATTAAGAGGGTCAGACTAGATCCCCGAGGTTCCTTTTAGTTCTGACATACTGTTACTGTATAGATGGCATTATCAAGCTTTTCCTCAATTAATTCTCTGCTAAGATTTTGGTGTTCTAGGAAAGAACAAGTAATTGGGAATTAGGAAGCCTGAATTCTAGCCCTGACTCCGAAATTCACTAGCTGTGAGGCCTTGGGCAAATCCCTTCTCTTGTGCTAGACTTTGCTTCTCCCTTTGTAACATGACAGTGTATGGATGATAATGGACAGCTAGGCTGTGGCTGGGCCTGAAGTCAGGAAAACTCATCTTTCTGAGTTAAAATCTGGCCTCACTATCTGTGCTGTATGACCCTGGGCAAGTCCCTTACCCCTGTTTGCCTCACTTTCCTCATCTGTAAAATGAGTTGGAGAAGGAAATGGCAAACCACTCCAGTATCTTTGCCAAGGAAACCTCATACGAGGTCATGAAGAGTCAGACACAACTGAAATGACTGAAGAACAATGAATCGATGATTCTGGTCTCTAAGGTCCTTTCCAGCTCTATGATTTTAGAATTCATTCCATGGTCTATATCCCATTAGAGTAAAACAAAGTTTTAGTAATCCTTATGAGAGATTGTTACATGTAATGATCCCTATGTTAAGTGTCCTCACTCCTCCCTTTTCCTTGTGCCCAATTGTTGAATCATCTGTTTGAAAAAATGCCCAAGATGGATCATGGTCAGTGGGAGAACAGAACATTTTCCATTTTCAGTGAAAAGTTTCCTGAGGAAAAAAAAGAGATCATTTTTGATACGAACATTAGTGTGGCATTTCCAAACCCACAGGAGTGCGTTCTCAAAATTGCTATTAATTTTTCCCAGCCCACTGCCATTGTAAGAGCTACCAGACTATGATTATGTAGTAATTTACTTGCTATCTTTGCCTCCATCAACAGTGTCATGTATAATTGAACCACATGCTTGGGGGCTGGGGGAAAGGTACTTTTATACTCAGAGGTAAGTGAGCTATTGTCTCAAGAAATAGCCCAGGAACCCATTTCAATGCTAAGTTGATGTCATTGGGCATCATGACAAAGGCAGCCTATATGAATAGCATGCTTAGTGCCTCCAAAATTCATCTGGAGAGTGATGTCAGAGTCTGATGGATTTCTTAGCATGGTGGAGAAGAATAAGTAGACTTGGGAGTCAGGAGTGACTTGGATTTCAGTTCCTTCTTCAGAGACTTATTTGTTGCATGGTCCTAGGTAGATCAGGTAACCTCTCTGGACCCAGTTTTTCTCAGTGGTAACATGGAGATAGTAGTACCTGTACTACTAGGTAGCACAGTGGATCGAGCACCTGGCCTGGAGTCAGGAAGTTGTGGTTGTTGTTCAGTCGTTTCAGCCATGTCTGACTTTTTGTGACCCTATTTGAGGTTTTCTTGGCAGAGATGCTGGGGTGGTTTGCCATAATCTGAGGTCAGATCTGTCCTCAGACACTTACTAGCTGGACTTAACCCTGTTTGTCTCAGTTTCCTCATCTATAAAATTATCTGTAAAAGAAAATGGCAAAACGCTCCAGTGTCTCTGCCAGGAAAACCCCAAATGGGGTCATCTGACACAACTGAAAGACAACTGAACGAGCTGAACTCCCTGTCTCTGTATGAGAAGTGAGCTTTGTAAACCTTAAGGTATTAAAACAATGAGGCTTATTACTATTAGTAGCCATAAGCTTGTAAAGTGTCAGACTGGATATTATGATAGAAAATTAGCATTGTGTAAAATACATTCAGACATAGCACTGGATTAGTTAAATTAAATGGCTATGAAAAATAGAGCAAAGAAATCCCTGACTTGGGGGCAGGAGGATAATTTACCAAATATACTAATAGATTTTTTTTGGCCTGGAGCTAAGATGAAAGTACACCCATGTTTAGTAGGCAGAGGGGGAGCAGATGCAAATGAAGTCATCATTATCACAAATTTCTTTAGCATTTTTCCATTTCATAAATAGTCGTTAGTGAAAATAGACAAAACAAAGATTATTTTTATTCGCAGGCTACTAAAGTATGCCCATTTGGTAATAATCATTCCAAGCTAAAGCCTATATGATAATTTATCTTGAACGTGTAAGGCAAGGCAGTGAATGTTCTACATATTAAATTTAAGTGGAGTCAATTCAACAAATATTTATTAAGGAAGGACCATGCCAAAATACTTAAGGAAGTTCACAGAAAGAGGGAAATCAGTAAAGATTACCTAGAGGAAATTGTACCTGAACTAGCCCTTGAAGGAAGAGAAGGATTTCAATAAGAGGAGATGGAGCTTACAGAGTGAGGGCCAGATTCAGTCAGAGTGTCAGTAGAAGCATAGAGACTGCTATACAGTCACAGGACCTGGTTTCAAATCTCACCTCTGATTCATACTATCTTTGTGACCTTGTGTAAGTCACTTAAATTCCCTAGGCTTCAGTCTCCTCATTTATAAAATGAAGGGATTGGACTAGATGTCCTCTGAGGTCCCTTCCAGATTTGCATCTATGATCATATGGGAGAAGGCAGGACCAATGTAAGAAATAGCAAAATAGTTCAGTTTGTCTAGAACATAGAATGTATGAAAGAGAATAATGTGAGATAAAGCTGGGAAGGTATACCTTGGTTGGAGCTAGTTTATTGAGGCTCTTTAAATGCCAAGTTGAGAAATTCAGTCTTTATTCAGAAGGCAGTGGGGAGCTTTAAATGACTTTAAATGACCTTGTGCTGACTTTGCTAGTAGCGTCTTCTTACCAAGCTTTCTGCAAAGTACAGAACTCCTTTTACTGCTTGTTGCTATATAAGGCAATTTTGCTCATAATCTTCTACCATCTTCCTCTGTAAAATTTTATAAATTCATATTTTAAACTAATGTTACCCTTGGTTGCCACATTTTTTAACCTGATAAGGAGTTTGGATTTTTGCTGCTGGCATGGTTTCTAGTCTCTTTTGGTCTCCTTGTTGTGGCAATTCGATTTACATGGGCTAAATTTCCTTAGGAAATAGTAATAGTCTGCATCCATGTTTTTTCTTTAATCTGTTTCTCATGGAGGATGGGGTGGCAGTGGTGTTTATAGCTCATTAAATTAGGGCAGTCTGGGATTACTTCATTTTTATTTTTCTAGTTTGATATTTATTTTTTATCTTTGCTGTAACAAGCCAGTGGTTGAATTGTGCAGGTAGTTTAAGAATAACTGCCATATTGGAAACCAATTATTTCTTGTTTGTTAAAACAAAATCAATTCATTTTTATTTGTCTTTTTCCTTTAATTTTTATTTTTTAGGCAACTGGGGGTAAGTGACTTGCCCAGGGTCACACTGCTAGTAAGTGTCAAGTGTTTGGTCTGAGGCCAGATTTGAACTCAGGTCCTACTGACTTCAGGGCCAGTGCTGGGTCCTCTGTGCCATCTAGCTACCCCCATTTTTGTTTGTCTTATTTGATATTTACCATATCTGTTGCATCCTAACTCTTTTTTTTTTTTTGGAAGGAGGCAGGCAATTGGATTAAGTAACTTGTCCATGGTCACATAGCTAATAAGTGTCAAGTGTGTAAGGCCAAATTTGAACTCATATCCTTCTGACTCCAGGGCCAATATTCCATCCACTGTGCCACCTAGCTGCCCCCTAATTCACTTCTTAAACAGTATTCGTGATATATAATCATGAGACTTCTGCATAATCTACAAGCCTTTAATGATTCTCATTTTTTTGCCCCCAAACCATTTTTTTCCAACAATTTTCCCCCCATCTTTCACTATACCAGCTTTTTATTGAGGCCACTGAGCACTAAAAAATGTATTGGTTCACTGTAATGCTGAGGTTCTTACAGAGTTCTTCATAGAATTTCTCTCCTTCCTCATCCTCTGGAACTTATTTGGCAATAAACGACAAGTATTTTCATGGTATTCTCTTCTTCCAAGTGCTCTCTATGAACATGGAAATACAAGATGACCAAATGGTCTGTGAAATGATATTTCTTGTTACTCCTGTATCAATCAATCATTGAGCATTATGTAGGACCCACTATATGCCAGGTAGTATGCTATGCACTGAGCATACAAATATAAAAGAGAATCTCTATTCTCAAGGAGCTTACATTCCAACAAAAGTACATATGTAAATCAATATATGCAGAATAGATATAAAGAGAATAAATGAAGAGTAATTAAAATACAGAGCAGTTTGTAATACTTGGGCTATATTAGCTTTATTATACATTTAAAAGGAATAGTAATTTGTACATAATTGATTTGCAGTTTTATGTGCAATTATCTTTTTATTATACTATGTTATAGAAATGCTTGTTTTACTTCATAAATTAAAAATAAAATACATTTAAAAAAAAGAAAAGAGGATACTATGAGATGGAGGTGGGGAGAAAATGCATTCTAGGCACAGGGGATGGCCAGTGCAAAGGCATGGAGACAGGAGATGGAGTATTATATGTTAAAAACAGAGAGAAGATCAGTTGAAATAGCTTACAGAGTATGAGAGGTGATGTAATGTCCAGTGAAACTGGGAAGATAGGTTGGAGCCAAGTTATAAAGGGCTTTAAAAGCTAAACAAAGGAACATCTATTTCATCATAGAGATAAATAGAGCCCATATCAGCACTTAAGGTAATTACCTTTCTAGTAATAGGAAGATGGAGTGAAATGGGGACAGACTTTAATAAGGGAGACCAATTAGGAGGCCACTGCAATAATCTAGGCTAGAGGAAGTGATAGCCTGAACTAAGGTGGTGGCTGCATAAGTAGAGAGAAGAGGTATTAGAGATGGGGAGCTAGAAAGAGCAAAAATTTGGCAATTGATTAGGTAGCACTGAGCCATAAACCTGAGAGATTTTGCCTGTTCATATCTCTTGACCATTTGTCAGTTGGGGAATGGCTCTTATTTTTATAAATTTGCCTCACTTCCCTATATATTTGAGAAATGAGGCAAGGCCTGTCTTTTTTTAAAAAACAATATTCTTCAAGTGATGCTGTGTAGATAGGTGCAAGACACAGACTACCACAGTCACTGAAGAATTAAAATTGAGGGTCACCCAAAGTACAAGGGAGAAGTACAAACTGAGTACCAAAGTGAGGATAGAACGTAGCACCAATGAAGAATTTCACAAGCAAAGGAGTGAGCAGGATGTCGTCAAAGAAATGTGTGATGGGAAAAAAGTGGGTCACCAAGAGCTAAGGGATCCTCATACTCCATTTGTTGCCATACAACGAATGTCAAGATGGCTAGGGGAAGGACCTAAGCATATGGGTTGACTCTCTATGAAAGATATATAGGAGATCATGGACAAGACTTGCATACAATGAGGAGTGTATGTTTACAGTCTTCATTGTTGGAAGCAGTGCCCACCTTGAGATTACAGCTCAATTGAAATGTAGAGGTATTGAAAGGGGAGCAATTGAAAATTTCTGAGCTGATGTGTGAGTGATAATTGTAGATTAAGAAGATCACTCTGGCAGTTGTTTAAGGGACTGACTGTTAAGAGGTAGTCTCTGAGAGGCAGGGAGGCCAATTAGTAGATTTTTGTGGAAGTCCAGGTGGGAGGTGGTCAAGCCCTGAATCAGGGTGGTGACAGTGGGAATGAAAAGAGAGCAGCTGGGGAGTCAGCAGCTGGGCAGTTATTAGTCTGACAATAACACTAATGAGAATCCACTGGATGTGCTAAAAGGGGAGGAAAGTGTGATGAGAGAGCTACAAAATAAATGGGAGGGGAATCCTCTTTTCTTTCTGGCATCTGCTTTAAGATGTCCTCCAGATGTCACACTCAGAACAAAAGTTTCCAGATTTCAGAGAACTCTCTCTCTCTGCCAGTTCTGTTAAGAAGCTAGGTGGTGCCATAGTGCACAGAGTACTGGGCCTGGAGTTAGGAAGACCTAAATTCAAATCCTATCTCAGATACTTGCTACCTGTGAGACCCTATACAAGTTATTCAGCCTCTGTTTGTCTCAGTTTCTTCAACTGTAAAATGGGGATGATAATAGTACGACCTCTCAGGGTTTGGAATATCAAATGAGATGGTATTTGTAAATCACCTAGCATAACACCAGGCATATTTTTGTTGTTCAGTCATTTTTCAGTTGTGTCTAACTCTTTATGTCCCCCTTTGGGGTTTTCTTGGCAAAGATACCAGAGTGGTTTGCCATTTTCTTCTCCAGCTCATTTTACAGATGGGGAAACCGAGACAAACATAGGTAAGTGACTTGCCCAGGGTTACCCAGTAAGTACATGTTTGAGGCTAGATTTGCAATCAGGAAGATGAGTCTTCTTGACTTCAGGCCCAGCACTCAGTCCACCTAGTTGCCCCCTGCCATATTATTGGTATTATATAAATGCTTTGATTGTTATTATTATTATCTGTCAACTCCTCTCTCCATACTGAAGCCCTAAATCAATGTTACCTTTATCAATTCACTCAGAAGTGGAATGGCTATTGGTTAAGGCGAGATATTTAGTAAATGAAAGTTGGAAGCAACACATAGGTCATAGATTTGTAGAATTTAAGGCTAAAAGTGACCTTGGAGATCATTTAGTCCCATCCCTTCACTTTATAGATACAGAAACTGAGGACCAATAAGGTTAAGCTACACTGAATTATTTGTTGAATTCAACATAAAAGTCATCTATAATTTTATAATCTATCTGGGGTATACAAGTTTTTTGTTTGTTGTTATTTATTTTACTTACATTTTTCTTTTAAATATGCATTCCTGAAGACATTTTGCCTTTTCCCCCATCTAAATTTTAAAACCTATTTTGGAAAGAATACAAAAAATAGTCTCAAAGACAGTTTAACAGTAGTTCCTTGGTACTATTCATATGAAACATGGACCTTATCTTAACCTGGCTAAGTGGTTCCTAGCCTTTAAGAGTATAAAGATACCTTTTTAATGTTAAAAAATTAATTTAATAGACTTTCACATGATAGAAACTGTATTGCTATCTCTGACTTAGAAAATGCATGATGTCAAAAAGTTACTGTGGATCCAGCAATGGATTTTTTAAAATTTCATCACAACAACTTATACCTACATTAGAAAAATAGTAATACATTTAGACACAAGGTCTATCATTTATCCAGCCTCCAGAAGTTATATTTACTCATTGATTATACTGAGTCATGCTGTGTATTTTGGTGGAGCTAAATAAAGACAAAATGACAATGCTTCGTGAGCATATAGGTTATGGGTCCCCCTCCAAACAACTCTTAGGATATCCATGAGTCCTGCCCAATGGACATGAATTTTTAATCATCTTTTCATCATTTTACAGAGAAGGAAACTGAGACCCAGAGAAGTGTGTTCAATGTAGAAGTATTGTTTGGTGGATAGGGTGCTGAACCTAGAGTCAGGCCAACTCATCTTTCTAATTTCAAATCTGGCCTCAAATACATATTAGCTGTGTGACCCTGGGCAAGTCCCTTAACCCTGTTTGTCTCAGTTTCTTCATCTGTATGTAAAATGAGCTGGCGAAGGAAATGGCAAACCACCGTAGTATCTTTGCCAAGAAAATTCCAGGTGTGGTCACAAAGAGTCAAATCTGACTGAAAACACACTGAACAACAACAAGAAAAAGTACTATTTGCCTAGTATCCCAATCCAGTAAATTTTTGACCAAGAAACCAAACTGGAGACATTAATATAGTAACAAATTATTTAACTAGGACAGAATACCTAAGTAAATAACAAGAAAACAAGAACGATGATAATGTTAAAATAATGTACATTTATGTAGCACACAAAAATTTGAAGAAGACCTTTATGTGTATCAGTTTATTTGATCAAGTAATATGAAGATTTCCAACCCATGATACACAAAGGGATATAGATTTGCATGGCATTGGAGAAGACAACAGATACCCTGGATGACTCTTGCTTTGAGGCAGAGCTCTGCCTCACATCCCAGCAAGAGATTCCTCCTATGTAAGTAAATATGGCTCCACCTCCCCTAATTCCTGGCCTGGTTCAAGCACTGTTACCTCTCTGCCCTATGAGGCATCCACTCAGGACTTAGACTCTTTCCCTCTGCTGCTGGGTGACTATAACTCTCACTTGTTGGTACTCTACACTTATTTGCTGAGCAGACACTGCATTACCTACTGGTTCTCTGCTTATCTGCTAGTCTTCTTCATTGCCAGTTGCTGCTGCTTTGGTGAAATGGTATCTTTCTCTAAGATTTTGGTCCACTTAGGCCACCTGCCCCAGACTAGTCAACATATGTTTAGCATTGACCTTTCATGGCCCATAGCCTCTGCTCTGCTAGAACATTCAAAGCTACTCAACAGCTATGGGCCTTTGCTGACTTGCTTCTGCCTGTGGAAGTCTCCAACCTTTTCTCTTAGTTGTTAGGGCAACTGATGACTGTTTACTTCTTCTCAGCCTCAGGATAGAAGCATCCCATGGTCCAGTTAGCTACTCCACTGAATCTGTCTGAAACTGAATGTAAAATCATACCCTTTCACTTTGTCTTTTCAGTTTCTGTTACGTTCGATGGCACCAATCTGGCCATGCAAATGAAACTGAAGCTCAGGAAAGCCTTTAGAAAGCATGGGCATTGTAGATGAAGAGAGGTGTGGCTCACCTAGTGCCTCCATCAGTCCTTTTGCCCTTACAAAGAGTTCTGCTGTCCTTATGAATTGAAAACAGTTGCAATTTGAGCTTCCCCACCTCTGTGCCTAGAGAATGCCATGAGTTTTGTGCTCTCAGATTGACTTACAATTACTTCAATTCAATTAGTATTCTTAAAACAAGGGTATTGATTTTTTCCAAAGGAAATTCAAAACTTGATTTGACTTGATCCAACTTGATGTGAATCTACAGACATTTGCTTTTTAAGATTAGCTCACAAGAACCAGTTCAGGCTGGTTTTGAATCTTGGTGGCACACAGAAGGAATACTCAAGTTTAAGTTCAGCTGGCCTGAGGAATATAAACACTAGGATTTAGAGCAAGAATAGACCTTAGAGATCCATCTAGTCCAGGAGTTCTTAACATGGAGTCCATTAATTTAATTTAAAAAAACCAACTATGTTGATAGCTACATTTCATGTCATTGGTTTCTTTTGTAATCCTATGCACTTTATTTCATGCAGTGAAAAACACTATTCCAAGAAGGGGTCTGTTGGCCAAAGGGGTCTATAACATTAAAAAAAAAATTAAGAAACCCAAATAGTCCAATCCATTCATTTTGCAGAGGAGGAAATTGAAGCCCAGAGAGACTGAATGAGTTCTCCAGGGCTGCCCAGAGAGCAAGGAGTAGAACAGGCATTCAGACTCCAATGCTCTTTCCTGGTGTCTGGTCTTTATTTTATACAAAACAATCCAATTCAATTTGTGTAATCTGTAAGAGAAAATGGTGATAAGCAGACTCTCTCCTGCTGTCTGCCTTTGTCATGGAGAATTCCAGGAGTCTCAAGAGTAAACATATATGGAAATTTCCTTCCCTTCCCTTCCCTTCCCTTCCCTTCCCTTCCCTTCCCTTCCCTTCCCTTCCCTTCCCTTCCCTTCCCTTCCCTTCCCTTCCCTTCCCTTCCCTTCCCTTCCCTTCCCTTCCCTTCCCTTCCCTTCCCTTCCCTTCCCTTCCCTTCCCTTCCCTTCCCTTCCCTTCCCTTCCCTTCCCTTCCCTTCCCTTCCCTTCCCTTCTCTTCCTTCTTCTCCTTCTCTTCTTTTTCTTTTCCAGTTCCTAAGATCAGAGATAGTTCTAGATACTCTACCTTAACCTGATTTAGTTCGGATGTACTGAGGTATAGGCCAAGTTCACTGCTTGCTCCCAGATTGAATATTGCCTTTCATGCATGAGAGATAGAACAACAAATTATTTAAGGTCAAAAGGACCACTACTTTGCCCCAAGGTGGATACTGGTGATGTTAACCCCTGTAAGAAGTTAAGAGCTCAGAAAGGTATATCTTTTCTCTTTCCTCTGGGCAAATTCAGAGACTGTGGCTTTGTGCCCACAGAATCAGATTAATGGGCTGGAGAATGATGACTATTTAGATCTAATGGGTTTAATGATGTACCCGAGCTGCCTCTACAGTTGTACAAAAATAATACCCTGCTTTTTGTGTTGCACAATACTTTTCATTTTTTCCAAGTCTTTTCTCATCCATGATCTCATTTGGTTCTCCCTATACTCCAAGGAAATGGATAGCTAAGGATTATCCCCATTTAGCAGATGAGGAAGCTGAGTCAAAGAGAGAGGAAATGACTTGCCCCAGGTCACAGGACTAAGGTGAATAAAGTAAGAAAGCTAAGCCTGGCCCCATTGGTTTGGTAGTATTTATGCTAAATCACATTGCATCAGTTATACTGTCAGTCTGGGTCAGAAGTTATATGTTTCTGCACAAATAGAAAAAAGCAGAATTTAAAAACATGCTGAGCACTAAGGTTCATTCTCCAGTCGCTTGGTTGATGGATTTATCTCATCTTTACACACAAAGCTTTGCATTCACTGGCTTTGATAGAATCATTCCATGGGTTTGTCGTCTAGAGAGTTGAGACCCTATTATACTTGCTTATGCTCTTCCCTATCATGTGAGCCAACCCAATTATGCAAAAAACCTACTGGTAAGAGATTATCCGTGTATGGACAAAGCCAATTATGCATTGCCTTGAGTATAGGAAGCTTGATATAGTGAAAGTCAGGAGAACTGGGTTTAGACACTGACTAGCTGTATAGCCCTGGCTAAGTCTGGAACTCAGTTCTTCATGTATAAAAGGAGGGAGCTGAACTAAATGGGCTACAGGCTCCTTTCTGGCTCTCAATTTATCATGCAGCGATCTCATGACCTTGGGAAGGTTTCTTACATTCTCTGGGTCTTGCTTTTATCATTTTTTAAATTAGTGCTTGGGCCAGAAAATATCCAATGACTCTTCCAATCTTCAAACATTCTGTGATTTTTCTGGGACAAAACCTGAGTAAAAAAACCTCTCTAGTATCTGGATGCTGGTGATCTGCCATAGGTTTTGAGGGGCCCACTGTTTTGGAGAAAATCTGCACAGAAGCAAGACTAACCATGAAGAAAGGGAGAGGCAGGTGGATGTTGTAGAATTGCCGTCTTGTCTGTCTGATACTGAGAATAGAGCTGTGGAATTCTGGGGAGAGATGGGGTTAGTCAGGACTTGAGATAGGGTAGGGTGGGAAGAAATGGTTTACTCCTCTTCCTGGAGAAGCAGTTTTCAAACTCTGTTAGCTTTATTGCTACTCCTATCTGCTGCTTTTAGTTTGAGAAGTAATAGGAAAAAGAGAAAAGGAAAATGAAGGAAATAGGAGGATGTAGGAGAGCCTTCTGGAGTGTTTTGCTCTGCTCAGATATGGGGAAATGGAACTGATACTAGCAAATAACAGTGGTGAATAAGGCAGGATAAGATGATTGGAGGTTTTCCCAGGGGCACACAATTTAGAATATGTAATATAATAACTTTAAATTCTTGGGCAAATTTTAGATTTGTTACACATACATTTTAAAAGTATTTGTATTCCAGAAGTTTAGAAACAATTGAATTTAGCACCTAGTTGGTAAGAATAATTAATTAAAAAGGGGAGCCACCCAGTGGTGTGCTTTTTTACCCCCTAGGTAGCTGAACTCCAAGTAACCTCCTTCTGAAATTAACCTCACCCTGCTCTCCCCTGAGAGATAATCATGCTCCCCATAAGTTGCTTCGATGTGTTCTAAGATACTATTTCATGGATCTGATGTTATCATACCTACCCTCTCCTTCATAGGACTTCTGTCCCAGGGTTTGTCTGTCTCTCTTTCTCTCTTATGGGGGCGGGTGACCAGGATCTCTCCTCACAGTGACTGGTGTCCTGCAGTCACCTAATCAGAGCTATATTTCTTTGTCTTCCCTTTCTTAAGTCGAATGCATTTTATATTAATTCTAGTATTATTTTTATATCATAAGTTACAAAATTGATTTGAGGGTGTGTAATGAAGGAGCTCAGCTCCTGGCAGGTTCACATTAGATTCTGCCAGACCGAAAAATGACAATGGAGCAATAGATAAGCGGTTCATACCAATTTATTCTTGAGGGTGACTGGTTGAGAATGAAGTAAGGGATCATCCGCACCCCCTAGCCAGTGTGGACTTGATTTATAGAAAAACAGACAAAGAAGTTAACATGCCAGCAGTAAGCTCACAAGTTTACATTAACTTTGACTATATGGTGGTGAGTCAGCATAGCGCAGGTGCAGTGTGCTGTTTACAAGTTAAGCTCAAATGTTTATGTTGTTTATGGTTATATAACAATGCACAAGCACAGTGGAGCTATTTACAAGCCATGATCCTGGGACTGGTATCTTAAAAAAATAAAAACAAATCTAAATCACCTTACATGTGGGTGCGTTTTGTGCTTTTGCCCCAGATGCCAAAGTTTCCAATGATGGCTCTTCCAAATAGATAAATGGAAACACAAAGGCTAGGAAGTTGTGGTGGGAGTTTGAGGCTGATACTTTCAAGATCCCCTGTTGCATCCCTCACTTTCTTATGGCCAGTGGATCTTTTTCTTTCTGACTCAGAAGGTATTGCTATTAGTAAGAGCTGCTCTGGCATTTGTCAGCAGTAGTTTCCAAATGTGGAGTTGTGGTGCTATGGCCTACAAGATGTCAAGAAGAGAATCAGTCTAGTTCAGATATTTAGATGATTTTCCAATTCTTAAACATTCTATGATTATGCTTGGACAAAAACCTTTGTAAAGGGCCCTCTAGTATCTCGGTAAGATTCAGGTTCAGTGAGGAAGGAGAAATAGACCCACATGGGAAAGAAAATGAACCTGTGTTTTGGGTGCATTAGACCTAAGGAAATCTAGGATAGTTGGTTTGTTAGAGAAGGGGATGAAGGCAAAGGCTTTGCCTTTGTGTGTCTAGTCAGTAAGAATGACCCCAATTGAGGGAATTTCAGAAAAGAAGAGGACAGCTCCCTTGATAGTCTGGGGGCAGATTTTTTTTTTTTAATTAGCAACAGTGGACAATGTGAATCCTCTCAAATTACATAGCATAGTCAGCTACCTAATTAGCCTATACCTGTGGCCACCCTTAACTTTCCTATGCTTTAAAACAGTCCTTTTCCACCATGGAGTAATCCCACATATAGTCGAAGGAACACTACACTAGGAATTAAAAGAAGAGGGTTCAAGTTTCAGCATTCTATGGACTAGTTTGTGACCTTGCACAAGTCCCATCACACCTCTGGGCTTCTCTTCCTTAATTTAGAGGAGTAGGGATTTGTTTAGATGATGCCAAAAATCTTTTTCACCAGTGGGAAAATTGATAGTATGCTGTATCATTTAATAATTGATTCTGCTCTGTAACTGACCCTATTCACCATTTTGTCAGGCCCCATTTCTGAGCTCAAAAGTGCAGTCTGTCCTAGTCTGAGTTGGCTTGGCAGTGTGGTTGAAAGGAATTGGTGCTATAGCTCATGCAACTAGCCCCTGAGATATCAGTTTTGTTGCCCCTAAGCCTCTAATAAGTTTAACCTTGTAACTGCTGTTTTATTGTTTGTAAATAAAGACCAATTTATGCTGAGCCCCTCTCCACAAAACAGTTCTTCAGCCCTTGTCTCCTTTTGTGAAATTAGGGGTAGTTTGATCTCCCTCAAGGGGACTAACTGGGTAGTCCTGATATAGGTGGTCCTGATTTTCTCCTCAGGATTACAAGAGGCAGTTGAGCTCCATAAAACAATTAACATTCCTTAATTGTCAGAGAGGGGTGTGATCATCCACACCTGAAGGCAGATTCATCTTTCTCAGCTGTAGCCAATTGTGACATTCCCCAACCATCCAGAACTCCCCCTTCTCTGGCTCTTAATAAAGAGGGTTTTTCTCATGCCTTAATGGTCACTGACCTGACTGAGGAGGCCAGTCTGACCCACTTATTAGCAGCTATGTGCATTACTGTTAAACTGTTATCTTGCTTGGAGAAAACTGCCTCAGTTGCTTTCATTGCATTTTAGTCACCACATCAATAACATTCTATGATTCTTGTTCCTTATCTCTCATCTGTTTCATTCCTCTTCTTTCCTTTTACTCCTTCCTGCCCCATAGCATCTACTAGAGTAGCCCAATAAATGTCAGTTAACTGATTGACAAAGTCAATGAAACATGTCTGCTTCTCCAAGAATTTTCAGCTGGGGAATCTGTCTGAATATAAAACTCCAGTTTCCAGAGACCTTTTGTCATAGTCTTGCCAATCTGCCACTGTTGGGAAAGAGAGAGAGACACAGAGTGCTCTAAAGTTCATGGTTCATGCTGGATAATTTTCTATAGACTTGAAAATTCAAATATTGAAATGTGCCTGTGATCTCACTGATGTATTTCCTCTAAAGATGCAGATTATAACCTTTCCATGCCTTCCCATTCTATGTAACTCTTGTCCACTTTTTCCTATGAGTTCACCACTAGAGGCCTATCAAACATAGTGGTGGTGGTAAAGAAACTTCTTTGCTATCTCTTGATGTCAAGAGGAAGCCAATGGAACACTCATTTTCTATTAGTTATCCCTCACTCTTACCATGTGACTAGACCATCTTGTTTTGCATATTTTTTTTTGATGACATCCTTTATTTTAGTCCTTCATATTTCCTTGACTGTAATGTGTTGTAACCTACTTACAATACCACTGACCTCTGGTTGATATTAATTTAAAATTCTTCACAGACAGTACTATTCTCTAATTCATAGCCATAACAATAACACCTAGAGAATATTGGTATTAAAGATATGAGACTTTGTTTCAGGGAGAAGATTGACATCATTTTAAGAACTTCATATTTTCCAGAGGCAATTTTGCCTACTCTTTATTTTCTATTTAATTCTGGGTCTAACTCTTTCACCATTTGCTTTGTTTGTTAAAGAGCTCTATGATTTGTCCTTTGTCATAGTCTGAATAATAGGCATTCTTCATCTACTTTGTTTTTCCTGTGTGGATTTTCCTGGAATTTTGTTTCAACCTATGAGCCAAGGCAGGAACATAACAACCAAATTCCAGAGTGAATCAGGAAAGCCTTGATTTCTTAAGGCAGAGAGTGACTGCCTTTCTGACTATGTATTTTTAGAGTTAGGGAATGAACTAGGAAGTCCACCAGATACCATTGTTCACAGTGGAATATTAAAAAAGGAATTGGAAGCTGTCACTTGGAACTTCTATCAAATCACAGCCACAAAAGGATAGAAAAACGGCTATTTTTATGGTCTCTATTTTCCTTCTTTTAAATATAATTCAATACATCATGGACCTAATGACATTTTAAGAGTTTAAAGTCTGTAATGGCTGTCAGAGTATCAATCATTTAAAACATAGGCCACTATAACCAACAATGATTCAGAGTAAACACACAGCTCAAAACATGGAAAATGCTTTTTTCCCCTCTCCTACTTGGATTAATCATTTAAATTGAGTCAAACCACTGCAACAAAAGACAGCCTGCAGAAAGCTGATGGCTCCAAAGGCCTCCAGAAGAACAGGAGATTAGAAATAGATTTGGAATGCAAATTGGAAGCCCATCTCTGCCACTTCCTTAACTGTGTGACTTAAGTCAAATCACTTGATTTTTCTGAGCTTCAGTTCCCTTATCTGTAAAATGGGAATAACAGTACTTACTTTATCTATTGCTCAGGGTTATTGTGAAGATCAAATGAAATAATGTATGTGAGAGTGCTTAGGAAATACAAAATATTAGGCAAGCACCATGGTTAACTTCAGGCAATTAGCATTTCAGGCAGTACCAAATTCTTATTTGTTTCTATAAATTTTAAACAGCTAAAAATTATGTTAAAATTTGCAAAGAATCCAAGATGATACTACTAATTCTGTTTATCTTTAGGAAGATTACTTTGAAAGGAAGAACATAGCAATCAATCCTTTTATGTCTGTCTGAGAAAAACCACAATATTTCTTTCAGTAGAGATAGCTACTTTACTGCGGGAATGTCAACCATCTTTCTACAAGGACATAACATATTACTGTAGCATGCTGACATAAGTGAGAAGGAGAAATTTCAATGCTGTAGAACCAGGGAGCTGGAAAAAACATGAGGAATTTTCTAGTCAGATCCTCTCATTTTGCAAGAAGGAAAATTGAGGTCCAAAGATATTAAATTATTTATCCAAGGTCATACAGCTAGTAAGGACTTCATCTGCCCCACCAAACTTCTCCTCTCAAATGTACCAATTTTCAAATAGAGAAGAGAGAGTGGAGACTGCAAACTAGAGGCCAGGGAACCTGATTTCAGTTTCTGGCAAAAATTTTATAATATATGTTATGGAATTAAATAATCTTATCTAACAATATTATCATAACAATAATTAAAGAGGTGTTTAGTGAACATGTAGATAATGGAAGTAATGATCACAGACAACCAGAATGACTTCATCAAGAACAGATCATGTGAGATAAAACCTCATTTTATTCTTTGGCAGAGTTACTAGACTGGTAAAAAAGGGAAATACTGTAGATATAGTTTTTCTAGATTTTAGCAAAGCAGTTGATGAAGACTGTCATGCTCTTCTTTGGAAAAGATGGAGGGGTGTATGCAGGCCAGTGGTACAAGTTGATGGATTTAAAACTGATTAAATCCAAAGTGTAGTTATTCATGAGTCAGTGTGGACTTTATGTTAACTTGGAGGGAGATTTCTAGTGGAGGGCCCTGGAGATTTCTGCTTGATCTTGTGTTGTTTAACATTTTTTATCAGTGGCACCTGAATCACCATCATTTTCTCCATTCCAACATCCATCTTTGCATTCAGGGACTTTGTTCTGTACTTTGATGTCCCCTTAAGCAAGTTGCCCTCCCAGTTCTTCAATGTTCTAGACTCTCACAAGTAACAGCTTCATGCCATTTCAATCACCCACAGGGATGGTCATCCTTTAGATCTCATCATTACCATAACTATACCTTCCATGATGTTGAACTTTGACAATCTCTTCTGATCTTAATCTTCTGTCCTTCCATCTCTCTCCTTTGTCTCATTAACTCTGGTCTTCATCCTGATTGCAGTGTCTGGTCTCTCCATCCTGCCCTCCCCATGCATTCTCACTGCTTTCTTCTATTCAAAGTCTTGACCCTATAGTTGAATAATTCAGCAGTACATTATTTTTCATTCTTAACTCCCTAATCCTGTTTTTGTCCTATCGTCACATATGTGTAAATGCATATATGTGTGTGCATATATGTATCTATTCATATGCATGTGTGTATTTGTGAATTAATCTTCAACCCTGGATAAGCCCCACCAGCCTCCTCAGTGGCAACCCAGGGATGACTTCAATGAATGGCCTTCTTAAGGCTTTTTTAAAAATTCTTTTTATTCTGTCCTATATTGTCTGTTGTCATTGTACAATTTAAGGGACTAGAAAGGTGGGAAATATAGTCAGAGAAGGAAGGGAGGGCACTACCTAGTGCAGAATCCAAGGAGATTAAAAAAATAGTCAGGTCCACGAAAACAAAAATGCAGCACCAAAAAGAGGCAATCATGCCAACCAAGACAGGTGAGAGATAAAGACTGGTCACCAAAGGAAGCCTGGTGAGGTGAATCAGAATGAATACTGTGGAGTTCTCAGCTGAAAATAATTGTCTGCTGCTAGGGCTAGGGAATTTGGGGATTTTTTGACCAGCCACAGTAGGGTAGGGGCTCCTCCAAACTAGACATCTTAAAGCACTCATGTCTCTGTGAGCCTAGCACCTAATATTAATTTCTCATGGGACTTCTCATTCATGATAAATTGTTTCTTGCAGCTTAAACTTTGGAAAATTTACTTTGCCAGCAAAATTCTGAAACAAAAGAAAAGAAATTTGTAGGCTTTCTTTGTTTTTTTTTCTAGTTCTAAAAGTACGAGATATTTTTTTTTATTTTTTAGGGTTTGCTGTTACCTTGATTTTAAAAAAATGAAAGGCAATTTTGCAAAGGTGAAAAAATGGTTGACTTACTGAAGAAAGAAACTGTTTGCATATGTGATTTTCCTTTTATGAATACTTGGGAAACATAAAAGAACCATTTTACACAACAGTAATTCTGACATCAGATTTTAGACTGCTTTAACAAGGCTTGTGAATTGTGTAAAAGTCTTATCAAATTGATAGCTCTGAGAATCTTTCTCTGGAAGACTAATGCATTAAAGCTTAATTGGAAGGGCCTAAAAGTGTCAAATTTATTTTGGCATTTTGATTCTATGAGATGCAAATAAGAGAACCAGTGTTGGCCATATAACAGGGGCTTAATGCATAACTGTGAATTGATTGACTATAAATGAATCAATATATCCCTCTGACCGGCCTGTAGTTAGTGCTGAATTAACAAAGGAGCCAGCAATATGGATTAGAATTTACAGTGTTTCTAGTGGCTTTGCCTGTCCCCAAGTACATTGGATTCTAGCAACTGCAGGACACATTAGATATATCTGGCAAACATCTTCACAGCCTTGTGTCAGGCAGTATTTTTCTTTTTAAGGCAATTGGAGCTAAATGACTTGCCCAAGGTCACACAGCTAGTAAATGTCAAGTGTTTGGTCTGAGGCCAGATTTGAACTCAGGTCCTCTTGACTTCAGGCTTGTGCTCTATCCACTTTGCTGCCTAGCTTCAGTGTCAGGCAGTATTAAAGCAAGATGGCTGCTTCCTTTACTCGAAACTATAATTAATAGGAATGAGCTGGTCTTTAGTTTTAGTGAATCCAAATTGTGGTCATGGAACCAGATGTGTTCTGGGAATGGACATCAAATCTTGGAAGAATACAAGCCAAGAGTAGAATAGGAGAAGCATTCTGCTATGTAAGGAGAAGCTGATGATAGATTATCTCAGCCCAACACAGTCTAAAGTAGGCAAAACATCTCCCGTAAAGCCAACCCTGTATGGACAAGCATTTCATAGGAACAAGGTCCCTGTTCAAATTCATTATCCCCTTGGTTTGCGTCCATGATCTACGGAAAGGCAACTTTCAGTCCTCTAGAGCTAGTAGCAGCAAAATCTGGTGTCTAGTCACTTCTTCCACCTTAACTGAGCTCTCTTTTGAAGTCTGAGAACTCTCCACTCCACAGTGCTATGAACAGGGATCAAAATGAAACTCCCTATTTTTAATCCTATTTCTCTTCCTAGGGAGAAGACCTGCTCTATTTTCTTCCTGACTTCAGTCAAAAGAAGGCTGCCTTTAGTATGCTTCCACACATGTGGGGTGCAGTACAATTACCATAATTATTTGTTAGAAATGACATAGGAGTCATTTTCTTCCCCTATTGAAAATCAACTGCTCCTCTCTGTCTCGGCAAATGAGAGAATTAATTGATTTCAATAAAAGAACCATTTAAACTGCTCAGCTGCTTGCCCTGGAAAACCAAAAACAAAAATAAAAAAGCAGCTTTTTATTGAACAAAGTCCTCTAACGTGCATTTGGTATTTATATCCTGAATCATTCAAATTTATTCTCAAAAATATTTTCTACATAAAAAAAATACTCAATCTCATCCAATTTAAAATCAATTGTAGGGGCCATAACTGAAATAGTCAAGATTAAGTTAAGTTACATTTATGTAACTGGAAAAAATTGGTAGCATTTCTTAACATACAACATTAACAGAACATGAGAAAGGGTCACAGGATAAGGCAGACCTCTGTGGGACAATTTATGGATTATATGGCTAGTCAGGATGTATGGAGGATGAGATTGTGAAATGCATTGTTGAAAAGAATATGTGCATTGATGAAATCGCAAATTTACTGGAGAATTGGAGTAAAGCTAGATCCTGATTAGTGCAAATAATGAGTCTTCTGAGTAGTTCCATTACTGGAATTCACAGTACCTCTAATAATGCTAATTCAAGTACAAACTCTTTAGAGGATTCATTATTCCCACTCATTGGGACCTTTTAGCAATATGTTTTTACCTATTTAGGACTAAAAGGGAGGCTTCTAAACAACTGAGTCCTGTTCAGGTTCTTGGAACATCATAGTATACTGCACAAGGAGGGATACCTGACAGTCATAAGGTTTTATCTGCAAAGTTGGTGTTATAGCTCTAGGCCTTAGATAGGTTAGGCCTTCCTTTGTTGTTGTTCAGTCACTTGCGACTCTTCATGACCCCATTTGGAGTTTTCTTGGCAGTGATACTGGGGTGGTTTATTGAATGAGGGGTTGGACTTGATCTTTAGGATCTCATCTAGCTCTAAATTTATGATTTCTAGAGAGATGTTTTATTGAGTTAAGTAAAAAAAGAAACTTGCTTAGCCCTCCCCCACCAGTCAACTAAGTAATCTATTTGTTCATCATGAATTATTTCAATTGTTGTGGGTCAAAGTTTAGGTTACAAAGGGATGACTGCCAGTCCCTGTCTTCTTAGAGTATACACAGATTTGACATTATTCATTTGGACAAGGGCAATTTTATTAAGCTAATTAGTTAGCTAAATTATTACTTGGATACTTATTAAGTATATGCTACACCTCTTAAATGGTCAAACTTACTGAATGTGAAAAGGAATAATAATAAGTGACTGGAAGGACTTAGCACATACTTTTTGAAGACCTTGTCATTCCTTTCTTTTCTTTTTTTCTTTCTTTTTTTTCCCTTAGGCAATAGGGGTTAAGTGACTTGCCCAGGGTCACACAGCTAGTTAAGTGTCAAGTGTTTGGTCTGAGGCCGGATTTGAACTCAGGTCCTCCTGACTTCAGGGCTGGTGCTCTACCCACTGGGCCACCTAGCTGCCCCCCATTCCTTTGTTTTCAAAGAGGATCAGTGACATTATGATGGGATGGGTGACTTTTGTGTGAATTGGATTGAAGTGAGGCAGAGTTGGACAAAGTCTTCAGCCTCACTGTCTCTTCCAGAGTCATTGGAGGCCAGGGGCAAGACAAAAGTCTTGCAGTGGATGAATGACCTTGGTGCCTTTGATTGTGTGGACAAGCTCTAAGCATTCCATTGTGCCTGATTTAACTGCCTTTATGGTCCTTGGAACAAATTGTTCTCATGTGCCTGTTCCACAGGAGGGAAGTCTTCACGTGCTCACAGTAGATATCCGCCTAAATCATAATGGTTTGAGGCCTGTTGGTTACCCTCAACCTAGTTTAGCCTGCCTGCCAGGATAGTTTTTACCAGGATGTGGCTGCTGCACATGCTATAGCTTCTTGGGCTTTTTGAAATACCACATAACCAAAGAAATAAAGCTAAAAATTAACTCGGCTAACTGGTCCAACCTGTGCCTTCTCTCTGTTCTCCATCTTCTCCCTCCTCCTCCCCCATATTTTTCCCATTCTCTTTCCACTTTCCTTCCCTCCTATTTCCTGCTCCTCTCCCTCTCTGTTCTCTGAAGCTTGCCCATCCCTTTTTCCCATTTCTATTTCCTTCTCTCTTCCTTCACCTTCACCTTGTTTTCCTGACCAGCTATTCCTTTCAGAGAGCCAGGGCTGGTGGTGGAAGAGGATGTGATTTCATTTGCATTCAAGTATACCTGGTAAAAATCTTCTATGCACGAAGCACCTGGGTAGGGCTAAGTTGGAATAGAGACACAATCCCTGCACTTGAGGAGCATGCCACCCAGCAGAGGGGATAAGACATAACTAAAGTGCAAACTAGAATGTGACAAATACCTTTAGACATGTACAAACAAACAAAGAAAGCTAGAGAAGGGAGAGGTTGCATGTGGCAGAGGAGATCAAGGCTTTAGAGAAGAGGGGTAGCATTTCAGCTGGCCCTTGAAGGATGGACAAGGAGGCTTCCAACAGATGTAACTCCAAAGGAAGGTCCAGATACATGTAGCTGTGATGATCATCGTATAGCAGGAAGAACATTGGCTCTGGAGTCAGAGGGCCTCAGTTCTAATCCTGCCTTTGAAGCCAGCTACCTGTGTGACCTTGGGTAACCCCCTTCACTACCTGGGCCTCAATTTCCTCAACTGTAAAATGAGAGAATTGAACCAGATGACCCCTAAGGCCCTTCTGGCTCTAGATCTATGAACCTTTGATTAAAAATTGGAGCCAGCTATGTCCCTTTTGTATCTCCAATAGGAATGATAAAGAGCAGCATAGGACACAATAGTTTTTCCATAGTGCCTTTGAGTACAAGGCCAAAAGAAAGATGAGAATTTTTTTTTCTCTATTGTATAAATGGTGAATACTTTATAGCTTCTTTGATTTTAGGGACCTCTTTTATGCAAATACAGTTGCTACTCAATCAACTCAAGATAACTTTTCCCTTTTTTTTTTAAACAAAAATGAAGCAAACTTCTGCAAAGAGCTGATATCATTCTGTCAGTCAAAACCATCTGCCGCATAGGGATTGCAGCACCAAGAGGGAGACTCGTCTTGCTGGTCCAGAGGAGTCAGCCAGTATGACAGCAGATTTTTCATTTGGAAATTGCATTGTAATTGAATGTTTTGACTTTCTCAGATACCATATGAGATGCATGGGTGTCTCCTCTTTAAGATGGCTGGTTCTTTCTGTTTCTTAATAGCTGGTGATTTCTATAACCTGATGGCACTAATAGGCTCAGAGAAGGAATTTAGAAAACAAGATTAATGCTATCGATCAATCAACAAACCTTAATTAAGCTCCTACTATGTGTCAGGCACTGAGCTAAGCTCTGAGGCTAGAAAGATGAAAATGAAGCAATCTCTGCTGCTAAGGAGCTTCCCTCTTTTGTGGAGACCAGTGTCCTGAGAGTGAGTGGCAGAGTAGATAGAGGTGCCTCTTGGAGATCCCGCTGTGGAATTGATTAAATGGAGAGCAAATGATTGGTAGAGCTTTTCCTCCCCACTGTAGAAGGAGTACCAGAAAGAGAGGACTGGAGGTATGAGTGGTTGGTGGATGTAAAGAGGGGCTACAGTGGGATGGGCAACACAGTGTGAGCCATCCTTGTGTTGGTGGAGGAATTCGAGCTGAGGAGCCTGGACCAGCAGAGGCTCATTGTGTTTAGCCTTGTGTCTCTTCTGCTTATTTGTTCACTGTGGTTTGTGGGATACATACATGTCTCAAAAAGTTAAGTCAACAAGCATTTATTAAATACCTATTATGTGCCAAGCACTGTCTTAATTGCTGGAGATACAAAGAAAGCTAAAAACAGTCCCTGTCCTCAAGGAACTCCCAATGGGGGGGGCGGGGAGATAATGTTCGAAAACAAAACTGTGTGTGAATAAAATCTATCTTTGTAAGTCCCATTTCATGTTTTTTACCCCCATAGTATAGCTAGATTTGGGGAAGCATGCAGTGATGATAAATTTGGTCAGAGCCAATCTAGTTCTGCCTTTTTGAATCGCACCAGATGGTTCCCATCTCATTAGAAGGGTCCTTTAGGGGTATCATGAATACCTAATACTTTGTAATTGCATTACAAATGCATGACAGATTATGAGCCCCTAAAACAGGATCTCTTAATCTTTTTTTTTTTTTCGTGTCATGGGCTCCTTTGAGAGTCTGGTAAAACCTCTGGACTCTTTCTCTGATTAATATTTTTAAATGCATAAAGCATACAGGATTATAATTTAAGTATAAGGTTATCAAGCTTTTTTTTTAAACTCATAGTTCCCAGATTAAGAATCCCTGCTGTATAAGAACAAACAAAGTAGTACCCAAAGTGACCCCCAAGAAGTAGCTTTGAGCCTCAGGGCATTGATTCAAAGTTTTACCATTGAACATGATGAAGAAGCCAAGTTCTTGAATGCTTTGGTTAGAGCCAGACTATGAGGATGTGTGACTTTTCTTGGGAAGCTGTTCTGTCTGTGTATGGCATTGGGAGGGATTCTCTATTGTCCTGTAGGGTTATGAATGTAGCCCTGGTCTTCCTCAGATGTAGGTCCCTTGAAAAGCCCCCCACCCCAAGTTCAAGGTTATACTAACTCAAAGCAAAAGATAATTGATTTAACTGCATAGTAAAACAAATGTCAAGGAAAATTACTGCCTTACATAGAGAGGTACACTCTCCCATAAATTACCACATCACAAGTGGGAGAAGGAACATATGGGGAACATGTGTAGATAAGACACATGGAAAACATGTGTAGAAAGGGCATATTCCTAGGGAAGAGCTACGGCCAGAGAATGTAGCAAATGTGACTCATGCTACAAGAGCAGTATCCCTGCTGGAATGCTTCCATGTTCAGTGCTGCTGCCCACTTCCTTGTAGAAACACTGCCATCATCTGCCGGTCTCTTTCCACTATTTGGCACTTCTGGATTCCTCAGCTGCACTGTCTTCTGCTGGTCTCTGGTCTGAAGTGCACAAGGGGTGGCTCTGTACTAATGCTGGCTAGTTCTTTGCCAGATTTCAGGTGTTGTGTAGGCTTTCCTCATGGGAGAGCTAAATCTTGAAGGAAGCCAGGGATCCCAAGAGATATGGAGAGGAAGGAGAACGGAGAGGAGGGAGAACATTCTAGACATGAGGGATGGTGAAGGAATTTGCGTTTTATTCTCAAGTCAGTAGGGAGCCTCTGGAGTTTTTCAAGAAAGGCAATGACAAAGCTAGCCTTGTACTTTGGGAAGATTATGTGAAAAAGTGGATTTGAGAGGGAAGAGATTAAGACTAAGCAGATCACTTAGGAACCTGTTACAAGTGGGAGATAATAAGGGTCTGAACTAGAGGAGTGGCAGTGAGAACAGAAAGGAGACAGATGGGAAAGGTATTGTGGAGCCAGAACCACCTAGACTTGGCAAATGATTAAAGTAGAGATAGATACTCAGTCGATAAACCTTTAGTAAGAGCTGACTATATGCCAGGCACCTGGCTAAGTGATGGGCATACACAGAAAGGTAAAAGACAGTTCCTTCCCTCATGGAGCTCAGAGTCTAAGGGGAGAAGCAACGTGTGGACATCTATGTACAAATAAATAAACTATGTACAAGATGAACTGGAGATAACCAACAAAGGGAAGGCAATAGAATTAAGGGAGATTGGGAAAAACTTCCTATAGAAGGTGAGCTTTTAGCTAGAATTTAAAGAAAGCCAGAGAAGCTGGAGGTAGAGATGAGGAGGAAGGAGAACATTCAGGCATAGGGGACAGCCAGTGAAAATGCCCCGAGTTAGGAAGTGGAGTCACTTGTTGGAGGAAGAGAAAGGAGGCCACTTTCCCTGGATATCAGAGTACACAAAGGGTATGAGGTGTTAGAAGACTGGAAAGGGAGAGCAGGTTATGAAGGGCTTTGAACCCCAAATAGAGAATTTTATACCTGATCCTGGAGGTGATAGGGAGCCATAGGAGTTTATTGTGGCCCCTTAGACTTTAGCCTTAGGCTTCTTAATTTAGAATTATTCTAGACCTGTAAGTAAGTTCTCATAAACAGTCCAGGTGATGTTCAATTGTGGTCAGATCAAGTCTGTCACTGTTTACTTGAATTATATCAGTTGGCAGAAGGATTCTTTGAAGCATCAGGCATTCCTAGCCACAGATATGCTTAGAACTTGGCTAGATGTACATCCTGAGGGAAAATTCCAATGGGCTTTTCCCTTCTTCCTTAGATCTCAGAAGTCTATGTGCAAATGCACAAAATACAAGTAATAAACAGATTGGCCTAAAGACCCTATTGCAAGAGAATATATTTGTCCTTATAGGTATCACTGAGACTTGGTGGGATGGAGATTCATGACTGGAATATGGCTTTGGAAGGTTATATTTTTGTAAAAAGAATAAAATGGTTTAAAAAAGGAGGTGGAGTAACCTTGAATGCTAAATAAATCCAGGAACCTAGAGTGAGAAGCATAGTGAAGAACATTTGTGTAAAGATCAGTAGAGGGAAAAATAGAAGCAATACTATTGTGGGAATATATTATAAACCACCTTACCAGAAGAAAGAAAAAGGTGACGATTTGAGAAACAAATAAAAAACCTAGGATGATAAGGTCACAGTGGGGTTATAATCAATACTATAATTAATCCATGCATCAATAAGCCTTTATTAAGTTTCTACTCTGTGCCAGACACTGAGCCAAGCTCAGGGGCTAGAAAGATGAAAATGAAGCAGTCTCTACTGCCAAGGAACTTACCTTAATTATACTCCAGAATCTGTACACACATGTTAATCCTTCCTCTCTGACCATTCCTTCTCTGCCTTCTTTGCTGTATATGGCCAGCATTTTCTCAATGCTTAATCCTTAGTCTCAACTCTTTCTTTCAGTAAACTGATTCTAATAGCTTCAATATCATCTTTATTTTGTGAAACCTTAATTTATATCATCATTCCTGACTGCATTCTTTTGCTTTCTTTATATATTCCTCATCTGAATCTACAACTTTATATAGCAGTTCTGCTTAGTGGTCCGTATATAGAATTTCAGTGTGAACATAAATGGGAAAAAAAATAACAAAAACAACAACATTGCATCTTTGTGTTTACTAACCTCTAACTGAAATTTAGTATTTCCTTCAGTTATCTAAAACAGTGTTCTGAGGAGAGGTCCATAGGCTTCACTAGCTTACCTGTCAGAGGGGTCTATCATATACACACACACACACACACACACACACACACACACACACACACGTCCATGGAATAGCTTATATCCAAGCTTCCAAGTATGCTTGGATCAATGTCACTTATATAACACAATATATTCCAAACAGAACTCAATATTCTCCCTTAAAACTGGTCTTTCTTCCCATTGCCATGTTTCCATCTGTTAAAAGCAAAATTCTAGGTTCAGGCCTTTGCCCTGATAAAAGAAGCAAAACTCAGGAAGAGAAAATTAAAAGGAGTTTATTAAAAACACTAAGACCAAATTCAAAATTGAGATTACTTTTAAAGACAAATTTTCATAATAAGAGCAGGACAATCTGATAGGTACACATTTTCAAAAGGGGAGGGTCATTTTGTTTCAGCTCCTTTGCCATTGCTACAATCACAGGAAATGAGATTAAAGGTAAAAAGGATGATGTAAGCCCAAGTGATTTTGTGCTGAATAGCAGGTAATACAAAGGACAAGGAAACAACTGGGATCAAAGTACATGTAGCAGACAGGCCCGAAGCCTCTTCCAACTACTGATTAGTGCTAAGTGCCTACTCTTAGGTATCTACAGGAAAGAGTAGTGAGATGGAAACAATAGGGTCAATGTACAACCTTTGATACATCAGTGATACCAATTCTGTCCTAGACTCAACGTTGCCTTTGCTTTTTCCTATTTCATTTCCTGTAGCGAATCTGTGACCCAAGCCCTACCAGTTCATTTTTCAGAATATCATCTATTTTCTGTTTCATTTCCCACTATTGCCACACCGCATTTGGAATATTTCAAGTCTCCTAGCTGGTCGCCTTGCTTCTAGTACTTCCCTAACTAATCCATCCTGTACATTGGGGCCAGTCTTTCCAAAAATATTCATCATGTCACTGCCCTGCAGGACAAAGTGAAAAAAATTCTCAGTCAACTATTTAAGGTCCTTTGTAATGAGCCGTAATTTACCTATTCTACTCCTTCTTTAAAACCATCCAATCCCATTCCCCCATTTTGTAGGAAAGGAATCTAAGGCTTAAAGAGGGTAAAGACTTGCCTAAGGCCCTATGAGTTATATTAAAGATAGGATCTAAACCCATGACATGGGACTCCAAATCCAGTGTTTTTGTCAATGTACTCTTTCCACCCCAACCCTTAGGTTTTCACACAGTAGCCCATTTTTATCATTTTTTCTTTCTGGATTCCTGTAGTATTTTTTGTCTATGCTACTCTTTTTGGCACTTACATACCATCTTACATGTTAACTTAACTGTGTTGTATGTATGTCTTATTTCTTCACTTAAACTGTAAGATTCCAGAGAGGAGGATCTGCACCTTACATTTGGAAGGGGTTTGGTGTGTATGTGTTACCCATGTAAGTTATGTGTATCTACTTGAGTTTGTCTAGAGGTAAATCTATTGTGGTAGAGCTGCTCTGCTCCCTACTTTTAGAGAGTAACATGGGCTGTGGATCTGTCCTTGGCATTTTGGCATTTGGATTTGATGGGGTGTGGCCCAAGCCGAGTTCCGCCCCCTTGCCCCAAAGGGAATCTGGCTCCCCTTTGTCTACAGGCCCCAACCCCTCATCTCCCTTTGAAAGCCTTAGCCTACCTTCTAATCTCATGCAGATGCCTTTCAGTTCCTTCATTATCTATTACCATTGTCTATTAGCCGTTCCAATCTCTGGGAATTCTCACCCAGACCCTTTTCCTAGACCATTTTCCCAGACCCTTCCCTGGTCACCCAAAAGTATATAAGATCTACCCCGGCCCTCATTTGGGGCTGAGAATCTCGCGCTCAAAAGGCTGAGACTTTCTCATGCCTGCTCGTCCTTAAGGGCGTCACCTGGCCTATGTGTTTTATCACTAATAAACTTTTCCTCTGGCTGAAGAAGTTTTGAGTTGAATTCTTTCAGACAGGGCCTGGTACCACGGTCTTGGGGTTCAAGAAGCACCCCAAAGTCCTAGACTTCTTCAGATTGACGTGGTCCTTGTGATGACTGCATGGGGGAGAAAGGGGACAAAGATTCATCAAAGAGGATTTGCTACTGAACCAGGGAGAGCTACTCACCCAGTAAACTTTAAAGAAGAGGCAATTTCTGCTCTCACTCGCTTTCCCCTCTCTTTTGAAAGTATGTCTTGGAACTCTGCCTCTGGGACCTACTAAGAAAGGGAGTAGGGGTGTCTCTCCTCTCCCTACCCCCACATCTACTTATGTATGATGCATGTATTGTTGTCTGAGTGAGCCTGAGCCAGTGCCTAGGGGCTCCTGGTTGCCTCTTCTGCTTTGTGTTTCTTTCCCTGACAATAGGTGACTGAAGAGTAATCATGATAGATGGATGTTTTAGCAGTGGTTAGAAATATTGTAGCTTCTGGTTTCCTCAGTAGGAGCCTGTAGGTACTTTTGAATAAGTGAATGGAAAGGAAAAAGGAAGGGAAGGAAACACCTTACTATTGCCACATCAAAATATATTGGCAATGTCATTGATTTTATGTTATCATCACCATCATCCACACCTTTGGTTCAAAGAATATGACATTTTTAAAAAAATGTTTAGAAATATTGAATCAGTTTATAATTTGGTCCTAAGATGTACATGTAGCAAAAAAAAAAAAAACCAACCCAGTAACTATGATCATTTCTGCCTATACAAGCCAATAATACATGTGTGTCTCATGTCCTTTTATTAAACTAATCAACATCAGTCATAGGATTTCTGACATTTCTTACTGAATAAATGACAAATGAGATCAGAAGTAAAAAGTTGTTGTTGAGCACCCTGAAGAATTATTTCCTATTGGCTATATTCCCCTTGGATGAAAGAGATGTTCAGTGGAAAAAAATCTGTCTCTTGTGATCATAGGTCTTTAAGTGGAATCAATGGCTAAGTCATCATGAAGGACTAATTCCTAGAGGGATCTCAGTTACCTCCTTTTATGCTTTAGTTCTCCTGGTGTTCTTTGATTTTCTTTCTCTTTGATCTCCCCTCAGCTTACACTGACAAATCCATTCAAACCTATCTTTACCGCTGCCAAGTTCTTATACCACTATCCCAAAATAATCTCTACTCTTTCTCTTTCTGTCTCTGTCCTTCTGTCTTCCTTCTCTCTTCTTTCCGTCCCATCTATGTCCTTATTTCTTTTCCTACTTCCCTTTTCTCCCTACCTGCTTATCTCTGCCCCCTACTCTTCTCTCGTCACAGTTCCACCCATATGTCTCTGGGAGCATATTTCCCTGGAATAAGAATGGGGTGATGTAGGAACTTGAGAGAAAAGAAAACTTTAGAGTGGATGAAAAGATAACACTTGCCTTTAAAGCAATTGTTATCCATTACAATTAAGAGATTAATAAAATGGTAATGAAATATGAATACAAATTAAATGAAAGAATTGAATTGTGTGTATGTGGTGGGTGTGTCACTTGCCATGGACAATGTTTTTTCACCCACCCCTTGAGTGAATCTGGTTGTCCTTACTAAACAATAAGATGAGACAATGTCATTATTCTATAGAATACCTGAAATGCCTAAAATTGCTTGTATGCTCTCCTAACAGGCTGATCTCTGAAGGTCTGAAGACAGTTTCTCTCTATAATGCTTGGGAGGGGAAATGGAATGGAGAAGGGAAAGATAGAATTGATTTTGATACAAGAAGGAGAAAATCAGAAAAGCACTGAGAATAACATTACTCCGTTGTCCAGATTTTAATTGTGTCTCAAGATGAGCGCACTTTTTTTTTTTAAATCAGGTTTGGGCTGATAATTGTAATGCCGTAGCTACAGAAGAAGAGTGACTCAGAAAGGATGTGTCTAAAGTTTATCATTGCTTTTGTGAAATTACTTTATCTTGTTAATAGTGATATTCAAGGCTTAAAATATATTACCATTTTATAATCTGGCCTGAGGAAAACAGATGTGAGCCATAGTCAATATAGAACTGAATGACCTCTGGGGACATTTAACCACTTTAGACTTCATCAGAGAATCATAGGACATTAAAGCTGGAAAGGACTTACAGATCATTCAGTTCTTTTCCTTTAATACACGAGGAACAAAGTGAGTCCCAGAGAGGTTTGATGATTTGCTCAAAGTCATACAGCAAAAAAATTTTAGAGCTAGAAGTGGAACATATAGGTCTTTTGACTCCAAGGCCAGTGATTGTTCCAGTATGGCAATGGGTGCCTTTTCTTAGAGGAGCTTTAGAAGGACTAGAAGATTGCTCTGCCCCTGTAGTCCCTTCCTTCCATGGTGTGCTCTGTTGTGATTGAAATTAAGGTAAAATGAAGCACAAAGTTCTGAGCACATTCATCTTATTAGTAAGGTTTGCAATTACCAATAAAAAGGTTAGCAGTTACCAATAAGAGGGGTCTTTCTACTCACTCCTCAGTCAATCAAAAGATCACAGGGCAGGGCTTGTTAGCCTTCATATACTTTTGGAAAGTATAGGAGAACATTAAGAATAGGAAGCATAAAACAATATGATTGATTAAAAGTCTGAAGTATAATAGATGATGCAAAACAATGTGATTATGGATAGACGTCAGGAATGCAGGACTAGCAGCAACCCCTCCTTCCATCTTGTTGCTATGAAAAGCTCATTGGTGGTGTCCACCTGCATGGATAGTAGTCTGGACTTTCTTGAAGGACAGTCAGCATTGCAGAGATGACAGACTTGCTGGTGCCCACCTGCATCTTGAAAAGCTTGTTAGTGAGATAATAGATCTCCCTTAATTGTACATGGGCAGTAAGTTGGGTAGAGACAATTTATTTCTCTGAATTACGGTGATTTATAGGACAACTTATCTTAGAGGGGAAAGCCAAACTTCTGAACTTAACTCAAAGACAAAGAAACATAGCTTAGGCAATTTTGCAGCATATTGGGGATGATACAAAGTAGAATCAATTACAAAATAGAATCAGAGTAAATTTGATTTTCTCAGTCTTTCTCGAACTTCCATTGTGAGGAAGTACCCAACTCAGTCAGTCTTCACTGCTCTCCCAGCTCTGCTCCTGACTCTATGGACTTTGGTCACCATCCCCCCACCCCCGTGAGGTATCTTCTCCACCTTTCCTCCCTTTCAGTTCACTTTTAAGTGTTGTCTTCTGCTAATTGAATGTAAACTTGTTGAGGGCAGACACTATTCTTTTTATTTGTTTTTGTATTCCTGATGCTTAGCATAGTCCCTGGAACATAGTAAGTTCTTAAATGCTTATTGGCTTAACTTGATCAATTAAATCCAAAGAGTCCCTTTTTTCTCAGATTGAAGTTTTCAGGTGTCTTGATGCCCCATACATGAGGCTTCCTGTGTTCTTCTGCTTTGTCCTGGTTTTAGTTATGTCTGGGTACATAGAGTCTTAATCTTAAAGTAGAACCCAGTCAAACATTCCCCAACAAGTATTATTAGCACACAGTCCTGCACTGACTATATCCCATATTTTCCTCTGGGCATTGCAATTGAGGCTTCCTTTGGGTTTTTATGAAAACCTGAAGCTTATGTACATGTGTTTGACAGATTGGAGGGACAGCCACTGACTGCCTCACTATTTAGGCTATCCGTCATTACTACATTTCTTTGGCTAATGAGACTCATCGTATAGAAACATGGCTACATGGTACTCCTGATATTGTCTGAACAGCTTAGACACTTGGGAGAGTAAAAATGGAAGACAACTGTTTCAAATGTAGACTTAGGTAATAGAATAGTGGGAAATTCAAGTTCTCCTTTAAAAAAATAAAATCTTTGATATAGACACCCCTTCCAACACACACACACACACACACACACACACACACACACACACACAGTACAAAGTTTAGCAAAACCTCCTATACTTCCCACTTATACAGTTTAGTGGTTGTTAAGAAAAAGGAAGGATGCATATATATGGGTTCCAAACATCACTATTGTCTATGGTATTAGATCTAAATTGTATTGCTTTTTTGTATTGTTCTCATGTTTATTGTTATAGTTATTGTCTATAGATATAGATCATTAGAGCTGAAATGTACTTCTGAGGTCATCTAGTCTAATTTCCTTAGTTGACAGAAAAGGAAACTGAGACTCAGAGAAGGGACATGACTTGTTCAAGGTCACACAGGAGGGCAAAGTTGGGATGAGAACACAAAACTTTTGCCTGACAATCCAGAGATCTTTTCATTCCAGTTGGCTGTAGAACACCCAGACAATGGCAAACTTGATACTTCAGTAATTTGATGGGTCATTGTGATTTTATCCTTGTGGGTATTCCCTCCACTGGTGTATATTGCAACCTTTCCATGTGTTCTCATCCCATGGTCCATGTCTTTAATTCAGAGAGATGACCTGTGGGGACAACTGTCCTAGTGGAAGATGTACCAGTGGGAATTGTATAGGAACAATTCATGAGAAATGGACCCCACCTGTTCTTCCTACACAATACTTTTATACCAGACAGAATATTTTCTTCTGAAAGCAAATGTGTGGGACAGAGACCACTTACTTAAAAATAAAAACAAATACTTAGATACCTTGAAAGTAGAAAGGAGTTTATTGCTTTCTCATAAGAAAGGGTACTGCCGCTGGTCGCTATTGCCAGCCAGGAGAGTATGAGTTCGTTACAGAAACCAAGGCTTATTTATATCCTAATGCAAGCTCCTCCTCCCTAACCCTCTTCCCCTTATCCCATTGGCTGGACTTTCAGCGGGTACAATCTATTCACGGAGACACAAGTTTGCCCAGAGACAAGAAAAGGTGGGAAGTTTTGCAAGGGCAAGCAGTTTAGGTTAGAGGTAGGGCTATTCTTTCTGCTAAGTACTCAAAAACAGGGTCTGAGTGGGGGACGGTTTTGAAAACAATGATAGAAGAACCATTAACAAAAACTAATGACCCTTTGAGGAGGCTTCACTTCTGAGAGATCATCTCTCACACAAATAAGAAATTGGCCTTTCCCCAATGCTTGAAATGGGAATCTCCTCTGAGTCTCTTTCAGATACGTTCCCAAGACTTGCATTCACAAAGTCCTTACCACAATTTTGTTCCAGTTTGAATGTTAAGCCAGGTTTAGAATAACTTCCCTACCCCCTTTGTAAATGAAGGCATTTGGAAGCTTATTCGAGGAAGGTTTCTCTAGTAAATGATGAGGTGAGAGGGGTACATAATCTCATAATCATGCATTAGATAAGCATCTTGAATACATTTTCTTAACTTTCCAAACACAGCATATTCAAAAGCAAAGAGTCTGATTTAACTGCATTATCTGTGTGATTTCTCTATGTATTATTCAATTCTGTGCTTCATGTGATTATATCAGAATCGTCTAGTCTTTTATGTTTCATTTACCAAATTTAATCAATCTCCAGTCTAACAAAAGTTTATCACTGCCTATGAGATCATGTCTTCCTCAGGCATCTTCATCACTTCGTCTCATTATTAGCTTCACTGTCAAGTGGATGAAGAATACCTATTGTCCAGTCTATGATTTGAGTGTAGAGTTCATCCTCATTAGAGGTAGCTGGTGGTACAGAGGATAGAGCTCTGGGCCTGGAGTCAGGAAGACCTGAGTTCAAATCTGACCTCACACATTTACTAGTTATGTGATTCTGGGCAAGTCATTTAACCTCTGTTTGCCTCAGTTTCCTCATCTATAAAATGGGGATAATAATAGCACCTACCTTATAGGATTGTTGTGAGGCTCAAATAACATCGTATTTACAAAGAAGTGCTTAGCACAGTGTCTGGCATCATATAAATGTTTATTTCCTTACCCTCATTCATCAGTATACGTGTAGATGTGTACTGGTACCTATCTACATGTATGTATAAATACTTGCGAATGTATGTCATATATGTATCTGTGCATATATGCATATATGTATCTTGGACAGACTCTGCAGATGAAAAATGAGGTAGATCCAGAGTTGAATGGGAGAAGAATAGGCCATGGGAAATACTAAGGTTTCCTCAAAAACCCCAAACTCCTACCAGAAACAATGGCTCATTTTTTTTTTAGTACTAATATTCTCCTGATGGTATTTGTGACTAAGAGTCATGGAATCGCCAATTTCAAGGTTGGAAAGGATCTAAGCAGCCATTTAGTCTAACCCATACCTGAAAGGAACCTCCCACTATAATGCCTGTTGACAAGAAGTCATCTAGTCTCTACTTGAATACCTCAAAAGAAGGGAAACTCACCACCTCTTAAGGCAGCCCATTCCACTTTTGCAGTGCTTTAATTCTCAGGAAGCCTAAATTTGCCTCTTGGAAACTTCCAAATTAGTTACTCATGGTTCTCCCCTTCCTGGCCAAAGTGAACAAGGCTAATCCCATTCCCATCCAGACCTTTGCATACTTGAGGACAGCTGTGATGTTCCCTTTTCCCCTCCCCCAAGCTTCTCTAAGCTAAATATCACCAGTTCCTTCAATTGATCCTTTTGTGACATGGACATGAGACTCTTCACCATTCTTGTAGGGAGCAGGCTGGTACACTGTAAAGATTGTTGAACTTTTCTACCAGATAGGATATTGTGAAGCCTGAGTTTGACTTACCCTTGTGCCACTTACTTCTGTGTGACCTTGAAGTCCTTTACCCTCTGAGCCTCAGATTGCTTATCTGTAAAATGAAGGAGTTGAATTGGAGTCATCCAAGATTTGGTCCAGCTCTGTATTTAGGATTTTATGATTGCTCCTCATTGAGGTTCTCCAGCTTACCAATGTCCTTCTTAAAACATGGTAGTTAAACAAAATATACATCCAGTACGCCCAGGAAAACTTAAAGAAGACCCCTGGAATTTTAGGTAAACCTGGTGTGACAAGTTTATGTGAGGTCATAGACAAGAGTTACAGATATGGATGGGCTTTGATTTGCTTCATGGATGGGAATACATTGATGAGATCAACAATCCATTTGAGTATCTTAGTGCTTGAATATTCAACAATAATAGTTTTTATCACTTTTTAAAACATCATCACAGGTTTTGGTTTGAGGTACAGGGGACTGGCTGATACACTATTTGTAAAATTTGTGTGATTTTCAACTTCAACCCAGTGTCATAGAAAAAGCCTTGGATTTGGAGTCAGAATGCCTCCATTTAGAATACTGCTCTATTATATCCTACCTATGTGATGTATGGGACAAGTCTTTTTAACGCTTAGGTCCTTGTAAAATGGGAGACTTGGGTTAAGTGACTTCTGAGCTCCTGGATAGTTCTAAATCCATGATCTTATAACTTGTGGTAATGGGCAAATTACTTCTCTTGGGCCTCAGGTTCCTTATTTGTAAAGTGAGATTAGACTCATTAGACAATTTCTAGTGTCCCTTCCAAATCTGAATCCTTTGAGAAAAGCAAAGCAGCAAAAGTCAAGGAGAAATTCAACATCAGTGGATTCCTTGGGAGAAACATATGTCCAAGAGCTATTGACTCCTTGGTCTAGGTCCCTGACAGCAAGTATGTACATTTGTAGATATAATATCCAATGGTTCATCTATGTCACTGATTGGTACTTTTACATGGTTTGCCAACAAAAGATGGACTACCTTCCAGGCGTTCTATATTTTGTGTGGGGATAGTTTGTAAAGGGCAATGTGCTGGAATGGTAGACTGAAGACCTGGGTTCAAACCCCAACTCTATTTCTTACTAATTTTATTGCTTATAACTTGATTCCTTTAGTCTTCAGTTAGTTTCTTTAGCTATAATATGACAGGGTCAGACCAAATGGCCTGTAAGGTTCATTTTGGCTCTTGATTTGTAAGCCTATGACAGACACATTTCTCATTTCACTAAGTATTTCAGTAGTTGATGTTTGATCTTTTGTACTTGGTATTTATACTTTTAAACTCTGAATGTTAGAGATCTAAGTCTGTTTTTACAATGCATTGAATTTTCCTATTCTCCAGGGGGTAGATTGTCAAAGAAAAGAGAAGGAATAAGAGCAAAATGCCTACTTTGCTCCCTATTCATCTTAGCAAAAACTTGAACTAGGAAAGGCTCAAACAATTTTTAACATCAAAGAGAGGACTTAGACAGAAATAGAAATCTTCCCCATTTCACTTGATTCAGCTCCTGTCAGAACACCGAGCACACCAATTCAGTCTGAAAGGTACTGCTTAGGAAAATAGCAGGATTGCAGTCTTCTTCCTCATGAATTGGAACAGAATTAAGGGCACTTTATGAGCTTTTAACCAGAGATGAGAACATCCTGGTGGAAGAGAGAGAGTGAGACATTTGCAAAAGTTTTATTCAGGATTTGTTTGAGGAACCAAAAAAGAAACATAGAAGTGGGGTAGAGAGGAACTTTCATGATTGGGAACAAGAAGAACTTTAGAAACTTCTCACAATACCCGATGTTCAATTATATCAAGATTTGAATCCCCTCACCATTCCCTACCCACAAGATTTTTCAATTTATTCTGTAGCCACTTAGCCCAACGATGCAATGTCTTAGAATAAAAAGTCCAGTTTTCTTTTTTTAACACCCACTCTCATTTACTTAAGGACCCTATCTGGCTTATCTACATGTCCAGACCATTCACAGTCCCATTAGTGATTACTCCACAAGACCATTCACCTGAGGATTTGGTGACTACTAATGGACCTGATACATGACAAAATGACTTGCTCAAAATCTAGTTGGTAGAAAAGCGATTCTGACCTTATTCTTAATTCACTGTTCTATCTAGTTGTCTTCCAATACTGAAATTTAGTACGCATGTATTGGCAATCATATATCACTCCTCCTTCTTCCCTCACTACTCCACCCCCATCCAATCATTGACCAAGTTCTGTTCATTTTTTTCCCTCAAAATGTCTGTCATACTTATCTTTGCATTCATTACTGTTTCTAGCCTTTTCTCTGATCTGTTGCCAGTCTTCACTTCCCTCTAAATCATCCCTCACAATACTTTGAAGTTAGTCTTCATGGAACATTGTTTTTATTATTTCACTCTCACCTTTGGTAATTCCTACTGAAGAAAACCCAAGTGTTTTGACCTGGCATTCAAAGTCCTTTATAATTTGGCTTCAACCTATCTCTTTCCAACCTTGTCTCCTATTGCTCTTCACTATCCACCCACCATTTTAACCAGAATGATGTACCTGTTATTATCTGAGCATATTTTTATTTAAATCAGACCTTCCTGCCTTTACATGGACTGTTCCCTTCCCTTCACTCTCAATCTGCTTAAATCCTACTCATCCTTTAAGGTCCATCTGCATTCCCTCCTCCTCTGAGAAGCCTTCTCTGATCACAGTGCCATCTCCTTTTTCAGAAACCTAAAGCACTGTTCTGTACCACTCATCCTGTACCTAATTACATATTGCTTTATGTTGTTATTCAAGATTTGTATCTATATGCCATTACCCCAATTAGTCTTCAAACTTCTCAAGGTCATTGACTATTTTGTATTTTACTTTGTACCCTGAGTGAATGAATGGCACAGTGTTTTGCATAATTAAATGTTGGTTGAATGTAACCTAATTGGATCTCAAATTGCCCATAATGGAAAAAGTCAATCTCTTTAACACTAATATTCTCCTGGTGTTGAAATACAATTGAGGATTGGGGAATGCCATAATCTCAGAAGACAAATAATTACCAGTAACCCAATAGAAAAATGTATGGTAGACACAAATTGGCCTCAGATGTTACCAACAATAACTTTTACATGAGAGATGACATAATTGAGACTACTAATAGAATGTGAATCTCTTTTGTGTTTGTATCCTCAGTGCTTAGTATAGTACCTGTCAAATCATAATTGCTTAATAAATATTCATTTGTTCATTCATTCATCACAAAGGGAAGTCAATTGGTCACAAACTGAGAAAGAGATAATACATGGATAGTCTGAGTGGTACTGTTCTGGATATGAAATCAAAGGACCTAGATTAAAATTCTGACTCTGACATTAACTATTTTACTACCTTGGACAAGCCATATCATTTTTCCATGCCTCAGTTTCTTCATCTGAAAAATGAAGTTGGCTTATATGACTCTAAGATTCCTTCTGCTCTTTATCCATGATTCTATAACTGTCATATTTCTTTGTGTTGACCACAAGTTCTATTGTACAGCTGAATACACAATAGATATTTGAATATATTTGTTGGATGGTTTTGAATAATTACAAACTCTTACAGATTTCTGGGCCCAAATAAAAACACTCAGCTACATAGGCGTTTTAGGATTACAGGATTTTTGTGTTGGGAGATCCCTTAAAGTTTGCTTAGCCCAGCACCCTCTCCATTTATTTTATGAGAATGAAAGAACTGAGCCCCACAGAAGCTAAATGATTTCATTATGATACCACAGTGGCAGATCCAGAATTCAAACCCAAGTCATCTGACTTCAAGGCAAGTGCTTTTTCCAGTATCAGTCAAGAAGTTAAGCACCTACTATGTTCCAGGCACCATGCTAAATACTGGAGATATAAAGAAAGGGGAAAAAAGTAGTCCCTGATCTTAAGGAGCTCACAATCTGATTATAATTTTCATTACACTATAGTTCTGCTAAGTTCATTTAACAGAAATCTCTAAGAATAGTTAATTATTAAGTATTAGGAACAGAGATATTCTTGGTAAACAAATAAAGTAATCAATAGGGCATTTAACAAATGTGCCTGAGGAAGTTTCTGTTTACAGTAATCATACTCTGCAATTGTCAAAGACATTAACCAGATGTGATATTGTAGTCACTAGACTTTTGAAAATATATAAAATTTATTTACATGGAGTCAACATCATGCCACAAAATCTTGTGATAATTTTAAGTAATTTTCATCTTGTTTAGTCACATCTGAATTTTTATGACTACATTTGGGGTTTTCTTGGAAAATATACTGGAGTGGTTTGCCATTTTCTTCTCCAGCTCATTTTACAAATGAGGAACTGAGAGAAACAGGATTAAATGACTTGCTGAGGGACACACAGTTAGTGAGGTTCTGAGGTCAGATTTGAACTCAAGTCTTTCAGGTCTTCCTGACTTCAGGCCCAGTGCTCTATTCATTATGCCACCTCGCTGCCTGTAATTTTCATCTACAATACAAATAAGTTCCCTCTTTCTAAGAAAGTATTTATAAATTCTTAGAGTGCCCAGAATTATGAATATTATATTTATCACATTTTAATTTCTGTTAACTTTCTATGTTAATGTAATCAATGCAACTAGGTGTTTTAGTGGATAGAGCTCTGGGTCTGGAGTTGGGAAGACTTGAGTTTAAATCCAGCCTCAGACATTAAACTAGCTGTGTGACCGTGGGAAGTCACTTAACTTCTGTCTGCCTCAGTTTCCTCATTTATAAAATGATGATAATAATAGTACGTACCTCCCAGGATTGCTGTGTGGATCAAATGAAATAATAATTGTAAAGTGTTTAGCACAGTGCCTGGAACATAGTAGGCACTATCTAAATGTTAGCTATTTTTATAATTATCAACAATAATAATGATTATGGATCATGTTATAAAAAGATACAATATGGCAATGTGGAAAGAGAAGAGGTTCTCGAGTCAGAGGACCAATGTTGAAATCCTACCCCGGAAAATTATTGCCTGTGTGAAATTGGGCAGGTCACTATATATCACCTTCAGCCTCAGCTTATTTCCAAAATAAGGAATTTGGTCTAGATGGCCACTGAGGGCCCCTTCAGCTCTAGATCCAGGATCTGATAGTTGTCTGTATACATATCGTAACCTCCATACTGCATTTTAAGTTCTTTGAAATCAGAGTCCAGGTCTTCTTTATTCTTACATGCTGCCATAGAAAAAGCACACAATTAAGGGTGACATGACCTGGCTTTGTCAGTGACTTTGGACCTCTAGGTCTTTGTTTCCTCCTCTATGGAATGAGGGGGTTGTATTAGGTGACCTTTGATGGGCCTTCTAGCACTAAATATGAGCCCCCCAATACCCAAGAATGAAGCATTGGTGCCTAATGGGCGCTTAACAAAGTTTTGTTGAGTATTGGGAAGCTCGGTGTATCATGTAGAAAATGGCAATTTTGTCCAATTAGTGAAGGGCTGATGGTATTTTGCTTCAAGGCACTGACTTGGGATGGGCACAGGCAGGGAGAGTTCTTGTCTTTGCCATTGTCTTGGGGTGCTGTCACTATGGCATCACTAGACCCAAAGTGATGTGGTTCTCTGCCCTCCATGACATACCCATTCAGTTGAATTTGACCCAAATGCCAGGATTTCCAATACAGCTTCTGAGGTAGGAAATGCAAATGCTGTTTTCCCCATTTTACAAATGAATAAACTAAAGCACGGTTATGTAAATTGCCCAGGGTCACACAAAATATGAGTGTTCGAACCAATTGGAACTCAGATCTCCTGCTTGTGGTTCCATTAAACCACAGTCTCTCAAAAACTCATCACTTGAAGAATGCAAGCATCTTTAATCATTTTCCTCCACCCTGAAAGGAAAGGTAATACTTCAAGTATACCTTCCTCACTTCCTACTCATTCTTCAGCCCTTAGTAATTTAACTTTCATCAATGATTTTTTATGGCTAAATGTAATGCTATTTTTCTGTCTTCTTTCTTGACTTCTCTGTGACATTAAATGCTATAGACTTTCCTTTCTACTTTGATACATTATTTTACTTTGTCTTCCATGACACTGTCATCTCATGGCTCCTCTACCTCTTTGACCAGTCCATTTTGGTTCCTTATCTTCCTCTTGTCCTATAAATGCACCCTTGGTCCTCTTTTCTTTTCTCTATATACTACCTTGGTGATTTGATCCATTCCCATGCTTAAAGATCAAAACTCTTATTTCTAAGCTACTGTCCTTTTAAAGCCATCAGCTGACAAGCTTGATTTGAGACTCTACTAGTTTGTTTGGTTTTTTTTTGAATGTGATCAAATTGCCTGATGTTTAAAGTTTATTTCTTTTGTACTATCTTGCTTATTAGTCAAGAGCCATTGTTTAGAGCAGAGGTGTCAAAAATGCTGTCCAGTGGTCCAAACCAGATTAAAATGTAATTGTAAAATATTTTATCAAATTAATAAAAAATAATAGAATATAATGTTAATATGTGGTTTTCTAGATCAGATTGTAGACTATAGGGATCAACACATATGATTTAGTGGTCTCTGTTTCTTTTGGGGATTTGATGCCACTAGTTAGAGCATTCTGTCCTCCACTGCTCAGATTTCACTGCTCAGATAACCTTTATCAATTTTTATGTCCTCTTGGCACATGTGTTTTTTTTTAAATGTTTCCCACAGAGGTCTTAAAAGGCTCACATTGTCACTGCATGTTATTCATTGTTCCTTTGCAGAGAAGCCATGGCTTTCATATTTCATACTTTAACTTCAGTAAAATAGCTTGTCCTTGGGCTTCTCTGCAAAGGAACAATGAATAACATGCAGAGTCCCATCTTTGCTCTTTGTCTTACACTGTGGATTTCTTCCTATAACATGTGCCAAGAGGACATTATTTATGTTCAATATAGAGATTCATATCCTTGCTCTGATTGTTCATATATCTGTAAAATAAAGTGGAGAATTGAGAAAATACAAGAAAGAAAAGGACAGATCAACACAGTTCTTCTGAAATATCTTCTAGTGATGTGCTCATTGGCCTCAGGCCTGCCCCAGACTACAGGGGAGTCCTATCACCTAAGGGCTATCTAGTCTCACCAATGCACCCTACAAAGGTCATGAGCTTAGCAAATAAACTCTGACAAAGATAAATAAGATGTTCTAGAAAAAGCTCTTTAATTTCAGTAATAAAAGGAGAAATAATAATTTAAAAAAGATGTAGAGCCATTTTCTAGGTCATTGTAATTTGGTTCCTGGATCCCTGAATTCATCTGCTACATTGTGACCTCATTTTTCTTTCTACTCAATCCTGACCTTTGTGGCCAAAGACTTCAAAAATGCCCTTTCTTCTACCCTTGAGTTACTTGTCCTTCTAAAGTTCCAACCTTGCCTTTTCCTCTTATAATACTGAATTGCCAGAGTCTGTTAGAAGAAATTAGGACACTAAACTAACTGGGCTCACTACCAATTTATGTTATCTGGCTTTGATAGGATCTCTCTGTTCTAATTATATTCATAATGATAGCTGATATGTATGTAGTTCTTTATGTATGTGGTCTTATTTGATTCTCTCAACTGCTGTTTCAGATAGGTACTGCATTTAGTACAGAGCCCTGGCATAACGTATACCAAGGAAGACATGGGTTCGAGTCATCCCTCTGACACATACTATTTGTGTGACATTCATTGCTATAGACTGTCCTCTCTTCCCTGCTATATTCAAGGTTTGGTTTCTATGACTCTGCCATCTCATGGTTCTTCTAGCTCTCTGACCGATCCTTGTTGGTTCCTTATCTTCCTCCTACCCCTTCTTTTTTCTCAGTATTCTCTTGGTGATTTCATCCACTCCCATGAGTCCAATAATCACCAATTTTGGATGACTTCAAAATCCATGTCTTCATCTCCAGCTTTCCCCTGAGCTGCAGTATCATATTTCCAGCTCTCAGCTCGGTAGCTGCACTGGCATTCATTGGGAGATCCAGATTCTTACCACAAACTCACATATCACCTTTTCCTCCCAGATTTGCCCTTCTCTGTAACCTCTATTTCTTGTGTTGGTACCACCATCTTTCAGATCACTCTGGCTCAGGTCCTCAGAGCCATCTTTATTTCTTTTATTTTCCTTACCCTACACTTTGAATCAATTGCCAAGTTCTGTGAATTCTACTTCCACAGTATTCCTAGCATCTGTTCTTTTCCTCAACATTCTCAAATAACAAAAAGTCATAGTTTAGGCTGTTGTTAACCTTCTACCTGGGTTGTTGTTAAAATCATTTCTTGACTGGCCTTTCTGTTTCTAGTCTATCCTTTATCTGATACATTCTTTTCCCCACAATAGGGCTCCACTAACCTTTTAAATACACCACTCCTTTCAAATTGTTCTTCAATTCAAACGCTTTTGGTGTTTTTCCATTTCCCCCTGAATAATGAACTACAATCTCTGACATTCAAAACATTCCACAATCAGGCTCCAATTTACCTTTATAGCCTAATTTAATAGTAATAACAGTAACAGTGATAATAATAACTGACATTTAACTTGTGAGTTAACATTGCATTTTGCAGTTTGCATTAATTCTCATGCTTTTCTCCCTTTTGTCATTTATGTGTTAGTGACACAGGATTGCTTTCCATTCCCCATTCTGATCCTTCCCTCTCAGGGTTCTGTGCTTTTGCTGACACTATCCCTCATTCTTGGAATCAACTTCCCCCTAATTCATCATTTTTGTCGAAGTCCTTCTCTTCCTTTAACTTCTAGCTCAGTTACCACCTCATCTCACAAGGAAAGCTATTAAATGATTTAAAACTTAAAAATTAAATGTTAAGCTATTGCAATGTGATAGATAAGAAACTTCCTTCTATGATTTAAAATGATTACTTTAATAAAATATGAACATTCTCTTTCTCCCAATTCCATTTATTTGGCTGGTATTTTTCAGTTAATCGATTCCCATTTTCTTGAGCCCATGCTACATGCTCTGAACTGCACTATACACTGCGTGGTGATATAGAGAAGTATGCTGTCTGGCTTCTACTCTCAGAGAGCTTACAATCTGATGGAGAAAATAGAAGCAAAAAAACCGAGATTGTAACTAACCAAATGTCAACTTGGATGTTACAGATATACTGGCATACAAGTTTTAATGTCTGCTACTCGTGGCCAAGGTAGAAATTATGTAGAGGAAATCAGATTTATCTAAAAGTTTTCTTGGTTCACACATCCTGGTTAGCAACTATGGAGAGTAAGCTCACAGAACACAGAATAGCAGAATTCCAACTTCTACTGGAAATAAAAGACTTCATATTAATTAGCTCCCATTCCTACTTCCATCTTCTAGAAGGAACCACTTCTCCTTCATCCTTCCCCCAAACATTATCTCAACAAGAGCCCTATATGTCTCATCTCTTTGTTGCTTACCCTCTTTATAATATCATTATCTTATATATTGGAATAATCTTACACATACACAACTCAAATTCCAGGGAGTAGACCCCTCTATAAGCTTGACAATAATCTTCCTGTGTTTGTTTAATGTCTCCAAGTGGTCTAACCAATCTCCAAGAGTTTGACATTCCTGTAGGCTTATTATATTCTACTTCTCTTCGCATACTCTATGGTTAAACTGTCTTTACTGTTCTTCACACATAGTATCCCAGTTCCCCACCTCCAAGTCTTTGTGAAGTCATGGAAGTCTCCTTTCTTTCCCCTGAATTTTAGGATCCCTAGCTTGCTTCAAAGCTTAATTCAAAACTACCTCCTGCATGAGGCCTTTCTTGATCCCCCTAGCTGCTGTCCTTCCCCCCACCAAATCACCCTGTATTTACATTGTGTATATATTACATATTCTATGAAGTATGTGTGTTGTTTCCCACAATAAAGTATGGTACTTGAGGGAAGAGACTGTTTCATTGCTGTCTTTGTATCCCTGGAACCTAAAGCCTGACACTTTGTAGGCTCTTAAATGCTCATTGATTGATTTCGGAGTACAATCCCCTTCCTGTTTATGTGTCGAGTGAATCTTATCTGTATCTCAGCCCACAAGGACTATTCTTTATCAGCATTTGTATTCCCTGGAGCAAAATTCTTGCAAAAATATCATAAGTTTGATGTTATTCAGGCATTCAGTCATCATGACCCCATAGACTATAGCACACCAGGCCCTTCTATCCTCTACTATCTCCTAAAGTCTGTCCAAGGTCATGTTTATTGCTCTCATGGTTCTATCTTTCCATCTCATCCTCTGTCATCCCTTTTTCCTTTCACCTTCAATCTTTCCCATCAGGGTCCTTTCCAATAAGTCCTGTCTTCTCATTATGTGTCCAAAGTATTTAAGCTTCAGCTTCAGTATTTGCCCTTCCAGTGAATAGCCTGAATTAATTTCTGTAAGTATTGATTGACTTGATCTCCTTGCTGTCCACAGGACTTTCAAAAGTCTTCTCCAGCACTACAATATGAAAATATCAATTCTGCAGCGCTCAGCTTTCCTTAGAGTACAGTTCTCACAGCCATACATTGCTACTAGGAAAACCGTAGTTTTGACCCGGGGTGGGAAACGTGAGGCCTCGAGGCCACATGTGACCCTGTAAATCATCAAACGTGGCCCTTAATAAAAGGATTTGTTCTGTAAAACTTGGGCTCAGTGAAGAGGCCACGTCCAAGGACCTAGAAGGCCACATGTAGCCTCAAAGCTGCAGGTTCTTCACCCCTGCGGTTTGTCAGCAAGATGACGTGTCTGTTTTTTAATAGGCTGTCCAGATTTGCCATAGCTTTCCTTCCGAGGAGCAAGCATCTTTTAATTTCATGACTGCAGTTACTGTCTGCAGCAATCTTTGAGCCCAAGAATATAAAATCTGACACTTAGCATTTCATCTTTATTTGCCAAGAAGTGACAGGACCAGTTGGGAAGATCTTATTTTTTTGATGTTAAGCTTCAAGCAAACTTTTGTACTCTCCTCTTTTACCCTCATCAGGAGGCTTATTAAAACTTCTTCACTTTCTGTCATCAGAGTGATATTATCTGTATATATAAGATTGTTGATATTTCTCTCAGCAACCTTAATTTCAGCTTTTGTTCATCCAGCCTGGCATTTTGCGTGATGTACTCTGCTCTGCATGTAAGCTAAATAAATAAGGTGCCAATATATAGCTTTGTCTTACTTCTTTTCCAATCCTATCAGTTTCCATGTTTGGTTTTTACTGTGGCTTCTTAGTCTGCCTACAAGTTTCTCAGGAGACAAGTAAGATGATCTGCTACTCCCATCTCTTTGAAGACTTGCCACATTTTGTGGTGATCCACACTGTCAAAGGTTTTAGTATAGTCAGTGAAGCAGAAGTAGGTATTTTTTAACTCACTTGCTTTCTGTTTAATCCAGTGAATGTTGGCATTTTGGTCTTTAGTTTCTCTGCCTCTTTGAAAACCAGCCTTCTCTTCTGATAATTCTCAGTTCACATATTACTGAAGCCTCACTAGCAGAATTTTTAGCATAACCATGATGGTGTGTGAAATGAGTACAGTTGTTTGGTAATTTGAACATTCTTTGGCATTGCCTTTCTTTAGGCTTCAGACAGACACTGATTTTTTCCAATCTAGTGGCCACTGTTGAGTTTTCTAAATTTTCTGGTTTATTGAATGAAGTACTTTAACAGAATCATCTTTTAAGATTTTAAATAGCTCAGCTGGAATTCTTTCACTTCTACTAGCTTTATTGTTAGCAACGATTCTTATAGCCCACTTGATTAGGTCATAAGGCTAGATAATTGTAAAGATGTGCCACCATTTTGAGCTTCTGAATATAAATAGAAAAATCTTGGGCTTAGTACAGCTCATTAGCCCCTCTTTCCCTCTTGTTCTTGGCTTCTTCACTCTTGTGTGTTAACCATCACAGTGATTTCAAGGACACCAGGGAGGCCTTGATGCCTGAAAAAACTCTTACCTGTCCCTTTTCTTTAGTGAAAGATTTTATGTCTGTTAAAAATGCAAATATTAGGGATCATCCTTTCAGTATTTATCAGTCATGTATATCTTAGTGTACTTAATACCCCATTAGACTATGAGCACTTTGAAAATAGGACAAGCTCTGGGTGTGTGTATGTGTGTGGTGTGTGTGTGCCCTTCTTTGTATTCCCAGATCTTAGCAGAGTATGTGGTGCATGGTAGGTGCCTTGACTTGTTGACTGAAGGATTCTCCAATAACTTGGATGACTTGTATGACCTTGGTCATGTCACTTCTCACTGGGCCTCAGTTTTCACATCTGAAAAATATGGGAGTTGAATTAGGTGACATCTAACACTTGATATTACGTGATTCTATATCTCTATTGGGCTTTTAGGTTCCTAAGGAAAAAAAAACAGAGGAAGACACAGCAAAGAGAATTCTGGCAATGTTTCCTTTTCAACTGTGCTTCCGTAAGTCCTGAAAATATGCCATAAGTGCTTTAGGAATTCATAGGAGGTAGAAGTCACTGAGGGTCAGAGTAATTACAGTAGGCTTCCTTGGAGGAAGTAGGACTTAAGCAGAACCTTGAAAGAAGAGTAGGATTTGGTTAGGCAGAGGGTGTTAGAACAAAAAGTTTGGGAGCTAGAATGAGTAAGATGTGCTTGTGAGATTGTGGGTAGACCAGCCTTTCTAGAACAGCATATTTGTCTTTGGGCAGGTTGGGGGACAAATGGGAACTAAGATGAGACAGGCTGAGGCTTGAAAGCCAGTTGTCAGGCATGATATGGTAGGAAATAGGAACCCTTTGAAAGTTTTTAAACAAGGGAATAAAGTAATTATTAGCAGACTGTTTGTGGTGATGAGGTCGAATGTCATCACCACTACTTGGTACCTGTTAGGCATAGGAACAGACTAAAGGAAGTAGGGCTAATTTTAGAGCTGGAGTCAGAGAGAAAAAAAAAATTGCTGGGGCAGCAACAACATAAAGGTCCCAGGTTCTCATCCTGTCTACTCCCTTTCTCTCTTTCCCACTCCTTATCTCCTTGTAACTTCCTTCTTTCTTTATATTTTTTCTCTTCTTGACCTCCTCTTGATGAGGCTTTTCCCTCATCTGCCTTGACCCACAACAGCAGCCTTGAAACACAGTCATGACAGTTCCCTGATTCTGATCTACAACTTTCATTGTGATTAAATCTGCCTGAGCTTCCTAGATGGAAGGACCAGTTCTTCTGCCTGAACACTGCCTGCCTATTTGGATAGCATTATTTTGTTAGAGGACAGGTATACATACTTGAAGATTGTGGGTACTTATTATCCTCAGTTTCTTGGGGAAAGAGAGAGCTTCTTTATGAGCAAAAGATATTACTGACGCATCAGGAAGGCTATAGTCTCCCTCCCAGATTGATGAGTCTCTCTCCTGATAATAATGGACATTTCTAAATGTAAGAAATACAGCAGAGGCCTGACAACAGATTATTCATCTGTTGTCTGAGGGCCAGCCTAGCTTAGTTATATTAAAGAAGTTGAACAGCAAAAGATTGGTCATAGGATTATGAATTATTTAGGTACAATAACTCACAGCAACATGGGGGCCACTCTTGGAGTCAGGAGGCTCTGGGTTCAAGTACTACATTTGGCACACATTAGTTGTATGACCATGGGCAAGTCACTTAAGCTGTAAGACTATCTAGTAAAGCACAGAGGAACTGCAATATATAGCAGTGGAGGGAATACCCCACTAATAAAATATCACAGATCTTTGAAAGTAAACATACAGGAAATAACACAGTGCTCCATTTGAAACTACACCTTCTTGTTGCACAGAGAGTGGAAACAAGAATGTATGTTTGTTTGCAGTTATATGCCAGGTCTATAGACAGCAATGTGACGGACTAATGTGAGAATCAGTTTGGTATATTGGAAATAGATTGTAAAGGACTTAGATTAAGAAGTCCTATGTATGAGTCTTGGCCCTAGCACTTCCTAGCTGTATGGCTTTTAGTTTCTTAGCTTTTCATGAACAGTACATATAGGATCAAGTGACCCTCTTTGTGACATAACTTCATGGATGCCAGGAAGGCAGCTAGTACTGCCCTCAACAAACACACTTATCCTTAGAATTCCACCAACAGAGATTCATTCCTTTCGACTAAAGATATATTCCCTATTAAAATGATATAAATCATGGGATCATGAACTAGAAGGAATGTTAGGAGTTTAGACCCCTCATTTTTAAAAGTATTTTATCTTTAATTTATGGAATAAAACAAGCATTTCCATAACATCGTAATGGAAATAAAAAGATGATTGTACATGAAACAGCAAATCTGTTATGTACAACTTGCTATTCCTTTTAAATATATAATTAAGTTATATAAAGTTTTTCCTTTTTTTCTGGGTGACAGGCTTAATGCTATTACTGTCTCACTTAAGAAGGTATTTGGGCTCTATTGGACTAATTTTATGTTAGGAGTTTATTTTGTGCATCAGTGCTATTGATTTATCTCTGATCTTACTTCACAGCAATGACAATGACACAATGATGCCAATGTAGGAATTTCCATATTTTTAAATTTTTTTAAATTTTATTAATTTATTTTGATTTATCAACAATCACTTCCATATGCTTTTGAGTTTAAAATTTTTCTCCCCCTTCCTCCACACCACCCTCCCCAAGACGTGGACAATCCGACATAGGTTATACATTTACATTCCTGTTAAACATATTTTCACATTAATGAAGTTGTAAGTAAAAATTAAAACCAATAGGAGGAACCATCAGAAAGAGGAAACAAAACTCGACAGAATAGGAAAAAAAAGATAGAGATTCAGCTTTCACAGTTATGATTACTATCTGTGTCTTTTTCTCCATCCTTTTTCCCCTTTATGCTTTTCTTTCTCCTTTCTCCTTTCCCCCCTCACTAGTGTTTTGCTTTTGACCACCGCCTCCTTCAGTCTCTCCTCCCTTCTATTATCCCTTTCCCTTTTCTTCCCCTTTGCCTTACTGCTTCTTCCCTCCCTTCTATCTCCCCCTCCCTTTTCTTTCCCCTTTTCCCTCCTACTGCCTATAGGGCAAGTTAGATTTCTATACCTAACTGATTATGTTATTCCCTTCTTGAGCCAAATCTGATGAGAGTAAGGTTCAAACAATGCTCACCCCTCCCTTCTTTCCCTCTGCTGTAATAGGATTTTCTGTCTTTTCCTGTAATGTAATTTACCCTTGTCTGCCTCCTCCTTTCTCAGTACATTTTCTAAGATCAGACTAATCCACTTACTTGGATCCATTTAACCCACTTGATTAGATTTTTTTTTATCATTACATCAAAGTCAACTAATATCCACCCCCTTTATGTATACTCCTTTAACATGGTGTAATAACAAATACAGTTCTCAGGAGTTGCAAGTGTCATCTTCCCTTGTAGGGATGTAAACAGTCTGCCCTTATTAACAACATTTTGTATCTTTCTGTCCCATTTACCTTTTTATGTCTTTCTTGAATCTTGTACTTGAAGATCAAATTTTTTGTTGAGCTCTGGTCTTTTTATCAGGAAGTTTGGAAGTCCCCTATTTTGTTGAATATCCATCTCCTCCCTTGAAAAATCATGCTCATTTTTGCAGGGTAGTTGATCCTTGGCTGCAATCCAAGCTCCTTTGCCTTACGGAATATCATGTTCCATGCCCTGCGGTCTTTTAATGTAGAAGCTGCAAGGTCCTGTGTAATCCTGACTGTGGTTCCATGATATTTAAATTGTTTCTTTCTGGCTGCTTGCAGCACCTTCTCTTTCATCTGGTAATTTTGGAATTTTGCTATTATATTCCTTGGTGTTGTCAATTTGGGATCTCTTTCAGGTGGTGAGCGGTGTATTCTTTCTATGGTTATTTTACCTTCTGGTTCTAGGACTTTCAGGCAGTTTTCCTTGATGATTTCCTGAAAGATACTGTCCAGGCTCTTTTTTTCTTTTATCATGATTTTCAGGTAGTTCAATGATTTTAAAATTGTCTCTCCTGGATCAATTTTCTAATTCGGTTTGTTTTACTAATGAGGTATTTTATGTTTTCATCTATTTTTTCATTTTTTTGGTTTCTGTTTGACTGATTCTTGCTCCCTCATAGAGTCATTAGTTTCCATTTGTCCAATTCTAGTTTTTAACATATGTTTTCTTCTGTTAGTTTTCGTAATTCCTTCTTCAGTTGGCCAATTGTATTTTTAAGGGATTTGTTTTCCTCAGTGTACTTTTTTTCCAGTTTGCCAATTGTGTTTTTTAGGGACTTGTTTTCTTCAGTGTACTTTTTTTCCAATTGGCCAATTGTATTTTTTAAGGACTCTTTTACCTCTCTCATTAGATTTTTAAAATCCTTCTTGAGCTCCTCCAAGAAGGCTTTTTGGGCTTCAGACCAGTTCATACTCCCTTTTGATGTTGCAGATGTGGGTTTGTTGACAATGTTGTCCTCTTCAGAATTTCTGTCTTGATTTCACTCTTTCATAATATGAATCTATGGTACGTTTCTTTTTACTCATGTGTTTCTTTATTCCCTGGCCTTTAAAGAGATTGAGCTCTCCTGCTGGGAAACAGAGGGCACTCAACCAAGCTTCTTGTGTTGGGAGCCTAGGTCTTGGTCACTAGCTTTGTGTGCTGGGGCGTCTTATGTTGGCAATTGGAGGCTGTAGGGTTCTGGCAGCTTACCTCATGTTGGGCTGGAATCAGCAAGGCTGGAACTTTAAGGCAATTCTAGGTTTGCCTGCTTTTCCTTTTCTTTAGCTTTCTTCAGCTCCTTTTAGATGGGTGCTGCAGGGTGTTTATCTACCTGGGGCCCCTTGCAATGCTGCCTCCTTCCTTTCTGCTAATGCACTGGGAGATTCCTTTGCAGTAGAGTGCCGAGGCACCTGGTAGTTTTCTGAGCTGGTTTCCACCAGTTCCCCCTGCCCTCACTGAGGCACTTGGAGATGCAGGTGTTGGTGTTTGCCTGTTCTACCAGCTGGGCTTCAGGATCTCCTCCTGGTTGATAGTTGGAGGCTATAGGGTTCTGACAGCTTACCTGGTGTTGGGTTGGAATCAGCAAAGCTGGGACTTTAGGAAGCCTTTAGGTTGTTCTCTTCAGCTCCTTTCAGATGAATGCTGCAGGGTGCTTATCTGCCTGGGGCCCTTTGTGGTGCTGCTTCCCTTATTTTTGCTGAGGCACTGGGAGACCCGTTTGCTGGGTTGCTGTACTGCTCTTCCCCATCTTTCTTCTAGTTCAGCTGTTCCAGGTTTTTTTTTTTTTCTGGGGTGATATTTTCTGGGTTTTCAGAGGTTGATAGGGGAGGATGAGAGCTGCTACCTTTTTACTCTGCCACCTTGGCTCCTGGAAGTGGAAGTTTGAGGAATTTCCATAGTTAATGGTTATTAGTTGATTCATTTTGCTGTTTCCACAGAAGCTTTTCCATTCACAGCAAGGACAAGATCCAGTTGATCAGATAGTCATCATAAATGGGGATGGCCATTCTTTAACCCTGCCCTCTTACCCCTACCTCTGATTTCCCACTAGAACTGTTGCTGCTATCTGATTTAGGCATGTGATTCAGAGGTTGAAATGTAATACTACCTCTGTTCTTCCACCCTATAGGAGACTGCACTCTACTTTTAGACCCTGTTTTACCACTTCATGTGATTACATCCATTTGCTGTAGCTTGGTGAGGCTAGAAGAGGGAGGATCACAGGAGGTTAGTGGGTCAGGTAATGGTAACTTTCACATGTATTATTTCACTAGGTTATCACACCTCTGGGAGGTATATACCCAACACGGAATAATGGAAAGCACATACACGCAATTATGTCTGCTCCTAATCTGCTGTATCATCTAGGGTATGTAATTTCCCCTCTTTGTGCCTCAGTTTCCTCCTTTGTAAAATGACTAGGTTAGAGTAGATGATCTCTTTGGAAACTAACCAGGAAATAGAGAACGGTAAAAGTCAGAATCCCTATTCCTTGTGTAGAATTAGCTGGATTAGAGCAATCCATACATTGAATAGGCAGCCAACACTCAAATGCCCCATTTTCTATCATTTTTCTTGTGATAATCACTGCTGGCAGAATGAGTCTGCAATTATAATTTGTTTTATAATGGCTTTCTTAGATAATATAAGGAGAGTTTTGTGTTTGGGTTATTTTGGGGAGGTATGTTCCAGTGGGATTATTCCCCATTGTTTGTCTAACAATTTAGTATAACTGTGTTCATAAACCTTTCATTCTTTTGTTCAATTTTAACACTTGAAGGTAAATAACAACATCTGAATAATGCGTATTAATAAAACTTAGGAAAGAAGGAGTGAAAAATGCTTTGTTTGGGTTCATAATAGGTTTGGAGCCACATTAATCAAACACAGTTTAACAGCTTAAAAAATGATGCTTGCTGCAAATTATTTCCATGATTGTGACATTTGAAAGCTGCTGAAATGTTTTAAGACTTTCTGCAGTCTGGTGCTGAATTAAATTAAGTATTTCTTTTGATTTCTGTCTTTTATAAGCAAAAGTTCCTTGTGTGAAAAAGGAAGAACAGTTATGCAAATGAGCACCAGCAACTTCTTAAACAATTGGGAATTAGTGATTATTGTCCAGGTCTCCATGCCTGGTGGCAGATGCTGCAGGGATGGAGCCCCTGTGCTCATCCCTTCTCAAATGGCTTGACTGGGCCTGAGCAGGCCTTTGGGAGGATATTATTTCTTCAGAGGCCTGGCTTGGATCAGTGCAAATTGGCTTTGTACACAGGAGAAGCAACAGTTAAAACTGAGCCTGGGCAGCCAAGGCCACAGAAGGCCAATTACAAGACATCTGGAGCTGTACCAGCAAAAAGGCTAATGGGCCATAAAGGACAGGCACAATGATGAAGGAAGACAAAAGGGAAAGGGTTTGGGATATATAAGTGGAACTCACTGGGAAGGAGGCAGTAATATACATTCTTGATCATCTTGGGGTCTTTGCTAATATTTGGGCAGCAAGAGAAGGGTAATAAAAAAGGAGAAGGAAAGACTCTTTAGGGTGATAAATTGCAATTGCTTCACTCTACCATATTTCAGGTTTCAGCTTCATCTTTTGACAACAACCTGGGTCAACCTATTGCTCCACGTATATGTCTTTTGAAAATCAGGAAATGGGTGTATTATTTTATTAAATGGGAGTTTAGCTGGGGGTGGTGGTACACACTTACAATCCCAGCTCCTGGGGAGGCCGAGGCTGGTGGATTGCTTAAGCCGCAATGTCAGGCCCCAGTATGGTAAGCCCCTGAGGGGAGATAGGGAGGACTACCAGGCTGCCGAAGAAGGGGTGAACTGGCTCAGAACTGGCAGAAAAAAAGCTGGTCAAAACTCTCATGCCAATCAGTAATGGGATAGGGTCTACATATAGTATGGGCAAGACAGAGAAATCCCATTTCAGAAAAACAACAAAGAAATGAGGGTTCACACAGTGTTATTATTCAGTTATTTTCAGTCATATCTGACTCCCATTTGGGGTTTTTTTGAAAAGATACTGCAAGGCTTTCTTTCTCTAGCTCATTTCACGGATGAAGAAACTGAGGCAAATGAGTTAAGTGACTTGCCCAGGGTTGCACAGGAAGATGAATCTTCCTGATTCCAAGCCTAGGGCCAGATCCATTAGACCGCATAGATGCCTATTCACACAATATATTTCCATTTTTAGAACCTAGGTAGAGCCTGGGAAAGAGGATGAGTTATACAAGAACCAATGGTTAAACAAACATTTTAAAAAGTCAGTATCCAGATAGACATGGCACACTGAAGATCTGAGATGATTACCTGATCAAGATGAATTCATTTGTCTAAATGTTTCTGAAAATATTTATTAGACTAGGTTGAGTGCAGTATTGCCCCAGTTTCACTTCACCTTGCATTGAATAGACAAAGCCATGGTTTCGATGAACAAAAATGGCTTTGGGGTTTTTTTATGAGAAAATCGTTTTAAAAGTCCATTTCATGAGATCTGACTCATCCAGATCATCTCATCCATCCTTAAAATCTAGCCACTTTGTAGAGATCAAAATGGTAAGTCTACATCTGCAAGATATAGTCTTCTCCAATTTGGATACATTTGCAAACTTATTTCTTGTTCCTCCATATGATGCATGCTAATGCACTAAATTGTAAGCTTCTTGAAGGAAGGACCTTTTACTTCTTTTTGTATCCCCAGCTTTTGGCACCCTGCCATTTACATAGTAGATGCTTAGTAAACATTGAGTAAAGATCTGTTCTGGCCTATTTGATGTTTCCCAAACTTGGCATTCTATCTTTCACCTCCATACCTTTGTACAAACTATCTCCTGTGTTTGAAATACACTCATTCCTCACTCACACCTTCTAGATTCTCTAGTTTCATTGGAAGCTCTCTTAGCACAGCATAGTGAAAAGACACTGACTCTGGAGTCAGAGGAATTGGGTTTAAATCCTGTGTCTGGTGCTTACTGCCTAGGTGACCTTGGGCAAATGACTTAAGCATTTTGGCCTTCAGCTTCTTCATCTGTAAAATTAAGGGGATTAGAGAGCCTCAGAAGTCCTTGCAAGCTCTAGGTTCTCTGATCATATGCTGCCTGTGGGGAGATTCTTATTTTTATTCATCTGGCTATTAATGCCTTCTCCCTCCTCAAATTGTTATCTGTTTATCTATTATATCTGTCGGCAGTAAGCTGCTTTTTGTTTTTGTTTTTGTTTTTTAATCTCTGCATTCCCAGAATCTGGTAGAATCCACAATAGGTGTTTAATAAATGCTTGCTGAATGAGATGATTTCAGATTAGCTAAGCCCAATAGAGATGAAAAAACAGAGGAGGTGAGCAACTCAGGCAAAGGGATCACAGATTTTATGAAATATGAATCTAGTGCACCAGTTGGTGAGAAGCTGGGGAAAAATCTAAAAATACTTTGAAGGAGATTTTTAAATAGCATGAGGCAAGACATGGGAACTCAAATGTACCAACAAATTGCTTAAGTGTCCCAGTCTAATCAGTCTGAAATTACACATTAAGGGAAAGATGAATAATGTGTAGTAGCATGGAAGTCAGAAGATCTGGCTTTAACACTAATATGCTTTGGGCAAATCACTTCACTTCTGTCAGCCTTAGTTTTTTCATTTGTAAAATGAGGGTAATTGTAGCACCTACTTCAAGGGGTTGGTGGGAGGATCAAGTAGTAGTAATAATAATAATAATAATAACAACAAGCATTTAAATGATGCTTAAAGTTTTATAAAGCATTTTACAAATATTATCTCTCATTTGATCCTCACAATAACTTTATGAGGTAGGCGCTATTGTTATTTCACTTTTTAAATGAGGAAACTGAAGCAGAGAGATTAAATGACTTGTCCAGGGTCATATAGCTAGTAAGTATCTGAGACAGTATATTAGCTTAGGTTTTCCAGACTCCAAGTCTAGTGTAGTATCCACTGTGATGTGATATCTGTAAAGCTTTTTTGTAACTGTAAAGTGCTATATAAATGTGAGCTAGCATTATTATTGTCTGATAATGAAGAAAAATATGTCAGACATACCACCTCTACTCAATAAACTCCGCCCTCTATAAACTTTAGGGTCAAATATAAACTCCTCTTATTGGCATATAAAGCCCTTTACAACCTGGTCTCAATCTACCTTTTCAGACTCCTTTCTACATCCTCAAAGGTGCACCCAGACTGGCCTTCTTACAAGTCCTCAGACATGACATTCCATCTCTCAGCTTTATGTCTTTTCAAGAGGTCATCTTCCCCCACTCTCCACACCACGAATATATTCCCTCCTTACTTCTGCCTTTTGGCATCCCTGGCTTCCTGCAAGACTCAGCTCAAATGGGGCCTTTGCTGATGCCTCCTGATGCCTCTTACTCCATCTCCTCGCAAAGCTACTTTGTATCTATTTTGTATGGTTTTGAGTGTGTGTGTATGTGTGTGTGTGTGTGTGTGTGTGTGTGTGTGTAATCTATATAGATACATGTAACCTGTATGTGTACATATTGTGGTCCCCTGTTAGAATGTAAGCTCCTTGTGGGCAGAGAGTATTTTATTTTTGACTTCATATCTCTGGGTGCCTAGCATGGTGTATTTATTTTACGAAGTAGTCACTTAACAAATGTCTACTGATTGAAAAAAAATAAGAATTCCTGAATATATTTGCCCAAAAGTTTTATGCCTAGTATGTTTAGTTAATGAGTCATGCTCAGTTGGACATAGATTTCTTTGGCTTAAGCAAGAATAACGAACAATCTTCAAGTTACCCAGCATCAGACAGCTTCAGTGAACATGCTGTTCTCCCCTACTCGCAGGAAAAAGTAAGTGAAGTTCCACCCCCTTCCCCTTCCCCTTCCCTCTCCTAGTTTCTCTTTTATCAGGGTTTAATAACCCGGATGAACCAGAGGATGCCTAGCCAGCTGATTACAGACACAGTCTGATTTAAATTGAAAACTTCTTCACCTTTGGGGCTCTCTATAACTTGGTCCAAATCTGCTAGTCCAATGTAATGAATGCGCTTCTCTCCCCTTCATGCCCCCTTACTCCAGAATCTAGACAAACTGGCTGCTTGCTGTTTCTGGCTCCTGGCCCTTACTCATGCTGGAAGAGGATCACAGGTTTTTCAGGTTGGAAGGTATCACAGAGAACTGTTGTAAGTCCCATTAAGTCATTAGTCCCATGACTTAATTTGACAGTTGAGGAAACTAACGCCCAGAGATGATGAAGCCAGGTTTGGAAATGAAGTCTTTTGTATTACATTTTATAAGGGCAAGAACATTGCAAATATACCCTGCTGAAAGTCTTGGGGAAAGGACATGCAAAATTTGTGGGACCTTTCTCAAAGGATCATTTAATGCTTCTTTCCTTTTTCAGAGACTGACTCTTTTTATAATGGAAGTTCTCAGTCTTAGTGAATGGCAAATTGTATTTGAGATGATAAATGGCTTCTTCAATTCATAGCAATTCTCGGCTTCTCTCCAGCTACTAATCAATCTCAATTTATTGCTTTTTGTGATATAAACCAATACAGATAGTCTTCTGTTAATGTATTCTAGTTGTGTTATTTTGTATTTGATCCATGAAACATCACTTACTTTTCTGAGGCTGATTACAGAAATGTGAATGAGCCTCATCTCTGGAGGCTTAGGAACTTTATAATTTCCACATTTCCATCCACAGTAAATGTCAGCTTATAGATCATTCATTGTGTTTACCATGGGAAAGAAACAAACCCAATTCTGTCATCCATGGGGATAGAGGGAAGGAATATCAGCCATTCATGTGTGACCTTGGACAAAAAAATACAATTTCTCTGAGCCTCAGGTCTTTCATCTTTAAATCCTCAAATACTTAAATATATCTGGGATCTTTTCAACAAAGCTATTTCCTGCAATGATATAGATCTCAATCCATTTTACCTGTATATTTGATATATCTATTGTTCATGTTCTTTGAGCTCGCCATAGGGGGCTGTCCTTACTAGGGGCTATCCTTCAGTTCTCCTAAGATCTTGACGGTACTAATAGAACATACACTGTTTTGTAACTCACTCTCTTCCCATAAACTGCCCATCTTATTCTCCTCATTCATTTATTTGAAGACATCTTTTACTGTTTCTGCTTTGTACTGTTTTTCCTTGTTTATATGCATGGCAGCCTGCTCCTACACATATGTAAGATGGGGGGGTTCATAATTTGCAGTTTCATGTGCAATCATCTTTTTTTATTATGCTGTTATGGAAATTCTTCTTTTATTTCATAACTTAAAATTGAAATAAATAAAATAAAAAATATTGTACTGTATACTTCAAAGGGATGTTGTAGGAAAGAATTTTGTAAATGGAAATGTGGTATATAAACAAAAGTTGTTGTTGGTCATTCCATCCAAGCTTCTCTATCACTTGAATCCTGGAGGAATCTCTTCTCATTTCACAGTGGTAGGTAGGACTCTCCAAAGATACAGCTTGTAGTTTAAATTTTATTGCTTTGGGCCAGGCTGTTGCAAGACTTTATAAAGGAAAAAGCAGGCACAGTTTTATGTTCAGAGTAAGTTACAGAACTAAGATTTCTAAATATAATGAAAATTATTATTCACAAGTAATTTTTAAAATTAATTTATTTCTGGTGTTCAATCACTTCCATAAGCTTTTGAGCTTTAAATTCCCTTCCAACACAGCATACAATCTGATATAGGCTCTACACATACATTCCTGTTAAACATATTTTCATATTAGTCATGTTGTAAAGAAGAATTAGAACCAATAGGAGAAACCACAAGAAAGAAGACAGAACAAAACAGAACAGAAAAAAAAAAGAGCGAATAGTATGCTTCAATCTGCATTTAAACTCCATAGTTCTTTCTCTGGATGTGGATAGCATTTTCCATCATGAGACTTTTGGAGATGTCTTAGATCCCTGCATTGCTGCTATCAAAGTTAGTCATCACAAAATGTGGCTGGTTATTGTGTACAACGTTCTCCTGGTTCTGCTCACTTCACTCAGCATCAGTCCATACAAGTCTTTTCTGGTTTTTCTGAACTCTGCCTGCTCATAATTTCTTATAGCACAATAGTATTCCATTACATTCATATACTACAACTTGTTCAGCCATTCCCCAATTGATGGGCATGCCCTCAGTTTCCAATTCTTTGCCACCACAGAAAGCTGTTATAAATATTTTTCACAAGTAATTTCTAAACAGGAATTATAAGACCAGTACATTGCCAGTGGTATCTAAAGTAATGTTAGTGATGATTTTTAAAGCATCATCTACCAAAACAAAACAAAAAAAGGACTAGAAATTCTGAAGGTGTTAGGGAGCAAAATCTTAGAGGTCTACTTAGGATTTAGAGCTACAAGGGACTTGAGGTTAGAAATCATTAACTCTTCCTTTTACAGATGAAGAAACTAAATTTCAGAGAAGTCAAATGATTTGGCCAAAGTCACACAGCTAATAAATGGAGGATTTAGGATTCAAACACAGGTCTTCTGCTACACCATTCTGTTCTGTACATGGCTATGTCACAGAGTAAGCAACTTGCCTTTTCTGGACTTGATCTTGGGTAAATCCTTCTTAGAATTACTCCAAGGAACTTCCAGTGTGGATTTATATTATTCAAAATGTAATGTATTCTAGAAGATCTTCATGCTGAGGTATATGTCCAGTCAGCATTTATTAAGTGTTTACTAATGAACAAAGCACTGTGATAGGCCCTCGGGATACGTAACCCAAAATAAATCATTCCTGTCCTCAAGGAGCTTCCATTCTATTGGGGAAAACAACATGTACACAGAAAAGGTAAAATATATGTAATCCCTTTATTCCCCTGTCTGCTTCCCCACTCCTACTTGAATTGGTAGGACAGGGCCCTAAAAAGACCCTTGCATCAGAGTTCTGGATATAACTCTGAAAGTAACTGGAGTTTTCTAATATTTTTTCTCACAAGTCTCTCCCACCAGTATGCTCCCTGTTGATTATCAGCCAGATGATTAGCTTTTAGAAAGCGTGCATAGTCAGATACAGCAAGGACAGTTGTTACAGAAATAATCCTTCAAATCAAGGATGTGCTCCCCTCTTGTACACATAGAATCCCTGAAGAGAGCGGGCGTAGAATTGGAGAGTGCAGGTGTCTAAAGTGAACTCATAATTCCTGATTACTTCCTTGTCTCTCTATCTAGACTCCTCGTGTTAGTCACCTTAGGTGTAACTCTCTGCTGGTCTCTGAGGGTCAGTGCCTGGGAGGAGTCCTGAAAAGCTGCCTTTCCTTAGTGTATCTCTCAGCTCCCACTGCTGCTCCAAGGACACTGATAGTGTCTTCAATAGACATTGCTGCTGAGTCCCAGTTTTCAATGGGTCCTCTGCTGGATCTCCCAAATTCATATGTCTGCTTGAATGAGGTAGTTTCAGAAATGGAGGAGAGAGATTCCCTCCTCCTTTCCACATGTCCTCCCTCCTCCAAGGGCAATTGCCTCTCAGTATTACTTCACTGGTGGATTCATCCACCACTGGATTCACTGCTGCTTGAATGCTCAATTCAGATCTGATTACTGTGTATTATATAGTTACAGAGGTATGTCTGATTCTGTGAACCAATTAATAGACTGCTTTTTTTCCCCAAATGATTTAAGGCCCCTCAAATTGATTTAGGACTTATTCACACTTAGTTAATTTTTGATTGATTTCAATCAAAATGTCTTGGCCTTTTGTGATTACATTAAATATGTATAGACAAAATACATAGGTGGTGGTGGTAGAGGTAGAGGAGTGTTATTTTGAGTTAGGAATTAGAAAAAGCCTTGTATTTTAGGTGGCACTTAAGGCAAGAGGTGAATATGAGGGCATAACAGGTCGATGGGACAACAGAATTAGATGATGTCTGTCTTTAGGCATGGCAATGGATGGCTGTAAAGGCAAAGATATAGCCTCTCTCTGGTTCTGTTAAGTCGTTTCATTTATATTGCTTGAACTATTGAGTTTCCAAATTAATTGCAACTCAAGTAGTATATCATCTTCTCTCTCTGTCTCTGTCTCTCTCTTGCTCTCGCTCTCTCAATAAGGTCTATCCAGGGCATCTGAGACTTTGCTTTTCCTCTTCTCAAACACTAGAATCCCTTTGATGTTGACAGTTTTCATATTTCACACATCATCGACAATTAAAATGCTTTTATTGATGAGCTTACTGCAATGACATATCTTAGGTGAGGTGATACAGACCAGAATAGAATGGGTAGGAAGAGCAATTTTCATGTCTACCTCTATCTGGTACCAAAATGACAAGTCAGAACAGAAAAGAAAGTGGTTGTTTCTTTGATTGCTTTGCCTCTTTGACACCAAACAACTGTTTCAACAGATTCTGAAAGAAATGCTTTTTATTGGGGGGCTAGTGTTCATTGAGTTCTCTCCTGAAAGCACACTCTCTAACCCAGCACATGCTAGAGTAGAGGGTCTGATCTATTCTTAGAGTGTTGGAAAGTGACCTAAGGACCTCACATGGCATAGCATGCTTGGTGGTAATTTATTATCCTGTCTTCCTGGATTTTTCTACCATGTGCTGTCATCTAAGAAGATGCTGAAAATATATACAGCCTCCAGGCAAATATATGAAGTAGGTGAACTTTGTTTTTGTGTTTTTTTACTTCCCAACCCTCTTTGTGCTTATCTTACCTTCTTTGTCATCCTGTTCCCCTTCGCTTTCTCCATTTCCCCCACCCACTGCCAGGTGCCTAGCGACCTAATTGTGGAGCCTTTCTTGGATCTGTCTAGCCTTGCAGACATCCATTTTATAGCACTTTTCTTAGCCACATGAGTGAGACCTTTTCTGTTTCCTACCTCAACAATTAGCCTTCTGTTTATGTTCCCTCAGGGCTTTACAGTTAGAGAAATTACAAACTAATTCTAGAGAATCTGAGAGGCAGCATGGCATAGCAGAAAGAAAGCTGGCCGTGAAATCAGGAAGACTTGGCTTCATTTCCTACTTCTGATACATATTGGCCGTCACTTAACCTCTCAGTGTTTTAGGCAACTCTCTAAGACTGTAAGTTGCAGAGAAGGTTCTAGTGCGCTCTGGTAGAAGTTTTGTCACCCTTCCCAATCCCTATCCTAGAGAATCTGTGAATGGCTTGCTAATACAGTACCTTCAGGATTGCAAGTTGAAAGAGACTTGATAGATATAGTTCAACTCCTTCATTATGCAGATAAGGAAACTGAGGTTTAGAGGAATTAAGTGCTTTGACCACTATCACACAAGTTGTATTTTAGAGAGCCAGAATTCAAATTATGGCCCTTTGATTCCAAGTCCAGTGCTCTTCCTAATGTGCCGTATTAATCCTCTCTGGTAATACAGGTGGCACATTGAGTAGAGTACTGGGCCTGGAGTCAGAAAGACTCATATTCTTCCTGAGTTCAAATCTGGCCTCAGACATTTACTAGCTGTGACAGCCTGGATAAGGCATTTGACCCTGTTTGCCTCAGTTTCCTCATCTGTAAAATTTGCTGAGAAGGAAATAGCAAATCACTCTAGTATCTCTGCCAAGAAAACCCCAAGTGGGGTCACAAAGAGTTGGACATGACTGAAAAATGACTGAACAACAACTACCATACGATCGTATTTTAATGGTGGCTTCTTGTCAGCTCTGCTTCAGTACAAATGAATAAATGGTTAGGGTATCATGTCAGCCAGAAAAGGTAATGAAAATTTAGGCTACGTTAAGTGGGGACAGAGTGTCCAAGACTGTGCGACTGTCTAGAGCTATGGCAAGTTCTGTTCCAATCAGATGACTTCTAAATTATTTTATTCAGTATTGGATACCATCTTTTAGGAAGAACATTGATAAGTCTAAGACAGGGGTGGGGAACCTTCAGCCTTAAGGCCATATGTGGCCTTGATAAGTCCTTTGATATGGCCTTTTGAGTGAGTGCAAGTTTTACAAAACAAAGCCTTTTATTAAGGGGATTTGTTCTATGAAGTTTGAATTCAGTCAGAGGGCTGCACTTGAGGACCCAGAGGACCACATGTGGCCTTGAGGCTGCAGGTTCTCCACGCCTGGTCTAAGAGTTTACAGAGAATGGTGACCAGGATGATTAAAGACCTTAAGATTATGCCATGTAAGGAAAAATTGAGGTTCTAGGAATATTTATCTTAAAGAAGATGTTTTCAAATGTAACGTTCTGTCCTTTTCAGGTTTATTATTATGATGAGTCTAAGGGTTCTAAGAGAAACTGTTAACTCTAAGAATTTTTCTAAATTGTCTGGCTCATCATTCTGAGACAGTAGTTGCTGAATTCTGACTATGACAAGCTGTTACATACTGGAGAGATATGTGCATCAGAATTGTCGCATGATTATGGAAAAATATAATTTATGTGACAATAGATCTGAACCCAGAAAGATAAGAGAGAAAGGAATAAAAGGACAGATTTTAAGCTGCTTACTTATGTTTGAAAATGGGAGTGATAGATATTATGGTTTTTGTTGATTAGCAAATCCAGTTGAACAGAGAAACAGATTAGAAGCAGAAAAGTCCCTTAGCAAATCAATTAGTTGCTTGAGACGTCATCCTCAGTGAGATGTTAGTTAAGCACAACTTAGATAAGCTCAGCTTAGCAATGGAAGCATCTATTCAAAATGGAAGCTACATTTATCAATGAACATTTTTAGACAGCTACCAAGAAAGAAAGAAGACACTCAAATTTGTAGTTCCAGAATCATAAGTTACCCTAAGCACACGGATTTTTCCTCACTCATGTGTTTAGTTGACAGGTTTTTGTGAGAGTATGTCCATTCTCTCTGACAGATATTGAATAAATTGATGGGGGAGTTTGGCCTTGGTTATATGTGGATTGTGATATATTATCATTTGTGCACTTGTTTTTAACATATGTGTGCCTGTGATGTTATTATTAACAACGATAATTTCTCTTGATTTATTGATGAGTAAATGGTTATACTTAAGATTTAAAAGTGTCATTATTGTGAATGGCTGGTTGTGTAAATAGAAATACTTTGATGAGGGCTCAAGAGCTAGAGTGGTGAGTAGAGGGATTGTATTTCTCCTCAACAGGGTTACCCCTAGGACCCTGAGAGAATTTGAGTAAAACCATATACTGATACTTCACTTTGAACTTAGATCTCCTGATGTGAGAGCAGTTTAGAGTGAGTGAGCCAAGCCAGATAGTTAAGTAGATGTTCCTACCCACATGCTTATGTGGGAGGGGTGCATAGTTGGAGTGGCCATTCCACTTACCATTACATAAGTATTGGGAGAACTGTCACGAGGAAAAGGGATTAAACTTGTTTTGTTTGGTCTCATAGTACAGAACAAGGAACAGTGGTAAGAAATTGTAGAGACATGTTCAGGTTTGATGTAAGGAAAATACTTCCTAACAATTATGGCTATTCAAAAGTGCAATAGACTGACTTAGGAGGGAGGGAGGGAGCTTTCCTCATTCGATACTAGAAGATATTTGTTGAGGATGTTGTAGAAAGAATTTCTGATCAGGTATCTCTAAAGTCTGAGGTTCTTCTGAAATCAGATATTCTATCGTTCTGGGGTGTTTAGCCCTCTGGTAGATTGGTAGAGGGAAATTCTGGGATATAGGAGAGAATTTTTAGCTCCCCTAAAACCACAATATAAATTTATCCATGTGTATGACCCGCTCCTATTTGGCAGAAATGCAGAGTCTCTGAGTATTGTTTCTGTTTTGTAAGTTGCTATGAACAGAGAATCATAGAGATGCGTTTGCATGTGCGTGTGTGTGTGTGTGTGTGTGTGTGTGTGTGTACACATTGGTCCATGTGTTGCATACATTATTTTGCAAGGTTTCTTTCCATTATTCCTTATCCTCACTTGCACTATTATTTTCTTATTCATATAGTTATTTGCATTGCTCTTTTCTAGAATGTATTACATGGCACGCCTGCAATTCATAGTGCAGATCTATTTATTTTGGCAGGTTTTCATTTTCATTTCTTTTAAAGAAAATCTATCAGAAATGCTTTGTCAGAAAATTTTTAAAATGCCCCCCAAATATTTAAGTTGTGTGTATCTGTATATACCTGTATGTTCACATTTTATCCTTCTCTCCCCTCCCTCAGCCATTTATATTTGTTAACTCATTTGATCAGCAAAACAACCCTAGGAGATAGATGCTGTCATTATTCCCATTTTATAATAGAAGAAAGTGAGAACACAAGAGGTTGATACTTGATCACATGGTATTTGAAACAAGGTTCAAATTCAGATAAGAAATGATGAAGGGAATGGTTTCAGAGCAACCTGGGAAAATTTGTATGAATTGATGTAGGGTGGAGTGAGCAGGACCAGGGGAGGAATTCATACTATAACAACAGCTTTGTAAAAATAAACAACCTTGAAAGGCTCTGATCAACACAATGATCATCTATGATTCCAGAAAGTAGATGATAAAGTATGTTGCTTGCCTTTTGGACATGGTCAATAAGGGAATTTGTTTTGATTGATTATGTGTTTTTTATATGAGTTTCTATTTTCTTAACTTTTTCAGTTTGAGGGAGGTGAGAGGAAGTAAAAGTCAATGTCAATAGAAAGAAAAATTAACAATAAACTGAACAAATGAAAGATAGAGACCTGATTTAATTGCCATTCATAGAAAAGATCTAGACTTTTTCCAGTTGCTTCCAAGTTTAATATGGGTCAACAGCAGCAAAAGCAGTTAATACAATTTTTGACAATACAAAATCTTAGTGAATGGTTAAGCTATCATACTGCACCAAGACTTTTGGGACCTACACATATATTTATATACTTACATAGTGTCTGAACTGAAGAAGATTATATCCCTACCATTCTCTTCCTAGTCAGACTACACTTGGAACACTGGGAATTTGATAAATTAGAGTAAAATCAAGATGGTGAGAAAATCTAAAAACATGATCAATAAGGATCAGTTGAAGGAAACGGGTATATAACCTATAGAAAAGGAAACTTTTGAGGGGGTTAGCATGATGGTGGTCCTCAAGCATTTAAAGAGCTGTCATGTAGGAGAGTAATTAAGACTTTTTTTCTGTTTGGCTCTGAAGGCCAGAGCTAGGACCAATGAGTAGAAACAGCCAGTGCCAAAGCACAGAGATGGCAGATGAGTCATTGCGAGTGAGACATAGCAAATAGGCTAAGTATGGCTGAACTATAGGGAACATTGAGTGGAGTAATGTGTAAAAAAATGGGAAGTGAAGGATGGGACCAGGTTGTGAAAAGCTTAAATGGCAAACGTAGAAGCTTATATTTTATCCTAGTGGTGATATGAAACCACCGGAGTTTATTGAGTAACATGATCATACCTGAAATTTAGGAAACTAATTTTGGCAGCTTTGCAGAGAATGTATTGGAATGGGGAAACATTTGAGGCAGGGAGATCAAATAGTAGGTTATTGCAATAGTCCAGATGAGAGATGACAAAGACTTAAATAGGGTGGTGGTTATATGAATGAAGAGAAGGGGATGAATAGTGTGAGAGATGCTGCAATATTAGAAATGACTACTGATTTGATATATGGAGTTAATGAGAGTTGGCCATGGAGAATAATACAAGGATTTTGAAGCTGAGTGACTAGAAATCCTCTTCAGGCTGCACTCCCATTTCTCTATCATGTCTCAGAGACTAGTTCCCTCTAGTCCTAGAATTCACACACTAGAAGTACCCTCAGCCCCTTTTGTTTCTGCCTGTGATTGGATGGCTTCTTTCCATTTAAGGAGGGTAGCTAGGTCAGCCATGTCTTTATTCCTCTCCAAGCTACACTCCAAACTTTCTCTACCATACATTCATTCATCACCCCACCCCAATTCCCAGACATCCTTTCAGGGGTTCTATGAGGTCAAAATTATTTTCATAATACTATGATGTTATTTGTGTACTAAATTACTCTATTCTTTTCTGTATACTTGTATGAAGACAGATTTTCTTCGTCTGCTTCAACCAAAACACCATATCAACAGATATTGAATACAGAAGCAGATATAAGAATTCAGCTGGCTTCTGTTAAGCTAGACATTAAAGAAATTTTGGGGAGAGAGTAAAACAGTGTCATTCTTCTCATTAATTTTATTTTGAAAAATACATTTTTCAGAAAAATACATTATGGTTTCATGTTAACCACTACATGCTTATATGTAATGGGTTTATTGTTTTACATGAATAAATACTTTAGAAATTATTAGCTTTAACTTCTACTATGATAAAAAAAAATTGATAGAAAAAGCTGCATAAACAAAAGCTCTTTGGGGTTCTCAATAATTTTTAAGAATATAAAAGGGTCCTGAGATAAAAAAAGTTTGAGGACCACTACTATAGGGAAAAGTCATCGCTTAAGTAGTAGTAGAGAATTAGGTTTCTTCTTTGTCTGTTGTTCTATCACACTGAATTATTTTCTACAGAGGTAATGCTTACTCATCATTGACTTTGGTGGAGCCTGGAACAAGGCTGAGTGGGGGTGTCAGAAATGCAACTAAAAGCTATGACACAAGAATGGGATTCCCATTGAGCTTGTTGAAAATAATCGAGTAGGGGGCATTGCCAAGTCAGTGGGGACAAGATACAAGTCAAAAGCACAGTCAGGAGCCAAGCCAAAGCAGTAATGGGTTGAGTGTACTAGATAATATCTGAAGACAAATTTTAAGCCAAGAGTGTTTTTCTTATTTCCTATATCCCATGGGGAATGACACAGACAAATATCTGGTTCTCACAATTGGTCAGGAAGCAAGCACAAGATGAATACTACTACTACCAATAATAATAATAATAATAATAATAGCATGTATATAATGCTTTAAAATTTGCAAAGTTCATTACAAATACTATTCATTCTCACAACAACCCTGGGAGGTAGCTACCATTTTTATCCTATTTTACAGATGAGGAAACTGCGGCAGCTAGTAAATGTCTGAGGCTATATTTGAACTCAGATCTTCTGACTCTAGGTCCAGTGCTTATCCATTGTACCATTTAGTTGCTTATTACCTTTCTTGATTCTGACAAAGTCAAGTTCTGTACAAATCCACAAATGCAATTTTACTTTGTTGTACGGGCCATACTTCCTAACTGTGGCTAAAAGTACTATTTCTAGGTAATTTCTACACCTCTGGTTCCCAGCATGCCAATTATTCTGGTGCTTCAGAAGCAGTGTTATTAGGCTGGTCAACTGGGAAATCTCTCAGTCTTATGAATGCATTAAAGATGAGAGAAGTGATAGCATTGGGGGCAGATGATATGAAGAATAGCCCATTGGAGTATGGTCCCACTGTACAGCCATTAGCCTTAGATTATCTGAAGTACAGAGAAGGGAAGAGGAAGGAATAGAGAGCTCAGGCAAAGCCATGCCATTGCCAAATGGACAGACAAGTTAGATGACTTGGAAAGTTTTAGTGGAAAGCTTAGATGTCTACATAAAATGATGACAGTGGTTGTCCTACAACCAGGAATGATCTTAGGATACAGAAAAATAGGGTGATTATCTCAGATTCTGCATTTTCAGTGGCTCTGTGGCAGGTAGGGAAGATGAGGGTCTGAGGCTAAAAAGTAATTACCAACAGAATGTAACACAATTTGGACTGACATTAGTTGCCCTTTGGTACCACCTTCCTATAGTCTTTTATCCGCTGAGGACTGTTTTTGACAAGAAACTCTTACTAGTTCCACTGAACAATTCTCCTCTGGATGTTCATTTTAACTAAAGTTCATCTGTGTAAAAAGTTGACCTAGGGAGCAATGCCTCAAGCTAGGTGAATTTAACTCAGCCTTTAACCTGTCCAGGGGTGACCCTGCCTGTTGCTATATGTTTTAGAATTTTTCTAAATATTGACTTTAAATGAGCAGAGTTGAGAACTTGCTATTTTTTAATTCAAGAAATATTCTAAGATGAGATAAGGGATTTCCAATTCCGATTTATAAATTTCTTATGATACAGTTATGCTTCGGGCTATTTGGAAACATTATCTGTAACTAGAGTTGTTCTATCTACTTATATTCCCAGTAACTAAAAGAGATTTTTTTGAATTTCAGGGAGCTTTTAATAATAGAGGTAAGGGGTATATAGGACTACTGAATTATCCATTTTGACTGAATGATGAGACAGTTTAGTTAAACAATTTCTCTATTTATGTACCTGCTGGGCTATTTTTTATTCAGCTTACTGTTTAAATAAATAGCTTACTGTTTAAATAAACATAAAATATTAGAACCAGAAAGGACTTTAGAGATCATCTAGTTCAGCCCCCACATTTTACATTGGAAGAAACTGAGCTGGTATCTCCAGTGATGATGGACAAATTAAGTGGGATGGAGAATTCCATGTAATCACAGAATCTCTAAATTGAAAGGGATGTTAATGACTATCTTCTTCTACTTATGCTTGAATAAAATTCTCTCTACAGCATATACCTAGACAAGTAGTTCTCAAACTTTTACTCAAAGGTTTCCAGTGAGGGAAACTCACTAGTTGGCCCATTCTACTTTTGAAAATTAAGGAGGATGAGAAAAACAACAATGCTTCAGTTCTTCATAACCACCAAAGGACTAACTCTACCTGGACTCAGTCCAGGACCAGAGCCTCAACTCCATCCACCTTGGCCTCTAGAATCCTTGTCATCCTCTGCCTTCTTCTTTGCTCCCTTTCGAACCCCTATTCTCTCATTAATAAACTTCCATTTATATTAGACTTCTTAGATAGAGCAGTGGATAGAGCATGGGACCTGGAGTCAGGAAGACCTAAGTTCAACCTCAGACACTAGCTGTATGATCCTAGACAAGACATTTAACCTCTGTCTGTCTCAGTTTCTTCATCTGAAAAATGGGGATAACAATGGTGTCTACCTCCCAGACTTGATATGAGGATCAAATGAGATGATAGTTGCAAAGCCTTAAAACCTTATGTAAATATTATTATTATTATTATTACATCTTTTTATGTTCAAGAAAGCCTAATTCCTCTTAGAAGACACTACATTCCTGACCAGCCCCTTCGGTACAAAATGTATCTTCTCTCTTACCTTCCAGAGCAAAAACAAGTAGATGTACTTTTGACCCTAATTAATTGTTCCTAACTTCCACATCCCCATAGTCTGCCTCTGCCCCCATCATTTAACAACCTTGCCTCCACTGAAGCTCACTCTATTCATCTGTAGTGTGCTATCCAGAGCCTGGCTGCTGTCATAGAGGGCTGTAGGTCATTCTCTCTCTTCGACTAGGTTCATTACCTTAGTCTTAGTCTTCCTTTCCCCTCAACCCTCACACTTATACTTGGGGATTTCAATATGAATGTGGATGTCCCCTCTAACATCCTGGCTTCCCAGCTTATGAGCCTTCTCATTTCCAATGATCTGCACCTTCACTTCACTCCAGTTACATATGGAATGGTCATATCTTTGATCTCACTACCACCTGTAACTTTTTGACTGCCATGATCTAGAACTGTGGTTCACCCAGATGCTTCACCCTCCCTCCCAAACTACTTTGTATGTATTATATATTAACATATAATAAATGAATACAAAGTAGTTTATGTATACATGCATATACATGTTTGTTTATATACACACACACATATATATCTATATATCTATATATCTATAAATATAGATACATATAGCATATGTATCTACATAGATACATATGCTATATGTGGGTGTGTATATATGCAAACTTACATAATGTGTGTTTAGTCTTCCTCATTGGACTGTAAACTCCTGGAGGGCAGGAACTGTTTCTGCTATTTCTTTGTTTCCTTAAGAAAGTGAGGCTGGTGACTTTGCATAGCCCTCCCTCACTTAAGTCCAATTCACTTGCATGTCCCAGCATCCCCTTCCTGATGTCATTGGTCCTCTTCAAGAATGAAGGACAAACAACAACAACTTAGCACAGTGCTCCCACATAGTAAGCACTAAATAAACTGACTGATGTGTGCTAGGAACTGTGTGAAGCACTGGAGAAAAAAATGGAAATAGACCTTGTTCCCAAAATATCCTCAGATTCTAATGGGGGAGATAAAATATACAGATATGCAAAATGCAAGGTGACTTTAGAGAGGAAGGTTAAATGATTAAAGTGGGCATCATTTGTCTTTTGTGACCCTCCTTTTCCTCCTATAAAATGGGCATAATTAACTGCCGCACATGGGTGCTGTGAAGAACAGATGAGATCATTTATGTAAAGCAGTTTACAACCACTTTGCTAGGTGGTTTAGAATTATTGTTGCTAGGCAGCAAAAGAATCCCAATGTCATTTGTTTTCTTTCTTGGAGAGAGGGTGAACGCGTCCTTTAGGCTGTTATTATTTGTAATGCTGCAGTTGTGCCTGGAACTGTCTAAAATCATGAACCAAATTTGATGAAATAAGATTCAATACATTGAATCTCCATCATGTGTATGTTCAACGCTGTTCCAGGCACACATTTATGGATGGTTTCCAAGGCTGTGTTCAATTAATGATAATGCATAATGGTTTAGCTGCTTTAGCAGGCATCCTATCCTTATAAGTAACCTTTTCATTGAATTAGGCAGTGTTATCAAAGGATGAATTAATTTTTAATAGCTAACATATACAGAAAGAATCACCTCTCCATTACCAAACTTTTAATGAATGTACACTGATTACATAAATTGCTATTCAATCTAGGCAAAACCAACTTCCATTAATTTAAAATGTTTGAGGAAACAAGAGTCAGAAGATGTGTGTGCAAATAAGAATTCTGTAACTTACTAGCTATGTGACTTTGGGGGGCCTCTGTCTCCTTAACACCTGTACTACCTACTTCCCAAGAGCATACAAATTGCTGGAAGTCAGGAACACCTGGGCTCAAGGTCTGTCTCTGAGACCTACCAGCCGCATGGCCAACAAGTCACTTTATGTCTCAGTGTCTTTAGTTAACTCTCTAAGACTATGAATTATACAGGAGGAGGATCTGCATTAGCAGAAGACCACAACAATAACAACAACAACAACAACAAACATTTATATGACACATTAAGATTTGCAAAGTGTTTTACATATGCTAACTCATTTGATCCTCACAACCACCCTGGCAGGTAGGTGTTATTCATGCCTCCATTTTACTGGTAAGGAAACTGAGATTGTAAGGTTGTGGCCTGCTCAAGCTTTGTAGCTTGCATGTGTCCAAGGAAAGATTTGAATTCATCTTCCTGACTCCAAGTCTCACTCTCTATCTACTGTGTCACCTGAGAATTACCCACAAGGTTGAAAGTGAATATCTAAGCAAAGAAACCTCTACCTGCTTTAAAGGGCAATTATATATGAAGATTGCATAAAATTACATAGCATTTAGCAAACTTCAAATCCAGTTGTTAATAAATTATCAATAAAATCTGGTTAACTGAGGGATTATGGAGGTCATGGATTATTATTTTACAATGAAGAGACCGATGAATAATAACAATGATATCTTACATCATGCTTTATGGTTTAAACACTGTGACGAAGATAATGCAAATACTGTCGTGCCCGTTTTACGATGGAGGTAGGTTAAACGGTTTGTCCAGTCACAAGTGTTGGGTTCACTCCCTTGCCTAATGCTCCACTCCTCGATCACTAACACTAGATGGAACATAGCTTAATCTTTCCCATTCCTCCATGCCCCTGTGATTCAGAAGGCAATCAGACTCCTGCAATGCACGGATGAATGCCTCGGGGTGCTCTGCGTGATTGCCAGTTCTCACTGTTTCAGGCTCTCACTGAGAAAGGTGCAGCAGTTAGAGTGTGGATCTCTACGAATTCCAGGAAGATGTCTTTCTGAAAAAAAAAATCTCTGACAGATGCTTATTTATCATTTATTTATTTTTTTATTTAGAAAAATGCTGGCAATTTGACTTTTCTGAGTTGTTTGGATTCAGATGAGCTGGAGTTTATCGCAGAGATCAATGATACAGTATGTTCTTGGGTCCAAGGTTTATGAGATGGGCATGTTAAATGTAATAAGAGCTTGGATTTGTCTTGAACTTTATGGTATATCATTTCATTTGATCTTCAGAAGGGCTCCAGGAGAAACAGATCAGATGACCATTTTACAGATCAGTAAACTAGGGCAAGGGAGGGGGGTGAATGAGTTGCCAAGATTACATGTTTAGTAAGATTTTGTATGTATCTGAAAATGTCTTAAAGTGTTTGTATATTGTGTGTCATGTGTATGTTTACAGTATCAAAAAACCTTACAACCTTATATTTATCTATAGATGGTGAGGACTTATAAATCCTTTATGGATAACATTATACTGATTGTTTCAAGTTCTATCACATTACAGAAATATCTACATAATCATAGAAAAGAAGTCGATCCAACTATCTACACAAGAAAAAACAAAGATTAAAGAATGTGTGTTGTCCAGTTGTAGAAATGAGATATTTATAAAGCACTTAACTAAATTGTCTGTCATATAGTAGGTGCTTAATAAATGTTTGTTCCTTCCTCCCTCTCCAACTATAATATGTAGTTAGATGAACAGTGGATAGAATTATCCCCTCACTAAAGACAATGGATGACAGGAAATGGGGCCCAAACCAAATAGGCTTGAATAGGAGGAGATGAGCAGGTTGGATTGTATTTGGGAAATTGTGTGCTGCTTTTGATGACTCTAAACTTTTCCCTGAAAAAGAAACTCAATTTTTCCTTACCCCTTTCCAGTGAATTTAAGAAGAATTCAGTGAAGAAGGGAAGGAAGAAGATAATAAAAGCTTAATAAAGCTAATAACAAATTAACTGGGGCTGAAAGTATATGGCAAGTTCCACACTAGTAGACTCCCCTTCCCCAAGAAGGCAGGAAGGTCTGTTTTTTCATATCTTATTAGTCATTACAAATGCATATATTTCAGTTTTGTTTTGATTTTGTCCTTTCCATTTACATAGCTATGTATATTGTTTTACTATCCCTGCTTACCTCATTCTGTATCATAATGGTCTTCCCATGCTTTTCTGAATTCTTCATATTCATCATCTCTTATAGTACAGTAATATTCCTGTTTTTTCATGTGCCATATTTTTTAAAGCTTTTCTCCAATCAGTGGGCATCTACTTTATTTACAATTTTTGCTACCTCAAAAGTGTTCCTATGAATATTTTGTTTATATGGGACATTTCTTTCTGTCTTTGACATATTTGAGGTATATGGGAGATCTCTGCGTCAAGTGACATGGATGTTTCAGTCACTGTCTTAGCATAATTCTAAATTAAAAAAAACTAACTTTTAATGCTAATGTTCTTCTAGTGTTATTATATGGTTGTGAATTGTGCAATAGTTATCATAATTTCAGAACAATCTAAACTGAGAGTCACTCACATTGCAATGAAGAAAAATGTGATGGGCACAAATAGACAATATATTCTACCAGTGTACAAGGAGTGGCTTAAAAGACATCATCAAAAAGATTTGACTAGAATAAAAGGTGGACCAGCCATGTATTAAATGAGAATAATAATGAATGAATAGCCTACATACTACATTGGACCCCATAGAAAGTCAAGATACCTTAAACGGCCCCATCACTCTATTTCATTCCCCATTTCTATGGAGAAACTAGAAGAGGACATGGGAAAAAGTCACAAAATGGGAAGATGGTTGAATGGATTAGGACCTTCATGGTTGCAGGGAGTACTCACATATTCATTAGTGTATTGAAGTATATTGACCCAACAAAAATTAGAAATGTTGAAAATTTGAAGCTAATTTACTTTATTACCTTTGAGTTTAAGAAATATAAGAAAAGGTTATAACGTAACGATTGATTATGTAGCATTGGCTACAACTCAAAACTGAATTAGACTTAATATATAAAATGTATTATCATATGACTGGATTTATATTTACTCTTGATTTGTGCTGGCTATTTGCTTAAAGCCATTAGTAGTGATGGAATAATGAGGGAGACACATTCTATAACAAGGTTGAGGAAAGCCTAATATATGTGTAAAAAGGGTGTCCCACTCCCAATTAACATAACTAACAAAAATGCTCTATGTCCTAATGCCTTTATTATATAAGAACATCTCTTTTATTGAATTATAGAATCAGTCAATTGAAGATGTAAACTAGGTTTTGAGAAATTATACCTCCACTGAATCAACTGATTGATGAAAAGCATAAACTAGGTGTGAACAATTTAAAACTGGACAGGAGTGAAGTACTCAAGCTGCTGGATAAACTCAGAAGACAAAACATGTTGAGACTGGTTGAGAGAATTAGACACACCTCTGGATTGATGTCAGAGGAGATTCCAAAAAAAACCACTTCAAATCAAACTTTAGGAGCTGGAGGAAGCAGACATCTTGCTCCTGTAACCAGAAGGCATCAAGGGGAAGAGGATGGAGAAGGGAAAGTGAGCTTAGAGAGAGGGTCACACTTCATTTTCCCCTATGGATCACATTATCAGAGAGACTGGATGATAAACAAGGTATCCAGTCAGGACCTGAGAGGGGACAAACTAGACACACCAAAGAAACTTTAAAAAAGTAGGACCCCTTTAGGGTAGAAAGTAATGCCTCTTCAGCAGAGAACTCACCCACTTAATGGCGATTTCCAGAACAGCACAAAAATGGAGAAAAGAACTTCTGTCCAACCGGGACCTGTGAGATACTACTTTGCCAAATGTCCTTTCTAAGTTTCAGCATGCTTTCCCTCTGGATATCATATGTATTTCTGGAAGAGTGTGTCATAGGCTTTCAAAGGGGGTGTTTTTGTACTGTGGTCCTTACTGTAACTTCTCAATAAATGTCCCTTTGTAAAAGCTGACTGATGTCAATTGTTTAATTGATTTTGAAGAGATATCAACTGGTTAATAAATATTGGGGCACACTGGTTGGGGACTCACAAACAATATTATTAAAAGTCAACCATAGTCCCTCAAGGATTACTTCTACAACCCCAAGGGTAGAATTCGTTGGCCATCCTCTGGGGACCCAACCTGCCAATTGCTTGTTGAAGTTGTGGTAGGTTCAGAAGGGGCACTACCCGTGCTTGTATTTATTAACATGTATTATTCACTGTTTCCTTCTGTATGTCATACTCAAGTTTTAAGCATACAACATATTAGCAGAATTGCAACTTTTGACAAACTTGTCAGTGTGTAGCAACTGTGTGCTGGTGTGTATACCAGCTGAAAAACAGTGCTATTTGTGTGTGTGCATGCGTGTGTGTGTGTGTGTGTGTGTGTGTGTGTGTGTGTGTGTGTAATAGAGTCTTAAAGCTGTATTTGATCCCTACAACTGACCTATGAGATAGGAATGTTAGAAAATATAAGGGGAAATTAGTGGATGAGACATAAACATATTCCTCTATCTAGTGAAAATGAAAACTAAATATAGTATTCCATGATGAAACTCTAAGTTTAATCAAGCAATTACACGCAAGAAAAAGCATTTGATTAAGATATAATCAACCAGAATTCAGGTTTGTGAAGGAATAATCAAATTCAGCTGCTGTCACCATAGTCCAAGGTCAAACTCCTACTTGTTCTCACATTAGCCAATATGGGGTTACCATTGCTGACGTTCTGGTTGCAATACCTAGAAGAACACAATAAGCTGATAGAGATATTATTAGTATCATTATTAATAATAGTATAATAATTCATGTTTAATTTTAAATTGCCCTCTTAACACATGTTATTTTGATTCTCACAACAGCCCTGTGGTGGTCCATTTTACTGAGGAAGGAACAGGGTTAGAAGAGGTTAAGTACCTTTCTTTCCCTGTCACATGCATAACAAATATCACACCTAAGACTTAAAATCGGATATTTTGCGTTCACTTACACTACTTTTCCCTCTATACCATAGCACCTTTTTATGATAGGAAAAAGACACACAAGGCTATCCATAGCAAGGCATGTAGAGAGCCAAATGGAGGTCAAGGGAGGAACTAGATTTAACCTGAAAGTTAGGGGATGGTTGGGATATAGGAAATAGATGTGGGGATTGTTTTGCTTATAGGGTATAGTTACCTACAGATGGAGGATATACTGCAATAGGAATAAGGTTTATTATATTGTTCGGGAAAAATTATCATACTATTATATCCAACCCAGAATGTCTCCTGATCCCTGTAACTCTCTAGGAATGCTGGAGATGGCTACAAGGTATTTTGCGTTCCCCTGAGTCATGGATCCACCCAAAGCATTCTTCTTTTGAGTTACCATACCCATGTCTTGTGATGGGTCCACCCAAGCTTGTCTTTTAGGTTCTATAGTATTTTGGCTTCACCCAAATTTTATTGAATGCCCATAATTCTGTCTATCTCAATCTACCTTGTTTTTAAGTTGCCTTCTCAGTCAAATTGCTTAACTGTGTATGTGTGTTTTTTTTGTGCAGGCACCCTTGTCTAAATCCTGTATAATGTAAACCTTCCCAGTCCTGAACAAGAGGGAGCCATACCTTCTTTCCAGCTTGCCCTCCTCTACCAAACAACCTGATAAATTTCTTTCTAATATTATTTCAGATTTTGGGATTTGTTTTCATAAACAACATTAGCAGCGTGTGATCAGAAAACTATGTATTTTGAGTTCATTAAAAGTCTATAGAAAAAAAAAAGTCTATAGAGTTAGCCTGGTGTTGACTTTAGTTGTTATGTCCTCCCGTCAGGCAACTAGATCAAATACTTGCTGACAGACATGTTTTCTGGGGTTATCCCTCCTCATTGTAGTTATTATTTTGTACCAATTAAACTTTTCTGAGAAATAGCAATAATTTACTATTTTTGTCTATTTACCATGCTTTGGAATTGAAAACTTGTTTTGAACAAGTCTAGATAGAGATATTGTATCTTTTTGTTTTTTTCCTTTCTTCTAATTTGCTATTTACTTTGACCATCACTTATTGATATAATTGAGCTCAGCTGATTTGAAACCAGTTGCTTCATCTATAATAATTAATTTATTCTCTTTTAGAATAATAGTTGTAGAAACTAGCTTAGCTTAAATATTTTCATTTTTAAAAAAAACCCTGTTCTTTATGAGGCTTGGAGTAAGGAAACATATCCCAGTTTTTCTCCCTTGCTTTTGTATCTGCAAGTTGTTCCTCTTTTTAGTAGAGACCATAAGCCGTGTCACTTTTCTGTGTTCAGGAAGGTATTTCCCATTTGTACCCCTTGTGACCCTTAGGTCACCTTTAAATGCCTGTCCTTGTCCCAGTAACTTCCTGTTCTTTTTCTCTGACTTCAGCTATTTCAACAATTTTGGTTCTTAGAAAGTTTAAGCTCCTCCAGATATCCTGACTCTTCCCTTCTCCTTTTGACTGAGGTATAAAAACATATCCAGAATATTGAGCCTATTGGGACAGTTTTTCAGAGGTTGTCTACCACATGGATTTGCCTATGAAAAACTTTGAATATTCTGGTTTGTAGACCTGAGAGTGGTCTTTATACCTCAACAGAGTCAACTTCATTTGTCATAATGTTTATTGCTTACTATGTCCATGCCAGCTGAATCTCTTCTTAAAAATATTCGTAATGTACAATGTGAAGCTTTCGAATAGAATAGTCTATGAGCCTCTTTCCTTCCTCAGTCCTGACCCACATTTTCAAACACAGTTCTTGACAGCTTTTTTTATGATCACTTTCATATTAAAGTCACTGAGTATCCAAATATATGTTAACTTAGCTTGGAGGATCTTATTAAGATTTTCATAGATTCTTCTTTATACTTTCTAATGGATCTTAGCACATAGGCTGCAATTATCCTCATTGAAGTCCTTTTGATTTGCCTAATTGTGGTCATTTCAAGGAGAACTGTTCATGGCCCTTGACACAATACCTCCTCTTAGTGCATATGATAAAACTAGCTTTATTAGTTCTTCTGTTGGCCCTTCCCAGGAGAAACTCATAGTCATCCTTCCATTTAGCTTCCACATTCTTTTGTTTTCTGTTGTCATTTAAAGTAAGAACATCAGTATTAATTAAGTTCAATACATCTAATAACGTGTCAGCTCTTTGGTTGTTGGATAAAGATTGCACATTGAATAGCAGTAAATTGTTTGTCTTTGATCTAAAAAGTGTGCCTTGATGATGTATCAGAGTAGCAAATTTGTCTAGGTTTGTCTGATCAATGGGGTTTAAATTCCAACAGGACCTGAGAGTTAGTTTTGTGTATGTGTGTGTGTGTATAGGGGAACTTTTCTGTTGAAAATAATCATCACATATTAATATATCTGCTAGGAAAATGTTATTTTTAAACACTAATTTCCCACTTAATTTTCATAGTAGATTGTACATAGTATCCTTAATTTATTTCATTCTTAATTTCAAGGGGACCTAGCAGTTGACTGATCTACCTTTCCTCATTTGGCTTTTAATTGATTAGATGAATATATATTTTAAAATCATTTGTTTGCTCTCACTACTGAGTTTTTCTTTGGCTATAATTAAATTCCCCAGGTTTGGGCAGACTTGGCAAGCATGATGGTATAAAACCTCTCCAGAGAGCTAGTTCTTTGGGCAGATTTCCAAACTCTAACAAATATACTAACTACCTATTTCTTGTTTGGGGTTTTTTTCTAACAAGGTAAAATTATAGAAACAAATTATTTCATTTTCAGCCTCTTTCAGGACCCAAACTGCCCTTCTAAATGTAGCACTCCCTTGTAAGGTCAGGGTGAGAAAGGAGTAAAAGGGGATGACAACAGAATTTAGAATGTAAGTAACAGGTATTTTCAGAGAGATGCACTGGATAGAGCTCAGATCAGTGTTTGTATTTCAGGTGTTCATATTGCACATTAATCCACTGCAGTTTTGAGCTTTAGAAATAATTTACTGGAAATCTCTCACAGGGAAGAGAATGTGGTTTCCTGTGATTATATTTGGTAGAGGATGACAGAGCCAGGATTGGAAGATTCTGTTGGCTTCAGTTGCTAATTTAAGTTCTGTTGCACTGTTTCTTTTGAGCTCACTTTTCTGTCTGTATCACTATGGTGGCAGAATTTCCAAGTGCCAGTTTTCTAGGTTGAGTTTCCAGCCAAGGGCATTTGGCTGTTTGACTCATCACAGCTTCTGGTAGCTCCACATAAGCTACAAACATTCCCCAAACTTGGCCTAGTTTTCTGGTCAGAAGTAGAGCAGTCACATGATGTCCCTTCCAATTTTGACGATCTTTTTTGAACATGAAAGGTTTTTATTTCATTGCTATGAGGAACGCCCAGTGTGGAAATGTGCCACCAATGCATATCAACAACTCATCCGTATCTTAATTGTAGAGAACTGCCTGGGATATTTATAGGTGAAATGACTTGCTCAGGATCACAAAGTTAGCCTGTCTCTGAGGTTATACTTGGATCCAGTTCTTCTTGATCTTCTTGAAATGCTGGCAAATTGGGCTTTGGTGATATCACTGATAGTGTTAAAGAAATAGGATCAGACTGCACAGGACATGTCCATTGCGATGAGTGATGACCAGCTTGACTGGGAGGTGGCACAGCGAACAGCTCTCTTTCTTTTTCTAGTATCACGAAAAACAAGATACATTGGAATGAATGAGCAATACCAACATCCCGCCTGCTGGAAATGTTTCATTGCAGATGGTGCTGACCCCTAAAGTGGATAAACCACAAGTGTACATAAAATGGGATTTAGACTTAGATACTCTGATTATGCATCCATTCTGACTGCTAAAAGAACTGGAGATTGAGCCTGCCAGTTAGAGGCAAAGGCTTTATTCTGCCTTTTGTCCAAGTTGTACAACAATTTATTGTTAACCAATACAGAACAATTGTAAGAAATAGCTTCATCCCTAATCCTGGGTTAGATGATATAAGGGATGAATTTGAATAGCTAGAATCCAAAGAGAAAAAGTTGAAGAACAAGAAGTCACTAGAAAGTTTCACTTAATCTAAACTTAAGAATTTTTTACCCAGGTTTTTCGGTTTTTTGGCTAGGCAGTAGGGTTAAGTGACTTGCCCAGGGTCACACAGCTAGTAAGTGTCCAGTGTCTGAGGCTGGATTTGAACTTAGGTCCTCCTGACTCCAAGGCCAGAGCTCTATCCACTGTACCACTTGGCTGCTCCCCAGTTTCTTAAGAGATGACAAAAACAGTAACAGTGCCTCGACAGGTTTTAAAGAAGAAATGGGCATATTTAGATAGGATTTTTAAAAAATTAATCTGAACTTGATGTCATGAATCTCACCAACAGACTATGTTGAAATGGTAATTTTTAAAAGGTGGCATTTTGCTGTAATCATCATGAAAGAATGTACTTTTCTATAATATTTGACAGAAAGTGTAATAATAATGTAGGACCCACCATATGACAGCATATATCTTGGCTCTTGCCAAGATACAAACAAAAGGAGGAGAAGTGAAATTATCAAGGAATGTTCCTTGGACAAGCATCAAACTCTACCATAAACAAGCAACTTTAGAGAGCCTATTAAGGATGAGCAGAAAAGCATTGGAACATTATATGAATATTTGTCTGACATAGCCAATAGAAAGTGGGTTTGCCACATGAAGGCAACAAAAACATGTGGAATGGAATCTGAAAAACAAAAGTATGGGGGCAGCTAGGTGGCACAATGGATAGAGCACTGGCCTTGGAGTCAGAAGGACCTGAGTTCAAATCCAGGCCCAGACATATAACACTTATTAGCTGTGTGACCCTGGGCAAGTCACTTAACCGCATTGCCTAGCCAAAAAAAAAAGTATGTGAGAAATTCTGGATTTCCTTAATCAGCAATTGAATGCAAAAGTCAAATGGTCAAGGCAATATAAAAGTCACAGCAAAGAACAAAATAAATAATCAGATATCAATAAAAAGCTTTACTCTGGAGACTTGTGAAGCAAAGATATCAAAGAAGGGAGAGAAGCTGCAGTTAAGGAGGATGTGGAAAATTTCTGTTCATTTACATGATTTCAAAAATCTCAACACATTGAAAATACAAGTTATATCAAATAGACACATAAAGCTAGCTAACCATTAATAATATGAATGATGGAATACTTACTTCAAAGGAGGTGACTGAAACCTTAGCTTCTCTACAAAACTGTAAAACTGCAGGACCATACAATATTCATAATTATTGGCTCCAGTACATCACAGTGGCATAGGAATTTCTAGCAAAGCATTTTATTAGCTTTTTCTCAGACTTAAGCTTGATTCCGCCTTTAGTAATAGAAGGCATTACTTATCTACCATCCAAAGATAAAAATAGCAATGACCCTTCCAAATACAGGCCAATTACTGTTTACATGCCTTGTGCAAAGTATTCATATCTTGTATCACAAAAATCTAAAACCATTGGTACTATCAACACAGTAATATTAAAAATATGTGCTCTAAAACCTGGAATTTTTCAGAGAGAGAGAGAGAGAGAGAGAGAGAGAGAGAGAGAGAGAGAGAGAGAGAGAGAGAGAGAGAGAATTTAAACTTATCGTTTTGTTTAGCATTAAAACCATTATCATGTCTCTTAAATAGAACAAAGTATAGTTTCTAAATTAAGACTGAGGTTAACCAAAACATCTTATTAATCATTTAAAGTAAATGGATGACATCAAGCTATGTGACTCCACAAAAAACCCCCAAACCAAACCAAAACTAAACAAAAACAAACAAACAAAATACCCCAACCCACACAAGAGATCTTTCTCTAACAATATTAAAATGTTATCTGAACTTGGTAAGTGTAGAATTGCTCATATACAATAAGGAAAAATGGAACTTGAAAGCCTTCTGCTTCAATCTAGAAGTCAAGTTGAACTAATTGGCAAAAGCAATTTTCACAGATACCTTTGATTTCTTTAGGCACAGCATATTATGCCTAAAGCTATCAAGGAAAAAGCTGTGGTTGAATATATCTGGATGAATATGTCTGGTTGAATAGGTCAGGATGTCTGGCATCCTAAAATCAAATATCAATGAGAAAACATGTTTTAAAAATTAATAATACACAGCGCCAGTCTTAATAGCTACTTTCAGAAATGTAAAGTTGATCATAACAAATTTGGAAAATATCCCTTAATAAGAAGCTGTCTAACATTAATGACAGGACCTATACCTAAAGGCAGCTGTAGAAAAATTAAGTATTTCATTAGCAGTTCCTCCAACTTTCATGCCTTTCCTGGCCCTACTTTTTACTCTCAGGACTTTGCTCTAATTGCCCACCTGCCTTCCCATTCTGGGAGGTGCTTGAAAACATACTCCCCAGAAGAAACAAACCAAAAAACCAAATTTGCTTGTAAGTATTCTAATGGGGGAAAATGGAAAAAGAAAAAAAGATATTGTGATTATTTGCTCTGAAAACCTTTTATTTCAAATGGCTTTAGAAGTTGAATAAGATGAGGAAAATATATAGTTTGTGGTTCATCATGGTTATAAACAATTCTGGACAAATTATGAAACCGAACAACACACTATATCATTTCATCGCCGAACTTGAATGGACTACTGATTTTTAAAAAATGTACTTTATTACTCCCTGCAATTACATGTTAAAACAATTTTTTTTTAACATTTGAGGTTTTTTTGAAGTTTTAAATTCCAAATTCTATCCCTCCCTCCCTTCTTTTCTCCCCTCTCCTTGAGACAGTAAACAATCAGATCTAGGTTACACATGTGTAATTATGTAAACTATTTCCGTATTAGTCATTTTGTACAAGAAGACTTGAATAAAAGAAAAAAAGAAATAAAGTGAAAAATAGCATGCTTCAGTCTGTATTCAAACAATATCCGCTCTTTTTCTCGAGGAGTACAGTATACTTCATCATTAGTCCTTTGGTATTGTCTTGGATCATTGTGTGGCTGAATATATCTAAGTCATTCACAGTTCTTTATTGAACAATATTGCTGTTACTGTGTACAATGTTCTTCTGGTTCTATTCACCGCACTTTTCATCAGTTCATGTAAGTCCAGGTTTTTCTGAAATCATCTTACTTGTCATTTCTTATAGCATAGTAATATTCCATTATGATCATATACCACACTTAGTTAGCCATTCCCCAATTGATGGACATCCCTTCAATTTCCAATTCTTAGCCACCATGAAAAGAGCTGCTATAAATATTTTTGTACATATAGATCCTTTCCCCTTTTTTTTGGTGTCTTTGGGATATGGATCTTGGACTACTGATTTTTTATCTGCTTGCGATATGGAAGGATAGAAAGAACATATTTTGTAATAAGATGAAAGGATTTCTGTTTGCTTCCTCAAATTCTTTTACCACTTATTCTTTCCTTTGAGCCACACCTCTCATTCTTTAAAGGAGCATTTCTATTTTAGAACTTCTCCCAAATAACAGCTGAGGGCTATTTCTACTGGGGCTTTGGCATGAATTTGCTAACTGTGAACTAAAGGTAGCTGAATATGTTAAAATCACATCACCAGAAAAATCAGGGAAAACGTTGGGAAATTTCCAACAAATAAAAGCCTTGGTCAGGGACCTCGATACATTAACGTGGCAACATGCAGTTTTTCCATGGCTACTAGGTCCAGGAATTACCCCAAAAGCCATCAACAAAAGTGATAAAGAACTGAGGATCTAGCTTCTTTGATGTATGGAGGGGAAAAGGAGCCTTTCAGTAGTCTGCAGAGAGTTCTCTATTTATGCAATTCTGCTAGTGCTATTTAATAATTACGTAAGCATGAACTATAAGTTCATCTCTTCTTAGAGGAAAGGTAAAAGGGATGAAGGAATGCCTTCTCAGAATCCAAGTTATCCAAGACAATGAAGTATTCTTAGGAAGAAAAGAAGTGCTTTGAAAGGAAAACAGAAGAAAAAGAAACTGAAGAAGCAGTGGGAAATCCAAGCCTGTGTGAAGAGGTTGGAGGGTATAAGTGTGTGAAAATGAAAAGCAAAGGAAGAAAAAGGGCCATTCAATGCATACAGTTATTTTTTAGCCACTTCCTGAAAAGGAGGGAAGCTGGACTTTCTCGGCTATGCCTGATTCCCTCTATTAATTCTAAGTTAAGAGTGCTGACTCCCTCCCAAGATTGCCATTATTTCTACTTCAAGAACCAGTTCTCTTAATTCAGAAGAATCAGGTCAGGAAGAGCTGTTCTCTTTGTTGCTTATTCCCCCCCTTTAAAGAGTATCATTAAACCACATCATGAATTTGAGTGTAAATACTCTAAACAAGACAAACACACCGAAAGATAAATGAGTAAAACTATGAAAAGAAAAAGATTAAGCAGTGAAATGAATTCTCTCAGACTTCTAGGGTAAGACTAGGATATTGTTTAAGAAAAATTTTGCTCAAAGGTTAGAGAAAGCACAGAAAGGAATCATCCTTTAAAGGGCTCCTGGTTTAAGGGAAATTGAAGAGTAAGGAAAAAGGTCAGAGAAAGATTTGAATTAATATTCCAAGGACTAAAACTCGTATTTCCCTATAAGCAAGTCAATATTTTCTAAGGAAAGAATAGCCCAAACAGATGGAGTGCAGAGAAGCAGGAGAAGAACAAGACAGAGGGGAGACAGAAGTACATGAATATAGCATATACTTCTATATATAGCCTATAAAAGCACCCTCTATAGCATTCTTGACCTGTGGTCATCCAGAATTTGCTGGATGATTTTCGATAATGGGAAGTACACTACCTCTCAAAACATCCTTTTCCATTTGGGGATAGCACTAATTAGTTTATTTTCTCCCTTTTTACATCAAACCTAAATTTGCCTTTTTTACAACTTTTTTATCCTCAGTCCCAAATCACTTTCCTTCATCTCATCTTTCTTTTTTTTAATTGCTTTTAAAATTAACAAGCATTTATTTTCTTTCCCAGCCATGCCCTCTACCCCAATGGGAAAAAAGAAAAGAAAACCCTTGCAACAAATAAGTATAGTCAAGCAAAATCAATTCTCACATTGGCCATGACCGAAAATGTTTATGTCATTCTGCTTATTTAGTCCATTACCTCCCAGGTGGGTTCTTCATCTTCAGTCCTCTAGAATCATAAATGATTGCCCAGCCTATTTTTTTAGCTTCATCATATGCTACTATTTTTTATGCATTCATTGTTTCAGCCAAACCAAGCTATTACTCTTTCCTCAATCTTGCTTTTTCCCCGTTTCTTCCTTTGCACATAGTATCTTGTGCCTAGGGTGCTTTCCCCTCTCACCTCTTTCTATTAACATCCATCTTTCCTTCAAGGCTCTGTATAGATGCTGTTTCTTCAGTGAAGCTCATCTATTGTAATTGATCTCTCATTTCTCTAAGCTATCATGACACTTTTTTGGGAGCATTATTATATAATTAATCATATTATAATTTGCATCATTGTTATTACTGAGTTTGTCGGGTCCCTTTAATTAGCTTGTGACTTCTGTAGGCAGAATTTTGTGCTTAATTTTATTTTTGTATCTTTAACTCCCTTATTCCCAAGCATATTATAATGCACACAGCAGGCACTGAATGAATGTTTGTTGGATAACAGGTGCGTTGGCACGCTCTGGCTGTGGGGATGTTCTGTGCATTTAAGTATAGGTCTGTGCCTGCCCTGAATGTTTCTAGGCTCCACTTGATAGGCAGAACCATTAGCAAGCATCATCCCCTCCCCCTGCAAGCTTCAGGTGAATGGATAGGGGATACTCTTCTGTGGACCAGCCCTGAAGGAAGACTCAGTTTAAGCCAATTCTTCAGCTGTACAATAATCCAAATACTTTAAAGTTATGTAACACATTATGATTTACAAATCACTTTGTATACATTTTGTCTGGATCTCTTCTTGGACCTTATTGTCTTTGATTGTACCTTTTATCATAAAGATTTGTGCAAGTCTGATTTTCTTACTGGATTCTAAAGACTTTAAGGGAAGAGATTTGCTTTATTCATCTTTATATCTCAAGCTCTGGCGCTATCCTTGCATATAACGGCTGCTTAATAAATGTTTGTGGGATTAAATTAGCCTGGATTTGCTGATGGATGACTGGTCATTATCCTCTTGATAATATGCTATTTTCAAGAAAGGGCTCATAAAGCATCACTATCTTGACATAATGAGTCAAATTTTATTGCCAATGGACATTTTTTATTGTTTCATTCAAAAGAGATGGGAGAAATCTCATTTTGACAAGGGGAATGACAGCTATAAAAGCTCAGTTGTCAAGAAAGGAAATTGTATATTTTGTGTGGGAAATGGATGAATAAGGATTTGAGAGCTGAAAAAGATCTTAGCTATCATCCAGCTCAGTCTCCTCTTTTTATAGATAAGGATACTGGGGCCCTGGGAAGGAAAGTGACAAGGTTCTAGAGCAAGCTCCTGTTATAACCAGGACTAGGATCCAGATCTTTTTACCTTTTGACCAGTATACTTTCCCCTACAGCATCCCACATGTATTATCACGTGTCACACACACTCAATATGCAAAAGAATAAAGGTAAGCCGTCAGAAACCATGTGAAATGAATAATGAGGGAAATGCAAACTAAAATATCTTCCAGGTTCTACCTCATATCCATCAGACTGGCAAAAGTGAAAGAAAAAAAGGTTGTTGATTGGTCAGTACCCAGGTACACCTTGATGCACTCTTGGTGGAGTTGTGTTCTAACTCTGAAAAGCAATTTGGAACTATACCCTTTGCCCCAATCCACCAAACTACGAATACCTGTTGACCCAATGATGCTGCTAATAGACCTATGCCCTAAAGGGATCAAAGATAAATATCTTTGAAAAGTATCTTTTTTTTGTGTAGCAAAGGACTACATATAAAACATCAGCTAGGGAATGGCTGAACATCTAATATATGAATGTAATAGAATATTATTGATTCAGAAAGACCTTAGAAGGCTCACATGAACTGATTTAAGAAAGATTTAAGATCTATGATCAGTGCAATGGCCAATCAGTGTTCCCAAAGGCCAATGTTGAAACTTGCTTTCCACTTCTTGCTGTAGAAGTGATGAACTAGAAGTATAGAATGAGACATAACGTTTTCATACATGATCAATCTGTGGATTTGATTTTTTGTAACTATACTTATTTATTTTAAGGTAGGGACTATATTTGGAGAAGGGAGGGAAAGTTGCTGTAGTGATCCTAAAAAAGGGACAAATAGAATAGATGAATCATTTGAAAGTAATTAGAAGAGAGTAGACAGAAGTACAGAAGGGAATTTAGACAAACCATGCAGTGTCCGAGCTACCATGTTTAATCTGAAATATTAAAAAAAATTAAACAGCCACTCCATAGTCGTGGAGGTTCATGACTTCATGTGCAGTCCTCCTTTTCTGTTTTTCTTTGAATAGGGGAAAATTTACTTATTGACATTTGTCAAATTCATCATAATAAAAAGGAAATGAATTTTAAATTCTGCTAATTCTATCTTAGGCTCCAGAGAGAGGTAGAGTTTCTAGGAATAATAATAAATAATCATTATTATTAAGCAAGCTTTAAACTGCATCTCAGAGCCTCAGAGCTCTACAGGGCCTCTTTTTGATGGGAGGAATTATCATGAAAAGAATAAGGAGGTGACAGCCTTGCCATTCTTTGCTCTGGTCAAATCATATCTGGAGTGGAGTGTTTTGTTCTAGACACTGGTTTTTAGGAATGATATTAAAATGCTATAGAAGATCCAGAGAAAGCTGACCAGGGTGATAGATGGCCTTAAGAACATAGTATATGAGGATCAATTAAGGAAATGGGTTTGCTTAGGCTGGAGAACTCTTGGGGATAAGATAGCGACCTTCAAGAAATTGGCAGGTCCTTTGAAAGAAGGATTAGATTGTTGTGCATAGCCCCAGAGGGCAGACCTAGAAGCAGCAGTGGGTATTGCATATAGGCAAATTTAGATTTGATGTAAGGAAGAAAATCTTCACAGTTATCTAAACATGGAATGGCCTACCTCCAAAGGATCCTTCTTTCTGGTAATCTAATGGATGACCATTTGTTGATTATTTTATGTGTGTGTGTGTGTGTGTGTGTGTGTGTGTGTATGTGTGTGTATACATATATATACACACATACATATATAGTATGTGTATATATGTGTGTGTATATGTACATGTATATGTATATGCATGTGTATCTCTGTGTGTGTGTGCATTGCATCCATGTACATGTATATGTCTGTGTGTGCATGTATGTTTGTGAATATGTACAAGTTGGGGGGGATGGATTCTTATTCAGAGATGGATTGGACCGAATGACCCCCGAAGTCTCTTTGCACTCTAGATTCAGTCATTCTCCAAACACTAATTCTTTTACTTACTGAGGGACCTCTCTGAAAGTTTGTTTCCTCATCTGCCAAGTGGGGATCACACTTGTATTTTTTTGGGTTCCATGGTGAGGATTAAATGAGACAGTGTATGTTAAATATTTGAAACCAGTGTTATAGGAATTTTTTACTTCCTTTTATTATTTGGGACACAGGGCCATTCATCCTGCAAATTTTAGTTAATTTTAACCTTACCTGAATAAAACCTGTCCCATGAGAGGTGAAAATTTACTTAGACCCTTAAACATTCCTTAGATACGAAGCCAAAGCAAGAATCTCAACAGTCCCTATGCAATATGTAAATCCACCTCCTTAATCAGTCTATTTGTGTGAATCCACTAAATGTAGTTTAATCTATAATATGACTTCATTTACCCATAGAGCTAGTTTGATAAGGTTTGTTTCCTTAGGGAATGTATGAGGTTATGACTGTTTAACTAAGTGTGTTCAACTTTTATGACATTGAAGGAAGCATGGGATTATGGATCTATCTTCCCTTTATTGTCTAAGAGGAATGTGCAAAATTGCCATAGGTAAAATAATTATATCTCTTTTTTGTATTTTAAAAATTTATTGTATTTTTGATTTATGGAATAAAACAAGCATTTCTGTAACATAGTATAATAAATAAGATGATTGCACATGAACCTGCCAATCTACTATGTATAACTTGCTATTCCTTTTCATTATATCTCTATCTCTCTGACATAATTTTGCCTATAAGAAGCCTTGTCAGAGTCCTCAGAATTGTTCAGATTTTCTCTGAGGCTTGAACCTATGCTTGAGCATGCTTGAGCATTGTATTTAAATGTATATCCATATGGGCAGCAAGGTAGCTATGTGGCTCAGTGGATAGAGTGCTGGACTTAACAGTCAGGAAGACCTCAGTTCAAATATGGCCTTCAACACTTACTAGCTGTGTGACTCTGGGCAAGTCACTTAGCCCTGTTTGCCTCAGTTTCCTCTTCTGTAAAATGAACTGTAAAAGGAAATGGCAAACTACTACTCCAGTATCTTTGCCAAGAAAACCCCCCCAAAAAGGGTTCACAAAGAGTTGGACATGACTGAAAACAACTAAACAACAACAAAATGGTCATGAATGACATGTTTACTTATTACTTGTTCCCTCACTATCAGGTCTTTCTCAATATGCATGATATCCTGGAATTCTAAACTATAGGAATGAAAAATACCTCCAGGACTGATTTTTTGGGGAAGAATGAATAAGGCTCATAGCTGAGATTCTGTTAATGTATGTAGCTTCCAGTTTGGAAACTCCCTCCACGGAATCATGTCAGTAACTCATTTGCAAATTACAGTAGTAGATAGTTGGCTAGATACTGAGAGTTTCAGTGGTTGGACAAGTAGCGTGAGTCAGAAGCAGACTTTGAACCTGTGTCATCCTGACTTGAAGGCTGGCCTTCTAAGCATCACTATGCCCTGATCCTCTGGACTGCTGTGAAGTATAGCCCAATTATATAGTTGCCAACAGGAGAGATTTGAAGGCCACCTACTAAAAGAATGTCCTCAATGGCCTGCCATGGACACCCTCCCTTCCATGTCCATTGTTTTCAAGTCCATTGTGTCACTGGCCCTAAAGACAAGTCATTAAAATGCAAATATAATTACGATAAAACCACCAATATGAGAAGAGCCAGGCAAAACAGTAGCACCTAATCAGTCAGGGAGGAAAACCCACTTAATAATAATTGAAAGGTACATATGTAGTATATAAAGAAGTGCCACATATTATCAGTTGGAGCCAATTGATGAAATGGCTCTGGGCAGCTCATGGGGATTCAGAGAGAAACTTACAGTTATCTCTGGCTTCTCTTCTCAATTTTGGGAAGGCTCTTAACCATGCTGGGGTTGATGCCAGGGAAATAGGTCTCAATGGAAGCTTCTCTCTTGAAAAGCCCGGTTCTTCTCTATGTGGTGAATGGCCACCATATTTCTTCTCTATCTTGCTTCTGTGTTATCTGTGTTTCTGGGAGAGCAGGCTTACCTTGGGAATAAGTCTTAACATTGTGCCTATAGTATAGTATGTGCTTAATTAATATTATTTACCTTTTGCAAAAGGATTTTTACTGAGAAAATAGAGCAAGAACAGATATTACGAGCACCAAGGTCACATTATCCCCCTTTCTACCAAGTCAGCCTTTGGGTGTCAAACTTAACCTTGTCACTACAAAGCATTAGCCTTCCCAAATTCATTTCCCAATGCAGCATGGCTGCTAAATGAAGTTACTTCTGTGTTTACCAAAAGTGGCATCTTTGCTGAGAGAGTCAATTCATTTCTGGGCTGGAACCTGCAGGTAGCTCTTCATTGGGCTCAGCGTAATGGGCATAAAATGGGCATAATGAGGGCCTCAGGAAACTTTCCAGGTGAAATGGGGTTGCCCAAAGGGAAGAAGGTGAGCCATCCTGGCGGCCAGTGAAAACAAATTTCCCCCCACTTGGCTGAGGCTGTCCCTGAATCACTGGAATGTGACTGTATTAGTATCTTGCTGCCACTTAGAAATTATTGCACTGGTTTAATTAAGATAAAAAACAATTGTGTCAATTTTAGAGGGCTTTTTTTTAAATGAACTTCAGTTGAATAATGTATCATATCTTTTCCTAATGCTGACAAATTCTTCCCACATTCTTACAGGAGATTGCCATTGACTGATTTATATTTGGCATAAATACATATGCATTCTGATACTCTAATTTCAGGGGTACATTTCTCTTGTCACCATTGTTCCTACCAGTTTGGGATAGGATTTTGGTCCAGGTGGCATATAATGGTCATAAAAACATGAATTTTTCTGCTTTATTCAAGGCACATTCTGTTCCTGGACAGTATTTATTTGCTTCTGTTCCCCTCTATCAGAAATGCTAGAGAAATGGCAGTGGTGCCTCTAGGAAGAACTTTTCCTTCCCTCTGTGCTTAATATATATCCTAGTGAAACTCCCACTCTTTATTCTCTTTGCTGTTAAACCCCACCACACTTCACTGTAGTGGAAAGAGCTTTAGACTCAGAGTCCAGAGATGCAGGTTCAGTACTGTTTCTGACTCTTATTAACTTTATGACCATGGGCTAGTTTCTGAGTTTAAGCTTTCTTACCTGGAAAGTAGAAATAAGCCAATGGTGGCTGCATAGGCATAATTCCTGATGCTAGAGAGCCTGAATCTAGCAGATCTCTCAAGCTAGGGAGTTCTTAGCCTAAGCTGATCAGATGTGTGCACTAAGTTGGGTGTTAATGTAATGAGTTTCCAGATATGGGGAGTGGGGGGAGTTGCCAGGGTATCTAAGCAGGGGCAAATCAGCCAAGTTAGGAACTGAACTAGATCATTGGATCAGTGGACTCCTGTGTGAGTGGCCCCTGAACTTCTGGCCTAGGTGAGAGAGGGAGATCCAGTCTTAAAAAATAAATAAAATGGGCATAATGATACTTATAGTACCTTTCAGGAGGCTGTTCCCACCCCCACCCCTGCCTGCCCAGGAAAAGGCTCTATAAATCTTAAGGTGATGAAGAAATATGAGTTGTTACTTTTCTTCATAGAGAAAAGTCTGTCTGATAGGAATGAGACAATTAACCCCATATAACATGTAACATGAAGTTACTTATAGAACTGGTGAATTACCAACACCTTCTGTGTATTGTCTTCCTATTTGAAAATGACTCATTTCTAGGAAAATTTCAGTCCACAGGTCTTCGTTCCAGATACATGTAGTCCAAGACACAACTTTAGGAAGACTTACTGCTCAGCACCAACAGTCAGGCTTTTTAAGTCACTAGACAAGATTTCCCGCTGAGCAGGCTTACTTGAAATGACAGTTCCCAGTGACTTTAGTCTCATGAGAGAGGCTTTGTGACAGAGTGGAAAGAGTAGCAAGCTTGAAGCCAAAACAGTTTAGCCTCAGCTCAGTCCCAACTGGCTGTGTGATCTTGGGCACTTGCCTTCTCTCTGATCCAAAGGTTCTACAGTCACAAAATGTCACTATTTGCTGTTTTTACTTCAGGGAGTGGTTCTGAGGACCAAAGTGAGATTAAGTGTGTAAACTACAATGATTTATAAACCATTAAGGTATATTGAAATGTAAGCTGCTGTTATCATTATAATAAATGTAACCTATGGCTTAGAACTTCAACTTAGGTTTGAATTGTGGGGTTTTACGTAAAGCATTCTTTGGTGTGTGTCTCCACTCATGGTTTCCCCTGGAAATATCATAGTATAATTTTGTCTAACTCTCCAAGCCCCACAGATGCAGGACATTTTGTTTCACCTCACAGAAAAATAAGAAAACATGCAAAGTAATTATAGGAGCCCCGAAACAGTCAAGATTACTTTCACTCCCTTTACTGGTGAGTCCCATTTCTGCCGCAGAGATACTACACAATATTCCAGAGTCAAAATGGTACCCTCTGGTTGAGACTCCTCTGAAAAGGAAATATATCTCTGGTGAGATCTATGGTCCCTTAGAGTCTTATATGGCTCTTCAGACTTGTAGTATGACCCTATGATTTAGAGCTCTCCCCAAAGGGGCTAATTCTAATTGTACTTAGGGTTGCTTGAGACTCTGTGTACATAAGGAGAGTGAAAAAACTAATGTTATTCTAGCTGAATACTTAGTTATATTGAGGAAATTGAGGCATATAAGAAACATTATTTTTAAATTATTAAAAAAAACTTTTTCCATTTGCATAACATTTAGTAGTACCTACCAAAGCAATATCCAAAAGAAAAGAGGATTGGAGGTGCAGGAGAGGGGTGTAGGTGTTTAAGAAGAGACATTTTAGGTTATTACTAAGGTCTTCCAGATGGAGGCTATTCCACTTATATAAACTACCCCTTTCAGTTCGTCTGCTGCTCGCTCAAGCCCCAGATACTGGTGGTCTAAGCTGCCACCAGAGCACATTTGTGATGAAGTGACAAAAATCCAGTGTTATAACTACCAGATGGTAATGGCTAAGCAAGTTGTCATCTGATGACCCAGAAGAAGTTGTTCTCTGTCTCATTCTGTCAGTTCCCTGTGCATCATTCCCCTTCTCGTTTCTGAGACAATCATTCCTCAGGCCCAATAATTCAAGATTTCACTGTTACAGATCGGTTGCAAAGCATTCCTTTATCCATCCCATATCCCCAAATACATAAATCCTTCCCATTATTAACTCTGGGTGGGTAAAAGGCTAGCCCTTAAAGGAGACCTATATTTTATGGGGGCTTGCAACATTTTGGCTAAAAGTGGTTCAATATTTTTCAACACATTGAAAAACCCTTGGGAATGTTTGCACATCTCTCTAGTGCCATTTGCAAGAAAGTATGGCAGTTGCTATGACAACTACCCTTAAAGTAAATATGAGCTTTAAAGGTTTGCATAATCAGAAGGATGTTCTGATTCTGGGTCATAAATATCTACTTTTTAACATAAGCTACCTAAACATATGTAAGTATGGAGAGTTCTTCATATGGAACAGTGGGGAGGTGCTGAGGGTCACCACCAAGGAACTGAAGGGAGTGATGCAAAGCCATTTGTTTTTTTTTTTTCCCCATGGTACCCAGATAAAGGCCACAACCACCACTGTTTTCTGAGCCTGCCATGGTTTGCAGCTGCTCCTTTTCCACAGCTATATTAGATCAGAGCTGCCTGGAAGGTTTAGTTAATCTGGATAATCACTCTAGACTCTATAGTTTGGGGAGGGGGGGTCACATAATATTAGCACCTGAGCAATGAATAAAGTAGGGAACCAGTAGAGCAGAAAGTAGATGCAACAATTAGTGCTAAAAATAGATATTATAAAAGGCAATTAAAACTTAAAACTACAGTAAAACTTTATTGGAGAGAGATTGAGCGCATATATTGAGCAATTAATATATGCCAGGCCTAAGCTAAGTGAGATTAAAAAAAAAAACAACAAGACAGTAGCTACCCTCAAAAAAGCTTACATTCTAATGATGCTGTCCAGTCATTTCAGTCCTGTCCGACTCTTCGTGACTCTATTTGGAGTTTTCTTGGCAAAGATACTAGAGTGATTTGCCATTTCCTTCTCCAGCTCATTTTATAGATGAGGAACTGAGGCAAACAGGGCTAGGTGACTTGCCCATAGTCACAAATAGTAAGCAATCTGAGACTGGATTTAAACTCATGAAAATGTCTTCCTGATTCCCAGCCTAGGGCTGTATCCACTATGCCATCTACCTGCCCTACATTCTAATGGGGTGGAGGGAACAATATATAAAGGGGATATGGAAAGGGAGGCATTCCAGTGGGGGGGACAAGGCAGCTGGTGAGCAATTGAGAAAATCTCAAGAGTGTAGTTTTGAGTGAAGTAAGACTTGACTCTGGCACCTCTTGAAATAGCGGTACATACAGACAGATTACTAATCCAGAGAATTGGGTTTTAGGGCAGAGGTTCTTCCAGGATGGAAAGCTTTCTCTAGGTTGGTGAAGAGGAGTTGATGAAAAAGAAGTCTGTTTTTAGCGTAAGTGATTGGATCTGTCCCCTTCTCAACTGAGGCACTGCCAAATGCTAACATTACAGGACTCTCTTCTCCCTGCCAGACTGTGGAGTCTGGAGTGATGATCTAGATTCATTAGACCTTCAGGACAGCTTCAATCTGCTACCACAATGGTACTGTTATTTCAGCTCAATCTGATTGTACATTCCTTGAGACCAGGAACTTTGTTTCCCCTTGTTTTGAATCACCATGAAAGACACAAAACAGGTGATCAGGGACACTTGTTGATTGATGAAATATAACACACCTCCCCACCAAAAAACCCCAAACCTTTGCCCAGAAAGGGCAGCCTTATCCCTGTTTTCTATGAAATAGCTTGCTGTGTGTGGCACTGCTGATTCTCAGCACCCTCCATCTAGGCTGGCATGCTTTAGTGTGTTCTGAAAGCTCTTCCATTTGCTACTCTGTCTGTAGTCACCCAGCCTCAGCTCATTAGAAAATAGCAGACTCCTATTAGGAGAGTCTGTAAGCCTGAATTTTACTCCAATGGAAGAAATGTGTTTTCTTTTTCTGATAACCACTGAGCATGCTTCATATTTCATCATACTGTTCATCCTATCCATGTTGCCATCTACATTACCACTACATATATACCCATCTCTATCCCTTACCCGTCAAGTAATCAATCAATATTACCACCCTACTCTACTACCGTTGTTCTTCGAAAGGGCACATCAATTGACAGACCACATGTCCTGTGGAAGAACTCACCATCTGTGTGACTCCCCAAACACTCCTTGTTTACTACTCCTGTAAATGTGTTGTTTTCCCCTATTCCAATGTAAATTCCATTGGCATGCAATAGAGCACGGACACACCTGGTTCTACGCATGCTTATAATAAATTCCTTTGTGGAGGGCCTATTGCACTTTAGTATTTGTATCACCAGTATTTAGCATAGTGCCTAGCACACAGTAAGTTCTCAATAGAGGTTTTTTTTCATTCATTCATCAAACATCAAACAGTGGAACTGAGTATTCTTTGTGTTTTTCAGCCCTTGTGTGATTGCAAAGATGTGATCTTGCTATGGAAGATCATTTTTTAAAAACATGCCTGTTCTTTTCATACATTTTCATGAAGGATACACTTCATACAAGCATAAGCCATTTTCATTTTTAAAAATCACAAAGACGACAAAGTAGACGTATGGGCCAATAATTATTGATGCCTTTGTAATCACTCTTTTTTTCTGATATTAAGAGCATCCTTGATTTTTTTCAGTAGTTCAATATCTTCCCCCTTTTCAAATGTCCTGAGATTTGATCCTTCATCACCATCAAAATTGTTTTATCTCTAGCACAGATTTCTTCTGTGTATACTTTGTCTTATTCAGCTGTTATCTCCCTCTTTTTCTTCTTTCGTTCTGATTTTACTGCCTCATATAGCACATCGGGGGTTGAGGTGTTGAGTCCAAATGTGATGTTTTCCTTGGTGCTGATGAAGAAAATAGTTTGTTAAGAAATGCCAACAGATCTGCTCCTTTTTCATCTGTTTGTTGTCCTTCCATTTTCATCTCTAAATGTTCTTGCAATGATCTGTATTAATTCAGTCTTATGCCTGACTTCCTCCCAGAACATTCTACTCTCCTCTGACTGTTTTATTAGCAATATTGATCATAATTTTCAATCGTTCTTTTCCATAATGTTTTTCAAATAAGCTTACATTCCAATCTGGTGTATCTCTTGGCTGCTTTGAGACTCTGCACCTGATAAGGAGATTCAGAAGTGGCCAGTTGAGAAAGTCTCTAAGCTCTTTTGACCTGTCTAGGATATTTATGTTGTATCTTTTTAGCTTCCATAGGCAATGGCTTTAATCCCTGTTGATGTTATTTCCTTGATCCATTTTCCAGTTTTTGGCATCAATAACTTTCTTGGATAGGTCCGATTGGAGCTGTTTTAAATGTGGGCCAAATCTCCTCCTTATCATTTGCCTTTCTTTTAAGTTAGTATTAACTTTTTCTTTTTTTGCCTTTTGACAAGCAAATATTTAATCTCATTCAACATGAAGAGCTGATTTGGAAGTGAGTCCCATATTAATTGTGATGCATTTCCTTTCAGATAATTTATCATCAATTACTTTTTTATGTTATCCATAGCATCAGAGATTTAGATCTGGAACAGACCTTGGAGCAGCTCCTGCATTTTACAAATAAGGAAACTGAGGCAAAGGAGGTTAAGTGAATTGATGAGGGTCATGTAGCTAATAAGTATCTGAGGTAGAATTTGAACCTAGGCTTCCCTGATGCCAAGTTTAATACCCTATTCACTAGGCTAATTCTCAAATAAAGTATTAATGATATATAGACAAGAGATTGGTATAATCTACAAGCCTTTTGGCTTTTTCATTATTAGCTCTAAACCATACATATTTTAATAGCTATTGATGCCTTTCTCTATATATTTTTAAAAATATCCCTGTATTCTGAATCTGTAGTGTATCACCTCAGAGATATATTCGTTGAATCATTCCAACACACACACACACACACACACACACACACACACACACACACACACACATTAACCCCAATCACTCTGCTAGATTGAAAAGACTAGACTATTATTTATGGTGACTCACTGAGTTCTTCACTGAGTTCTTTTTGGAATTTCTCTACGTTTTCATCTCCTACAATAGATAATAGCATAAAAACTGCAATTACCTTCATGGTAGTTTTGTTTGTTTGTTTGCTTAAGCTCATAATGAGCTCTGCAAAGTGAGATAAACAAGAATCCCATAAAATGATGTATTTTGTTATTTTTAGGTGAGTTATTAAATGTTAATAACTTTATTCCCTTCTCCAAGGATAAATTGAGAATCATACTTCTATTTAGCTGCAAATTCCTTCTACCTGAGGGTAAGATCCCTGAGGGGCCATGTAATGACTTGGAAAACCCATATGTTACCATTATATACCTTCTATTATATTTTTTATTTATTTTGTTAAGTATTTCTCACATTTATTTTAATCTGGTTCTAGATGCAGTTAGTACTGTTTCTGGCTGCAGTAATGCTAGTGACAAGGAGAAATTTGACACCTCTGTTCCACACAAAATTGTGTGTATTCAACCTTTATTTGCCCATTTCAGATTAAGAGTGAGCCCACTCCACCCATGTTTTTACATTTTTTGTTTAATGCTTCCCAATTATGAGAAATAGCAAGTTCTGTTCTCTTCTTCCTTTTTTCTACACAAGTGTTTTCCTTTTACCCTTCCTTCTCTTCCCCTTCTTCAAACCCTCAGAAGGAAATCAATCCATCCTCAGGTCATTTATCTTTCTTATTTAATTCCTTCAATACCCTTTGGAGACATTAAGGTTCTGAAAGGGCCCTTGTTCCCTCACCCCCTATTAGAATGTTAGTACTGCATAGTCACATAGCTACTTCTTTTTAAAAATAGTGCAACTTATTTTTTGTTATATTTTAAGTTCTGAACTATCACTGTCCCTCCCTCCCACCTCACGTTAGAGAAGACTACTACTTGGCACAGATTATATCTACATCTATCTATCTATCTATCTATCTATCTATCTACCTATCTAAAACCATACCATGCATACTTCTCTAGAAGTGGATAGCATCTCCCTTCATTGGTCATTTGGAGTTGATTGGAGTATTTATAATACTCAGAATAGCTTAGTCATTCACAGTTATTCTCTGAATAATATTGCCGTTACTGTATATAACATTCTCTTGGTTCTGCTCCCTTCACTCTTCATTATTTCATGGAAGTCTTTCCATATTTTTTCTAACATCAACCTGTTCATCATTTCTTATAGCACAGTAGTATTCCATTACAGTGATTTACCATAACCTGTTTAGCCATTCCTCGATTGATGGGTATCCCCTCAGTTTCTAGTCCTTTGCCACGACAAAGAGAGATTCTAAAAATATTTTAGAACATAAGGTTCTTTTCCATTTTCCCTTATCCCCTTGGGAAACAGACTTAATGGTGGTATTGTTGAGTCAGAAGGTATACACAGTTTTATAACTCTTTGGCCATGATTCCAAATTACTCTCCAAAATGATTGGCTCACTTCACAAGTTCCACTAACAGCTATGTATTAGTGTCCCACTTTTTCCATATCCCTTCCTACATTTATCATTTCTCCCTTCTAGCATTGTAGCCAATCTGATAGGTGTGAAATGATATCTCAAAGTTATTTTAATTTGTATTTCTCTATTCAATAATGATTTAGAGTATATTTTCATATGATTTTATATAGTCTGTATTTCTTCATCCAAAAACTGTGTTCCTATCCTTTGACCACATATGGATACTTCCAATTGCCAAATAAACCTACCTTTCTAGGTTTCTCTGGACTCTTTTATTACTATTTTAAAGTTCTCACTGACCTCTGATCTCTTAATTAAAAATTCCTAAAAGTTCTTTATTCCATTAAAGGTCCATTCCCTCACCCATTACCTTACCCCATATGATTATGCTCAGTTTTGTAGGGTGAGTCATTCTTTGTTGTAAGCCTATGTCTTTTGCCTTACAGAAAGTTGTAGTCAAAGATCTCCCCTCATTTAGAGTGGAAGCTGCCAGTGCCTCGGTACCTGAACCAATTCTTTTTGAATGATTGCAGTATTTTTTTCTTCAACACAGGAGCTTAGATTTTGGTTGCAGCATTCCTGGGACTTTCTTTCAGGTGGTGATTGCTAGGTTCTTGCTTTAGTTTGTTCCCTTGTTCTAATAAATCTGACCAATTTCCCTTTGTGGTTTCTTGAAGTATAGTGTTCAGGATTTTTTTTAATCATGCTTTTCAATGAGTCAGTAAACAAACATTTATTAAGTGTTTACTATATGGCAGGCACTGTCATAAGTTCTGGGGATACAAAGAAAGGGAAAAAAAATACTGTCTCTGCCCTCAGAGAACTCATATTTTCATGGGACAGTCAACAAGCAAACAACTACATGCATACAAAATTTATGTAAGGTAAATTGGAGGTAATATCAGAGGGAAGGAATTAGCAGTTCTGGGTTGGGGAAGGAAAGGACAGGGAACAACAAAGATCTCATGCCTCAAGTTGAATTTGAGCTGAACCATGAAGGAAACTGAGGGATCCAGAAGGCAGATGTCAACAGAGAGAGAACAATCTAGGTATGGGAGATAGCCAGTGAAAAAGCACAAATGGAATGTCTATGTTGCTGGATCATAGAGTATGTAGAGTAGAAAATAAAGTGTAAGAAGACTAGAAAGGTAGGGAGGGATCAGGTTATGAAGGACTTTAAAAAACAAACAGAATTTCTGTATTTGATCTTTGAGATAATAGGGAATATTATGATTCTTAAATGATTTATTCCTGACATCTTTCAGGTCAGTTTTTTAAAAATGTCAGATATCATACATTTCCTCCTATCTTTTCAGTCTTATGGTTTTGTTCCATTATTTCTTGCTGTGTCATGGAGTCATAAATTTCTATTTGGTCTATTCTAGTTTTCAGAGAGTCTGTTTCTTGGGTAAGAATACTACTTTCTATTTTAAGCTATTTTCCTTCTGATTCTTTACCTTTTTTTCTTTTGCTTTATTTCTTCTAGGTATTCAAGTAGTCCTTGGGAAAACTCAATTTTTTTCTTTGAGTTTTTGCTTGCATTTATTACAGTTGCTCCTTTTTGGGGTAAGGGATCTTTATACGTATAATAATTTTTATATCACTTCATGCTTTCTTTGATTCAATAAACATTTATTAAGTGCCCACTGTGTGCCAGGCACCATGCTAAGTGCAGATTCACTCATTTCTCTTGAACAGAGCTGTTGTTCAAGGGCTAGGCTCTACTCCTATTGTGATTTTGCATAGGGTAGTAACCCTGCTTTGTCTTACTCCAGATCTTCTGAGTTCCCTGTCCTTACCACCACTTTCCAGAGTTAAATTTCCTTGGATTCTTGAGGTTGAGAATGATGGAACTTCAGTACCCTTTTGGACAACTCAGGACAAAGTGGTAGGGACCTCAGAATCCCTGAGCCTTGTGTTTTCCCCTTCTGACTACTACCTTGAAAGATGGCTGTTAGTACTGCTTGTCACTTCCAAGGTCTCCACCCTGAGACTTTCTAACTACTCTGGGGCTTTCTGACTACTTCGAAGTTTTGTTGGGGAAGCTGCCACTGTTGTTGCCTCTGGACACAGCATCTTGCAAGTTGCCTATATCCCTGGGCTTTTTCTGTCTGTTCATGCTGGGAGGCCACCTTCCACTGATGTTGGCTTTGCTGGTAAGCCCCCTTTCCTATTGCCTGTGGGCTTCTGATTGACGTTTTATGCAGTTCTGTTGTAGAAGCAGTAATTTACTGTAGTTTCTCATTGGATTCCTTAAAAAAAATCACATTTAATTTTAATTTTTTTCTCACATTTAAAAAATTTTTAACTTTTGTTTTTTAAAAATTTGAGTTCCAAATTCTCTCCCTTATTTCCTCCTTCCCCTCGCTGCTCCTTGAGAAGGCAAGCAATCTGATATAGACTGAACATGTGCAGTCACATAAAACATTTCCATATTAGCCATGTTGCAGAAGAAAACACAGACTAAAAAACCGAAGAATAACAATGTAAAAAAAAGTATGTTTCAGTCTGTATTCCGATTCCATCAGTTCTTTCTCTGGAGGTGGATAGCATTTTTCATTGTAAGTCCTTTGGAATTGTCTTGGATCATTGTATTGCTGATAATAATGTCTTTCACAGTTGATCATCGTACAATATTGCTATTACTGTGTACGATGTTCTTCTGATTCTGCTTATTTCACTTTGCATCAGTTCATGTAAGTCTTCCCAGATTTTTCTGAAAGCATCCTAGTCATCATTTCTTATAACACAATAATATTCCATCATAATCATATACCCTAATTTATTCAGCCTTTCTTCAATTTATGAATATCCCCTTGATTGCCAGTTCTTTGCCACCGCAAAAAGAGCTGCTATAAATATTTTTGTACATATAGGTCCTTTCCCTTTTTCTTTGATTTCTTTGGGATACAGACCTAGTAGTGATATTTCTGTGTCAAAAGGTATGTACTATTTTGTAGCCCTTTGGGCACAGTGACAAATTACTCTGCTCATTGGATTTCTTGACAATTATCTGGTCTGGTGTAAACTTGACACCAAAGTGTTTTATAAAGTAGGTTATGTGGGAACTAGGAGGTCTGTATCTTTTTCATGACAACTTCATTGTATGGAAGTCTGTGTTCTTTTAATGTTACTTGGCTATTTGCTTCTCTTTTGCCAGATTTACCTTCAGTTTAGTATTTTTATGTTTCAAATGACTTCTTTGGAAAAACTGGCTACCATGTATTCAATTTTTTAAAAACTCTAATCTGCTAAGCATTTCTGCTTTAAAAGCTACACATTCTGACCTTTGTTCCTTTCTATTATCTTCTCATATAGATTTCACTTCACTTTTGTATTATTCTGGAAATTCTTCTTGTTCCATGCCTTGTAGTAGTTGTTAAGAGAACATTATACTCACTTTGAGGGTTTAGTACCTTTTTTCTAGTTTTAGCATCTTCTCTGTTGATTTGTCTTTGGATGTTTTAAGTTTTTAATTGAATTTTCTTCTTGAAATCTTTGGCGTTTCAACTTCTTCTACCATAATTGCCTCCATCATTTCCTTTCTGAAGTTCTACCACTTTGATGCTGGGCACATCCTCATTGCTAGAATACAAAACTGCCTAAGGCTCCTTCCATGTTGAGAGATTCATCTTTCACAAGCTTCAGTCTCTGCCCTAAGTAGGTTCAGTGGGGATAAGACTAGTCCCAGCTGAGTTTTAGTTCCTTTCCATTCAGGCCAGGTACAGCCACTCACCCTTTCTCCTTGCAGCATTTTCGTCCCTGGATCTTATCCATCCCTTTTCTGAAATGAGCTGAATCAAGATTTGCTAATTTTTTCAGGATTGGAGGGGAGTCAAGAGGGTATTTCTAGGCTCAATCCCTATAGCTGAGCAAGACCCTATATAGAGGCCACTCAAGGCAGAAGACAGCTCAGTTCCCAACCCTCTTCCTTTGGTTCCTAGACATAATGTCCCTTGGACAGGGTGGAGTGACTAGACCAGAAACATGAAGGCTAGTGGTAGAGGGGTACTGAATGAGGATTAGCAGTGTTCAGTTTTAAATCACAGTTTTAAATCTTAGCAGGATTCTCTCCATCTTATCCTGTGGAATCCTTATCTTTGTTCATCAGCTGGTATATAATTCCTTTTTGGTATGATTTTTTAAAAAAAGAATTATTAGGGACCAGAGAAAATGTGTAGTCATCTTGCAAGTCATGTGACTGGGAAGGTTCAGGCTGTTGGTAATGGGCAAAATATAACCAAATGAAATTTAATAGAGATAAATGTCAAGTCTTATATTTGGGTCCAAAAATTTAACCTTACAACCACAGGATGGCAGAGCTTTGATAATTAGACAACAGTTCCAGTGAAAAAGATCTAAGGCTTTTAGTGAATTCTATGCTTAATATGAGCCAATACTGTGATATGAAAGACAGAAGAGTTCATTCAGTTTTAGGTTGCCTTAATGGAGATTTGGGTGCAGAGCAATGTAGTTGCTAATCTTGTGCTCTACCTTGATAAAAAAAAAAAAACATTGGAAGTACTGCATTTGGTTCTGGGGTTCACGTTTTATGAAGGGCATTAAAAAACTGAAGCAAATTCAGAGAAAGATGACTAAGAGGGTGACGGGACTTGAAACCATGCCTACCAAGTGTGAGTTGAAGAAACTGGGCATGTCCAGCCTCCAGAATTTTTTTTTTTTTAAAAAAGACTCAGAGTATGGCATGATTGCTATATTCAAAAATTTGAAGTGCTGTTCTGTGGAAAAGAAATTAGACTTAGTCTGCTTATCACAGAAGGCAGAAGTAAGAACAATGATATAAAATGCAGAGAAGCAGATTTTGGCTCAGTATCATGAGGGGAAAAAAAATCCAAGACTTTTTAACAATTAGAATTATCCCAAAGTACCAAGGGTTGCCTTAGAGGGTAGTGGATCCCTTATCACTGGTGGCTTTAATGAAAAGCTGGAAAAGATCTTATAAGGGGTGCTATAGAGGGAGTCATCAAGTACAGTTTGGAGAGGTCTATTTTCAACCTCAAGGATGCTGTATATGCTGACTCCTCCCTTATTTATCAGAATAGAATATATTCCTCGCTCTGAAGAAATAAAACAGATATAGCTAGGAATCATCCATTCCTTGCTCTAATAAAATACAATGTTAGAAGTAAGAAAGACTAGATCTGTACCACACATTTCTTGTTTTTCCCTGTCATCCATGGGCCAAAGCACTAATACTAGCCCCTCGCAAACTCATTGAGTTCATGTGTGGGTAGCATTTATTAGTAAATATATCCAATGTGAATGGAACTACAATCCCAGTGTGAAACTGGAGACATATAAAATTAAGCTGAATCTAATTCAGAGATTCCTAACCTTTTTTGTGTGATGGACCTCTTTGGCAGTTTGCTAAAGCCTATGGACCTCTTTCCAGAATAATGTTTGTTACCTCTTTCATAATTGAAAGAAATGCTAAATTTCTCTTAGAGATTAATGAAAATAAAGATGTATTTTTTTCTCTATTCAGGTTCATGGGCCCCTGAAGTCTGTGACCTCCTGGTCTTGATACTCAATAATTACCTTGCTATAGAAATCTAGGGAAACAATAGCACATAATTAGCAAGAAGCATCGAATTAGAACCAAAAAGGAAATAACAAAAACCATTAGAAACATTCTCAGTAACTCAGTCCCAAATGAGTCCAGTTCTACTCTCTTTTTCCTAAGTAAGGTCTCAGGATAAACCCAGTTCCTTCAGCCTTAAGGTAGATACACACAGGTTTCTACTAGTATGCCAAGAAAAACCACATGACATCTTGGCAGCTTTGAATACTCCCACATCATAACTTTTGGTCTGTAGTTCTCCAGTTTCTCTACACCGCTGTCAGACCTCAGCAATATCTGGGGCTTAGCTAAGATATCATTTCATAATTCATCCAGATACCTGCTTGTCTACTCAACTCTTGGCACCATTTTCTGGAAGGACTCAGGACCCTTTTCCAAGGATCTGCCTCCGGATTCCAAATCCCTAGTCTCCTTGGCATGATGATATTCTCTGATTACCATTTCAGCATCCTGTGGAAATTAGGATTTTTGTGCCCTATTTTCATTAGGCTTGATTCTCGGGGACTGAGACCACATGGGAAATATATTTCCTAACTCATAGGGTAACTAAGATCCAGATAGGGAAAATAACTTTCTCAGGGTGACCCTGTTAATTAATGGCAAAGGTGAGATAAGAACCCAAGTCTCCTGCCTTCTATATCATCGTTGCTTCCACTGTATGTAAGAACTCAAATCTCTTTGCTCCTGTAATCCACATGGCCTCTCCAATTTGACAGAAACTAAAGCCCTCATAATTAACCCTTTGACATTAGGAGTAGTGAGGTAAAGCGTAAAGAATCCTGGAATTGAAGTCAGTGGATCTAGGCACGTGTGACCTTGGGCAAGTCATTAGTCATCTCTGGGTCTCTAAAATAAGGATATTGAATTAGATGATCTCTAAGGTCCCTCCCAACCCTAAATCTGTAATGTTATCAATTTTCTGAACTGTAACATTAGATTAGAAAGTAATATTATAATAAGCTTAAGAATATCTATGATTTATAAGCAGATCTCCAAACTGGTAAAGTTTGTATATAAGCTATGCCAAACTTTTCAGTGTCACTGTAGTTGCTGTGTTTAAAGAAAAAAATGACGTGCTTGGAAGTTAAAATTGCAACTATACATACAATCTGCTTGCAATTTCATGTTCTTTCCAAATTGCCATGATGCGTATTTCTGGAAATCCTCGAATCTCAATATAGAAGCTTGTTTTTCCTTCTTTCAGTCCTCCTTAGCATTCTGACCTTGCTCTGAATGAAACTGTATCTTCTGAACAAAAGATAGTAAGAGCACAGTCCTATTCTGCTTGTCTTCTTAGGCCCATTCAGCTTTACAGTTTTATTTTTATCACATTGTATTTTAAGGAAGAGGGTGCTGTTTTCATTTCCTCATGTAAACATCCCCATCCTTTTGTCAGTTCATGGGACATACGTACTGAATAAGAATGCCTTTCTAATGCAAAGGGGAAAAAAAGCCAGGTTAAAAAATGAAAGGAAAATGCTGTTCAGTTGTTTCTGACTCTTCATGACCCCATTTGGGGTTTTCTTGGCAAAGAAATTTGAGTGGTTTGTCATTTCCTTCTCCAACTTATTTTACAGATGAGGAAACTGAGGCAAACAGGGTCAAGTGACTTTCATAGGGTCTGTCTGAGACCATATTTGAACTTGGGAAGATGAGTCTTCCTGACTCCATGCCTACTAGCATGCTATTCATTGCACCATGTAGCTGCCCCAGGGAAATAGCCAGTCATTTAGAACATGGAGCCAGGTTTTTGTGAGAACAAGGGCCTTGTCTCTCCATTGTTTCAGGGCAGGAGATAACCACAATGGTAATGGCTAGGTATTAGAGTTGGTGTGAGGAGAGTACTTGTGTTAAGGTATGTTCCCAAAGCATGGAGAGCATTCATTTGTCCTCAGGGCAATAGAAAGCTTTTCCAATATTACTCAGAATCATCTTACATTCTTTCCCATTAATCTATACCCAAATCAGATGAGACTGTTTACTGTCTCCCATGCATGTCCTGTGGCTTCTCATTTCTGTTCCTCTGTCTATATAAAGTTCCCTATGTTTTTAACACCCTCCACACATGCCCATTTCCACTTGTTCAAATTCTACCCAGCCTTTAATATCCAGCTTACATGTAGCCTCCTTCATGAAGAATGTCATCATCTCCAGATGTGAGGTTGTTTCTTTCCTTGAGCCTCACAAAACATTTTGCATTTCTTTTATGAACTTATTATTTTCTACTTTGTGTTTCAATTATATGTGTTGTGTCCTCCTTATTAGATTCTAAGGGCAAGGACCATCTTCCCCCACAGTCTGGTACATTGCCCTGTTCTTAACAGATGTTTCATAAATATTTGTAGAATTGAACAAAGCTTCACAGTAGTGTTTTTTTAATGAGCAAGAATAGTATCGACTTATAATCTCAAGTATCATCTGCTGTTCATTCATAGAAGCAACATGATGGACTTGGACTCAAGAAAATCGGGGTCAAATCTTGCTGCCAGTGATGAGGTGGCCTTGGGCAAGTTCTTTAATCTCTTTGCATTTCAGTTTCCTCATCTATAGAAAGGAAATAAGAATAACTATAGTATCTACCACACAGGCTTAGCACCACAGAATTGCCACTTTTGAATTGTGGTATTAGAGAAGACTTTTGAGAATCCCTTGGAAAGCAAGGAGATGAAATCAGTCAATACTTAAAGAAACTAATTCAGACTATTCACTGGGAGGTGAAATATTGAAGCTGAAGCTTAACTACTTTGGCCACATGATAAGAAGGCAAGACTCATTAGAAAAGACTCTGACGTTGGGAAAGACTGAGGGCAAAAGAAGAAGGAGACAGCAGAGGATGAGATAGATAATGTCACGGAAGCAATGAACGTGAGCTTGGATAGACTTTGGGAGGTAGTGGAGGATAGAAGGACATAGCATGCTATGGGCCAGGGGGTCACAAAGAGTTGGATACAATGGAGTGAGTGAATAACACCCACCACACAGGGTTATCATGAGACTACAATGAAGTAGTGCATAAAAAGTAATTTAAATCTTTAAGACACTGTGTGTTAGTTATTATTAATTTAATTAATAACCATTTATCAACCACTTTGCATGAGGAAGGTATCAACCGATCTTTAAGCAACAGCATCCTGTGTGACCTTGGACAAGTCATTTAACCCCATTGCCTAGCCAAAAAACCCCTCAAAAAACCCCCAATAACACCTTTTTGACTCTGTTCTAATTAGCAGGAAGACTTGAAGAATATTCTGACCACTGCAAATGTGTGAAGGTGGATTGACCACTGACCAACATACACCAAATTAGCATTCTAACCATTTCCAAAGGGAAAAGCAAAGCCCTTATAAACAAGTCCACATACATTTTTTGAAGAATGAAGACATCTGTAAAAGGTTCTATAACAGGGAATCCCAGCTACAACTATTAGCAATATGGGGATAACCTTCAAAAATACCATTTACCAAAGTTACAAGCAAAATATGGGGACTATAATCCAATATCTCTGGAAGAATTTAGATTATAATGGCTCCAAAACCAAGAGAACATGTACAGCAAGGCTCTCTTCGTTCTACCCAATACGTTCTCACGAAACAAAGCATTTTGTCTAGAACCCAGTGTTGTGACGAGCCAATTAAGTTAGAAAATAAAGTCCACAGAGAGTTCAAGGTCCTGGGACATTTATACTATATAGCCTCCAAGCAGGTAGGTCTTAATTTCTCCATGTTTTAGTAATGGCTTCATGAATTGTCACGAACCAAAAACAAACAACAACAAAACATTCAGATTCAGAATCTCAGAAACTCTGGAGAAGGCAGGACCTCAGAAAGAATCCAGTCCAACTCATATTTGAATAATAACTGCTATAGCATTCCCTTCCTTGGAAGACTTCCAGTGTTTGGGGAACTCAGTACCTCCAGAAGCAACCCTATTGGTCAACTTTTGGGTGATGAGCTTCTTTAAAGATAGTCGGATTGTTCCACAGACAATGGTTTTTCTGAAGAGCAGTACACAAGTCCTTTCCAGCTTTATGAGCTCATGCTCCCCTGGCATAGGATGGCATCTTTATGCCATGATGAGGTAATCAGATTAGAAGTATTAAAAGCACAGTTGGCAAGGGTCTGAGAAGGGAAAGTGCATGTCTATTTAGAAAACACTCATCCAAATTGTTGTACACCATGTCATTATATATTAGTTAAAAGGAAACAGGTCATGACAAAGTATCCTTTCAGATTAATGCATGCATATGTAGGTAATATTTATGAACATATGTTTATAGGAGTAATCCTCAATATATAGCTTCTTAGGGTATCATTGAACATTTTAGCTCTCTACTTCTTGGCTGTCTGCTCATCCTTCTTGTGGGTATTGCACTGGATACAAGAGAAGCAGAAAGTTCAGTCCTCAAGGAATTGACCATTTGAGAGAACCAGTAACTATTCTATCTACTAATACAATGTATTTTTTTAAAAGGGGGGAATTGAATTTAATCCAAATAACAGTTTAAATACCTGGTTCAATAGAATAACCGATTTTAGGGGACTTTGAAGACCATCTAGTTCAGCTCAATCACTTTACAGATGAAGAAACTGGGGCATAGAGATAGGACATTCACTAGGACTCGATCCCAGCTCTTTTAATTTCCAGGTCAGTGTTCTGTCCATTGAAATACTTTTTCCACTGCCTCCTTTTGCTAAACAGTTTTCACAGTCATTCATTCATTCACTCATACATACATGCATGCATGCATTCATTCATCTACTCACTTGTCAATATTTATTAAATTTCTATTGAGTGCAGTGAACTCTATGAGTTGTTAAGAAAGATACAAGGATAAATAAGACATTTCCCCTGGTTTCATGGAACTTGCTAGCAGAAAGATAAGGCATATGCAATAGTGAAGAATAGAATGTGATAAAGGAGGCACTGGGGCAGCTGGGAAGTGCAGTGGTTGTAGTGCTAGGTCTGAAGTCAGTAAGACTCATCTTCCTGAGTTAAAATCTGGCCTCAGATATTTACTAGATGTGTGACCCTGGACAAGTCACTTCACTCTGCTTGGCTGCAAAAGGAACTGGAGGGGAAGCTAGGTGGCACAGTGGATAGAGCTCTGGCCTTGGAGTCAGGAGGTCCTGAGTTCAAATCTGGCTTCAGACACTTGACACTTACTAGCTGTATGACCCTAGGCAAGTCACTTAACCCCTATTGCCTCACCAAAAAGCAAAAGCAAAAACAAAAACAATAAAATTAACTGGAAAGGAAAATGGGAAACTGCTCTAGTATCTTTGCCAAGAAAACCCCAAATGAGGTCATGAAGAGTGAGACATGACTGAAATAACTGAACAACAACAAAAGGGAGGCATTCATATTAAAAATATTTGGAAGCACAAATGGACATTACTTGCTTGGGAGACATCTGGTAGGATAGGAGATATTTGTTATCATGGAAGGCTTCACAGAAGAAGTGCCTTTTTATCTGGAAAGAGTGAGAATATAAGACTAGAAAGACAGGTTGTGACCAGATTATAGGAGACGTTGGATCCGAGACCAAGAAATTTTTATTTTATTCAGTGGACAGTAGGGAACCACTAAAAGTTTTTGAGCAGAAGAGTCAGATGTGGCCTGAGTTATAACATAATCTTTTGTGATATGAAGTGATATGATATGATGCTATGATATGAAGGATGGCTTGGAGAAGGGATGGATTAGAGATGGTGAGACATATCAGTTGACTATGCTAGGCTTGATCTATCAATCACATGGAAAAGGGGAGAAGAATTATGAAATATTATGGAAAAGGAAGCAATAAATAACCAACATTTGAATTTAGCTATTGCTCCCAGTCTCCCACAACTGGTTAATCCTTATACACAAGTTGTGTGCCTTGGCATTGTGTGACGACATCTATTATTGCAGCACAATATGTTTCGGAACTTCCCAAGGCAATTTTTCACTGAAGAAGCATATCAAAGTGATGCTGAGGGATGGGAAAGGAATAATGAAAAAGAAGGTGTGGGGAAGAGAGAGAGAGAGAGAGAGAGAGAGAGAGAGAGAGAGAGAGAGAGAGAGAGAGAGAGAGGAGAGAGATGGGGAGAAGGGAGGGAAGGAGGACACTATAGGATCAAATCATAACTTTAACAACTATTTAGTTGACAAAATTTCATTCAAAATTGAATCCATATTAGAGAGCTTTAATTAAACTTTGCTCCTTTCTTCTGACCTGAAGCCAGGTGGTTGCTTTCAGATAACAGGAAACTGACCCAGTCAGTTCTATGAAAGGGACAGTCATTCCCCAGGAGTTAGAAGACATGTCAAAAACATAATTAGCACTCTAACCAGTACTGAACAGAATCCCCTCCCCACCCCAGAAAAAAATAAAACTACAATGGTTGGCCTGTGAGAGGAATTCCAGCTATTAATATGAGAAATATAAATCATCTCACCAGCTGTATAACTCAAGCCTCAAGAGAAAGTCTTTTTTAACGTTGAGGAGCAGGCTAAAGTTTCACAGAAGCTATTTCTAAACACTTCCTCTGACTTCAGCACTATCTCTTCAAATCACAGGTGGGACCTCAAGAAAACAGTTCAAAGAGGCTGATTAAACAGTCACTGTCTCAGACAGGACTTCAAAACCTTAATTCTTTTTTATTTCCTCCCAAATATCGGGTGAGGACGTTCTGCCAAGAGAGGCAGTGGAGTTCAGATGCAGCAATGGGATGTGGTGGAAAGAACTCTAGTCTTGGAATTAGAAGACCTGTATTTGAATCTAGTTCTGCCCTTTGTTAGCTAATAAATCACGTCACCAATCTTGCCTGATTTTTTTTTTTGCATTGTAAAATGAAGATTATGATGTTTGCTCTATCTACCTCCCAGAGTTGCTTTGAAGAAAACACTTTGTAAAACCTTAAAGCACTTCATAAATGTAACCCTTGTTTGGATTGAGGATGGAGGAGCTTGATTTAATCTTGAAAATTGATCAACCAAGAGTTTCTCCTGGGAATGTCAGAATTTGACTGGTATCTAGGGCTCCATAACAAAAACAAAATAAAACAAAACAAAAACCCACTCTCAGTTCCCATAGAATTACTTCAACTACCACGACACCGAATAGAGGACAGATGTTATTTAAACTCGATAGCAAATGCAAAGGATTCACATCCAAGCCTATAAGCCATGCAAACCATTCGCTTTCCGTCTCTAGAGGGTCTCTGCCTCTCAGAGCATTATACCATCCTTCCAACTTATAATATTACTCTGCCTGGGGTAATGTTTCTAGGGGAAAGCATTCAGGGTTTCTAGAGGGTCAAGCAATCTTTCCTCAGACCTGCAGAGTCCACATGATTCATAGTGTGGAGGAAGGGAAAGGTCCATGCTTTCTCTCTTATAATGGTCCTGTGCCTCATTGTTCCTCAATTCTAATTCCTGAAGCCTCTGGCTTGTTTGATTCAGGTCTTTGGACTTGGGACCCAGGTCCCCCAGACTCTTCCATATTCCCTGTTTCTATCCAGTGCCAATTCCTCTTATATAGAGAACTATGTGCTTCCTTGGAGGGCTGTGTGGATATACCAGCCTCCCTCTTAAGTACAGTGTCTTTGTGGGTAGCCCTTCTCTTCTCTGTATTTCTCTCCAGGTCTCAAACCTTTTCTAGCTTCTTTCTAAAGGCTGCTCTAGGACTGTAGCTCAGATAACTGAACTAGTAATGTATCTGCATCAACACCAGAGAAAAAAGCCTCAATCACTAGGTCAATGAGAACTTTAGACCTCGTCTAGGGAATTTTAGTTTGTTCAGGAGACGGGAAGAAGGGGCTTATGGTACCCTTCTTGAGCTATGCTTAGACATACCCTATTGTATACAATATACAAACAAAATGTCTTGGGTCTCCGTGTGTGTGTGTGTGCGTGTGTGTGTGTGTGTGTGTGTGTGTGTGTGTGCATTTGTGGTTGTTATTACCTGTTCATAGAAGGAAGAAAGCATTTTATAAGTGGTAAAAATCCTGTATTTTCATATGAGCTGTTACTGTTATGAGTAAAAGCTGAATTCATCAGTAACTTTACTTTAGGTTAGCAAATTCTTCGAAAAGAAAAAAAAACCTTGGTCAGTTAAGGCATGATAACTAATTTACTCCTCTGAGCAGAGTGTACAATTACATGGAGAGCCTCTCTCATTGCAAATACAGTTTCAATCATATTGGAAATAAGTGAGTGTAATTGCTAGGGGCAGCCCTGAACTTTTTGGTGTTTCTCACAGGGACAGCTGTGAAGAAGGTAGAGTCTGTCTTTAGGCAGTCTCAGTCAAAATGCCACCTTGTCCAAGGAACTTTTCCCGATTCCTCTTAAATACTAGCACCTTCCTTATGAGATCGCCTCTAAGATACTCCATATGTCTTGTTTGTACATAATTTTTTGTTCCCATTAGAATGTGAGCTCATCAAGAGCAGGGACAATGTTTTTTCCCTTTCTTTTTATCTCAGTTCTTAGCACACTCACATGGAAGTACATTCTAGAAGGGCCATAATTTAAAAAAAAACAAACCTTGAAGGACCAAGCTATATTAATTGACCCAATGTAGTTTTTTGCTAGTCTTCAAAGGGGGAAAACTCATGTCACGTCCAAGGGCAGTGACTTGGGCTAGACATAAATGTAAAATGTTCATTGCAGTGTATTCTTATCCTGTTTTTCTATCCCTTGTAAAACTGACCCAGTGGCTTCTAAATGGAGGTCTGCGATCTCAAGTATATCTCTTCTGCCTTTTCTGGCTAACCTCCTTGAAAAGGCTGTCTATAATAGATACCTCCACTTTTCTTCTTCTCACTCTCTTCTTAACCCCTTGCAGTCTGGCTTCTGACTCTGTCATTGCATTGAATCTGATCTCTCCAAAATTGCTGGTGATCTCTTAGTTGCCAAATCCAATGGCTTTTTCTCTGTCGTCATTCTCTTTGACACTGCTAATTATTCTTTCCTCTTTGATACTCTCTTCTATCTAGTTTTCAAGGCATCACTCTATCCTTGTTCTCCTCCTACCTATCTGACCGCTCATTCTCTGTCTCATTTGTTGGATCCTCTTCCAGAGCATGCCCTCCCACCATAGCTTGTCCCGCAGGACTCTGTTTGGGGCTCTCTTCTCTTCTCCTTCTATACTACTTCACTTGGTGATTTCATCATTTCCTGTGGATTTATCATCTCTATGCTGATGATTCGCAAGTCTACTTATCCTGCCCCAACCTCTCTGCTGACCTCCAGTCTCACATCTCAAACTGGAACATCCTTTCAGTCCCTCAAGTTCATAAACTAGGTGTCATCCTGGACTCCTCACTGTCTCTCACTTCCCATATCCAATCTACTGCCAAGTCCTGTTGATTTCACCTTTGCCATAGTAGCAAGCCCCAAGTGTTGTGAGGGCTGTCTCTGACCTATAGTATGGGGGTGTCATTGGGTGGCTCAAAGGGAGGCAGAATACACGCTTCCAGTCTCTTCTCCCCCTACTATTCTCTAATGGAGACTTTAATTCCTGCCACAAGGGGAAGCAGAAAGATGGGGCCAGAGGCCTCTACTCTGCTTTTCTCAGAGAGAGGGGATACTGATCTAAAATTATATCTGCATGATGCCTTAAATATTGTTAGTGTAGAGGATGTGATTTTTCACAGTTAACTTTTGACCATTGTTCATTATTGGGGGAACCAGGACCCCAAGATCTATATATCGAAGGCTTGAATCCCTTCCCACCACATACTAATTCTGCACTTACCCAAGAAACCCATTTATCCAAATTGGTAGCAAAACAGAGATCAGACAAAGTATGCATAAGAGAATATATACCAGATGCTATAGAGTGAAGGAGTTCTCCCATTGGGAGTCCTGGTTCTCTCTCCAGAGGAAGTTTCCCAAAGTCCCTAGTGCAGCAAGCTGGGGGATGGTGGGGGTGGTAGACACATGATGGAGACTGTCAGCTCCTTCCGTATCTTCCCAGAGTTTTTCCTTCAGCAGCCTAGAGTAGGGTTGACCTTGTCTATCTTCTCTCTCAGATATGGAAGCCAGATACACCCTGACTGATCTGAAGCTTGAAGAAGACTGAAAAGCTTCCCTCTCTGCTGCATTCATGAACTCCTCCCAGACCCTAATCCAGGCATGGGCATTAATCTCTACTAATAAGGAGAGAACCCCATATTTTGTTATACAACATCTCTTGAATATGCCCCTTTCTCTCCTGTGATAGTTCCACCACTCTATTGCAGGCCTTCGTTTACCTCATCCCTGGACTATTGCAGTAGCTGCTGATGGATCTGCAACTTCAAGACTCTTCCCACGTCAGTCCATTCTCCATTTATCCACCAAAGACATTTTCCTAAAGCGTAGGTTTGACTATGTCACCCTCTCCTACTCAATAAATTCTAGTGGCTCTCTATTGCCTTCAGGATCAAATGGGAAATCCTTTTGGCAGTCAAGTCCTTCATAACCTAGCCGCCTCCTACCTTTCCAGTCTCCTTACACCTTGCTCTTTGCCAGGTAATCTTTGATTCATGGGCACTGGCCTGCTTGCTGATCCATGAACAAGACACTCCATCTCTAACTCCAGGCATTTCCTCTAGCTATCCTCTGTATCTAAAAAGTTATCTTTCCTCAGCTCTGCCTATTGGCTTCTCTGGACTCCTTTAAGTCCTAATTAAAATCCCATCTTCTACAGGAAGGCTTTCCTAATCTCTCTTAATTCCTGCTAAGGGTTTTTACATATTTGTTTGCTTATTGTCTCCCCCATTAGATTATGAGCTCCTTGGAGGGGAGGAATTGTCTTTTTGCTTCTTTTTGTATCCCTAGTGCTTAGAATAGTGCCTGACATGTACCAGTGGCTTAATAAATGTTTGTTGACTGACTTTATGCCCCATTACAAGGTGCAAAATGAACCCAGCTCATTTTGGAAATTTGGAAATTACAGTAACTTTAAAGTAAGTTTGAAATTGGTTTGTAAGCTCTGCTGTTCTGCTTGTTTGGCTTAAGGAAATATTACTGCCCTGGTTACTGGAACAGGGGTGGGCTAGGACCAGCTACAGGCTTGTAAGAACTAATTGTTAAACTTTCAGCACAACAACAACTAGTAGAAGTAGTATTTACTTCACAAATATTATCTCAGTCAATCCTCACAAGAATCCCCGTGAGGTATATGCTACTATTATTGCCATTTTATAGTTGACAAATTTGAGGCAGTCAGAAGTTAAGTCATTTGCCCAAAATCGCGCAGTCTAAGGCTAGATTTGAACTCAGATCTTCCTGCCTCCTGGCCCAGAACTCAATCTGCTGTGTCACCTAGCTGCCTGATCATTTATACCTCTGAAATTGTCAAAGGCTACAAACTGGGTCTTAATTTGTTGTTTTATTGTTTGTCTAGACTTTAGAAAGTGATGGAGAAAGTGTTAACATTGCGAATTAAACTTAGAAGTGTGTGGTGGTACTTTTTTTTTTTCCTCTCTGGAGAACCTGTTGTTAAACATTTACCAGAATACTCTTAGGAAGGTCGCTAAGATTGCCAAGTGATTTAGGCATATATTCACAGATTTTGAGAGTTGGAAGGCACTTAGAGATTCATTCAGTTCCACCCCTTCATATTAAGATGAGGAAACTGGGGTACATGGCAGTTAATTAATTTGCTCCATGTCACAGAGCTAGTCACTGACAGACCTTAGACTAGAAAAATAGCTGATATTTGTTACCTAGATTTAATGTTTGCAAAGCACTTTACACTCTCTAACTTAATCTTCACCAGGTGAGGTAGTAGTTGTTATGACTCCTATTTCTCTTGTAAGGAAACTGAAGGTGAGGCAGGTTAAATTAATTTGCTGAGGGTCGCAGAGCTAGTAAGTGTCTGAAGACTGATTCGAGATCTGGTCTGACTGGCCTCTGAGGTCAGTGCTTGACCGATAACTCCCCACTGCCTCCCAACTTTCGGTCTAGGTATATATTCAACCACTCCTTATCATCTTCCCTGATTTGTCACTGAAACCTCCTTCTGCTTGCCAAGAAAATTCAGAATTGATTCCTGGAAATCAGGGTCACATCCTGTTAACTTTGCAAATGTAGAGCTGCCCAAAGTGGGGTCTGTGTTGTCCTTTTAAGAATGATGAAAGGCATCTAATTGTGAGTGTATTTCAGCCAAATGTCACCAGCCATCTCCTCTGTCTCTAAGACCCTGATGGGAGACATATTCAAAGAAACATTTGGGGTTTTTAGAGAGGAGACATGACTCCTCTCTTGACTTAACTAAAACCCCATGTGTGGCTTTGAAATTTTCTCCTGTAACATCAAACGTGCAGACTCTTCTTATTAGCCCTGAGATAGGAGCCGACCTTCTCTTCCTAGAATCAGTGCTTCAAAATTACTTGGGAGAACAAACTAAGTAAACACCATCTGTTCTGAAAGGCAGAAGAATCTGTATGAGCTTCCAAGACAAAGTGCATTATTAATTAAGAAAATGGGCCCAGATCACATTGAGCATGGCAGACTGGGACAGCCTGTAAAGAGTCACTTTCCAAAGGCCCTCAGGACAGCGAAAGGGTTTGGGGCAAATATCATCTTTCTGAGACTCCGTGATCCCATCATGTGGTTTTTGAAGGTCAGAGACCATATGTTTGCAGATCTAGAGATGGGAGGGAGGTTGGAAGGTCTATAGTCCAGTTCCCTCTTTTTACAGATAGAGAAACTGAGACTCAGAGAGACTAAGTGGCTTAGGATCATTGGATTATAGATTTGGACAAGGAAAGGACCTCAGTGACTGTCTACTCCAACCTCTTCATTTTGCATATGATGAAGCTAAGGCCCGGGAAGATCCTAAGGTTGACTATGTAGTAAGCACTGAAAGTAGGATTTGAACCCAGGGCCACTGATGACAAAGTCAGTGCTCTTGTCACTGGCCCTGCTGCTACAAAGCATGACTGGGCTATGGATTTGATTCTTCATCTAGGGCTAATTCCACAATGAAAAACTTACTTCAAGATTTCAGTGGAGGAATAGATCATAATAGAAGGAGAACTGGAGGAGTGGTGAATACCCCAACTTTAATTAGTGTAATTAAATCAGTAGAATGAAGTTTCAAACGTGTAAACACAGTGATTCACCACTGTTCCCATTACATTTGGAAGCTAGTGTTACATTATCAAGCTACTAGAAAGGGAATGACAATCAACAGCCCCATTATGACCCTCACCATCTAGCATGCTCCTTTTCTGCCTCTCACCATTTGATTACAAGATAATTTAATTAGCTTTAGAAAGAGTATTTTCTAAGCAGGCCTAGCAAGGAGAATTATCCTGGAAACAGTCCCCTCAAATCAGGGTCTCACTTCCCCTGGCACTCCCTGTTGGACATTTAGGCAAATCATTTCCACTCTCTGGGTCTTAGTTTCATCATATGCAAAATAAAGGAGATTAACTAGATTATCTCTAATGTACCTTTCAGCTCAAAATTAATAATCATAGTCATAATAGCTAGCATTTACATAGCCTCTACTAGGTGCCAGGAGCTGTGCTAAGCACTTTATAAATATCATCTCATTTGATCCACACAACAACCCTGTGAGGTAAATGTTATAATTATCCTCATTTTACAATTGAGGAAACTGAGGCAAAATTTTCTTGCTACCTACCAGAGCAAGAATAAACAATTAAATTATGAGAGATTAGAATTTGATCTGGAAATCCAAAAGCACTAATTTCAAATTTATCCGTAAGCAATGTTGTATGTTCAAATTTGGGTGCCTCTAGCAAATCTTTCAGTAAGACTTCATTTATTTTTTAAATTTCAAAATAAATGGATCTCAATGAACAGGGAACCTTTTCATGTACCTGATCAATGCAATGGCTGATTGGATCATATAATACAATTTAATCATTAAGACAACCACAAAGAAATAACCAGGAAACAAGTCGTTAATTTCTACCAAACTTTATTAAGTGCCTACCCCATACAATGCTTCCTGCAAGGTGCTGAAGGAGATACAAAATATATGATGTATTATTATTATTATTATTATCGCCATCATTATTATTGTCTCATCACAAATGAAAACTGGTTAAGCATGAAGAGATCCAGTCCACTGAGCTCTAATGACTATTATGACAGATGGACCAAAATACACATAATTTTTTTCTGTTCTCCCATTTTCCATTCTCCCTCTTCCTTTATTTTAATTTCTTCTTTCCTGTCCTTTGCCTTTTCCTATCCTGATTTTGGTTTAGAAGATCTGACCTGAATCAGTGCTTCCACTTATTATCTAGGATGGGCACCTAGTCACGTTACTTGTCTGGGTCTCATCTATAAAATGAGGAGAGTTTTATTAGATCACCTCCAGGTTGCTTCCAGGTCTATGATGGTATGGAAATGTCAGAGTAGAACCGATTGCTACGTCTTCTTTTTCTTAGCTCTGTCCACTGGAGTCACACATCATAGTCCTTCAGTCAAACACAGTCAGACACCTTTTAGTGTCTCCTTTGCTTTTTTTCTTCCTAACATCCTTGTCATTTTTCCCTGTCTTTCTCTTGTGTGCAAATATTACCCAAATGCAATACAACTTAAAAGACTAGAATTAAAACATTAAAAATTCCAACCCATGGGAAAAGAACCCTTTTGGGGGCTAGTTACAGCTGGTTTAACAAAGAGGCAGGTGCACAGTAAAGGTCATTTAAATAAGGTATTTTTAGTTTCTTAAGGTTTGAGTCTTTTCTTTGGAATTACAGTGTTTCCTTTGTTCCATCTCATATGCTTTAAAAGTTTATATTCATTCTGTAGCTAAAGTTCTAATCAAGGACAGTTTCTAACAGACAATAGAGATCACCTCTGTACAAGATGGTAATGGACAATGTCAATGGGGGATGAATCTGACTGTTACTCCAAAGGGGTTCACAAAATCTGAAAGTCCTAAATGTTAAGTCCATCCCAACTCTGGGAGGGTAAGCTGCATAATCCAAAGTATTATCTATATAATGAAAAAGGTCAGGCTCAAAAATACTCTGTATACTACAGCATGATGCCTCATGGAAATGATATAGTCACCAAGACAACCAACCCTGTTCTGACCCCTCCAACAGTGCAATTCATCTAAATAAAGATGGATTCAGTCATCATCTGAGGAAATAGTAGTCTTCATTCTCTCAATAGGTACAGAACTTCTTGCCTGCTCCTTCATCCTAACTTGTCCCCATCTTATTGGACATCTACCCAAAATTCAGGAACAATAGAATGAAGTAAATAGAATCAAGTATTCAGGATATTGCAGAAGAGGTAGAAGCATTTTTATTGTGCCCAGGACAGGAGTAATTCAGAATATGTGCATTTCTTCATATTCAATTCAATTTGACAAGCATATGAGATCTGAGATAGTGGCAAAACAGTCTCTCCTCTCAAAGAGCTTTCTACAGAAGTAGGAGGCAGGCATAATATGTACACCGATGACTGAATGCAAAATACAGGTTGTCCTAAAAAGTCTTAGTGCTATTTTAGTACACTTGTATATACAGACTAAATGCAAAGCAACTTTTAGCAGGGAGGGTTAGAAAGTACTAATGACTGGAGGACATCAGGAAAAGACAAGTGGAGGAGGTAGAGGTTGAGCAGAGCCTTGAAAGGAACTAAGGATTTCAACAGGCAGAGGTGACAAGGGAGAGCATTCCAGGACTGGGAAATAGCAGATGTGGGAGATAGAATGTCATGTGGGGAGAGTAGCAGGAAAGCCAGTGTAGATGAAACATAGGGTGCTGTGTAATGGGAAATCAGTCTGGAATGACAGGTTAGAACTAGATTGTAAAATATCAAGCAGAGTTTGTATTTTATCCTGGGATCAGTAGGGAGCCAATGAAGCTTCTTGAGCTGAGGAATGATGATGAAACTAAGTTTTTATTTCTAATGTTCCAATTCCAATAGCCTCATAAAGCTCCTGAGAAGTATGAGTCATGGGGCGGAGTGAAAGCAGTGACTTGCTTGAACTCTCCCCCAAACCCCTCCGAATACTCATAAAAAATGGCTCTAAACAAATTCTGTAGCAGCAGAACCCACAAAAAGACAGAGTGAAATAAATTTCCAGCCCAAGACAACCTGGATGATTGATCAGAAAGGTGTATCACACCAGGCTGGGAGCACAGCACAGTGCAGCGTGGGTGCGCAGGCCGCAGCAAACCTGGAGCAGGCCTCAGAGGACTGAATCGTGGACAGCTGTGGAGGTTTCCAGACTCCTCAATCCACGAATGCCAAAGACAACTTAGAAGGTCAGTGGGAAAAGTCTGTTTCTGTCGGTGCTCAGAAAGGAAGGCGGGGTTTCAGCTCCATTCCCCAAGAGCCTGGCCCTGGGGGCAGGGCAGCTACTTCCCAAGCTTCCCCGCCCACAGACTGAGGGGGAATCCAGTGGCTGATCAGAGAGGGATTGCAGGGATCTCTTTGCCAATGCTGAGGCAGGAATCTCTTGCTTTGCCCGTGTTTGGATCTGGGTCACAGTTCTGGGCGGCAGTGCTGGGGTGAGGAGGAGCGCTGGCGTGGTGGAGCTTGTAGTGGCTGTGGAGAGAAACCCCTCCTCACAGTTACAGGACAGAAAGGAATACTTGTGGTCACAGGCCAGGAAAGGAGTAAACACCTCACCCCTTATCATACCACCTTGGAAGAACTGAAAATTTACAGGTCCTTACAAGTATCTCTGAAAACAGCTACACAAACCCCTGAAGCTTGGGACAGTACACTGTCCACATTGGAAGCAGACTCTTACCTTAAAAAAGAGTTTAAAACTCAAGTAATTGGCTGGGATCATGAGCAAGCAGCACAAAAAGAGTCAGACTATATTATCTTACTTTGGTGAAAAAGAAGACCAAAATATGTAACCGGAAGAAGACAACAAAATCAAAGCTCCTACATCCAAAGCCTCCAAAAAAATATGAATCAGTCCCAGGCCTTGGAAGAGCTCAAAAGGGATTTTGAGAAGCAAGTACAGGAAGTAAAGGAAAAACTGGGAAGAGAAATGAGAGTGATGCAAGAAAATCATGAAAAACAAGTCAACAGCTTGCTAAAGGAGACCCAAAAAAATACTGAAGAAAATAACACCTTAAAAAACAGCCTAACCCAAATGGCAAAAGAGGTCCAAAAAGCCAATGAGGGAAAAATGCCCTAAAAAGAAAAATTGGCCAAATGGAAAAGGAAGTCCAAAAGATTACTGAAGAAAATACTTCCTTAAAAATTAGAATAGAGCAATTGGAAGACAGTGACTTTATGAGAAATCAAGACACTGTAAAACAAATCCAAAAGAATGAAAAATTAGAAAACAATGTGAAATATCTCATTGGAAAAACAACTGACCTGGAAAATAGATCCAGGAGAGAGAATTTAAAAATTATTGGACTATCTGAAAGCCATGATCAAAAAAAGAGCCTAGACATCATCTTTCAAGAAATTATCAAGGAAAACTGCCCTGATATATTAGAACCAGAGGGCAAAATAGAAATTGAAAGAATCCACAGATCTCCTCCTGAAAGAGATCCCCAAAGGAAAACTCCTAGGAATATTGTAGCCAAATTCCAGAGTTCCCAGGTCAAGGAGAAAATATTACAAGCTGCCAGAAGAAACAATTCAAGTACTGTGGAAACACAATCAGGATAACACAAGATTTAGCAGCTTCTACATTAAAGGACCGCAGGGCATGGAATATAATATTCCAGAGGGCAAAGGAGATAGGATTACAACCAAGAATCACCTACCCAGCAAAACTGAGTATAATCCTTCAGGGGAAAAAATGGTCATTCAGTGAAATAGAGGACTTTCAAGCATTCCTGATGAAAAGACCAGAGCTAAACAGAAAATTTGACTTTCAAATACAGGACTCCAGTGGAACATGAAGAGGTAAACAGGAAAGAGAAATCATAAGAGACTTATTAAGATTGAACTGTTTACATTCCTGCATGGAAAGATGATATTTGTAACTCATGAGAACTTTGTCAGTATTAGGGTAGTTGAAGGAAAAAAATTGTATGTATGTATATAGATAGATAGATAGATAGATAGATAGATAGATAGATAGATAGATAGATAGATAGAGGGCACAGGGTGAGTTGAAGATTAAGGGGTCATATCTGGAGAATAAAATTAAGGGATGAGAGAGGATGATACTCAGAGAAGAAAGGGAGAGGTAGAATGGGGTAAATTATCTCACAAAAAAAAACAGAAAAGAAAAGTCTCTCACAGTGGAGGGGAAACAGGGAAGGTGAGAGGGAATGAGGAATCTTATTCTCATAGGATTTGGCTTAAGGAGAGAATAACATACACATTCAATTGGGTATGGAAATCTGTCTTACCCTACAGGAAAATAGGGGGAGAAGGGGACAAGAAGCAGGGGGTGATAGAGAGGAGGGCAGATTGGGAAAGAGGGTAATCAGAAGCAAATACTTCTGAGGAGGGACAGGGTCAAAAGAAAGAATAGAATAAATGGGAGGGCAGGATAGGATTAAGGGAAATAGAGTTAGTTTTTCACAACATGTCTACTAAGGAAGTGTTTTGCATAACTGCACATGTACAACCTATATTGAGTTGCTTGCCTTTTCAATGAGGGTGGGTGGGGAGGGAGGAAGGGAGAAAATTTGGAACCCAAAGTTTTAAAAACACATATTTTATAAAAAATGCTTTCACATGCAACTGGGAAATAAGAAATAAAGGAAATGGGGTACAGAAGTCTATCCTGCTCTACAGGAAAATAGAAGGGGAAGGGGATAAGAGAAGGGAGCGGGGAGAGATAGAAGAGAGGCAGACAGGGGAAGGGGTATTCAGAATACATGCCATCTTGGGGTGGGGGGAGGGGTGACAAATTTGGAACTCAAAAACTTGTGGAAGTGAATATTGAAAACTAAAAATAAATAAATTTATATTAAAAAACTAAATAAAATCCCTCGCTCTGACACTTAAAAAAAAAAGTATGAGTCATGTTGTAATACCATAAATTACCCACATATAAGTATGTAACATTTCCTTCTGTAGTAGTCAAGAAAGAAGGGGCAACTAGGTGGAGCAGTGGGTAGACCACCGGCCTTGAAGTCAGGAGGACCTGAGTTCAAATCCGGCCTCAGACCAAACACTTGACACTCACTAGCTGTGTGACCCTGGGCAGGTCACTTAACCCCAATTGCCTAAAAACAAAACAAAACAAAAAAGTAATCAAGAAAGAAGATGTTGGAGTGATCTCATGCAGAGTATGGCCCACATGACTATGTCCAGAATACATTCTTGGAGGGTAAGAGGAAAAAAAATGGAGTCTCATTAACCAAAGGAAATAAATGATTAAGTCTTTATTATGATAAGTCTAAAATGGAAATTGTTTAACACTCCCTGCCTGCTGGACTTAATAACATTATAGGATTATTGATAAGAATCTATGGCCATCATTCTTGTATCAACTTCCCCATTAAACCCATCACGTGGATGCTCTATAAATAACTTTGTTGATATAACTTAGGTTCCAGAAATGGAATTTAATGTTCCATTAAATTAGAAACTGGAGTAGTATGAATTGGACTTTGCCTCACTGGACAAAAATAAGTCAAATCCACAGAGATTTCACTGGCATTTGGCCATTCCTCAAAAGATCAGATATGTGTATTTGGGCATTCTGGGAGCAAACTATACAGGATAATTTGGTAATGACTTGAAATGGAAGCAGGGTGACATCACAGACTGCTTAATACCCTGCCTTTCTTACTGCCTTAAACATTAACTGTGTTATATGCATTTGAATTTGTTCTCTTTTTATTTATGGTGCAGAGGTATTACTGCATGTTCTGGGTATCCACAGCTGATACAAATTCATCACATGCTTCCAGGAGAGCTGTGATGATATATAATGGAAGTACTTTGGAGAGATTATAGTGCAATCATAGGTTTTCTGTCACTGATTCCAGTCCGCAAACCATATGGCTAAGAGAAATCTTTTCAACTAGCTACATTGATGGAACCAGGGGCATCTTCGAATAGGCTTTATCCGGCCTCTGTACCTCTTAGCTATACTGTTTGTGGTTAGACTCCATCATAGATGACATTCAGCAAGAGGCAGTATTGTAAGGGGAGAAACCTTGGGTCTTCTCCACTGAGCCCAACATGTGACCTCAAGAAAAATGGTCCTCAGCCCTTGGTCTCTGCAATGGTTCTTTTCTGTGCTTAGCACGGTACCTGGTAGATAGTAGGTACTGAATAAATGTTTATTGATTTATTCTATTTTAGGCTAAGGGGTTGGAGAATAGGCATCCCAATTTCTTGTCATCCTAGCATTCTGGAGTCACTATTTTGTTGTTGTCCTTCATAAATGAAGGAGGACCAAAATGACATTATGATGTTGGGGTCAGTATATAGTATATCTGACTGTAGCTGATCAAACTAACATAAATTTGGAAGGCTCTACCACAGATCCAGCACAAAAAAGTCGGTAAGGTAAGGAGATGTCTCTAAATGTGTGTATCTCATGTTTCCTTTGACTTTCTCTACCACACTTTACTTTAGAACCTCCTAGACAATGAGCCAGCTCTGTCAATGTATGCATCAACCATATCATCTATATGTATATCCATGGAAAGTGGGCTGCCAGAGTAAATAAATTTATTTACAATATTCATTATAACCAGTGGTTCCATATATGGATGATGTGGTGCTTGCTTGTGGCAAACCTCTGTTGTTAATTAGCATAAGTGGTAGAGAATCAATCCATACTCTGTTGCATTTCAATCTCAGAGGCTGCATTGAGTGCACAATCATCTGTGAACAAGAAGTTGTGCACCAACTTTCCTCCCACTTTAGTCTTGGCTTGTAGCCTTTTCAGATTAAATAATTTACTATGATTGTAGTAGCTGACATTGATGCCATGTTCATCCTTGTTGAAGGCATCTAAACATCACAGAAAACATCATGCTAAAAAGCATGGGAGTAAGCACACAGTCCTGCTTCATTCCATGGGTGACTAGGAAAGTATCAAAGTGACCCATGCAAGCATGCAGACATGAAACTGGTGTACAATACTGATGAACTTCTCCAGGCAACCAAATTTCACCATGATCCTCCACAAGCCCTCATGACTGACAGTATGGAAGGCCTTGGTCAGATCAACAAATCTTATGTACAGCTCCTGGCATTTCTCTTGGAGTTGTCAGGCAGCAAACACCACATCTACCATTTTTCTGCCCTTTCTGAAACCACGCTGACTCTCAGGTAGATGACCATCTTCCAAATATAGCCAATTAATGAGGACTCAGGCAAGAATCTTTCCAGTAATGACTAAAAGAGAGACCCTGCTGTGATTGTCATAGGACAGCTTATTTCCTTTTCCTTTATAGGTATGAACAATGGAGGCATCCTGGATGTCCTGGGGGATAATCTCCTCTTGTCATATAATCTGGAAGATTTTAGCCAGCTTTTGTATGAGCAGTGGACCCCCTGCCTTGTAAATTTCTTCTGGAATGAATCGGCACCAAGCACTTTGCCACGTAAGAGTAGCCTAATAGCATTCAAAACCTCTTCTTTGGTTGGAAGTACAGTTAGGGAGGGATTGACTTCAACCTGAGGTATATGGTCACTGGTTGGTTGATGATGGTCTGTTGAGAACACTATAGAAGTGTTCTGTGCATTTCTCCAGGATCATGTTCTTATCGCTAATCAGTGTAGCTCCATCAGCATTGAGTAGTTGAGATGCATCATAGGTCTTTGGCCCATAAAAAGCCTTCATGGCATCATAAAAACACTTAACATAAAACTGAATTTTATTTGCCTTCTTACTGAGCCAAGAATCCCGTGTCTCTTTGAGAGTCTTGTGTCTTCTCTAGTACGTTACTTTTGATGGACTTAAGTGCTGCCTACTTAGAGAGGGTTGAATTATCCTGCTGGTAAACCCTGTGGAGTTCTCATTTTTCATTTAGTGGCTTCTGAATTTCATCATCATTTTCATCAGACCAACCCCAATGTTTGCAAGTGTTCTGGCCCAGATGAGTAAATGCGGTGCTACACACCAAATCTTTGAAAGCTGCCCACTCCTTTTCTGCTCCACTGTTGCCAACCGTATGTTTGCTCAGCTTTCCCTCAAAGTTAGCAACAAACTGTTCATGTATGGAGAAGTGCTCTAATTTGCTGATGTTGAGTCTTTTGATAGTTGTCTTGCCTTGGGGCTGGTACTTTTGACGAATGCAAATGTTTAACTTGGAGAGGATGAATCTATAATCGATACAGCATTCTGTGCCACGTCTCACCTTATATCTTGTCTGTCTCTTCTGCTTACAGTCACATAGTCTGTTAGAAGCCAGTGTTTGCTGTGAGGGTGCATGCATAAAGTTTTATTGTGTTACGGTAAATAGAAGATAGTGTTGTTGGTGAGAAGGTCATGAGAAGCACAAGTCTTCAGCAGCAAGTGACTATTGCTGTTCCATCTCCATTCCTCCCAATGATACCCTACCATGTCTGATAATATGTGCTAACTCTGGTATTAAAGTCACCCAGAATTACAAGCTTGTCCTTTTTGGCACATTGATGATAAGGCTCTCTAAGTCTTCCTAAAATTTTTCTTTGCTTTTTAAGGATTCATCATAGTGAGAGCATACACACTGATGATAATGGCATGATGCTTTCCTACAAGTGACAATCACATTATCTTGAGCCTGTCATTCACTCCTTTTGGGAGGCATACACCAGCTTTATGGTGTTCCTCATCACCGTGACCACTCCCGAAAAAAATGTGTATGCAATTATTACTTCAGCAAGCTGGCCTTCCATTTTCCAGCTTGTTTCACTCAGGGTTACAATTTGGATGTGATATCTGTTGAGTTCTTTCACAACAAGAGCTGTTTGTCTTTCAGGTCTACTGGATTTTGCATTGTCCGTAAGCATGCACACACTCCATGTACCAATGGTGAGTGGAGTTATCTTCACAAAAGGTTTTCATATATTTTTTTGATTACAACGTAGGATCCCCACCTGCTGCAATAAGCAGGCCAGGGTTAGGTGAAGCAGACAATTTGTAGGGTACCTTTTCTACCCCTTCCTCATGTCAGGAGGTGAGCAATGAAGTCTTTGAAAAGGCTGCTCAGACACGCAGGGAGCTGCCCAATCCCACTGCTGCTTCACTCCCAGGAGAAGATGATGCTGTGTGCACAGCTGTGACTACAGCTCTCGGTGTATTCACGCCTGCTGCTTTGTCACTTGCCTGTCACCACAGGACTTCAAGGTAGGTAAAATAGTTGAATGGTAAAATAATAAAATCATTGAGTAGTAAAATATTAAAATGAAATAATGAAATAGTAAAATGCAAAATGATAAAATTGTATAGGTGATGTTTTTTGACTCATGCATAAATTGGATTTAAGTGAGACAGAGTTGCAAGAAGTCATCAGTCTCACTGTCTCTTCCAGAGTCATCAAAAGCTAGTAGCAAGACAAAAGTCAAGACAACTGGAGATGGCCAGGAATGCAGTGGATGATCTTGGTGTCTCTGATGTCTGACCAAGCTCAAAGTACAGCACAGCACCTGCCTCAGCCACCTTCGTGGCCATTGGAACAAACTGTGTACATCTGCCTAGTCTGCTGGGGAAGTCTTCACATGCTTGGGGTAGACACCTCGCTAACTCACCAATGGGGTTGTGGTCTATTGGTTACCCTCAACCTGATTTAGCCCATCTGCTGAGATGGTTTACCAGAGCGTAGCCACTCTACATACTACAACTTCTGGACCCAGCTGCCAGTTGGGTGGCAGGTGGACACCACAGGTGGATGAGCAGCCCCTAAAAAGGCTCGGCAACCCTCATACCTAATCATCCATGAACACGCCATACACTGAGCCCATCATGGGACCTCATGAAAAATGAGCCTCAGCCCTTGGCCTCTGCATTTGTTCTTTTCTGTGCTTACTGCAGTGCCTGTTACATAGTGCTTGATAAATGTTTATTTGTTTGATTGGTTCTGTTTTACGTTAAGGGGTTGGAGAATAGGCATCCCGGTTTCTTGGCATCCTAGAATCCTGGAGTACTAGCATCCCCGAATCCCTGTGTCTTGTGTTCTGTAGCATGTTCAGCATCAGTCCCCCAAGGAGCAAGGAGAGACCTTGAGGTCACCCAGCCCAGCAAAAGCTGAGATGAGGCCTCATCCAGCATTTATGTCACACCTAGACGTGACCTTGATGAAACCAATGATATATAGAAACTGAGCTAAAGATGAACAGAAACTTCCAAGAGAATGAGGTGTGATGGGGAGAGTTTAACCCCCTCCTACCAATTTTCTTGGGGAGGGGTGTTTGTACTTTTGTTATTGTTTATGTCTTTGAAGCAGATATCCATTTATAAAAGATGGTTGGTGTTAGTTGGTTAAATGGAACTGAGACTGTACTTACTGGTATGTAGCTGGAACAGGGGGCACATCTGATGGAGTTTTGAGCGTATGGCAGTAGAATGTCTCTGGCTACCTGAGACTCATTAGAGGCAGATGTTCTAGGCTTGGTTATAGAAAGGTGAGGCCAGAGGATACTTGCTACACTTAAATGGGTACTTATTTTGCTCATTAGAATATAAACTCCTTGCAAATAGGAATTGTGTCATTCATTGCATTTGTCTCCCTAAGTGCCTGGCATATAGCAGGTACTTAATACATACTTATTGACTGACTGATTGAACATGGTAATATAATATATTTATATTGTATATAGTTTTTTATATATATGTATATGTGTGTGTGTGTATATATATATTATATATATATATATATACACATATACATGTGTGTATGTGTGTATGTGTGTATGTGTGTATATATATAAATAAAAGCCGTAAGTAAAATGTGAGCTCCTTGAGAGCAGAGACTTTCCTGTTTTCTCTCTGTATCCCAGGCACCTTTGTGCAGCCCTGGACAAGTCACTAGCCTCTGTGTATCTCAGGTAACTCCCTAGAGTTTATCTATTAAGTCACAGCAGGTTGGCAGACTGTAACTAGAGAGAGTTCGTACGCTGGAGACCACCAGGCTTTCAAGGTTCTTCAAATGTTCACTTGTCTAGGGGAGTGCTAGACAATATTTAACTGTCTCTCTGGGGGAAAAACATGCCCATGACACTTTTAAGTTTAATTTGCATTATTAATACTTTTTCTCCATCATTTTCTTAAGCCTAGATAATAAAAAAGCAATAAAATCAAGTCCTGAGTTGCAGTTTGTCAATTTCTGGGGTGTAACTGCTCACAACGAAAATTTAACAATCAGCTCTCAGAAACAGTTTGAGCTGGCTCCAGCACACTCCTGCATATATCCTCTAATACCTAGGATGATGTCTTGCACATAGTAGAAACATAAATGTTTTTAGATTGAATTGAATTGAAAATCATAAGTATCAATTATGTACCAGGAAGATATTACCAAAGAGGGGGTCAAGAAGACTTGAGCATCAGGTCAGTAAGAGAGTATAGCTAAGAGCATGGCCCAGCCCATCACTTGGTCGGTCAACTAGGATGTATTAAGCACTTTGTAGGCACCCTGATAAGCTCTGGAGATACCAATAAAGCGGAAAAATGTCACTGACCCCAAGAAGCACACCTTAGAATGGGGGAGTCAATATGTACGTAACTAGGTGTATACAGATATACACAGAGTAGATGGAAGATAATATGAAAGGTAAGAGATTAGCAGTTGGGGAACAGAGAAAGAGCTCCTGCAGAAGGGCTTTCAGTTGAATCTTGAAGGAATGCAAAAGAAGATAGGAGTGGGGAATGAGGAAGGAAGGCACTCCAGGCATGGGGACAGCCAGTGCAAAGGAACAGAGCTGGGAGAGGAAGTGCCCTCTTGAGGAACTGAAAGTTGGCCATTGTATCTTGTAGTGTGAGGAAGGGAGTAAAATGTGAGAAGATTGGAAAGGTTACCCAGATACAAGCTGGTTAAGGAATTTGGTAGGCAGGAAGAGCAATGAGCCAACAAAGAGCAGGGTGAGAGTCAGAGAGGAGGCATAGTTATGTGAGTTAGAAAGCAATACAAGAGGCAAATTATATATTGTTAAGGCCCTGTGGGAGTGAAAACATTTTGACCACTAGTGACCTTGGTTCATGGGACTTTTAGCTTCCCAAAAGACCAAAGCCTCTTCAGATATGGGACGTGGAAAGCAATAGGTTGCTAATCCATTTAGGTAAAATTTAACAATCTCTGAACAATGCTTAATAATTAATCCAGAGTGCTTTGTAGAGTGAGGTGGAAAAGATAACCAAAACAATAACAACAAAATCCTAACAACCTGCCAAATGACTCCACACACTCGAAATGTAGAAAATCGTCAGTTGCATTTCCCTGTAACCGTTAATCTTGGATTGTTGACAGCTATTTGGTCATTATGACCAGTACGTTTTTCATGAGGCTTTAGAATTAGTCCATTCCAAGACCTGGTGTGCAGGAGTTAATTAGTCCTTTCAAATCAAACTAGAAATGTAGTTAAACAATTTCGCAAGCCTTCTGCTTGGACTCTCCCAGGAAAATTTGATTTCTCCTGAACAGCAGGAAATACATTAGCATATTCCCCTAGGGTGGCTATTGTCCACATAATCCCTGCAGTACTAAAGGATACACAAAACAAAAGGGGCTTCCCATGGTGCAGCTGCATGATGGTGGGTGGAAAGGTCCATAAAGTTTTGTTTGGGAACCCAGATTTTTAAAATGTATACCCCTGCTCACTCCCCAGGGAAGTGATGGATTTCAAAATCCCATTCTTGGCAGTCGTTGACACCATCTGAAGGTCTGGGGCTGCTGCTTAGCTCTCCAGATGTGCCTTTTCCTTCTGACCTATACTAACAGTTTTCATAGCTCTACTTTCTGACAAATTATGGACGGAAACATGCTCTCAGGACAGTTGCCTTAAGTCAAATTGAGGTGCTTTACTACTGAGGTAAGTACTCAGAGGTATTCTGAAGCCAACTGATTTGTTCTTAGTCATACAATATCAGAAATGGGATTTGACCACAGACCTTCTTGACTTCAAGTCCAGTACTCTATCCACTATTCCAATATGCTTGTAAAGCCATACAAAATTTCAGATATCATCATCATCATCATCATCATCATCATCCCCTTAGTGATGATTTCTTGAAGACCCCTTGGGGAATAAATAGCCTTTCCCTCCAATGGAGTCCATTCCCCTTGGGGATATTTCCAATGATTAGAAAATTTTCTTATGTCAAACACATATTTGCCTCTTTGTAACATTTACCCTTTGGTTATCCGTACTGGTACTGGTACCAGGCAGGAAAAATCTTTTCTCTCAATCCAAAGACAGCCCTCCAAAGATTTATAGTTATTCTATGTCCCCACCACCACCCACTCTAATCTGCTCTAGACTAAAGATTCTGAGTTTCTTCAATCTTCCCTGAAGAGAGTTAAAACTGTCCCTTGAGATAAGAGCTAGGAGCAATGGATGGAAGTTGCCTGGAGAAAAATCTTGGCTCAATTTAAAGATTATCCTAATATCAGAGCTGGCTAAAAGTCAAATGTATCACCTTAAAAATGAATACTTTCTCTGCCACTCTAGTTCTTCAAGTAGAAACTGGATGACCACTCTGGGGGAGTTGTAGAGGAGAGTCCAATTCAGACACTATTTGTTCAAGATTTCCTCTGATGTCTTTTCCAGCTCTAAGATTCAGTGGTTCTGGGTGGTGGTGTACAGAAATGTCAAAGTCAGCCTTGGGCTGAAAGAGGCCAGCACACCCAAGTGTTACCTGATCCAGACTAAAATGTAATTGGAAAATGTTTAACAAAATAAGTGAAAACACAATACAATGTTAATTTGTGGTTTTCTAGTCAAGGTATGGACCAAGGGATCCATTTGTATTTGAGTTTGATTGGCCAAATGATGGGCTGGGCTATGCTCTTAGCTATGTTCTCTTGCTAAACTGGTGCTCAAGTCTTCTTGACCCCCTCTTTGGTAATACCTTCCTGTTATATAAGTGATATTTATGATTTCCAATTCAATTCAGTCTAAAATTATGATGTTTCTACTATGTGCGAAACATCATCCTAGGTATTAGAGGATATATGCAGGTGTGTGCTGGAGTCCGCTCAAACTGTCTCTGAGAGCTGATTGTTAAATTTTCAGTGTGAGCATTTATACCCCAGAAATTGACAAACTGCAATGCAGGGCTTGATTTTATTGCTTTTTCATTGTCTAGGCTTAAGAAAACAATGGAGAAAATGTTAATAATGCAGATTAAACTTAAAAGTGTCTTAGACATGTTATTTTCCCCCAGAGAGACAGTTAAATATTTTCTAGCATATCCCTAGATATGTGAACATTTGAAGAATCTTGAGAGCCTGGCAGTCTCCAGTGTGGGAACACTCTCTAGTTACAGTTTGCCAACCTGCTGTGACTTAGTAGATAAATTCTAGAGAGTTACCTGAGATACACAGAGGCTAGTGACTTGTCCAGGGCTGCATAAAGGTGCCTGGGATACAGAGAGAAAATATGAAAGTCTCTACTCTCAAGGAGCTCACATTCTACTTATGGCCTTTTGTACTCTAGCTGAAGGCTTTCATTTGTGAGCAGATAGATGCCCAGTCAGGCTACCACTTTCTGTAGAGCCCCTAGCAACCCAACAACATCCTAATTAATGATATCTGTCCTCTCCATATCAACTAGGGAGTGGCTGAACAAGTTGTGGTATAAAATTGTGATGGAATGCTATAGTGCTATAAGAAATGAAGAAGTGGATGAGTTCAGAAAAACCTGGGAAGACGTATGAACTGATACAAAACAAAGGGAGCAGAACCAGGAGAACATTGTATGCAATAATAGCAATATTGTAACAATGGTAAACTGTGAAAGACTTAGCTGCTCTTATCAAGACAAGGATCAAAGACAATTCTTAAAGGCTCCTGATGAAAAATGCTGTCCACCTCCAGAGAGAGAGAGAGAGAGAGAGAGAGAGAGAGAGAGAGAGAGAGAGAGAGAGAGAGAGAGAGAGAGAGCGAGAGAGCTAATGAACTCAGTGCAGATTGAAACATTTTTTTCACTTCTTTTTTCTCACTTTTTCTTTGCAACATGCCTAATATGAAAATGTGTTTTGTGTAACTTCACATGTATGATGGGTATCATATTGTTTGCCTTCTCAGTGGGTGGGGAGAGGGCTCAGAGGAGGGAGAGAATTTGGAACACAATGTAGCATCAGTTGTGTCCACATCCACAAAGGAGTATGGAGAATAGCAGTGATTCTCTGGATAATTCTAAACAAAAACTATTTCTCTCAGAAATATCCAGATAATTTAATAGAGATTTGGATGGTAAGAAAGAATTATAATAAGGAGGAATAATCCAGGGCATATGATAGAGTCAGAGGTAGGTTCTTCTTTTCTAGTGTGTTCATAGTGTTTTCCTCGAGGTGAAATCACTTTCCCCAGTAGTGAGCCAGGTAGTTTAGTCCTAGTGCTTATGGAACTCTGTGCAGCATAAGTTTGAAGGTTTGTTGCTTCTTTAGAAGCTCGTGAGGGCATACACTGTCACACATCTTACGAGCTACACAGATCTATCGGCGCTCATGGTAGGGCTCCAGGATACACATCATGTTTTTAGACTTTTTAAATTTAACTTTTTAAATGTTCATTTAAAAAATCTTGTGCATACAGTGGGCACTTTACAAATGTTTATTGATTGAAAAGCATACAGAGAGAGATGGAGAGCCAGAGACAGAAAGAGACGCAGAGAGACAGAGACAGAGAATGTAGCTCTTGTGCCTCCAAAAAATGAATCACTTAAACTTTGGGATTTGAACTCAAACACTGAGCAAATTGATAGTAATTTCTTGTCTTCTGGCACCTGGAGCTATGCATCATAGTTGTCTGTGCCACGAGAGAACACTGCCACGGATGACACACAGCCAACAGATAGCAAGATCTTGCCCATTCAGCTTAGCAATCACAGGCTGTACAACAAGCAATATCCCTGCTAAGGAAATGAAGAACAGCTTGCTGATATTCTGTTCAGAAGTTTTGGGGTGAACTCTTTTATTCTGGGTTCAGATCCAGCTTGCACAGCTTCTAGCATTAGGCTGCTTGTCCAATGTAGAGAAGGAGTACAAGGTGTACGTGAGTTTGCACTTGGGCATGTCCTGGGAAATTCCAATGATGGCTTTGTTAATGATTGTTACCAGATGATGGGTCTCAGGCTTCCTGCAGACCATATGTTCTTCTGACAGTATCTCCCAAACAGTGCAGAATGGGAGGAGCCTTTGGAATTTCATGTCATTTTGGTTGAAATCAAAGGTGTGCGCTCACAAATGAAAATAATCTAATTTTATCATCGTGGTCAATTGATGCTTAGTGCAGTGATAATTAAACAAGAAACCAGAGAAAACCTCAGATCCATAAAACTAGTGTGAAGTAATTTTCAAAGATTTCAAGGTTGTGCAGATTTGAGTGTGTGTGTGTGTGTGTGTGTGTGTGTGTGTGTGTGAGAGAGAGAGAGAGAGAGAGAGAAAGTGAGAGAGAGAGAGAGGAGAGTGTGTATGTGTGTGAGAGAAAGGGAGAGAGAGAGAGAGGGAGAGAGAGAGGAGAGAAAGAGAGAAAGAAAGAGAGAGAGAGAGAGAGAGAGAGAGAGAGAGAGAGAGAGAGAGTGTAAGAGAGAGAGAGGAGAGTGTATGTGTGTGAGAGGGAGAGAGAGAGAGAGAGAGAGAGAGAGAGAGAGAGAGAGAGAGAGAAAGTGAGAGAGAGAGAGAGGAGAGTGTGTATGTGTGTGAGAGAAAGGGAGAGAGAGAGAGAGGGAGAGAGAGAGGAGAGAGAGAGAGAGAGAGAGAGGGAGGGAGAGAGAGAGAGAGAGAGAGAGAGAGAGAGAGAGAGAGAGAGAGTGTAAGAAGAGAGAGGAGAGTGTGTATGTGTGAGGGAGGGAGAGAGAGAGAGAGAGGAGAGAGAGAGAGAGAGAGAGGAGAGAGAGAGAGAGAGAGAGAGGGGAGAGAGAGAGAGAGAGAGAGAGAGAGAGACAGAGGGAGAGAGAGAGAGAGAGAGAGAGGGAGAGAGAGAGAGAGAGAGAGAGGGAGAGAGAGAAAGAGAGAAGGGGGGGGTCTGGATTGACTGTCAGTTATACAGCTGCCATGTATTCAAGATGTACATCTAATTAAGTAGCTGGGGGCATGGTGCACAGAGAATTCAAAACCTGTCTCAGATATTTATAAGCTGTGTGATTCTGAGGTAAGTCACTTAACCCTTCTGTGCCTCAGTTTCCTCATCTGCAAAATGCATATAACAATAGCACTTATCTCATAAGGATGTTTAAGATGGAAATGAGGTAACATGTAAAGCACTTTGCAACCCTCAAAGTGCTGTATAAATGCTAGCTACTAGCTATTATTATTACTGCTCTTATACCAGATATTTAGGCTCTTGCAGTCAGTAACTAGCTCTGAGCAAACCTAATATCTGTCATATTGTAGATGTATAACTAGCCACATGTGATGGTGTTCCCTTTTGCTAGCTTTGTGGCCTTAAATAAGTCACTTAACTACCCTGAAATTCAGTTGCTCTCATCTGCAAAGTGGAGGGCAGGGCGGGGAAACAGTATGAATAGACCTCATCTGAGAGTGCTGTTTTGGTAACAAATGAAGTCATATACGTGAAAATGTTCTGTAACATGTAGGGGACAATAGAAATATAAACTATTATGATTTAAGAAGGAAAAATTGGAAATTTATTCCAGTTTCAGGAAGACTTACCCATTGTGGAATAGTGGATAGAGTGCTGGACCTGGAATCAGGAAAACCTGAGTTCAAATCCATCCTCAGACAGTTACTAGCTGTATGACTCTGGAAGAATCGTTTAACCTGTCTGCCTCAGTTTCTTCATGTGTAAAATGGATTTAATAACAGCACCTACCTCCCAGAGTTGTTGTGAGCATCAAATGAGATAATATTTGCAAAGTGCACTGTAAAGCTTAAAGTGCTTCATCATAGCATCTATCTAACTCAAACCAAAGTTTGGAACTGGAATTATTAAGTTAATGTGATCCAAGTGAAATTGTCCTTTAACCAGGGCTCATTACATTAAAACCTGAGCACAGGGTGCCCATCTAGCAATGCCCATATGCGTAATGTTACAAACTAGAGCAAACAACTTTTTTTTCCTTTTTTAATATGTAGTGTTTTATTTTTCCCCAATTACATGTAAAACAATTTTAACATTCATTTTTAGAACTTTGAATTTCAAATTCACTCCCTTCCTTCTTCCCCACCTCACCCCCATGGAGAAGGCAAGCAACTCAATATAGGTTATACATGTGTAGTCTTGCAAAACATATTTCCATATTAGTCATGTGAAGGAAAACATAGCCCCCCCTAAAAAACCTCAAGAAAAATAAAGGAACTAAAAAAAGTATGCTTCAATCTGTATTCAGAAACCATCAGTTCTTTCTCCGGGGATGGATAGTATTTTTAATCATAAGTCCTTCAGAGTTGTCTTGGGTCATTGTATTGCTGAGAATAGCGCTTACAACTCATTGTCATACAATATTGCTGTTACTTTGTACATAGTACATTTCACTTTGCATCAGCTCATGTAGGTCTTTTAAGGTTTTTTCTGAGAGCACCCTGCTCATCATTTCTTATAGCATAATAGTATTCTATTACAATCATATACTACAGTTTGTTCAGCTGTTCCCCAGTTCAACTGGGCATCCCCTCAATATCCAGTTCTTTGCCACCAGAAAAGAATTTCTATAAATATTTTGTACATATAGGTATTTTTCTTTTCTTTTTTTTTCCTTTTATCTCTTTTGGATACAGACCTAGTAATGGTATTGCTAGGTCAAACGGTAAGCATGGTTTTATAGCCTTTTAGGCATAGTTCCAAATTGCTCTATGGAACAGTTGAATCAGTTCACAACCCCACCAATAGTACATTAATATCTCATTTTCCCCACATCCCCTCCAATCTAATATTAGCCAATCTAATAGGTGTGACGTAGTACTTCAGAATTGTTTTAATTTACATTTCTCCAATTAATAATGATTTAGAGCATTTTTTCATATAGCTATAGATAGCTTTGATTATCTGAAAACTGTTCATATCTTTTGATCATTTATCAATTGAGGAATGGCTCTAATTTTTACATATTTGACTAAATTCTCTATGTGTTTGAGAAATGAGGACTCTATCATAGAAACTTGCTTCAAATTTTTTTCACAGTTACTATTGCTAACTGTATTTCCCTTCATCCTGTTCCCCTCCCCAGTTATTCTAGTCTCTCTCTCTCTCCTTTCACCCTGTCCCTCCTCAAAAGTGTTTTACTTCTGACTACCACCTCCCCCAATTTGCTCTTCTTTCTATCACCCTACCCTCTTCTCTTATCCCCCTCTCCTGCTACTTTCCTGTAGGGTAAAATAGATTTCTATACCCAATTGAGTGTGATGTTATTCCCTCTCTGAGCCAATTCTGATGAGAGTAAAGTTCACTCACTCCACCTCGCCCCCATTTCACCTATCTTCTCCTCCACCATAAAAGCTTTTTCTTGACTTTTTTATGTCAGATAATTTATCCCATTCTACCTCTCCCTTTCTCTTTCTCCCAATGCATTCCTCTTTTACACCTTAATTTTTTTTAGATATCACTTCATATTCAACTCACACCTGTGCCCTCTGCCTATACATACTCCTTCTAATTGCTCTAATAATGTGAAAGTTCTTATGAGTTATTAGTATCATCTACCCATGTAGGAATGTAAATAGTTTAACCTTAAGTCCCTTATGATTTCACTTTTTTGTTTACTTTTTTATGCTTCTCTCGAGTCTTGTATTTGAAAGTCAAATTTTCTATTCAACTCTGGTCTTTTCATCAAGAAAGCTTGAAAGTCTTCTATTTCATTGAATATCTATTTTTTTTTTCTCAAAGGATTATACTTAGTTTTTGTGGGTAGGTGATTCTTGGTTATAATCCTAGCTCCTTTGCTCACCAAAATATCATATTCCAAGCCCTCCAACCGTTTAATGTGGAAGCTACTAAATCTTGTGTTTTCCTGACTATGGCTCCATGATGCTTGAATTGTTTCTTTCTGATTACTTGTGATATTTTCTCCTTGACCTGGGAGCTCTGTAGTTTCACTATAATATTCCTGAGAGTTTTCATTTTGGGATCTCTTTCGGGAGGTGATTAGTGAATTCTTTCACTTTTTTTTTTTTTACCATCTGATTCTAGAATATCAGGACAGCTTTCCTTGATGATTTCTTGAAAGATGATAGGCTCTCTCTCTTTTTTTTCTATTGTGGCTTTCAGGTAGTCCAATAATTTTAAAATTGTCTCTCCTGGGTCTATTTTCCAGATCAGTTTTTCCAATGAAATATTTCACCCTATCTTCTATTTTTTCATTCTTTTAGTTTTGTTTTGTTATTTCTTGATTTCTCATAAAGTCATTAGCTTCCATTTGCTCAATTCTAATTTTAAGGAATTATTTTCTGCAGTGAGCTTTTATATCCCCTTTTCCATTTGGCTAGTTCTACTTTTTTTCTTCAGTTTTTTTTTTTCCAGTGAGTTTTTGTACCACTTTTTCCATTTGGCCAATTGTGCTTTTTTAAGGCATTCTTCTCCTCATTGGCTTTTTTGTACCTCTTTTACCATTTGGCCTATTCTGTTTTTTAAGATGTTATTTTCTTCAGTATTTTTTTTGCATGTGTCTCCTTTACCAAACTGCTGTCTCTTTTTTCATGATTTTCTTGCGTCACTCATTTCTCTTCCTAGTTTTTCCTCTACCTCTCTTACTTGATTTTAAAAATCTTTTTTGAGCTTTTCCATGGCCTGAGACCAATTGATATTTTTCTTGGAGGCTTTGGATGTAGGAGCTTTAACTTTGTTATCTTCTTCTGATTATGTGTTTTGATCTTCCATGTCACCATAGTCAGCTTCTATGGTGAGAATTTTTTCTATTGTTTGCTCATTTTCCCAGCCTATTTCTTGACATATAACTCTTTGCTAAAGTAGGGCTCTGCATCCAGGGTGGAGGGTGCACTGTCCCAAGCTTCAGGGGTTTTGTGCAGCTGTTTTCAGGGATACTTGTAGAGACATGTAAGTTTTCAGTTCTTCCAAAGTAGTATGATTTAAGGAGTGGTGTGTTTAGTGCTCTCCTGGCCTGTGCTCTGGTCTGTGAATGACCATAAGCACTCTTTTCTGACCTGGAACTGTGAGGAGTTTTTTCACTCTGCTGTGGCCACATTCTGTGACTTCCACTCAGGACTGTGACCCAGATTTGGGTATTGGAAAATACCCAGTGTCCTGCCCCCAGTGCTAGCAAAGAGACCCCTGTGATCTCCTTCTGACCAGTTATTCTACCGTCTTACTGTCTGTGGGCTGAAAGCTCTAGAAGCAGATGTTGCTCCTACTGTTTATTAGAGCTTCAGGGACATTTGCACGATCAGGTACAATTTAGCAGAAACAATAATGGAAGTTGAAAGAACAACTAGATAGGGGTGATATCTATCTACGGTGTCAGGAAGAATAAACGGGAGGTGCTGACCATGTTCAGGCTTGAGGGTGGGTGCCTGAACTCCCAGGAAAGGAATAGGTGAATGGAATCATTCCCCAAATTCAACTATGGTGAGGTCAGTTGGAAATAGTGCACAGAATATACTCAGTGAGGTCATGGGGCAGATATTACTAAAGCATTAAACCAAAATGATGATATGGTTTCAGGGTTGAGTGGGATATCTATTACATATAGAAGAAGTAAAAGATCATGAGTCCTGAGCACGTGAGAAGAGTGGGAAAGGGGAGCCACCTTTGGGAATATTACAAGGGAAGGAAAAATAATATGTTGCTGATAGCAGTGGACAAAAACTCTCCCTTGATTCACAGTTTCTCCTAGGTCTCACTGTGCCAGCTAATCTCAGTGATCAAAGTCCATAGTCGGTACCTGAATGAGAGTTAACCCTAATAGTTCTGTGATTTCATCACTCAGTGTCAGGATTCAACTACAGACCTTTGACTTGCTTGTGACAATTTTCCACGTCTGTTCCAAGCTCCTAGAACTGCCTTTACTCAACAGGCCTAAATGAAGCAGGGCAGAGACTTCCTTGGGATAGAAAATCAGAGGCGTTGGATTTGCCATCAATCCTCCAGTATAAGGCTAAGATACATATTTATTGCTATGATCTGGTAATTCTGTGCCATTCTGACCTTATATAAATGAAGAGTATTTTTTTAAAAAGTGACTTCATATGAACTGCTAGTATCAAAATGAGTTTGAGGGATTACAGTTGCAGAGACAGCTTTATCTATGTGTGAACAAGTATTTTAAAAAAAACCATTTGTTTCAGGCAAGCAGAAGTTCCTGTGCCCTAAGAGTGCAGCTTTATCGAGACCCCACACATCCCTCTGCAAGATGGTCAATGTGGCTTTTGTGCAGGGGCGTCTCAGGGTGGATACAAAAAAACCTCTCTTATCAATTATTCGACCAGTCTGCATTTACTGAGCACCTACCAGACATATGGTAGGCACAGTGGTAGGTGCTGGGGATATAAACAGAAAACACAGTAAGTCCCAGGCCTCAAGGAACTTACTTTCAATCAGTAGAAGCAACTTGTACACCTCTGAGCAGATACAGCCCACGTACACAAAGTAAGGACAAGGTAATCTCAGAGTGTGCATGGAGGAAAGGGGGAGGCATTAGCAGCAGGAGGAGATCAGGACAGGCCTCATGCAGAAGGTGTCCTTTCAGCTGAGCTTTGAAGAAAGCTAGGAATTTGTGATATGTAGAGTTTACAAAAGCACATAGTACTTTTGTTTCAGGCAAAAACAGATAATATGTCAGTACTGAACTTTGTTTAGAGTTAACTGATGGGAATTTGTTTGGAAAACTTAGCCTTTGGGGATGGGAGGGAGCAGGCTTTTATAAAGAGGGAGAAGGAAGCCATACCATGAAGAAAGGACTACTCACCCTTGGTGGAAGTGAGCATGTGCATATTCTCTCTCTCTCTCTCTCTCTCTCTCTCTCTCTGTCTCTCTCTCTCTCTCTCTCTCTTACACACACACACACACACACACACACACACACACACACACACACATAGAGCATCACATGACACAGCTGCATCTTGCTAGGGTGCACAGGCTAGAGATGGCATTGGCCCAGAGATTGATCAAGGCTAAGGAAAGCCTGAGGAGAGATTTGGGTCCCTGCACCTCAGCTATGGAGATTGTGCAAATAGTCATTTGAAATAAGTGGTGTCAGAAATGGGCCAGATGCTCTAGGTCTTCAGCAGAAGCATGTAGGGTGGAGGGTGAGGAGTGCAGTGGAATAAAGGGAGATATAGAAAGATCTCTCTTCGCTCTATATCTGGGAGGATAGTAGTGAATAAGATGGAGATGGGATGTCACAAGAGAGCACAGTAACACAGAGTTTTAAGATTATGTGGTAAGAGTCTTAATCCATTAAGGTTTCTGGTAATTCAGAGACCACAGTGGAATTTCTTTTTCCCAAATTCCCATACTGTTCAATTTGTAGAACTCAATTCTGGTCTTTGATCTGGTCTTTCTTAGTTCATAATATGCATCTTCGGCAAAAGCACTTTGCACAGTATGGAATGTTGTCTTCTCTCCTACCCCCCAATTAGAGCTAGAAAGAACTTAAAAGTTGACCTAGTCCAACCCCTTCTGATAAGGAAACTGAGACACAGAGAGATTAAGACTTCACCAAGGTCACTCAGGTCGCAAATGGTGAAACCAAGACATGAACCCAGGCCTTTTGACTCCTGGTCTCATGTTCTTTCTACTATATTATGTTATCCTCCTGCTCAAACCCCCCCCCCTTTTTTTTGCTTCCTTTAAATCACCTGGGCATTGGGTCAGAGGTCAGGGGATAAGGGTTGAGCAGGCTTTATGGTGGGATTTGTCATTCAATATACTGAACTCTTCTGAAATACCCAGGAAAGGGACAGCGGGCATGGGGAGGTTTATAGCAGTCGAGTCAGAATTCAGGGGCCTACAGGTGGTGGGAGGTGGGACAGATTATACTAGGGGTGGGGAACTTGCAGCTTCAAGTTCACATGTGGCCCTCTAGGTCCTCAGGGTCCCAGATGATGCGTGTAATAAAGAAGGTCAGTTATTGGTTGGGCCAATACAGAATCTGAGAAAAAGACGGAGGCAAAAAGGATGTTTACAGACTGAGAAAATGGTCAGCAACAGGGAATCTTTGCCAAAGCAAAGATCAACAACAATAAGGTTAGAAGGCAGAAAAAAAGGACAGGATTTGAGTTTAAGTAAAAAGAGTATGCGATTTGATATGCTCAGTTAGCTGAGCCCAGTCGTGTGCTTTTCATCTGGAGTGTGGACAGTCTAGTCTGTTACTCCCTTCCTGCCATTTGTTCATCCAAATAAGCCACAGATGTAAATGATTCCCCAATGCATACCACCACCATCATCTTAATGGGAGGTCAGCAGTGTGTGCCATAATTCCCCATTGTCAAAAATCCTAAATCCTCAGTGTGGCTTTTAAGGCTCTCTTCACAAGTGTTCCCATCCTCTGGCATAAGCCTTATATCTCACTATTATTTTAGAGAATTCTTTGCACTGGTCTGTTCATGATTCCCTAAAAGCACCAAGCACATCCTGTCCTCCATTTGTGTCTGGATACTTTCTTCCTCCTCTCCAATTATCTACTACTTATATGCCTGTCCCAAGTCCCTTATGTTCCTACTCCAACCATCCTAGCTTTCTGTCTACTTAGGGATCCATCTTTGACCCTGTGTCTTTATATACACCACTCCACCTGTCATCCCTATTCCTCTACAGTTATCAGAATGACACCATTTCAAAGCCTACCTCCTCCTTAAAGCCTTCCTTGACTTGAGAAGCATGGTGATATAGTGGACATATCAATGGAATTGGTCCTGGCTTCAAATCCTGATTTTCCTAGTTACTATTTACATGACATTGGTTGAGTCACCTTCTCTGAGCTTCATTTTTATTCTGTAAAATGAGGGGCATCAGATTAAATAACTCATGAGATCCCTTCTATCTCTAAATCCTAGGATCTGTGATCCTGTGATATCTTCAGTACTTAATGACCCTCTCTGATTTAACCTCCTCTAGCACTCAATCAATGGTTAAATATTTCACATATGCTCTACATTGTATTATTGTGGTGTGTATGTGTGTGTGTGTGTGTTTTAAGTTTACATTAAGTGTTTGCCCCTGAAGGGTCAGTGAATTATATTTCATTGTAAGCTGAATATGTAGTACAATACACTGAATAAAACAGCCATGCAATCAGTGTTTGTTGCTGAGGAGGTTTTAAGATGTATCCTCCTAAGTGGTAAAGGGAAAACCGAGTGCACCATATTGCCAAATGATGAGTTATTCCTTCATCCCACTTTGTGGTATAAGGTCAGAACTACAAATGTGCCATGCTTTGTTCTGTTCTGAGAACACTTGACACAAGAGTTGGATTATTCCTTCTTCAAAGGAAAATCTTACCAAGTCACGTGTACCACAGCCTTATGACTGAAGCAGACAAGGGACTTTTCCCTTGGAAATTAATCATAAATGTGTTAGCATTTACAAATTAACACTTTGAGAGGCAGCATGGCCTGAGTGGCTAGGGAGCTGGCCTCAGAGCCAGGAACATCTGTGTTCAAGGCCAGTTTCCGACACATATTGACTTTGGAACTCTCAGCAAACCCCTTAATTTGTCAATGCCTAGGCAACTCTCTAATACTAAGTTGCAGAGATGTGCCAGCTTGGCTTGATAGAGAAGTTTCCTCACTGGGAGCCCTTTATACCAATGAAACCATATATACACTTCCTATCTCTAATAATAATAGTACTATAAATAATATGTTCTCATTGAATACTTTTAGAAAATAATTAATCATAGGGCATATGGAAATCCAGTGCCACAAATACTCTGTGATTGGTTGGAAAGCACAGTGCTATTGAATGTATTTGTAGTTTGGTAAACTTGAATCATTAATAGTAAATAGCAAAGCTGTGAAACCTCAGGTGTTGTCCTCAGTAACACTCCAGAACGCCCTAACTGGATTAAAAGGTAGAAATATCAAACAATAAATAAATGAAAATAAAATAAACATGTTGTTGTTGAATTATTTCAGATTTGTTTGTTGTTAGTCATTTTTTCAAGTATGTCTGATTCCTTGCAACCCCATTTGGGGTTTTCTTGGCAAAGATATTGGAGTGGTTTTCCCTTCAGCTCATTTTACAGGTAAGGAACTGAGGCAAATAGGGTTAAGTGACTTACCCAAGGTCACACAGCTAGTAAATGTCCTAGGACAGATTTGAACTCAAGTCTTCTGGACTTCAGTCTTGGTGTTCTATCCGCTGTACCACCTAGCTGCCCAAAACAGAACATAGATAATATTAAGTGGTTTTCTATGTCAGTATGTGGCTGATTTTTTGTGATTTAGTGGTCTTATTTCTGATTTTGACCAGATCCTTGTGGACCAAATCCTTAGATGCATATATACCCATTGGGAATTTCTAGTTCCATTTGTATAGCGTGGGCTTTTTGGTTGTTTGTTCTTGGTCTGTGTGTATGCATGTATATATGTGTTGTGTGTGTGTATGTATGTGCTGTGAGTGTGTGCAAGTATGTAATCTGGGCCTGTGATTTTTTGCATGGAGTTCCTGTTGAGTAAACTCTTGCGGTCATTGCAGACTGCTAATTATCCTGCAACATATTGTCTTAGAGAGTTTCCTGGGTCATAGGTGAAATGACTTGCCCAACACCCCACACCTAGGATGTGTCTGAGGCAGGACTTGAACCCAAATCTTCTTGACTTAAAGGTTCACTTTTTACCCATTATTCTACACCATATTTGTGCAACATAGAAATATTTTAAGTTCTATTATAGTTATTTCTTTATCCTTCCCACTAGATTGTAAGTACCATGAGGGTATAAATAATGCCATTTTTAATTTTTGTGTACAAAGTATGTTGCACATACTTTAAAAGACCCATGATTTCATTGATGTGAGTTTTCTACTCACTTCAACAAATCAAGTCAACAAACATTTGTTAATCACCTACTGTGTGCCAAGCATTGTGTTAAGTGCTAATCAAATCTCAGTCTCTGCATGCCAAAACACAGATAGTCTTCATAGGTTGCTGTGGCCAAAATAGCTGATTACATGCTTTCCAACCTTCTGGTGATAAACCTCTCTGAACCTAGCTTGGCTGGTTCAAAGGTGATGGAGATAGTCAATCACATTGCTTTCACTGAGTTCAAGTCCAGGATTGCTTCCATGCTGTGCTGACATTGAAGTAGAACTTCCACAGGCAACCTTACATATAACCGGAACTTAGAAAATGTTCCTTTATTTGAATCACTACTTCTCTTATAGGTATCTAAACTTGGGGACAACTTGATATGACACAGTTTGTCACATGGGTGTCAGTCCTGTCCCCTAATAACATTGTTATGAAAGTATTCTACTGCAATAGGGAAGGTCACATAGGGATTTCTGCATAGTCTCTGTACAGCCCTCAAGGAAGCTAGTTCATCACAGGTGGATTGTAATTAAACTAACAAGTGTCTGGATGGTGCCATTGGGACTGCCAGATATCATTATTCTCTGAGATTGTCCCATATTTCACTCTCTTGTTCCATTAACTGGTTTTTAAACTTCCTTAGCGCTAGCCCGTGTCTTGTTTCTTTATATCTCCTCCAACTCCTGGCATAGTGTACACAAGTAAATATTTAACAAATATTTATTAAGTGAATATATAGGAGCATATAACAATCTGATATGTAAGTTAACAGAAAGGAAGAAAATATCGATCCATTACTCGTATTTACTATAGAGAGTTGATGGAAGAAAGGAAAAAGAATAGTTGTTGACATACTCAGAAGTTCACAGGAGACAGAGCCCAAGAAAGCAGTCCATAGTAAAATCCCTCAACTCAATTGTCTGTATACAAAATCTCTAAATTTAGGCAACAAACAAGAAGAGCTAGAAATCTTCATACAAGGAGATGAGGTTGAGTTCGTAGATCTCTCTGAGACTGTGTGATAAAACTCATGACTAGAATAATGTTCTGGATGAGTATAGTTTATTGAAAAGAATCAGAATAGGTAAAGGGAAGGAGGTAGTATTATATGTTAAGAAGGTATATATGTGTAAGGAAATCAGGGAACTTGAGGGGCAAAGCTTGGTGAAGATTACTTGGGTGAAGGTCAGTTGATGGAGAAACACCAGTGGTTTTTGTTACTGGGATTTACTACAGACCATGTGGACAGAAAGAAGAAATAGATGAGGCATTTGAGAAACTGATCATAAACCTGGCACAAAGACATGATTTAATAGTGATGTAAGACATCAATTATCTAGACATCTGCATAGTGTTCTCTCTGCCAAAGCAGAGGAATTGATGACATTGATTTGCTTTAACAATAACTTCATCCTTAAATGGAGCAACAAGCAAGAGGAACTTGTATTGTAAATCTGATTCTCACTAACAGAGATGAACTATTTGCTGAGGTAAAAATTATGGGGCCCGGAGGGTGAAGTGATCCTTCTCTCCTAGTATTTTGTGAGAGAGAAGAAATCTGAGCAGAGTCTGATGTAAATGACGGTATGGGGAAAGCATATTTTAAAGTGTACAGAAGAAGGATAGATGCAATCTTGTGGATGAAATTTCTATGAGAGGAGTCAGGACAGGAAGTTTAAGAGGTGCTCAAGAATGAAATGGTGAAGTTGGAATTGTGTAACAGTTCCAAAGAGGAAGAAAACTAGGGGTTGCCTAAAGAGAGAAGTAGGGATGCGCAGAGAACTCATTAACAAACTTAGATTTTAATGAGAAATGTATGGAAGCAAGGTCAGGTAACAGAGGATAAAGATAAAACATGGCATGGTGTCAGGAGCACTAAATGTCAGAATGAGTCAAGGCTAATGGGAAAGCTAAAGACAACAAAAAATGTAGTCTTTTTTAAAAAAAACTATATTGGGAGAAAAAGGGTCAAGGAAGGAAGTGTGCCTCTGCTTAGGATGGATGAAATGATGATAAATGGCCAAAAAGGGAAGGCAGAGATGCTCAACTCTTATTTAGCTCATATCATCCCTGCCAAGGAGAATGACTTTGCGTTGATAATGACAGATCAAAAATTGCAGATGGGGAGTTGCACTTGATGAATTTCAGTCACCTATCCCATATGAACTATGTCCTCAGGTACTGAAAGAACTGGAAGGTGTGATTGTTGAGCAGTATTTGGAAAAGGGAGAGTGAATGTTCTTCAAATATTGGAGAATGTCAACACAGACAAGATTGTGCAGAACTGGAGAAGGAAAGATGTCATCATGTTCAAATGATGGACCAGTGATCTGTAAATGACCCAAAGCTGGGAAGGATAGCTAACACACTAGACTGCAGATTTTAGAGCATTGGACTGAATCTAATAAGATGACATTCAATAAAGATAGATGTAAAGTCTTGCAATTGAGTTTAAAAAATTGACTTTATAATTTATCATAGGGGAAGGGTGGTTAGGTAGCCATTTTTCTGAAAGTGATCTGAGAGACTTAAGGGGTCACAAACTTGGTTTAAGTCATCAGTGTGAAGTGGAATCCCAAAAGTTAATGTGATCTTGAACTGCATTAAGAGAAGCACCACTTCCAGGTATAAGGAGGAGACAGTCTCTCTGTACTCTAACCTATTCAGAATAAATCTGAAGTATTTTGTTAAGTTCTTAAACTATGAACATTGATAAGGTGGAGAATATCCATATGAGGGTAACCAGAATGGTGAAGGACTTTGAGTCCATGCCATATGAGGAATGAATGAAAGAACAGAGGGTGTTTACCATGGAAAAGAGAAGATCTGGGGAAAATATGAATAGCTTCAAGTAGTTAAAGGGCTGTTATGTAAAAGGATTGGACTTTTCTATTCTGAACTAGAAATAATGGGTAGAAGTTGTAAAGCAGGTAATTTAGTCTTGACATTAAGAAAATATTCCTAACCCTTTCCAGAATCTCTAGCAACTTCCAAAAGTGGAATTGGCTACCTCAAGAAGTGGTGGGTTCTGCCTCCTTGGACATCTTCATGCAGAGGTTTGTATGACTTCTTGTGAGGTTTGTGATGGTGGGGATTCTATTCAGGTCTGGGTGGTACCGAATAGCCACTGAAGATTCTCAAATTCTCTGATTCATCTTTGTTCTGGTTAGTTGTTAATCAAGGAGCTGGTCAGTCTGACTACTCTGACAACACTCTGTAGCCTTCAAAGATTCCCCAGATTCTGAACATCTGTCATTATCCTCAATTCTCAAGATCTCAATTTGGGAATCCCAGATACTATCCAACCATTTGTGACAATTTTTTAAAAAATCAACTATCATAATAACCAAGTACTGCACAATTAATCAATGACCAAAGCAGGCCCTGAGAGCAGGAGGAAGTGAGGGGATATTAAATAGATCTGTGAGCTCTACATTATTGTAAATCATTTTGGAGCCAGAAAGCTATTATGTTCATCACAGAGCTCAGAAAAACAATGAACTCATTGATCTTAATTCTTTTTTTCTTCACATAAATCATGTCAGAATCTGAATGCCCTTACACTTATCAGAGAAATTATAAACAAGATGAATTGGATGCTGACACTGGCAAATCTTGGAAATGTTCTTCAGAAAAAAAAAAACTCAACACATGAAATAATTTAGTGTTGTTTCAGGGGGGCACAGCTCTATAGAGGTTTTGTTCATTCGTAGGTAGAGGGGAAGGGAAAGTAATAAGCATTTATATAGCAGCTACTATGTATCAGACAGTTTGCTAAGAGCTTTTACAAATATGATTTCATTTGATCTTCACAAGAACCCTGCTGGATAGGTGCTATAATTATTCCCATTTTACAGTTGAGGAAACTGAGACAAACAGAATTTAAGTGACTTGGCCAAGGTCCATAGCCAGTAAGTAGACCAGATTTGAACTTAATTCTTCCTGACTCCAGACCCAGTGCTCTAACCACTATACCACCAGCTACTTCATTTAGATACTGAATCAGCAAGAACAATACAAGTTTTAATGCCTTGCCCTGTCAGACGTCTCCAACCTGTCCTGAAGATTATAGTGAATAAATGATTTATCTTCCTTGGACAACTCCAGTCTCCCTTAGAGTCTCCTAAAAACATTTAGATTGCTGTAGTGGAAAGCATGCTAAACCTATAGTTAAGAGATTTGGGTTCAGATCCTGGCTACTACACTTACTCTGTGTGTAGCCATTGAAATGTAAGCTTTTTAAGGGCAGGAAATCATTAACTTTTGTCTTTATGTCCCCAGCACTTAGCACATTGTATGTAAGTGCTTGTTGATTGAACCTTTTGCTATACTCAGCTGGAAAATAGGGAGTCAGGAGATGGAGTATCTTGTCCAAGGAACAGAAAGGAGGGCAGTGTCACAAAGTATGGGAAGGAGATCTAGGGTCAAGTTTTGGCTCCCGACACTCACTAGCTGTGGTGCATTGGGCAAGTCATTGTCTATTTCCTCATCTGGGAATACTATTAGTTGTACTGCATACCTCACAGGGTCGTTGTGAAGAGATTGCTTAGTCGACAGTAAAGCATCATAAAAATGTTAGTTGATTATTATGAAGGGAGAGGTTGGGGCTGCTTTCATGGTTGAAAGCCACATCTTTATAGTCAGGCACAAAATTGGCTGAAAGGTGCAAAAAACATAGGACTTCACTGAACTTGCTGTTTTGTTGACTACAAAATAACGTTTGATTTGGTAGAGGAAAATACCACCATAAGGACTTTTTTCCCCTAACAAAGCATCTTCCATGCATGTATCAAAATCATATAAGAATCTTGGAAGATAAAACAACATGGTGAAATTTGTTCATTCACTGTTAGATTAATCATATCAAGCAAGGCATAACATAAGGGAGACATGCTTACCAAAGGTGTTTGCCACCATCATGGAAGACCCCCAGTGCAGGGTCTACATAAAAGAGGTTTTCCTTTAAGTTGGTAACGGCCTCCAGATGGTTCTGTTTATAGATTAAATTGTGTTAGTTGCATCAAGCCCTGAAATATTGCAGACTCTCCTGAATTAGACCCTTAATCACCCAAATGTTCAGTCTAACTAGCCACACAGGAAAAACCAAGTGAAAGAAGAATGCCTATTGCCTGGATTGTAATAAATCTTGGGCAGATGCTATGTTTTGTTAATGAATTGGTTCCAGAATTGAATAAGAGGAGGAGAGCAGGCCAGATTGCCTTTGGGAAATTTTGCGTTGCGTTTATTGCCCTCAAGATTCTCCTGAAACATAGGTCTGTTTTGTTAACATCAGTGTTTTTCTATTGATATTGTATGACCGACAGTCATGAAATTTCATAATCCCCAAATATATAAGGTTGCAGATCTGAAATTGTGTTAAAATGGAGAAGATATCAATGCCCTTTGGCTCAGAAGCCCAGCTTCTAAGTGAATACCTCAAAGAGGCTAAAGATAGAAATGTCTCTCTCTCTCTCTCACTCACTCACACACACACACACACACACACACACACACACACATCAAAGTATTCAGAGCAGTACTTTTTATAGTAGCAAAGACCTTTGACAGGGGCATAGTTGAACTGGTTGTGGTTCATGAATTAATGGAGAATGTTACTATGTAAAAGTACCCCAAACTACTATGGTCTTAGGTGGGGTTGGGCTTTCTCCCTGTAACAAAGCTTCTAATTATGGACCTGCACGTGTAAGGGGAGTAGAAAGGTACCCAAAGTATAATGTAGATGAGTTACAGGACAGCTATTTATTTCACACACACACACACACACACACACACACACACTGCTTAAAACATAAAGCAGTCACAAGCATACATTGGCAAAAACTTAATTATGAAGCAATAATTTACAATTATTACTTAAAATATCAGACTATAAGGCATTTTATGGAGCTACTGAATCAGCATTTCACCTTCATCTCAGCACTGCACAGATAGCTCTCTTAAGGTAATTGTCGTCTGGCAGGCCAGGCGAGAGAATGGTTTCTTCTCATCTTCTCTAAGAAATGATGTAGTAACTACAGGGGCTTCCTCCAGAAGGACAGTCAGTTCTGGGGAACCCAAGTTCTTCTGAACTCCTGAGTTATATCTTCTAAAAATTCCATCTCTTATGATCACTATTTGGTCAGGGAAAGAAATACAAAGCAGAGATAGCAGCCTGAAAGATCGAACTCATACTGGACTAGGCAGCACGCATGTTCAAAGCTGCTGTAACTTCTGGGGCTGGGAGTGGGGACAGCGCTCTCTCTATTGCTCGCAGAGATTCCCAGAGAGAGTTACAGTATGACATGATACGGAGGGAGGAAGAAGAGAGAGTACCAGAGAAGGGGAGTCATTGCTTCATTCACTGGGATGCTCTTCTTGCCTTGCTGACCAGGTCTCTTTGACGCATCCTCTTTCCTGCAGCCATCATGCTGCCGAGTCATTTAGCGTATAGCTGCCACACAAAGGAAAAACCCAAGGCAAATGTGGCATTGGAAGGGACCCAACTCCAAGGACATTACGTATAAGACTGGAAGGCATCTAGCTCTAGGAATGCTCCATTGGGTATATTTTAGTCACAGCATTCAAGAGAAGGGAGTTCTCCTGATTATACCTCTTATAACTATGCTGTAAAAGATAACAAATAGGAACAATTCAGGGAAGCATGGGAAAACTTATATGAACTAATGTGGAATGAAGCAAGCAGAACCAGCAAGACAGTGTACACAGTAACAGTAACTGTAAATGGAAAGAATAACACTAGCAAAACCAAAAACTGAATGCTGTGCAATTATATTGTCCAATTATATATTGCTATGTAATTATATATTATATATTATATATTATATAATTGCTATTCAATTATAATGACCAAGATTGCTACTGATGTACCTACCTCCATTTTTTACAGAGGTGGGGGATGATGGTTGGTAAATTGCATGTACTCAGTTTGTTTTGCTAAACTGCTTCTCTCTCTCTCTCTCTTTCCTTCCTTCCCAGTAAGGTCATCTGGGGCCATCCAAGAAGTAACAAGGCTCCTGACAGGTAAGGAAGGCAATATCACTAAGGATCTGAGTTGGTATTGGTGGTTTAGGGGAACTCTGGCTCCCTGAGGCCTTTTATTCTGGAAAACTCCAAACTATTTGATTGTTTTTACCCCTTAGCTTTTAGGACTTTGACTGGGCCAACTACATCCAGAACTCTTAAGAGAAGGAGACCTTTTTTCTTGTACCCAAAGTCATCCTCATCTGTATGTCTCTGCACAGTTTTGGGGTTCATCCTGGAGCCTGTGGATCCTATAGGCTCCCTTGGGGCAGACCCCAGGGTGAATGATCCCAGTCTAACAAATGAGATCCAATCAGAATCCTAATCTTCATGACTTAGCCCCTTTCTAAATTTAGGAATCCTGAGGCTATGAGAATCCTAAAGGATGTGAGAGAGATTTAAATCCTAACCCTTTATTTTATAGTTGAAGAAACTGAGGCTTCTAGAGAAGGGAAGTAACACAGTTGCCTACTGTCAGCACCTATTTGCAAAATAGGAATTAAAAATTGCCCACAAATAATCAATATCTTTAATAAATGACCCCATTGTAATCACTTATAAAAGTTTTGTTTTCTTTTTTTTCCCTCCTGAGAACTCTTTTCAATTCTGAAATGGAATTGAAATGTTGACTCAGAGAACTAACAGCCAAGGTCTTATTAAAAGTGTTAGGCAACATAAAATTATATCCCTGTGGGTCTATGCTAAATGCACCATTTAGAATTAGTCAATATATAGAAGACATGCAGAACATATATCTTACCATATTTGCTCAAACTCTTCAAAAATACCTTCTGAAGAGAGGCCCAATGAATTACCTAGAGATTAGAGTTCCTCCAAAGAATGCCTCAGGAGACCATTTATTGGAAAACTAGATCACATGTCATTTTGCAGTCTACTAATAACCTACACATTCAAACTGTTAAATTTTCCTTAAGTGGAAGGTCTGACAGCTTTAGCTTGAGCTCTCCCAGGGCAATTTTTTCACAACTGTTGTGGGAGTGTAATGGAAAAGGCTAAGGAAAAAAACTCCATAGAAAGGAGATTTTTCAAAACAGTCTTATGAAGCACAAAACTTTCTTAATGTTAAACTACGTAATATATTTCTATTGTCTTAGGACTTGAATTCATAGGGCTTGGAGCAGTAAAGGACCTCAGAATTCATCTAATTAAACCATTTCATTTTCAAGAGAAGGAGAATTAGACCCAGTTGTCTGGGAAGTAGCTTACCCAAGGCCACACAGTTAGTAAATAGCAGGGTTGGCATTTGAACCTAGATCCTCTCGCTCTAAATCCAATATTCATCCTATTTCAGCGCAGAATTTCAGAGTGAGACGGGATCCCAGTGGCATCTAGTCCAACTCATATGCCCTAAAAATCCCAACTACAGGTTGGATTGAAGTACAGCCTTTGCTTAAAGATTTCTGGTAAAGTGGCAGGCATTACCTTCCAAGACAGCCTGTTCCACATTCAGATAGTTCTAATGATTAGGAAGGACTTTTTCCCCTATCATACTCAACCCAAATTAGACTTTTTGCAACTTCTGCCCATTGCTCCCTACCTTCTAGGGCCAAAACAAAGTTAATTCTCTTTTTCAACACATGCGCTTTCAATCGCTTGAAGATAGCGCTCCTGTCCACTCTTCACTCTCCTCCACAATCTTCTCTTCTCCAGAGTAAACAGCTCTATTTCCATACAGGTCCTGGTCACCTTCTCTGATACCAAAATGAAAGAGAAAGGGAGAGAGAGAGAAGAGAGAGAGAGAGAGAGAGAGAGAGAGAGAGAGAGAGAGATGAGAGACAGAAAGATAAAGGGGGAAGGGAGGGAAAGAGAGAGAGGAAGAGGGAGAGAGAGACAGAGAAGGAAAAGATGATGATGATAAAGAAGAAGGATGAGGACAGAAGAAACATAGTCTATTTTCTTTTGTACACTATAGAGAGAGGGTGGCTTTTCTGACAAGAGTCCAAACACCATCCTGACTCTTGATCACTGATCACAGTGGAAGTAGCCCCAGTCACCAGGAGCCAACTGGAGGAGCTCCCTGTGTCCTCTGAGCTAGGTATGCATTCATACCTTCAGTACACTGTTCAGATTCTTCCAGAGAAAGACCCATAGCCACTAATCTCAAACAAATTACTGAGTAACAGAGGGGCCCCCTGATCAACTTCCCTTTACACATTTATTTAGTTTGAATCCTACAACAACCTTTTGAGATAGATAATACATTATCGTCTCTATTTTAAAGATGAAGAAATGGCCTGAGTTTAAATCAATGCTTTGTTTTTACTCTACAACATTGTAGAATATTCCTTGAAAATTTTCACATGGCATCGTTCCCAAAGAATCTTATTTAATGTTGCTTAGGGTATCGCTCTAGGAGGAGAACACCCATGTGAAAGTATTTCCATGTTACAGTAATATAAACAGAGGCTCTATACATCCCTACAAACATTTCAGTTAAATGTAAACTCCTTGAGAGTAGGGAATGCTTCCAGTTTGTCTCTGTATACCCAGCACCTGGCACAATGCTTGACACTTAATAAGCACTTGATAAATGTTTGCCAAATGAATGAGTCATCATTCTGAAAGTAATTTGAGTAGCAGTCTAACCAATTCAACCATATACATTTTTAAAATGAAATTCAATTCTGTGTTTACTTCTAAATTTATTGTTATTCAGCATGGTTACCATGGTGACAGAAAGAGGTCTGGTGTACGTACATGTGTACATTCTCATATAAGACTGTGGCCCTGTGATACAACAGGCTCAAATGAAACCATTTAGCCATTTATTTTTCTTTTTTGACTGTAGCAACATAGGATCACCATTAAATTAATAGAAATACCAGTCATTCAAAGTCTGTGGATCAATTGTGTCAAGCTTCCAGCAGTTTCTGCCATTTTTGACGCTGGCTTTGGTCACTGTTGTGAAAACAGAAGCCAGCAGTGGAATAGACAATTAGGTACAGTCACATAAGCAAAACCCCAAACATCTGGATGGAAGCAGATTTATTTTCCTGAAAATTAAATGAAATCTGGCTCTGTTTTTAGTCCATGTTTAAAATCATGTCACAGCTTGGATTTTAGTCATAGGTGCTTGCTTTGAAAGTGAAACATCTCCCCTTATCCCCCAACCCCACCTCCCCACCAGCCCAACTTTGACCATGGAGAAATGTAAATGAGACAGTTCTTCTTTCCACTTATCTTCGTAGTTTTCGTGTAGAGTAATCTTTCTCAAAAGTGCCAGCTGTTAGGAATCTGGAGATTTCCAGCTTCTCAAGAAGCATTCCTCTATCTTCCATAATGTTAGGGCTTCCTATCTGTTGATTATCTCCAATTTATCCTGTCCGTAGCTTGTTTCTATAAAGTTGTCCTCATATTGTCCCTTCCATTAGACTTCTTGACAGTACTGACTGTCTTTTGACTTTCTTTGTATCTCCAAGTGCTTAACATAGCACCCAGGGTGTGCTAAATGCTTAGTAAATGTTTTCTAACTGACTGGAGAGATCAAGTGGAACATGTTATAGGAAGAGGACTGAAATGGAAATCCGGACACCTGGCTTTCCTTTTCAACTCTGTTGTTGTTGTTCAATTGTTTCAGTCATGTCTGACTCTTCTCAACCCCATTTGGGGTTTCCTTGGCAGAGATACTGTAGTGGTTTGCAGTTTCCTTCTCCAGCTCATTTTATAGATGAGGAAACTGAGGCAAATAATGTTAAGTGAGTGACTTGCCCAGGGTTACACAGCTAGTAAGTGCCTGAGGCTAGATTTGAACTCAGGTCTTCCTGATTCCAGGCCCTGCATTCTATCCATTGTGTCACCTCGCTGCTACGCGTTAAATGTTTAAGGTCTAAGGGTACACTGGAGCCACCTCTACTTGGTTTTTAAGAGTTGATTGTTAAATTTTCAATCTGAGCATTTATACCTTGGAGATTGGCAAACTACAAATCAAGGCTTGATTTATTGTTTTCTTGATTGTCTAGACTTAAGAAAGTGATGGAGAAAATATTAATAATGCAGAATAAACCTAAAAATAGATCTAGTGTACATTCTCCTTCCCCCACCCCACCAGCTGGTTGTTAAATGTTTACCAGCACACTGTTACATGTTCCTCTCTCTGGATCTCAATTTCATAATCTATAAAATGAAAGAGTTGGACTTCTTCGCTGTCATGGGCTTCTTTGGCTTTTTGGTGAAGCCTATGGTTTCCTCCTCAGGATAAAGTTTTTAAATGCATAAAATGCATAGGAATATAATGGAAACCAATTACATAGAAATACATTTATCAAAATATATTTTAAAATTCTTCAGGAACCCCAGGTAAAGAACCCTGGATCAAATGACCTCTATGTGGATAGTGACCCAGGGTTATAGATGGAGGTAGGCCAACTCTTGACAGAAATGTAAAGTCGGATTTGGATTTCCTTTCCTTTTCTCATACATCCCCCACTGCCATAGACCCAGTTCTGTGATGCTCCTCCCTGCCCCCCAACTGCCTAAGAATTACTAGTATAATTTCCTAACTCTGTGTCTCCTATCTCTACCCCTTAATTTGTTACATCTTTTTATCTAGGGAGATACCTTCAATGGCTACCTGTTCCTATAGGATAACACAAAACTCTGAATTCATCATTTGGAGTACTACCCAGTCTGTCCCCAGCCTACCTTTCTAGTTTTGGGTTGCATCATTTCCCTCTATGAACCCTACTTAGCAAATGACTGACGGTTCCCTGATCTCAAGCTCTCCTTCCGTGTCTCCCTACATTTGTGGAGACTATCCCCCAGGCCTAGAATACTTCCTCTCACTTCACCTTTTAAACCCTTTCTCTTCCTTTAAAGTTCTACTTACATAGAACTCTCCCACCCCCATCCCATTACCAGATTCTATCCTGCCTTAATATTTCATAGAGTGTTTTGGATCCTTTTTTAAAAAACCTCTATCACACTCTACTTTTTATTTTCAATTACAAGAGATAGAAATAGGGATTGGACCTGTGATGTCACTGCCATAAGGAACTCCAAGCTGAAGAAGCTCCCTCTACCACTGGAAGTCAGCACTTTCCCTGTAACTTGCAGTCCATGAGAGATGCCCTTAACAGTTAAGTAACCTGCTGAGAGTCACACAGCTACCCTGCCCAGAGGCTATACTGGACTTCAGGTCTTCTTGATTTGGTGGCCAGATCTCTATCCATTATATCCTGGCTGCCTCTATTGAATTATAAACAGCTTTTGTCATTCTTTTCTGTGACTATTATATATCCCGTAAGTAGACTGTAAGTCCTTTGAGCTATTATTGAACTTTTCCTCTTCATATCTCAACATAGCAAATTTACTGACATGAATTAAGTTGCTTTCAACTATTTGGAATGCTGGAAAGAATCAGATAAGTTCATTTTGCTAAGATATTACAGATAATAAGGTATCCAAGAACTTGCTCCTGGGTATGTTTGGGGTCACTACCAGTCAGTCAGTCAGTCAGTCAGTCAATAAATCTTTATTAAGAACCTACTAGGGCAGATAGATGGTGTGATAGATAGAGTTGCTGGGACTGGAATTAGGAAGATGACTTCAAATTTGGCCTCAAATGCTTACTAGCTATGTGACCTTGGCAAATCACTTAAACCTGTTGGTCTCAGTTTCCTCATCTGTAAAATTAACTGGAGAAGGAAAAGATAAACTTCTCCAGTATCTTTGCCGAGAAGATCCCAAGTGGGGTCATGAAGACTCAGATGCAACTGAACAACGACAAAGGACCGACTATGTGCCAGGAACTGAGCTAAGCATTAGGGATCCAAATCCAAAGAATGAAAGTATCCCAACCCATAGAACATTTACATTCAAAGGCTGTGTTTTGCTGGGGAGGGACATGCAATGTATACAAATATGTCCATAGGATCATAGATTGAGAGGTAAAATAAACTTGAGAGGTAATTTAGGCCAATCTTTTTGCTTTACAGATGAGGACACTGAAATCCACAGAAATTAAGTGAACTGTTCCAAGGTCACAGGAGTAGGAAATAGCAGACCTGGGATTTGGACCCTACTCTTTTTACTCCACAGACATCATTTCTTCCAACTACATCTAAGCATATAAGGAAATCTGAAGAGGAATAGAACACTACTGGCTGGGGGGGAGGCTTCATAAAAAATGTGGTGCTTGAGTTGAGCCTTTGAAGGGAGATAAAGATTCTGAAAAGTGAAAATGAGAAGAGAGTGAATTCCAGGCATGTTGTGAATCTTGTGCAAATGCACAAGAACTAGTGGGAGAGTGGGAGGGGGAACTCATGTTCAATTTTAGAAACAACCACTGATCCAGTTTGGCTCTACATAGCTACCAAAGTGAATTTCATTTTAAAGCACAGGTCAGATCATATGTGTCCTGCACAATAAACTCCTTTAGCTCCCTATTATCTCTAGGTTCAAATAGAAATTCTTGTTTGACATTTAAAGTCCTTCACAACGTGGCTCAAATCAAACTTTCTAGCCTTAGTGTACAATACTCCATGCATTCTGTGATCTAGCCAAACTAGCTTTCCTGCTATTTTCACAAGGACAGACAGGCTCATTTCCTTGCTTTTGTTCAGGCTGTCCACCATGCCTGGAACACACTTCCTTCTCATCTCTGCATCTTTGTGTCTTTTGTCTTTCTTCACAGTTAAGCTCAAATACCACCTTCTATGGGTGATGTCTTGACTTGTGTGTAAATTGGTTTTAAGTGAGGCAGAATTTCATAGTCATTGGACTCAGTCTCCCAGAGTCATTGAAGTCAAGTGGCAAGATAAAAGTTAAGATGACTGGTGATGGCCCAGGTTGCAGCTGATGACCTTGGTGTCTTTGATGCCTGACCAAGCTCTAAGCACTCCACAGAGCCTGCTTCAGCCACCTTCATGCCATCAGAACAAATTATTCTCTTCTGCCTATTCCTCAAGGGAAGTCTTCACATGCTTGGGGTAGACATCCCCCTAACTCATCTACAGGTCTGAGGCCTGTTAGTTACCCTCAGCCTAGTTTAGTCTATCTGTCAAGACAGTTTTACCGGATTGTGGCTGCTATGCATGCTACATGCTTCCCACCCAAAACTGACTTGTATTTATTTTGTATATATATTTTTAGCTCTATATAATTGGCAGCTAATGGTTATTATGCACAATGATGGCGTTCATAGATTTTTTTATATCAGAATGTTTTATTCACTGTGACATACATAGCTTTAGAGTTAGAAACTGTTTAGAGGTCTTCTAGTCCAATATCCTCATTTTACAGATGAGTAAACAGAGGCTCAGGTTAGGTAACTTGCACAAAGTCACATAGGTACTAAGTAGTAGCACAGCTTGAATTCAAAACCAGTTCCTCTGATTCTATACCTGGTGTATTTCCCATCTATCATGTTGCCTGAAAAGCCTGTTTTCAGTGAAGGCTCAAAACCTCCAGCAGACAGTGAAAACATAAAAGGCCGCAATTTCCAAACTTACCTGGAGTCTACAGATGCCTTATCTCCCTTTGGCCTATCTTCCTTAGATCTGGGCATGATTGTATTTCTTCCCTCAAGGATTTGTAGCATTATATAACTCACTCCAATCTTACCTTTCACAGAACCATGGAATCATTTTTAGAATTAGAAATTTCTCACTGCTCAGTAATAGTCCGTTACATTCATATAACAACTTCTTGGGGTAGCTAGGTGGCACAGTGGATAGAGCACCGGGCCTGGATTCAGAAGGACCTGAGTTCAAATCTGGCCTCAGACACATAACACTCACTAGCTGTGTGACCCTGGGCAAGTCACTTAACACCACTGCCTAGCCAAAAAAACAAAACAAAACACAAAAAAACATATAACAATTTCTTCATTCTTCCCCCAATTGATGGATACCTATTTCATTTCCAATTCTTGTATACAACAAAAAATGATGTCATAAGGGTTTTAAATTTGGTATGTATAGATTTTTTCCCCTCTATCTTTGGCCTTTTGTGACTGTTAATATTATTTCTGGATCAAGGTTTAGTGACTTTTAAGGTGTAGTTCCAAATTGCTTTCCAGAATTGTTGAACTAAATTAGAATTTTTGAGACTCAGTTTTCTCTCCTGTGAAGCATGGGATTTGGATTAAAGGTAATGACGTCTAAGATCTTTTCAAACTCTAAAATGCCATGATAACTATAAAATTATAACATACCATATTATAATATGGTATTATAACTATGTAGATAGTTTCTATAGTTATAAATATATACTATATATAATTTCATAAGTATAAAGTTATGAAATACAAGTCTCTGGTATTCTGCTAGAAGCTTCTGAGTGTTCCAGAAAAGTTCCACATTATAGGCTTCCTCCCCACCATGAATCCACTTTGATTTTTTAAAAAAATTTTCCAGTGACTCCCAAATGGGGAAAGAGATAAATCTTCTCTTCCTCCTCTTCTTCTTCCTCCTCCTTTTGAATTTTGATGGAATTTAGGTCCTGTGATTTAAAATCCAGTTCTCTGTCCTTGAAACTGCAGGAATGGAGCATTTCTGTCAATACTGACAGTTTTGTCAGTCAAAGTTTGTACTATCTTCATGGATAAATTAGCACCATGCTTTGTATGCAAGTGAAGCTGCCTGCCATCTTTGTCAAGGAGTTAGTTAAAGATTCTTTTACCTGTGCTACATAGGGCTGATGAGGTCAAAATTAAATTTTATTCAAGAATTAGTTGAGTGCCTCCTATGTTCCTGGCACTTTGTTAAATGTTGAGAATGCTAAGACAAAAAAAAAGACAGTCCCTGCCTTCAAGGAGCTTACATTTTACTGGAAAGTGTATGACTAACTTTGATAATCTTTAACAAGGTCTTAAGTATTAATTCAAGGCATTTCTGCTGTATATATCCACAGCGAATCACAGCAACTCATGAAGGCCATTTACTAAGGTGCAGACAGGGTTGTGAAAATACCTATGCCTGAAAAAGTCAAAATATGTTCACAGTACGGTATTGAGAGAAGCTGAGCAAGAGTTTTTTAAACTGCTAATTTGCCATGATTCACCATTTCCCTATGGCTTACATCCATATTTTTTTTTGGCTTTGGATTGCTCATGCCTTTCATTAAGCCCCTGGAACTAGTTATCAGGTCACATCTTTTAGCTATTGTCAACTGTGCCCAATCCAGGAAACTTTTAGTCAGCCAATACAATTCTTTCACTGCCAGAAAACCCTATTCTACCACCTCCTCCTCCCCCAACCCCCACAGGGCAGGAAGACAGGTGCTATGGAGATCCTTTGGGAGGTAGGGCTGATCAGGCTCAGGTTCCTCAAAAGGAGTACCATTTTGTTTATCTGTTCTTGCTCACAAGCTAATTAAAATTATTCTTTCTCAGCTAGGGGGGAAAGTTTTGTTCTCTATTTCCTACGTAAAGTGGTAAGCCACATTTTTATCACATTGTGTGGAAAACTGTAAATCAAGTTAAATCATTCTCTAAAACTATAGGATGAATCATTAGCATCTGTTAAAAGTATACTCTTTATTAGCATAATGAAGTCAGCATTTGCTGAAATCTATTAACAGCAGCACTAACATTCTCTGAGAATAAGATTCATTTGGATCCATATTATTCTTTCTTCATCCAGTACAATAAACCTAGAATAAAATATTAATTGAGAGAGATTCAACTAAATTAAATATAATAAACATGTATTTTAAGTATTATAATATCAATAAATAATATTTATTAATATCAGCATTACTTATTATGTTTCAGGCACTACCGGGATTAAAAATTTTTTTAAAAAGACCATCCCTGGACTCAAGGAGTTTACAATCTAATGTGAGAAGACAACACGAAAAGAAGCTAGATTCATTCATGATTCTTTCTTATTTTCTACAGGGAATCATTTAAACTAGAATACTTTAGGAATTGATTTCTTTATAGGCCCTTGTTCACAAATCAGAATGCCTAATGGAGACAGTAACCTGTAACTAGAGTCAGAAGACCTGAGGTTAAGCCCCAGATCTTCCCATTTACTTGTGGTATGGCCTCGGATAAGTTACTAGACTCCTCAAAGCCTCAGTCTCTTTATTAAAAAAAAAGAAATAATATTTGCACTATGGATAAGGATTAAATGAGAGTGTATGGAAAGTGTTTTATGAGTATAAAGTGGTACACAATGGTAAGAGAATGTTAATCTTGACCTAACACATAAAACATATAATTGTCAAATCTCTGATGGCATGAAACAAAGAATAATGAGTTATAAGGAATGAATGAAAGAGTGTAGGAGTAATGAAATTTGTATAGAACATTCAACTCGAGGCAACATGCACATAATAAACAAATTTAAGACCATTAGAATGTAAGCTCCTTGAAGGCAGGGACTGCCTTTTGCCTAATTTTATAGTGCTTAGTACATTGGCTGGCATGTAGTAGGTGCTTAATAACTACTTATTGAATCACTAAAACAAAAAATTCATGGGGCTTGGTTGATCGGGGTTGGATCACATAACTTTTCCCCAGAGTTGTTTGTTCCTTGCCTCTCTTTCTACGTTGCATCTATAATCATTTCACTGGAATATTCTAGAAGAGATATCATAAAATCTAATATGATGGTGGGAGGTATGAATAATCCAAGAAAAGAATATTAAATCCTATGTCACCCAGAGAACTGTTTATGTATGCCTGGTCAGCTGCATGCCAGGATGACTTAAAGTTTTCCATCTTCAAACCTGTGCAATTGCTTGGAATGTGATCTTCCCTCTATTCTACTTATCCAAATCCTGCCTAGCTTTCAAAATGTAGCTCACATCCCATGTCTCTACTCTGATTACCTCTACCAGAAATTTCTTTCTCATCTGATCTCTTCCCATGATTACTTACTCATTTAGCACTTTTATAATCCCTTCTTCTGTTAGTGTCTCTGCGTGTATGTCTTCACCCCATTAAGTTTTTAAACTCCTGAGAATAAAGGTTATACCTTGTAGGAAGGCAGGCAGGAAGGAAGGAAGGAAAGGAAGAAGGAAACAAGTATTTATTAAATACCTACTATATTGCACTGTGCTAAGCACTTAACTAACATTATTTCCTTGGATCCTCACAACAACCCTGGAAGGTAGGTGCTATTATTATCCCCATTTTACAGTTGAAGAAGTAGAAGTTGAGTGTTTTGTCCAGAGTCACATAACTAGTAAGTGTCTGAGGATGTATTTGAATTCAGGTCTTCTGGACCCAGGCCCAGCACTCTATCCATTGTGGCACCTATCTGTTTGCTTAGTTCTTGGTCTCCTCCAACAGCACCTGGCCTTGCACTTTGTAGATATTCGGTGTTTAATAAATATTGGTTGACTAAAGAATAGGAGTGATATTTTCAACCATAGGTCCTTGGGGTTTAACTCTCCCAGATGAACTTTCTTCTTCTTTTTTTTGTGGTCACTCTTGGAACATAAATGATCTTTCCTATAGTCTGTGATTTGCATCTGCTGAATCACTGGCTCTCCACAGTCTTTTCTAGCCAACTCTGATTATTTGTCCTGTCTACACAGGTCCAATGAAGTAGTGAATATAATCAACATGAGTAATAGGAGGTGGGAGTGAGGAGAAAGTTGTTTTAATCTAGTTTGGGGCCTGACTTATCTAGATAACAATATCCACTGTTTTATAGTCAAACATGCTCTCTCATATGATAAAGCCTATTAATAACAGTAGCATTTGTTAATCCTTCTCTATTCCTTTTCCATTATCATCTTCAGGTAAAAGATCAATAAGGGAGGTTCCTTGATCAATTGTATGACTTTATAAATATATAAAATGTATTATAAAAATTGGGATGCTTGAATGCGTCTTCCCATAGAAGGAGTAGACTTCTAACTTTGTTGGAAGTACTAAAGACAGCTCCTAATAAAGTCCATTGATAAGGGATGCCCCCAGGATGAATTTTCCTGCTTGAATTCTTGAAAGGATGGGTTCTGTAAGGGGGAACCACCTTTGTTTATAAATGAGAATTTTCCTTGAAGACTAGTTTTATTTCCCTTTTCCACTTTCTTCCAGAGTGACCCTAAGAGATCAGCAGGTAGTGAGGTCCCCTTGCCTCCAAGAGCAACAGAAGAACATGGTTTTGCTTCAGACCAAGAAAAAAGTTTTTGTGCTTTATATCTCTAACTGCTCTGTGCCTTTCTTTCCCCCTTTTCTCAGAGAAATAAAATGTGAGTTTTCTTAGTCTAAGAGATAGAACAAAAGAGCGGAAATTATACCTGACTCTGTTAATGATGGTAGGTTGTTCACGTGGTGGGGGTTTGGTAGGAAAGCTACCCTAAGTGTGTTTCCCTTCTGGGAGAGCTCAAACCCTCTGAATAACCATAAGCCTGAGTGTGGAAGTCTGGGGGGTGGTCTTTCTGGGTTAGTAGGTACAAATTCAGCTGCTTCAGAAGGTTGTAGATATCCCAGAGCAGTGCTATCAGTGTGGAGGACTTCAAGACCTTAGGGAAAAAGAAGACTCAGCAGAAACAGCAGAAATGGAGGAGAATTGTTGACTTTTTATGGGCTATTATGAGTCCCCCTATATGTCATCTATATTTGTATATGGATTCGCATGAGTCTTTTACATTTTATGTATCATACGTGAGGTGGGAGGAAAATGTCTTATCCCCAGTATTTGAATTGTTACCTCGAGTATTTGATGGACTCTACAGAGCCTTCTTGCCTCTATATGTAGAGTTCTAGGTATGAATTATATTTGGAGACTTTCCCATAGTAAACTCCAGGAAAAGGGCTAATGAACCAAATACTTATTTATACATTTTTAACTCAGTTCCTAAGCTTGTCTCATTCCTGTAGACCTGGAGCTTGGGGATCTGAGCCAGAGGATCCATCTGTTTTTTTTTTTTATAAAGACTTTTACTACTTCTAATACTAATAAGAGCTTGCATCTATAATGTGCTTAATAGACTACAGAACACTTTCACTATTTCAGCATTACTATATGTAAACCAATTTTGGATCTCTGTTTTTACCCAGAAGATCCATCATTTTAAACTTCAAAGTCATCAAGTTGAAAGTTAGCTGATACTGTCAAAACTTCTCATAAATGTTTCTACCACCAGTTCTGTGTGTATTCCATATCACACAAATGAAAATGTACTCTCTCCCTCTGAGGTCATAATCAATGGTCTGCTTGGTGACTTTGCCTACAGATGGCACAGGCAGAGTTAGAGAGCTCAAGCTTCTGCCCACCAGGAGGAAATCAATGGTTGAGTAAAAAAGAGCTATGAATCCCTTTACCTCTGCTCCAGGTGCTCAGCAGGAAGGTTTCTCTCTAGTAACAAGAGAAAACAAAAACCAGCACAGTCACTGAGTTCCGTGCTACTTCCTTTCTCCCCAAGCTAACTCAGCAGCTGCCAGTAACCTTTTCCTCTCACCTACAGAGACAAACTCTATCAAGTTGTTGTGGTTGTTGTTTGTCCTTCGTTCTTGAAGTTAAGCCATGCCATAAGCATATCTCAGTTTTGTCATGAAGCACAAGTGAAGAGAAAGAGGAGAGATTTGAATGTAAGTTAAAGTCATTCTCTCCTGAATGAAAGGTCATTAGGGTACCTTTCAGTGAATCACTATACCAGGCAGCGATCTAAGTGTGAGATATGGGTTTTTGAAAAATCTCTCTATCATTTCATATCATATCAAAATATGATATTATCATATCATATCAAAAAATCTCTAATCATTTTCCGAACCATTATATTCAACTCTTGTTAATAATAGTAGGTAGACTAAAATATCTCATGTTTCAGTCACAAAAGCTAAGGAATAAAAAAAAAATTCTCAAGTGACCTTGGGCAAATTGTTTCCCTTCCCAGGGTCTCAGCTTTTTATCTGTAAAACCAGAAGACTGGACGATCACGACATTGATGAACATAGAATTATAGAATCCTTAGAGCTGCAATGAGCTTTGTCCAAGTCCTTCATTTTATAACCAATGAAACTGAGGCTCAGAGAAATTGACATGGTTTGTCCAAGGTCATACAAATAGGGAAAGAGCCAGGAAAGTAACCCAGGTCTTTCAATTTCCAATCAAGTGTCCATTATGCCACACAATGCCATACTGACTTAAGACCACTAAGGCTGATATGATAACCCCATAAGGCTGGATTGTTATAGATTCCTTGAGAGTTTTGTCTGTATATATTTGCAAAGAATCAAGTTGCAATTATCTCTACTAACACAATCTTTGATGAAGACATCTGATCAGCTACAGATTTAAAGATGCAGTTGTATAGTCAGACATGAAGCATTGGCCTTTCACAGCAGTGAATGATGCAGTCAGGCCTAAAGTCCAAGTGGAGTTAAAAGGGGAGACCAAAAGTTTCTATCCAGAAGCATCTGCTATAGTCTTGAACAAGATGCAAGGAATTGCTGAAACTTACCTTGGGAAGACTGTCAGAACTGCTGTTGTCATGTACCAGCCTACATCAGTGATTCTCAATACCAGGCCACCAAAGATGCTGGAACTATTACTAGTCTCAATGCTCCAAAACAACAATGCTGCTGTTACTGCTTATGGCTTGGACAAAATGTTTGGTGCTAAGAGAAATGTGTTGACCTTTGACCTTTGAGATGGTATGTCTCCATCCTTACCATTGAATTTGGCATCTTTGAAATCAAGTGCACAGCTGGGAATACCCGCTTGGGTAGGGAAGGCTTTGACAACCGCATCATCAACCATTTCATTGCTGAGTTCAAGTGAAAACACAAGAAAGACATCAGTGAAAACAAGCAGGATATTCATCATCTGTGCACCAATTGTGAATGTGCAAAACACACCCTCTCTTCTAGTACCCAGGCCAGTATTGAGATAGATTCTGTCTATGAAGGTATTAACTTATAGACTTCTGTCACCCATGCCGGTTTAGAAGAGATGAATGCTGATCTCTTCGGTGGCATAGTGGACCCTGTGAAAAAGGCCAGCCTAAGAGATGGCAAGCTAGATAAATCACAGATTAATGACATCATTACAAATGACTAGTGAATTGTACCTTTCATTGAATAGAGAGATTGTGTTTAGGAAATTGCAAACATTGTTTAATGACCTCATGCTTCTCCCTGGGGGGGAAAAACTCTTTTAAGCACGAGTATTTGTTGGGTGATGTTTTATGACTTTTTTCTGAATCATGGAAATCTATGGTGTCTCAAAATTGAGTCAAGGATCACCCAAAGGATACTGACAAAACTCATGGTGATGCACATTAGACAAAGTGAATTACACAGTGGGTAGGGGTCTGGGGAGTAGTTTGAAGGGTGTCATAAAGAAATTTGTGTTTGATAGGTGGTTTCACTTGGATCCCCCAAATCTGAAACCTTCTGCAGGACTTCTTCAATGGTGACAACCTTCACAAGAGTATCAATCCTGATGAAGCTATTGCCTATAGTACAGCTATCCAGGCTGCCATCTTGTCTGGAGACAAATCTGAGAATGTGCAAGACTTCTCTACTGTTGGACATCACTCCTCTTTCCCTTGTAATTGAAACTGCTAGTGGAGTTATGCCATGTCTTTTTTTCAATTTTTTTTTCCCAATTGAGGGTCTATTTTATTCCCTTCTTAAGCCAAATCCAATGAGAGTAAGATTCATTCATTCCCTCTTACCTCTCCTCTCTTCCCCTCTATGTTAAAAGCTTTTTCTTCCCTCTTTTATGTGTGATAATTTACCTAATTCTACCTCTCCCTTTCTCCTTCTCCCTGTACAATCCTCTCTCACTCTTTAATTTTATTTTTTAGATAACATCCCTACATATTCAACTCACCATGTGACCTCTGTCTATATATATATTCCCACCTGCTACCTTAACACTGAGAAAGGTTTCATGAGTTACAAATATCACTTTCCATGTAGGAATGCAAACAGTTCACCTTTAATAAATTCCTTATGATTTCTCTTTCCTGTTTACCTTTTCATGCTTCTCTTGAGTCTTGTATTTGAAAATCAAATTTTCTATTCAGCTCTGGTCTTTTCATCAAGAATGCTTGAAAGTTCTCTATTTCACTGAATATCCATTTTTTCTCTGGAGGGATTATACTCAGTTTTGCTGGATAGGTGATTCTTAGTTATAATCTAGTACCTCTGACCTCTGGAATATCATATTCCAAGGCCTCCACTTCCTTAATGTAGAAGCTGCTAAATCTTGTGTTATCCTGATTGTGTTTCCACAATACGTGAATTGTTTTTTTCTGGCTGCTTGCAATATTTTCTCCTTGACTTGGGAACTCTGGAATTTGGCTATACTTCCTTTGAGGATCTCTTTCAGGAGAAGATTGGTGGATTCTTTCAACTTCTATTTTACCCTCTGGTTCTAGAATATCAAGGAAGTTTTCCTTGATAATTTCTTTTTTTTTTTAAACATTCCTATTAAGTATATTTTCACATTAGTGATGTTGTAAGTAAGAATTAGAACCAATAGGAGGAACTACCAGAAAGAGGAAACAAAACTCAACAGAAGAAAAAAAATAGCAAGTAGTATGCTTTGATCTGCATTCAAACTCCATAGTTTTTTCTTTGGATGTGAAGCATTTTCTATCATGAGACCTTTGGAGATGTCTTAGATCCATGCATTGCTAAGAATGGCTAAGTCTATCAATATTAGTTATCTCACAACATGACTGTTACTGTGTACAATGTTCTCCTTGTTCTGCTCACTTCCCTCAGCATCAATCCATACAAGTCTTTGCAGGTATTTCCAAAGTCTGCCTGTTCATCATTTCTTATAGCACAATAGTATTCCATTATATTCACATACCACAACTTGTTCAGCCATTCCCCAATTGATGGGCATCCCCTCAATTTCCAATTCTTTGCCACCATAAAAAGAGCTGCTATAAATATTCTTGTACATGTGGGTCCTTTTCACATTTGTATGATCTCTTTGGGATACAGCTCTAGAAGTTCTATTGCTGGGTCAAAGAGTATGCACATTTTTATAACCCTTTGGGCATAGTTCCAAATTGCTCTCCAAAATGGTTGGATCATTTCACAGCTCCACCAACAATGCATTAGTGTTCCAATTTTCCCACATCTTCTCCAGCATTTATCATTTTCCTGTTTTGTCATGTTGGCCAATCTGATAGGTGTGATGTGGTACCTCCGAGTTGTTTTGATTTGCATTTCTCTAACCAATAGTAATTCAGAGAATTTTTTCATATAACTATAGATATCTTTAATTTCTTCATCTGAGAACTGCCTGTTCATATCCTTTAACCATTTATCAATTGGGGAATGACTTATATTCTTATAAATTTGATTTAATTCTCTATATGTTTTAGAAATGAGGCTCTTATCAGAGACATTGGTTGTAAAAATTCTTTCCCAATTTTCTACTTCCTTCTAATCTTGTTGCATTGGCTTTGTTTGTGCAAAAACTTTTAATTTAATATAATCAAAATTATCCATTTTGCATTTTACAATGTTCTCTATCTCCTGTTTGGTCATGAATTCTTCTGTTCTCCGTAAATCTGACAGGTAAATGATTCCTTGCTTTCCCAGTTTGCTTATAGTATCAGCCTTTATATCTAAATCATGAACCCATTTGGACTTTGTTTTGGTGTATGGTGTGAGATTTGGGTCTATGCCTAGTTTCTGCCATACTCTTTTCCAGTTTTCCCAGCAGTTTTTTTTCAAAAGTGGTTCTTTCCCAGAAGCTGGGGTCTTTGGGTTTATCAAATAGTAGATTACTATAGTCATTGTCAACTGTGTCTTACATATCTAACCTATTCCACTGATCTACCACTCTATTTCTTAGCCAGTATGAAGTAGTTTTGATGATTGTTGCTTTATAATACAATTTAAGATCTGGAATGCTAGGACCTTCCCCTGCATTTCTTTTCATTAGTTCCTTGATATTCTGGACCTTTTGTTTTCCAAATGAATCTTGTTATTATTTTTTCTAACTCTATAAAATTTTTGGTAGTTTGATTGGTATGTGAAAAGTAATTAAGGTTAGGTGGAATTGTCATTTTTATTATATTAGCTCAGCCTACCTATGAGCAACTGATGTTTTTCCAGTTATTTAGATCTGACTTTATTTGTGTGAGAAGTGTTTTATAATTGTGTTCATATAGTTCCTGGGTTTGTTTCAGTAGGTAGACTCCTAAATATTTTATAATGTATACAGTAACTTTAAATGGAATTTCTCTTTCTTTTCTCTTGCTGTTGAGCTTTGTTGGTAATATATAGAAATGCTGATGATTTATGTGGGTTTATTTTATAGCCTGCAACTTTGCTAAAGTTGTTTATTATTTCAAGTAGTTTTTGACTTGATTCTCTAGGATTCTCTAAGTATATCATCATATCATCTGCAAAGAGTGATAGTTTTTCTTTGCCTATACTAATACCTTCAATTTTTTCTTCTCTCATTGCTAAAGCTAATGTTTCCAGTACGATATTGAACAACAGTGGTGATAATGAACATCCTTGTTTCACCCCTGATCTTACTGGAAATGCTTCTAGCTTGTCCCCATTATATATGATACTTGCTGAAGGTTTTAGGTAGATGCTATTTATTATTTTAAGGAAGACTGCATTTGTTCCTATGCTCTCTAGAATGGGTGTTGTATTTTGTCAACAGCTTTTTCTGCATGTATTGAGATTATCATGTGGTTTCTGTTAGTTTTGGTGTTGATATGATCAATTATGCTGATAGTTTTCCTAATATTGAACCAGCCCTGCATTTCTGGTATACATCCTATCTGGTCATAATATGTTATTCTTGTGGTAAGTTACTGTAATCTATTTGCTAATATTTTATTTAAAATTTTTGCATCTATATTCATTAGGGAAATTGGTCTATAATTTTCTTTCTCTGTTTTGACTCTTCCCAGTTTAGATATCAGCACCATATTTGCATCATAAAAAGAATTTGGTAAGACTCCTTTTTCACCTATTTTCCCAAATAGTCTATATAGGAAATTAATTGTTCTTTAAATGTTTGGTAGAATTCGCATGTAAATCCATCTGGCCCTGGAGGTTTTTTCTTAGGAAGTTCATCAATGGCTTGTTCAATTTCTTTTTCTGAGATGGGGTTATTTAAGTATTTTACTTCCTCTTCTGTTAATCTAGGCAATTTATATTTTTTGTAAATATTCATCCATTTTACTAAGATTGTCAAATTTATTGGCATACGGTTGGGCAAAATAGTTCCTAATTATTGTTTTAATTTCCTCTTCCTTGGTGGTGAATTCACCCTTTTCATTTTTGATACTGGTAATTTGGTTTCTTTCTTTCTTTTTTTAAATAAAATTAACCAAACATTTATCTATTTTATTGTTTTTTTCATAGAACCAGCTCTTAGTTTTATTCATTAGTTCAATAATTTTCTTGATTTCAATTTTATTAGTTTCTCCTTTGGTTTTCAGTATTTCTAATTTAGTGTTTAATTGAGGATTTTTAATTCTTTTTTTCTAGTTTTTTTAGTTGTATGCCTGATTCATTGATCTCTTCTTTCTCTGTTTTATTCATGGAAGTATTTAGAGTTATAAAACTTTCCCTAAGAACTGCTTTCACTGTATCCCATAAGTTTTGGTATGTTGTCTCATTACTGTCATTCTCTTGAATGAAATTATTGATTGTTTCTATGGTTTGTTGTATGACACATTTATTTTTTAGGATTAGATTATTTAGTTTCCAATTATTTTTAGTCTCTCTTTCTATGGTCCTTTATTACATATAATTTTAATTGCATCATGATCTGAAAAGGATGCATTTAATGTTTCTGCCTTTCTGCATTGGACTGTGAGGTTTTTATGTCCTAGTACATGGTCCATTTTTGTGTATATGCCATGTACCACCCAGAAAAAAATATATTCCTTTCTATCCCCATTCAGTTTTCTTCAGAGGTCTACCATGCCTAACTTTTCTAATATTCTATTCACCTCCTTAACTTCTTTCTTGTTTATTTTGTGCTTAGATTTATCTAGTTCAGAGAGGGGGAGGTTGAGGTCCCCTACTATTATAGTTTTGCTGTTTCCTCCTGTACCTCCCTGAACTTCTTCTCTAAGAATTTGGATGCTATATCATTTTGTGCATATATGTTTTGTAATGATATTGCTTCATTGTCTGTGGTGCCTTTTAGCAGGATGTAGTTTCCTTCCTTATCTCTTTTGATAAGATCTATTTTTGCTTTTCCTTTGTCTGAGATCAGGATTGCTACCTCTGCTTTTTTTAATTTCAGCTGAAACATAATATATTCTACTCCAGCCTTTTACCTTTACCCTATGTGTGTCCCTCTGTTTCAAATGTGTTTCCTGTAAACAACATATTGTAGGATTATGGTTTTTAATCCATTCTGCTATCTGCTTCCACTTTATGGGAGAGTGCATCCCATTCCCATTCACTGTTATGATTACTATCTGTGTCTTTCTCCCCATCCTCTTTCCCCTGTTTATGATTTTCTTTCTCCTTTCTCCCTTTTCCTCCTCACTGGTATTGTGCTTTTGACCACCACCTCCCTCAGTCTTGCCTCCCTTCTATTAGCCCCCTCCCTTTTCTTTCCCCTTTTCCCTTCTACTGCCTATAGGGCAAATTAGATTTCTATACCTAACTGATTATGTTATTCCCTCCTTGAGCCAAATCTTATGAGAGTAAGGTTCAAACAATGCTCATCTCCCTCTCTTCTTTCCCACTAATAGGTTTTTGTACCTTTTCCTGTAATTTACCCTTATCTGCCTCCTCCTTTCCTTTTCTCTCAGTATGTTTTCTTAGTGAGATCGATTAATCCACTTACTTAGATCCACTTAACCCACTTGATTAGATTTTTTTATCATTACATCAAAGTCAACTTATACCCACCCCCTCTATGTATACCCCTTTAAAATGGTGTAATAACAATACAGTTCTCAAGAGTTACAATTGTGATCTTCCCTTGTAGGGATGTAAACAGTTTGCCTTTATTAATAGCATGTTATTGTTTTTTTCTATCCTGTTTACCTTTTTATATGTTTCTCCTGAGTCATATTTGAAGATAAAATATTCTGTTGAGCTCTGGTCTTTTTATCAGGAAGGTTTGGAAGCCCTCTATTTCATTCAGTGTCATCTCCTCCCCTGCAAGATCATGCTCATTTTCACTGGGTAATTGATCCTTGGTTATAATCCAACATCCTTTGCCTTACGGAATATTGTATTCCACGTCCTACAATCTTTTAAAGTAGAAGCTGCAAGGTCTTGTGTAATCCTGACTGTGGTTCCATGCTATTTAAATTGTTTCTTTATGGCTGCTTGCAGTATTTTCTTTTTGACCTTGTAATTTTGGAATTTGGCTACTGTATTCCTTGGAGTTTTCAATTTGGGATCTCTTTCAGGAGGTGATTGGTGCATTCTTCCTATGGCTATTTTACCCTCTAGTTCTAGGACTTCAGGGCAGTTTTCCTTCATTATTTCCTGAGAGATACGGTCCAGGCTCTTTTTTTCATCATGATTTTCAGGTAGACCAATAATTTTTAAATTGTCTTTCATGGATCTGTTTTCCAGGTCAGTTGTTTTACCAGTGAGGTATTTTACATTTTCATCTATTTTTTTTTTCATTCTTCTGTTTCTGTTTGACTGATTCTTGCTCTCTCATAGTTGTCAGCTTCCATTTGCCCAATTCTAATTTTTAACAAATTGTTTTCTTCTATTAGATTTTGTGCCTCCTTTTCCATTTGGCCCATTTTATTTTTTAAGGAGTTTTTCTCCTCAGTGAGTTTTTGTATCTCCTTTTCCATTTGGCAAATGGAGTTGTTTTCTTCAACATAGTTTTTTTTTTCTCATTTGGCCAATTGTATTTTTTATGGACTTGTTTTCTACAGTTAATTTTTGTCCTTCTTTTCCCAAGCTATTGACTCTCTCTTTCATACCTCTCATTTTTTCTTCTATCTCTCTCATTTGACTTTTAAAATCCTTCTTGAGCTCTTCTAAGAAGGCTTTTTGGGCTTCAGACCAGTTCATGTCCCCTTTGGAGGTTCCAGATGTGGGTTTGTTAACAATGTTGTCCTCTTCAGAATTTCTGCCTTGATCTTCACTGTTCTCATAATATGAATCTATGGTATGTTTCTTTTTACTCATGGTTCTTTATTCCCTGCCCTTTAAAGAGATTGTGCTCTTCTGCTGGGGAACAGAGGGCACTGAACCAAGTTTCTTGTGTTGGGAGCCTAGGTCTTGGTCACTAGCTTTGTGTGCTGGGGCCTCATGTTGGCAATTAGAGGCTGTAGGGTTCTGGCAGCTTACCTTGTGTTGGGCTGGAATCAGCAAGGCTGGAACTTTAAGGCAATTCTAGGTTGCCTGCTTTTCCTTTCTTTTTGCTTTCTTCAGCTCCTTTCAGATGGATGTTGCGGGATGTTTATCAGCCTGGGGCCCCTTGGAGTGCTTCACAGAGTTTTGCTGAGGCACTGAGCCAGAAAGTAATGACAAAGGATAACAGTTTTGGCAAGTTTGAGCTCACAACAATCCCCCTGCCCCGAGGAGAGTTCCTTAGATTGAAGTAACATTTGGCATTTGACATGATGCAAATGGCATCCTCAATCTTTCTGCTGTGGATAAGAGCACAGACAAGGCGAATAAGATCACCACCAAGAACAAAGGTCATCTGAGCAAAAAAGACATTGAGCATATGGTCTGAGAATCTTGAGGAATACAAGACTGAAGAGTCAAGACAGAGACACAAGGTGCCTTCCAAGAATTCTCTTGAATCTTATGCTTTTAACAAAAAGGCTACTGTAGAGTTTGAGAAACTCCAAGGCAAAATTGGTGATGAAGACAAGCAGAAGATCCTTGATGAATGTAATGAAATAATCAACTGACTGGATAAGAACCAGACTGCTAAGAAGAAAAAATTTGAGCATCAGTAGACAGAATTGAAGAAAGTCTGCAGCCCCAACATTCCTGTGCTATACTGGAATTTAGGGGGCATGCAAGGAGGCGTGCCTAGGAGGTTTCCAGGTGTGGAGCACCCCCATCTGGAGGTGCTTCTCCCAGACCCACTATTGAAGAGGTCAACTAAAGCAATTTATAGCCAAGACAGTAGCAGTAAAAGTAGCATTTGAGGTACTGTGTAAATTGGAGCATTCCTGATACTTGAATGTGTGTAGAGGGAGAGAAGTGAACAACATTGCACTTTATCAGTACTATAAACAAATGTAAATGGAACTCTTGTCCTGGAGGATAAAATCCATTTCAAATCGACACCATAAAGAAAAAGAACTTACAGTTCCTTAAAGGTGCAATGTCCTTTAGCATTTACATTATGAAAAAGATGCCAGAATAAGAAAGTTTAGTACCAATATATGTTTTTGTTTCTAATTTACTATCAGTGAGTGAGCTGGACACTTGGGAGGCTCTAGCTTCTGAATCAGTAAGAGCAACCACAGCTTTAGGCCATTGTAGACAAGAGAATTAGAAATTTATCACCATCCCCAAATGAAACCCAGCACATTAAATAGAAATCTTCATTGTCAAGAAAAATACTCTAAATTAATTTGGAAAAAATACTTACCCTCTGCTTACACATAGATAACTTGGAAATGGTTTAAAATGTTCTCAAATCCTTGTTATCAGCACAACACCAAGGATGTGTGAGCCAACCCTTCTCCTTTCAGTTAACTAATCTTATAAGAAAAATCATCAGTTCTTAAAAATAATTATTAAAATCAAGAAGAAAAGTTTTTACATTAAATAATTCAGTTGAATTCTCTAACTTATGAGTCAGAAGTCTCGCTAAGTAAATGCACAGAGGGAAGTCCTCTGAAATAGGAGAATTCATCTCCCCCACATACTCCCCTTCTATTCCACCCCCCGCCCTTTACACACATACACATAGAAACAGTGGAGGAAAAATGTTATCCCTTCTACAGCTCTGGAAAACTACCATTTGCGCCCTGAAGATCCAGAAAGGAAAATTGTCAGTGGGAAGTAATGACCTCAAGGATTGTCTCTTCTTATGGCTACATATGCAATTATCAGGACAGTACAGATGAAAACCTTTTCTTAAATAACTCAGTTTAGCCACTTATGTTGCTCCAGGGTCTTAATGCTTCTAAAGAAAGAAGACTTTTATTTCCATTCTTTGTTCTACTGACAGATCAATATCCCTTTTTTTTCTCATGTCCTCAGTGAACCAGCAAATATTTTGTTGAGTGCTTACAGTATACAGAGTAATTTCTCAGAGACAGAGACAGCCAAGGACACAGAAAGAGACAAAATTAGGCAGATAGATAGACAGACAGACAGACAGACAGACAGATAGATAGATAGATAAGATAGATAGGCAAAGGCAGAAAAAGAAAGACAGAGACAGAGAGATAAACAGAGATAGAAGAAACCTAGTTCTATAACTAACCCCAAACTATACTGCTTCTCTCTGGTCATCATCCTTACCTGCTTCTCAAAGGAAAGTTGGACACTGCCCTATAGTCCTGGACTCTGCCAGGTGAGCTTTCTCTTTATATTGGCCAAAGTCAGATATCTACCTCACTTTCTGGAGCCACCAGCTCTAAGCCATTGATTGCTTCCATGTAAATCCTCTTTCCTTTCTGTGTTTTCATGCTCTACTTGAATGTAAGCATTTGTATCCCAAGTACTTATCACTGTGCCTGGTACATGTAGTAAGCACTTAATAAATGCTCTACCTATTTAGCAATCTAAGGTATAGAGGGATTGTTGTTTGCGTAAATAGAGGGAATATTCACACTGATGAAATAACAGACCTTTTGGGGTAGATATTGAAATCATGGCTACTTAATGATAACAAAACACATTCATATATCACTCTAAGGCTTTCAAAGCATTTATCTTTCACCTAAAAAATTTAGACCCAAAGTAAGTAGCTTGCCCACTAGTAAATGGAAGAGGTAGTACCCATGGTTTCTTAATTCCACCTCCAGCGCTCTTACCACAATATGGCTGTCCCATGTGACTTTCACCCATGCCCTCTCAAAAGTTTATGTTAGAGGATCTTTCCAATATGCTAGTGTACTTCCTTGTATTCTCTTGATATTGAAAGGATGCCAATGAAGCATATTACTTGTCCATCAGTTGTACTTCACTTTTGCCGGGTGACCAGCTTATTCTATTTTTTCAATCACAAATTTCTTTATGACACCTTTTAAACTACTCCTCCTTTGTAGTTTTTTGTTTCTAATGTGTTGCACCATGAGTTTTGTCCAGGGGTGTGGATCCTGCAGCCTGAGGCCAGATATAGTCTTCTAGGTCCTTGGTTCAGTCTTTTGACTGAGTCCAAGTTTTATAGAACAAATCCTTTTATTAAGGGGATTTGTTCTGTAACGTTTAGATTTAGTCAAAGGGCCACATTTGAGGACCTAGAGGGCCATGTGTGGCCTCAAGACCACAGGTTCCCCACACTTAGTTTTGTCAATATTCTTTGGGTGATCCTTGCTTCAGTTTTGATGATGTTCCAGGGCTTGATGTCATTGGCAAATAGGAGCATCTGGAGAAGCTCCCAATCTATAGGAAATACATATTCCATTTGGACTCTGTGTTGGGTCTCTTCCAAGACACTGGTGAACACCTTTGATGAACATATGTCTCTCTGTTATATGCCATGATGGATACTAATAATCAGAGAGTCATTGAACAAGGTCCTTGTATTATTGTGCCTAAATGTGTTGTTCAGAGATTCTGCAATAGAACTTTGACAATATTTTTGTTTATGTTTCCGAACTAAAGCATTTTGAAGATAGGCTTAAATTCACTTCAGTTGCTGACTTCCCTTACATAATAAACGGTTCCTAATCTCAAAAATCATAAAATCTAGTTGAAAGAGATTTGACCAATCCAAGAAACACAAAGAAAAGATGGAACTAAGCAACAGATTTTATAAATGTCACAAGGGAGAGAACAAAATCAAAAGTTTTGAGTCTGAATGATTGGAGAATGGATTGATATAATTATTAGAATTGATAACAGGATTAATAGAAACAAGAGAATAAGGAAGGAAAAATCTATTTTGATGAAAACAATGAGTTCATTTTTAGGCAGGCTTTGTTATAAAAAGGAAATTCTGGTTATGTAGCTGGAGCAGAGAGACTAAAGCTTGGAAGAAAAACGAGGCCAGAAGAAATTGTTTTGAGAATCATAAAAAGGATACGTGGAGTCATGAGAGTAGATAGATTCTCAGAGGTGAAAAGCAGAAGGCTAAGGATTTGACCTTGTAGAACCCTGCTCCCTTCCTCCTTCAAAAGAATGAAGAAAAAAAGAGGGGGAGTCAAGGTGAGACTTGCTTCTTTATATCTTTACTGATCAAAGTTATATTTATCAAGGGACAAAAAAGGTTTTGCCCCCAAGGTGCCAATGTAGATATAGGAAGTTGGGAGCAACAGTGTGCATCCTTCTCTAAGAGGACATGCATTTTATCTAGAGTGACCTCCATCCCCAAACTTCCTTACTGTGTGGTGTAAGAAGTCCTCCTCCCAGTTTCCACCAGGATTCTGTAACAGTGTTGTCCCTCCTAAAGCCTGCCTTCCCTCAAATCCTCATGTAGGTAAGAGTTTCCCAATTATATAAGAGGTTAGGATGACTTTACACTACAACCTTCCCACCTTGAAACTGTTTTTGCCAGGAGAAAAATATTCCTAATTTGGCTGTGTTTATGCCATCATCCCTCTCATTAAGCCCCTTATTATTTCTATCTTTCAATATAGCCAAGGCTCCTAACTGATCTCCCTTACCTCTAAACTCTCCCCTCTCCAATTCAGCAAGTCATAATAAAATTCAGTAGAAATCTTGGTTACTAGCAATAGCACTCTCTGTTGAGTTTCTCCAAACACAAGCCTGATCAGGTCATTCTGATCTCAAAAAACTTTTAATGAGTCCCCATTGCTTATTCAATAAAATCTAATTGAATAAATTCTAATTCCCTTAGCCTAGCATTCAGTGTTTTTGCAATCTGTTCCCAACCAATATGGCTCATTGTTTCTTTACAAAACATCATGTAAGGTGCCTTCCATCTCTAAAATTTGGTGATTCTTTGTATGCAGTACTATAGCCTCACTGGATTGTTGCCACTAACAGAACATGACTTGCATTTTTTTCTCTTCTCCATCTTTACTTTCAATTTCCTCTGCTTACAATCTTTTCCCACTGAAATTCTACCCATTTAGGAAAAAAGGTTTTTTTATGAACTTTACAATCATGGATAAGATTTAAATATACAAAAAAAAATCGCTGTACATGAAACCATGAGCTTTTGTTATGTAGATTGTTTTAAAGGCTTGTATTTAATAAGGTAGTAATAAAATTGATGTTTATGTGCCCATCTGAACATTTTTTGGTTCTCTTTGTCAATAAGCATTTTTAATAGTTAGTAAACATTTACTAAGTGCTGACTATGTGCCAATAGTGTGCTAAGTTCTGGGGGAAAACATGAAAAAAAAAAAGAAAGACAAGGAGCTTACTTCTGCCTTCAAGGAGCTTACTATCTAGAAGACAACACACAAAAGGAAACTGAAAATAGTATGGGAGAGGACCTTAATTCATGGGCATAGTGGAGAAGTCAGAGACGTCACAAAGTAGTGTAGCCAGGAAGGAAATGAGATGTCTGAGCTGAGCACCCTCCTTAAATGGAGGTTTTGGAATTCATGGCATTACTTTCCAATTAGAGGGGCAGAGAGTGGTGATAAGGTAGAGTACTGAAGGTGATGCCCTCTTGATGAAGTTTTCCCAATAATAACCTTCCTGATAATGTTTGTAATATTCTAGAAATGCTTTTTTCTTTCTTTTTTAATGTCTCTGTCACTACCCATTAACTCAACTCCTCCCCAAAGAAGCTCTGCCATGTAACAAATAAATATAGTCCAAAGAACAGTTCTGTCCACTCTTTTTCTTTCCTTTTTTTTTTTTTTTAGTGATTGGGGTTAAGTGACTTGCCCAGAGTCACACAGCTAGCAAGTATTATGTGTCTGAGGCCGGATTTGAACTCAGGTCCTCCTGACTCCAGGGCTGGTACTCTATCCACTGTACCACCTAGCTGCCCCGGTTCTAGCTACTCTTCAAAGTCCAGCTCAAATGAAAATGCCTTACGAAATATCTTCTAATCAGTCTGGCCTAAAGTATTCTCATCATCTTCAGAACAATGATGCCATTCTATTCATCCATCTCTGATGGCATTTATCCTATAAGGCAATGGACCCATGATTTCATCAATATGAGTTCTCCTTCCAATAGTACAGATCATAATTGGGACTTGCCTTTTCATCTTGTTTAATTTTTAATCTATTTTCCTCCTATGAATTCTAAATAGAAGTTCTACCTGATATGCTATAGATCTTCTTTAAGGTATTTTAACATCCTCCAAGTACCATTGCTCCATTCAAGCTATCTACCCATGATCTTCTGCTGGAGGATTTATGTGTTGTCTGGGTGATATCATCATACCACTTTTTGTACTTGACATGCCCACCAAGCATTTTTCCATTACTTTTTGGGTCACTGCTAATTTTGATTTTTCAGAGACTGTAGTTCCCAGTCATTCATGGCATTATTGCATCCCTGGAAGATTATTGGTGTTGAGATGGGCATTTTTGTCATGGATCCACTTGGGAAAGGGAAAGAGAACAAATATGTATTAAGTGCCAACTATGTGCCAGTTACTGTGCTGAGTGATTTACATATATTATCTAATTCAGTCCCCCACAACAATGCTGTCTGGTAGGTGTTATTATTATCTGTTTAATAATTGAGGAAAATAAGGCAGGCAGAGGTTAAGTGACTTGCCCAAGGTCACACAGTTAGTAAGTGTCTAAGGTTGAATTTGAACTTAATTATTTCTGACTCCAGGCCTAGCGTTCTATCCCTTCATCATTTAACTAATAGTCTGTGAATGAAAGCATTGTACAATTAATAAAAGGCAAGCCAGCCTACTCTCTTTCTCCTATTTAATTCTGGGCCCAACCCACTGCCCATCTGCAGTACCTATATGTTAAGTAATCAGTCAATAAATGTTTACTAAATACCTACTATGTTCCAGGTATTGCTCTAGGTGTTGGGGATACAAAAAGAGGTAAAAGACAGTCTTTGCCCTCAAGAAGCTTACAATCTAATGGGAGAGATAACATGTAAACAAGTATGTAAAAAGCAAGCTATGCATAGTATAAATAGGAAACAGTTAAGAAAGAGAAAGCACTAGAATTAAAAGTGGTTAAGGAAGGCTTCCTGTAGAAGGTAAGATTTTGTTGGTACTTAAAGGAAGCAAGGGAAGCCAGTAGGTGAAGTTGATGAAGGAGAGAGTCCCAGGCATGGGAGACAGCCAGAAAAAATACTGGTAGTAGAGAGATAAAACATCTTGTTCATGGAACAGCCAGGAGGCCAGTGTGATTGGATTGAAGAGTACATGTCAGGGAGTAAGGCAAAAAAAGACTGGAAAGGTAGGAAGAGGCTAGGTTATAAAGGGCTTTAAATGCCAAGCAGAACATGTTGCATTTGATCCTGGAGGCAATAGGAAGCCCTCGGAGTTTATTAAATAAGGAAGATTAAGTGATTGGACCTAAGCTTTAGGAAAATTTCTTTGGTGGCTGAATGGAGGGTGGATTGGAGTGAGGAGAGACTTTGTAGGCAGGTAGACTCACCAGCAAACTATTACGATAGTCACCAGAGCGATGGTGGTGTTCAATGGAATGGTGCGTTTGTCTACCCGTCCAACTGGTGTCATAGTCTGGAAATTCTTTCTCCATTTGGCTTTTCCCATGTGGATTATGATATGAACATCTATCCAGATTATCCTTGAAAATATGAGCTGGAGAAAAGCAGATTTTCACAATGATTTTCTAAAGTAGACCATGTGTGCCTATCACACTATTGATTGAAAGCTATAGAAAATATATACTCCTGCTGTGCTTTGTTGTTTATTGACTATAAAAAAAATTTAGATAGGTAGACCAAAGCAGAGCCTTAAAGTCTCTCCTCCGGCAGTCTCCCCCACACACATTAAGATCATGCAAGTTTTCTTGTTAGATACAACCACTTCATTCAACAATCCTCTGAGTAGTAACATCAACCAAGGCATAAAAATGCATAAACTCAACAATTGTTTGCCAGTGTCACTGAGTACATCTGAGAGGGCATCCATCCAAACAGAAGAGTGATTTCCTATGGATTATAAGACCTCCAGATGCTCCTTCTTGCAGGTGGCATTGTACTGACCATCAAAATCCCAATATGCTACTTTGGTATCCTGAGTGAGATCTATGACCACTGAAAATAAATGTGCTGAATAGAGTATGTATTTGTGTACATGTTTTATTTGTAATTAAAAATTTAATATTCTAATGAAGTTTATTTTAATTATATTTAAATTTATTAAATATTTCCCAATTACATTTAAATGTTTTAAATATTGATTTTTTAAAAATTTGAGTTCTGAATTATCTCCCCCCACCTCTCATTGAGAAGATAAGTATTATATCAATAATACATGTGAAATCATGCAAAACGTATTTCCATATTAGCCATTTTGCAAAAACACATATACAAAAACAAAAAAAAGTGAAAAACGTATACTTCAATCTGTACTCAGAGTTCATCAGTTCTCTCTCTGGAAGTGGATAGCATTTTTCATCATGAGTCCTTTGGAATTGTCTTGAGTTGTATTATCAGAGTAGCTAAATCTTTCATAGCTGATCATCATTACAACATAGCTGTTACTTTATATAATGTTCTCCTGGTTCTGCTCACTCACTTCATTTGTATCAGCTCATATAAGTCTTCCGAGGTTTTTCTGTGTGTATATATTTTAATGGTTCCTTTTACTAGAGTGGAAGTTCCTTAAGGGAAGGAATCATTTCTTACTTCCTTTTTCATACTGAGGGCATTCATGTTTAATAACTATTGTATAAATCATCTATCACCTTCTCCTCTGATAACATTAAAGGGATCTCATAGATAGGAAGGCTCTGAGGGACCAGCTAGTCCAATCCACACCTGAATAGGAATTCCCTCTTTATATCCCTGTCAAGTGGTCATATAACATGTACTATTAGAGGGGAACCTATTGCCTCTCCCTTTACGTTATTGTGTAAAGCTTATTTGTTAGGAAGATTTTCCTTACCTCAAGCCTTAACAAATTGTCTTTCTGAAATTTCTATCCATTGCTTCTATTTCTGCCCATTTGGGCCAAGCAGAAAAGCCTAAACATTCTTCCATATGACAGTCCTTCAAATATTTGAAGACAGTTACCACACTTTTCTCATGTCTTCCCTTCTCCTTCAGTTCCTCCAACAAATTTGCATATGACATGAAATCTAGGCCCTTTGCTCTCCTGTTAATCCTCTTTGGATGTGATATTCTTAATGTCATTCCTAAAATGTAACAGCCAGAACTGAACACAATAACCACAGCATCCTGCATTTTTATATGCATCACCTATTTCCAAAATCACTTTACATATATTTCATTGGAAGCTTTTGTTTAATTTTTAAAGTATGTCTTATGCATGTTTACTATCCTCCCTAACCCATCACACTAAATAAATAAAAAGCATCTCTAGAGTCAAGCACACTGCCATTTCCTATAAACATGCTGAACTAAAATTTCTCTTTTCTTTTCTCTGAATCTCCTTGTTCTTTCCTTAGGGCCCTGTATGTGGCTTCTAGTCCTCTGCATTAATATTCAATATACATATCTCATATTTCTATTGTCCGTTTTGCCTTACATGTGTACAGATCAAATTAGTCCTTCAAGGCTTCCATCAATTCCTATTTTCATTTCCCCTATGAATCCTTTCCTTTCTTCCAACTTCATCCACTCAGCACATGTTCTGTGCCACTCTCTGTCTGTATTTCTATTTCCTCCTGGGAACCATTTATAATGTGCTCTTTTTTATTGTTCGACAAACGTTATTGACAGATGTAATTTACAGAGCAGAAATAGCTGGTTCTTTAAGAAGAAATACAACGCATGAGATTCAAATGTATTTATATGTTCAAGTTCAGAATAAAGCTTTATGTTATAGGGTAAGGAACACTGAATTTGTAATCAGGGATCCAGGGTTCAAATCCCAGCTCTGTCACTTAGTACCTGACCTTGGTCAAGTCATTTAACCTATCTTGGTCTCAGTTTTCTCATCTGTAAAAACGAGCAGAATGAACTATAATACCTGTCAGATATCTCCAATTGTAAATCCTCAATTCTATGATCCTATGATCTTTACTTAAAGAAACAATTAGTTTCAGGAAGTGTTATCTCCAGCTGAAACTTCTCAGTCATCCAGTCTCATATTTCTAATCACCAGTATCACATTTCACTTTTTATAATGTACTCTAACATTGTTCTTTTTTTCCCTTCATTTTTCCTTTCTTAATTTTATAAGATGTCATTTTTCCCCCACTAAAGCTCAGATAGGAATGGAGGAGTAGTCAAGAGACCTGCTTTTTATTCCCACTTCTGGCACTGGCCAGCTGCATGAACTTTACTAGGTCACTAACTTCTCTGGATCTGATTTGTAAAATGAGAGTGTTTGGTTTAGGATTAAAAAGGAAACCAATTATATTGAAATAATTGTCTATATCTATATATTATATGCAAATGAATATATTATATGTACATGCATATATACATATATGTATAAATATAGATGTACAAAAATTAACATAAAGTGCTTTGCAAACCTTAAGTGCTATAAAATGTTCCCCATTATTCTTATTATCCCAACTAGGTGGTAAGCTTCTATGGGATAGGATAGGGACTTGTCTTATTCTTCTTTTATATGTTCATTCCTTCATTCCTCCTAGTCTTATTCCTATTTATTTCCCATCCATCAACTGCTCTCTCTCCTTCCCCTCTTCATGCTCTTTCTCCTTGTCTTAGTCAAAGAACTTCCAGTGACTCTTTTTCCATCTATCATTGCCTTATCTAAAATAAGGTCACTTTCATAAACTTGAAAAATTGGAAAAGGGAAAAATATGAAGCAATGGAATCATTTAGGTATGCAGTAAATGTTTTAGGTCAGGGAAAGAGAATCACAAAAATGGTAAACTATCAGTATCATAGGCAAGGCTATATCTACTGGGGGTGATGAAAGTGAGCATCCTGTACAATGATACTTACTAGTTAATATCACAGAAATATTCTGAGTCTAAATTAACATCACCTTTCTCAAACTCCAAGCTTTCAAGTCACCAAGGTTCTAATCTCAATTATGTTGTCCAAGACGAATCCTGCTAGTACCTTGACCTTCAGCCAACCCTCCAAAATACATGATATTCCAGTTAATTACCCTTTTCTTTATGAATAGGTGTCCTGGGAGTCCAGATGGCCTCCATGCAAAGTTAGAAGCAATAGTATTTTTCTTTGAGTTGTTAGAAGCTAGAAAGGCTGGTGGACTTTTGAGGAAAAACCATTGAATCATACTATCTATGCTACTTGAAAGGTAGCAGGATATAGTGCATAAAGCCCTGGATTGAAAGTCAGGAAGACCTGCATGTGAATCCTGTCTTAGACACTTTCTTGGAAAGTCACTTAGCCATTTTTAGCCTCAGTTTCCTTATCATAAAGTGGGGATAATATTAGCACCTGCCTTACAGGGATCAAATGAGACAATTTATGAAAAACACTTTTTCAACCTTAAAGCATCACATAAATGTTAACTGTTAGTATTATCAAGCCTCTTGGAACAGGAAGGGACCTCTGAGATAATCTAGTCTAGTTTCCTGATTTTGTGGAGAAAGAAACTGAGGCTCAGAGTTGAGGTGACCTGCACAAAGTCACACAAACACAAGTAAATGATAAAGAATCAGGACTAAAATTTAGGTCTCCTCACTCACACTGCAGTCTTTGATTTATCAAATCTTTCTCAAGGGCGCAATATCTTGTGGAGTATAGTAACACAAAGGACATAATGGTGAATAGGAGACTTTGCACTTAAAAGCACATTAAAGGATGAAATGCTTTTTACTTTGAATTATCCCCTTTTTAAAGAATGTTAAAATTCAACTTTATAAAGCCTCATAGGACAAATTTTTCTTTTTTCTTTTTTTTTTTTTTTTTGGTTAGGCAATGGGGTTAAGTGACTTGCCCGGGGTCATGCAGCTAGTAAGTGTTATGTGTCTGAGGTCGGATTTGAACTCAGGTCCTCCTGAATCCAGGGCCAGTGCTATCCACTGCGCCACCTAGCTGCCCCGACAAAATTTTTCAAAAATACATTTAAATTAAAGCCTTATTTGCTCTGTACAATTCCATATATCTAAGTATCCTTGGCTCTTGAATGATACAAGAATTTGGCCAAATAGCAATATACCCAGTGGAGGGAGGGATAGCTTTTTTAGAGAAATGGACAGGGAATACAGAATTTTTTCCCTGTGAATTTGATTTATAAGAAGGGCCCACAAAGACTGATTGTACCTCTAATCGAAAAAGTAGGCATTCCTGTCTCCAAGAACTGCTCTTCCCAAGTGCATCTGGCCACACACAGAGCAGAGATCTTAGGGAAGCTGTGCTTGTGTATTTAACCTTGTATCTGGCCATTTCATCATAGGAGAAGGTATTAGGTTTGTTTTTGTTTGTTTGTTTTTGCTGGCTAGCATCCAGCAACTTCTTGAGCTCTGCCTTCAAAAAACAAAAATAAAAAACCAACAACAACCAAATAAGACCAAAACATGATGAAATGCAATAGGAGCCCTCGGGCCACCGCAGTGAAGGCTTCTTATTAAATTTTAAAATAAAATACAGTACCAGGAAAGCATTCACACTGGCTGGGGAGTGAAGAAAAAAAATTAGTTTTCCTCATCATCTCTTGGCCTGCCAGCTTGTTGAGCCTTTGAATGTCACAGTGCTCCCAAGTGAATATTAAGATTTGGAGGAGCATACTTCCAGGAAAAGCTAAGGGGTGGTAGGTCAGGTACTGCTACTGATTCAGGAATAGTACCATGCCTTTGATGGCACAATGACTGTGAAGGATATAAGGGAATCAGAAGTGACATGATCAGTTAAGGTGAGAGCAAGAATAAAATTGCTGAAAGGGCTGAGTGTCCAAAATGTTGCTGTTCAAAGGCCACTTTGTCCCTGAGAGGTGGGTGGTAGCAAAAGAGAGTCAAGCAAAGCCGACTGTGTTATCTGTTAAGACTGAAGAATATGTTGTTGCTTTCTACAGAATTGAAGAATCACAGAGCCGTGGATGGGCTAGGTAATGACCAGGAGAGGACAACATCCAGTAATGCCATCCCTCCCCCTTTGTCTAGTCAAGCCATTCCTTTTTAGGTAGGATCCACCCACTTAAGCCATTGCCAAAAGGGGAATTCAGTTCAATCCAATCCAATCCAATCCAATCCAATCCAATCCAATTCCAATCCAATCCAATCCAATCTAACTCATTGCCTTACAGACTCAGTGTGGTACAGCAGAAAGTGCTGGAGTCAGAGGACTTTGATTTGAACCTTGGCTCTACCTTGGCTGGGTGTCTAAGGACAAATCACTTTCACTTTTTGGCCTTACTGCTGATCTGTACACTAAATGACTTCTACGACCATTCTCATCTACAAATCTATGATGCTAATTCTATTAAACACATATTTATTAAATGTCTGCTTAATTCTAAGCACTGTGCTGGCTATTGGGGATGTAGAATTGGGAAAAAAAAATTACACTATCTCCTCACTTGACTCAAGGAGTTTATAATCTAATAGATGGGGCAAGGTAGTAGCAGGAGGAAGAATGTGTTAAAGGCAAAGGAGAGGTGCAAACTGCTATAAGAAGGAAGAGATTTCTTTTCACTTGGGGATGAAAGTGTGTCATCTGAATTTAGGTAAGACTTCATGGAAGATGTGGTACCAGGGCTGAGCCTTAATGAAAGAGCATTTCAAAAAGTAAATGTCAAAATAACTCTTTCAGGCATAAGGAACAACCTTTGGGAATGTGGAAGGTACAAAAGGGAGAAGAAATAGAGATTAAGAAAGGTGAAAAAATGGTAGAAAAGTAGGTTGAAGCTAAGTTAGAGGAAGAGTACTTAATGCCACACTAAAGAGACTTGTGTTTTCTTCCCCCAGAAAGGGAAGGTGACCATTTAGGGTTTGGGAAACATTTACTTGAATGGGAATATTCAATTCAAATTCCCGTACATGACAAAGTAGCTACTAATCCTTAGCATTCTATTTATTTTAAAGTTTTATTAATATGTTTTGTTTTTATATTACATTTATAGATCACCTCCCCTTACTTCATGAGAGATGTCTTATAACAAACTAAAACAATTAAGTGTAATTGCAAACATTTCACATCAGTACAACCCCACTCCTCTATTTTTTAAATTGACAGAAATCTTTCTCTCCTACCTCCCATCCTATCAGGAAAAAAAGAGAAAAGAAAAACAAATTCCTTGTAACAAATATACATTGTTAATCAAAACAATCCTTTCATTTGCAGTGTGATGTAGATATCTATATCTATATCATACATATACAATCTAGTACATATAATATGCACACAGTAATTTAAAATATATTAATCATATTATAGCATAATATATAATTTATATATGTATAGTAACATAAAATTAGCTCACATATAACATGATATATAATATGATGTATTGCATGTCATATTGCATATTATGTATAAATCAGGTATTATATAATATAGACATAATATTATATAAAATTCTATACCTAATATTGTATTACAAATCATATTATATACATCATATTATATAACATATCATTATATTATATCATGTTATATATAAATATGTCTCATTCTTTACCCTAAATCTATCACTTTTCTGCCAGGAGGAAGATAGCCTGTTTCATTATCAGTCCTCTAGAATTGTGGCTGTTTATCATATTGATCATGGTCCTTAGAGTTTCAAAGTTATTATCTTTACAGTTGTATTGATATTGTACAAATTGTGTTCTTATTTCTGATGATTTTATTCTTTATCATTTTATAAAATTCTTCAAGATGGATTGTTTTTTATAATATTAATGTTATAGTATAAATGTTTCTAGTTCTGATTACTTTATATCACTTCATGCATCTTTCCATGTCTCTTTGAAATCATCTCTTTCCTCATTTCTTACAGCACAATTGTATTCTACCACATTCACATACCACAATTTATTCAACCATTCATCAATGATAGGCATCCCTCTATTTTCCAGTTTTGGTTACCATAAAAAGGGTTGCTATAAATATTTTTATACATATAGGACACATTCCAGTTACTTTGATCTCTTTAGGGTAGAGGGCTAGCAGTGATATGACTGGGCTAAAAGGCACACATTGTTCAGTAACTTTTTGTGTATACTCCATATTGCTTTCCAGAATAGCGATACCTATTTGTACATCTACCATCAGTGTGCCAATGTGTCTGTTTCCCACATCGAATTCCACATTTGCCATTTTCCTTTTCTTTTCATGTGTGTCAACCTGATGGGTTGAGGTGGAATCTCAGAATTGATTTAATTTTTATTTCTCAAATTAGTAGTGATTTGGAGCATTTTTTCCCATTAAGCCATAGATAGCCTAAATTTCTTCTCTTGAGAATTGTCTATTCATATCCTTAAAACATTTATCAATTGGAAAATGGCTTCAGTGAGTCATCATTGCCATAGCTCAATTCATTGCGTTGAATGCTAGGGTGATGATGTCATTTTTTTCTGTGTGTTGTGTATTTAATTTGTTCTACTACTCAGTTCCTCTATTTTTAAAAACCAGTTCTAAAGAATATTTTAATGGAATATTACTGTGAAGGAGAACCAACCAAGTTGTCCTTTCATCCTCTCTATTGGTCTCTTCTCAGCCAAACTAAAGGAGCTCATTAGATACTCTTGCTAAGGAAAGGAAAAACTATCTGTGTTACTTTTCTTCCTTTGCTGATTTCCCTGGCAGTATATTAGAGCCTGTACCACAAAGGCCAGCATGAGCAAGTAGAAGTAAAGAAATGTCCTAATTAAAGGAAACCATGGCTTGTTTATTTCCTCTTTTCTTCAGCATTACAAGACAGGTATACTTCCTATCTATTTCTCTTTTTAAAGATGGTAGAAGTCTGGTCTTCTAAGAATAACTCATTAATACCAGGGAAAAAAGGTAGAAAGAAATCATAAAAAAAACTTACAGCTCCAATAACTGCTTCCTCATTAACCTGAACTATAGCAACCTCAGAGCCAGACTTTTAGCCAAAAGGCAGTGGATTGAGCCCTGGTATCAGAGATGGAAGAACTAGCTTCTAGTTCTTTACTAATTACTAACTATGTGGCCTTAGATAAGTCATATGACCTCACTGAGGTTCAGCTTCATAAAATTGGGATAATAATACTTTCATGATCTACGTTGCGGGGACATTAGCAAGAAGGCATGTTGAAATCCTTGAAGTACTATATACATGTTATTTTCTGATGACTGGGACTTAGACCCAAATCTTGATTTTTTAAAATTGATTTTCTTTTCATTTTAAGGCTAAAGCTGAGTAACGTGATAGAAGGAATGCCACTAGAAATATTTCCCTATTCCCGAATTTCCTATCTATTCTCATATAAAATAATTTAACACAATTTATCCTTTGATTACTAGCAAAGAATATCACAAGGACCTCCCTGGAGATAGGGTCACAGAATCTTGGAATATTAGAGCTAAAAAGGGCATCTAGCCCAAACCTCTAATTTGACAGTCAAGAAACCTAAGAGCAAGAGAAGCTAAGTAACTTACCCAAAGTCATACAGAGAATATATGGCAAATCCAGGATTCGAACCTGGGTCCCATCCCTTCAAATACTGGCTGGTCCCTTTACCATGTGACCTTTAGTAAGTCACCTCTTTATCTCAGTTTACTCCACTGTAAAATGAGGCAGTTGAATTAGATCACCTGTAAGATCCCTTCTAGCTCTAATATTAGGATCTTATTATCTGGTAATCAACGTACATGTTGCCAACCCCAGATGTGCCACTAAGTAGCCACAGCATATTAGTAATACTATCTTCCTGTCTTTGCATTTGCACTCTCTTCCTCATTTCCCTCATTTAAGAAATGAAAGAAAGGATCTCTAATATTCCTTCCAGATCTGATATTTAAAAGATCTATTATAACTCTAGTACTAGATTAGGTGTCATATAGTTTTTTTGCCAGTTGACACAATGGTTGCAAGAAAAACAAACAGGATTTTGGGTAAGAAGCACCTTTCCTGACTCTAAGTTGCAGTGGAAGGACAATGGGTTGAAAAATGACTAGACTATTGTCTCAGAAATAACAGATAACACATTAAAATGTATGTATATATACATATACATACATGTAATACATGTATGTTGTCATATTCCTCATTTCAAAGAAATGAATACTACCCTGCTAAAACTCTTGTTCTCTTTTTTTTTGTCATAGTCTTCTAGTCCCCATGATATGAGAACAGCCCAAGACAACCTGGGAATACTATCATTTGACTCCTTTATAAGTGCACCGAGTATGATTGTCCCCAAATACTTCCTTTCTCCCTTTTATATTTGATAAGCCTTTGTTTCCTATGATAAAAGTCATTATTCCATATTATCATATCACATCTTACTCACTTATTTTAAGGGATGGTAGGGGCCTTGAAAATCACTTAGTTCAATCCCCTGATGTTACAGCTAGAGGAAACAAAACATTAAATGACATGTTCGGGGTCATAGAGCTAATAAGCATCTGAGGTGGGATTTGAACCCAGGTCTTCCTGACTTCAAGTCAAGTGGAGGATCCATGATGCTCTTCTTCTCAGAATTACTCAGAGATAACACTCCATTCTCAAGGACTCCTGATTCCTGGCGATCTTTTCACTTTGCCAATTTTTTTTTTTTTGCAAGGCAATAGGGGTTAAGTGGCTTGCCCAGGGTCATGGAGCTAGTAAGTCAAGTGTCTGATCTGAAATCAGATTTGAACTCAGGTCTTCTTGACTCCAGTGCCAGTGCTCTATCCACTGTGCCACCTACCTGCCCCCTTTGTTATACTATCTTAAAGGGGACTAGGGGATATTAGTTACTATGGCAGAGGTATACTAGAGCCAGATCAAACCTGCAAACCTGCTTGTGAAAGCATATTGTTAAATATCAGGGCAAGCATTTACATTTCAGAAGTCAGAAAATGCTATAAATCAGGGCTTAATTTATTGTATTGTTGATTGTCTAGCCTTAAGAAAATAATGGAGAAATTATCAATAATATAGATAAATCTTAAAAGTGTGTTCCATGCATACTTTTTTAAAAAGTCAGTTGTTAAACATTTACCAGTACACTCCTCTCTATAAAGAGATGGAGTCCCATCCTGTATGCTCTATGAAGGTGAAATAACTCCTGAGGACTGCTCTCAACAAATCTCTGGAAGAGGAGAATTTTGTCTTCTTCCTTTTTAATGCCCCCTCCTTGCCTCATCTTGACCCTCTCAGGTGCCAAAATCCGTCTAGCTACCGTGTCTGACTGTGTCTTCACATATTAGCTCTGTAATCATATCACTGTTATCATGTATGTCCCTGTGTTGTAGTGGAGGATCTAAAACCAGTGCCTTCTTAGTTCAGGTTTGATGTGTGGACGAAATGAAGCGCTCATGAGTCACTAAACATTTAACAAAGGAGGAAGCTTACTTTACAGCAGGGACGTGCAGCAAGGATACAGTGACACAGCTTCTCAGCACATGGCCCTCTTCGTCTCCATGTCTAGTAAGTCCATTTTCAGGATAGGATGACTCATGTGCTCTCAGGCACCCACCAAGTTTGAAAGGCCATTATCACATTTGGGGGGGACCTTTTATGTCACTAAGCCAGACAGCTGCATCAGGAAAGCTGGGGTCAAGCAGGTTGCACAGAACAGAAGTAGTATCAGGATCAGCAAAGCTGCATCAGGAAATTTGTGGTCCTATCACATACCACCCTTTGGTGGCAGGGACCTAATAATCTTCTAGTGGACCTTCTACCACTTAAATGACTAGATAGTCCTCCTGTCATGGGTGGTACTAAGGGACAGAAAAGGAGTAAAGTGGAAAAAAAAAGAAAAACAAACAAAACAAAACAAAAACAAAAATGTGGAGTCTAGACATACTCTCCCTCCTTTAGAAGGACCAAATCTCAAGTCTTTTATAGGACGGTCCTCCGAAAATGGGCAGTACTAAGGAAAAAAGAGGAACAGAAGCAACCAAAACAAAAAAATTCAGAGGAATGCAAATGTCCTAAGCTTTTCCTTCCTCCTTCAGAAATACTAAGTCTCAGTCTCAGTCTGCTCCATATGATAGGTGATGCCACATATTCAAGGTTCACAGTGGGTGTCTTCCTGCAAAGTGGTGATGATGAACCAGAGCAGCATGGAAAACATCAGCTGCCCAGCACAAATGGTGAGACCTCCAGTCTAGTTGGAGATTTCTTCTCCTGATGTGTGGTGGTGATGCTGAACAGGACCATCTCTAGTAATATCAGGGGCTCTGTATGGACACTCTTGACACAGTAATAGTTCTTTGTCCTACATCAGGGTCACCTATAGTAAAGTGGCTAAGAGGTGATCAGTCTCTTGCAGCAACCTATCCTAGAATCAAAGTTGATACTACACTCAGTATTCCCTGGTCCACCTGTCAAAGCCTCCTCTTCCTTGAGTGCTGCATCAGGGGACTGATATGAAACTATGCTCCCTCAGAGGCCTGTGCTACCCCTTTCTTCTACAGAAATTAAAAAAGGACTGCTGTTCATTCTTATCCAGTGACTTATAATTATCACCAAGTCAACTAAGGGGATCTAGGTAGCACAATGACTAGAGGGCTGGGCCTGGAATCAGGAAGACTCATCTTCCTAAGTTCAAATCTGGCCTCAGACACTAACTAGCTGTGTGACCTTGGGCAAGTCACTTAACTCTGCCTCAGTTTTCTCATCTGTCAAATGAGCTGGAGAAGGAAATGTCAAACCAGTCCAGTATCTTTGCCAAGAAAACCACAAAGAGAGTCATGAAGAGTCAAACACAATTGAAACAACTCAGCAATAACAACTAAGGGATCCTGTGATATAAAAATTATTAGAAGAACCTGGACTTCTGACCTTGTTAAGCTATGTGTTCCTCATGTCCATCTGCAGTGCCTTCTGAAATAACAGTCTTTGCATACCAAGCTATTCTTAGCAAAGATTGGTATTCATACTATGGCACAAGTTATTAGAAATCTTGAACCCCTAGACCTTTGTAAAATTATATATCCCTGGCACCCATTTCTACCCTCTTCCCTCTTTCCATAAATCTCCTCTCTCTCTCTCTCTCTCTCTCTCTCTCTCTCTCTCTCTCTCTCTCTCTCTCTCTCTCTCTCTCTCTCTCTCTCTGTCTCTCTCTCTCTCTTTGTTGGTCTGTCCCTCTCCCCCTCTGAATCTACAGGAAGAAGTAAAGCTCAGATTGCTATTGAAATGCACATTTGTGCACTATTACCTTCCATTCCCATGATTTGTGAGCTGAATTGTATACAGAACTAAGCAGTTGACTAATAGAGGGCACAGTAGAAACAATTTTTTTTAGTTCATCTCAATAAGCAGTATGTTGGTGCTGGAAAAATAAACAAAACAAAACACATTAACTTTGACTTTTAATCCAATTCAAACAGATTTATTGAGCACCTACATATAAGACATTATTCTTGCCCTCACAGACTTTTAAATTAAATTGAATACACATGAAACAGATTAGTAGCAATACAAGATGTGGTATGGGTAGGTACCAAGGTGAGTTGCACAGATAGGTAGTTCTATAAAATCCTGAGAAGGGAGAGCTCAGTAAGTATCAGATGAGTCTTTATGGAAGAAGTGAGATTTAAACTGTATGTATGTATGTATTTATAACTATATGTGTGTGTGTGTGTGTGTGTGTGTATGTGTGTGTGTGTGTAGAGAGAGAGAGAGAGAGAGGAGAGTCAGAGGATTTATAGTACTTTGTATTCTCTGATCTTCACCACAACCCTTTGAGATGTTATTGTCCCTACTTTACAGATGAGGAAGTAGAGGTTGAGAGAAGTGACTTACCCAGGTTTACACAGCTAACAAGTGTCTGAGGCAGGCTTTGAACTCAGGTCTTCCTGATTCCCAGCCTAGACCTCTATCCATGATGCCACAGTTCACAACTTCATACCCACAGGGGCTTGACAAAGGGATAGCCCATCCGATGGAGCAGCACTTAACCGAAACAACACACCCAACAAGATCAGTGTGGAGTGGAAACTATGAATATGGTTAAAGCTATTCATCTAATAGTCTTTATGTAGAGTGGAGCCTATCCTCAAATAGACACTACACATACAGTGGGGACTATTCATCCACAGGGACAATGCATTCAGCAGGGACTACTGGAGGCAACATACCCCAGTGGAAAGCAGTCAGGGGAACAGGGGAACAGACCTCAGGGGAGGCAGTGCAATGATCTCACCAGAAAACATCAGTGGTCCAGAAGCATCAGAAGCATGAATTGTCTTTCCACACATAAGCTCTAGCCACACATGCTCGAACCACCCTATGTACGTTTTCTGCAGATATGGCTTTATATATATATATATATATATATATATATATATATATATATATATATATATATATATATATATATATATATATATATTCCCTAGAAGAGGCTCTATTCTTCTTACTAATGGCATTCATATTTATATGAATATGCCATGGGTCTATGAGGAAAACATCTTATTGATACATTTCTTAGTATGTTATTGCATGAAATGCCTTTACTTCTACTTCTTTATTACTAATAAAGTTAAGCATATTAATTGGGGTTATGAGCTCTGGTTCTGAGTGGATAATAACCTACAGTGTACCTTAAACCTGTTCTAGACTTGTCTTGGGAATCTATGATGCAAAAGACTATGATGTACAAGGCACTGTCCTAGGTGCTGAGAGTATTACCTCTGGAGGCCATCAAAAAGATCATACCCATCGTCTCTGATACAACAGAGGGTTCCTTTTGAGCATTTTAAGGTGGAATCAATAAATTGGGCTGCAAAATGGAGAGCACTGACTAGTAGGATGAAGAAGAGGTACTTGAGATAGTGGGAAGCTGGGGCAAGTTTTGGAGCATGTGAGTAGCACACTGAATGTGGTCTTTTAAGATGATTAATCTGGAAGTGATGTTCAGGATGGATTGGAGGGGGGAGAAATTGTGAGCAGAGAGAGTTATTCAAGTATGAGATGATGATAACTTTACAGGAGTGTTGTGGTAAGAATGTAGAAAATGGAATGGAAGTAGTCAACATTTAAAAAAATGTCAGGGCTTGGTGATGGACTAAATATAGGGGATGAAGGAAGGCTGAGTCAAAGATGATTTTGTCATTCTGGGGCTGCGTTTCCGCTTTCAGATATAGTTGTCCAGTTGCATACTATAACAAGATGTTCTGGAATGTGCCCTTAAAAGAACATCTTATTTTATTAAAAGCATTTCAAAGGAAAGGTTCTGGATTAACTCTTCAGTTCTTTTTTTTTTAAGAAGAGTAAGATATCAGAACACCTAATAAAATGGCAGCAACCTTCCATGACCCATTTAACCATTCTCCACTGCTTACTTTGTTGACAATTAATATTTTTATCTCCTTATTATTGGCATTGAGTTATTTCTCTGGTGTGATTTCTGAACTTATGTCTAAGGGAATCTCTCCTTCTAGTGTCTAATGAGTCTGCAGTCACAATCAAAACCCTACCTCTCTTCTTAGATTGAATGTTTTTCTTTGATGTTTGGAGAAAATGTTAATTAACAAATTAGGAATGTCTTTCATGGATTTTGCTTGTGAATCCAAACAGTATAATCTCCTGTTCATTAGGAGCACTTTGCGTGAATCACGGTAGTAGTAATAGGTTGCTTTGAGAGATGTTACCCAAAATAATGGTCTGTCCTCAAAAGTACTGCTTTTGTTTCCCTGGAAGAAATTGTGTGATCTGTGAATAACTGCAGCTGAGCTGCAGCCATTTTTGTTGTCATAGTAACCACAGAGGTAGCACTTGAAATGATGGTTGAGGCAATCACTGCGCTCAGCAAGAGATCCAGGCCAACCTTTCCCAGGCTGTATTTGTTGCCCATATCCTATAGGAGCAGAGTGTTTATGCTTTCATTTTCTATTACTTGAATAACACAAAAGGAAAAATAGCTCATATTCATATAGCAATTTATAGTTTACAAAGCCCTGTGAGGTAGGGAGTGGTAGTAGTATTTTCCCCATTTTATAGTTGTAGAAACTGAGGCTCCAAGAAATAAAGTGGCTTGTCCAGAGTTACACAACTAAGAATTGAACCCAAGTCTTATAATTCCAAGTCCAGTGATCTGTCCACTACACCATGATACAGAAACTCAAATCAAGTCACTACACCATGACATTAAAACTCAAATCAAGTTTCAATTCAATATATCAAAGAGACTGATTACCTACTGTTTACTCAGTATTTCAATAGGCACTGTAGGAGATATAAAAGAAGAATAACACATGATGCCTGCCTTCATGTAGCTTAGAAATATATTGTTCCCTACCTCTCTCTCAGCTTTCTTTGTTGAGGAACAGCAAACAGGAAGCTAAAAATCAGAAAGCTATGATGAGTTTTCTTCTCTTTTTGGGGAGCTGTCCTCCCACACAGAGCCATCCCATTTCTGTCCTGAGCCAGGAGTGCATATGATTGGAAGAGGTTATCACTCACTGGCCGATAGCCAAGGCTCAACTTAGCAACTTTCCTTGTCTAAAAGGATGGGGAAAAGATAAATATTTCAGTCTCAGTTCCTCTTTCCACATTGACAGTCAGAAATGGGCAGCAATAAGTATAAGCAGAGTTATGGGCTATGTAGTGTCATTTCAGGTACAACAGGAAGCTACAACCTGCATTTCCAATCCTGGATAATGCCTACCCTTCTTACTCTGAAACTGAGAGGCTGAGGTGGTCCAGTGGATAGAGCACTGGGTCTGGGGTCAGGAAGATCTGAGTTCAAATCCAACTTCAGATACTAGCTGGCTGACCTTAGGCAGTTCGCTTAACCTCAGTTTCCTCAATTATAAAATAGGGATCATACTAGCACCTACCTCCCAGACTTATTGTGTTGATGAAATGAAATATTTGTAAAGTCCTTAGCATATTGCCTAGCTCAGAGTAGGTGCTTAATAAAAGCTCCTTTCCTTCCTTCCTTTAACAAAGAAAGTTGTAAGACATGAATATAATGAATATTATTGGGCTATAAAAAACAATGAATATGAGAAATACACAGAAGCATGGGAAGATATGAACTGATACAAAATGAAATATGCAGGACCAAGAAAACCTTATACAAGGACTACAACAATGCAGTGGAAACGACAAATAAATCATAACAAAATACTGTGAAATTAAAGGATCAAGCTAAGCCCCTGGAAAAACCAAGTTTTGTCTTGAATTTCATGAAATGTCATTTTAAGGCACATTGTACAACACTGTACCATGAACCTGAAGTTTTTTGACAGAGAATCCAATAGCAAGAATTTTGGGAAAGGTACTTTTTTGCAAAGTAGGTAATACTACATATAATGCCAGACTTTTTCAACATCTTGGTTAGTTTTGCTAAACTGTTTTTCACACACACACCCCTTTTTTATTCTTTGTATAAGGGATGAACTTTTCAGAGGAAGAGAGAGTGATGCATTTATATCATCTATATTCACAGGTGATGTAAAAGCACAAGATTAAAAATTTATTTAAAATGATACAAAAGACAAGCTTTTCATTATTAAAGATAATATTTAACTGTCAGCTCCCTGAAGGCCAGGACTATGTTAATTTTCATTTTTGTTTCTCCAGAACCTAGTAGATAAGGAGCACTTAGATCCGCACCTTCTTGAGAGCAGGGATCACCTTTGACCTTTCTTTGTATGCCCAGAGCTTAACATAGTGCCTTGCACATAGTAAACATTAAATAAAAAGTTTATTGACTGACTGACAACACATAGTTGAATTAAATGAATTGAAATACTTCCAGGAAATGGCTTCTTGATGACCTTAAATTCACACTAGGAAGTAAATAACTCCTATCTGATCCTTTCCAGGGAGCAGACTTCCAGAAAGTAGGGAGAGAGGAGGGATCACTGAAGGCACTGGATCACTAAAGGGTGAGGAGGAGAAATACAGAGCTGAGATAAAGGTTGAGAAATGGATTGCTTGGATATCCAATGACACATTTTGCCCATTTCAAAACTTTACTTCAAACTGATCAGTCAGACACTAATGATTTGTTAAGCACTTACTGTGTGCCTGTCATTATGCTAAGTGCTTTAAGAATCTAATAACCTTTCTGGGAGGAGTCCTGCTGTTGCATGCTTGATAGCTCTGGTTAAGTTACAGTTAAGTTAAATGATAGTGTTATACAAAAAGTGGGGCATGGCTGCCTTGCACTCATGTTCCATATGTACTGGGGGTGGATTTAAGCATTCTGTGCCCTCAAGACATCTGCTCTAGCCTGCCAACTAAGGAAATAGAGGATTGCTTGTGCACAAACTAAAGAAAAATGTAACAAATTAAAAATGTTTCCAGGAAGTCATTGCTCTTCAAGACTGAAAGGGACCTTAGAGTTTGTCTAGTTCAACTCCTTCATTTTAGAAGCAGGGAAACTGAGGTCAAGAGAGGTAAAATTATATTCCATCGTGCTACACAGCTAGTTAATGGCAGAACTGCTTGGAACCCAGGTCTCCAGACTCTCTTTCCAGTGTTCTGTCTGCTAAATGATGCCAAAATGTCAGCTTTAGCACACTCCTCCCCAACAGGAATAGCTTATGGTTGCTTTCCAGTTCAGTAACTTTCAAATGACTTGAGGAGCATGCTGCTATTTGTTCACTGCATTACCTACTCAATGGAGTCAGCAGAATATCCAAGGAGACCATGTGCTCCTTGAAGGCAGGGACTAAGTATCTTTTCAAAGAATCATAAAAATGTTAGTCTAGAAAAGGACTTGTGTGTATGGAGGTAATGGCAAGAGAAATGAATTTGAAGCTAGAAGTCTTCAGTTCAAACCCTGGCTGTACTGTTTACTTCCTGTATTGTCTTGGGCAAGTCATTTATCTGCCTTCAGTCTGTTTCCTCATCTATAAAATGAGATGGTGGACTAGATAACCCCTAATATCCCTGCTAGCTCTGTCTTATGAGCTAACCATTTAGTGCATTCTCCTCTTTCAGTCAGAGAGAACATTGAAACTAAGAGGGGAGGAGTGACTTGCCAAAGGGTTAGATGCCAAAGGGTGAGCTGGACTTGAGGCCAGATCTTCTCACTCTTAGTTTCAGTTGTTCAATGTTTCCAAAAAAGTTATAGGAGGTGGTCAGTAATTACATACTGATTGATTAGTCACTTATGGCTGTGGACTGAGAAAGCCAAGGAACAGAATGTAATGTCACCCCCAACATCACTGTTTTTCCTCTCTAGGTTGCAGAGTCTGCACTATTTTAACTTCCACTGCACCCCCACTGGCTCTTGGCAGGGCCTGCTCATGTCTTTCTCTCTGCTCCTCCATATTGATTTTTTTTTTTACACTGCAAGTTTCCAACTTCCCAAATGTGTTTGGAGATTGGTGTGAAACTTTCAATTTGGCGGACTGTTTGGACAAAAGCCAATCCAACTTAGCCAGTGTCATACAAGCTTTACTTCCTTGGGCAGCCACGTTGAAGGGTCATCGTGGTCCTGAAATTAATGCTAAATAATTGCTATCTCTTGTTGGTAAGTGCTGCATTTTTTTCCAAACCTTTTTACTGTGAAATATGTAAAGGGGCTCTTAAATTAATATGACAAATGCACCAAGGCAGCTTGGTATAGTGCAGGGGTGGGAATTCACTTGGCACTTGTCTTGTGCCTTGTGACTAGAACCTTTGTGTCATAATATAATGGCCCTGGGTAGACTTGGAGTCTTCCTCCACACTCCTACCTGTAGTTGCTGGAGTTAGAAGACCAGTGTTCAAATCCTATCTCTGATATATACTAGCTATGTGACTTGGGGCAAATTATTCAACCTCTAGAAGCCTCAGGCTGCAAAAAGGACAGTAATACCTGAGAGGATCAAAGAGATAAATATATGTAAAGCCCTTTGAGAACTTTACAATTCCACATAAATGCTTATTTAAATTATTATGAATAATATTATTGTGGAACCCTTTATGGGCCTCAGGTACCCATTGTTTCCCCTATCTTTTCCATTAGTCATCAAAAAGATAGCAGCTGGAAGGTGGTATGGGGAGGGGTGGAAAAGCTCTGTTTGGCTAAAGGACAATGTCACAGAGTTAAAGGAGGCTGAGAACCCAAGCGGGAATGTTAAAGGGGGACATGATATTCTGTGGTGCTTGTGTGTGTATATGTGCATGTAGTGTGTGTGTGCATGTGTGTGTGTATGTGTGTGTGTCTTCTAGGAATTAAGTTTGGCCATAGATAGTCTTTCCTGTTTTGACTAGATCACCTTCTCCTTCCCCAGCCTTCTATCCCTGTTGCCCTGGCAGCAACCTCCAGGCAAAATGACACCAGAAGAACATGTTTAAAGGTCTCTGAATAGCAGGGCAAGCACTGAGCAGCAGTTTCACCTAATTCAATTTTTTGTTTCAATTCAATAAACGTTTGTTAAGCACATGCTTAAGGTACTGTGCTAAGGCTGGGGATATAAGTATGAAATTAAAAAAAAACAGTCCCTGCCCTCCAAGAGCTTACAATCTCTTGGAACAAGACAACATACAAAAGGGAGTTGAAGGGGGTGACCCTAGGAGTACCTATGCAGTGGGGGTGGGGGGTGAACTGGAAACTGAGCAGAGCTGCTGATGGAACGCTGATGGAATGCTGAGAGCTCCCTGGGAGTGGCTCGAAGTTTAGAAGGAGCAGCCAGAGAGGTGGTGAGGAGAGAGCTCCTCCTTCTACTCTGACTTTGAAATAGGAGTAGAGGACATCAATGTGGAAAGTTCAGCCTTTAATTCAAACTGTTATGTATTATTTAAATTGTTTTCAGTTTTAACATTGTGCCTTTTTACTTCTGACTTCATTTCAGTAAATACCTTAATCTACATATAAGAGAGTAGCTCTTCATTTCACTTTTCTATTTGCTGGCAAAACAACACGCAGAAAAATAAAACAGGGCAAGCTAAGTGTGTATGCTTTTGCATATTTGAATGTGTGCACGTGTACATGTGCACGTGCATATATTTCCCTTCATCAAAAAATTTAGCTTTTATCATCTTCACTATAATTATCTCCAAATCACAGAATCTCAGAGCTGGAATGAGAAAGTATGATTATTCAGTCTTAAAACACTGATATCATAAAATCAAATGCACACAAAGGTGAAAATACGTTGGCCAGGGAATATTCCAGAGGGTACCCCTAGACTATTTTAACACCCAAAATTAACCCACTTTCCTCCCTAGTCTTTTAGCTAACTGATCTAGTGTTTGTTCTTAAGTTTGTTAAAATCCTATAGGTTTGATCAGGGAAGAGAATGCCTCCTCAACCACCTAGGAGTGAAGCAATTGGTACAACTCTCTGGATGTGACCCTCAAGCTGTATGCCTGTCCCATGCAGTACTAAATATGGGGTCCAGGGTAAGTTCAAAAGAGAGTATGGGGCAAAATTGTGAAGGCAGTGAATGAAATGCCTGTGGTTCTCTCTCTCACTTTCCCTTTTGGAGCTTAACCCATCTCATAGTATCTATCTTTCCTTCCATCCTTCCTCCCTTCCTCCCTCCCTTCCTCCTCCCTTCCTCCCTCCCTTCCTCCCTTCCCTCCTCCCTTCCTTCCTCCTCCCTTCCCTCCTTTCTTCCCTCCTTCCCTCCTTCCTTCCCTCCTTCCTTCCCTCCTTCCTTCCTCCCTTCCTTCCTCCCTTCCTTTCTCCCTTCCTTGCTTCCTTCCTCCCTTCCTCCCTTCCTCCCTCCCTTTGTCCTAGGTGTTTCAGTGCAGCTAGGTGGCACAGTGGATAGACTGCCAGGTTCGAATTCAGGAAGACTCATCTTCATGAATTCAAATCTGACCTCAGATACTTCCTAACTGTGTATCCCTGGGCAAGTCATTTAACCTTGTTTGTCTGTTTCCTCATCTACAAAATGAGCTGGAGAAGGAAATAGCAAACCATTCCAGTATCTTTGCCAAGAAATGAGGTCACAAACAGCTGGACATGCCTGAAATGATTCAGCAACAACAATAAAAAGGTGTTTTAGGAGATAGGCAGTAGAATACTTATTAATACCCTCAAGATATTTACATTCTAGGAAAGGGGACAAATAAATATTTATTAAACAACTAGATAACATGGTATAGTATATAGAAAAACAACTCCTGTGTATAAATTTGAAATCCACCAGATTTTACAAAAAGCCCCTCAGGATAATTGGTGCCTCCCATATTCTATGGTAGTTGTGATTTGAATAGAAATGATATTGACAAGCTGTGGGTGAAAATTCAAATTTGAAATTTTTATTTTCAGTTCAGACAAAACCACCAAAAGATGACAGCCTACACACTTATTATGAGTGGAGGATTCAATTAAGTCAGATCAGCCTGAGTGACTGCTGCACTCAACATAAATTTACAACCTTCTCTTAGTGGAGCTTAATTACTCACAAAGTACTCCACACTGTGTAGGAAGGTGAAAACTATTTTTGGATTATATTTCCTTTATAAGAATTTAATCTTATTGAATTTATCTGACATTGCTTGAAGCACTATCCCAGAACTATGACCCAAACAAAGAAATTCCAGTTATCTATAGCCTTCTACTAGATTCACAATCATCTAATTATCATGATTATCATCATGCAATGTTAACAACTGGCATTTATGTAGCATTTCGTGGTAACAAAGTAGTTTATATCTACCATCTCATTTTATTCTCAAAAAGACTCTGTGAGGTAGGTCGTGCAAACCAGGGACTGTTAGTCTCATTTCATAAATGAGGAAACTGAGGTCCAGAGAAGTTAAGGGACTGTTCTCCAGATCATACAGCTAGTAACTGGCATAAATGGATGCAAACTCACCTCTTCTGATTCCAGATCTTGAATGCTCTAGAGATAGACAGATAATAGATAAAACAAGAATGAGTGAGTGATTGCTTGATGGAGCATTCATACATTTGCCAAGGACCATATCAAGTTGGGGATACAAATGAAGCAAAGAAGACATCCCTTGCTCACAAGAAGCTTACATTCAAGTAGGAGGGGAAGAAAATGCAAAAAGGGTGGTTGGAAAGGAAGGGGGGAATTACACAGTCACGTGGTGTCAAGATAGCCAGTGAGGAAGTCTCATGGAAGTCTGGTTCTGGGTGAAAGTTCACTTATCACAGAGTCAGGGACTCAGAGGCGGAGTTCAAGATTGCAGTGTGGGATGGGGTGGGAGGGTGATGAGGACTCTGCCCCAGATCTACTAACTGTGCACTAAATCAATTCAGCAAACATTTAAATATCTACGATGGGTAGGATACTATATCAGGCGCTATTAGAAAAGATAAAAAAGCAAATAAGACGGTCCCTGTCTTTAAGATGTTGGGAAAGGGGGAGGAAGATAAGATATAGCCCAATAAATATTATACAAATTAAAAAACGCTAAATATATGAGTATCAAGGGCTATAAGATCTAATTAGGGAGGGACCTCTTCTAGTACTAGAAGGACTGAAGAAGCCATTATGGAGGACTTAGCATTTGAACTGAGCTGGGAATACCAGGTAAGCATCAACAGACAGAAATGAGAATAAAGCCTTCCAGGTAGAGGGGGACAGAATGAGGAAAATGTAGGGTTGGAAAAGCAGTGGGCACGTTTTGGGGGACATGGGTAGTCCAGTTAGGCTGCAGCATGGAGTACATGACCTAAGACTGGGAAAGTACTCTAGAATCTGGGTGTGGAGGGTCTTAGGGTTTGGTTGTTATTGCTTCAGGCAATGAGAAGCCTTTAAAGATACTACTAAAACTTTCCCTGGGTTTAGCTCTACTCTAAATTGAATTGCTTATAATATCAAGTATTCTTATAAAGGGCAAACATATTTTGAACATAAGAATACTTTATTTAAACAAAATCATGATGGTTTTCTCTCCACATCAAAAATCTAAATATATTAAACATGCTTTTTAAAGTCTTTGATAATCTCTATCATCTTCAGCAAATACAGAAATTTTTAATGGTAGGCTTTTATTTTTTTTAGGCAATTGGGGTTAAGTGACTTGCCCAAGGTCACACAGCTAGTAAGTGTCAAGTGTTTGGTCTGAGGCTGGATTTGAACTCAGGAACTCCTGACGTCAGGGCCGGTGCTCTATCCACTGTGCCACCTATCTGCCCCCAGCTTTTCTTATTGAACAAGAATTTATTAAGAGATTTTTATGTGCCGATCATTGTGCTAAGCACTGGAGATAACAAAAAAGTGAAAATATGATCCCCACTGTTAGAGAACTCACATTCTAATGAACATTTATTTTTAATTTCTCTATACAAACAGTTCTTGCTTTACATTAAAAAGATCATTCTGCTGACCATTTGGCATACCTCTACATAAAGCAATTTTTACATAATGTGAATTTGCCCCTACCCACCCATTTCACTTAGCCTATATAACAAAGGCATACACAAAATATAGCTGTATTCGAGTCATAGGATATATTAAATGTGGTACCATGTTACTAAAAAGAATTAAGAAATTAAAGGTATAGCTAAAGGTAAAGTATGCATAGTACTGAATAATAAAATTAACATAGGTATACAATATATTGTGCCTTCACCATCCACGGCATCTAGCCTTTATTAATGGTGGTTGGCTATACAACTTTTTCATGAAACTTATGAGAGATTTTTGGACAGTGGCTCTCTCTTTTTTTTTTCCACCTCCTGTATCTGATGACAGCAAGCAATATTATCCTCAACTAGTCTTTGAACTTTTAAAAGTCTCAAAGTATTTGGATATATCTTTTTAATATAAGAAATAAATTCACTCAAATGATGAAATGCTTCTGCCAGCTGGGAATATTTTTGATTTGACTTGGGGTTCCAAAGCTTTCCTTTCTTCTTCTGCAGTCTTTGCAGCTAGCAACTCAATCATATCCTCATTTGACAGTTTTTCTCCACAAGACCCAATCAACTCCTCCACATCATTCTCATCCACTTCTAGCTCTGATTCTTGTGTTAATTTTACAATCTTGTTACTCACTTCTTCCAATATTTCATTTTTGTAAAATTCACAAAAATTGGGAACAATCTGTGGGCATACTTTTTCCTAAACTCTTTCCATATATGTTTCTGTTACATATTCCCAAGCCTTTCAAAATTCCTTATGTAAAGTTGAATTTGTGAAATATGAATTTATGTAAATCAAGAACTGTTTCTGTATTTTTTTAAACTCATTAAGGTTACTGTGATGAGTTTATTTAAGTCCAATTCATTCCCAAGAGAAATTGGTCATAGAGTTGGGGCAGTATCACATATTTGAAAACATCTTTGAGTAGACTTTAGGGACAATTCAGAGACTGGAGTTCCAGACCTGGCTCTGCTAATGACTTTGGGCAAGTCACCATCTCTCTGAGTCTCCATTTTCTTTCTGTCAAATGAGAAGGGCAATGTCTAAGGTTCTTTCCAGCTCTAATGTTCTATGATTTAGGAGTAAACATATATCTAAAGGTAGTCCTCATTTATTGTCAAAATCCATGGTGCTGCCATATGTTTTCCTCTTTAACTCCATTACACCACAAACCTATATATCATGTTGTTTCCAGCTTGAGAGCCAGTTTAGACAGTTTGCAACAGTTGAAAATAGCACCATTGTCATCAAATTTGTGTTAATGATGATTCAGCACTCCATGTAAACATTTTTAAAAAGAACTTTATTCTGTTTCATTGAGGGTAAGTCTGTTTGCTTTTTTTTGGTCTGTTTGCTTTTTTTTTTCACTAAATGAAGATGTCTCAGGTACCATCCACTTCATTCTTAAATGGATGGTCACAGCATTCTATGCTACTCCCTCTCCAAATCACTGGTCCAAACCCAGGGTGCTCAAAGTAGTGGTAGGTAAGATCACTGAACCACTATCAGCGATCTTTGAAAAGTCATGTAAAACAGGAGGGCAAACAGTGCAATTTTAAAGAAAGTAGAGTCTGAAAACTATAAGCCACTGAGCTTGATTTTTAACTCCTAGCAAACTTCGAAAACGTATTATTAAAAAGATAGTAGATATCTAGAAACAGAAGCAGTAATCACAAAGAGGCAAAATGAAATCAATAAGAGCTAGCATGTTTCATCAAAGAATGGGCAAGTCATGTCAGAAAATATTCATTTTCTGTTTTGATAGTTACTAGGATTGTAGAACATATTAATGCCATAATTTACTGAGATTTCAATATTTGGCAAACTCTCCCATTCTAGTTCCAAGGACAAAAGAGAGATGGAAGGTAGATAGTAGCACAGTTAGGAGATTTGCCAAGACTAGATCCAAAGAGTCATCATTAACAACTCAATGCCAACTTAGAATGAGATCTCTAGTGGAATGCCTTAGGAATCTATGCTTGGCCCTGTGCTAACTTTTTTTGAAATTTATGGAACAAAACAAGTATTTCCATACCATGGTATAATAAAAAAGATAATTGCACATGAAACTACAAATCTATTGTGTATAACTTGCTATTCTTTTTAAATATATAATAAAGTTATCATGTATGTTTTTTCCTTTTTTCTTCCTTCCCTGCCCCCACCCTAAAGGTGGCTACCATTAGACACAAATAGGTATGTATGTCTATACACACATATGTATATGTATACAAATATATGTATGTATTTGTGCATATATATATATATATATATGTGAAGTTAATCTATACATACTTCTATTTTCCAGTTCTTATTCTGGATGCAGATAACGTCTTTCTTCATATGTCCTTTTATAGTAACAGCAATATTGTTTTAAAAATGTCTTTGTGCAACTAAATTATTTTAACTATTATAAATACCTATGCTGCTTAACATTTTTATCAATGACTGGGGGAGATGACAACAGTAAGAATAATGATAATAACTAACACTATATAGCCATTTAATTTCTACCAAACTTTTTACATGTATTATCTCATTTGATTCTCATAACAATCCTGTGAAGTAGGTGCTAATATTACCCCTATTTTACAGTTGAGGAAACAGGCTTATGGCCAGGGGTGTTGTGAGGCTCAAATGAGATAATTCACGTAAAGCAGTAAGACTAGAGTGAGGTGGGGCAGCTAGGTGGCACAGTGGATAGAGCACCAGTCCTGGAGTGAGGAAGACTTGAGTTCAAATGTGGCCTCAGACACATAATACTTACTAGCTGTGTGACTCTGGGCAAGTCATTTAACCCCAATTGCCTCGCTTAAAAAAAAAAAAGACTAGAGCGAGGAGAGACCTGAGGCAGGAACACCAATCAAGAGGCCATTGCTTTAATCTAAGTTAGAGATAATGACAGCCTGAACTAGGGCAGTGGCCTTGTGATGGGAAAGAAGGGAGCCAGAGAGACACAAGTGATGTTATGGGAATTCAATGAGCAAAACTGGTACATGAGGGATAAGCTAGAGGGAAGAGCCAAGGATGACTTCAGGGTTTCAAACCTGCCGATCTTAGACAAGGACTAGAGAGTTGTGGAGCAAAGGAAGTTACTTGATATAATTAATTCAGTAACAGGATTTATCTGGCATGGTATGCACAATGAATTTGTGGGGAGACATCTAAGATAAGTGACTACTTCAGTAAGCCAGGTGTGAAATATTGATATTCTAGTCTAGGGAAGGGATATTGAGGATGTGAAAGCAAAATGGGTTTGGATATGACACTGGAAGGGAAGTGATACCAGGGTGGCAAACATGAGTTATCTGCAGACTGGTTGTGCCCTAAACAGAAATAGGGAACTTACAAAAAGAGATGGTTTTGTGGAGGAAAAAGAAGAACAAGGTCATTTTGACATATGAGTGTGAAATCCCTACGGGACATCTGGGTGGATATGTCTAGAAGGCGGTTGATGAGGCCAGACTAGAGCAAAGGACTAAGATTAACATTAGGTGGTATAGCAGATAGTGTGCTGGACTTTGAATCAGGAAGGTCTGATTCCTAATCCTGCCTCAAACACCAGGCAAGTAACTTAACCTTTTTCAAGCTCAGTTTTCTTATTTGTAAAATGGAGATGATAATACCTTTCTCATGGGATCATTGTGAAGATCAAACAACACACGTAGAAACATTGTAAATCTTAGAGCAACTACAGAAATACTAGATATCACCATCATCATCTGAAAATGGAGATAATGATAACAACAACCCCAGAGAATTGTGGTGTAACTCAAATGACATAAGATGTATAAAGCATTACTTAAATCATAAAGTGCTACATAATTATTAGCTACTATTTGATATGTATGTTTTGGAATCATCTGCATAGAGATGATGATTAAACCTGTGGAAGCTGTTAAAATCAAATGTGGTTCTAAGACAGAGGCCTGGATGATCACCAGTAAAGAAAATTGAGAATGAGTAGTAAGATGAGGCAGTGACAGAGTATCCAGGAGGAAAAAGTGCTTGACAATGTCAAATGCTGCAAAGAGGTCAAGGATGACTAAGAAGAGGTCATTGGATTTAGTGACCTTATACAGATTAATTTTGGTTGAGTGACCATCTCATAAACCAGATTGAAGTGAATGGCATAAGAGGAAGTAAAGGCAATGAAAAGAGAGAGCTTTTTCTAAGAGTTTTGCCTGTGGAAGGGAAGGAGATATAGGACAACATCTAAAGCGGATGACAAGGTCAAGTAAAAGGTATTTTTTTAATTTTAAGGATGGGGTAGATCTGGACATGTTTTTAGGTAACAGGGAAGAAATCAATAGATAATATTAGCCATCTGAGTGATGTCAAGGTGTCTGGAACTCATTCAAGCAGAATAAATAGCCTAAAATAATATAAAGCATGAATTCAGTAGTAAAACCAAGCATAGAGGTTGTGCCCATGGACTGTTCATTTGTTTCCACTCTGTTTCCCAAGATTCATTGCCCAAATATCCCATTTGAGCTAGATGAGATTCAATAATATAAGAAAATGTAGGGTGAACTCAAAATCTCTGGTATCCTTTGTACCTTGAGAAGTGCTCAGATGAAAATCATATTTGATGGAATGTGTGATTCCAACTTTAGTTACTGGAAGCACAGTGATCAATAACAATAAGTTTCCTATGGAAATATAAAAGCTGTTCTTTTATCAAATAAGATAATTTTTTAAAGCACTTAGCACAGTGCCTGGCATGTAGTAGGTGCTTCATAAATACTTATGCCTTCCCCTTTATCACTGTACAACCTCAAATTCTTGGGCTCTTTGGAACATCAGTGTATCACTAGATCTATAATGCCATCTATGTAGCAATGTTTCCAACGGTGCAAATTGCATTTTATTCACACTTTTTCATCTTGTCTTTGCCCTCCCATACATCCTCCATAAAGAATCCATTCCATATGCTGGAGGCCCTTCTCTAGAGCATTTGACATTGTGTGAAGATAAGGGGAAGAGGGGGAATACTGGCCAGTGAGGGCCTGGTCTTTGGAGCATGCCCAATCTGCTCTGTGTGATTGCAAACCGAAAGGATGCTTGGCAAGCTGGTGTCTGGAAATGCATGAGGATGTGTGACAGAGGTTCTCTGCCCCCACTCAGAACACACTCTGCTTTTCTGGGACTATTTCTCATCTGTTTATGATGTGGTGAAGAAAAGCCTTTTAATTAATTGTTAGGATGAAATAAGATAATATTTGCAAAGAGCTTCCCAAACCTTAAAGTGCTATATAAATGCTGGCTATTAAGTTTAGTGTCCATGGTTAGTGCCATTGTAGAGAACACACCAGAACGAGAGCTTAAACTAATAGCATTAGAAAGATACCCCCAGCCTCTCAGGGGTACTCTGAGGAGAGGTAGCCAGCCATTCTGTGGGGGCCTGAACTGCTGAAAGAGGGTTGGATGAGTCAATCCAGAGTCTTATTGCATGTGGAGACCTATAGAACCTGCTGGCTTTTCATTAGAGGTATCTCACACTGACTACATGTCTAGCTCACCCCTTTTTCCAGTTTTACAACTCTGATGATGTCCTTTTTGTTGCTTCTTCAGTGCAATTCTTCATTTGTAATAGGCTGGCTACAGTCTTCTCATGACCAATATGATGACCTCTGGGAGACCCACAACTCTTTGGACATAGCTAGATTTGATTGTAAGTCATTTCACAACTTTCAGCCATACAGCATCATCAAAAGAATACTGACTTTGTTTTAGAGAGGCTTAAGGGCATTACAAGCACTGATCTATTTCCCAAAGCAAACCGACCTGCTCTCTTCCTCTTATTCTGTGCCATAGGATAAAGGAGTGAAAGTCAGTCCTTTAGAAATCCATCTATCCCTACTGTAAACTACATATTTGAAATCACCTGCTGTAGCAGGCTGTATGCTTCCTTTGGAAACCATTGTGAGATTCTTTGCAGGGAGTTTGGACTCCCTGGGAAGAATACCCAGCAGGAGCAGGTGGATGCTACGGCAACAATAATACTATTTCCCTAATAGTAATTCTAGAAGCTGGAACCAAACCCATTTCATTTTTAAGCTTTCTCACGGCTCAGAGAGTGATTAACAAAATGTGAGGTTTTCTACAGAACTCATTAATTTGCTTAAAATAAGCCCCTTTCTCATATGTACCCTTTCTTTATGAAATGAACAATAAATGAGATAGACCATCCTAAGGCTTGTAGTTAAGGTTCATTGAAAGTGATTTTACTTTTTACTAAGCTTTACCTTTTTCTAAGCTCATTTATACAATATTCAGAAATAGTAACTCAGAGCAAGATCTGGGCAGCTCAGTAGAAGGTGTGAAATCTTTACATCTACACTTTTTAGCATACATATATGTCAGAGTCAGAACAACATAATAGAGTCCACTCTATTGTGCATGAAAGCTATTTCCAACCTCCATTCTTTTGCACAAGTGGTCCCCTATGTCTACAATGCACTCCTTCATCAGCATTAGAATCTCTAACCTTCCTTCCAAGTATAGTTCATATGCTTGACTTTCCAGAGGTCTTTCTCATTCACTCCTATTGTCAGGTCTCTCTCTTTTTCTCTCTCTACTTCTTTTCATTTTTTTGTATTTACTTACTTGTGTCCATATTGTATCCTCTCAATGGAACATAAGTTTCTTGAGGGCAGGGGCTACTTATTTCTGCATATATATCCTCAATGTCTAACATAGTTCCTTGCACATAGTAGTTACTTAAAAGTATTTGTTAAATTGAATTGGATTAGGCATGAGACCTACCATGAAATCACATGGGCATGACAAATCAGAATTATGTTCGGGGTCCCAAGACTACAGTCCCTTTAAGATGCCCAAGTGAATAAATCCAATACTCAGTGCACTTTATGTTTTAAGTCCATCCCTTCTCCTCTATTCCTTGTTCCTATTAATGGTATCACCTTCCTCATAGTCATTCAGGTCAAAACCTTGAGTCTCAGTGCCCACATTTACTCACAAAGTCCTGTCCATTCTACCTCTCATCTATCATCTTATTTTTCTCCCACTGTCATTATCCTAGTTCAGATCCTTGTTACTTTTTACCTATATTGGTTAAAAAAGCTTCCTAATTGGTTTCCTTGCCCACCACCCTGATCTATCTTACACACTGGAGCCAAATTACCTTCCCAAAATATAACTCTAGTTGTACACTCTACCAATAAAATACCTTCATTGACTACTCCCAATTGCCTACTGAATAAAGTCCAAATTCCTTCACCTTGAATTCAAAGCCCTCCAGAGGCTGCTTCCAACCTGTCTATTCAGCCATATCTCATATTATTCTTCTTCATGTAGGGCACATTCCAACCAAACTAAACTACATGCCATCCATTCCCTGGACACAATCTATATGTTCTCACTTTATGTTTCTTCAGACTATTTCCTATACTTGCAATACCTCACTTGCATTGAATGCTAGGGAGAAAAGAAAGGCAAAAAAATAGTTCCTGCTCTCAAGAAGTTCACAACCTAATGGGAGAGACAATCCTCAAGCACTTGGGTACAAACAAGATATATACAGGATAAATTACTGATATTCTTAAAGAGAAGGGACTAGCATCAGGAAAGGCTTCTTGCACAAGGATTTTAGCTGGTATTTTAATGAAGCCAGGGGAGCCAAGAGGTAGAGATGAGAAGTGAGAGAATTCAAGGCATGGAAGACAGTCAGTGAAGATGAACAGAGACAAGAGATGGCATGGTTTAGGCAATGAACAGGAAGAAAGCCAGAGCAACTGGATTATGGAATATATGGAAGGGAGTAAGATATGAGAAGAAAGGAAAGTTAGGAAGAAGCCAGGCTGTGGAGGGCTTTAAAAGCCAGAGGATTTTATGTTTGATCCTGGAGGAGCCATTGGAGTGTACTGAATAAGAGGGTGACATGGTCTGACTTCTGCTTTAGGAAGATCAATTTGTTAGTTGAGTGGAGGATGGACTGGAGCAGGCAGAGGCTTGAGGCAGGGAGACTTACCAGAAGGTTATTGCAGTGATCTATGGGTTAAGTGATGAGCTGCTGCCTTAGGATGTCAGAGAAGAGAAGGGGACCTTTATAAGAGATATTGATTCTGATTAGATATGGGATATTAGAGTAAAAGCAGCTAAGTGGTGCAGTGGATAGAATACTGGACCTTGAGTCAAGAAGACTCACTTCCCTGAGTTCAAATCTGGCCTCAGACCCTTACTTACCTGTGTATCCATGGGCAAGTGACTTAACCCTGTTTGCCTCAGTTTCCTTGTCTGTCAAATCAGCTGAAGAAGGAAATGGCAAACCACTCCAGCATCTTTGCCAAGAAAACCCCAAATGGGGGCACAATGAGTCAGACACAACTGAACAACAACAACAGTAACATAAGATAGAGTAAGGAGTCAAGAATAGCAGCTCGTTAGTAAGCCTGGAGGACTGGGAGGATAGTGACCTTGACCTTGACAGAAATAGTAAAGTTTGGAAGAGAGAAAAGCTTATGTGAAAGATAACAAGTTCTCTTTAGACATGTTGAGTTTAAAATATCCACAGGACATTTCTAGCAGACAGCTGTAGTTGTTAAGAAGGGCCAGATCTGAGAATCATTACCATAGTAATTAAATCCATGGAAGCTGATGAGATCAGTTAGCCAGTTCTCAAAGGTGAGTTAAAATGCCACCACTTGTAAGACCTTTGTTCTTATTTTGAATATCATCCCTTCTCCCTCCATTAAAAGTGATCATATTCTTCCTTCCTTCCCCATTACAACTCTCATTGTTATTGTATCATACTGGTTGTTAGCTCTTTGTGTGCACAGATAATGTGGTGCTCATCTTGGTGTCTTTCTCTCTAGTGGGTGGAGTGAGGGGGTGTGATGATTGAGAATACTATCAGCTGTTGAAGAGAGGAACAAATCAAATCAAATACATATGTAGAGAAGTTACTCTTATCAAGGAGGACCACTTCTTGCTCAGTTTCTAATTAGGGACTTGGAACACCTAGAGGTAATGATGAAATCTAGTGTGTGATCATGTATCCCTAGGTGAGGCTGAGGTGGAGTGAAGGAGCTCAGCTGGGATTTAAGAAGATTGAGGAGGGGCAGCTAGATGGAGCAGTGGCTAGAGTGCCAACCACAGAGTCAAAAGGACTTGAATTCAAATCCAGCCTTAGACACTTATTAGTTGTGTGACCCTGGGTAAGTCACTTAACCCTGATTGCCTAAAAAAAAAAAGACTGAGGAACTGTAACAGTAGAGAATTTGTGGGACCATTGGCATTAATATTAAAGTCCTCATCAATTGGGGAATGGCTGAGCAAGTTGTGGTATGTGAATGTAATGTAATACTATTGTGCTATAAGAAATGATGAACAGGCTGACTTCAGAAAAACCTGGAAAAACTTGTATGGTCTGATGCTGAGTGAAATCAGTAGAACCAGGAGAACATTGTACATAGTAACAGCCACATTGTGTGATGACTAATATTGATAGACTTAATCCTTCTCAGCAATACAAGGATCTAAGACACCTCCAAAGGCCTCATGTTGGAAAATGCTGTCCACATCCAAAGAAAGAGCTGTGGAGTTTGAATGCAGATCAAAGCATACTATTTGCTATTTTTTTCTTCTGTTGTGTTTTGTTTCCTCTTTCTGGTAGTTCCTCCTATTGGTTCTAATTCTTACTTACAACATCACTAATGTGAAAATATGTTTAATAGGAATATATATGTATAGACTATATCAGATTGCATGCCATCTTGGGAAGGAAGGTGGGGAGGGAGGGAGAGAAAAAACTCAAAAGCTTATGGAAGTGATTGTTGATAATTCAAAATAAATTAATTAAAAATTTTAAAAAAGATAAGTCTGGAAAGGTTGTTCTGTATGTTAGGGGAAGGAATTTTTGCAAAGTGCATAACCTTAAAGTTAAAGGCTAATTGTTAATTTTTTTAAATGTTAGTGAAATTTTAGTTTCTCTGCACCTTCCCCCCAGGGTTTTTGTGAGGACAAAATAAGATAATATTTATAAAGTTCTTTGTAAACCTTAAAGCACTATATAAATGCTGGCTATAATTATTATTAGTTTGAAGAATAAAACTAATATTTTATATTATTGAGTGTTCAATTAACATTTACATTAAAAAATATTAAAATCCTCTAATATAAAAATAGGAGTTGAGGAGGAAAGAAAGTTGGACGAGCTAGGTGCTGACCTTGAGAACAGAGGGAGAATGATCTAGGAATGGGCATATTATGGTTCCAATCATTTTAATTGGGTGGAAAATTGTCTTATAGTTATATTTGCCTATTTCCTCTTTCTCACTCCTTCCCATATACAACAAGTTGACAAGTCTTGCAGATTCTACTCCCACAACGTTTTTTACATCCAACCCTTTCTCTGTACTCATATGGACACCAAAATAGTTCAGGTCTTCATTATTCCTCACTTGGCCCTTTAAAGTATAAGGTCCTGATTGATCTTATAAATCAAAGAATCAACAAGTATGTATTAAATGCCTTATGCCAGGCACAGAGCTAGACACCAAGAAAACAAATGTGAAAGTGAGACAGACAGCCCCTACCCTCAAGCAATTTCCATTCTACCAGAATTCATCCTTTCCTTTTGCATTTCCCCTCGCCAATCCATGCCTCATATAACTGCCAAGGCAAGCTTCCTAAGGCACAGGCCTAATAATGTCCCTTCTTGGCTCAAAGACCTGGAATGGCTCCTTTAGGATAAAATACATTTTTTTTTTAGTCTGGCATTTAAGGCCTTCCACTATCTGCCTGCAACCTACCTTTGCAACTTCATTTCATATTACTCCCCTTCATACACCCCAAAGGCCAATTGATCTGGGCTATTGGCTGTCTCCTAAATTCAACTGGCCCCATCTCCATTCTTTACACATTTCTATAAGTGGTCCTATTCATGAAATAGGCACCCTCCTTATTTTTGTCTTTCAATTTACTTATCTTTCTCATAGGATCATCAAACACCACATTCTCCAGGAAGCCTTCACTGTTCCTCCCCATTTATTCCCTCCATAACCTAGCTTCTTCCTACATTTCCTTTCTTCTCATATCTTACTCCCCTCCACATACTCCACAGTCTAGTCGCTCTGGCTTCCTTACTGCTCATTGCCTAAATTATATATTGTCTGATTTTTATCTTTGGCCTTGTGCACATGTCATATCTGCCCAATAGAACAAAAGCTTCATGAGGTTAGGGACAGTTCCATTTTTATATTTGCATAGCTAGTGCCTAACAATAGCATTTAAAAAAAATACTTGTTGACTTGAGGGAGTAATTAGGATGATTAAAAGTGCCTCACAGTTTCATTTATTGTCTGCCTCCTAAGAATCGCAACTCTCAGTGCCTTGGTTTTTTCATCTATAAAATGGGGACAATAATAATACCTATATCACAGAATTATTGTGAAGATCAAACAAGATGATTTGTAAGTCACTTTGTAAACATTAAAGTACCACATAAATGTTAGTTTTTATTGTTTTTATTACTAAGATATATGTATTGATAGACATGTACATGCGAATCATAATCTGACAATTCATCTACTTGGATTTTCCTGTGTAGGTTTTTAGGCCATTTTTTTTTTTAAATTTAGTGGCTGTGGATTGGGGAAGCCTGCAGTCATCTGGGGACTGATGCAATCAACACCATGTGATCTGCAAACCAGAGCACCTGAAGAACATTTTTAGGAAATCCTGCTTTGTTTTGTGTCTACTCAGGATCCTCTACAATACAGACAAACATGTCTGGTGAGCAGATGTCTCATTTTGTATCTTACTTGATATTTAGATGATTGGGATTGTTGAACAAAGTTATCTCTGTGGTGACATCCATCAAGGAATCTTACGTAATTATAGAGGCCGAGGAGACAGCTTGTTGGAGAAGAGCCCAAGAGTTGGAGAAATGAGTCTATTTTGTTCTAATGAGCTTGGCAGATTTTTGTAATTAAAAAGAATAAAAGCAAACGAGCATACTGGGATCTTGCATCCTCTTCATCTTTCTCTGCATCCTATATTTCTCTCTGTGCCTTTGGAGATTTTCCCTATAGGACAGAATTACCTCTTTCATATTTTTCAAGAATGCCCTTGATCCATCTATAGACATTCTTATAAAGAATAGAGGTAAGAGAGATGAGAAATTACAAAAGATAGATGCGAGAAAGTAGGCATGTGAGTTAGTATTTGATGTCTTCTAGGTCAATTTATTATTAGTAATGATGGCACCATTTATTATTTGTCCCATTGTCTAGGTATCATTGCCTTTTGAGGAACTTTGAATGTTGTTGCCTCACTGCCTCTAACTTTGTGTTGCCTCTAGCATGGATTGTGTGTGTGTGTGTGTGTGTGTGTGTGTGTGTGTGTGTGTACACTTGGTGTCAGGTCCAGCCACTCCTTCTGGATGTCGCCTTCTTAAGTGCCATTTCTGCTTCCTTGTAGAACACACCAGGGATGGAGTTTCCAAATGCATCCTCAAATCTACTCTATAAGACAAATTTAGTTAAGGGAAAAGTGGGACTAAAGGTAGGAGAAAGCTGAGGAGACCACCCTGTGAGGGGAAGATAGAGAAACTGAAGTAGTGTAATGTCACGGAAGTCTTGACGGGGAAGCCCCCAACCTGGGGAGCAGGGCTGGGGAGGAAGCAGGCCATATGGCAGCTTCCTATTTCAGCTGGTTATTCTTGCATTCTAGGTGTTAAACATAATTCTTTCTATGCTACTGAAAGAAAGGCACATGCAGTCAAAATTTAAATATAAAAATTTTTTAAATGACGTAGTCTTTTCAAATCATTATTTTACATTTTTGTGCCTTCTAATTTACAGCATCCTAGAGCAAATCTTGTTTTCTCCTTCACCGCCACCCCTTATACCCTATTTAGAGCTTTGTTCTCTTATTTATTGATTGAGAAAATACATAATGACCAAAAAAGGCAACTGTAGTGCTTGTTCTGGGGCTCCTTCACAGCCCCTCACTTGTATTGGGAGGTTGGGTCCCCAGGACACAGCTGGCCATTTCTGCCCTCAGGGTTCTAGGGGTAACCCTGAGAGATTGGAGGTTTCTCTAATACTATTGTACACAAGACTCACCCAGTGTTCCCCCTGTATCATTCAACCAGTTAAAAGATATTGTCCCTATGTCATTTAGACAATTAACATCAATTAGTTTTGGCAAAGGGAAATTTACTGCAAAGGTATGACAAGAATTGAAGTATAACAACTTCCCAAAAAAGTAGACCACTCTTCTCTACCACTTTAGTCCCTGGGGAAAGTGGATTCAAATTTAGTTTTTCCTATAAAACATTCTCCCCACAAAGTTCTCTGCTGAGTTTGTCATAACTCATGGGCAGGTCATTATCTCGTTTGCAATACACTGTCTGGGTTGCCAAGTCATTCCACTCCTGGGTTGAGTCAGGCAGGTCATTCCTCAAGGCTGGCTCCTCATCAGACTTGGCTGCTGTGATTGCTGACAGACTTTGTTATTGACTCAAGTTGCTGGACCTCTCATGATGCTTCTGACCTTTTGGAGATCGCAAGGTTGTAACTGATCCAGTCCTGTGATTCTCATTCACCTAAGGCAAGGAAAAAATGAATACATGAGAGATAGAAAAAACAGATACATCTTGCATTAACTGATACTTGGAAGCTGGGTGGGGAAACATAGCAGTCCTGTGGTAAGTCACGAGCTATTGTTCTTCCCCCCTTATTATTACCTCTTTCTTCACTTGAAATCTTATAGCAGTTCTTTCTTACTTGAAAGCCACCAAGGAAGAGAGAGAAAATGTGTCTGTCTGAACCTTTTGTATGCATATTCAGTTCTAGCTCAGCATCTAATTAAAAGGTTAATTGACCACACAGTAAGATGACAGGAGACAGAATATCTGTGCATGTTCTGAATCAGAGGGAAAGGGCCCTTCCATCATCCGTTTCTGGAAGCAGTCTTGCCAAGCATCCACATGGACTGATACTAGGCAGAGAATATAACTATGCATCATTGGCCAGTTTGTCTATTACACGATTACGAGCACTTGAGGGCATCCTGGGAAGAGGATGGAATGAGATGGCATGCAGGATGCCACTCTCTCTCTTTATTTCAATAAATCGGTAAAAATGCCCCCAATGTGGAGCAAAACAGGACAATGACAACAAGAAGAAAACTGAAAGAACCCATAACATAATAATTCTTAACTGAATAAATAACTAAAACCCTACTTACCAGAATGGCAGTGTCTGCCATTTTTATCCTTCTTTCTCCATTTCTGTTACCCCAGCCCGCATTCAGCCAAAGCACCCTTATAGATGTTATAATTGTAGGTATTTGACTTTTTTGAAATTTTCTTCCTTTCAATTTCCTGGGTTCCCAGCTCCTAGAAGAGGTGGGGACCCTTTATACTGGATGCTCATGACCTCACTAGCAATTTCCTACTCCTACTTCCTTCATATTGGTTCAGGTACCCTTGCAAGCATTGTGTTTGCTACAGCTTTAGGAATCTGATTTTTGGAGTAAATCCCTGGTAGGGATCCAGGGGAATCTCCATTACTGGGGTGAATTATATCCCATAAATCAGATCAGCTCAAAGATCAAGAGGAAGGAAAGGGGTCTACTATGGAGGAGTGTCAGCCTCGAGGACAAGAAAGTGGAGGAGGGAGGTAGACCAGAAATGCAATTAAAAAAGTGAGACAGAGACAGAGAGAGAACACAATCAAAGGTGTAAACATTGGCAAAGAAAAGGCAAAACTAATACTTTTACAGATCACAGGATCATGTACTTAGAAAATTCAAAAGAATGAATGAAGAAACTGAGATGATTAACTTCACCAGTTAGTAGGCTGTAAGCCACCCCCACAAAATCATCAGTATTTCTATGGAGTACTAACTGAAACAAGGAAGAATTATAGTAAAATAAATTCCATTAAAATAACTGCAAAATGAATAAAATATCAAGGTGTTAACCTACACAGGATTCATATAAATGCAACCATAAAACACTCTGTACAGAAATAAGGGGAGACAAATTATCATTTAGATATTTGCAGCTCATGGTTGAGCAATGCCAATATAATGAAAATGAAAATGTGAACTAAATTAATATACAGATTTAGTACTATATCAATAATATCATTAAGGACGCTGTTTAGCACTAGGCAAAGCAATAACAAAATTCATTTGGAAGAACAAAAGGTCTAGAATCTCAAAAGAATTAATGAGAAAATGTACAAATGATCAGACATTAAACTATCTTATAAAGCAATAGTCATCAAAACTATTTGGAACTAGAAGGAAAAAAAAAGAAATGAAAAACCCTGAGAAGAATGTATAAGAACAAAAATTGAAGAGGAAAGGACTCTCTATTTGACAAGAGATGCTGGGGAAACTGGAAAGCACTGTGGCAGAAATTAAGTATAGACTTACATTATAAGCCATATACCACAAAAAGCTCAATATGAATATACAACTTGAACATTAAATGTGACACAATAAGAAAAAGAAAATAATGAAATCAGGTACTCCTCAAATTATGGCTAAGTATACAATTCATTTTTTAAAAAAATATTAATTTTTTAGCATTTTTAGCATTTTTAAAACTTTGATTTCCAAATTTCTCCCTCTCTTACCCCTCCCCCATCCACTGACAAGGCAAACAATATGACACACATTATACATGCAAAATCATGCAAAATATTTCCATGTTAGCCATATTTTAAAAAGAAAGAAAGCAATAAAATTATACTTCGATTTGCACTCAGAATTCATCAGTTCTCTCTGGAGATGGATGTCATTTTTTAAGCATGAAGTCCTTTAGAATTGTCTTGGATCATTGTATTGAGCCATATAGCCAAGTCTTTCACAGTTGATCTTCATTACGACATTGCTGTTACTGTGCACAATGATCTCCTGATTTTTCTCATTTCTTTTTGCATCATTTCATACAGGTCTTGCCATATTTTTCTGAAACCACTCCCCTGGTTATTTCTGATAGCACATCACAATCATGTACCACAACTTGTTCAGCCATTCCGCAATTGATGAGCATACCCTCAAATTCCAGTTCTTTGCCACCACAGAAACAGTTGCTATAAATATTTTTGTACATGTAGGTCCTTTTCCTTCTTGTTTGACCTCTTTGGGATACAGATTTAGTTGTAGTATCGTTGGGCCAGGGGTATGCACAGTTTTATGGGCCTTTGAACATTGTTTCAAATTGTCCTTCAGAGTGGGTGGACCAGTTCACAACTCTACCAGCAGTTCATTAGTGTTTATATCTTTTCCTTATTCTTTCCAGCATTTGTCATTTTTTATATATATGAGGTAGTATCTCAGAGTTGCTTCAATTTGCCTTTCTTTAATCAATAGTGATTTATAGCATTTTTATATGTTATATAGTTATATGACTATAGATAGCTTTGATTTTTTTCTTCTTTTAAAAACTGTTCATATCCTTAACCATTTATCAATTGAGGAGTGGTTCTATTTTACAAATTTGGCTCAGTTCCCTATGTATTTAACAAATTGGGCCTTTATCAGAGAAACTTGCTATATATTTTTCATATTACTTTACTGTCTATATGCCTTTTAGCAAAATGTACTTTCCATGATTACTCTTTTAATGAAGTTTATTTTTGCTTTTCTTTGCATGAGATCATAATTGCTGCCCCTGCCTTTTTTTTTTTTACTTCAGCTGAAGAATAATGGATTCTGTGTCAGACCTTTATTTTCACTCTGTGTGTGTGTTTTTGTTTCAAGTATGTCTCAAGCATGTTGGATACTGGTTTCTAATTCATTCTGTTACATAATTATGTTTTATGGGTGAGCTCATCCTGTTCCCCTTATGATTACTAACTGCATTTCCCTCCAACCTATTTTCTTCTATTTATCCTGTCTCTCTCTCTCTTTCTCTTTGTCCTCTCTCTCTCTCTGTATCCTCTCTCTCTCCCCACCCTCCTCAAAAATCTGTTTTGCTTCTGACCGCTGACTCCCTTAATTCACCCTCCCTCTTATCTCTCCCCCACCCCATCTCTTTTCCCCTTCCCGTCCTATTTCCATACACAAATGAGTGATACACACACATGTTCATATATTGCCTGCCACCCCTTCACCCCCCATTGGAAATCATCCCAACATAATCAATTCACACTGATGCCTTTTGTCTGGGTAGACTCCTAACTGCTTTAATAATGAGAAAAGTTCTTAGGAGTTACATTGTATTATCTTCCCATATAGGAAGGTAAACAGTTTAACTATTGAGTTCCTTATGATTACTCTTTTGTGTTTACCTTTTATGCTTCTCTTGGGTCATTTGAATGTCAATTTTCTAATTCATCTCTATTTTTTTGATCAAGAATGCTTAAAAACTCTATATTTTTGGAAATATCCTTATTTTTTTCTCCTGAAGGATTACACTCAGTTTTGCTGGGTAGTTATTTTTGGTTATAATCCTAGCACCTTTGCCTTCTAAAATATGGTATTCCAAGCCCTCTGCTCCTTTAACATGGGAGCTGCTAAATCTTGTATAATCCTGACTGTGGCTCCACAGACTGCTTGCACTATTTTCTCCTTGACTCAAGAGCTCTGGAATTTGGCTATAATATTCCTAGAAGTTTTAATTTGCTGATCTCTTTCAGGAGGTAATCTGTGGATTATTTCTGTTCAACTCTCTGGATCTAAGATATCAGGAAAACTTTCCTTGATAATTTCTTAAAATATGTCTAGGGTCTTTCAAAAAATCATGGCTTTTAGGTAGTTTAATAATTCTTAAATTACTTTGCTCAGTCCATTTTCCAGGTCAGTTGTTTTTCCAATGACATATCACATTTTCTTCTATTTTTCATTCTTTTGACTTTGTTGTATTGCTTCTTGATGTCATTAGCTTCCACTTGGTCAATTCTAGTTTTTACGAAATTATTTTCTTCATTGAGCTTTTATACCTCTTTTTCCACTTGGCCAATTCTCCTTTATAAGGAGTTCTTTTCTTCAGTGAATTTTTGTGCCTTTTTCTTAAAAAAAACATTAGGTTAATCCTGGTTTTAAGGTGTTATTTTCTTCAGTATTTTGTGCCTCTTTTACAATTTAATTCTCTTTTCATAATTGTCTTGCATGTATCTCATTTCTTTTTTTCCAATTTTTCCTTTACCACTCATCTCTTTAATTCTTCCAGGAATTCTTGTTGGACTTGGGTCCAATTAGATTTTTTTCTTTTAGGCTTTGTTTACGACTGTTTTCATGATTTTGTCTTCTGAGTTAATGTCTTGGTCTTCCATGACACCATGGTAGCTTTTTATAATCAAGTTGGGGGATTTTTTGCACATTTTTCCACACTATTTTTTTTTTTTTACTTTTTACTTTACGTTGAAGTTGGAATTTGCTGAGCTAGGGGTGGGGAGGCATTGTCCCAAGCTTCAGGATTTTTCTTGCTGCTGTTTTCAGGACTAGTTCTGGGGGTCTGCAAGTTTTCCAAAGTGGTGTGATCTGGGGAAAGTTGTATAGTCACTGTTTTTCTGATCTGTATTCTGGTCTTTACCTAGGAAGGGCTCATGATTTGTAGCTACAAATGCTAGTGCTCCTCTTGGCCCTAGAACTGTTATCAGGGCCCCTCCTCTCCAGCATCCATAAGTACCAGTGCTCCTTTTGCCTTGGAATTGGTAACATGGCCCCTACACCCTTGTGACTGACCACAAATGGTCCTCTGCCTTGGAACTGCAACTCAGAATTTCATCTAGGCAATAGAGTCAACAATCAGCACCAGCTACATGAAGTGCCAGTAAAGCTTTCCCTGTAGTCTCTTTCTGACCAATTGTTCGAACCCCTTACTGTCTGTGGGCTACAGTGACCACTTCCAAGGCCTGCTGCTCATACTACTGCCATGCTCTAGGCTAACCCCTACCCTGGTTTCATAGACCTCTCCTGCCAATCTCCAAAGTTGTGTTAGGCTGAAAAAATCTCTCACTCTGACTTTTTGTTGGCTCTCTTGCTACAGAATTTGATTTGAGGCATAATTTTAAAGTTATTTGGAATTCAGCTGGGTTGTTGCCTATATACCACCAGCTTGGCTCCACTCCTTTTTCAAGACTGTTCTTTTTAATAATTTCATTTTGTTTTTATATTATCTATATTTCCTAATATATCTTTCTTCCTCTCCCAAAGAGCCAAAACATCACAAAGACTGAAAAAGAGAGGAAAAATAACTGTTCAGAAAAATCAAATAACACATTTAAAAAATCTGATACTATATGCCACATTCTGTACTTGTAATGTCTACCTCAACATAGAACAGGCCTGCACAACCTGAGGCCCGCCAAAGGATTTTGGATGGCCCATGAAAAATGTAAAGAATGTTTTCCTCTACATTTTTTGTGGGCCTCCTGAAATCCTTTGGTGGGCCACACACAGGTTGTACAGGCCTGCATTAGAATAAGAATGAGGTGTGAAAGCCTTTCTCTTCACTCTTCTTTAGGGGCCAAGCTTGGTCGTTATATTTTCACAGAATTCAGTTTGAAGTGTTTTGTTTTTGTTGCATTTTTTCTTTTTTTCATCGATATAACCATAGCATATATTATTTTCTGGGTTCTCCTTACTTCATTTTGCATCATTTCAGCCAAATCTTCCCGTACTTTTCTTTTTCATCATGTTTATTGTTTCTTACAGAGCAGTAATATTGCATTAAATTCATGTGCCTCAGTTTATCATTCCACAATTAATTGGTATCTGCTTTATTTCTAGGCCTTTGTTTTAGTGTATATCAGACCTCTCCCACCCTCCCCTTAAGAAAAAAAATTCACTTCTTTGGAATAGATGTCCAAAATGCTTTCCAGTATGCCTGAGTCAATTCACAACTCCACCAATAGTATATTAGTATATATGTCTTTCCACAACTCTTCCAAGATTGACTATTCTCATCTTTTGTCATCTTTGCCAAAATTGTTTTGTTTGTCATTTCTCTTATTGCTAGTAATTTAAACTATCTTCCATGTGAATGTTAATAATTTGAAATTCTTCTTTTGGGAACTGTTTATTTTTTTCATATCCCTTCATCATTCCTTAGGGAGTGGGTTTTGGTTTTATATATTTGTATTATTCACTATATGTCATGAATGCCAAATATTTATTTGAGATTGATACAAAGGTTTTTCCTAGTCAGTTATTTCTTTTCTTATCCTAGTCATGTTAATTTTTTTGTGCAAAAGCTTTTCAATTTATGTAATCAAAATTACTTATATTTTGCCTTAGCTACCATCTCTTGGATAGGTAAGGAATAAAAAAGGATAATTTTTAACCAAACAAGAGATGGAAGAAGTCATTAAAGATAGACAATTTTGATAGCACAACATTTAAATATTTTTGCAACAATAAAATCAATAAAATTTAAAACAGAAGAGAAATGGTAGAATGGGAAATATTTGCATCAAATGATACTAATAAAAGTTTGATAGCCAAACTATTTAGGAAATTGACAAAAATGTATAAAACCAAGAGCCATTCCATGATAGGTGGTAAAAGGATATTAACAAAGAGTTTTTGAAAGAAGAATTAAAAAAAATTTTTTTTTGGGGGGGAGGCTAGGCAGTAAGGTTAAGTGACTTGCCCCAGAATCACACAGCTAGTAAGCATTATGTGTCTGAGGCCGGATTTGAATTCAGGTCCTCCTAAATCGAGGGCCGGTACTCTATCCACTGTGCCACCTACCTGCCCCAAGAATTTAAAACTCTTAACGACCATATTAAAACATACTTCAGTTCTTAAATAGTAAGAGAAATGCAAATAAAACAACTAGGAAGTTCAACCTCACACTATGGAAATTATTAGAAATGACATAAAATCATCAATGATATAGGGCTGTGGAATGAAAGATACATTGATGTATTGGTGGTGGAACTGCAAAGAGAATAATCATTTTATACTTTAATTTGGAATTATGCAAGGGATGAATATATTTGTGCCTTTTAACCCGGCAATCCTACTACTGGGATTAATCCAAAAGCAAATTGAAGATAGAAACGAAAGTCCAATATGTAGTCAAAATAATCAGATACCTTTTTTGTTATTAAAGGACTAGAAACCAAGTTAATACCCATCAACTGGGGAGTGACTGAAAAACAATTATATTAACATGATGGAATTTTATTGTACACCAAGGAATAGTGAGTATGAAAATTCAGAGAAACATGAAAATAAATGCATGAACTAATGTTGCAGAGGGACACTTAATGACTATAACAATATTCATGAAAAGATCACTAAAAGGAAGTTGAACTCCAAGTTCAAAATCCAACGAAGGTCCTATAGGACAGATAATAAAATATACTCTTCACCCTCTCACATCAGAGAGACAAGGAGCTTACTAGGACAATGTTGTATATACTGTCAGAGTAATTTTATCTGATGTTTTAGCTTAATTGTTTTTCTTTGTCGTGAGGGAGGATTCATGGATAAGGGGAGCAGTAATAGTAAATAGCTGTGATATAAAGATGAAAGGTATCAATAAATCATTTTTAAAATTCAGCAACACTTTAAAATGAATTTGCATTCAGTAGCCTCTGTTATAAAAACTAGCAATAGCCATAAGGGTAAGAGATTCAATAATAATAATAGGTAACATTTATATAGTGCTTCAGGTTTGCAAAGTACTTTACATATAGTATCTTATTTGATCTTCATAACAATACGATGGGAGAAAGCAAAGCAATAAGCATTTATTAAGAGCCAGTTATGTTCCAGGCACTGTGCTAAGCACTTTATAAATATTATCTCATTTGGTCACACAGGTAACAAATAGCAGAATTGTGATTTGAACCCAGGGCTTCCAAAGTCCAAATCCATCACTCTTTCCTCTGTAAGTTGTGTGTATGCATATGTGCATACATATATGTGTATGCATTTGTATACATATGTATCTAACTCTATCCCTCTATCTATCAGCTATGTATCAATGTACTTATCTATCTGAAACTCTGAGCATTTTTACTGGCTATCACCCATGCTTATAATTCTCTCCCTCCTTGTCTCCAACTCCTGGCTTCTGTTAAGTCCCAGATAAAATCCTACCTTTTATGAGAAGCCTTTCCTGATTCCCCCTTAATGATAGTATCTTCCTTTTATTGATTATACCCAATATATATTTCTTTTTGTATAAAGTTGTTTTCATATTATTTCCCCCATTAGACTGGGACTCATTGAGGATGGAGACTGATTTTTGCCTTTCTTTGTACCCTTAGCACTTAACACAGTGCCTGAAACTTAGTAGGTGCTTCATAACTATTTATTGACTGACTAACATGTATATCAATATTTATGTACAAGACAGTGTATTTCTTCACCCCACAGAAGGTATCTTTGCTTATTTATTAAATTGAATTTTGCTGCATATTTTGCCGGAGTTAACTGAAGATGAAAATGAGAGTGATTGATGCACATACGGATTCACAAAGCGTTTGCAGCAAGTCTGAGCCTTGCAGGGAATACACAGCTCACAGATCAGGAAATATTGTACTTGATGATTTCTCAGGTTCCTTCTGGCTCTAACATTGCATGGAACGTTAATAATCCCTTAACTTCACAAAGTATCTGAGTTACTCCTACAGTAATTGTGTTCTGTATAATATGTCTCATAAAGCATGAAATCAATATGGGAAGAATACTTTTCTTAGAGAAAATATCAAACATATTTGTTTCCCTCGAGACATAAACAATGAGAAAGAACTTAATGTAATATAATGCAAAGAATAGACCATTTGCTCAAAATAAAGAGTACAAGCAGCTGACAAGCTTTACTAGAAAACTTCATAGAACAGACATATGGATCAGACCATAGCTAAAGAATCCTGTTCATCTTTTCTTTTGCCATATGGCCAATATATTGACTTAACCATGCAAACATTTTAGAATCATCCAATGATAAAATGTTAGTACTGTAATAGAAAAGGCCACAGGCAGCTAGGGGGCGCCATGGTGCATAGAGTGCTGGTCCTGGAGTCAGGAAGACTCATGTTCCTGAGTTCAAATCTGGCCTCAGTCATTTTCTAGCTTTGTGACCCTGGGCAAATCACTTAACCCTACTTTCCTCAATTTTCTCATCTGTAAAATGAGTTGGAGCAGGAAATGGCAAAGCATTCTAGTATCTTTGCCAAGAAAACTACAAATGGAGTCACAGAATTAGATATGATTGAATAACAATAACAAGAAAGGGCCTTAGAGATGATTTGTCCCAACTTCCTCATTGGATTGGCTAGATGACGAAATATTGGCCCAGAGAGGGGCAGCAACTTGTCCCAAGTCACCTGGCTAGTAACGGATTAATTAGTTTTACAGGTGTTTTTTCAGTCTAGATGTATGATTTCCTAGTGTAAGGAACTCCTGGTAAGGAAACTTCCTCTACCAATGTAGATCTGTAACATATCATTTCTGGGACATCAAGAGGTTAAATGATTTGCTCAAGATCATGCAGGAAATTTTTGTTAGAGGTTGGACAAAACCCATGTCTTCCTGACTCAAAGCTCAGATTTCTAGTTCATTATGCCATACTATATCTCAATCAACTATTTGTGGGCTATCAACAATAACAACACATAACATTTGTGGAGGTCATTATAATTTTAAAATATTATCTCATACATTAAATGGAAGGACCAATAGTGTTGGAGTTGAAAGACCTAGGTTCAAGTGTTAGGTATGCCACTTACTGGTTCTTTGGCCTTAAACAAGTCACTTAAATTCCCTGAGCCTCAGTTTCCTTATCTGTAAAATGTAGAAAATTATATATACATTATTTACTTCCTAATATTGTCATAAGAAAAAATGCCTTGTCAATTTTAAAGCATTGTGTGACATATTGATCTGAATTTAGGCTACCCCTATGTATAGAGATCCCTTTGAAGAACAAGTGATATAGGTAAACTTAGAAAATTAATTATAAGTGCAGGGCAGAGTCAAGATGGTGGAGTAAAATCAGTGACTTACTTGAACTCTTCCCCAAATCCCTCCAAATACGTGTAAAAAACTGTCTGTAAACAAATTCTAGAGCAGCAGAACCCATAAAAAGATAGAGTGAAACAAATTTCCAGCCCAAGACAACCTGGATGGTTGATTAGAAAGGTATATTGTACTAGGCTGGGACAGAAACACAGTTCAGTATGGGTGTGCAGGCAAAACAGGCCTCAGTGAACATGAAGCAGGGCACAGAAGACTGAATCATGGGCAGCTGTGGTGGTTTCTAGACTTGTCAACTCACAAATTCCAAAGACAACTTAGAAGGTTAGTAGAAAAAGTCTGTGACTGTGGTAAGAGAGAAGCTCTGTCCCAGCCTCAGTCCCCACATGGCCTTCCAGCCCACAAACTGAGTGGGAATCGAGTGGCTGATCAGAGGGGGATTACAGGGATCTCTCTGTTGATGTTGAGGCAGGATTCTCTTGCTTTGCCTGTTCTTGGATCTGGTCACAGTTCTGGGTGGCAATCCTGGGGCGAGGAGGAATGCTGGCATGGTGGTAGTGAAGAAGGAATCCTCTTCACAGTTCCAAGGCAGAAAAGAGTGCTTGTGGTCACTCATAGACCAGAGCATAGGCCAGGAGAGGAGTAAACACTTCGCCCCTTATCATACCACCTTCAAAGAACTGAAAACTTACAGATCCCTAGAAGTACTTCTGAAACAGCTGCACAAAACCCCTGAAGCTGGGAACAGTACATTCTCCACTCTGGAAGCAGACCCCTACCTTAACAAAAAATTTAAAACTCGAGAAATTGGCTGGGATCATGAGCAAACTTCACCAAAAAAAAAAATCAGACCATAGCATCTTTCCTTGGTGACAAAGAAGATCAAAACATACAACCAGAAGTGGACAACAAAGTCAAAGCTCCTACATCCAAAGCCTCCAAGAAAAATATGAATCAGTCTCAGGCCATGGAAGAGCTCAAAAAAGATTTTGAGGAGCAAGTAAGAGAAGTAGAGGAAAAACTGGGAAGAGAAATGAGAATTATGCAAAAAACTGGTCAACAGCTTGCTAAAGGAGACTGAAGAAAATAACACTTTAAAACATAGCCTAACCCAAATGGCAAAAAGAGGTCCAAAAAGCCAATGAGGAGAAGAATGCTGTAAGAAGGAGAATTGGCCAAATGGAAAAGGAAGTCCAAAAGTTCACTGAAGAAAATACTTCCTTAAAAATTAGAATGGAGCAGTTGGAAGCTAATGATTTTATGAGAAATCAAGACATTGTAAAACAAAACCAAAAGAATGAAAAAATAGAAGACAATGTGAAATAAGTCATTGGAAAAACAACTGACCTGGAAAATAGATCCAGGTGAGATAACTTAAAAATTATTGGACTATCTAAAAGCCATGATCAAAAAAAGAGCCTAGACATCATCTTTCAAAAAATTATCAGGCCTCAAACCAAACACTTAGCACATGCTAGCTGTGTGACCCTGGGTAAATCACTTAACCCCAATTGCCTAAAAAACAACAACAACAACAACAACAACAAAAGAAATTATCAAGGGAAACTGCCCTGATATTCTAGAATCCACCAATTACCTCCTGAAAGAGATCCCCAAAAGAAAACTCCTAGGAATATTGTAGCCAAACTCCAGAGTTCTCAGGTCAAGGAGAAAATGTTGCAAGCAGTCAGAAAGGAACAATTCAAGTATTGTGGAAACACAATAAAGGATAACACAAGATTTGTCAGCTTCTACATTAAGGGATCACAGGGAATATGATATTCTGGAGGGCAAAGGAGATAGGGTTACAGACAAAAATCACCTACCCAGGAAAACTGAGTATAATCCTTCAGGGGAAAAACATTCAGTGAAATAGAGGACTTTCAAGCATTCTTGATGAAAAGACAAGAGCTGAATAGAAAATTTGACTTTCAAATACAAGACTCAAGAGAAACATGAAGAGGTAAACAGAAAACAGAAATTATGAGGGACTTCTTAGGGTTAAACCCTTTACATTCCTACATGGAAAGATGATATTTGTAACTCATGAGACCTTTGTCAGTATTAGGGTAGTTGGAGGGGGGGACTTATATGTATAGATAGAATGATAGAAAGAGGGCATAGGGTGAGTTGAAGATGAATGGGTGATATCTGGAGAATAAAATTAAGGGGTGAGAGAGAATTATACTGGGAGAAGGAGAAAGGGAGAGGTAGAAGGTGGTGAATTATCTCACATAAAACAGAAAGAAAAGGCTTTTACAGTGGAGGGGAAGTGGGGGAAGGTAAGAGGGAATAAGTGAATCTTATTCTCATAGGATTTGGCTTAAGGAGGGAATAACATAACACACTCAGTTGGGCATGGAAATATGTCTTACGCTACAGGAGAATGGGGGGGCAACGGGGATAAGAGAGCAGGGGGGTGAAAGAGGGGAGGGCAGATTTGGGGAAGGGGTAATTAGAAGCAAACACTTCTAAGGAGGGACATGGTCAAAAGAGAGAATAGAATAAATGGGGGGTGGGATGGGATTAAGGGAAATATAGTTAGCTTTCCTTTGCATGACTACACAAGTATCACCTATATCTAGCTGCCTGCCTTCTCAATGAGGGTGGGTGGGGAGAAAGGATGGGAGAAAATTTGGAATCCAAAGTTTTAAAAACAAACGTTAAAAAATTATTTTCATGTGCAACTGGGAAATAAGATATACAGGCAATGTGTTATAGAAATCTATTCTGCCCTACAGGAAAATAGAAGAGGAAGGGAAAAGATGAGGTGAGGGGAGATAGAAGGGAGGGCAGATTAGGGGAAAGAGTATTCAGAATGCATGCTATCTTGGGGTTGGGAGAGGGGTGGGATGGGGAGAAAATCTGGAACTCAAAATCTTGTGAATGTGAATGTTAAAAACCAAAAATAAATAAATTAATGAATCTTTAAAAAATTAATTATATAAAGTTATCATATAAAATATATATACAGAAAAAAAATTTCATTTCCTTTTCATCTAAGGTTATTCCCCTTCCCATGTTCCACAATCCAGTGTCACTAATCTCCTTGGCATTACTCATACAAGACATTGCATCTCCTTATCTCAGGCATTTTCACTGGTTGTCTCCTGTGCCTAGAACTCTCTCTTACTTCGTATCTTCTTCCTAGCTTCCTTGATTTTCCTCATGGCTCAGCTGTATTCCAAACTTCTGCAAGAAACCTTTATTTCTTAGCCTTCCTTGACCTTAGTGCCTTCTCTCTGAAATTATCACCAAATTATCCTGGATGTAGCCTGTTTGTCTAAGGTTGTTTATATGTTGTCTCTTTAGTTAGACTGTGAGCTCTCTGAAAGCCAGGACTGTCTTTTGCCTTTCTTTGTATCCCCTGTACTTAGCAAAGTGCCTGGCATACAGTATATGATATTGGAGATTTCACCACTAAGATTATAGTTTTTTAATCATTTTAATTATATCCTTCCCAATCCACAATTCATTCCCTTTGGAGATAACACAGAAGAAAAAAAAGGAGGTGTAGAGTTGGGGAGCTCAGGCTTCTTACTATTATCCTTTATTATTAATTACATTCCTTTGATCTTCTTCTTTCTTGTCCCACCCTAGAGTAATAAAATGAAGAAAAGCAAAAACCAAAACAAACAAAACAAAACCCAAATCTCTTTTATCATTCTTTTTTTTTTTTGACAATTTGGGTTAAGTGACTTGCCCAGGGTCACACAGCTAGTAAGTGTCAAGTCTTTGGTCTGAGGATAGATTTGAACTCAGGTCCTCCTGACTTCAGGGCCAGTGCTCTATCCACTGCTCCACTTAGCTGCCCCCCTTTTAATTTTTAGTGTTCAACATCAGCTCTGGCTCTTTCCAAGCCTTAATATTCTTGATCTTATGCTTAAAAGATTGTCTTTTTTCATTCATTCATAGTTGTTTACCCTTGCTTCTATCTTCTATAAATGCCTTGAAAATGTGAGCATCTACATTGGTCTCTTTAGCCAGCTAATTCCTTTTCCTCCTTTACAGAAGGAAAAAAGGTCCAGGTATGTTTAACATTCCTGATCTCCCCTGTCATGAACTCTGATGGAATTGTCCATAGTCCCCAAAGTTCTCATGATTCTACTTTTTAAGGAACAACCACATCCTCTTTGTTAGTCAGTATCAGGTCTATGAGAGTTATATCTTTTGTAGCTTTCTTAACTTTTTTGAAGGAGAAAATTGTCATTAAAGAAGCCAAAATGCATCTACCACTTTGTGTTTGGGAGAGAAGGTGCTCTGGCAGATGTCTAGATTATAGAAATCCACTGTCATTGCAACACCATGCCTCTGTGCCAAATTTTTGATCTGTTTCCCAAACTCTTTATTTAATTCATTCTTCTATTGGTGAATACCAATGACAATAACAGTATCACTCCTTTCTTTCTTGTTAGTCATTACCCACATACTTTCCAATATATTTTACCCAGCTTAGGTTCCTAGATTTCTTCATCAGTGCATATCTTCTTAACATACAATGCTACTCCTCATTCTTTCAATTTTTTTCCTTTTTTGAATAGAGTGTTCCCTGTAGAGCTTAATTCTAGTCATAAATCTTATCACAGCAAATGTCAATGATATTATAGAGGTTAAATGTATCTACTTTCATTAGGATCTCTAGATCACTCTCATGATTACCGTTTCTTGGTACATGTGTATAAAGACTTCTTGGGACATGGATTTTATTGCTGTTTATATTTTTTTGAATCTTGTCTTCCACAAATTACTGATCCTCTCTCCTGTATCACATTCTTCTATCCTCCAACCTCCTAACAAATAAGAATGCCTCTCTACTTCTTCTCCTTCTTTTCTCATTTGTTTCTCCCTTGAAGCCCTTCTACTTATTTACAGAACACTGATGTGTTGCTCCAGCCTTTTTACTATTTCCTCTACAATAGAGAGCAATTTGTACTTCGAACATGCATGAGTGTTACAAAGTACTGGCAAAAGCACAATCATAGCACACTTTCTTCAGGTCATGGCCAAATTCCCCTTGAAGCTGGATTCTTAGTTCTTTGTCTTTTTTGTAACTATCTGCTGTGGCAAACTGCCTTGTTGCTAGACAGAAGGAAAGATAAATGGATCTAAAAGAGAAAAATCCAATTACCTAATGAGAGCTCCTTACCTTTGGCTAATTTCACTATTATTCTCTTTTCTCGGTGGAATAGTTATCGGCTTGTAAGTTTGATTTAAGGTAGGAGGAATGTGGCGTACATTCAAGCCAGTAATAGTTAATGCTATCAACCACCATCATCAGTATTATTTCATTTGACTAAAATCTGACTGGAACTTTAATCTCACTTCCAGTATTTCTACAATTCTACAAACACCACCTTAGCTACTTTCCTTAAGAAATAGTTTTTGAAGAACAGGGAAAGAATTGCAATGAATGATTGATATGGACATTAGTATGGACTCAGAAAGCTCAAATGAGCAGAGGACAAGTGCTACTCATAATGTATCTTGCACAGGAAGACAGTATCAGGAAGCAGGAATGCTGGAGCTCCATACATCTTTTCACTTAGCACTAGCCTGGGAGGCAGGACACCTGGGTTCTAGGCTAATAAGTGTCTCTGTGTGACCATTAGCAAGTCATGTCACCTCTCTGATCCTTCATTTCCTCATCTGTAAGTGGCTTGACTAGATGAGCTCTGAAGTAATTTTCTACTTAAATATTTTCTGCTCCAATAGCCACTCAAACTCATTAGGCCATAGGAACCATGCATCTGTAACATGAGGGATCTGACACCAAATGGTATATAATTGTTCATTTGATAACCATTCAAGAATAAGAACCATGTTGTTTGCATCTCTGGATTTCAAGATAATAGGATCATAGATCTAGAGCCGAAGAAGACATGGAAGTCCACCTTGTCCAATCCTTTTATTTTGCAGATGAGGAAACTGAAGCTGACTAAATGACTTGCCCAAGGTGACACTGGTAGTGTCAGTGACTGGATTTGAACCCAAGTCCTCTGCCCATAGAGCTTGTGCTCTCTCCATCACACCAAAAATCCTTATGGAAACCATTTTAGCAGGGGCTTTAGATTTATGGTTGGGTTATCCAAATACATACATGGGGCAGCATTAATTAGACTATAGAAATTTTCACTTTACTAGCAAGATACACATATGGTACTCAAAATCACATTTAAACTTTGACAGAAAATGTCCTCTGAAGCATGGATATAAAAGAACAAAAAGTTTACCTGGCTTTAGTACTTTCATACCCGAACTGCCCTAATTCCCCCAATTTATAGACTAATTTGTTGCCTAAACACTAGTGTTGGGGTGAATGGAGTGTTCAGGGAAGATTAGCACTTTTGGTAAGAGGGCTTACTGAGCCCTTTTTCAGGGCAATTTACCCATGTTTGGTGTCCACCTGTCACCCAACTCTCACTGGTGGCTCCAGGAAGATGTAGCATGCTCAGCAGCCACATCCTGGTAAGCCATATCAGCAGACAGGCTAAACCAGGTTGAGGGTAGTCAATAGACTTTAAACCCATTGGTGAGTTAGGTAGATGTCTACCACATGCATGTGAACACTTCTCCCAGCAGAATGGGCAGATGAGAACAATTTGTTCCAATGGCCATGAGGTCAACTGAGGCAGGCACTGTGGAACATTCAGAGCTTGGTAAGACATCAAAGATGCCAAGGCCATCCATTGTATCCTGAGTTATTGCCAGTTGTCCTGACTTTTGTCTTGCCACTGGACTTCAATGACTCTAGAAGAGAGAGTGAAGCTGACAGTTATGCCCAACTCTACCTCACTTAAATCCAATCATTCACAAGTCAAGATGTTACTCATTTGTGATGTCACTAGTCTTCTTTGAAAATGAAGGAGGAACAACATCCTAGATTAACTATACAGTTATCATTGAGCCTGCATCAAAGTTTCAGCCTTGCTGATTTTCAGAGCTATTCCAAATTAAGAAAACACTTATTTACAAGTCAAAATCCCCCAAAAGGGGGAAACGTCAGTTGCAGTCACAAGCCTGAAACCCTTGACAAAAGGAAATAGATTTAATTTGGTGGAGAATGGAGAGCCAGGGCAGGTGATTGAGCAAAAGGATGACATGCTCAGAGGCCTGCTTGGGGATGTTTCATCTGGCAACATGAGGAAGCATTAAAAGAAATCATATCAGCAGCTTTAACTACTGGCCAGTGTTCAATTGTCAGTAAGTAGCTATCTGTAAGGCTGCTCTAAAAGGAGATTAAAAGTGGCCACATTGAAGGCATCGCGAATGACAGAAACTTCTTGGCTCTGATGCAGAGAAAGGGAAAAAAGTGGTAAATGGATTGCAAGGGTGTCCAAAGCAACAGACCTTATTTCTGAGGTAGAATGCCAGTGGCAGCAAGCCCTCCAAGCTGTTGGAGGAAGCAGAGAAAATGTCAAGTGTTTGCAGGCTGATAACACCCCTGATGTGGCTGAAGGAGAACATGGAGGTTAAGGATGCAATTAGAAAGCAATAATCCTGCAACATAAGCTTCTCCAAAACACTTTAAATGAGTTTTGATTTGCAAACTACTTGAGATCTTTTTTTTTTCCTTTTCCTGTTTCCTTTTTTATACTATAAGTAAGCAAGAAGTTGAGGGGAGAACATTGCACTCAGGTACCAAGGAAGTGTTATCCTTTGGGAATAGTTGACTTGTAGCTAAAATCATAGAGGGAGTAAAAACAGCTTAAATCACTTTGCATGTATCTGAGGAGTTCGTCCATCAGATGGGATCTTGAAGGCCTTTCCTGGAGTCCACTTCCAGACTTAAGCTTAGACAGCTTAAGAACTTGTGTTTTATATGGCTTTTGCTTCACAATAGTCTTATGTGACATATAATGCAAGTGTTTTATGTCCCCCCTCCCCATTACATGTGTGGGGAAACTAAGGCTCATAGAAGGAAAGTAACTTGTATAAGTTTACCTAGGTATTGAGTGGAAGAGCTGAGACTTGAACACAGGTCACCTGATTTGGACTTTTCCACTGCATTGAATTGTCACTGGATTTCACATTTGGAAATTCCCAGCATAATCAGGAAAGGTGACCCCAGGCTCCAAACTGTAATTAAATTACCAAGACACCTGGAAAGCCCCCTGTATTACTGTAACATTCTGAAATCTACCATATGGACCCAATCTGTTTACATACAGTAACTTACCTTGCATAGTAAAACTTACCTTTTCTATCTGCCACTTCCCTTCTGCCAACAAACATGTTCAAGTGTGTTCCTTTCCAAAAAAACAAGAAATAAAACCAAACCTTCCTTCAACCCTGCTGTCACCTTGGGATATTCCCAGTCCTCCTGACTGATCTATGTCTGTCTGACCAATATTTCAGGCAGTCTTCAAGCTAAACTTCACTTTACTCCCCGTTCTAATTCTCTACAGCTATCTTAGGCTAGAATACATGAGCTCATAACTCTCCCTCCCCCATATTCAGTTCTAGAATCATAATGAAATCAATACCACCATTGCCACTCAAATGCATTTGTCAGTCTGTTCAATGCCCCAGTCAACATCCTGTAACTTTCCAAACCAAAATATATCTCCTCAGCCCTATTTCCCTATAAGATCGCTTCTCCTTAATTTGATTATAAGCTCTTTGAGGGCAAGGACTGTCTTGGTTTCGTATTTATATTCCCAGTGTTTAGTAAATGGTACTTAATTAGGATTTAATGCCTGCTTTTGGATTCACTAATTCATTCTTATTAGGAAAAATCAGGTCAATAGACTACATAATAGGGCTATGATAAGATAATATCATCACTATCTTTCTTACTACGTTATTTCATGAAATGCATGTTCTTTGCAATAATTGCATCCTCTGGCTGACTAGTAAAAATAAGTGCATTCACTGGAGTTCATGAGCTATCATTTTCTGTTGATACAGATAGTCTGTGTGAAGATACCTCAGACCTGTGTAATGAGGGAGTGGCCAATGATGACCCAGCCCTACAAGGAGGCACAGGGGATCTGTGCAGATGTTTAGTGAGCCTACTTTTGGAAGTGTATAATGACATGGAGTGGAGATGCACAGATATGCTATGACTATTCCTCAGTCTGCCTCCTACATAGTGAATAAATTACTTTCACTTAGCTGCTGAGCCAGATCTTTGTGTCCATACAAAAGTCACTCACCGGCAAAATAGCCACTTTCACATCCTTACAATTCAAGTAAAGAGGAAGAAATGTTCTAAGCCTCACAGTAGAGTAGACACATCTACTTTGTTGCTATGTGGCTTCAAAGATACATGGTGTTTGTGTCTGTCATGTCTGCGTTGCATCTATTCCACAAGAAGTCCAGGAACTGAAATTCAAACCAGGATCTAATGGTGGCAGACCTGGGTGAGGCACCAACCCATCCCCAAGAAGCTAAGTGAGGGATCCAGCCCAGCAATGAATCCACCCAGCAAATAAGGCATGACGTCCTGCAAGCAAGTGAGCAACTACATCTGGGATGCTGTATTTGGAAGGGAACTTGGTGAAAGATTTATAACATCTAATTAAGTTTGAGCCCATTCTCCCCCCAAGGACCAAAGTGGTAGAGAGAAGAGTCTACTCCTGTTGCTGGTGGTAAAGGAGAACGGAGGATGTTGTTGTATTTCTATTCTTGTTATATTTTTTTCAGTAAATATCTCTTGATAAAAGCTTATTTATTTTAATTGCTTATTAATAATATAAAAAAGGTAGCAAGTGGTTAAATTGATAGTGAGGTACTAATGATTTGTATCAATAATATTCAGGAGGCATTGAGGGTCTCTAGGTGATTAATATGAAAAAGAACACACTAGAATGGGGCATAAGTTAATAGCATTGAAAAGAAACCCTAAATCCTCAGGAGTACCTTTAGAACCCCAAGGAGGAGTAATAACCTCACTCTGGGAAGCTGATCTGCTCATGAATATGTGAACTGGAAGAGCAATCTCAGAGCCTTAATAAATCTGTATTATTTTTCTTTAGGTGGGGCTAGGAGGGGAACATGTGAAAGGGGGTAGCCCAAGGATTAAACCTTATTACCTTCTAGTTGTTTGGGAAAGTGGGATGGCATAATAATGATTTTCTATTTTCCCACAACTCTAGTCAGACTAATAGGTTTTGGAAAATGGAGTGTCACTGTGCAATGTGGTGGGATTAACCGAGCAACTTTCTATGCTTAATTGGGTTGACTTTCTTAGTTCAACATTATTGATCTGTCCCTTCAAAAGGGGCGGCATTCCAATTGACTCTCAAGTCTGGTTTAGAACTTTAAATACAGAAGGTATAGTCTTGCCTCCAAACCACAAAGAGAACTAACTAAGGAGCAGGCTGTTGTGATTCTAGTGAGAAGGAAATTAATTACACATTATCTTCCCAAAGTTGCGGGAAGACACACAGTTTTTGAGGGTTGTTTTTTGTTTGTTTGTTTGGCAACTCTAAACCAGAAGTAGTGAGAAAGACAAATGGAAGTCACTCATAGGCCTTTTACTCTCTTGTTCACATAGTCTACTGTCTGGTGGGTAAGAGCAGAAGCCATGTTTGTACTCAGCTATAAATCCCCTTGAAAGTCTATGTGCTTACAAGTCCTCATTAAATAGCCCACTCTATAACAGACTAATGGAAAGGCATGCTTATTTTATTGAGTCTCGTCTAGTCCAGGACTCTACTGGCCATTCAATAAAAAAATCCTTAGACATCTGGAAAGGATATCCAGATGAGTCCCCAGATCCCTTCTTAAAGTGGTATTAATACTTTGTTCTCAAGGAATCTTCTACATAGCTGAGATAACTAAACTATGTTCCGTAAATTCTGAGCACTGCATCAGTGCCTACTAAATGGTCGGTCAGTCAATGAACAGGCATTTATTAAGCACCTACTATGTGCCAGGCATTGTGCTAAGAGCTAGGATACAGAGCAGTCTGCTCTCAAGTTACTCATAGTTTGATAAGGGAGACAACATGCTACAAGCATGTACAAACAAAAGAGATTATAGGGGAGGCTCCAAAGCCAGTGCCCTCTTAGTTCAGGTTTGATGTAAGGACAAAATGAAGCACTCATGAGTCACTGAGCATTAACAAAGGAGGAGGTTTACTTTGCCCTATCACAGCATGGACATGCAACAAAGATACAATAGCACTTAGCTTCTCTCCCTTGTCTCCATCTGGAAGACCATCTAACCAGTTAGTCTTCAGGGTATAATGACCCATGTGGTCTCAGGTGGCACCCACCAAGTCTTAGAGGCCATGACTGCACTTGTCTGGGATCTCTTATGTCCTGAGACCAGGAAGGTGCATCAGAGAAGCTGGGGCCAAGCAGGTAAGGTGCATTAAGAAATTGCTGGTCCTACCACATATATACAGGGTAAACTGGGGGCAATCTCAAAGGCAATATTAAGGAAGACAAGGAAGGCTTCTTGCAGAAGGTAGGACTTGCATTCATAATATCACAGAGGTATTGAATGGCAGAGCTGAGATTTGAATACAGGTCTTGTGTAGTATGACATGTTGGAGTTATGAAGATCTGAATTTAAATCCGCCCTCTGATACTAGCTGTGACCTTGTCACCTAACCTCTTTGACCCTCAGCTTCTTCTTCCTCAAAATGAATGCATTAGGTTAGATGGCCTCTAAATTCCCTCCCAACACTAAAAATTATGATCCAATGACTGGAAATACAGTGCTCTTTCTATCACACCATGTTGCTATAAATTATTACTTGACTGCTTTTGTCTTTCTTTTAAAGAGAAAAGTCTATAACCCCAGCTGATCTGTACAAAAGATCTATTTGGGGCCCAGCTCCAGTCACTATGTCTCCCTTGGAACTCCCTTGAAAGCCCCAAGCTCCCCCTAGAGAACTGTTGCTATAAAGACTTTCATAAAACAGTGAATAACTAATGGAGTTGTAATATCTATGGCACCAGTGAATGGAGACAATAGAAAACTGAGGTAATTAAGGAATCAAGAATAATAACTCAGGATGAGCTTCACTGTCCAGGTGTTCCAGCTTCTTAGGCTCTGGATGCAAAGAAGCCTGAAGAGATGACTTGAAACCTCAATTACAACTAAGTGGGCTAACTTACCAGTGGCTAGCTAGACCTCCAAGAGCCCTCAGACCTCTCATTCTGGACAGCGGTAGTACCCAAGGAAATATGCTGCTGTTCGAGATAGAAGAAGAAGTAGTTGCTAAACAAAAGGAATAGGGTAAATTCTTTTCTTGCCCTATATTTGGCTCCCATGACTTGAACTATAAATTTTCTGCTGATGACTTCCAGCTCTAGGTATCCAGACTTTGTCTCTCCCCTGACTTTTAGCCTTGCATCATCAATTGCTTATTTGATATGTATAACTGGATGCTGCATGGTTAATTCAAAGTCAACATGTTTGAAACTGAACTCATTCTCTTCTCTCTTCCAAACTCCCCTTTCTGTCAAAGACATCACCATTTTCCCAGTCTCCCTGCTTCACATCCTAAGTAAGAATTCTGGACTCCTCACTCTCCATCCCACATATCCACTCAATTGCCAAATCTTGCCATTTCCTATCTTCACAACACTTTTCTTTCATCAATGAGAAAGTCCTTTCTCTCTCCTAACACAGGTAGCACTGTTCATGATCTCTTCACCTCTCACCTAAATTATTGCAACAGCTTCCTAAATGACCTCCCTGCCTTAAGTCTCTCACTACTCCAGTCTCTCTTGCATATTGCTGCCAAATTAATTTTCCTAGGACATAAATGTGACCATGTAATTCCACTATTTAATCAATTTCACTATCTTCCTATTGCCTCTAGGATAAAACACTAACATTTCTGTTTAGCTTTTAAAGCTCTGTAGAATCAGATCCCAAACTATCTTTATATCTTTGTTAGATATTATTCCTCCAACTGTACTCTGCAATTAAGCCAAGCTGGCCTTTCTTTCCCTCACAAATGACGTTCCGTCTCACAAATCCATGTCTTTTCAACAGCTGTCTTCCACGACTGAAATGTATTTTGTCTTTACCTCAGCCTCACAGTGTCTCTCTTCCTTAAGACAAAGCTTAAACACCATCTTATACTTGAAGTTTTTCTTAAGAGCTTACATGCTCCTACCTTCCCCTCAAAACTACCTTGTAATGAATTTATTTGTATATATTTGTATATATTTGTATTTATTTCCTTTATAGATATGATATATCTATATATATATATATATATATATTTATGTATATATGTATATATATACACACACACACACACACATATATATATATATATATATATATATATATATATATATATATATATATATACATATATATTTGAATGTGAGCTTATTGCAAGTAGGGAATGTTTCATTCTTTGTACTTGTGTAACCAGAACCTAGCACTGTGCCTGGTACATAGTAGGACTGTAATAAATACTGGTTGATTGTTTATTGAATATCTGTACAGCTCTTTCTTCTCCTAACTCATACCTAGCTAATAAGTGGTAAAGGCAGAATTTGAACCCAGGTCCACTGACTTTAAATCCAGCAGGCTTTCTACTAGCCTCAACTGTCTAATTCACAGCCCAACCAAAGCTGAGTGACAGCAGCACATGCCACAAGGCATGATCCTTGGAGATGGTGGGGGTATTGTGGAAAGACCACTTGGCATCTTGAAATCAGAAAACATAGGTGAAGTCCCTGCTCTGAATCTTACTAGTTAAATGACATACACAAAGTTTTTAACCTCTTGGAGCCTCAATCTCCTTATCTAAAAAGTGAAGATAATAATGTGAATCAAAGTCCTATTGTGATGATGAAATCAGATAATGTATGCAAATTTAGTTATAAATATAAAGAGCTACATAAGGAAAATACAAGTTATTGTCATCATATGCCAAGTGACTTTATAGCTCTTCCCATTCTCCTCCACACGCTGGTGCACCCCACTTTTTTTTTTTGCAACTCCAATGTGCTTTTCCAGCTTTATCTCATATTATTCCCCTTCACAAATTCTATATTCCAGACAAACCAGAATACTAGCTGTTCCTTGAATGTGACATTCCATCTATTGTCTCTGTGGACAACCTTTATTGAAAGACAGTCACTAGAACTTCTAAAGACATCTTTCTTATTCAATCAGGGATATTCCCGAGTGCTAAGGAAATCCCAGGAAAGGAACAATACTAAGTGTTATCCTACTTTGAAATGTTGAAAAAATAGAAAGTCCATGAAGTAACCTTACTTACTGTTGCAAATTAGGGATCTGTGAACCATACTTTAAAAATCTAGTTTTAGCCAAGAATTGGGGAAGAGGTTAGAGACAGAGTATTTTCTCTCCTCTACAAGTCCATTGGGCATGCTTCTTTATGCTGCAGGAGCAGAGAGAGAGAAAAACAGAGAGACAGAGAGAGAAGGATAGAAAAACAGAGACAGAAAGAAAAGCAGAGAAAATAGAGACAGAGATAAATGGAGATATAGAGAGAGATGGAGATACATGGTGGGGGGGGAGAAGACAGAGAGAGACACACACACATACACAGACAGACAGACATAGAGACAGAGACAGAAGCAGGGAAACAGAGAAAACAGAGACAGGGTGACAGAGATAGATGGAGATATAGAGAGAGACAGAGACATACATAAGGAGAGGGGAGAAAGACACAGATAGACAGAGACAGAGAGAACTTTAAAGATACTTTTCTTGAGGAAAGAGTCTACTTAGAAAATTACTTGAATCCTAGAATCTTAGAACTGGAAAGGACCCTAGAAATCATCCAGTCCCCAAATCTATTAGATACATAAAACTTCCACAATATCTGAGTCAAATGATCATCCAATATATGCTTCAATACCTCCTGTGACAAATAAGCCCCTTCCACTTTGAGATTACGAGAATTGTTAGGAATTTTTTCCTTATTTTGATTGGAAATCTGCCTCCCTGTCATATCCACTCATTGATCTTAATTGAGCTCTCAGGGTTCTGGCAGAACAAATTTAATCTCTCTCCCATGGGACAAGCTGAAGACAATAAATATGTTTCCCCAAATCTTCTCCAGACTCATCAAACAGATTTTCAATTTGGCCTACACGTTTGGAAGAAAACTCAAAAAAAAATCACTCCGCCCCTTAGTTTTTCAGGCAAGTACAAAGCTTACTGAGTAAATACTACTCTTGTTTGAAATATTAGCATGGAGAGTACCTTAGAGATCATTCAGTCCAACCTCCTCATTTTACAGATGAAGAGACTGAGGGTGAGGGGGGTAAAGGCATTTGTTCAAGGATGTGCTACTAGCATGGTGTGGAATAAGTATTCTTTAATTCCTCTGTAAAATGGTTTGTATAAACTTATCTGTGTATGTTTCTCTCTGCCCCCCCCAAAGTGGAATGTAAATTTCCTTTTTTTAAAATTTATTAAGGTCAAAATTTAAAAAAAAATAAGTAAATTGAAAGAAAAAAGAAAGTATGTAACATCTTTGAGGGCAGGGACTGTTTCATTTTTATCTTTGAACCCCTGGAATCTTGCACTGCTCTTGGAACACCACGGGTGCTCCATAAACGCTTATTAAATTAAATTGTCTTTATGACCTCTAAGGCCCCCAATATCTCTAACTCTACTCTGAATCTACTCTATTTGTTTCCTCAGGTCTTCCTCAACCACTCTATTGTCAGGCCAAGTCACACAAGGAAATGTTGCAGAGCTGTGCATAAATCCTGACCAATAAGAGCGTTATTACAGAGATACTCTCCAAAGAGAACCAGAGTTGGCTCTATTTTCCTAGTTAAAAGAACAGACCATGATGAATGGGGATTTCACAAAGGACATGGTAACTGGGCTAGAAATGATAAACACAGGCTAGCAGATTCCCAAGTAGCTCATTCATAAAACCAACATTGTGTCTAATTACAGATTACCTAATTAATCAAGCCATAACAGCTGGGTATAAACTAAGTGATATTTTCTTATTGTTTTGAAAATTGGGCCAAAAAACAATTTGCTTTCATCTCATTTTATATTCAACAAACATTTATTAAAATGTCTACCCCATGCAAGGAACTATGGTGGACCCTTTTTTTTCCCATTAAAAAAAATGAAACAATTTATTAATACAGCACAACCATGTTCTATATGCATTCTTCTAGGTCAGGAATTCCTTTTTTTTTTAACCCTTTCAATATAAATTTATTTATTTTTAGTTTTCAACATTCACTTCCACAAGTTTTTGAGTTCCAAATTTTCACCCCCTCTCACCCTCCCCCCACCCCAAGAAGGCATGCATTTTGAATATCCCTTCTCCTAGTCTGTCCTCTCTTCTATCTCTCTCCCTTCCTCTTATCCCCTTCCCTTTCTATTTTCCTGTAGGGCAGGATAGACTTCTGTGCCCCATTTCCTGTACTTCTTATTTCCCAGTAGCATGTGAAAACATTTTTTTCAACATATGTTTTTAAAACTTTAGGTTTCAAATTTTCTCTCTTCCTCCCTCCCCACCCACCCTCATTGAAAAGGCAAGCAACTCAATATAGGTTGTACGTGTGCAGTTATGCAAAACATGTTCATAGTAGACATGTTGTGAAAAACTAACTCCATTTCCCTTAAACCTATCGTGCCCTCCCATTTATTCTATTCTTTCTTTTGACCCTGTCCCTCCTCAGAAGTATTTACTTCTGATTACCCCCTGTCCCAATCTGCCCTCCTCTCTATCATCCCCCTGCTCTCTTGTCCCCTTCTCCCCCTATTTTCCTGTAGGGTAAGACAGATTTCCATATGCAATTGAATATGTATGTTATTCCCTCCTTAAGCCAAATCCTGTGAGAATAAGATTCACTCATTCCCTCTCACCTTCCCCCATTTCCCCTCCACTGTAAGAGACTTTTCTTTTCTGTTTTTTTTTGTGAGATAAGTTACCCCATTCTACCTTCCCTTTCTTTTTCTCTGAGTATCATCCTCTCTCATCCCTTAATTTTATTCTCCAGATATGACCCCTTAATCTTCAGCTCACCCTGTGCCCTCTATCTATCTTTCTATCTATATACATACATATAATTTTTTTTCTTCAACTACCGTAATACTGAGAAAGGTCTCATGAGTTATAAATATCTTTCCATGCAGGAATGTAAACAGTTCAATCTTAATAAGTCTGTTATGATTTCTCTTTCCTATTTACCTCTTCACATGCCACTTGAGTTCTGTATTTGAAAGTCAAATTTTCTATTCAGCTCTGGTCTTTTCATCAAGAATGCTTGAAAGTGCTCTATTTCACTGAATTATAATTTTTTCCCCTCAAGGATTATACTCAGTTTTGCTGGGTAGGTGATTCTTGGTTGTAGTCCTATCTCCTTTGCCCTCCAGAATATTATATTCCATGCCCTGCGGTCCTTTAATGTAAAAGCTGCTAAATCTTGTGTTATCCTGATTGTGTTTCCACAGTACTTGAACTGTTTCCTTCTGGCAGCTTGTAATATTTTCTCCTTGACCTGGGAACTCTGGCATTTGGCTTTAATATTCCTAGGAATTTTCCTTTGGGGATCTCTTTCAGGAGGAGATCTGTGGATTCTTTCAATTTCTATTTTGCCCTCTGGTTCTAATATATCAGGGCAGTTTTCCTTGATAATTTCTTGAAAGATGATGTCTAGGCTCTTTTTTTGATGATGGCTTTCAGATAGTGCAGTAATTTTTAAATTCTCTCTCCTGGATCTATTTTCTAGGTCAGTTGTTTTTCCCATGAGATATTTCACATTGTTTTCTAATTTTTCATTGTTTTGGATTTGTTTTTACGGTATCTTGATTTCTCATAAAGTCACTATCTTCCAGTTGCTCTATTCTAATTTTTAGGGAAGTATTTTCTTCAGTAATCTTTTGACTTCCTTTGCCATTTGGCCAATTTTTCTTTTTAGGGCATTTTTCTCCTCATTGGCTTTTTGGACCTCTTTTGCCATTTGGGTTAGGCTGTTTTTTAAGGTGTTATTTTCTTCAGTATTTTTTTGGGTCTCCTTTAGCAAGCTGTTGACTTGTTTTTCTTGATTTTCTTTCATCACTCTCATTTCTCTTCCCAGTTTTTCCTCTACTTCCCTTACTTGCTTCTCAAGATCCCTTTTGAGCTCTTCCAAGGCCTGGGACTGATTCATATTTTTCTTGGAGGCTTTGGATGTAGGAGCTTTGACTTTGTTGTCTCTTCTTCTGGTTGTATATTTTGATCTTCTTTTTCACCAAAGTAAGATAATATAGTCTGACTCTTTTTGTGCTGCTTGCTCATGATCCCGGCCAATTACTTGAGTTTTAAACTCTGTTGAGATACAAATCTGCTTCCAATGTGGAGAATGTACTGTCCCCAGCTTCAGGGGCTTGTACAGCTATTTTCAGAGATATTGTAGAGACCTGTAAATTTTCAGTCCTTCCAAGATGGTATGATAAGGGGCGAGGTGTTTACTCCTTTCCTGGCCTGTGACCACAAGTATTCCCTTCTGTCCTGTAACTGTGAGGAGGGGTTTCTCTCCACAGCCCCTACAAGCTCCACCTCCAGCACTCCTCCTCACCCCAGCACCGCAGCCCAGAACTGTGACCCAGATCCACACACGGGCAAAGCAAGAGATTCCTGCCTCAGCACTGGCAAAGAGATCCCTGCAATCCCTTTCTGATCAGCCACTGGATTGCCTCTCAGTCTATGGGCTGGAAGCATGGGAAGCAGCTGCCCCACCCAGGGCCAGGCTCTTGGGGAATGGAGCTGAGACCCTGACTTCCTGCCTCAGCACCGCAGAAACAGACTTTTCCCACTGACCTTCTAAGTTGTCTTTGGCATTTGTGGATTGAGAAGTCTGGAAACCTCCACAGCTGCCCAAGATTCAGTCCTCTGAGGCTGCTTCAGGTTCACTGTGGTCTGAGCACCCAAGCTGAGCTGCACTCCCAGCCTGGCGTGATACACCTTTCTGATCAATCATCCAGGTTGTCTTGGGCTGGAAGTTTGTTTCACTCTGTCTTTTTGTGGGTTCTGCTGCTTCAGAATTTGTTTAGAGCCATTTTTTATGAGTATTTGGAGGAGTTTCGGGGAGAGCTCAAGCAAGTCACTGCTTTCACTCTGCTGTCTTGGCTCCCCCACTTGGTGGACCCTTTTTTTCAAAAATAACTAGGAAACTGAGGCAATGATCTATCCAATGAGGGGGCTCGGACTATAGAATTTCTCCAGTCCCTGTGTTGTACCTGTGAGATCAAGGAATGTCAGTTTCAGAATCCCTGGGTCTCAGCTTCCTCACCTGTAAAATGGGTAAATACTATTCCAACTCCCCTTCAGCTTGGTGCCATACATGGGGGATAGAGCATCTGAGATTTGAATCCTGCCTCTGATACTAGCTGTGTGACCCTGGACCAAATCATATATCCTAGGAATATAATATGATGAGATTGAGAGTTGGAAAGGACCTCAGAAGCCAGCTAGGTCAGCTCTCTTATTTTATAGATGAAGAACTGAAGCCCAAAGAATTAAGTGACTTACCTAAGGTCACATAAGTAATAAGTGGCTGAGCCAGAGTTTGAACCCAAATTCTCAGATTCCTCTCCCAGGCCCAATTTCATTATCTGTAAAATGGGGATAAAATATCCCTGGTATTTAACTCACAGAGATTTTATAAGTTCCAAATGAAATAAGGTACAGAGAGGTGCATTGGCTTGTTTCAGGTAGTACAGGTAGTATCAGAGCTAGGAATTAAGCTCAGATTTTCGTATTGAATCCATTGCTGTTTCCACTGTACCAAGTCACGTTCATCTATTTTAAGAGGTAATCAGGTATTTTACGTCATTACAATCATTGTCCTGAGCTATTGCTTAACTAGTAAGTGATCAGTTAGTCAATTTGATGCACATAATTGGTTGACATGACACAGGTCGGTCCCACTCACAAGTGACCAGTTGCCCAGGGATCAAGGAATGCACATTGTTATTTAGTGGTGATGAGAGTAATTTCTAAGAAGGAAACTAATAAAGATAAATAAGACTTGTAGCAAAAAAGAGATTGGTATGAGACTCTAGTTAGTACAAGAACTGGCTCTAGCACTTCATACCCTCTCCAAGAAGCCTTCATTATCCTCTCTTAATTCCAGTGCCCTCTGTCAATATTTTCTTCTCTATCCTGTTTACAACTTTCTTTGTGTATATTCTTTTGCATGTTGTCTCCCCAACTAGATTGTAAGTTCCTTGAGGTCAGGGACTGTCTTTTGCCTCTTTTGTATCCCAAGCACTTAGCACAATGCCTGGCACATAGTCTTTAATTCTAGTCATAAATACTTGTTGATTAATTGATTGTGGGGCTTTGGTCCATTCATTTCCCCTCTCTGGGGCTCAGTCTTCTCATCTGTAAAGTAAAGGATCAGACAGCATACCTGCTAAGGTCCCTTCTGTCATCCATGATCTCTGAGTCTGTCAATACACTCTGAAAGTGTATCAGACTTTAGCTTCATCCCAAAATGCCTCAATCAAAAACCATATGCATCTCTTACTGTTTTTCCCCTAAAATTTCACCCCATGCAGAATTCAGTTTGACATTTCTCCTATTCCAAAAGTGAAATAACAACCTGTTCTTTCTCTCAGACTGTGGCAACCTTATTTGGAAGGTTAAAATAATCATGGGAGTTATGAGTAATTTCCATTATTTTCAATGAGTGAATTTAAAAGGACCAAAACCTACAATCCTTTATTGATCAATTAATCCGTTAGGTGATGATTATTCACTTTCCTTACAGAGGCTGTGATTTGGGGTCAGGTCTTCATGGTCAGCTTCAATGCCATTTCTGGTGGGGTTCATAAGCATCTTCTCTTGGGAGCAAGATGAAATTATCTTGCTTCTCTAGTTTTCTCTAGTTTTAGTGGCTAGAACACTAGAGTTGGAGACAGTAGTACCTGGGAGACAGTAAGGTTGTGACTACTATCGCAGTAAGACACTGAATGTGGCACGTTTAAATCCTGCCTTTGATACGTGCTGTGTGGTTATGGACAATTTACCTCTGTAAGCCTCAATTTCTTCAAACGATATAATGTACATGAAGTGTACCTTGCAAACTTCAAAGCACTTGCAGTATGTATATTCTGGCCTTCCCCCCAGAGCCAGACTTCTTACATCTCTCCGCTCATGGTTCTCAGGCATACTGAGGAGTTTGTAAGTATTTCTCTTCTATGCCATTGGCTCAAGCCCCCACTGGCTAAATTCTCTCCCTGGGAGGAGGCCAGTGACTAGTACCTCAGTTCTATTTAGAGATGTAACATTAATTAGCCTTTACACAAAGACAGCCAGAGCAAACATTTTCTCCAACTCCTCCAATGCATATACTCCCCTGTGCCAGCTCTTTTCTCTGGGGAGGAGTAGGTTCAACAGTTCCTGTATAGCTTTGGTCCCACCAAGTTCACATTCAAAGGTGGCATCTTTTCTGGATAAGTCCTCATTTCAGCTTCTGCTAGGGAGTGAGCCTGGAGGTCCTCCCAAAGATATTTCCTAGCTTCTTGAGGTATTGATGCTGTGCTGACCATAGTAACTGACCTGAGCTCCTACTCCCAGATTCCTATGGCTTATTCTTCTGACCTTTTTAAACTTCTGACTCTACTCCCTTCACAAGATAGGATGAGTAAAGAAGTCATAAATATCTCCTAGAAGCAATGATATAAGAGACCATATGTGAGGCTGATAAGCCTTTTCCAAGGATCCAGAAGCCAAAGGGCCTCTTTTCAACACCTGGTTAGCTTATCAGAACCTGGTTGGCTTATCAGAATCAGCCTGCACACCCTTCACAGTGTATCTCCCCAAGACACTTCATTTTCATATTCTAACAGTTCTTCCAGAAGTCAGATTCTCTCTTACTGGAGGTATCCTTCAGGGTTCTGTCCTGAGCCCTCCTTCTCTTCTCTCTCTATACTATTTCACTTGGTGATCTCATTAGCTTCCCCTGGAATTAGTTACCATCTCTTTGCAATTGAGTCCCAAATCTACCTTTCCTGCTGCAATCTTTCTGCTGACCTCCAATCTCATATCCCCAACTACCTTTCAGACATCTCATAATGGATGTCTAGTAGACATCTTAAACTGAACGTATCCAAAACAGAACTCAATACCTTTCTCCTAAAGCCTCTCTCCCTCCCACTTTCTCTATTACTGCAGAGGGCAGCACCATCCTTCCAGTCCCTCAGGCTTACAACCTAGAGATCATCCTGGATTCTTCGCCATCTCTCACTCCCCATATGCAAGCTATTGCCAAGGTCTGTTGATTCATTTCTGCAACATCTCTTGAATACTGCCCTTTCTCTCCTTTGACACTACCCCCACCCTGGTTCAGGCCTTGATCACCTCATGCCTGGACTTTTCCAATAGCCTGCTGCTAGGTCTACCTGCCTCAAGTCTCTCCTCACTCCAATCCATCTTCCACTTAGCTACCAAAGTATTTTTCCTAAAGTGCAGGTCCAACCATGGTCACCACCATCACACTTCTCCCCCATTATGAAAGGCTTTGATTGTCAAAGAGAGAATCCTGAAGGCAATAAGAAGCCAGGTTTCTAGTGTTCTTTCTACAATATCCATGAGGAGGGAGCTGCCTCCTCATGGTTAATAATTGTGTTTATTCCAAGAAAAGCTACATGATCCTAAATTTACAGCAGAATTCAGAATAAGAAAGGCATCTTCCTTAATGAAATAAAGCCCAAGAAAGAATGGGAGGGTGAACCCAAAGACTTTTCCTGCCACATTATCCTGCTTGGAAGAATTTGTAATCCCCAGGTGAGGAAAGATTGGAGTGGTGCCCAGTTCTAGTAATTAGAGCCTCATTTAGGTTAATAAGCATCTCTTTTAAAATGCAAATACTCCATGGGAAAGTTCAACCTTTTCAAATGTTATTGTGATTGACTTGGATTCAACTCAATAGAAGTTTACTAAGAAGACTTACTATGAGGGAAATATTTTGTCAGAAAGCCTGAGATTTAAGACATTGTAAATGGTGGAGCAGTATCCCTACTGGGAGGAAATAGAATTGACTAATTCTAGTATATTCTCTTCCTCTGAGTAGTGGTGTGAATAGGCCACTTCAATTCTCTGGGCTTTAATTTCCTTAGTGAAATAGGGGCAAGGGATAAAGGGAGCTGATGCATAGAGACAATCTTTGGGTCCCTTCAAGCTTTAAATCTGTGATCCCATTATCCTTTGATACCTGAGTTCCAGTTTCCAAATCTGCTACTAACTAGCTTAGTGATTTTCATCATGTCATGCCACCTCATAAGGCCTCAGTGTACTCCTCTATAAAATAAGGGAGTTTGACAAGATCAGCGGTTCTTGATAGTTTTTGTTGTGGTCCACTTTGGAAATCCGGTGAAGCGTATAGGCCTCTGCTCAAATATGTTTTAAAATGCATCACATTGCAAAGGAAACCAATTATATTGAAATGCAGTTATCAAAATATTTTTCAAAATCATTCATAAAATTCAGGTTGGGAACTCTTGGACTGGATGGTCTCTAAGATCCCCTAGCATTTTTGGGTTCTGTAGGTCACCTGAGAATATTAACTAGATGTCCCAGTAATGCCAACAAACTTGAACTGTTATTCAGTGTAATTTTTTTTTTCAGAAGAACTATAGCCTTTCACTTTCTGCTCTAAAATTCTGCGACTGGGTTATGGTAAACCCGCTTCCTAGGAAATCACTCAGACTTTAGCATACAAGTTGAGCTAGAAATCCTTCTTAGCTTTTGATTTTCCAACTACTCTAGAATTATTCCCTGAGGGACAGGAAGATTTCTAAGCCAGTCTGAGCAATAATAGACATGTTCTGCTTGAATGCTCACAAAGACAATACATTGCTCACACATCAATCTATTTCTTGCGTTGATATTGAAGAATAGCTTATAGGATAAGGCTAACAGCCTATAATTCTGAGCTTTTTGCCCAAGTATGCTATGTATGCAACTCCTACGGTCAATTGGCTTTCCATCTTCCCATGCAGTCTACAGAAATGAGATTTTCTAATGATCACAGTATCATCAGTTTAAAGCTAAAAGAGATCCTAGGGGTCACTGAGTTTAACCTCTTTATTTTACAGATGAGAAAACTGAGGAACAGAGAGGTCAAGGTTACATAACTACTAAGTGTATGAGACAGGATTTGAATTCAGGTCTTCTTGACTCCAAAACCAGTGCTCTATATACCACACCAACTACCTCCCTCTTTTAGGAGATTTTTAAAAATAATGACTGGATATATTTACAGAGTTCCACGGCTCAGTGGCAATGAAGGCGAGGCAGGAGAAACAGGTAAGGAGAAAGGATGGAATGCATTTGAAAGATAAGTTTGGGAATCAGGAGGCTGGAATTTGTGTCCTTGCTATTCTGTGTGACTTGAACAAGTCACCTGGACTCTAGGCCTCACTTTCCCCACTTATAAAATGAGAGGGTTAGACTAGATTATCTCTAAAATCCCTTCTAAGTTATATTATCCTAAATCAGGCAGTCAATAAACAAGCAAGCATTATGTTTATATAATATATTGTATTTATTATATTTAATATATTAATGTATTTGTTATATACATTTATAATATATTCATTGTGCTTATATATTATATTAATTATGTTCATATTATGTTTGTATAACCTTATATTAATTATGTTTATATCATATGTTTATTATACTTATGTAATAGATGAAGCTTATTATGGGCCAAATATTATCCTAAGCATTGGGGATGCAAAGAAAGGCATAACATAATCCCTACATTCTAATGGGGGAAGTGGAAAGGATATAAATTACTAGGTGCATACAAGGTATATACAGAGTAAATGGAATCTGAGAGGGAAAGGCATTTGTATTGAGTCGGCTGGAAGAAATGGACTCCTGAAGAAGGTAAGCTCTAATTTGAGTCTTAAAGGATACTTCAAGGGTCTATCATTTCATGGGTGTGGACTCTCCTGCTACTGATGCAGCTTTTGTGACTTAGATGATCTTTGAGAGTAGCTGAGGCAGAAGATTTGAAGCTAAATATATTCATTCTCTTGAAACCAGCTTGGTATTTGAACCATAAAAACCAGGTCCAACTTTAGGCCTTTCCATCTGGGTAGGTCCTTCCATAGCTTGGACTCAGGTGGCCTATCCCTCAGGAATCCAGGGTCATGCCGTAAGTCCATGCCTTGATGAGGAATTGGAGTAAGACCTTAAAGATAGAATCATCTTCATCATCATCATCATCATCATCATCATCATCATCATCATCATCATTATCATCATCATCACAATATTAGTAAACAATACGGCCTGCTACCTCAACACAGTTTATGAAGAGCTGAACTCTCAGAAAGGAAAGACTGATTTAATAGTACCTTGCCCGTAGTGGTACTCAATACATGCTTATTGACTAACTTGTTAACTGATAGGTGCTCTCAGACTATGTATTTAAAAGGTTAAAATGTACAGGAATATTTCCTGAGCAGACATCTCTGATAATAGATATCTGCACCTGGACCTATTAAATGTAACTGATAAGGATTTACTACAGGATGGAGACTATGAAAGGGTTAAGATCTAAGAATAATCTTGTTAGATCCTCATAGAAGCCCATTGAGGTAGAAGCTATTATGATCTCCATTGGTAAAGTGGGTATAGGGCTGGATGTGGGAGTCAGGGAGACCTGAGTTCAAATGCTGCTTTAGCCATTAGCCATGTGACCCTGGGCAAGTTATAACCTCTCAGCTCCAGTTTCCTCATCTGTAAAATGGGGATAATAAATAACACCTACTTCTCAGAGAAGTCATGAGGGCCAAATCATGTAACATAAGTGAAGCACTTTACAAACCTTGAAGCACCACATGAATGCTAGCTATTGTTGTTATTAGTGGTGTTATTAGGGAAACTGAGGCTAGCAGAACCTAAGTAATTACCCTGAGTTTATAAAGATAGTAAGTATCCAAAGCAGGATTTGAACTTAGGTCTTCCTGACTCCAAGTCGAAAGCATTTCTACTACTTAAAAGCTCACTATCCCTCCATAAACTAACAGATGTCAAATACCTGTATTACAAATGTAAACCTTCCAAAATGCTTGAGAACTCAACAAATTAACTGTACAGGAATCAGGGGATCATTACAGACAAAATCATCACCTGCAATTACCTGGGCATTGCATAGACACAAAAATAAGAACAATGTTTTTAACAGCTGTTGCCATACTGAACACCCATAGCCTCCAGATATGTAGAATGAAAAGTTCTCCAAATAAAGAAATCTAGTGGACAAAATAACAACCATGTGGGAACTGGAAGGATTATACATCATCCTGGCCCTCTTGTCTGCTACTGGAGTTGTCCCAAAGATTATTTCAGTAAAGTTACAGAAGATGAGCTTGTATTCCAGCACTTCTGTTCAATTTCAAAAAAAAAGAAAAGAAAAAGAAAGATAGAAAAAAATCAGTCACTGTATCCCTCTGCCCAGTATCACTGAACATCAAATAAAAGAATAATGGCATTATTGTGACTTGTCCTAGAGCTGTGTCCATCTGAGAGCTATCAAACATAAAAATAAAAACAAAATAATAATGATAACAAACATCAGAAGCTCTATGTGAGTAGGAATTCCTTCACTTTCTATGTATTGCAAATAATGAATCACATAATTCCAATTCGCACTGCATGTTTCTATTGGGCTGGATTTTGTTACCCTTACCTTAAATAATTATCATTTAAAATGGTGTGAATTTGAATACATGCAATCAATTCATGAGATTCTTTATTTACACTAATTGCAACCTAGCTCTACTTGTATTCCCAGTGCTTTACACCATGCCTGGCACATAGTAGGAGCTTAATAAAATACTTGTCAATTAATTGATTAATTAAACACTTTGAGATTTACAAAATGCTTTCCTCAATAATCCTTTGAGGCAGGTAGTAAAAGTGTTGTCCTTAAATTGCTGATGAGGAAACTGTTGCTGATTTAGGTAAAATTACTAGCCCACAGGCACCAAGCTAGCGTGTGTTAGGAGGAGGACAAATAATAATTATTCCTTTTCCCAAACTGGTCAGGTTCAGGTCTAGGTGGAGGGAAGGGAGGGAAGCTATATATGGAAAGCAGATCATTGAGCCTACATGTCTATGAGTTGAGGATAACAAGAGCTGTAATGGAGTCATGAGAAAACTCCTTTTCAAACTATATAATACCTGTGCCCTTTGATTTACCTTATTTCATACCCATGATCTCATATGATAACCATGTGAGATAGGTAATACATGTGTTACTGATCCCATTCTGCAGGTGGGGACACTAAAGTCCAAAGTGGTGGTAACTTCCTGGCCTAGAGGTCACACAAGAAGTGTAATGGAAGGGTCAAGAAAGCAAAGCAGTAGACTACCAGCACTCAAAACGGGGGTATTCTCATTCCCCTTTAAGGTGTATCTTTGAGGAAGAATTACTTCCTCTTGAGCCTTCAGATGCAAAATGAGTCTTAATTAAGAACAGCAAAAAAAGCCATCCCAGTTCCTCACTGGTGTTTTACCTTGATTTTTAGGAGTCCATGACTCTATGCAAATTATCATCTTTTCCAGTGCTACCTTCCCCAAACTTCCTTGCCCCAGCTTCTCATCCACAACAAAGTATAACCCTACCTATAAGATCGTGAGCAAGTTACTCAATTTCTATGAAACTCAGGATTTTTGTTTGTTTGGTTTTTTTGGTTGCTATTTAGTTGTTTCAGTCCTATCTGACTTTTTGTGACCTCATTTGGAATTTTCTTGGCAGAGATATCATGGTTTGCCATTTCTTTCTCTAGTTCATTTTACAGATGGAGAGACTGAGGCAAACAGGGTTAAGTGATTTGTCTAGGCTCATACAGCTAGTAAGTGTTTGAGGCTGGATTTGAATTCAGAAAGAGTTTTCCAGACTGCAGGCCCGACACTGCCTGAGACTCAGTTTCCTCACCTGTAAATGAAGGGATTATGTTTAATGACCTCCAAAATACCTTCCTTCTAAGATACCATATTATTTTATAGTATGATCTTTCTCCTTTTTCTGGAGTAGCATTCCTTCTCAACTCCATCCTTCATTTCTCTCTCCTACGTCTATCTTCACACATTGCAGAGAAGTAGGAGAGGGAGAACGAATATAGTCTTGCACCTGTCTCATCAGACTGGTAGACAGCTGGTCCTCCTGAGGTAGTTGGGAAAAGTGCACCCACATGCCTGTGCCTGCTTTCATCATTTCTGATGAGATTCTTACCCAGAAAGGCGTAATGGGAAATCATTGTCTATATACTCAAGAGTGGGTGATGGGTCAGAAGTCCTTTCAATACCCAGCAAATGTAAGAAATCAACTTTGCAGCTGCAATTTTCGGTGTGGAGGTATTTGAAACTCAGTTTCACTGCCTCCCAGGCAACCTCACACCTTCAGAAAACAAGAGGAATCTTGGATTTGCCTTTTTAGCCTTTAATAATTGCCCCAGAGGTTAATTTGTCTGTTAGGGGCAGTTTTTCAGTACCTCATTAGCTGTACTGTAATATTAAAATTGGGGAGGGGTTTGAAACTGAAGGCTGCCAAGCTTGGCCCTAAGAAAAGATGAGAACATATACCTTTCTCTCTTAAAAGGGAAGGACTATAGGTGTGGACCATTGTATACATTATTGCATTTAATTGATGCATTGGTTAGTTTTGTTAAACTGCCCTCTGTCTTTCTCTGTCTCTCTGTCTCCCTCTCCCCCCTTTCTTCCTCTCTTTTTCTCTCCCTTCCTCCCTCCCCTCCTATTTTCTTTCTGTCTCTATCTCTGTCTCTCTCACACACAAGGAATGTCTCACTGAGTAGAAGACAGGAGAGATAGATTCAGAAATCAGTATTATAAAAATGAAATGTAAGGATAGAGACTGGACCTATGATTTCCCTGGTGTGTGGAACTCCTGCCTGGAGAAGCTCCCTCCACCAATGCAAGTCAGCAACTTCTAATCCCAGAGAATTGTCTAGAAATCTGAGAGTTTAAGTGACTCTACCTGAGTCACACAACCAGTGTGTTATCTGAGGTTATACTTGAATCCAGATCAGTCATTTTTTTTTAAAGCTCTCTAATTTTTTTTAAAAGAAAAAAATATAAGAAGTTGGGCTTAACTTCAATTGTACAGAATTTTCCTTTCTGCCTACTTTACTTCTGGCTTAACTCCTGGTCCCCCATGCAAAGGTTGCTTGAATATTATGAAGGGCAATGTAGTGCTAGAGAAAAAAAACAGAAACAACAACAACAACAACAACAACAACAACAACAACAGCATGGCACTAGGCATAGAGCCAGAAAGCCTGAGCTTAAGTTTTAATTTGCCTAACTCCCTTTGGTGCCTTCAGTTAAGTCCTCAGTCTCAAGTTTTCTTATCTGTAAAATGAAGATAATCCTATCACTAGCTACCTCATACAGTTGTTTAAAAAATCAAATAAGATAATGTATGTCCAGCATCTTGTAATGCTAAAGTGCTTTTATAAACATGAATGATTATTATTTTGCTATTAATTTCTAAAATAAATGTATTTTAGATTATGACAGAAAAAATGTTAATATAATTCTTAATATGACATAAATTGTTAATACCAAACATAATGTGAACTGCCACTCCTTTAAAGTATCCTAGTAATGTCAGAATTTCAGTAAAGTCCTTGGATTCCTGCTTTTAAGCTAATTACCCTAGGTTACTTTGAGTTGAACCACACCCTAAGTCCTCCCACCTTGAGATTTTAGCACATAAAGGAATCCAGCTTGAGTTAGATCTCAGCTTCTGATGTCCTTGTCCCCTTCCATTGGAATTCTTGGCATGAAGGGCAAAATGGCTAGAACGAAGTGGTTTTCCTTGCCCAGATTGCCAAGGATCAGTGGGGTCTCATGCTACCTCACCTATTTCCTCCCTCACTCCTCTTAAAACTAGAAAAACTTTTTCATGAATCTCTTTGGTTGGGAAATCCACTGGACACCTCCCAGGGTGGCAGTTTTACTGCCCTGTTATCTCAGTTAAAGATGCTCTATTCCTCAACTCATGGCTTTGATTTATTTTAGGACTTAACAATTGGCTAGTAGAGAAAGAGAAGATTACAAATTAGATCAAGAGTTGAGGAAAGGAGAGAAAAGTTTAAAAAATGGGAAAGATGATCAAAGTACAATGAAAAGGTCACTGACTTTAGAATCAGAAGGTCAAATCTCAGTCTGGACAAATCAATTAACCTGAATTAGAATGTAAGTTCTTTGAGGGCAGACATTATCTTGCTATTTAACATTTATGTAGCCGCTGCTTTTCATAGTGCTTGGCACACACTTAACTTAAGACATGCTTTTTCACTCACCTGGATAGACATGCAGCACTCCTCACTCTTACTCCAAGAACAACTCACCTCCTTTTTTAATCGTACATTTCTTGACTACTTCTTTTATGACATCTTGGGTATATGATTCGTCATGGGCAATATGGTGCAGTCTATTTATGTCTCCCGTGTGTCCTTCCATTTCCCTTTGGGTGATTTACAATATTGATTCCTTGGATATTGCTATCTTCCATGATTCTAAGCCAGATGGCATCACTGAAGGAAGATTGGAGTTAAAATATGGGATTTTGTTTTGGAGAGACTCTTGGAGTTATTGAGAGCATGACACAACTTCCCAAATTAAATCCAACCTGGTTTCTTTTACCAAATGAATTCTGGGTCCAATTCCTCATCCACTGGCAAAATATGTCCAAGATATGTGAACTAATAGACCAATTCCATGGACTTTCACTCCAACTGCATATCATAATCTAGACAAAAAGAATTCTTCATCCACTTTATTTTTGTATACATAGAGAATGATAGCAATTCAAGTTTTTGAGTTATTATCAATCTCATTTAGGAGGTTGGGCAACATGCTAGGGCTTGACTCCACCAGCACAAAGTCCTTCATGAAGAGGAGCATGGAGGACCTCCCTATCTATATGCAATCCATGTTCTATTTGGATTCTACACTGGAAATTCTCACTAATGGCAAGCATGAGTTTCCCTGTTCTATAATAACTATGGGATCATCAAGCAAGTTCTCTCTGATGCAACTAACAAGGAGTGATTTTAGCACAAACATGGCAAACATCTTGTTAGAGAAGAACCTTTTAAGTCACCATCTTGCTCTATGCAATCAAATGCTTTTTTAGGGTCGACAAATAATTAGCACTATGGCATCTTGTACCTTTCAGTTAGAGCTGTGAATGCAAAGACATGGCCTACTATGAATATCACTTGTGAAAGTCTACCAATTCTTTTCTTATATTTCATCAAGGTTGTTTTCCATATACATATAAATTATTATCATAATGATGTTATAGAGAAGAGAAAGTAAATATATGACTTTCAAGTGACTGAAGAATTGTTATGACATTGAGGCATTGATATTAATTTTTATAAACATCACAGTCATAAAACAATTTTAATTGGCTGTATTGATATTTAACACTAAGCACATAATAAATCATTTTAAAGACTTTAGATGGGTAGTTATTATAGGTAGTGTAGCGTATTAAAACTGTGTCCTTAGTTCTTGATATGATCTCTATTACTGTTTTCAGATGAAATAGCATCCATTATTTTCACCAGACATGTTATGTATTCTCAGCCTTCAGGTATCTTGAGAATTGATCCCTCTGTGCCGTTAGCAATGTTATCACTTCCAGCATAGACTTTTCCCTTCACATTTGACCCTCTGTGTCCAGCTTCTCTTCATATTTTTTTCCCTATCAGGAACTTTGAGGTTAAAATCAAAATGTGTTAAGTGTCCTACCATTTATGGAGAAAAGTGGATATTGTAGAAGTCTTGTCAGATATTTTTTGTCTATTGTCCTCTGCAGTTTCATCTTAATGTTCTTGGAATGATCTGGATTAATTGTGTCTCATGCTAAGTTTTCTACAAACTTATTTTTTCCCCTCTATTACTTTTTATTGGTTATAAGACAATACTTTCCCATAATTATCCACCATTGTCCTCCATAAAATTTTACAATCAAACCAATCAATAAGCAAATATTAAGCACCTACGGTATACTGAGCAGTATAGACTTAGTCGTCACTCAATAAGCATTTTTTAAATTTTTTTATTAATTTATTTTGATTTATCAACAATCACTTCTGTATGAGTTTAAATTTTTTCCTCTTTCCTCCCCATCACCCTCTCCAAGACAGCACACAATCTGATGTAGTTTATACATATACATTCCTATTAAACATATTTTTACATTAGTGATGTTGTAAGTAAGAATTAGAACCAATAGGAGGAACCACCAGAAAGAAGAAACAACTTAGCAAATACTATGCTTTCATCTGCATTCAAACTCCATAGTTCTTTCTTTGGAAGTGGATAGCATTTTCCATCACGAGGCCTTTGGAGATGTCTTAGATGCTCATATTGCTGGGAAGGGTTAAGTTTATCAATATTAGTCATTGCACAAGTGGTTATTATTGTGTACAATGTTCTCTTGGTTCTATTCACATCACTCAGCATCAGACCATACAAGTCTTTCCAGGTTTTTCTGAAGTCAGCCTGTTCATCATTTCTTATAGCACAATAATATCCCATTACATTCATATACCACAACTTGTTCAGCCATTCCCCAATTGATGAGCATCTTCTCAATTTCCAATTCTTTGCCACCATAAAAAGAGCTGCTATATTTTTGTACATGTGGGTCCTTTTCCCATTTGTATGATCTCTTTGGGATATAGTCCTAGAAGTGCTATTGCTGGGTCAAAGGGTATGCACATTTTTATAGCCCTTTGGGCATAGTTCCAAATTGTTCTCCAAAATGGATGTATCATTTCACAACTCCACCAATACATTAGTGTTTCAATTTTCCCACATCTTCTCCAACATTTATCATTTTCTTGTTTTGCCTTGTTGGCCAATGTGATAGGTGTGATGTGGCATCTCAGAGTCGTTTTGATTTGAATTTCTCTAATCAATAGAGATTTAGAGCATTTTTTCATATGACTATAGATGGCTTTAATTTCTTCATCTGAGAACTGCCTGTTCATATTCTCTGACCATTTATCAGTTGGGGAATGACTTATATTCTTATAAATTTGACTTAATTCTCTATATATTTTATAAATGAGGCCTTTATCAGAGAGACTAGTTGTAAAAATTTTTCCCCAATTTTCTACCTTCCTTCTAATCTTAGTTGCATTGGCTTTGTTTGTGCAAAAACTTTTCAATTTAACATAATCCAAGTTATCCATTTTACTTTTTGTAATGTTCTGTATCTCCTGTTTGGTCATGAATTCTTCTGTTCTCCATAAATCTGATAGGTAGACTATTCCTTGCTCTCCCAGTTTGCTTACAGTATCAGCCTTTATATTTAAATCATAAACCCATTTTGACTTTATTTTGGTATATGGTGTAAGATTTTGATCAATGCCTAGTTTCTGCTGTACTCTTTTCCAGTTTTCCCAGCAGTTTTTGTCAAAGAGTGAGTTCATATCCCAGAAGCTGGGGTCTTTGGGTTTATCAAATAACATATTACTGTAGTCATTGACTACTGTGTCTTGCATACTTAACCTATTCCACTGATCTACCACTCTATTTCTTAGCCAGTACCAAGCAGTTTGGATGATTGCTGCTTTATAATACAAATTAAGATCTGGAATGACTAGGCCACCTTCCCCTGCATTTCTTTGTATTAGTTCCCTTGATATTCTGGACCATTTGTTTTTCCAAATGAATGTTATTAAGTATTTTTTCTAACTCTATAAAATAATTTTTGGTAGTTTGATTGGTATGGCACTGAATAAGTAAATTAGTTTAGGTAGAAATTGCCATTTTTATTATATTAGCTTGGCCTACCCATGAGCAACTGATGTTTTTCCAGTTATTTAGATCTGACTTTATTTGTGTGAAAAGCATTTTGCAATTGTGTTCATATAGTTCCTGGGTTTGTTTCAGTAGGTAGACTCCTAAATATTTTATAATGTCTACTGTGAGTTTAAATGGAATTTCTCTTTCTATCTCTTGCTGTTGGGCTTTGTTGGTAATATATAGAAATGCTGATGATTTATGTGGGTTTATTTTATAGCCTGCAAGTTTGCTAAAGTTGTTTATTATTTCAAGTAGTTTTTTACTTGATTCTCTAGGATTCTCTAAGTATATCATCATGTCTTCTGCAAAGAGTGATAGCTTTGTTTCTTCCTTGCCTATTCTACTACCTTCAATTTCTTATTCTTGTCGTATTGCTAAAGCTAACATTTCCAGTACAGTATTGAACAACAGTGGTGGTAATGGATATCCTTGTTTCACCCCCCGATCTCATGGGAAATGCTTCTAGCTTGTCCCCATTACATATGATGCTTGCTGAAGGTTTTAGGTAAATGCTATTTATTATTTTAAGGAAGACTTCATTTATTCCTATGCTGTCTAGTGTTTTTAATGGGAATGGGTGTTGTATTTTGTCAAAAGCTTTTTCTGCATCTATTGAGATGATCATATAGTTTCTGTTAGTTCTGGTGTTGATATGATCAATTATGCTGTTAGTTTTCCTAATATTGAACCAGCCTTGCATTCCTGGTATAAATCCTACCTGGTCATAGTGTATTATTCTTGTAATAAGTTGTTGTAATCTGTTTGCTAATATTTTATTTAAAATTTTTGCATCTATATTCATTAGGGAAATTGGTCTATAATTTTCTTTCTCTGTTTTGACTCTTCCCCATTTGGGTATCAGCACCATATTTGTATCATAAAAAGAATTTGGTAAGACTCCTTCACCTATTTTCCCAAATAGTGTATATAATATTGGAATTAATTGTTCTTTAAATGTTCTTTAAATGTTTAAATGTTTAAAAAAATCTATCTGGCCCTGGAGATTTCTTCCTGGGGAGTTCATCAATGGCTTGTTCAATTTCTTTTCCTGAGATGGGGTTATTTAAGTATTTTACTTCCTCTTCGGTTAATCTCGGCAATTTATATTTTTGTAAGTATTCATCCATTTCACTAAGATTGTCAAATTTGTTGGCATACGGTTGGACAAAATAGTTCCTAATTATTGTTTTCATTTCCTCTTCCTTGGTGGCAGATTCACCTTTTTCACTCTTGATACTAGTAATTTGGTTTTGTTCTTTTTTTAAATTAAATTAGCCAAAGGTTTGTCAATTTTATTGTTTTTTTTTAATGAAACCAGCTCTTAGCTTTATTTATTAGTTCAATTGTTTTCTTAATTTCAATTTTATTAATTTTCTTTTGGTTTTCAGTATTTCTAATTTGGTGTTTAATTGAGGATTTTTAATTTGTTCTTTTTGAATAAGCATTTATTAAGCATCTACTATATACCCTGCACTATACTAAATGCTGAGGATACAAACAGAGGCAAAAGATGATTCTTGTGCTCAAGGAGCTTACAATCTAATGGCAGAGACAACAAGTAAACAAATATGCACAAACAAGATATATTCAGGATAAATAAGAATTAACTAAAAGAGGGAAGGCACTAGAATTGGGAAAGGCTTTCTATAGATGATGAGATTTTAGTTGGGACTTAAAAGAAGCCAGGGAAGTCAATAGATGACATCCAGAGAAAATTCCCAGAGCCAATAATAATAACAAGTACACATAGAACTTGGGAATACTCATCCCACACTTGCTATTTCGTTCTCCTTAAGATGATTGAATTTCTTTAAATAGGTCAGATTAGAGTCACCTCAGTTGTGCACTGTAACTTTTCATCTTTCTTCTAATTTTTTTTTTTAAATTTGAATCTTTGCTCTAATAAGTTGGCTGCCTAAATCTAAACACAGAGATGATTTGGAAATGATACCAACATTGGTAACCAGTCTTTTCCTGTATGTTAAGATAATCAGCTCAATTTATTGTACCTAGAGGAGGCCTCAGAGCCCATCTAGTCCAACCCTTTCTTTTTGAAAATAAGGAAACTGAGATCCAGGGAGTTTATATGACTTGGCAGAGGTCACATGGGTAATAATTTCAAATTTTTGTGTTGTGTGGTATTAAACAGTGCTCACCATATATATGTATACAAGCATTCTTCACTATACAGACTTCTGCATTGAAGTCACTGAGTATTGAAGGATATGTTGATTCAATTTCAGGGAGAGGAGTCTTATCAAGTTCATTATAGATTTTTTCTACCACCTCACTCCCCACCCATATCTTGACACATAAGCTTCAATGATCCCCATGTTGGCCTTTTCACTGATGCTCATCCTGATCACTGAGATGCAAAATGATGTCATTACATGCAGTGTTGTTTCCTTTTGCCTTTAGACACATACAGTAAAACCAACTCTACTAATTCCCAGACTTGACTCTCCAAAGAGAACTTGCAAGCAATTCTTCCATCAGCTGCATATCATCTGTGAAATGAGGGTAAAAATACTTATCCTTCAGTGTTGTTATCAAGAAATGTCTTTGAAAACCTTAAACTACTTCATAAATGCAATATAGTAGAAGGAAGAGGAAGAGGAGGAGGAGGAGGAGGAGGAACAGTTGTAGAGACCTATGGGCAGGGGTATTCTAGAGCCAGTAACCAGTTCAGAAGAGTTCCTATTATTAAATTTTTGGTATGAACTTTTACACCTTGGGAATCCACAAGGGCTACCTATCAGGGCTTGATTTATTGTTTTGTTGGCCTAGATTTAAGAAAAGTGATGGAGAAAATTTTAATGATGAAGATTCAATTTAAACCACCCAAACCACCAAGACGATTGTTAAATATTTACCAGCACATCCATGTCTGCAGGCAAAGCAATGAGCCATACTATAAAGACAGCCAGACTATAGGGAAAATGTCAACAAAGGAGTGAATACAGTATCACTAATGAGCATGAACAGGCTTGTATCGATTTTGTATTTAGTTACATATGCCCATGTTTTATCCCCCTAATCTTATTGGAATATAAGCTCCTCAAGGGCAGGGACTGTTTTGTTTTTGCTTTTGTATCTCTATCATAGAACATAATTTCTTGCACATAATTGATGCTTAATAAACTTCTGTTAAATTGAACTGATTTAAGCCATGCTAGAGGCAGCATCTGATATATGAGCCTCCTACAGTGTATAACTATAAGGAACTAAGGCTTATAAAGGCTAATTGGGAGGCTTGCTCAGAGGCAATAATTATTTTCCATGAATTCAGCTGTGAGTCCTATTTGTTGTCTTTGATCTATATATAAATCCATTCATTCTCTGAGTTTTGTGAATGGTGTGCTTCAAGGGGAATTGGTTCCAACACACCACCAGGTGCTATCAGAGAGTAAAGTTCCTAGACTTCCTGGGGTGAGGGCGATGAGTCAGAGAAGGGAGAAGTCCCCCAAAGTGTTCCCAAACCTAGTATTTCATGTGAGAGCCTCAGGCACAGGGGCTATATACTTTGCCATCATATAGGGTCATCAGAATCACAAACTTAGAGAAAATGCCAATATTTAGGTCTTATTTCTGACCAGGATTTGGGCCTGAGATAATGAAGAAAAAAGAGCAGTGAGCAAATTCTGGTAAAAATTTCTTAATGCTTTACTGGATGTCCCAAGGAGGGAGCTCTATTTTAGATTCCAACCTGATTTGTTGAGCTACCCTGAGTGAGTCATTTAATAACATCTGGTTTCCCTTCTGTGAAATGAGTTCTGCTTCTTAACTCAGAGGTAGTAGAGGAGGCTTTGTGATAAAATAAGGGAAAAAAAATCCTCAGAGCTAAAATGCTGCTCAGAGTTTTTAAAGTATTTATTTGGAAAATAAATACTTTGGAAAACAAGACAATGAATGAATACATCTAGATGGAAAGTCTACTTAGAGTACATGGTGCCTGTGCTGGAGGGCAGTAGCATCCACATAGAGATAGGGATTAGACCTGTGATTTTATCAACTGTAGAGAACTTCCAGGTGAGGAAACTCTCTCTACCAATGCAGGTTAGCTACTGTGTTACTTATAGATGTAGAGCACCAAGACGTCAAGTGATTTGCCCAAGGTCGCACAACTGCTATGTGTCAGACTCAAACCCAGGTATTTACCTACTTCAAGGTGGCTGGCTGGAGAGCCACTTTGCTATGCTCACTCTTAGCAACAGCTCACTCTAGAGGAGAAGGCATAAGGTTTAGAGTGAGAGAACTAGCACGTGAGTCCTGGTTCTGCTCCTAATTCCATGTGTGACCTTGGTCAAGTCATCAATTCTCCGAGCCTGTTTCTCAATTTATAAAATGGAGTTAGGAAACTTGAACTATCTACCTCATAGAACTGACCTGAGGGAAGTGCTTTGGAAACTGTAATTTGCTATTTAAATATGAATTGTTATCATCATTATTGGGAGAGATTGATGTGTTTGATGCAGAGAGGACCCTGGACCTGGAGTCAAGAGGACCTAAGTTCAAATCTGACATCAGATACTTACTAGCTGGATGACCCAGGACAAGTCACTTAACTTCCATCCACCTCAGTTTCCTCATCTGTAAAATGGGGATAATAATGGTACTTACCTTCCAAAATGGTGAGGATCAATGAGATAATATTTGTAAAGCACTTTGTGAACCATAAAGAGTTATATAAATGTTGGCTATTACCTATATTGTGAGCAAACAAGGGACAAGCACAGGGCATCTGAATCCACCCAGTGAATCTCAGTGACTGGGCTGTGTCCACAGTTGAAAGTACCTTGGTCATTTGAAGCCAGTTGATGCAACTGAAGACAGTGAATCCATTTTGGTTATGTATCCTTTGAAAGGTCCTTATCTCCTAGGTGCTACTTGCTTGACCAAAACTTGTGGATTTTACTATACAGCTCTCCATAATTTAGCAGTATAGATTAAAGTTGTTAGCAGTATCACCCAGAACCAACCTTGGGGCCACTATCTTACCACTCCACAGGCAGTACATGGGGAAATGAAGCTATACATGGACACACCTAATAGAGGATAAAATTATAGGATTCTAACCTGGAATCAGGAAGACCTGAGTTCAAATCCAGCTGGAAACTTCCTAGCTGTATGACCCTGGGTAAGTCACTTAACTTGTTTGCCTCAATTTCTTCATCTGTAAAATGGGAATAATAATAATAGCGCCTACCTCCTGGTGTTGTTATAAGGATCAAATGAGACAATAATTGCAAAGTAATTAGTACAGTGCCTGGCACATAGCAAGCACTATGTAAATGGTAGGTATTATTAATAATAATAATAAATAAAATATTGTTATTAATAGCAGTTAGCATTTGTATAGTATTTTAAGGTCTGCAAAATATTTTACAAATGTCATCTCATTTTTAGACTTGGAGCTGGAAAAGGTCTCAGACATCATCTAGCCCAGGCCTTCATTTTATAGGTAAGAAAAACCAAGTCCCAGTGAAGTTAAGAGACTTGTCTGAGGTCAAATGGGCAGTATATATAAAAGCAGATTTAAACCTATATCCTCTGATTTGCCTAGTGCCTTTTCTGCCTCCCTAATTCAATCCTTCAATGGATCTTAGAACTTATCAACATGGCCACTGCCTTCAATGTCACAGGTCACAGCCTCATATATTTTCTCAAGTTGCGGGCCTCTTATTCCTGTCCTTCCTTGGATCTCCAAAGAGATCCTACCAAGTATGCTGTCAGCCTTCTACTAGATCCTTTAACATTCTGTGAGTACCTGACTAGCTCAAGCAATCCCCTTTTCTAATCATATTTATTTGGGATTATATTTTTAGCCACTTCTTCTGGGCAGAACTTCATTACAACTCATATCTGCTCACCATGATTCTTTCCATTGCCCTTTGGCTTACTCACAATTTTTATTCTTTGGAAAATGTGGTGTACCATGATTCATAGCCATACCATAATAATGGAAGAATATTCATGTTGGTTCTTTGTTTCAGGGAGCAGCTTATGTCTGTTGAAAGATGCTGCATAATTTCTCTGAGGCAATCCCTCTTACTCTCCTCTCTTGTGAATATAACTCATTGTCCATCACGGTGCCTGTCTGAGATTTACATGTACTGCTGGACTAACTCAATGGGCTGCCCATCCAACTGAATCTCATCATCGGGGAAGCAACTAAATTATCTAGAAGTTGAGCCTCTAAGCATTCACTTCATGAGCTTCATGTATACACATTTGAAGTCAAGTAGGAAGAGAAGTAGAAACCAAAAGAATAACAATAATACACATTTACATAGAACTTTATAGCTCCAGACTGTGATACAAACACAATTTTACTTCATCCTTAAAATTACTCTTCAGCCAGAGAAAGTGTTGTTAGAGCATCTCTTAAAGGAAAGAGTGCTCTACTGGATTTGAATTCCAGCTCTGCCACTAACCGACTCTGAGTGTGGGCAAGTGACTTCCCGTCTTTGGACTTTGAATTCCTCTTGTGTAAAATGGGAAGGGTTAGATCAGAAATGTCAAATTTTCAAAGGTCCAGCAAAACTCCTATGTTGAACTATATTGAAATTTAATTGGGAAATGTTTGACAAATATAAAAATACAATATAACATGTAGGTGATGTTAATTTGTGGGTTTCTAAGTAAATAATGCTGCCTGCACCCCATGGCTATTTAAATTTAATACCACCGGATTAGATTATCTCTCCTTTCTTTCTTCCTTTTCTCCTTTCCTTCCTTCTTATCCTCCTTTTTTCTTCCCTCCTTTCCTTCTTTCCTGCCTTTCCTGCTCCTTTCCTTCCTGCCTGCCTGCCTTTCCTCCCCTCTTTTCCTTCCTTCCCTCTTTCCTTCCTTCTCTCCTTTCCTTGTTTTCCTCTATCCTTCCTTCCTTCCTTCCTTCCTTCCTTCCTTCCTTCCTTCCTTCCTTCCTTCCTTCCTTCCTTCCTTCCTTCTTCCCTCCTTCCTTTCTTTCCTCTCAAATGCTGGTCGCAGCTTATTTCATGTTATCCTGCTCTCAAAGCAAGCCATCATTTATCACCTTTACTTCAGCACAGTGACCCTGCTTATCAATGATTTCCAAGACAAGGGAATCAGCTGTCAGATGTCAATCAACTCATGAAACCACAAGCATCCCAGACATCACTGACTTAGTCTAGTCCTTTGGACATTCACACAAAATGAGCTACAATGAATTAACAAAAGACAGAAAGAACCAATTCTCTGAATCAAGTCTTTAAAGAAAATTATTCTTCATCCCAAACAACCTCATTTCAAATGAGCAAAGTGGCTAGCATACAGAGACTGGTGTCCTGAAGTTTCCAGGAAGCCCATTCCAGTGATGGGTGAAATGAAGATTCAATAATTGTCCAACTCATCTGTGAAGACAGACAAACTGGGCAATCATAAAGCCAGTTCACTTGCTGCTGGGCTTTCTGTTGTAAAAGATGTGGTCACTTCAAATTAGCTGAGGCTAGTAGCTAAAGCTGTTACTAGGGGAAACCTGACAAAAAGCTGTTTGAAGTATAATCTCAGACATGGTATGTAAGGAAAAGTCAAAAAGGCAGCTCAAAGGAAAAAAAAACGGGGAAAAAGTTCTATCCTACTGCCTACCAGACAGTCTATGTCTTATCTCCCTCAGAGCCCAGAGAATGCATTACATAGAGGAAGTATTAATAAATGTTTGTTTTGTTGAATTATATATGTATTATTACCCTTACTAGACTATAAATTCATTGAAAAAAGCAATGATATCTCCTGCATCTTTGTATCTCCCCCAATGTCCAGTCCTTATTAAATACTTAATAAATGATGAATGATTGATTGAATGAGTGACAATGAATGAATGAATGAATGAATGAATGAATGAATGAATGAATGAGTGCACAAAAAGGAGGCCATGATTGAGTTGAAAGTGCTGAGGGTCCTTTGGCAGTAGCTATTTGCCTGGTTATCACACTCATACGAGCTCTTGCAAAGACAAAACTAAGCCCAGTTCAGTTGTCCTACATTCCAAATGCATGCATACCTTTAAAAGTCTAATCCATTCTGTTAAACCTGGATAGATTTCCCTCTGTCTAGGAGTGGAGTTAGATGAAGAAAATAGTACTAAGTGTAGGAATATAAGATGGTCCTAGGCAAATTTGCCAAGGTGAACGTGGTTTTCAGGAGAATCCTTTTGAACATTTTGCCTTTTTGCTGGCCCTACATACAAACGTACCTGGTATCTTTAGGTTGATCCTCATGCTATAGACTCTGGAAAGTGCCCTGACTTGTTCTATCATCAAATCTTTTCAAACCTAGGTCCCGTTCTTGTTTGTTTATAAAGAGTTTCACTGATGTCTTTTGTTTTTATGTCACCATCACTTTCAAATATATCTATCACTTACCCCCCAAACCCAGTGGATGTTTTGTCATAACAGAGAAAACCAGTTAAGCAAAACTCTGTCACAGCAAATATATCTGGCAATATATGCAACATTCTGCACCCAAGGTCTTCTACCTCTTCGAGGAAAGGAGCAAGGTTCATTTCCTCATCTCCTCTCTGGAGCCAACATTGGTCATTATAATTGCATAATTCTTGGCTTTAGTATCCCTCTTATTTTTATTACTGCAGTCAATCCTGTATATTGTTATCCTGATTCTACTTACTTTACTTTGCATTAGTTCCTACAAATCTTCCCATGTGTCCACAAATCCCTTGTAGTCATTATTTCTGAAAGCAAAATTATATCTCATCATATCATATACCACAATTTGTTCAGCAGTTCCCCAAAGGGAACTCATTATGTTTCCAGGTTGTTGTGGGTTGTTTTTTTTTCCTTTTAGCTTCACAAAAAGTGCTGCTACAAATATTTTCTTCCAATAGAACCTTTCCTTCTGTCTTTGACTTCCTTGAGACCTATGCCCAGCAGTTAGATCTCTTGGTCAAAGGACATGACATACATAAAGCTTGGTCCCAATTAATGTGAATATCAAATCCCCTGAAATGGTCACATTATTCCAGTTTATACTGTACATTTCCATTCCTATATTTTACATAATTATAATTTTGAATATTGTAAATTTGAATCCATGTGACTACTTCAGGGGCTTCACTATCTGTATGAATCAGGACCTAGCTGTATTCCATTCTTTTAGGACCTTGCCAGGAGGACAAATAATCTGGTAATTTCATAAGATCATAAACATAATAATAGCTAATACAGATATATATGCATCGACATCTACAGATGTTATATATGTATATATGTGTGTGTGTGTGTATACACACACATATACACACACACACACACACACACACACATATCACTTTAAAGTTTACAGAGTGATTGGCCTAAGTTATTTGATTCTTACAACTCCGGGAGAGAGGTGATATAATTATCCCCATTTCACAGATGAAGAAACTGAGGAAGGTAGAGGAATTAAGTCACTTTCCCAGGGTATATGGGGAACTTAGAATGCAGGATTTGAGCCAGATCTTTCTGTCTCTAAATCCAATCCTCCATCCCCTACACCAACTAGCATTACACCTTAGAGCTGGAATAGACCTTAGCTCTACCCCCATCTCCTCATTATGCTGCTGAAAAAGTGGAGGCCCAGAGAAAGGACTCAAGATCATAGAGGAAGTTAATGAAACAGCCAGAGCTAGAACCCAGCTCTTTAGCTTTTCAGTTCAGCTCTCTTGCCATGGCCCTAGGCTACCTACTTCAATCTTAGGTGCTAAAAAATACAGGTTGCACAATGAATGTCACTCCTCCTAAGTGACCTATTTTGTTTACAAGTGGTGTTTAATACCTAGATTTTTTTGGTGGTGGTTGAGGTTTTCTGTGCTTCATAACATACCATGTAAAAATTCATCCCATCATGCACTGGGCCAGCTATGACTTTGGTCAGCTCATGTTTTCTTTTGTATCTCAGGGGACATGTGGAGAATAACTATCCATCCTGTGACAGTTAGATGACTAGGACTCAACATCACTTTCCCCTCTGGGCTTCTGTTTCCTCCTCTATAAAATGAGGGGATTGTATTAGGTGATCTCTAAGGTGCCTTTCGTTCTTAATATTTCTATAAGACTATCTGTGTAAAACAGAGAAATTTCTTCCTCCTCTCTGACACTCCTCCCCCACCACAGGAAATCTGCTACTAGCGTTCTGTATTTCAAAGAGGTTTTCAAGAAACTGTGATCTGCCAAAGCACTTGTGCTTGTTAAAAGGGGGGAAAACCCAACAACAAAACAAAACCATGCTCCTAATGCAGCTCTCAGTCAGATGTTTGTGCCTCTGGAATGTTAACACCAAAAAGGTAATTTTGCCTGTACATGTGTTGGGGGGTGTGGGGTTGAAATCCCTCATTTCCCCCTCCTAATGTGAGCATAGTGACTTAAAAATATGCAAAGCAAAATATGCCTGTGTACTTAATCTTGTCACTCACATAGGCTTTAAGCTGCAGCTAAAAGCTTTTGGCTAAGGCACCAAGGCACTAAAGACCCATCAGTACCAAAAGGCTTTCCACTCCCCTCCAGGTTTAGCTGTTGGCAAGGAGTTCCTTTTCTAATTGATTTCCCAAATGCATATAATTCATCAAGTTTGCATTTAGAGGTCTTCCCAAAAGGGTATTAGCAAATCTTTTTAAAGAATGTGATTTGAAAAAGGATTTAAAGTCATAGAGACCATTTCCCAAAGAAAATCATCAGGAATGATGCCTTTTAAAAATTCATAGCCCATGGGGACAGAAGCCAAGTTGAACAGGGCAGATGACATCAACCCACCCACTCAAAGAGTTACTGAGCTTAAACTCCTCCTGGCAGAAAATGTTTGTCATATCTATTCAAGGTCCCCAGCCTCTCCAATGATGTATCTTTGCCTAGGATCAAGGTCCCCTGCCACCTGGAGCCTCCTTTCACCTAATATACTCTACATTCCTGCCAAACCAGATGACTCACGATACTCTATACATGTCCTCCACTTTCCCACTTCTGAGTCTATGCTCATGTTGTTTTCTATGTTTGCACTGTCTTCTTCCATTCATTCCCTTCCCCCCCCTCTCAGTTTCAATTCTCCCCTGCCATTAGGACCCAACTCATATGTACCATCAGTCTTCTGTAGTACACCCCATGGAAGATAAACATACTTTGCTGGTTGCTAAACAAGCAAACCCCTTTCTTCAGACCTATACTACATTGGAAAGGTTTGGAATCAAGGGACCTAGGTTCAAAATCCAACTCTGCCACTTCAGTACCTGCATGGCCTTGGTGGCCTTTCATTTCTTCATTTGTAAAATAAAGGAGTTAGACTAGACACCTTCTTGTTCTTTTCCTTTAAGGTGCCTTCTGATACCAAATCTAGCAGCCTCTGATTTTAAGTAAGACAGTGGCTTTACTCTCCATGTAGGACAATGGGCAGGAACTACATATAGAAGATCATCTTCTTTTTCCAATCAGCAAGCTACATCAAGAAATTCCCAGAGACATTGAGGCTCATGAATATTGTCCATTAACTATCCTCTCAGGCCATGTGCAAGCACGTGTTAACATTGTCATGTGCTTGGGCTATAAGTTGCTATTATTGCTCCTGAGTGGGTAGAGAGAGGAAGGGAGATATCCTTTCCTTTCTCCTTGCCACACTCTACCAAGAGAAAAGGGGAAGTGGAAGTCCTAAGACATAGAGGAAAAGGGCCAAGTTGAGCCTCACAGCTTGCTTTTCCCAACCATAGAGATGGATACCTGATCCTCAGTCAATCCAGAAGGCACTCCAGTTTCTGACATCCAGTCAATATGGCACAGAGGTTGTGCTCACATTCCAAAAGGAAGTGCTTTCAGTTGCCTCCACATCCTAGAATCTCATCAGGCTGATTGGAGAATTGCTTAAATTGAACAGTTGCAGCCTTAATCACCTCTCCACCCCAATATACATGTAGAAAAAGAAACTAAAGCTCAGTGTAATTCTGTGATTTATCCAAGGGTCCACCAGAAGGCAGAAAACCAATGAGTGGATCAGAACCTGTGTCTTCAGACTTCCAGGTCGCTGATCTCTCCGCTATCGACTGTTTTGGTAGGTTTATGCATCTGTGTCATGAGTGCTGCGATAGAAGATCAGACTTCTTTCAAATCACTGGGAATGATATTCAGAATAGATCAGCACACACAGCAACAAGTCCAGGAAAGATCTAGGAGTTAGTGCTTCCAACTTCCTAGCAAAGACTCAATATAAACATATTCAGTGACCTTTTGATCGTGCCAATTCACTCCTATATAGACCCCATTTCTCTGAATGGGCCTGGCAATGCAGGGAGGAGAGACATATTTCAGACCTCAGTGCTATCACTATTAGGGATGGGGAAGCAGCAACAGATAAATAATGAAGCAACACCTACCTATCTCTTTCTTCCAAAGAGCAAAAGCTTTCTATTCCTAATACTTCTTGTGTGCTATCAGTACCTGAGGTATGGTCATATGGTTCCTTTGTAATCAGTGCAATGGCCTCAACTAGCTAGTAACTCCAACAGCTGTTTCTCTTCAAGGGTAGATAGCAGCACCTTATCCTAGTTATATGACTTTCTGCTCCAGAGAGTACTAGAAGGTGGACATCTTTCCCTATCTACCCTTCCCATTGGCCTACAGATAATCAGAGAACTCTCATTTGGGGAGAGGGGTGTGCCTCATGAATTCTACTACATCTTTCTTCATTTGGAAGATTTTCTGGACCTTTGTGTCTCCATAGCAATGAAAAAAAAGAAGTGACGCTGCAACACTATCTAGAGTGAAGATGATAACTGTGGAGATAGTTATAGCTCATGTAGGCATCTAAGTGACACAATGCATAGAGCACTGGGCCTAGAGCCAGAAATACCTGAGTTAAAGTGTGGTTTTTGACACATATTAGCTGTGTGACCTTGAGAATGCTGTTTAATTTCTGTTTTCCTCTTTCCGCAATTGTAAAATGAGGATAATAATAGCATCCACCTGGGAGTGTTGTTGTTTGAGGTTCAAATGAGAAAATATTTGTAATACATTTAGCAAAATGCCTGGCACATAGGAGACACTATATAAATGGTTATTGCCTTCCCTTCCCTTCATGTGCCTGTATAAGGTGTAGATGACGACTAGGTAGTGAAATTCTGCAAAGATCTCAGTAAGATCCTCCAAAGGAAATCAACATTGACACTCAAAGATTTCAATACAAAGGAACTCATAAATTAAGATGGTGGGAAAATGTGTTGAAAACCATGGGGAGAGTTCAAAGGAGTGCTGACTATATAGAAGCCTCACACTATATATTATATATATGTAAAATATATCTGTTCATATATAACACACATATTCTTTGAGAATGGAGTCAGAAGGTGCTGAACACATCAAGAAGCAAATAAAATAACTTGTATTTTAATTGGCATGAAATGTCTGACTACTGATGTGGGAGTACTAGCTGTCTTGTCTATAGTCATATCACTAGTTTGCTAGGGCGAAGATCCAAATTAATAGGAAACTAGAAGAAAGTATAAAAATGAGATGAAGATAATTCAGTTAAGGCAACTGCAACCTGACCTGTTTAAATAAACTGTAGATGATGAAAAAATGGGAAATGGACTAAAATACAGACATTATTTGCTAACAAGCTTTTACTAATTTAAATCAATCACTACAACAAGGAGACTTGAATAAACTAAAAACTGCTATAGTGAGCAAACACTTGATTGCTTTGGGAAAGGGAGAAATATGTCAGCCAAGGGCAACATTAGTTGAGAATTTTAAGTTATTTGTGAAATCCTAAAGAGCAGTAATGCCTTTAAAAAAGTAAAAAGCAGTGGAGGGGAAAATGTTTAAAAACAATTTGTCAAGAGACCCAAGGAAATAAATTTATTCCCTTGGGAATTTGATGATAAAATTGGATGGAGACCATCAAAAATGTGAAAAAATGGAAAAGACCTGTAAAGATTTTATAACAACCTCCTTTCAAAATCAAGTCTGGTGGAGCTGCTATATTGGGAGTCTAACATTATAATCCTTGAAGTGCTTCATAAAGAAGTGGAATTGACAGTAAAAATAAATAAATAAAGATGGAAAAGGGAGCTGGGCCAAACCAAATATATACAGAGCAAGTACATGCTAGAGGGAATGAAATTTTGAAAGCACTGAGGACCAAGTATCAAAACAACTTTTAAAAGGATATTATTAGCTTGAAAAAATGTAAGACTTTATTATTTACAATTTTAAAAAGGTCTCTGAAAAAACACTAATAATTAGTGACTTCTTGCCTACTTTGCCATCTTAAAAATGTTTATGAGCATAAGCTATAAATGCATTAAGGAAACACTTGATGAAGTTATGAAAGGGGAACATATATGCTTTCATAAATTATATTCCATGAAGATCATAAATTTATAATCAGACAGTTAACTGAAAGACATACAGAATACAAGATCCCATTTGTTCATGGTTTGTTGATGATAAAAAGGTATTTGATTATATAACAGTATCAAGGGAATAAAACACAACAATCCCAGATATGCTTCAGGAAATGGTAGAAATGGTTCTGAAGAGAAAAAAAAGTAGAAAAGCAGCCAAAAAGCAGTCTAATTTGTCTGCTTCTCCCATTTTAATACTTTTCAGGACCATTTCTACCTCCTCCTTAAGCATATCTGGGATTGGGATGTTTTATCACTTGATATTGATACTAATAATCATTGGGTCATTGAACAGAATTACCTCAGTCATTCTATCTTTCAAAGAATGTTGTGTGATTTTGACATATGCAGGGTAGATATCTTATTGGAGAAGAGACTTTAAGATGACATTTTGCTCCACATAATCAAATGCCTTTTTATCACCAGCAAATCATATACAAGTGGGATCTGGCATGATACATGCTGGATATGCAAAGTATTTGAAGGAGAGGAAAATCCCAAAAGTATGGGGAAAAAAATCTCAGATTCAAAGAAAAAGGTGACCAGGAGATTCCCTTTCTCCCCTCTATATGGTATGTTTATGGAGTTATCATTTACACACAAACTAAGAACCTCTTCATTCAGAATATGAGTAGGGCACAAGCAAGCTTTCACAAGTGATATTTACAAATGGACCACAACTTTGCCATTTCTCAACTAACTGAAAGAGATAGGGAATATAAGATCTCATTGTGCTTACTGTTTTTTTTTATTATAAAAAGAAAAAAAGCATTTGTTTTGTTAGAACAAAATACTGTCTTACAGGACCCTTTTCAAGGGGTGTCTCACATCCATACATCAGGAGTGCCCAAGATTCTTTGGAAGTGTGACAATAGAAATAACTCCATTCAATGGCAGTTGATCATGGATCTTAGACCCAGTCTCTGAGTTACTGAGCTCTTCTTTTATCTTCTTGTAACCAGGCCCCCACCATTACAAAAACATGTTTTCGTGTAGGTGTTGTGCCTCTTTCCAACTCCCTTTTATGTGTTATCTTCTCCATTAGAATGTTCAGGGACTAGCTAGCTTACTTATATTTGTATTCCCTAGACTTAGCATAGTGCCAGAGAGATACATACTCCCCAAAGGCATTTCCTATTATGATGGAGGAGTTCAGGTTGAAGAGGGAGCTTTTCTAGATACTCCTATTTACAGATGATATTGTGCTGATGGCACCAACCCCCATTACAACTCAAGAAAAAGAGCTGTAATTACTCAGAGGAATTTTGCCTGTACACAGGAAAGATGAATTGGATGAAGAACATCTGTTACCCAGATTTTAATATTGATTCAGATGGACACGTTATAGAGCTTTTCTAATAGTACAAATAGCCAACAGGTTAGGCCTAGTGTTGAACAGCAGGCTGGATTGTTTTTGGGAGACTGAAAAGGTCTTTTCCTGACACCAAGTTTCGCTTGCAATCTAAGACCTGTCTTTGTAATACTCACACTTAACCAATGTTGCTATATGACAATGAGGTATGGTATAACACTACCTCTGAAGAACTAAAGAGAGATGCATAGTGGTTACATCAAACTCAAGAGCATTGTAGAATTTCCCAAAATGGGTGGGTAAGGACAAATTTTCATTATGTAAAAAATGCTTTATTTTATTTTCTGGTGTAGACAATGGGGTTAAGCAACTTGCCCAGGGTCACACAGCTAGTAAGAATCAAGTGTCTGGTCTGAAGCTGGATTTGAACTCAGGTCCTCTTAACTCCAGTGCTGGTGCTCTATCCACTGTACCACCTAGCTGCCCTGTAAAAAATGCTTTATATAGAGGTCTGTAGAACAGTCCACTTACATGAAACAAGAACTGTCTGTATATGTTTGTGAGTCATGGAATAACACATTTTCCAAAGAATTAAGTTCCATGCAACTTAGAAGTACATGGAAGGCATGAGTAAGCACAACACATTACCAGAAAACTAAGAATTATGTAAGAGAAGCAATATAGAACAGTGGTTTCAAACTCAAATAAAAATGAGAGCCACTAATCCATACATAATAATCCACGTGGGCTACATATTGACATAGATTTAAAATGTAATGTTTTGTTGTATTTTTATTTATTTTATAAAAAATTTCCCAATTACATTTTAATATGAATCAGGTTGTACATTTAATCTGGTTTTGGTGACATTTGGTAGTATTGTGGCAAAATGGGCTAGTGTTTGCCTTTGGGGTGGTAAAAGACATCTTTAGAGAGATGTGTGATCAGAAAGAAAGATGGGCTGATTATATGGTGAGAAAGAAGGGTAACTGACAGATAGCCTTGTGCTCCATTGGACTCCACTCAGAGTCAAGAGAATTAGCAGAAGATCACAGCACATTCGTATATTCAATATGGAAGATCTGCAGGAGGACATGGACAAGAGTCATTCAGAATGAATGGAAGTAGATGGGTTGTGATTTACAATAGTAAAGACAGTACTGACATTGATGAGATAGTAGATACATCAAAGTATTAATGAAAAGAGTCTGTAATGGGGTGCTTCAGGGTTGTGATTTTTGGCCCTATCCTCTTCAAACTTTAATTTTTTAAGATTCTTTTGATGAAGGCAGAAGATATGCTTATACAATGTGCAAGCAACACAAAGCTGGTAGGGATAGCTAATATACTGCAGAACAAAATCGAGATTCAAAATGATCTTGACAGGCTAAAACCATGAGCTGAAACAAAATAAATGGAATTTAATAATAATAAATGGAAAATTTTGCATTTACATTTTAAAAATAAGTTGTTCAAGTACAGAAAGGGGGAAGGCATGGCTTGACAACTCCTAATATAAAAATGACTTGGGTGATTTACTTGACTACAAGCTCAGTATGAGCCAACACTATAATGTGGCTACTGAAAAGGTTATTCTAACTTAGATTAAATGAATAGAAATACAATTTTCAGAACAAGAGAAATGAGAGTCCCATTATAATTCTATAGTACAGTATTGTAAAATGGACGTTAAAAAACCAGAGCACATTCAGAGGAGGGTGACCAGTATGAAAATGTCCTGAAGAATAATTCAGGCAACTGAGAGTATTTAGCTTGAAGAAGAGATGACTTGGGCAGGATGTGGGGAAAAGAAAGGAGCACATGATTGACATCTTCAAATACCAAAAGGGTTGTCTTAAAGAAGAGGTTACACACTTGCTCCTGCAGCACCAAAAGGCAGACTCAGAATCTGTGGGAAGATGTTTTGGGCAAACCTTGGCTCAGTGTGAGAACTCTCTTTCATTTGGAGCTACCCATGAATAAAATGGGCTCCTTTGTAATGTATCAAGCTCCTCATTGGTAGGAGTTTTTGTGAGTCAGACAATCTAGTTCTCTTTCCATCTCTGCTGCCAACTAGCAGTGTGAACCTAGAAAAATGGCTTCAACTTTCCAGATCTCAGTTTCTTCAGTAGTTGGGTTAGAAGATCTCTTCCAACTTTGACATTCTATTATAAAAAGCAAAAATAACAGTAATGGGCACTTTCCAGGTTGAAAAGTGCTTTCATATATGTTACAATAGTCTTTTGATTTATTATTCCCATTTTAGAAATGAGCAAACTGAAGCTCAAGTAGGTGAGGCAACTTGATCATGCTCCAACAGAAGTAAAGGCATTCAAACCCAGATCTTTTCATTCTAAGTCAGTGCTGTGTATACTATGCCACTTTGCATGTAGAGTTTTTTAAACTGTGAGTTTTATTGCCTTCAGAGAACTTTCCTTTTTGGTGTCTGGTGAACTAAGTTTTGTTTTGGAAGAATCCCAAAGTAGAAAGAATGATCATGCAGAAGTTGTTGTTTCAGTCATTTTTCAGTCAGGTCTGACTCTTTGTACTCTATTTGGGGTTTTCTTGGCAAAGATACTGGAGTGGTGGTTCGCCATTTCCTTCTCCAGCTCATTTTACAGATGAGGAAACTGAGGCGAACAGGATTAAGTTACTTGCCCAGGATCACACAGTTAGTGTCTGAGGCTGGATTTGAACTCATGAAGATGAGTCTTCCTGACTCCAGACCCAGAATTCTAGCCATTGTGCCACCTGATTATACAGAAGACCTGGGCTGAAGTTCCAGCTGTGCTACTTACCAGCTTATAAAACTAGCTGAGACCTGGGATGGCTATGCCACTCACTAGCTATTGTTACCTTAGTCAAATCATTTCCCCTTTCTAGGGTTCAGTTTCATCATCTATAAAATAAAGTTGTAATACTATATGTTTTTTATAGTCCCTTCCAGCAGTGACCTACTAGAATTCTACATTTCTTTTCATAGAAAGGAATTTCAATATTGGAGAATCCTAGATTTGGTGCTAGAAGGAAATTCAAAGACTCTCTAGCCCACATCCCCCTCTTTACAGTTGAAGGAACTAAAGTCCATGGACATTAAATGACTAGTCTAAGGTCACAATTGTAGTAATCATCAAAGGCAGAATTTGAACTCAGGTCCACTGATTCTAGAGCTAGTGTTCTTGCTATGGTCCCATTATGTCTCCTGTACTCAACACAGTACGTATGGAAGTCTCTTGGAAAATCACAGGCTAAAATCTGCCCCTTTCATCAGGAAAGAAATAGCTAGTATCGATTTCTTGATCACCAGAAGGCAGAATGAGGGGGGAAAACAATTTGAAAATATTTCCCCTCCGATAAATAAGGTTGCAAACTCATTTATTTAGGCTGTTCGAACTCCTACAAATTACTTTCCAGGTCCTAATGTCAGGTTTCCATTCTTATCTGAAATGCACCAAAGCTCTTCAAAGTGTTTGTTTTTAAAATTCTCCTACAATCTTTGATCTTTTTTTGATTTTTTCCTATATCTGTGATAATTTCATCAGGATTGGAAAGTCTTGGTGTGGAAATTCCCTTCACTAATGCAGACTTTCAGAAATGTATGGTCTTGCAGAATCACCTGGGACACTGAATGCTTCAATGACTTAGCACAGGGTCTCACAGACATGATCTATCAGCAATAGGATTTGACTTTAGGACTTCCTCACTCTAAGGCCAGTGCTGAATCCACTCTGCCATGCTGTCTGTTTTCTTCCCTCTTCGTAATTCTCACTGACATGTGTTTCATTAATCTAGTGTGATTATTTTAGAGTCACTCAACTAGTAAATATGAGATATTGTTGGAAAGAATGAAGTGTGCTAATGAGAAATCCAGCCAACAAAATGCTAAGAATTTTCACGCAATGACATCAACTTGAGATTATAAATCAGAGTTTTATGGGAGGTTGAAATGCTCAAGCATCACACCTAATGAGACTCATTAAGAGTTTATTTAAATTTGTTTTTAAATGTTTGATGGAATTTAGAATAATTCAACTTTGTGGGAAAATTTCTTAAGGGCAATTTTAATACTCTAAGGACTGTGGCTTCCATGATGTGGCTGTCTAGATGTGCAAACCCTCCATGCCTCAGCAAATAGTTCTCATGAATTGCTGTGGCAAAACAACAACAACAACAATAAATAAATAAATAGATAAATAAATAATAATCTGTTGACCAAACTCCTTGTCCACTAATCTCTCCAAATTTAGGCTGACTACAGAAGATAGAGTCTGTCATCACTGGACACACATATGAAGCCTTGGCATCGTATAGAACCTGTCAGGCCTTATACTCTCTTAGTGTGACCTTTAAAAGTTCTCTCTTCACAATGAGGCATCCAAAACTTCAGTGAAAGCTTAAGGACCAACACTAAGGAAATTGGATCTATTGGGCCTCCTGCCATGTACAAGTGCTCAAGCAGAGATGTGAGTTCTCTATTTCAGACCTATTATGGACAGGATTCCCGCATATGATTCCTTCATAGAAAATTAGATGAAATGCTTTCTAAACTCTCTTCCAACTTGGAGAGTCTGTGTTTCTGTGATTCCTGTACTATTTCCAAAAGTTAAGAGAAGTCTAATTTGCATCTCCTGAAAATGGTGAGTTTGTTAAACATGTGTGTGTGTGTGTGTGTGTGTGTGTGTGTGTGTGTGTGTGTGTGTTCTTGATGTGGCAGGGACAGAATGTATTCGTACAGTAGGTGCTGAAGAATGTGCATAAGTAACACGGACAGTCTCAGTCCTCAAAGGCAATGATGAAGTCAAAATCATCTTTTGAAGCCATTTGAGATTGCAGAGACCCTCTAATCCGACTTCATTATTTTAAAGATGATGAAACTAAGGCCCAGGAAGATAAAGGGACCCCAACTTAGAAAAAACCTGCTTATTAAAAGATCAAGAAACAATGAAAATTGGGTCCCGGAAGATCTGAGGGTCATAGCTCCAGAGCCCGAAAGGAACTTACCATTCAGCTAATCCAGCTCCCTCATTTTGAAGGGAAGGAAAATGAGGCTCACCCAAGATCACATGGATAGTGAGTGGCAGTTCAGAATTCCAACACAGATCTCTTTATTCTTTCAATCTAGTGATCTTGTCATTGCATCACACTGCTTTAATGGAACCAGGAAATGCCCTGGAACAATTATAAAGCAACATATGAACAAAAGACAAATGACTCATGTTGAATCAAATATACAAATGTTGAGATGTCAGAATGGGGAGCAACTATTATCCAGAGGAGTCTTCAGATTGGAGGTGAGTTTACAAAAAGGAAGTGATAACTAGCAAGACAGAGGAGAGCCAAGCCAGAGGAAGATATTAGTAAAGCGCTTGAGATGAGGGGTGGGGTATTGGATTGGAGATGGAGACTGGAAAGCAGGCTGGCAAAAAGATGCTATCTTGGGGTGTAGTGAAGTAGGTGGCATGTATGAATGGGTCTAATTGATTAAGGATTCCTTGAAATGTAGGGATTGGGCAATGGTAGGCAAAAGGGAGTTTGAGTAGGTTCCTAAGTCAGGGAATTTGGTGATATATAGAAGACAATATTTGAGATAGAAGGTTTAAATTTTCTAGAGCAAATGTATTATTAAACAGGGAGGCCAGCGGCAGCCATCGAGGTGGTTCTTGATTACAGCATTAACACTTTGAGGGTAGAGGTAGCTTTTATTTCTGCCTTTGTGTCCCCAGAAACTACCACAGTGCCTTGCCCATGCTAAGTCCTTTGTAAATCCTTGTTTAGTTGGATTATTGAATTAGATAATAGGATTTGGGAACAAAAAAGGAAGGACTGAATTTGGGATATGTTTTGGAGAAGAGATTCTCTGAGCTGGATAATTGAATTGATGGGAGTTACATAAGAGAGAAAGGGCCAAAGATGAAACAGCTATAGCAGAAACTTGATGGAGTAGAAAGACCTCTGGATTATGAGTCAGGAAACTTAGTTCAATTCATACTTCTGATACTTACAAGCCGAATGATCTTAGAATGAGGTACTCTCTAAACCTCAATCCCATCATCTGCAAAATGGGGGTGAAAATCCTACCTCACAAGATTGTTGAGAAGAAAATGCTTTGAAAACTTAAAAATACAGCAATAATGTGAGTTATCAACTGGTCAATTTGGATATGGTTCATCAGAAGGCCTCTGCTCAATCCATCTGGACCTGCCTCACCAAATAGAGCATGAAACAATTGGAATATAGTCAGACAAATACATTTTTAAGTTGACAAAATTCTTCAGTTACAGTTTTATTTTTGTATTTTGATTAAGGATACAAAATATCCTAGTGAACAATAGTAACCACTGACAGTTCCCTGATTATGAGAGAAATGAAGGATTGAGAAGAGGTTGTGAAGCAAAAAATACCAATTATACTGTTCTCTCACATAATTAATTTAAAAGGTTCTGGTGACATGCTAGTTCAGCATTTCTGAAAGACTTTATTACTGAGAGTAACTTACATTTGTTAAATTCAGAATGATAGGAACAATAGGCAATGATCTCTCAGGCTCCAATTCAATTCAAGAAACACTATTGTGCCAATATAATCTCTGCTCTAAAGGACCTTACATTTTGCTGGGGAGAATGATACATACCAAATATAAGGGATGGCATGATGAAAAAGAGATGTATATAAACATTAGTATAATAAATGTCAAATTGGTGGGTGGAGTACAGTTCCAGGTATAGTTTCCTAGAGAAGGTGGCTTTCAATAGACAGCGATGAAGGAAATATTCATTCTGGGTATGGAGGAATGTGTGAAGAAGGGCAAAGAGAAGGAAGAGGATGAGAGTAGTACAGTTTGGCTAGAATATAGAGTATGCCAAAGTAAGTGATATGAGATGAAGCTGAGGAAATAGGTTTAAGTGACTTTGTGGAGGATCTTAAATCCATATCCCCTCCAACATTTGTCACTTTCCCCTTCAATCATTTTAGCCAATCTCATAAGTGTAAAATGATATCTCAAAGTTTTTTTTAATTTGCTTGTATCTAATGAACAATAATTTAGAGCATTTCTTCATTTGACCATAGATCATTTTGATTTCTGTATCTAAAAACTGTCTGTTCATATCTTTTGACCATTTACCAATTGGGGAATGAATCATATTCTTATGAATTTGACAGAGTTTTTTGAGCCACTTTGAAGAGGGTCTTAAATGTAAGGATGAGGCATTTGGACAATTCATCAGGCAACAAGGAGCTGGTAAAGGCTGTTAATTAAAGGGAAGACATGATCAGAGTGGTGCTTTAGGGAAAAAAAAACTAGGGTGTGCATGTGGAGGATGGATTGGAGAGGAAATGGACTAGAGGTAGGGTAGTGCATTGTTGCAGTACCCTGTGTGAAAAGTAGTGTGTGTGTGTGTGTGTGTGTGTGTGTGTGTGTGTGTGTGTGTGTGTGCATGCGTGCATGCATTTAACTTGGTCATGGCAGAGGAAATGGTAAGGAGAGGATAGATAGGATAAACATATGGTACTTAGTAACCACTTAGATATGGAGTATGAGAAAGAAAAGTTAAAGATGACTAAGATTATAAGCCTTGATATCTAAGAAAAATGCATTTATTCCATAAATATTTATCAAGTGCCTACAATATAAAATGCACAACTCTGCTCTGATTACCATATCTCCAAGGTGACCAACTGGGGCTTTTCCATTTGTCTAAACCACAGTGTTTTTAGGGAAAAAATATCAATTTACCATTAGGGGTGGCATTCCTCTCCACCCCCCTTGGGATCTCTAGCTTCCTTCAAGACTTAGCTCAAGTGGCCTCTTCAGCATAAGACCTTTCTTAATTCCTCCGGTTTTTAGTTCTTCCCTCTCTCTCATTTCTTTGTATTTATTGTATATATTTTACATTTGCTTATCTGCACACATTTTTGCCCATTATATATAAGCTCCTTGAGGGCAAGGATGCTTTTATTTTCATCTTTGTATCCCCAGAACCTAGTACCTGGCACATAATAGAAACTCAATATATAGCTGTTGAACTGAATTCAATACATGATTTGAGTGTAACTTATCCTGAGTCCAAGTCTAGAGTTCTTGCCAATATACTACTGTGCTTCTAGGACCAGTCCAGTTGTTTTTCAGTTGTGTCCAGCTCTTGGTTACCACATTTTGGGCTTTCTTGGCAAAGACACTGGAGTAGTTTGCCATTTCCTTCTTCAGCTCATTTTACAGATGAGAAAACTGAGGCAAACAGGCAAAAAGTGACTTGCCCAGAGTCACATGTCTAGTAAGTGTCTGAGGCCGGATTTGAATTTATCAAGATGAGTCTTCCTGAGTCCAAGCTCAGCATTCCATCCACTGTACCCCCTAGTTGTCCCCAGCTGGATGCTGTAGCTAATACTATTTGCATAGGAGAAACAGTGGAAGCTTTCTTTTGAGTTCAAGGGTCAAATAAGTATTTTCCTTCTCTCCACTATTATTTGAAATAGAACAGGAAATGGTAGCTGTAGCAATAAGACAAGAGAAAGAAATTAGGGAAATGAAGAGTTTATAGGGAAAAGACATAAAAATAGCAGGGAGGGTGAGAAAATAAGCAGCACAGGAAAACTCGTAATACAATCAAGACCTCCCAAAGTAAAACTTCATCAAAAGCAACTGCTTCCCTTATAACTAAAAGTAACGCCAGAAAGGAAAACGGATTGGTCACAAGGACTCTGAGAAAGGTTAGAAGACCTTATAATAGAAATGAATGAAGCAATATGGAATAATATTAGAATTCTTGATGATAGACTAAAAATCTTTGGAATTTGAAGAAATGTGTATGGATAAGCAAATGTAAAATATATGCAATAAATACAAAGTAACGCAGGAGAGAAGAGCTGAAAACTGGAGGAATTAAGAAAGGTCTTATGCTGAAATGAAGAAGCTGGAATAAATTAACAAAGTAATAGGCACTTAAAAAGGAAGAATGGAAGAAACATAAGCAGGAACTATTAGAACAAAGTCAGAAGGTTGCAAAATTAGAAAAACAAGTGCTATATCTATTATCAAAAACAATTGACCTGCAAATTGGGCAAAATTAGGGCTTCCCAGAAAAGAAAATGAAATGGCAACAACAACAACAAAACTTGGATACCATATTTGAAAAATCATTAAAGGAAACTTTTGAAGCACTTGGGTATCAGGAAGGAAAATAAAAATAGATTTGCAGATCATTTCATGAAAAAAAAAATTTAATACACCTAAAAATCATGGCCAAATTTCAAAGCTCCTAATTCAAAGAAAAGATACTTCAGGTGGCCAGAAACAGTTAAGTAATATGCCAATAGTCTGATAGTGATGTCAATCAGAATCATATAGAACTATGAGAGAAATAATGGAACACAATGTGCTGAAAGAAAAAGAAAAAAATGCACACACACACACATACATAATATATACATGAACATACATATATATGTATATACAGATACAGATGTAGATGTGGTGGGTGTGTGTGTATATATATGAATGTTTACCATATCACCAAGCTGACCTAATGAAACATTTCTGTTTGCCTAAACCACAGTTTTTTTAGGGAAAAATATCAATTTACCACTGTGGGTCAATCAATTTAATCTTCTGGCAATTTATCTTGCACAACTGAGCATAATCCAGTGTGGGGAGGGGGATTTTTTGGAGTATACCTGTCTAGAAAGCCGCAGTTAGGCTCTACACAGTTAGGTTTGCTCTAAAGGGTCAGTGCAATGAATAACAAAAGCCTAGAAAGGTGAAGACATTTGAACAACTGGAAAGAGCTAAATTATGATCAAATGGCTTAATCAAGAAAAGAAAATACAGTATGTAAGAATCTCACTATTTCTAGATATTAGTGAGGGAACAAGGAGAAAAAAGTTTAGAGTTAAGAAAGATCCAATAAAAAAGTGAAAAAAACCCCACAAAAGTATATAAAAAGATCCAAGGGAAAGAGCCGAGAGGAGAAAAGAGCTTACTATTAACTGTAGGCACCACAGATTATTCAGCACTGAGATGGAAGTGGGAAAAATTGATACCTCTTGAATTTCATTGTTATCTGAGCAAGGCAAGGGAAGTTTTTTGTGGTTGTTTTTAAGAATATTGTGATAGAACTACAATAAAGGGAACAAGGAACTGGGTTGAATTAGAGAGGAGTGGGAATTAAGAGGGATGATCCTTTCCTCTCCCCGCCCCAAAATAGGGGGGGAAAGTCTTGAGTCAGCAATTTGCCTCTAGCCTGAGAAAAAGAGGGAGGGGTAAGACTGATTGTGGATTGCTCCATGCAATATAAATTATAGATCCCAATGCAGATTTTATTCCATTATTTCTGCCTTTATTTTCCTAAAGTAGAGGTTTGAGAAAAAGAAAAAAAATTATAACAAATTTTGATAGAGGGAAGCATAAATGACAAATCTGTGAATATGAATGTGATGAATTCATGCAAATTAATAAACCCAAAGTAAGCACAAAAATAGAAATACTAAAAAATCGTAGAAGAGAATGAGAAAACGGAGAACAAAAATATAATACATAAAACTGAAGGCTATTTCTTAGGACTAATAAAATAGAAAACATTAGCTAATTTGACAGAGGTGAAGAGAGGAAGGCTGAAAAGTTGCCAAAATAAAAAGAAAATGAGAAAGAGGAATTAAAAATAAATGTACAATAACTAGAGGAAATACAAATGAAGCTATTTAAAACTATTATGCCAAATTAAATGCTTACAAAATTAAAAATTTAAATGAATGTTTACAAAAATTAAAAAATTGAGTAAATTAAAAGCTAAAAACTCCTTATATCATGGAAAGAAATTGAAAATCCCATGAATTTCTCTCTCTCTCTCTGTCTCTCTACACACACACACACCATGGGTTCACATGGCTATACATGTAAATTGAAAAGATTTTAAAAGAACAATTAGAACCAATATTAGACAAACTATTGGCAAAAAATAGACACTTTCTCAAATTCTTTTTGTGAAACAACTATGATTCTATTGCCCAATTCATGCAGAAATAAAGCAAAGAAATGACAGACAAATATTCCTAATGAATATTGATGCAGACATATTGAATAAATACTAGCAAAGAAGCTACTACAATATATACTTTAAAAAAATCAATATTACCAGATTCGATTTACATGGAGAATGAAGAGATTTTTCAACATTAGAAAAAAATAAGTGTAGTAAATCATATTAATAAAAATTTAATGACATGAATATATAAAGTGCAGAAAAAAACCTTTGACAAAATGTGGCATTCATTTATGTTTAAAATGATAAATACAGTAATAAGAACTTTACCTTAATATATTATATGTCTATATGTACATATATTTCCAATAGCTATCATTATTTGTAAATAAAAATTATAGAAGCTTTCTCAACAATATCAAGGGTAAAGCTAAAATATAATTGCCTTGTTGTTTATTTGGCATAGTTGTAGAAATTTTAACTATAACAATGAAGCAAGAAAAAGAAACTGGTGAACCAAAGATAAAAAAAACCAGACAAAATTGTTTTTTATTTAAAGGTGAACTAATACTTATGAACCTTAGAGATTAAATGAAAATATTAATTTAAATGATCAACAACTTCAGTACAGTAATAGGACAGAAAAAAAAATCCCACCAAAATCATCCAGCTTTCAAATATACTTACTTACAAACCTCAACAGGAAAAGATTAAAAGAGAAATTTTATTAAAAATAGCTAAAGTTCATTAAATATCTGGAAGTTAATCCCCTAGACACACTCAAGATTTATATAAATACTATTACAAAACAACATTTGCAGAAATAAAGGCAGAACTCATCATTGTTTGTGGTTAGGGCATACTAATATAATGAGAATGATGATACTATCCAAATAAATTTATAGACTTAATATTTTACCAATCAAATTAGTAATTACTTTATAAAACTGGACAAAGATTATAATTTTTCATTTGGAGGAGCAAAAAGATAAGAATCCCAAATGAAATAATTTTAAAAAGTAGAAATTAAGAGGACAAAGGATTTCCAGACCTCATACTATGTTAAAAAAAAAAAGTAATCATCAAAATTGTTCATCATTGAAGACATTTTGGAAAGCAATTTAGAACTATGCCCCAAAAGTCAATACACTGTACATACTATTTTACCAAGCAATACCACTATTAGCAATACCACTATATCTCAAAGAGAGTAAAGAAAGAAGGAAAAGTCACATATACAAAAAATATTTATAGAAACTCTATTTTTAAAAGCAAGGAACTCAAAATGAAGGTGATACCCATCAGCTGGGGAATGGGTGATTAAGTTTTGGTTTATAAAGGTAATCAAATGCTATTATGCCATAAGCAATAATGAAGGGGATGTTTCCAGTGAAATTTAGGAAGACTTGTATGAATTGATGTAGTAAAATGAGTAGAACAAGAATAATTTAAACAATAACAATATTGTAAAGACAAGCAACTTGGAAAGACTTAAAAACTCTGAACTTAGTGACCAGTTTTGATTCTAGAGGACCAAATATGAACTCAGGTTTCTCTCTCTGTCTCTCTGTGTCTCTCTGTTTCTCTGTCTCTGTCTCTCTCTTTCCCTCTCTGTACACACACACATACACACCCACACATGCACACACACGCACACACATATATTGACATGGCTAATATGAAATTTTGTTTCACTTAACTATGAATATTTATAACAAGGGTTTTGTTTTTCTTTTTTTCTTTTTCTTTCCTTTCTTTTCTTTTAATGTTTCCAGGAAGTAGGAAGCCCAAAGTATTCAGGTAGGGAAACTCCAAGGGGTGGCTGAAACCTGCAGTGTTCTGAATAGGATACTTCATGTGGGTCAAAAGTATACAGAACTTTGCTATGAGATGCTCTAGAGGAGCATGAAGATGACAGTATTCTAACAGATGACAATCCCATGGTGGGGGTGGGAGTGGGTGAAGTGATAATCTGCTAAAACTCTGAGCTCAGATACACCAGAGGAAAGGGAAGCCAGCAGCAGGCACCGAGAAAATCAAGATTAGGAACAAAGAGGGCTTGACTTTCACATCTAAGAGTGGGAGAGCACAGCCTAACAGTGTCATAAATCAAGAACTGAGGCTACAGATAAAATTAAAGAGAACACAGCAATACTATGAAGATATATAAAAGGGCAAGAGATGCCCAAGAGGTAAATCCAGAAGAAGAGAGTAACATCATAGCAACTATAAGCAGAGCCCCAGAAGAAGAAAAAATAGTTTGGGACTAAATGAGTGCCTGGAAGAAACGAAGTAAGAGATAAAAATTAAATTATAAATAAAAGAATAATTCTGGAATAAATTTAAAGACTGACAACCAAGAATAATTTACCCCCATAAAACTGATTATAATTCTTCAGAAGAAAAAGTATATTTTGACAGAGTAGGAAACTTTCAACCATTCCTGATGAAAAGACCAGAGCTGAGTAGAATGTCTGAAATGCAGATAAAGGAACCAAGAGAAGCTAAAAAGGAAAACTCATTTAAATAATTGGAAGAGGCTAATCAATGATGAATTGTTTATATTCTGAAAGTAAAAGACAGATGACTCTTCAGTAGCCCTAATGTCTTCAAAGGTGACAGAGAGAATAAAATAATAAAAACAAGGAGCATTGGGTAGGTGAGGGAAGTATTCCTGTCTTATTTTGATGGCCTTAAGAAGAGAAAAAAAGAGAATGTGGAAAAAGAGGGGGATATACTAGGGAAGAAATGAAGAAGAGAAGGGACTTACTATTTCTTGTAGTTGTGATACATTAGAAAATCAATATACAGACATGGAAGAAGGAGTGTGGGGCAGACATTACATAAATCTTGCTCTTAGAACTAGACAAAGGGGGTTTGAACACAGAGAGCTTGCTGTAGAAATGCATTAAATTCAACAGGGAAAAAGGCAAAAACTGGGAGGGGTTAAGATTGAAAGTTGAATCAGGAAGAGAAGAAGATGGGAAGGAATAATCATAATCAAAACAAATTCCAAATTTAGAAGGTAGGTCATAAAGTCAAAAGGAAAGAAAAACAAAAGTAAAAAACAGTGATCAGCATCTGAGCAATTGGAAGAGAGGAGGGATAGTGAAGTAGAGAAATATCACTTTAATTTTGGATCACCAGAATTCGTAACATTCCTTCTCTTTCACCACCTTCTTCTTTTTTTTTTGTAAAAAAGAGGAGCAAGGGAGAAATAAATAAAAAACTAAAAGAAGATATGATGGAGGGAAATACATAATTAACAGTAAATAACTGTAAACATTAATAGTATGAACTGACCCATAAAAAAAGAGAACAGCATTCAACAATCCGTTATTTGCAAGAAACACATTTGAAATATAAAAATTCACAGAGAGATGAAATAGGGGTGAAGCAGAATTTATTATGCATCAGTCAGACTAAAAAATCAGGGTGTAGCAATCATGATCTCAGATAAGGCAACAGTAAAAACAGACGTGGCTAAGACATAAACAGGAAACTACATTGTATTTAAAGGCACCTTAGGTAAATGAATCAATACTGCATATGTATATATGCATATACAGATATGCATAGATCAGAGAGAGAGAGAGAGAGAGAGAGAGAGAGATAAATGCATATAATGGCATAGCATCTAAGTACTTAAAGGAAAAATTAATCGATTACAGGGAGAAATACACAGCAACACTTTACTAGCTGTGAACCACAATGTGACCCTTTTAGACCTAGAGAAATCTAGGTTAGGACCCAAATAGAAGTTTTAAAAAAGTTAGATAGGATAGATCTATGTTGATTAATGAATAAGAGCATATATTTTATAGTTACATATGAAACCTTTTCAAAAATTGACCATGTGCTAGAGGGCATCTTTTGAGCAAATTCTTCAGAAAAGCAGAAATACTAAACCCAATGCAATAAAATTATAATCAATAAAAGGACATTAAAGAAAGGATTCAAACCTAAATGGGAACTAAATAATTTAATTTGAAGAATTTGTGGGCCAAAAAACAAATCATAGAAATGACAGATAATTCCATAAAAGAAAATGACAGAATATGACAATGTACCAAAACCTTCGAAGACTGCCACAGCAGTTTTCAGAGAAACATTTACATTTCTAAATACTTTTATCAATGAAAAAAGAATGAATCAATGTATTGAGCATGAAATTTAAAAAGCTAGAAAATTGAGGAATAAAAAAATCACAATTAAATAAAATAGAAATTCTTTAAATCAAAGAAGAGATTAACAAAACTGAAAGAAAAAAGTTACATTGATCACTAAAACTAGGAGCTGTTTTTTTTGAGAGGGTTGAGAGGAGAGGAACTAATAAAACAGATAAATAGCTAAAAGATTAAAAAGAGAGAAAACCAAATTACTTACATAAAAATGAAAAAAGTAAAATGCATAACAAATGAAGAGGAAATAAAAAAGTATTTGAAACTATTTTGAGCATTATATGTCAAAAACTGATCATTTAAGTGAAATGAATCAGTATACAAAATAGACTAACAGAACTAAAACTAGAGAATTTAAATAACCTACCTCAGAAATAAAGAAATTGTAACAATAATAAATGAACTCTATCTCCCCCTCCACTTTCGGGTTAAAAATCTCTCAATCCTATCTACAAGACTCCAGGCCAATATTTTCTTCCTTGCCATTCTGAGGTACCAAAACATTTTGATCAATGTCTGCAAGCCAGGATTTCTGTATTTGACATGAACTGTCACAGCCTTCATTCAAATATTAGACACCAGAACTTTTATTTATTGTGCAGAAATATGCTAATCTTCTCTGTGTCATTCTAAATTTAATATATGTGCCACTTAGGGGAACATTGGAACCTTTATTTTTTCTGCTAGTATAAGCCAGGTCTATACAGTACAAAGTAAAGTTGTAAGTTAGTAATTATGCAGTAAATTTAGGTGGTACAAACAATTAAGGAATTCTCTCCAGGTAATTGAATAAAATTTGAAATTTACACCAGAATTAACAACTTTATATGTCTATGGAGTACATTCTCATAGACTCCTTCATTCTGGGCTGTGTAACCCTAACCTTGATTTTTAAAATTGTTTTCTTTTGCTAAGCATTACTTCAAGTTAAACTCTCCAGCATTAACAAAGGCAATATCAAAGGGCATTTTAAGAGAAACTTATGTTCCATTTTTCTTTCTTTGCTGTTTGTTATATGTGTATGTGTGTGTGTGCACGTGTGTGTCTGTGTGTGTATCATAGAGTTTGTTCAAAGAAAGCAGCTGTTCACACTATCTCCCTTGGAATTAAGATCCACAGTTGGTACCTGAAAATGCTGAAGAAAAACCCAAAGTGTACTTAAGTCTGCTTTCAGGGCTTTGCCACCATATGTTGTACCAAATTAAATCCAATAGTAAGGAATACCAGCTCTCAAATGATAGTTGAAAAAAACGGAGAAAGGCTGTAGATTCTCACCTTATTTATTTAACTTATATGCAGAGTACATCACGCAAAATTCCAGGCTGGATGAATCAAAAGCTGGGATTGAGGTTGCCAGGAAAAATATCAACAATCTTAGATATGCAGACAGTACCACTCTAATGGCAGAAAGTGAAAAAGAATTAAGTAGCCACTTGAGGAAGCTGAAAGAGGAGAGTATAAAAGCTGACTTGAAGCTTAACACTAAAAAAAAAAACCAAACCCAAAAACCTAAGGTCTTGGCAACTGGTCCCACCACTTCCTAGCAAATAGAGGGAGAAGAAATGGAAGCACTGTCAGATTTTGTATTCTTGTGATCAAAGTATGAATGCCTCAAATGTTAATAGAGAAAAGCATGATGAATACAAGTAAGAAGTAAGCCATTTCTAACAGTGATCTGCATATGATAAATCCTATTAAAGATACCCTTCAAGGGGCGGCTAGGTAATGCAGTGAATAGAGATGGGCTTGTACCCAGGAAAATCTGGGGTCAAATTTAGCCTCCAACACTTACTATGTGACTCTGGGAAAGTCATTTAACTGCTGTTTGCCTCAATTACCTCATCCGTGAAATAACAAGATCTACTTTGCAGAGTTGTTGTGAGGATCAAATGAAGTAATCATTGTAAAGTACTTGACACAGAAGTAGTGTATAAACATTAAATGTTGCTATCATTATCGTCAATGTTGTCGTCATCATTATCATCATCATCATCATCATCAGCAGCAGCAGCAGCAGCAGCATTAAATGGATACCTCGAATGGAAGTTCTGTTGGTTGTGTAGTGAGAAGTCATAATGGATGTCCAAGGGCTGAAAACTGGTGCCCATGATGTGGAGGATGTGTGGGAGAAGATGGATAAAACTGCCAAAGGATGAAAAGGCATTGAAGGGCTTTTGATTTGTACTGCTGGAGGGAACATCCACATTGGCAAGGTCACATATTAATTGAAGTATTTAAATTGCACTTCAAATTTCACAGAATGCTTTCTACAACAACCTTATGCAGTAGACAGCTCAGTGGCACAGTGAGTACAGTATAGGACTTTGAAGCAGGAAGACCCAAGTTTTAATCCTATCTCAGAGAAGCCACTTAACCTCTGTCTTAGTTTTCTTATCTATAAAATGGGGATAATAGTAACACCTATGGCACAAGGTTATTATAAGGATAAAATGAGACAATGTTTATAAAGTACTTTGCAAACTTTAAAGAACTATCTAGATGTTAGCTATTATTATTTTGATCATATTATTATTATTACATTTACAATAAAGAAACCAAGGTTTAAGGAATTTGCTTAAGTTGACTTAATGAGCTGTGCCTGTCAAAACCAGGATCATAGTTTGAGAAATGGATGGTACCTTAGAAACCATCTAGTCCAACTCCATTATGTTACAGATGAGGAAACTGAGGTCTAGAAATATTAAGTACCATGGCCAAGTTCACACAATTTGCAGCATGAGTTGAACTGAAATCTTATCCTGAGTCCAATTTGCTTTGTATTACGCTTCGCTGTCTCTTCCATCACAGCATCAGGAGGCAGGACACCTCATGGACAATACCACAACCGTGGCTGGAGAATATGCACTGGAAAACTAGGTAAAGCAAAAGACAGAGGTGGCACAAAGATAGGGAATCACCTGCAGGTAAGGTAGAGCTGTCTCCTGCTATGTGTGTTTGTTTATATATGATAGAATGTAGGAATTTTGTTGTCTTTGTTGTCTGAAAGAGAGGGAGAGAGAAAAGGGGGAAAGGAGAGAGCCTGCATGTTTTGTAGGGAGAATATGCATGTGGGAGGAGCCCCTGGGCAAAATTTTGTCTTTGCCATAATCCACCTCCCCTAGCTAACATTTAGAGATGGAAATTTTGGGTGGATGAAAATGTCCAAACCCAGCAGAGATGTAGTTTTATGGAGTTTAATAACATCAGAGTCATAACTTACACAATAGGGAGCATGAAACAATTACTACTGTCTGTTGTGTTTAGAAAGAATGCTAATGGCCTTCCTCTGATGCCCATTTGACCAAAACACTCTGCCTACTATAGTTAAATTTGTGTCATCATAACAAAAAAAATCTGTTTAGAAAGGAGTGATCCCGTGGAAAGAGGGAGAGGCAGAATACACATTGGCTGATTTGTTTGGTCATGAAGGTGTTTTAGACAAAATGTTTACTTTGCTTTTAGTGTGTTCTTCCAGAATAAGTAGAGATTTTAACTCACATTTACTTCTTGGGTGGATATGTGATTTTATAAATGTAGGTATTTTCTCCTGCAATAGAAATCATTACATCATGTCTTCCTACCCTATACAATTTTTCTCTGTGTCCAGCTATAAATCTTCCTTAGTCAAGAAGTATTTATTAAGCATTTACCATGTGCCGGTCTCTGTGCTAAACTGGATGTACAAAATATAAGCAGAAAGAAGGGCAGTCTTTATCCTCAAGAAGTTTATATTCTAATGGGGGAAAACAAAATTTATTTAATAGGCTGGATAGAGGCTTCTTTTAGTCAAGTGGTCCTTTCCACCCTACAACCCAGGAGTTGGTAATGGCCAATGGAGTTGGCAAATGGCACTGAGTCCAGTGCTAGCACAGGAGTCTTCTGGAAGCTCTTTCTAACCAAGTGTTTAATCCTCACCATTTCTGGGCAATGAGAGCTCCCACATAGCTGTGGCTGCCTCTGCTACTGCTGCTGATATTGCATATACTCATCTCCAAGAACTACTCTTGGTGTTACTACAGTGCTATGCTCCTAGCCAGGCCCCACCCCAGTGCCACAGATTATTCCTTCTATCCTCCTAAATTGTCCTGGGTTAGAAAAATGTCTCACTGCAGGGTTTTTTTGTGTTTGTTTCTTTGTTTTTGTTATGCTGCTTTAGAATTCCATTTGACATGCTATTTTAAAGTTGTTTAGAGGGGGAATGTTAGGAAAGTTTGGTCAGAATTCTTTTATTCTGCCATCTTGGCTCTGCCCGACCCCCCATCATATGGGTTTTTAATATCTTTTTTCTATTTCTTGTGTATAAGTTATTGTTGGTAGTAAACTATGGTCAACTCATTACTATGTGACTCTCTACAGTCTCTTTTAGGTCACCTTCAGTTTTGATTCTTCAAAGATCATGGTATTCCATGATTTAAAAACCATAGAGCATCACTGGGGGAATATTGGTGTTGAATAGATGGGCTTTTGTGTAAGGAAGAACCCTGGGATCATGCAATTTCCCAACTACAACCACTCTTTTCCTCCTATTCAATTCAATGACTACCTGAAGTGTCTGTCCATGATACTGATGAGTTTACTCAATGGTCTGCCCAACCAAGTCCACATCAAATCTGTACAACATACTTTCTTCATCTACTTGATTTTTCATATGTAGGTGGTCAGACCAATCTCCTTTGGGTGGCCTTGAATCTTAGAGAAAGGTTTGTAATATTTTGTGGCTTTATTTAATTGAAACAATGCTATCCTCAAATGAGAGTATTTGGAAATCTTCCCTTACAGAAAATCCTGCTTCTACTTAAACTCTGTGCAAGATATTATTCTTAACCCTGTCAAACACCTTTAGCAAGTATATGACTCCCCATTTTATGTCTCACTTTGCATTGATAATCAAAAGATTGCTAAACAAAGATATCTCCATGGTTAAATTTATCAAGTAGTCCTGTATAATCTTAGCATATTGCATAGGGATCATATTGTTGGAGAAAAACATTTAAGAGTGCTTTGTTCTGTCAAATCAAATTATTTTCCCCCTAATCAATAAACAATAATCACAGGGGACCTTGGAATCTCTGTACTTACTAGTCTACTGTATGACTGTAAAGACATCACCTTTTGTGGAAAATTGCCTAAGAAATGTTTGCCTGTTCCCTTCTTCTATTTTCATGAAGAATAACATTGATATGTACATAGCAAACTCTCATAGAGATTTCATTGAGATGAGAAATATGATTGGCAGTTGCTAGAGTCTTTATTGTTGCTATTTTTTTGGATCATGATACATCTGAGACCTTTCACATTCCTTAAGGATCTTTCCTTTTTTAAAGATATCATTAAAAACAGTTCCTGATTCCTGGGGCCTTCTGCCTTCAGAGCATCACTCTAGGACTAGATTTGGAGAGGAGAAGAGGTTGGATCTAGTTTATCACTGCAGTCCAAGAAGAGAAGGCACAGTTCCTATCTCTGGCAAGGAAGTACACAGCTGTAATGGGTCAGCAAAGCTGACTGTCTGGGCTGGGGCCCCTGCCCTGTGCCACATATTACCATAAATCTATTGACAAGCTTCAAGTGGGGCATAAATTAAGGTGAGCACACAAATCAAATGTTCTGGTGTCTCCTTTGGACTCATCTAAGAGCAAACTGTTCTTTAAAGATGTGCTCCATTGACAGTAACTCAATAATGGACACAAATTGGAGAAGAAGCTAGCTCTGCTATGATGCTGGCTTTCCACACCTTCCTCAATGACTCATTTGTGTACGGACTTTCCCATCAGCTGAGATCAAGAAATCCGATGTCTCACTCTTCTCTCTTTTCCAAGGTTGTCTTCAGGCTTTCAGAGAGAAAGTGGTACCATAATATAGGGAGACCCTCTGTTACTCAAGGAAAGGACTCTAGAATCTAAGGATCTAGGTGGGAAAGATGAAGAGGAGAAGATATCTCAGAAGTGGAGGACCCCTTTCCTTCCAGCAAGTGGATTGAGCTGGGCTACTAAGATTGGAGTCTGGAGCAGGTCTGCCCACTTTCCTATATTGTGGTGGCCACAGTGGGAAGGGTTCGTTCCTCCATCATCTCAGGCTCCAAGGCTCCTGCCCTATTTCCATTAGCTGCTCTTCCCTTAGTGGAAATCATGCTTATCCATTATGGAATAATGGGAACATTTTACAGAAACTCAAAAATATTTGGCTTAAAAAAAACAGTCTCTCAGTGTTTTTAAATTGGATCTTCTCCCATAGAGATTTCTTCTGTATATATTTGGTCCAGTATAGTTACTCTTTCAGTCTTCATTTATTTAGATGACATCTCATCCTCTTTATATAGTAGATCAGATATTGTGTCAGAATCCAAAAGTGGAAACCTACATCAATTGTGAGAATAAGTTGATATAGAAACACAAACAAATCTCCTCTATCATGGCTATTTGCTGCCTTTTCATTTTTATCTATAAATTTGCTTCAGATTATCTGATGTAGTTAGTTCACAGACCAAGATTGTTGCGAGTTAATTTTACCTCCATTGGTGTGTTCGTTTTGTTTTGCTTTGCTTTGGTGTGATACTGTTTATACTTTTTCATCATTTTCCTTCATGATGTTTTTGTAAATGAGCTTGTACTTTAATATGGGGCTACCCTTGGCTACCATGTTTCTATGTCTGACAAAGAGATCAAGTGGCTAAGGTGTTTTCTGGCTTCTATTGGTTCCTCATTTTGGTGACTTTTATATCAATTAAATTTTCCTAATAAATGATGATAATCTGGAGCAATGCAATTATTTCCAATTTTTTCTTGTCAACAGTTTATTTAAATAGTTCATGCTAGAGCTATTGTAATTACTCACAGGATCTTCTCATTGTTATGCTTTCTTCCAATGTAGTAGCACCTTTGAACTTTTCTATAACAAGTCAATAAGCTAATTGCATATAACACAACCTACTTTGCAATATTTATGTAATATGTGTTCTTCATCCACTTTATGTTTCCTATATGGATGATTAGTTTAGCCTGACTTAGGCTAGTCCCTGATAATTTGAGTCTTATATTGGAATTAAAGGAGACACTTAACAAGGAAGTTTATTCTCCATAGCATAAAAAAAGATACTCATAAAGGACATGACTTAGCTCAATTTAAAAAATAGCCTCTCTTGCTACCATATGAAAACAATTATGGTTAGCAAGGCTGGATGAGATGACTTCTGGAGGCTTTGGGACATCTATCAAGTCTGAAGGGCCCCAATTCTCTGTGGGTATATGTTTTTATTCCCCTAGGTGAACAGAAAATTGCATCAACGTGACTTGAGACTATGAGGAAGCTATATCAACAATAAGAGAGAGTAATGAATCTGAGGCCCCTGGGTCAATCAAGTCCTGGAAACAGCTTGCTTGCCTTTTAGGAAATGAACTAAGCTAGCCTACATGGTACTATGTAGTGGGAACCCTGGTGAATATGGATCCTATCACAGATGGTTAGACCAATTTTTTTTGTATTTATTTCAGTGGATTTCCCTGAAGAAGCTTGATATTTCCCCTGGGGCTCAATGCAATTAGTATGATGTCATCTTCATATAAGAATATTTGAAGAACTTCTCCACCAATAGGGAATTTCTTTTGTTTGGACTCTGTATAGGAGGATGTTTTATACTTCTTTCTTATTTTTCACCTGATTACAGTTCTCAGTGAATTTTTTTGGTCCATAGCTTAGGTCAGATCATATTATAATCAGCCCACATGGATGAACTCTTAAATTATCAAATAATGGAACTACTGATTTTCCACATATTCATTCATTTGTTAATTTCTCCTTTACTGGTGATGCCCTGAATTTCATCATTCCACTCACAGATTCCAAATCTCAATTTCAGGTATGGAGGTGGCTAAAAGGCCCATAGTGACTAAGGTACTATCTAGTACTTCTAATTTATTACTTCCTCTGTCACCTAGAAAACTTTTATAAGAGCTGAAAATTAGTGCACAGGGTGGGGGAGGAAAGTGCTTTTCTTGTAATTATAGTCCATGTTTTAACAATACTTGGCTTCAGAATTTGTTAGCTCTATTCTACCTCAGGACTCAGCTTCTTCTGAATGCCTGTAGCAGGTCAATTTATGTCAGGGCAATCTATGGGGAAAACTAGCTTATGTAACTTTAACTCACACTAAACCAATTTTCAGACCAGGAAACCAATTTATTCACAATAAAAAATATAACTTTTTAAATATGGCCTAACCCTTGTTCATTTTCCCAATAAGTAAATGTTTTAGAAATCCAAAGAGGTATCAAAACTTTAATTGGTGAATATGGAATTAGAGCAGGGATGTTGTGAGGAAAAAGGAGAAAATGGATGTAAAGAACTTCGAAAATCTTAAGGCAGGACTTAAATGCCAGGTAGTAGTAGTAGTAGTAGTAGCAGTGGTAGTAGTAGTAGTAGTAGTAGCAGCACCAGCAGAGTAGTAATTCCCTGAGCCTTCTACTGCACTCTTGCTGAGCTCAAGCAATAATATGGAATAATATAAAGTGTAATGGTAAATGTTAAACAACTGTCCCAGGGGAAAAATTTATTGCACATGCATTTTAAGTGTAATCTCGATTATTAATGTTTTCTAAAGTCTAGATATAATGAAGAGAACAATAAATCAAGCCCTACTTTTAGTGCTGATTTTTGAGGTGAAAATGTTCACACTGAAAATTTAACTCTCTCTCCAAACTGCTTAGAGCTGTCTCCAACACACCTCTAAGTTCCTCTAAAAAAGGATGAATAACAAAACAAGTTTAAGTAAAGTGTTCTGGATGATCTTAAGAAGTCTTTCATCAAGCTTTAGAAACCCAGAGCCATCCATCTACAGCTTAAGAATATAAGCCCTTAATAAACTGTCCTTTAGACTGTTGTAAAGTGTTAAGGTCCGACCAGCACAGCTTGTCAGATTCTATGACCTTTGATTCAGGTACAGCAGAGAGGAAGGACTCAGAAGTCATTAAGCATCTAGCTATTGTTGGCCTTGTGATGCAGTGATCACAGTTCACCCCTTTAAGCTAAGGACTTAGATAGCTTATAACATAGCCCAGTGCAGAGTTCTTTTCCCAGCACACACACACACACACACACACACACACACACACACACACACACACACACTACACAGGACTAGAATCTAAGACCTACAGGGGAAAGCCATTCAGATCTCCAGATTTTCTTGAACCACACTGTCATTTCCTGGCTATCTTGTTTTCAGTCCTGTTACACTTGCTTATACAGCTACAATACAAGGGTTAGTTCAGAGAACATCAGTCCAGTACTAGGTTGTTCCTTTGTTATGATAAGCTGCCTACAAAGGAGGAGAGAAGGGTTGATGTCCCTGTAAGGTATTGATTGCAGCTTCCCTCACAGCCCAACAGTTCTGCTCGCAGATTGTCATAATATTTTGACACACTGAATATATTTATAATTTTCTTGTTTCTATTATTATATATTAACCATTCAAATCCTCAGCTCACAACACCTGTTCTTAAGTATGCATTCAGCTTTATAATAGCAAAGGGATTTCCCCTCTGCCTCATTTGAAGGCTTCTAGGTGGACATTCACCTCTCTTTAATATGCTGTGAATGTCTGCTTTCTCCAAGTTAGTGGGTATCCTTTTCTTCACCTCTTTCTTCATCTTCTCTGAAAATTCCCTTTCTATATCTGGCCACTGAAGCAGCTGCCCACGCAGAAAGAGGACTTGGAGAAAGAAAGAAAAGTAATCCTATTAGTCAGACCTACAGAAGTTTCCATCTCCCTTTTGCTCGCTCTACTTACTGGCACTCTGAAACCTGTTGGCACATGATGCTGCCAGTCTTTGCCTCACCAGGTTTGGATGAAAGCTCTTCATCTTCACATCCAGAGACAGAAGCTGGCTTTTTTCAAGAGGAATTCACTATGATTCAATATAAAAGGATTTTTAAAAAGCAAACTTACAGAATAGAAATGTCCAGTTACAAAGTGTAGGGTCAGGATACCCCAAGCCTGTATAAACTTGCTAGGGTAAGTATGCCACTTCTGTTTACCAAATATCTGTGCCTAGCCCAATAAATGGCCAGTCATCATTTGCACTGGGAGTATACCAACTCATTACTTTCTTGAGGCTTTGAGATTTCCACAGAAGAAGCAAACTGGTCCATGATATCAAAAGCAGCAGGGTGCATTTTTAACTAATACGAAAGAAATGACTTCATCTGAGATACCCATGAGGAGGGGGACAAGGATACAACAACACCTACAGATTACAGTCACCGGAGAGACAAAAATGCATCTGTAACTCACTCCAGAGAGAAGGCATACTCACACAGCAGCCAATGCAGAAAGGAGACAGGAAGATGGGAAAGAACTAACCGGGTCTGGGAGAGATGAGCTTCAGATCCTAGTCCAAAGAGAAATGGGATCAATGACAGCAAGAAAACGGCACAGCACTGATCTCATACTGGTATCAACATATCTGAGTCTCATCCCACAAAACAGGGAGGCTCCGTCTTGCTGAAGAGGGCCAGGTTTGGTTTGGTTTTGTAGAGAGGAGTATTCATTCAAGCATGTCAGATTGGTTTCTCACGTCTGAAATCATACGAAGGCGCCAAATAACTAAGAGACTTGGAGTTTCAGAGAGGAAATTGGGGGAGGGTTTCCTCTAACAGGATTGAGGCAGAAGTTCCAGCAGAAGCAGAGGTTATGTTTACAGCAGAGACATACCTTCCAAAAAATGGCTAAGAAGACTTAAATGTTATGCAACCATTGCAGATTTTTTTAAAAAAGAAAACCTTCAAAATATATAGAGAATTAATACAAGTCATTCCCCAATTGATAAATGCTCAAAGGATATAAACAGGCAGTCCTCAGATGAAAAAATGCTCTAAATCACTATTGATCAGAGAAATGCAAATCAAAACAACTCTGAGGTACCACATCACACCTATCAGATTGGCCAAGATAAGAAAACAAGCAAATGATAAATGTTGGAGAAGATGTGAGAAAATTGGAACACTGATGCATTGTTGGTGGAGTTGTGAAATGATCCAACTATTTTGGAGAGCAAAGGGCTATAAAAATGTGCATACCCTTTGACCCAGCAATAGCACTTCTAGGGCTATATCCCAAAGAGATCATACAAATGAGAAAAGGACTACATGAACAAAAATATTTATAGCAGTTCTTTTTGTAGTGGCAAAGAATTGGGAATTGAGAGGATGCCCATCAGTTGGGGAATGACTGAACAAGTTATGGTATATGAATATAATGGAATACTATTGTGCTATCAGAAATGATGAACAGGTTGACTTCAGAAAAACCCGGAAAGACTTGTATGGTCTGATGCTGAGTGAAATGAGCAGAACCAGGAGAACATTGTACACAATAACAGCCACGTTGTGAGATTACTAATATAGATAAACTTACCCTTTCCCAGAAATACAAGGATCTAAGACATCTCCAAAGGCCTCGTGATAGAAAATGCTATCCACATCCAAAGAAAGAACTATGGAGTTTGCAGATGGAAGCATACTATTTGCTATTTTTTTTCTTCTGTTGAGTTTTGTTTCCTCTTTCTGGTGGTTCCTCCTATTGGTTCTAATTCTTACTTACAACATCACTAATGTGAAACTATGTTTAATAGGCATGTATATGTATAGCCTATATCAGATTGTGTGCTGTCTTGGGAGGGTGGTGGGGAGGAAGGGGGAGAAAAATTTTAAACTCAAAAGCATATGGAAGTGATTGTTGGTAAATAAAAATAAATTAGTTTTAAAAAAATAAAAGAAAAAAACCTTTCTGCATTTCAAATCAATTCTAAAATTCTTCTTCCTCTTTAATATTGGTGCCCTTCTGACTACACTAACAACTTCCAGGGTCAATGCTTCTGGCTGCACTCCACATTTGCAAGATCTACACATATTGATGTAGCATGGCTCGCATTTCCCTCCTCAGGAAGCTATTTACCTGAACCCTTTAAAAGTCATGGTGCCACAGACATCATCACATCCACATACAATTCCCACCTGGAGCTATAGAAGAGTCACATTGCTCTCTCCCAAGTACTTTTCTAAAGGTGGATGGAATGTTGTTGGAAGTTCAGCACCCTCAGAGAAGTCCTAGAGTGGATCAGATGGAATTGCTTTTCACTTCTCAGCTTCAAAAGGTCTTCAAGTACAGGAAGAATAATCACTTCTTGGGGAATATTGTTGAAGTTTTGCTCAGGTACAAGGTAGATTGGATGATGTCTGGGGCCCTTACGATGATAAGCATCATCCCTCTGAAGTTGCTAGACATTTGTTGGATTTTGTTAGTGATGTGTGGTGTTTATTTTTGCCTGGATCATTAAATTTCCAATGGAAGTCTATCTTGTACTGAATTTTATGTAAAAGCTCACAATTCCTTTAGGATTTGTTCAAAAAGAATATTTTTAGGTAAACAGTTCACGTACAAACTTGAAGACATCATTCTCTGGTTTGTTTTTAGAAAATGTGTCATTGATACAAAATTCCCAAAGTTCTAAAAAACACATCCAACCTAGAAGATTTTCTGGATGTTTCACAGCATGTTGTCAATGTGTTTATTCTGTCTTGATTTCAAAGTGAATTTTCAAAAATTAAACCAAACTTTAAAAATTGAGGAAGTTTTATAAATACCATACTAAGAGCACAGAAGTGCAAATAAGAAGTATTTTGTTGTATGGGACCAGGTTGTGTGTTTCCATGAAAAAAGAAATGAGCAAGATTATGCAGGAATCTCCCTCTTCTGTTTGCTTTCCTGTCTAGGGAAGAAAACTAGGACCAATTCTTAATAGCAATAGCAATAAAATGTGCCACACACACACAACACAAAATATTCCCAGGATCATCCACTAGTTATGGGTCAATTCACTTGAAATGTGAGAACAAAAATCTTTACTAATGATCTTGCCTAGATTTCTGCCTTGAAATCAAATGTTCTTTGTGAGGAAACTTTCAAGAGCAAGCCAATAGATACATGAGTGAAAATGAGGGCAACAAGAAAATTAATCCTTTAGCATCTGCAAATAATTGTGAAGAAAACCTTCTTGTGTGGCTTCCTGATGAACTCATGCTGAATGTCTTCCACTGAGAAGACAGCAGACCTGAGTGGAAGAAGTAGGTTTTAGTGGAAAAGTTTAGAAATAAACATATGCAACATTGATCCATCAGTCTGATTGAATAAATGCCTCCTCAAGAGTGGGGGCAAATACATAGTTTGCAATATTTTCTGTATAGAATTATTTAATGGATCATTTACAGGTTAGCTCTGTGTTCCTTGCCATCTTAAATGACACAGTTCAGCGTATTAATGATTAGGTGATCTTAATACATCTTGGAGACCATTTAAAAACACTAGATTAACTGTAGTAGTTGTTGTGGTAGTAGCAGCAGCAGCAGTAGTAGCAGCAACAGTAGCAAAGTAGTAGCAGCAAAGCAATAGCAGCAGCAGCAGCAGCAGCAGCAGCAGCAGCAGTTGCATCATGTCTTAATATGAACATGGTGAGATCAAATATTATTCCTTGCTCCTGCAGGCATTAATGTTCAGCTGCAGGCCATACCAAACAGGGATTCTAACTCCTGGATTCCTGGGGCTCACTCCCCTGACCAAGTGGAAGACTCTGCTTCTGACACCTCAAACAGAAAAGAACAAAGAAAGGGCTAAAGAATGAAAGCTGTTTCTTGGGGTTCGTATGGTCACAGAGGGGAAGAAGTCCCCTTCTACGATAGTCTCTCACCAGACTCTGAGAGTGAGTCACCTCACCCTCCTACACATGAATGGAAGAAAGAAAGGATGCAAAAATTGACAGTTCTAGCTAAACAGTCAATTGAAAAAGGTTCCTCCCAACCAGAAGGCCAGCCAACTGGAGCTGGTTACAGAATATCCATGAATACTCCATATTCTTTCCAAAAGCATTTCCCTTACATGTCATTGTTATTCTCCCAGAAGCCATCTCCTTAGCATCCTCTGTGTAGAGAAATGCCATCTAAGAAAGCTTATACAGTCTTCCCATATGCCAGACCCCCGTGACACTAGGTGCTAGGGAGCCAAAGACAAAAATAAGGGGGGTGGTATTCCTACTTTCTATGTATTTCAGCTCTTTGATGTCTTGAAAAGGTAAGATCACAGAGGCAGTTTGACCTAATGGATTGAGGGCAGCCTTGGAGTCAGGAAGACCTGGGTTCAAGTCCTCTGTAGGTGCTTTTGATAGATATTGTGTGACCAAGGCAAATCATTTAACCTTTTAACACCACAGGCAACTAAGTCTAAAAGTTAAAAGCTGACCTCCACCAGTGCTTCTTAAAAATGAAATCATAGATCTAGACCAAAATCAAAATAATAGCAGCAACACAATCTTTCTTTAAAAAGTTTTACTAATGTGTTTTGTTTTTATATGTACAGAATTTACAGATTACTCCAACTTCATGAGAGGTCTCATAATAAAATAAAACTATTATGTAAACTATTATACAGTGATCTTATTTAGAAGTGTAGGCAATGATTCACATCTGTGGCACTCACTTCTTTATTTTTTAGATTAACAGAAATACATTTTCTCTATTCCCTGCCCTATCAGAAAAAAAAAAGAAAAACTATTTTTTTGTAAAAAAAAATGCATAATCAAGCAAATCAAATTCTTTCAATGGCTACACAAAGATGCAGATGCATATATATGTACATATATAGTATACAAATATGTGTGTGTGATTCTGTACCCTAAAATCAATCACTTCTCTGTAATGGATAACATGTTTCATCATTGGCCCTTTGGAATCACAAATGGTCATTGTATTGATTATAGTTTTCATATCTTTCACACTTGTTTGTCTTTACAGTTGCTGTTATTGTAGAAATTATTCTGGTTCTGCTCATTTTACTCTTCATCAGTTTATAAGTCTTCAGAATAATTTATTTTTAAATATTGATGCTATGATATAAATTGTCCTTTTGTTTCTGCTCCCTTCACTCTGCATCAGTTCATATAAGTCTTTCTATGTGTTTTTGAATATCATCTCTTTCCTCATTCCTTACAGTACAATATTGCTCCATCACAGTCATATACTACAACTTATTCAGCCATTCTTCAATTGAGAGCCATCCCCTTAGTTTCAATTTTTTTGTTACCACAAAAAGAGCTGCTGTAAATATTTTTCTCCCTGTAGGACCTCAACTTCTTTCTTTGATCTCTTTTGGGCATAAATCTATTAGTCGTATAGCTGGGTCAAAGAATACACACTGTTTAATGACTTTATTTTGTATAATTCCAAATTACCTTCCAGAATGGTTACCAGGGATGAGGAACCTGTGGCCTCCAGGCAGCCTTCTAGGTCCTCAAGTGTGATCCTTTGACCAAATCCAAACTTTACTGAACAAATTCTTTTATTAAGGGGATTTGTTCTGTGAAGTTTGGATTCGGTCAAAGGGCTGCACTTGAAGACCTAGAGGGCCACATATAACCTTGAGTCTGGAGGTTCCCCACCCCTGGGTTAGACCCATTTATAGGTCCAGCAATACATCAGTGTGCCTCTTTTCCCACTGCCACCAGTGGAAGGATTGAAAACAGGCTTCATGCAGAAGGTGGTGCCTAAGTTATATACATCTTAGAGGAAGGGAGAAGAGTTAGCTCTGTGATGCAAAGGTAAGGAGGGAGGGAGTTCTAGGCATGTGGGACAGGCAGTATAAAGGCACAGGAATAGGAGGTGGAGCTTTGTGTGCTAGGAAGAGACACAAATGGTTTGGCTTGTTTGCAGAGTGCAGAAGCGGGAGTAATACCCAATGAAGTTGAAATGATAGGTTGGGGCCAACTTGCAGAAGACTTCAAAAGCTAAACAGAGGAATCTATATTTTATCCTAGAAGCCATAGGAAGTCACTTGAGTGGGGAGTCAGATGGTCAGACTTCTATTTAAGGAAAATACTTTATCAACAGTGTATAGGATGGATTGTAATGGTGAGAAATTTGAAGCCGGAAGAGCAGTTAGACTTGTTATAATAATCTAGTTGAGAGGTAATTAGTGCCTGATTTAGGTATTAGCTATGTGAATGGAGAAAACGGGTCAGATTGTGAGAGATGCTGTGAAGGTAAAACAGCAAGATTTGAGTATGAGAAGTGGATAAGAGGAGTCAATGACAACACCATGAGTATGCACTCAGCTGCTCAATACACAGTTCATGGATTTAATGCGTGAAATTGCTATTGTACCATGTGGTACTTAGGCATAAACCGTAAGGATGCAGGCAAATGACAATTATGTCTAAATTCTTTTTGTTGCTGTCAAGGTTTGAATCTGTCTGGGAAACTGCTCACAAAATTCCCAAGCCTAAGGACCTTTTTTCACCTACTTCAAGGTAATCCTTAGTCAATCTTGCTATTTTCTCATTAGGGAGACTAACCACATAACAATTTACATTTCTATGGCATTTTAATGTTTAAACAGCTCTTTCTTCATGTTGAGGGAAGAAAATCTCGTGTATTACAGTTGAGAATATAAGCTTCTTATTAAAAAGAGGGTTTTTTTAATACCCTGTTACACACTAATGTAAGGAGATACTTCTGTGGGACAGCAAAAGGCGAACCCATATGGGACAAGAAAAGGGTGTCTCTATGGGGCAAGTGGGCTTCTGGATAGAAATCATTTCCCATAGATACATAGAAAATACTCACAATTCTGGAATCACAGTCATGGACCTTAGAGAAAGAAGACAGAGACCTCTAAACCTTCTATCCCTGAGAGGCTGAAACAGGGAGAATTCCATTTGTCTTCTGGTTGGCCTTTACTGGGTTAAAGGAAAACAAAGCATGAGGGGTTAGATGTGACTGAACTTTTATACTGAAATAGAGACACTCTAAAATGAAGTTATTGATGTCAAGAAAAGGAAAATGCAGTCACAGGACACCATGAAGAAAGAAGGAAAAGGATTTATCTTTATTTTATAGTTAAGAAAATGTAGGCTCAATGCAAATCTTATGAACAAAGTTGCCTCTTTAAGCAGTAATGGATCAGAAAGCCAAACATCTAATGATCACAGTCAGTTTTTGCTTCCCATTCCCCAACATTAACTGTATTAAAAATGTAAATAGGAATATCACTAAATGCTACAATGTTGGGCTGAATCTAATAAGAGTAATTATAATAAATGTAAATTTTTTTTTTGTCTAGGCAATGGGGTTAAGTGGCTTGCCCAGGGTCACACAGCTTAAAATCTTACATTTCAAAACACTACTATATAAATAGAGGATAGAGAAGGCATGGCTAGACAGCAATTAAGATTATAAAAGCCCTGGGTTTTGGTGAACTACAACATCAATATAAAGGAATAGTATGAAAAATGCCATTTTAGGCTGAATTAGTTGAGATGGAGCCTGCTTCTCCTTCAGTGTAGCCCCCTAAAAGTTATACCCTAGTTCAAGGTACTCTTTGGGCTAATATTCATTAAAAATTTCATGTGGGATTCCATCACCAGTGTACTGTTTTGCAAATTGAGTCAGCTTTGATAAATAACATCATCAATAAAAGGCATTTATTAAAACAGAATAGTAAGGTAAATAACAAGGAAATTCTACAAGCCCCTAAAAATACCCCATAAATACATGGGAGTACTTTCCCACAGATCCCCACATCACTAGTGAAAAGAGAGCTCCTATAGCTCAACACCTTCTACTCATATTGCTTACTGTTTCTCTGTAGAGCTGTTCATGTCATCTGTTGGCCTGTTACTACCATTTGCTGCTTCTCTGTTGAATCGGTGTAGGCTGCTCCTCCAAGAGCTGGTACTGCCATCTGCTATTTCTCCACTGAATTATACCTACTTAGCAGATTTCTCTCTATGAGAAGGATTCATAGCCCATTTGTGAGCCAGCCTATAACCTCAGGATTTATTTTAGGTGGTGTGGTATTTTTCCTAGTCAGACCCACAGCCACACCCACTCATCATAGCAAAAGTCCCTTGGTCAAATCTGTCTCTTTTGAGTAATCTGCTTGCTTTCCCCTTCAGTGAGAACTGTCTCATGCACATTTGATACTTAGGTTAGAATGGGTAAATTTATTTCAACACCCACCATGTTCCTAGAAGCTTATTCCAGAGCCAAAAAGATTACTCTGGAACTCTATTTAATAGCAGAGGTAAAAGTGGAACTAGTGACTAATTCTACATTCTTGAAGTTACATATAAATTATTCAGCTCTCTTAAATAAAAGCTTTATAATTCATGTAAATCATACCTGATATACAAGTAATTTATCAGTGTATACCACAAGCATTCATTAATTGACATATACCATAATTACAGATAATTAGACCATATACATAGTACATATCCCAGTACATAATATCTTCTTGGACATTTGACCAGCTTTCATCTTGTCCTCCTGATCACCACAAATTCAATGAATGTCCCTATAGGTAGTAGGTAGTTGCAATGAGGCCTTTGTAGGGCCTCAACCATTATCTGGAACTATTTTGTAGAATGACAATGTCCACTTCTACAAATCACTTGAATCTTCGTTTTCCCCTTGTTCCTTAATTCAAGATTTACTCTAGGGGCAGAACTAAATTTCCAGGAAACCATACTTAGACTTACCCAAAGTTTTTACACATCTATGCTGCAGTACAGCTATAAACAACTTCAACTAAAAGCTTCCATCCTGTCATAAAGCCCTCTAATCAAAATATCTCATCATAGAATCACAGTCATCATTTACAACCATATCAATTCGTGAGCACAAACCCAATACATCTCAATACATATTATAATAAACAACAGGACTCTATCTCTTAGTCATGCCCATTCTACTGATTATAAATTCAGGAAAATATCCTAACTAATCTTTTCTAGCCTGAGGGTAATTAACAAAATAGCTGGTAGCCCTCTTTATATCTGTATGCCACCCTTTTTTCTCTCTTTCTCCCAGTGCTCTCTAGGGCTTGTGGGAAAAAATAAACTATGGAAACACATAGAGGAAAGCCAATTATAGTGTTCCAAGTAATAATGCTGTGAACCTCAAAGTGCTTTATAAATGTCATTTATTATGTCTGTATAGGTGCTTTTAAAGAAGCGGGAGATCATAGTGGTTGGTCTGATCCAGAACTCATGGAGCTAAGGGTCACCTGACAAGGGAGGCACTTCATTACTGGAAGTACAGCACATTTAATAACTGGTTATTGCTGGTATGGAGCCACGGGCCATTTCTTATGCTAAGTGCTTGGGGGCTGACTTCTGGATAGGGAATGAGAACAGTGAATGTGACCTTTAGGGGCTAGAACAAGGTCTTAAATTACAAGGGTGCATTTGTTTTGGGCTAGCCCAGGCCCCTGTTGTTATTGTTTTTAATTTAGAGGCACAGGACATTTAACTCATTGGTGCAGACAGCTCATTCCTTACTTTAATCTAAAATCTGTGAAATTCCTTCCCTGCATAGGGCTCACAGCGGGTAGGGCTAAGATGGACCCTGTGATTTCTTTAACACAAGTATCCATTAACTTGTTTTTTTTAAAAAAACTATTTTGATAACTGTATTTTAATATAATTGGTTTCTTTTGGAATCCTATATGATTTATTTTCTGCATTTAAAAAATTTATTCTGGGGCAGCTAGGTGGCACAGTGGATAGAGCACCGACCCTGGAGTCAGGAGGACCTTAGTTCAAATCCAGCCTCAGACACATAACGCTTACTAGCTGTGTGACCCTGGGCAAATCACTTAACCCCATTGCCTAGCCAAAAAAAAAAAAAGAAAAAATTTATTCTGAGAAAGGATCCACAGCCTTTACTAAACTGCCAAAGGGGACTCTACCATGAAACAAAAAAGATGAAGAAGCCATGCTCTATAAGAATGAGAGTTTAAATCCAGAGTCATTACAGTCAATCTCTTTTGATTGTCAGTGCTAGAGATGAGTTGTAGGGATAGGAAAGAGTGATTCAGAGGCCCAGTAGCTAAATAGGCTGGAGGTAGAATTGGGGCTGGAGGGAGAATCATGGAGCTTCTACCTCTGTATAATGAAGGACTCCTGTCAAAATCTGGTATTAAAAAGGGTTACTGGAAAAGGGGAAACACCCCAATTTTCGCAAGATTTCATCACTTTTATCCTAAAATCTATTGAAATCCCAAGATTCTTTGGGGAATTTTTGGTATTGGTCTTCCAACTCCAACAAAATTGAACTTCACTAAATCACTACACAGTTTTGCTGTAGAGAATGTATTTAATGGATAACATTAGAATACATATTCTAGAGAAGTTCTTAGTTCAATAAAGAGCATGCCAAATTAGTAAACCAAACACTTGGACCATCAAATGAATCATTAGCTCAACAACATAGAAATCTATAAGTAATGATTCACATATAGAAGAGAGCTGATCAAAGGATTAGCCTTGATTACTTAACCTTCTTGGTAAGTTACAGAGTGGTGAGCCTTTGTTTGAGATTTTGATCATATCTTACTATAAAAGGCATAGACGTGATTCTATGAAAACCTTCTCAGGAGATGGACAGAAGGAGAAAAAATAAAGCTAGGTCTGTGCTACTCTCTTATAGTTTTCTGAATAGAAAAAAGCCCTAAACAGTTCCAGTTTCATCCACACCCAGAAGAAAAGAAAAAAAAACACTCTTATTGCCCTTGGAGCAGCCAAACAAGAAAGAGACAAAGGCTAGGTCAAGAACAAAACCCCATAAGCCCTAGCTAATACTTCCTGTCAAACTGGGCCACAAGCTTTGTCATATGTCCCTTCAGTTCTGCCTCTTAGAATGAGGCAATGCTTATACACATTCAAAGCTTTGGCTGCATGTTATATGAGGTTTATAGGAGGGGAGCCTAACTCTAATTAAGTGACCATAAAGCAACCTCCTCTGCCTAGTCCCCTTGATTCTTTTGAGACCTCCATCACCATTCAAATAACCAAAAGGGGTCAGCTGTTAACTCTGACAATACCAAAGAAAGTGATGACACCCTATACCATCCTGAACTGAGAGAGGGTCCAAAAGTAAAACATGATGGTTTTTAGAAGCTCAAAAGAATGGTTTTAAAAAGTCAGAGAAGCGATCTTCAGTGAGACACACTCCAATGGAGAGGGATTAATTGCAAAAAGAATGAGAGCAAGCGGGATGAGGAAGTGGCCCTGGAGAAGACTGGAAAAAAGGCTTTTGCCAAGGAAATGGAGAAAAATTGAGCTGAACTAATAGCAGGAGGAATGAGGAGAAAGTGAACCAAAAGAAACATTAAAATGAAGGAAGTGATGACTGTGTGCTTATGATGCCGTGGGGGAAAGAATCCTATGAGTCTATTAAATGTGGCCTAGCTTTTAGTCAAGGTGACTAGATGCAAAATAATTCTTGTACATTATCACATTTGATTTTCATAACAATGCCATTTGCAAAGAGCTCAGATATTATTGCCCCCATTTCATAGATGAGGAAACTGAGACTTGGAGAAGTTAAATGATGTGCTCATAGTCATTTGACTAGTAAATGTCAGAGGCAGAATTAAAACTCAGATGTCTCTTGACTACAAGTCCATCACACCCTGTCTCTCATGTCCATGTACTTTGCCCTGGGCAAATACATTATACTGCCCCACAGTCTTCTAGTCTTCTACATGAGCAACTGAAGCCCTGTATAGCTGTTTCCCTGAGAAAATAGTTTTCCTTGACTTATAAAGCTGTTGGAAGGATAATATATAACATGTACATACATATTTTGTAAGCTTTAAAGCACATATAAAAGTTAGTATTGTCATTATTGCCATCATTGTGATTGTCACCCAACTCTTTGCTGTGGTTCTAAGAAGCTGTGGCACACACAGCAGCCATAACCTGGTAAAACTATCTCAACAGATGGACTAAACCAGGTTGAGGATAACCAACAGGCCTCAGAGCCTTTGGTGAATTAGGGGGATGCCTACTCCAAGCATGTGAAGTCTTCCCCCAGCAGAATGGGCAGATGAGAATAATTTGTTCCAACAACCACAAAGGTGGCTAAAGCAGGCACTGTGGAGTGCTTAGAGCTTAGTCAGACAGCAAAGATGCCAAAGTCATCTACTGCATCCTGGACCACAGTCAATCATTTTGATTTTTTGTCTTGCCACTGGACTTTGATGACTCTGGAAGAGAGAGTGAGGCTAGCGACGTTGCACAACTCTGCCTCACTTAAATCCAAATTACACACAAGTCAAGACATCACCCTTATGATGAACAAAGGATGAGCAACAGCAACAACATATTGCACCACCAGGAATGGTTTCTCAATAAGGGCAAGGTATGGTATTACAACGTCTGGGATATTTGCCTATCACACATCCAAACTGTTATTTATTTTTTATAATAAGATATAACTAGCACTAAATGAGTATACCACAAATGTCCAGCTACATGTTGGCTACATTAGCTATGCCACCTATGCAAGCTATGGCAAAGACTCTAGCCTACTTCATAACACATTGCAAATTGTTGGAAAGAAGTAAGTGAATTCCTCAGCTTTCAGACTGAGGAAGTAAAACATTACACTCAAACACTCTATCAGATGTTCTGAAAGATGTTGTTGGATTCCTCACTGAAATCCATTTGCCAAGAAACACATACACACACACAGCCTTTACATAAATCAATAGTTGAGATTATTTAGATGGTTTTCACCCAATTTCCCAATACACAAGTTCTGGGCATACGACAAGCATCAGATTTAGTGATAGGATTTGATTTGCTGTATTCAATAATTCAACAATCTAATTATTCCATCCAGTTTTGGACCTAAAAATAGAGAATTTTAAAATCTCAACAAAGATTTAGTAGCCTATAGTTTTAATATCCCTTATAGTTCCTTCCTTATTTAACTAAGCACCATTCTTTTTATTCTTTAAATCAATAATTCAACCGGATTATTATTTCCTGTACATTTTCTGGAAAAAAAAAACCAAGGCTATGCACCAAAAAATTATTTTTCTCTGTTTTTCTCTATCTGACAGCACCTCCTTGTTAACATAGAACTTTTTGACATCATCTGTTGCCATTTCCTTTCCAGTCCAGTCTCTGGTGGAGAGAAGGACCTTCTCAAAAATGCTACACTTTTTACATGCAACTCAAATTCCATCCCCTCCCATCTTCTCTAACAATAATCCCCTCTTATCCTGTATAATCCTCCCTTCAGTTTCTTACCATCTACTTATTCCTTTCCTATTGCCTAGGAATACATACAAGTGACCTAATCCTGAAAAATCTCTCACTAGATATCATCCTATATCTCTTTCCTTCACTTCTCAGCTAAACTCCTTGAAAAATACTATATTCAATGACTCCACCTCCTAGCATTTTGCTCTCTTAACCCTCTAAAATCTGATTTCTAAGTTAATGATTTATTTGAAACTTCTGTCTTCGAAGTTACAAACTCATAATTGCAAAAGGTAATTACTCGCCTCAGTCCTCATTCTCTTTGACTTCTCTACAACATTTGACTCTGTTGATCACCTTCTCCTGGATACTCTCTCCTCTTTGACTTTTCATGCCATTATTCTCTTCTTGTTCTCTTTCTACCTATCGGACCACTCCTTTTCATTATCTTTTGTGGATTCATCAGCCATGATACACACACACTGGGAGTATCCCCCAAGTCTCTGGCCTGCATCCTTTTCTCTTCTCTCTCTGTACTGTTTCTTGGTTACTTCATCAGCTCCCATGGCTTCGAATCCCTTCTCTATGAACATGACTTCCACACCTAGTGCCTTTCCTGATCCCATATTGTGGAATTGTGCCATTAGGCATTTCAAACTAGATGGTCTAGAGTAACCTCAAACTCAATATGTCCAAAAACAATTCCTTCCTTCCCCTTAAACCCAACCGTTTTTCAGACTATTGAAGGTACTACTATTATTCCAGTCAGCCAATCTATTTCATCTTTGACTCTTCACTCTTATTCACCATACATATCCTGTGTCCAAATCTTATTGTTTTGATCTCTTGATATTTCCTATGATTCTCCCCTTCTACCCTCAGACAACCCCCCTATTTCAGACCCTCATAGCTTCTTTCCTACACCATTAAAATAGCCTCTTATTTTCTCTCTCTGACTCTAACCCCTTCCTACTCAAATTCCAACTTTTGCACAGCTACAAGAATGATATTCCTAAAACACAAGTCTGTTATCCGTCTGCTCAACAAACTTCAGTGCTTCCATATTGCCTCAAAGGGCAAATATAAATGACTCTGCAATTTAGATCTCTTTCAGCTTTGTCTCTTCCTACCTTTCCAGTCTTCTTATGTTTTGCTCCCTTCCTTTTGCTCTGACATCCAGCCATCCTCACCCATTCAGTACTCCATCCACTTACCTCTGCCCTGGTTGTCTCTCAGGCCCTTATTCCCTACTCATCTCCACCTTGAATCCCAGCTCACCATAAACAACGTTGTTGATTGACACAGTTGCTCATAATCCCCTCCCAAGAATATTTTGCATTCGTTTTGTGTCTGTTCTTTATATAATTATATGCATACATAGTACCTCTCCCATTAGGATGTAAATTCCGTAAGGGCAGGGACAGTTTTTTTTTTTTCTTTGTGTTCCTAGTGCTTGGCACATTAAGTGGCCCATGGAAAACAAATAATAAATGCCTGTTGATTGATTGATGAGGACATGCACAGACAAATAAGTTCTACTTAGTGTGCTCTGACCTCAGAAATGAACTTCTGAGCTGTGAACTTGTTCAACAATTAATATGGTTCTTGGAGCACATCAACTGTTTCAAGTTGGATGCTAAGCAATGAGCAAGTATGTCAATGACTTCTAATCTGATTTCAGTATTTGCTCAAAAGATGGGTTCTATAACAAGTCTCTGTGACTATAGTGTTTTATTTAGAATGCTTACTGAGCCACTTAAAATGTTGTTAGAAATTTTCTGTTGGTCTCAGAAAGGAAATGAAAGAAAGGAGTTGTGAGGATGGCAGCCCAACCTTCTTCCCAACCAAAGAGAATAAGCTTGAAAGGAAAAGAGTGGGGCTTTAGGAGAAGAAAGGAGAGGGGAAAGAAGAGGGGCCTTGTGAGTGAATCTGTATGTCTTCCCAGAAACTAGAGATTCTTTTTAACAATTTTGTTTAAATTTGAATTCCAAATTCTTTCCCTACTTCCTTTACCTCACGCCTTCTTGAGACATCAAGCAATTTGATTTGGATTATATATGTGAAGTCATACAAAACATATTTCAAAAGAAAAGAAAGAGGCAGTTAGGTGGCACAGTGGATAGAGCTCCAGTCTTGGAGTCAGGAGGACCTGAATTCAAATCCGACCTCAGACACTTGACACTTACTAGCTGTGTGACCCTGGGCAAGTCACTCAACCCCAATTGCCTAAGCAAAAAAAAAAAACAAACAAACATATTTCCATATTAGCCACGTTGAAAAAGAAAACAAAACAACAAAAATAAAAAGTTATTTTTTTAAAAAGTATTCTTCAATCTGCATTCAGACTTCATTGATTCTCTCTCTGAAGGTAGACTGAAGTTTTTTTTTCTTTTTTTTTATCATGACTATTTCAGAATTGACTTGGATCATTGTCTTGATCAGAGTAGCTAAGTCTTTCACAGTTGACCGTCTTTATAATAATGTATACAATATTCTCCTGGCTCTGCTTACTTCATTCAGTATCAGTTCATGCAAGTCTTTCCAGGTTTTTCTGAAGCCATCCTGCTAGTCATCTCTTACAGTATAATAGTATATATAGTATAATATGACAATCATATACAATAACTTGCTCAGCCATTCCCCATCTGAAGAGAGTCCCCTTGATTTGCAATTCTTTGCTATCTCAAAAAGAGCTGCTATAAATATTTTTGTACAAATAGGTCCTTTTCCCTTCTCTTTGATCTCTTTGGGATACTATTTTGGAACTATAGTTCCAAACTATTCTCTAAAATGGTTGGACTAGTTCGAAACTCCACCAACAGTGCATTAATGTCAAAATTTGGCCATATCCCCTCCAGTATTTGTCATTTTCCTTTTCTGTCATGTTAGTCAATTTCATAGGTATGATGCAGTATCTCAGAGTTATTTTAATTTGCATTTCTCTAATCAGTGGTGATTTAGAGCATTATTTCATGTAACTATTAATAGTTTTGATTTCTTCTTCTGAAAACCACCTGTTCATATTCTTTGACCATTTATCAACTGGGGAACGGCTCTTATTTTTTATAAATTTGGCTCAGCTCCCTATGTGTTTGAGAAATGAGGCCTTTATAAGACAAACTTGCTGTAAAAAAATTTCCCAGGTTTCTTTTTTTCCTTCTAATTTTGGTTGCATTAGGTTTTTTTGTGCAAAAGCTTTTTTAATTTCATGTAATCAAAATTACTCATTTTACATCCTGTGATCCTCTCTATCTCATTTGGTCATAAACTCTTCTCTTATCCATCCATCTGACAGGTATATTTTCCCATGTTCCCCTAATTTACTTATAATATCAACATTTAGGTCTAAATCATGTTTTCGTTTTGACCATATCTTAGTATACGGTATGAGATGTCGGTCTATGCCTAATTTCTGTCAAACTGTTTTCCAGTTTTCCCAACAGTTTTTGTCAAATGTTGAGGGCTTACCCCCAAAAGCTTGGATCTTTTGCTTTATCAAACACTGAATTACTATGGTCATTTACTATTGTGTGTTATATGCCAAACCTACTTCATTTATCCACCACTCTGTTTCTTAGCCAGTACTAGACTGTTTTGATGATTACTGCTTTGTAACATAGTTTGAAACCTGGAACTGCTAGGCCACCTTCTTTCACTTTTTTCATTGATTCCCTTTATATTCTTGACCTTTTCTTCTTCCAGATGAATTTTGTTACTATTTTTTCTAGCTCTATAAAATAATTCTTTGGTAATTTGATTGGTATGTCACTGAATGAGTAAATTAACTTAAGTAGAATTGTCATTTTTTATTATATTGGCTCTGTCTGCTCATGAGCAGTTAATATTTCTCCAATTATTTAGATCTGTCTTTACTTCTGTGAAAAGTATTTTGTAATTATGTTCATATAATCCCTGGGTTTGTCTTGGCAGGTAGACTCCCAAGTATTTTATTTGTCTGTCAATATTTCAAATGGAATTTCTCTTTCTACCTCTTGCTATTGGGTTTTGTTGGTAGCATATAGAAACACTGATGATTTATATGCTTTTATTTTATATCGTTGCTGAAGTTGTTAATTGTTTCAGCTAGTTTTTTAGTAGATTTTCTGAGTACATTGTATCATTTGCAAAGAGTGAGTTTTGTTTCTTCCTTGCTTGTTTTCATTCTTTCTGCTTCTTTTCCTTGTCTTATTGCTGCAGCTAGTATTTTTAGTATAATATTGAATTATAGTGGGGACAATTGACATCTTTCCTTCACTTGTGATCTTATTGGGAAAGCATCAAGTTTATCCCCATTACAGATAATGTTTGCTCTTAGTTTTAAGTAGGTACAACTCATCATTTTAAGAAAGACTCCATTGATTCCTATGCTTTGGTTTTTTTTTTTGTGAATGAGTATTGTATTTTTTTTCCACAGGGTTTTTCTGCATTCATTTAGATAATTATATAATTTCTGTTGGTTTTATTATTGATATAGTCAATTAAGCTCATAGTTTTCCTAATATTGAACCAACCCTGTATTCCTGGTATAAATCCTACCTGAAAATAGTGTATAATCTTTGTGATATATTGCTGTAATGTCATTGCTAGTATTTTATTTAAATTTTTTGCATCCGTATTAATTAGCAAAGTTGTTTTATAGTTTTCTTTCTCTGTTTTTGCTCTTTCCAGTTTAGGTATCAAAACCATATTTGTGTCACAAAAGGAATTTGTTAGGAGTCCCTCTTTACCTTTTTTTTCAAATAGTTTATATGGTTTAGGAATTAATTATTCCTTAAATATTTGGTAAAATTCACTTGTAAATCCATCTGGTCCTGGGAATTTTTTCTTAGGTAGCTCATTGATAGCTTATTCAATTTCTTTTTCCAAGATAGGGTTATTTAAGTATTTGTTTACTCTTTTATTAATCTGGAAAGTTTATATGTGTCAATATTCATCCATTTCACTTAGATTGTCAGTTTTACTGGCATATAATTGGACAAAATAATTCCTAATAATTGCTTTAATTTCATCTTCATTGGTGGTGCATTCACCCTTTTCATTTTTGATACTGGTAATTTGGTTTTCTTCTTACTTTTTTAAAAATCAAATTAACCAATGGTTTATCTATTTTATTGGGGTTTTCCCCATAGAACAAGCTCCCAGTCTTATTTATTAAATCAGTCTTTTTGCTTTCAATTTTATTAATCTCTCCTTTGATTTTCAGGATTTCCATTTTGGTGTGTAATCCAGAGTTTTTAATTTGTTCTTTTAAAAAAAATTTAGTTGTATGGCCAATTCATTGCTCTGCTCTTTTTCTCTTTTATTGATGTACACGTTAGGGATATAAAATTTCCCATAAGTACTGCTTTGGTGGCATCCCACAATTTTGGAATGTTGTCTCTTTGTCATAATTCTCTTTAATGAAATTATTGATTGTTTCTGTAATTTATTCTTTGATTCATTCATTTTTTATGATTAGGTTATTTAGTTTCCTATTAACTTTTAATCTATGCTTCCATAGAAGCGTAGTCCTTTATTAAATGTAATTTTTATTGCATTGTGGTCTGAAAAGCAACCCAGAAATTCTTCCAAAATCCTGATGAACCTAGAGTCAGTATTGCAAATAAATGAACTTGAAAGGTATCCCTAAATCTCCTTATTGACTACCCTGGAACACTCAGCTGTCCATCTGTTACCCTTTGTTTTTGCTACATATCTTTTTTTTTTTTGGTTCCTATAGCTCCTCAATACAAAGGCAGATTGGCATAGTGGATAGAAAGCTGGCCTTGAGGCCTGAAAGGCAGGTAGAGGTTGTGTGACCCTGGGTAAGTTGCTTTACCTCTCAACTCTTTGATACTTTGTTGCAGAAAAGTTTTAAACATCCAAGATGGAGGAAGTTTCCTCACTGGGAATTCCTTATACTGATAAAATCACAGATCCCTTTCTATTTCTATGTACTTAATTATATGGTTTATATCACTTTTTGTGCAGAGGTTATCATCAAACATATGCTAAAGCCCACTTGGAGCCCACCACTTGCCTTCCAGTGGATACCCTACAACTATAATTCTTCAGAGATTAGTTAGTGTTGCAAGATTCACAACCAAACAGTATAACTAAAAGAATATTGATCTTAGATCTAAAGACTCATGATGGAAAATGCTATCCACATCCAGAGAAAGAACTATGGCATCTGAATGCAGATAGAAGCAAACTATTTTCTCTTTTTTTGTTGTTTTTTTCTTTCTCATGGTTTTCCCCTTTTGTTCTGATTCTTCTTTCACACATAGCTAATGTGGAAATATGTTTAATATGATTGTACATGTATAGCCTATATCAGATTGCTTGCCATCTTTGAGAGGGAGAAAGGAAGGAAGGAATAAAAAAAATGGAACTCAAAATTTTATAAAAGTGAATGTTGAATACTAAAAAAAAAGCAATATTGATCTTAAAAGATAATTTCTTTTTTATGTTGTGGAGTATTATTGGATAATAAGCCCTGCTCAGTTTCCCGAATGCAATCCAACCTATTCTTTTCCTACTAATTGCATCTGAGTACAACTCGGTGGACATCTGCAATGGTCATCCTAAATATATATATATATATATATACACATACATACATACACATACACACATATACATATACATATATACACATATACATATACATATATATACACATATACATATACATATATATATACACACACATATATATGTATATGTAGAGAGAGAGCTAAACTAACTAATGAACTATATGTCATTGTCTAAATGTTAAATATTTTTAATCCATTTAGTATTTCCTCTACAGATTATTAGATGATATCTTTTGTATAATTATGGATCACATTGAAGAGGCCCTGTCACATCCTGAGGTTTAATGTAATCTATATAATATCCTCCATAGACAGAAACTTCTGTTTTAATTATTGCTTTTTGTAAAAGGATATATTTAATGCCAGAGCATTCTACTCTCTGTGGTACACAGGAATTTCTTTTACAATAAGTCAAATCCCATATGTTATGATGGAGTCTTAAATGGCAGATTCTTCCTGGTCCTACCCTGTGGCAACCTCTGCTCTGGACTGGGACTGAGTGTCTTAACTGACATGGGTTCAAGTCTCAGAAGGAATATTGAAAAAGGAGAAGCTAAATCTCTCCTCCATCCTTCCTGGAGGATTGTGGGATTTTAAGAGAAGAGACTTCTTCTAATTCTTGGCTAAAAGGAATACTGCAAAATTCTAGCTGAAGAATATTGCAGTACTCTAGCTGAAAAGAGCACTGTAACACCAGGCATGAGCCAGAGGTTGAATGTGGTGATGACTGTAGCTGACCATGAAAAAGTGAGGTCAGGAAGGAAGGAGGGGGGGAGAGAGAGAGAGAAAAAGAGAGAAAAAGAGAGAAGAAGAAGAAGGAGGAGGAGGAGGCGGCAGGGAGGGAAGGGAGCAAGGCAGGGAGATTGGTCAAAATGGAGCCTGAGGAGCCAGGAAATATTTCAATATTCCATCTGCAACTTGAACCAATGTCAGTTAAGACACTCAGTCCCAGTCCAGAGCAGAGGTTGCCACAGGGTAGGACCAGGAAGAATCTGCCATTTGAGACTTCACTGTAACATGTTCTGGGAGTCAGAGTGAAGTGTTCAATACAAGAATAAAAGAGTCTAAGTTCCATGAGAAAAAAAATCACCCAGTTTGTCATAGTCATTATACTGTATTTTTATGCTCAGCTAGCTTTATGAGGTAGGCCCTGCTTTTTCTCACACAGGTTGCAGCTTGCTGGACAGCTCCCGCCTCCACTGCAGAGTTAACTAAGAAAACAGCCATCTCTAAACAGCAACAAGATTGCAGCCTCTGGTGGATACTAACGCAAAGGTGTTTGATTTTTAAACCTTGCCTAAGGTGCACAAATGCCTTAGCTTGGCTCTCACCCCAGTGCAAATTAATGCATTGGCAGTCTAATTTATAATTCAGTCCCTTGTGTGTTTGGTTAACATAAATCAGTTCCCCTGAGTTCAATCCCCTCTGGGAGGACTGATAACATTTTTTAATCTGTAGAACTAAGGACAAAACCACAGAGACACTTCTACCACCAATTGACAGAACCCTACCTTATATGTCCTGTAGCAGTCTTCCTGCTTCATTGTTTTATTATAAATTCCACTTCAAAATGGCTATGATTAGGGCAAGGGAGGGAGAAAAAGAAAAGGAACAAGCATATACACATATGTATATACATGTATTCAATCACCCTACTATATGCCAGACATTGTGCTAAGTATTTTTTTTCCACAAACACCTCATTTAAACCTCACAAAAACCCTGCAAGGTGGGTGCTATTATTATCCCCATTTTGCAGTTGAGGAAACTGAGTCAAACAGAGGTTAAGTGACTTACGCAGGGTCACACAGCTAATAAGTACCTGAGGCCAAATTTGAAGACAGCCTTCCTGATTCCAGGCCTAGCACTCTTAACCACTGTGCACTGAGATACCTCTGATTCTCTTGAGGAAGAACAAAGAGAAAATACACATGAAGACACAAAACATTTTCACATACAAGATCTAACATGGTTCTCCCAAAATGCCCACTGGGTGGGAAGAACAAGTACTATTCTTATCTTAAAGAAAAATCAAAGTTCTGAGAAGTAACTTGTCCAAGGTTACATGACTAGCTAAGTGGTAGAATCACAACTCAAACCCAAGTCTTTTGACTTGTAAGTCTAGTGTTCTTCCCACTATATCACATTGACACTTATGAGATCAGTTGGAGTAGAGAAAGAGAATTAATAAAGAAAGAGATGGAGAAAGGAGGAGGCAGGGGCAGTAAAATAGAAAATGTATTTTAAAAAGCAGAGAGTTCAATAAATTTATTCTACTGTTTTAATTCAGAGATAGCTATCAAAAAGAGAAGGCTCCAAATGACATCCCAAACACTTATTTAGCAATGCCTTCATCACCAAATCCATTTGAGGTCTCAGATGAACCTCAAAAAATAATGATTTTCATAAATGTAGGGTGCTTAAGTACATAAAACAGTGCTCTTTAGTAGAGAGCAGGCAAATCAAGCTATATGTCATGAACACTAGGAGTCATTGGATGTAAAAATTGTCAGACACAAATATAGAACCCATAAATAATGATTTTAGGCAGAGAGAAACATTTTCATCTGTTCAAATGTTTTATTTCCCTCAACTGAGTAACAGATGTCATAGCATAAAATCCACTAAGTGAATGAACTGTGGTTTTCCCTTAGCTATTTATTAATGTCACTTTAAGTCACAAAGAATAAGAGTTCCAGAAAAAAAGTGTGTTTTTACTGGTGTACATGATGAGCAATATTGATTTAGTATCAGGCACAGAACTGCTTCTTTCTAGAGCAAGTAAAGATATAGACTTTTAATCAAGAGGAAGCCCTTTGTTCTGATCTAAATGAATATTTTCAAATGATAAATTTTAAAGTTGACCTTCTATTGTACCTATAGCTTGGGGGATCTAGAGTCTCTACAACATTTTAAGTGATGAATAGATCTTCAAAAGTTTAGTATTTCCACCTAAATCTTCAGGTCTATAGGAGAAATGAACAGATCCCATTCTTGGGATAGGATAGAAAAGCTGTACAATATGGTAAGAAAGGCATTAAAATGGGTACGAGTATTCCTAGCAGCTGAGGGCAACTAAAAACATCAGTTAGAAGTAAGAACCATTTCTACCCTGATGTTGAGAACCAATCTTACTTCCTCCCCCAAATAATCAATCAGACAGGACAGAAGAGACAGCCTTTTTCTGCTTAGGAAATGTCAGGCACTTCTTTGCTTTCCAGGTCAAGGACTCTTTTAGCGCCATCCAGTAAGGGTCAGATCCTGCCCTGACCACCATTTTGAAAGAGGTGGTCTCTCTTTGTAGAAGAAATTCTATCAGCCACTCGTTCTATTTTGTCTTTGATCCTTGATGTTGTATTCACACCTTCCTTGCCCTATGACCCTGACCCTGGCTCTTCCTGATTCCAACTTTGACACTCTTGGAAATGTATTGGTTTCTGACTTGATCTTGAATGCTACGTTCAGAGTCAAATGATGTGAATTTGAATTCTGCCTCCGCTACTTAACACATCAATAATAGCTGGTGTATAGAGAATGTTAGGGCTTGCAAAGTGTTTGCGTATATTACTTGATCCTTGAAACAGCTCTGCAAGGTAGGGCTTTTACACAACGAAGGGGTTAGACTACATGGCTTCGAAAGTCTGTTGCAGCCCTAAATAAATCTATGACATCATATCTTATTTTTTAATATATTTTATGTATTTTATTTTTAATTTATGGACTAAAACAAGCATTTCCATAACATAGTATACTTTTAAAAAAAAAGATGATCACACATGAAACTGCAAATCTATTATGTACAACTTGCTATTCCTTTTGACATATCACTGTTTTCTTGTTACCTGCCAGACTCCTTTCCAGTGCCATCTTCCCCAAACGGTTGATTATAGGTATTACTTCCTCTTGCATTTTGTATTTGTGTTAACCTTTGGCTCAGGGTTAACTTAATAGCTGAATCGTTCTCTGCTCCTGATACCCTTTACTCCAATAGCTGGCTTATTAGGCCCTAATTAGGACCTCAGCTGTTCCCCAGTAGCTTCTTCTGATTTTCCCCTAGTCTATTTCACAGGTTGACCCTCATTATTAAGAATAACAGCTCTCCTTTATAGAACACTTTAAGGGGAGGCTTAATGGCTGAATGTTTCTTGAGAATATTATTGTAAAGATTCTTTTCCCAAGGTTGGACTAGAGGTTGTTGTGGACCCTTCTAGTTCTAAAATACTATGATTCTATGTCATTAGGTTTACAAAGTGCTTTGATATATATCGTCTCATTTTTCCCTCTCAACAACCCTGTGAGATAGGTGCTATTCATATCCCTGTTTTACAGATGAGGAAACTGAAGTACTGAAAATCTAAATGACTTAGCCATGATGAAAAAAAAATAAGCTGTTTCTTAGGCAGGATTTGAATGCAAGTCTCCTGATTCCAAGTCCAGTATCCTAGCCATTATGCCAACTACCTCTAATCACTGATATCTTAAAAGCAATTGCTAAAAACCAGCATGGGAAAGAGATCGGGCATCATCCCAAGAAGTGGCTTGGGATTATCTTTCCTTAGCTTTCTTCTCTCAATCACTTCTTACAGCATATAAATTCCCTTTATCTCCAGTGGATACTAAATTCTCTCCTTGTATGAAGGAAGTGAGAATGCTTTTAAAGCTAATGTGGTAAGAACCTATCACCTTAGCATGGTGTAATGGAAATAGCACCTAACTCGGAATCTGAAAACCTGGCCCAATATACTGCTTTTATGGAGCTATTATCTTGGAGGGAGGGAGAGATAGCCAAACAAGAGCTCTTCCTTCTAGAGCAGTGTGACTATGATGATAGGTTGGAACTGCTGTCTCTGGGTGACTTTTGCTGTGTCTGTGTTTCTGTTGTCCTATGTTGCCTATGCCTTGAGTAAGCCATGCTACCGAGGAGCCCAAAATCTTAATCACAAAGACTGCTAGAGGATTTAGGGATGATAACTCTATATCATGAGTTCAATGACAATTGTTCTTGAAGAACAAAACAAAATTTCTGTAATATTCCTTCCTCACTCAGGTGTGCTTGTGCTGATCTTCAGACTACCTGCTTTATTAAACTGCAATTCAGAGTAACAGGTGTGAGGGGAGCCAGAGGAGGAATCAGGGCACCATGACAACAAGAGGAGGTGGATGATTGTATCTTTACTACATTTATATCTCCTGCATAGTGCATTGTGCACTAACTTTTTGTTTGGTCTTTGTGTCCCTAGAGACTGACACAATGCCTTGAACATATTGATATTTAGCAAATGATTGTTGAGTAAATGTGTACGAGAAAGAATAAATAGCAGCCTTGTTCTCTATTAGACTTAAGCTAAGGTTTAAACTACAGCAAGTTCAGCTGCAAAACTGTTTCAGACAGGCAGTGAATCTCAGAGACTGATAATGTTTGATGGAACAAAAATTCCAATTTAAGGGCTGGCCTTGCCAGCCAGAGACCTGTCAAGATGGGCACCATTGATTGATGACTGAAGCTCGGCATATCCAATGGGACCAAGTGATGTGTTCAGATGTATCTGAGTTGCTATGCTAAAATCCAGACGAGGTTGTGTCCTTCATGATATCACTCTTCCATGATGGGAACAATTCTACCTGTCACTGAATTTAGAATTATTTTAATTAAGAATCCACTTGGACTATTGTCCCTGAGTTTTTATGTTACTCTGGCTCTACTCTTATCTGTTGTTGTTGTTTGTCCTTCCTTCTCAAAAAGGACAAAAAGGACATCAAGAAGGTGATGCCATGACTTGCAAGTGAATTGGATTTAAGTGAGGGAGGGCTGTGCAAAGTCACCAGCCTTATTTTCTCCTCCAAAGCTATCTAATTCCAGTGACAAGATATAGATCAGGATGACTAAAGATGACACCAGATTCCATGGCCTTTTTAAGCTAAGGTCTTCCCCAGATCAAACAAAGAATAAATCCTGAATAGAATTTGTAGGACCCATCTGCTTCACTCAAGCACCAAACAAAAGGATTGTAGTGATGATGATGATGAAGATGAAGATGGCTCACATTTATTTGTGAACAAACTTAGGATTACATTGTTCCCCAATAAGTGTCTTTTCATGATATTGCCATTGATTAAGCCAGAGTGACTCAGAGATAAAGAAGCTGAGAAATCATATGGAGAAAAATGAATTGCTCAATGTCTCCCAGGAGTTAGAAGGAAAAGAAAGACTAAAACCTTTTGTCCCAGTCATTTTTTAACCTCTCACTGGACCTCCAAACACCATACCCTGTAGGAGCTTTGAATCTCTCCCTTTTTCATATCTGGCTCTGGGAATTGTAATAAAACCAGTAATATTATTGCTTCTAGAAAGGAGGTGTCAACTGACTAATACTCCTCTTACCATCCCTTTGATGTCTCCAAATAAAACATCCTGCTCTGGACTCCTCTCTACTTTGTCACTCTCTTTTAGAATGTTAAACTCCTTGAAGTCAAGAATCCTAGCTTTTGTACTTGTATCCCTTGCTCTTAGCCTGGAACTTGGCATATAGCACTTAGTGAATATTTTCTTTCATTTATTCATTCATTTTAATCAAATTATTTAGAACACCATAAACTGACACTGTAACATCTTCTAACCAGTCACCTAAGACACAGATCATATGGTTGGTAATGACCTGAGTTAATCCTTGAATTGTATCAAAATTAATTCCCCTAGACGTCAGTCTGAGTTGGTGCTCAGTTAGAAAGACTTTAGAACCTTGGTGGAAAATTCCAGCCTACAAGAGAGGGAGGAGTTATTTTTGGTTGTTTTGTGAGACTATTGTGAGATTCCTTATCTGTTTTCTGCATTTCATAGTATCATAGATTTAGAATGAGAGGAACTTCAGAAGCCATCTGTTCCAGCTCTTCCATCTTACAGATGAGGAAACTAAGTTAGAGAGTTCAAATGACTTGTCCAAGGTCACACAACTAGTAAGCACTGGAGGCCGTATTTGAACCCAGGTCTTATGACTCCAGAGCCACTGCTCTTTCTATACTGCCTCTCATTTGCTTATGGGCTCCTTTGAGTCTTCTGCATTTTCTGTGGAGTAAAATGAAGGTTATCCTCTACCTGTCAATCAGTCAATAAGGATTTATCAAGTGCCCACTATGTGTCAAGTACGAGGCTAATGGCTGGGGATATAAAGAAAGGCAAAAAAAGTCCTTGCCTTCAAGGACCTCACAATATAATGGGGGAGATAATCTGAAAACAACTCTGTACAAACAAGCTATATACAGGATAAATAGGAATAACCAACAAAGGAAAGATACTAAAATTGAGAGACTGGGAAAGGCTTCACATAGAAGAAGAGATTTTCTTAGCTACTATTTGAAGGAAGCCAAGAGGCAGAAATGAGGAGAGAGAGAATTCCAAGTATGGAGAACAGTTAGTAAAAATGCCTGGAGCCAAGATAAGCTGTGATTTGTTAAAAAGAACAGCAAGGAGGCCACTGTCATTGGATTGAAGAGTATATGTTTGTTGGGGGAGGGGGTATAGTGAGAGGGAAGTATAAGGTATAAGAAGGCTGCAAAGGTAGGAAGGAGTTCGGTTATGAAGGCATGAATTTGTATTTGATCCTGGAAGTGGGTTCAGATGACAAAGCACAATTCTTGATTAATACTTTTTTTCCACAAAACAATTCATAAACTATCACCACATCTGTTCAGACCTTTAGGAAACTCCTTTTGGTGGTTGGATGGAGGACGGACTAGAGTGGGCAGAGACTTGAGGAAGACCAATCAGTAGGCTATTGCAGTTGTCTGTGCCAGGGTCATAGAAGTATCAGAGGAGAAAGAGAGGCATGTTGAAGAAGTGTTACAAAAATGAAGTCAACAGGTATTGGTCACAACTTAGCTGTGGGGGGCTGGAGGGGTAGGAGATAGTACAAAGTCAAAGATGACACCTAGGTTGTGAGTCTGGGGGTACTGGGAGGATGATGGTGCCCTCAACTGTAAAAGAGAAGATTGAGGGGGGGAAGCTAATACTTAAAACTACATGTTCTCTTGAATACCCATGTGAAAGTTACTGTTGCTTCTTTGATATCTAGATATGAGATATACATAAGCTATAGTCAGAGATTTTCCCAGAGTAAACTCTGGGTGTGATAGCAGTAGCTGAAAGACAAATGGTCATTTAGCTCTTCCTCAAGACAGAAGCTGGTTTCTGTGAACCTAAGGCTTGAAGGTTGGAAGGGTTGGAGAATAGCATTTGGTAACAAAAGGGAAAATAACAATTTCAGGAACTTAAATCTGTTGTAGTTATATTGCTTTTCTGCCAATGAATATCTTACTGGACTCCTTCTTCTCCTCACAGTCACAGTCACAGTATTATAAAGGAATTGATTTAAAGATAAACATCAATAATGGATATGTTGCCTCTTTTGATTAAATATACTGGTTGAATGGGCAAAAATGTCAAGGCACTTTGATACTGTAAACAATCCCCATTGCTCCTTTTATCTATCTATGGTTCTGCTGTATTGCCTTTCCTGTTGTGCTAATACTCATGGAAGCTCATAGTTCTTTTCATTTAACTTTCCATTGATCATCCAATCCTAGTACCTACGGGGTCAGCTCAAACATCCCTAATAGCAAACATTTCCCACCATTCCTCCAGCATACTGTGCTATCTTCCTTCTATTTTTCAGTCATTAATTTTTTACAACCAATAATTCCATAGTAAACCAAGCCCCTGCATATCATTACTCTAAAATATGATGACCCCTTTGTATGTGCTAATTAAATTCAGCCATAGAAGACTAAATCCATCTGAGATCATCTATGTTGGGATGTTACCTCCTGAATATTTTGGTCTTTTCCAATTTGGCCATGGTCACAGACACAGCTGAATCAAGCATTTATCTAAAATCAGAATAATTTCGTCTGGGTTCAGATGATAAAGCATGATTCTTGATTTATATTTTTTTCACAAAACACTTAATAAACTATCATCACATCTGTACAAATTCCTAAGAGTTTCTATTCTAATAATTCTGTTCTTTCAGTGGCCGTTGAACTCTATTTAACGTGAATGGTGATTTTTATTGTTTTTTTTTAATACCTAATTTCACTTCCATCAAGAGGAATATATTTCATAACCACAGAATCCTAGAATATTGAAATAGAAGGCGCCTTATAAATCATCTACTCTAATTCCACCATCATACAGAGTAGGATGTTGAAACGTAGGAAGGTTAAAGGCATGAGGTCATACAGTTTGTTAGCAGCCAAATTGGGGTTCAAATTACCCATCTCTTCCTGCCAGCCTAGGTTGCTTCTTTGTCCTTTTGTGTCCCCATGGCCAAGCTAAACAAAAAATAGAAAAGGTGTCAATGAGAATGAATCTCACTAGAGATGCTGAATATTAGAATTCAGATGAATTGTATAGGTAAGATACTTTATTATTAGAATGGAAAACCCTGAGTAGTATAGATCTCCTTCATTGCTCTGTGCTTGATTATAAGTCAATAATACTTTATATTTTATGTTATTCTAATAGCAAAACATAATTAATAATAGCTAGCACTTATGTTTCACTTCAAGGTTTACCAATATTGTCTTATCCTCACAATAACCCTGAAAGGTAGATGTTATTGTTATCCCCATTTTATAGATGAGGAAATTGAGGCAGAGGTAAGTGGCTTGCCCAGGGCCATATAGCTTACAAGTTTTTGAAGCTGGGTTTGAACTCAGGTCTTCTTGATCCCAAGGCCAACACTCTATCCCAAAAGAAAGCATACCTTTGTGTCTCATGCCAATTAATCTGCTTATAGTTTGTTTTAATTTTTGCCATGTGTTTTAGAAATACAGCTTCCATTTTTGCTGAAATTCCTAGAAAATATTGTAAAGCAGAGAATCATAGAGTAGCTAATATTTTCCCACAGGAAAGAAAAAAAAATTGTATCTAAGGGGTTACATTCCTGACCAAGGGCATTTAAAAATTTTACATAGATGTGGCTGTATGTGTTAACAGTAATATTACTAAGAAAAAAAGCAAGAACAACTCATTTAGTAGTACCATGAAGTTTATAAAGCCCTTCATGGCAACCCTTTGAGATAGTACAAATACTACCATTTGAAAGAAAGATAAAAACAAAAATGCAATTATAGATCCTTACATTAATTTAAAATACTGAAATTATTTTCCGAGTCTTCTTTTAGAATGAATATACATATACAGTCATGGAACCTTGGAGTAGAATGCCACATATTTAAAAAAGATAGCTTCCATTTTTTTGCCACGATTCCTGAAAAACATTGTAAAGCTGAGAATCATAGAGTAGATCTTGTTTTCCTATAGGAAAAAAATTATATCGAATTTAACTTGCTAATGATGCAAAAGGTATAATATGACCACATAACCATTAACTGGGAAGCAACCAATTCATGACTCAGTGATTAGTTGGAGATTGTGTGTTTTTATTATTTTTATTCCAGGGTTCTTGGACAGAACCCTCTTTTATGTACATTGTATCATTGATTATACTTAATAGGCTTGTAAATACAGTGCCCACCTTCAAAAGAGTATTTCCCATTGGAGAAGATGTGGGAAAAATGGAATGCTAATACATTGTTGGTGGAGTTGTGAACTGATCCAACTATTTTGGAGAGCAATTTGGAACTATGCCCAAAGGGCTATAAAAATGTGCATACTCTTTTACCTGACAATACCACTTCTAGGGCTGTATCCCAAAGAGATCATAAAAATGGGAAAAGGACTCACATGTACAAAAATATTTATATCAGCTCTTTCTGTAGTGGCAGAGAATTGGAAATTGAGGGGATGTGTCCATCAATTGGGAAATCGCTGAACAAATTGTAGTATATGAATGTAATGCAATACTATTGTGCTATAAGAAATGATGAGCAGGCAGACTTCAGAAAAACCTGGAAAGGCTTGTATGGACTGATGCTGAGTGAAGTGGGCAGAACCAGGCGAACATTATACACAGTAACAGCCACATTGTGCAATGACTAACTTTGATAGACTTAGCTCTTCTCAGCAATGCAAGGATCTAAGACATGTCCAAAGGCCTCATGATGGAAAATGCTATCCACATCTGAAGAAAAATTATGGAGTCTGAATGCAGATCAAAGCATGCTATTTGCTCTTTTTTTCTTCTGTTTTGTTTCTTCTTTCTTGTAGTTGCTCTTATTGGTTCAAATTCTTCTTTACAACATGACTAATGTAAAAATATGTTTGATAGGAATGTATATGTAGAGCCTATATCAGATTGTCTTGGGGAGGGAAGCAGGGAGGGAAGAGGAGAAAATTTAAAACTCAAAGCTTATGGAAGTGAATATTGAAAACTAAAAATAAATTAATTTTTAAAAATAAAAAATAAAGTGAAAAAAAGTATTTCCTTCTGGACAATATGCCTGCAGATCTAGGCACAATGCCTCTTCTATTGCAGGAATTCAAATCACTTATTGATTTCATGTGAATTTGTCTATGATTCTGATCTTTAACACAAGGAAGGTTGTGATACCTCAGATTTGTTTGGGTAGGCCCACAGGAATTACTGGGACACTCGATATAAAACTTATGAGTCAGACTTTTGTGCTTTTCCAATAAAAGTAAAATTACATTAAATTATGATATTATTCATTATCATTCTTTATTTATTAGACATGAATTCAATATAGAAAAAGTATCGTCAGGGAGGTTGGTGTCTTTATCCACTCAAATAGACGTTATGGCTGTGACCAGAGTGTAGAGAGAGTAGTCTGATTGATTGTAAAATTTATCCCATCCAAGAATCTAGGCAATTAATTCATCTACTTTCTTCCTCCTCCCCTTCCTTTCTTTCTGTGAGGACAGGTGAATAATCTACATTTTTCTGCACCTTAAAAGTTGTTTATGTATTATTTTAAGTGTTGTTTTTAAAAGTCAAGTAACTACAGACAAAATTTGAGCCATTTTAACTACTTTTGATTCGTGTATTTTCTTAATTATGAGCAGATGTTGAAGGAGGAAGGAACAGTGTTTGGTTTTATTATAGTTAGAAAGGTAAAAACGATGAAGGTTTAAGCCCTGCTCCTAAAGTGCCAGGTTTTCTCCTAGAAAGATTGAGCCAAATTAAGAGAGAATGTGATTATTTTGATGTATTGACTTTGATTAAACTTTCCAAACCCCAAGACTAAGCTGAATCTGGGATTTTCCTTCTTACTTCAGGCTAAAATGAGCCAAAGAGGCACTTTGCCATCTGGAACAAAACTGGGTTGTGAGGTCACATGACTTTATCAACTCATCCTTCTTCCTTCTCCTATACTTGCCCAGAGGAAGCTTTCTCCACAGGTTGAATTGAAGGTAATGACTAAGGAGAAGGAATTGTCTGTTGGGAGGATAAAAAGATGTAGCTAGCACCAGCTGGCAACAGCCACATTCCAAAGGAGGGAGTAAGTTTTGGTTTTCTTTTTCCCCCATTGCAGCTTCAACCACAACTTCACACCCAGACAGGTAGAAATATTACACAGGAGATCACGCTATTTTCCCCTTGCCACCCCCTCCCCCCCACCATAATCTATATAAAGTCTGAACAAATCTGTGATGATTTCTTTCCAATTATAAAAGTTTCCTTAGCAACCAAATTGTTAACTCAATTAAATTCCCTCTATTCTAAGTCCTCATCATTGAATCACATTGTATCCCCCTCTCAAACCATGAGCCTATTAAGGACAGGGACCAAGTTGGAATTGGAAAAAAGAAAAAATAATAAGCCATGTTCAACCAAACCAACCCATGCTTTTCCCTACACATTACCAACTTCCCAAATAGTCTGCAATCTTGTGTTATCATTATCATAAGATTAAGGAGAAATTAAGAAAATAAAAAAGAAGAAAAGATGTCAGATAAAGTCAAGATGGTGGAGTGAAAGGAAGCAATACAGCTGAGCTTCCCTCCCAAGACTTTGCCCAACAGATCTACAAAATGTCCCATACTCAATCTTGATGGTGAAACCCAGAAAAAGGCACAATAAGTCATTTTCCAGTAGAGCTTGGCCCAGGGAGACACAGAGAGAGGTATGTGGACACTGCAAACAGGTCAGGTGAGGAGCACAGGGTGCTCAGAGCACACTAGTACCCAGTGAAAGGCTGTGCACCAGGACAAGAGGAGGTCCAGACCTGAATCAGGTCACCCCCAGACCCACACTGGGTGATCCACTGTGACAAAGACTGTTGCAAACTGGCAACTTTGTTGCCTACTTCCCAGTTTTGGATCTAGGGTAGAGTGAAAAGAGAACCTATATGTGGGAATAACATTCCCTGGTGGCCTTGGGCTGTGTATGGAGAAAGGAGGCAGTTCAGAAGCTAGCAATAGCAGTGATGTGGCTCAGACCTCAGGCACAAATCAGGGTCTCACTTCCAACATCTAGCTCTGTCTGCAAAGGAATAACAAGGGCAAAAATAAGAGCCTACAGTTCTATCCACTCTGAGCCAACAGATATTTTCAGCTCTCTGATAAAAGCAGAGTCCAGCAGAAGTCTACCCTTACTCAGACCCAAACCCAGGTAAGGAACTTCTAGCTCAGACCAGGGTAGAGCAACAATCAGACTTTGTCCTGGATCACACCACTTTGGGAGCACTGAAGGTATGTAGGTTCCCAGCCTGTTCTTGAGATGATGAACAGTGCATTAAATACCCAAAGAAGCAGCAACAGGAGCAGCTCCCTTCCAAAAGTGTGACATAGCCCAACCCCAAATGAAGTTCAAAGTCAGGAAGAAGGCTGGAAAATTGGCAAACAGAAAAAGAACCCCACTATAATGGACTATTATGGTTGTAGGATTCTAAAGATGCAAATGTGGAAGAAGAGCATGACTCCAAAATATCCATAGATACAGCCTAATAGAAAAACACATCTTGGGCACAAACTCAATGAGAATTCCTGAAAGAGATGAAGCAATGAGATGAAGTTCAAAAAAAATTTTTTTTTAATTTTTAGAAGTGGAATGAGAGTGCTTGTGGAAAAAAATTGAGAAAATAGTGAGAGTTTTGAAAGATGGAATTTGAAGGAAAATTAACAGCTTGGAGCAAGAGGTACCAAAGAAATATTAAACAAGAAATATTGAAACAAAGTCAAAAGGATGAAAAAATACAAGAAAATGTATAGTAACTCATAGAAAACCATGACCTGGAAAACATCAAGGAGAAAAAAAAATTAAATCATTGCACCATCTAAATGTCATGACCAAAAAAGAGCCTAGATATTATATTTCAAGAAATCTTGAAAGGATACTGACCAGATCTCTGAAAACTAGAGGGCTAAGGGAAATCAGAAACAATTCACTGATTACTTCCTGAAATAAACCCCCAAATGAAAAATTCCCAGGAACATCATAGCTAAAATCCAGGTATTCCAAGTCAAAGAAAAAATGCTTCAAGCAGCCAGAAAGTAAACATTCAAGTAACATGAACATAAAGTCAGGATCACATAAAATTTCCTAGCCACTTCCATAAAAGAGCAAAGATCTTGGAATATGATATTCCAGAAGGCAAAGGACTTACAGACAAAAATAATTTACCCAGAAAAATTGAACAAAATGCCACAGGAGGGAAAGTAGATGTTTAATGAAACACAGGAACTCCAAGAATTCCTGATGAAGACGATAAATGCATATGAACTTTGAAGTTCAAACATGAGTGAAGAGAAATATAAAAAGGTAAACCTGAATGAACAATGATGCAAGACTAAAGAATAAATTGCTTATATTCAAATATAGAGAAATGACACATCTGCTCTCAACCCATTCTTCATTAGATTTCATAGAGTAAGTCTGACTAGAGAAGGCCTGGAAGTGGTTGTTATATCTTGATAATCTTTCAAAAAAATGGAAAGAGAAGGGAAGAGGCATACACTATGGGGGAAAGGAAAGGAAGTTAGGGGAAATTATATCACATAACAAAAGTACACAAGTAGACATTTACACAAACAAGAAGGTAGGCATTGGAAACTTGAACTTACTCTCATTTGAACTGGTCAAAAGAAGGAAGAACACACACACACACACATATACACAGAAGTTGGGTAACAAAATACATTTCATTCAACAAGACAGTAAGAAGGAAAGGAAAGAAGAAAGGGAGGGAGAACTAAAATGAGGGTGGCCTTCTAAAATAAAACCAGGCAGGATCTTAGCGCATTTCTAACTATGGCCCTTTCCTCCTCTAATGGAGAAAGTACCAGGCAAACAAGGTATAGGCCCACTTGTCGATGGTTTCATTGCTCTTGGTAAACTTAAAGTTGATTTTGCCATAAATACTGTTCTCTTGAAATATGGAGTTTCTTTAAATGTTAACACTGCTTATGAAGCTAAAAATGAAAATATTTTGAAAGGCAAAGAATCAAAAACACAGGTGTCACACTCTTGGGATAAAAGTCTAGTGCATTGGAATTTCCAAATAAACTTATGCTTTCCTGGTTCCCAGTGGAGAAAAAAAATGGATTTTTTCTCCTTCTAAATTACTGACTAGCTATTGCCTGGAGGGCTCTGCACGATGGATTGGGCTATGACATTAAAGTCTCCTAATGCCCATGCAACCAGTACATTAGATGAGTCATTGCTTTATAAAACAGGAACCATGAACAGAAATCCCAATTCAAAGTGGAGGTGGAAAGAAGTCAGGGAGAAAGGATTTCTCGTGGTCTGTCTTCATTTTTTACCCCCCAAGTCATCAGAAGAGAGTATCAACAGCACAATTAGACTTGGGCTTCAGTTCTTTGTTGAAAGGATGAGGACCTGCTGGAAAACCCAGGCACTACCATTGATTAGGGGGACTGATTAATTCAGTGGAATGATAAAGATGGAAAACATAAGGTTGGTATTTGGAGAGAAAGCATTAGGAGCTGAGAGAGGGCCAATATTTCTGGATTTCTGTCAACAGGAGATAGCCCTGTGAGCCAAGGCCTTTCTGCATGGCCACTGGCAGGAACAAAAGCTTGGGAGGCATGTATTGAAGAAGGAGAGAAGAAGGCAGGGCCAGGATTGTTAACTCAGATCACAGCCGGTTTTGTGGGCAGAGAAAGCCTGCTTTTTCCAACCCTCTTGCAGGGCACAGATTTGAATCTGGCACCAATCAGAATGCATTTCATTCACTGTCAAGGCTCAAAGGGTACAATATATCAGGTTTAAATGGCCCCCTGCCAATGAAGCAGCTGCTGGTGTCTTTGAATGTGACACACTGAAATTCAGCAGAGGCCAACACCATCAGCAACTGGAATGCATACATTGAAGCACAGGTTTCTTTAAATAAATAGATATATAAATATAAACAGATGGTTTAAAACTTAAGAACCAATAGCCATTTATTCACTTGGTGAAGTGGAAGAATATAAAGTCAAAGCCATAATGAAGATTTTCATCCAAAACAAATGCCATAAATTATCACCAGGCCAAGGGACAAAAGTATGGGGGGGGGGAGGAAGAGCTCGCCCCAGATAAAAAGTGAGCACCTTCTTATTTTACCCAATTATTGATGCTGACTTGATGCTGAGCCAGTTGTTTCTACCTGCTAAAGGACTGAAAGTGCCATCAGTAATCCAGGGCAAAGTCTCAGATGCCCTGACCTAGTTGCAGCTCTGGTTCAATCCCTGTTTCCACAACACAAGTTATGTGATTTGGGGTAAGTCATTTCCCCTGTGGAAGCTCAGTTTCCTCCTCTGTAACATGAAGATAATAGTACCCAAATTACCTGGGCAAAGATGTCAAACCCATGGCCGGTGGGCCAGCAGCCCATAACATTCCCGAATGCAGGCTCAACCAGACTCAAATGTTGTTCCTATCTGATTTTAATATGTTGATGTATTAATATGTAGGTATATACAGATGTATCACAAATTGCATACACGTATGTATGTATTATATTATGTATGTGCGTGTTTATATATATTGTGTATATATGCATATATATATATATGTGTATACATATGTATATACACACATATACACACACACACACACACAAAACATATTTGGTTTTCTAAGTCAAAATACGGCCCACAGAAGTCCTTATATATGGTTTAGTGACCCTTATTTCTTTCTGGGTTTGAAACTATGGGCTACACCAAGAATAGTCATATCAGGAAAACTTCTTTTCCTTTTCTGACAGTTATTAAGTTCTCAAGTCAAGATAATGCTATTGACATAGTAAAATTGAATTTCACCAAGGCACTTGATAAAATTTCTCATGATATCTTTGCAGACAAGCAAATGGATAATGGCATACAGAATACATAAAATTTCTGTGACTTAACCAATGTGGGGAATTCTAGAACTGGAAACTCCTACCAAATGTGAATTGCAATACAATTCATGATTTAGTAGATAAATCCTATGGAGCTCTTTCAAGTAGCTTGTCTCTCTTCTCTAATTGGAATCTTTAAGGCTGAGCAAGAAACTCTTCTCAAAGCCTTCTTTCAAGGTCACGTAACCAGAAATCAACTACTCTAGGTTATGGTGGTGCCTGAGATCTGCCCATAGCTATTGCTCAGTTTGATGAGCAAGGAGGCTATGCCTAGCCAGTATGTTTTACCTTAAAAGGAATACAGTTGTGTTAGGTGCTCAGAACATGACAAATCTTGAAAATTCTGATTGATCTTGAGCATAGCTTTTTGAGTCTGACTAAAATATTAGTTTAGTCCAGGCAGGCAGACAAGTATTTGTTAAATGCTTACTAAGTGCTAGGTACTATACCAAGTCCTAGGAATACAAATACAAGCAAAAAGAAAGACAGCATCTACCCTCAAGGATCTTCCACTCCAGTGGGGAAGACAGCACATAAAATGGAAGGGGAGAGAGTGATGGGACCCATGTGAGGCATGGTGGTATAGTCCTGAGCATCAGAAGTACATTCAAGAGGAGCCTGAAGCATGGCTAGCCTGGGCTCATCCCCAGAATGGGGGCCTGAAAGGAACTCACCAATCACATCAGCAACAGTCAGTCTTTTTTTCTTCTTCCAGTTAGCTTCTCCAAGCAGGAAGTCACAATGCAGACTCTGAGCTTTGTGTTTGTTTTTTCCCAGAACCTACTTAAGTTTTCTCCTGTTCTCATCTCTGAGAATTCTTCTCAGATCCAGTTCTGAGATCTATTCTGATCTACTGGAAGGTCTGATGTTGATCATTTTCACTGCTCCATACCAGTGAATTTACTGGTATATTCACCAGGACATTCACTATTCAACACAGAGAAACTTTTTGTTCAAACTCAAAGCTGATGCGTTTGGACACTTTGCTTCATTGACATCTCAACCCTCATTCTAAGACTGAGTTTTTCTGCCTGTACTCAAGGATCTCGTTACTACTATACTGTCCATCTATTTTTCCAGGCTCAAGATAAACATCCTATGTCAAGTCCCTTTTCCCCAAAGACATCATTTTTTGAATTCTAGCTCCTTTAGCAACTTACCTTTTTCTTTGTTTGACTTTTCCCTTGCTTCTAGCTCCTCCTGAATTTAAACAACTGCTATATATTTTCCAACCCTGACCTGACCAGAATTCCCAGACCATTGCTTCACCAAGGAGGGCTTTTGGCTACAGATTTCTAGCTAGTTCCACCATTGGCCCAACTTTGATCTTAGGAAAAACAACACACCATGAAACCTGCCTTAATCACTTTAGCCAATGGTTTCTCCTTCCTCTGAATCCATAATACTTTGTATTTCTCTATACACTAATCACTTACAAATTTATATTATATTCATCTGCATATGTGCTATTAGATGAGAGTATTACTAGGATATGACAAGTGCAATGTGTTGTAAGTTCTGAGATGGAAGAGATTGTTAATGGTTTCAGGGATCAGGAAAAGCTTCATGGAAGAGCAGACCTCGATTCAAATACTGGTTCTGCTATTTATTACCCATGTGACATGAGCAAGTTCCTTGGCCTCTGTTAGCTCATTTCTAAAAAGAACAAGTTGTACTATATGGTTCCTCCTAAATATAGAATCTCTCATAATCTCCTAATTATTCTCTTAGACTTCAAAAGAGGGGAGAGACTCCTTTGCACCAAACTTGTATATGCCTTGCTGCAACATCTTTCTATTTAGTCTTTACTAAAGATGGGGAGCAGGGATTAGGTACCACTGTATACTAAATGTCTTTATACATTCAAAATAAATTTCTCATTCATCCCTCAACTCTTTTATTTTCTCGACTAAATGTTCCTACTTACTTTAACTTTCCTCTTAAGCTCATATTCAAAGATGATTCTCTTCATACTACCATAAGTTTAGAGATGATAACCTTGAAGTAACCTTGAAGAAATGAAGGCCCAGACTGGTAAAGTGACTCTTGCCTAACGTCACAGGACTGGTTGCTGAGAGAGTAAAGACTAGAAAATGCCTCTTGACTACAGCTCAGCACCTATTATCCACATCCTATTTCATATGATTACAAAATTTCTTAAAATTGGTTTATTTTATTCATTTATTCATTTGTTAATTTGTATATTTATCTACCCATTTTCATTCATCTCTTTATTTACATTATCCATTCTTCCTTCCTTCATATATTTATCTGGTTTATGTTTTTATCTGTCCATTCATTCATTCACTTATTTATTTGTTTTTTGGTTTGTTTACTTATTTGTTCATTTATTGAGATTGGATCTCCCTATGTCACCCAGTTTGGAAGTGCAGCACACACTTATTACTGATTGTCATGGAAACTTTGACTGACTCTATTTCTCATTTGGCCCACTTCACCATTTCTTAAACAATCTGATGGACACCTACTCTTGAATTGTTGCTGAACAGTATGGATACCCAATTTGCTTTATCCCTGATGCCACTCTGAACTTCAAGGCTCAAAATGATCTACCACTCTCCATCTCCTCTCAGTAGCAAGGATCACAAGCATGACCTTCTACTTTTTTTTTTTTAGGCAATTGGGGTTAAGTGACTTGCCCAGGGTCACACAGCTACACAGCTAGTAAGTGTCAAGTGTTTGGTCTGAGGCCGGATTTGAAATCAGGTCCTCTTGACTTGAAGGCCCGTGCTCTATCCTTTGCGCCACCTAGCTGTCCCAGACCTTCTACTTTTGATGATCATGTTTTACAGTAAGAAAGACATTTGGATGTCAACTGCTCTAGCCCCATCTTTTTCAACTGAGGCCTGTGAGGCTCAAAGAGACTGTGACTTCATTGCTAATGAATATTGATTTCTCCTCTTTCAATCATGTGAGTAGTCTCTAAAGATTAGAGCCAGTCTAATGGCCTAGGTACCAAAGATAGAGTCATTCTTCTCACTGGCTTTTTGTTAACATTAAGACACTGTGACATTCCAGGCATAACTTGTGCCTTACTGTCTCCCACTAGAGATGTCAACTAATGAATGAAAATATTATGAAAGCACATGCTGGATAAGAGAGCTATGAACTGAATAAATGAGATAAATGAATAATTAATCTGGTGGCAAATGACAACCTTGGAATGAAGAGCAAATCCCACCATCTATCTACCAAATGCTATATCAGCCACTCTCAGGAGAGCTCAAACTCTACTAAACCCATTTTACCCCCAAAGCCCAAGACAGTTTGGGTCTGGGAGAGCAAGCCCAATATTCTAATTAGCACTTGTGCATTCTCCTTAATTTATTCAATAATCAAAGACCGACTGGGAGACAGGAGACCTGTATTCAAATCCTGTCTCTGACACTAACTACCTATGTGGCCTTGGTCAAGTGAACTACCTTCTCCGGGACCTCTGTTCCTTTTCCCATGAGGTTCCCAGCTCTGACTTTTATATTTCTATGATTCATGTAATTATTAAACAAAATTCCAGGCACCATGAAGGATATAGAAGTAAAAGACATCATCCTAGCTAGTAAGATGAAAAAGTGCATTGGATAACCAAATTCTAGGGTCTCATTATGGAATGTGACTAAGTCTGTGGCTGAATAAAGGCCTAGAATAAAGCTTGCTGGGTACAGAAACACTACTGAGGTGTTTTGGTTTTTTTTTCTTGGTGAGGCAATTGGGGTTAAGTGACTTGCCCAGGGTCACACAGCTAGTGTCAAGTGTCTGAAGCTGGATTTGAACTCAGGTCCTCCTAACTCCAAGGCCAGAGCTCTATCTACTGCACCACCTAACTGTCCCTGAAGATTTTTCTTAAGGTAGATATCGGGAATATTATTCCCCTCTTCAAGAAATGTTAATCTAAACAAATAAGGACCTGTAATTTCACTGGTGTAAGAACTCCTAGGTGAGAAAATTCACTCTATCAATACAAGGTACTTCTTTGCCACTTAGAATCTCAGAGTGTTCCCTGGGGGCACTAAGATATTAAGTGATTTGCCTGGGGTCACACAGGCAGTTGGTATTAGAGGCAAGACTGAACCCCAGTCTTTCTGGCTTTACAATTGGCTCCTTTGCCAATAAATCAATAATAGACTTAGAGCAAAAGAGTAGCATCTCTTCCCATTGCATCATTTCAACCTTTTGCTCATTCCTTATTTAGCCTTTTATGCTTCCTACATATTCTCATTAACTGAGTCCAATCATACCTGCTGGCCAGACTTTATTAACTAACTTTGGAGAGGGACACATCTATGTCTCAGCACTCAGATGTAGATTCCTCCTATTAGGACATTGTGAACCTGAATCTGGAATTTTAATACTTTCTAACTGCCTGGGCACAGAACTGAGAGTCCTTCTAAGGTATCCTGCTAAATGGGGCTGGATATCAAGAGACTAAGAAGTAACGACAGGGGAGTTAGGAAAAGAAGTGTATTTAAGAGTTAAAAATTTGGCAAGGCCCTACAGATAGACCCCACTGTACCGAGCTCCCGGTGAGCGTGTGTTTTTTACTTAGTGGCTATTTCATGAAGCTCTTTCACATCCCAAGCTACTCGTAAGGACACTTCTTACTTGTCACAAGTACCCTGTGAGGGTACATTTTTCATTTAGTGGCTATTTCATGAAGCTCTTTCACACCCCAGAATACTTATGAGGATACTTAACTTTCCTGATGTGAAGACAGAAAATGGAAAATCTTTGCTGACATATGTCCTTATGTACCCTGTTGCAGAGAAGGTGCCAACTTGTATCAGTAGAGAGAGTTTCTTTTGCTGGGATTTTCCTATACCAGTGAAATTGCAGGACCATTTCCTATTCTCTTTTCCTCTGACTATGCATTTAGCAGTAAACCTATTTATAATATTGTCAAGGTGACAGGAGTTGAGAATCAATTCCCAAAGTAAAAGCAGAGGAATGAGATGAAATGACCTCTAAAGTCCCTTCAGGCTTGAGCATTCTATGAGTCTATAAGTTTAGGGAGCAGAAAGCAATCTCCATACCTGGGATATTAGCAAAGGTTCAGTCTTTGAGGGGTTGAAAAGGACAAAGCTAGGAAAGATCTGTGGGAGAGGGGACAGGTGTCCGGATAGAAAAAAGGAGACAGCGACAAGAATTGGAATATCTGGGGCAAATGTATCTACCTAGCTTCTGGGAGAGTAGAACTTTATGGAATGATGATAAATAAGGCTGGAACTAGCTATGGGATACCTGGGCACACTGAACACTAGGACAGAGAGGGAAAAGCGGGCACAGCCCCAAGGGAACACAAAGTCTTCCTCCCTTGGAAGAAGGAAAGCATCTGTTTGGGAGAAACAGGCCCATGATGTGGCTTCCCCCTCAGTGGGAAGTCTGTTTGGGCCCAAGTACTACACTAGAACTGGGAAGGGATAAGAGCTGGAGAGAAGAGCTTGGGGGGGGGAAGGGGTGAGATGGGGAGGAGAAGCAGGTGACGTGGCTGTCATCTTCAGGTCCCTAAAGCAGTTCCCTGGGTACCATTCATATGAAAGGAGGACTCAGGGGTAAAGAGTTCAATGGGGTCCTCCTTCCAATCCCTTGAAGGATATTTTCTGTCCCGCAAATGATTTACACAATAATGCCCCACCCCCAAAACCTAGTTTGCACATGGACATGCCACATATTTGCTTTCTAGTTTTTCCAACCCTCATAAGAATAAAGGACCATAGGCTTGAAGCTGGAAAAAAACCCTGAATCCATCTAACTGAACCTTTATAGACAAGGAAATAAGTTGATTTAAGTGGCTTCTCCAAGATCACAGAAGTAGTAAGTGTTAGAGTGGCAACTTGAACTCAGATTCTGTGACTCCAGAAGCAAGCCTCTGTTCCATTATACCACATGCTAAAGAAGTGGTTAGGATTTAAAAAGAGAACTTACTGACAGCCTTCTCCATCCCTTTCACTACCAACAACAAAAGGTCTTCCTAACCCAGGTCCCAAGTACCTGAAAGTCTACCTTCCAGTTAAGAGTTACTCTCTCCCACCTTCCCTTTTAAAATGTCAAGACATCTGAGAAATTAGATTTTAGATATTAGAAATTACTAAAACTCAGTGTGATTGAATTGATCAGGCCCAAGATGGCCCAGGTTAGGGGTAAGAAAGGAAGAGATAATGAGGTGGAGGAAGGATGGAGACAGGGCAGAAAGAAAATGAGCCTACTATTTCTGTACTTTATTCTTCCTGGTTCAAATATCAGTAATAAATATAAGCAGAAATTAACATGACAAAACAAGAAAAATGATAAATGTAGCAGATGTGGGGAAATTGGAACACTGATGCATTGTTGATGGAGTTGTGAATGGATCTAACCATTCTGGAGAGCAATTTGGAACTATGTCCAAAGGGCTATAAAACTGTGCATACACTTTGATCCAGCAATACAACTACTAGGTCTGTATGCCAAAGAGACGATTAAAAAAAGGGGAAAGGACCCACATGTACAAAAACATTTATAGCAGCTCTTTTTCTGGTGGTGAAGAATTGGAAATTGTGGGGATGTCCATCAATTGGGGAATGGCTGAACAAGTTGTGGTATATGAATGTAATGGGATACAATTGTTCTATAAGAAATGGTGAGCGGGGATTTCAGAAAAACTTAAAGACTTACATGAACTGATTCTGAGTAAATTGTACACAGTAACAGCAACATTGTGTGATGACCAGCTCTTCTCAGGAATGCAATAATCTAAGACAATTCCAAAAGACTCATGATGGAAAATGCTGTCCACATCCAGAGAATGAACTATGGAGTCCAAATGCCGATCAAAGCAAACTATTTTATCTTTTTTTGTTTTTTTCTTTCTCTTGGCTTTCCCTTTTTGTTCAGATTCTTCTTTCACAACATGACTAATGTGGAAATACGTTTAATATGATTGCACATGTATAGCCCATATCAGATTGCATGCCATCTTGGGGAGGGGGAAAAAGAGAGAAGTGGGAAATTTTAGAAATGAAAATCTTATAAAAGTGAATGTTGAAAACTAAAAATTAATTAATTTTTTAAAAGTAGCATTTATAAATCACTCTAAGTTTACAAAGAGCTTTACAAATATTATTTCACTTTATCCTCATAACACCATTGAGAGGTAGGTACTATTATTATCTCTATTTTACAGATGTGGAAACTGAGCTAGAGGTTGAGTGACTTACCCAGGGACACATAGCTAGTAACTGTCTGAAGCTAGATTTGAACTTAGGTCTTCCTGATCCCGGGTCCAGTGCTCTAACCATTGTACCACCTAATTTCCCACAATAGCCAATACTCGTAAAACATTTTACAATGTATGGTGCTTGGACAATTCATGTAATACTTAGCAAAATGTTTTTATCATAACAACCCTGAAAGGCAAGTAGTATAAGTATTGTGACACCATTTGTGCAGAAGAGGATTCTCTGGCTCGTATGAATTAAGGAACTAGCTAGACCGACGTCACAAAGCAAGGAAATGGGGGAGCCAGGATTCCAATCCAATACTTTTGAATCCATGGTCCACATACTTGCCATTTCTCCACCTTCCCTCAGTTCTGTAACAATACTCCTGTCTGCTTTTCCCATTTGATTATTAAAACTTTAAACAGATTCCAAAAAAGGGAAACTTTCACTGAAATGGGTAGATCCACCTCTGTGTGTATGTGTGTGTGTGCGTGTGTGTCTGTCTGTCTCTCTGTCTGTCTCTATTTCTCTGTCTCCATCTCTGTCATCTTTGACATCCTAACAGAAAAAGGTCATTACCCACCTTACTTTTCTACAAACTGTCTTCTAATGAAACCACCCATATCTGTCCCTGCTGTCACTCTCACCATTCTCATGCCCATGTCAGGCCCAGCTCCATCTTCAATTCTTATAAAATCAACTTTCCTATAACCAAATTGTCTGTTTGCTGTTATTGGCCTAGTTTAATTCATTGAGAGTCATCAAGGAGGCCACCCAGTAAGACAAAATATGCCCTGAATAGCTTATTACGTGTGTGACTTTGGGTAAGATACTTAACCCCTTTGAGCCCATCTTCTCATGTGTAAAATAAAGGGGTTGGAATAATCTCCAAATTCCCTTCCTGGAGTGGTTGGCACCTTGCTAGGTACAAGAGGAGAGAGAGATTCTAGGGCAGATGGAGCCTTTCAGCAACACTCCACACATTTCTGTGTAGAAAGCTGCTCATTCTGTCCAACCCTAAATGTGCAAAGTGCCATCCCAGTTACTAGGCACATATGAATAGAGATTGAATAGGAGGAGCAAGGTAGGAGTTAATGGGGATGCTGAATATATGATCTTAGGAAGATATTTTTATCTTACAGTCCTGTTTTTCTTCTAGAGCATAGGGGTGATATTCACTCCCTTACTTAGAACTGCATTGAGATTAAATGAGCTAATGTACAAAAACTGCCATTAATTAGGAGCTTTTTCACTGAAAGATCCATAATTTCACCAATGGAAGGATTCCTTTCACTAATGCTGTCTCATTTCATGTGATTCTCATCCATGTTTTTTTTTTCCCACCAAAATACCATAGAGCCATTTTTGTAGAGGCCATTTTCTTATTTTTTTCAGGATCTCAAGGACACCAATGTACCAATTTATCTTAATAGCTCGACCCATGGTCCAGTGTATTTAGGGAACTTGACCTTAGGACACAATGTTTTACCATCTCACCTTAAGGAGCTTTGCTCAACTCATCATGAGCTATTCTCATCATTACTATTTTACAGAAATGTTGTGATGGGGTCCTAGAAAGTTATGGGCCAGGTCCAAAAAAAAAGTAACTAGGGCATGAGGGATAGATAGGTTGGGGTGCAATGGGAAGGAAGTAGGCCACTAGGGTAGTATGTTGTTTGCACACAGTGTCTTCCCTAAAAGGGAACAAAATTTCCAGGCCCATTGGAAGGGTCAGGTGAGTAGTAAGTATTTCTTCCATTGTTAGTGCTGAGGACACTTTTTTAAAATACGAAAAGTAGTTCAGCTAAACCTTACCATATAATGGTCTTTGCCTAAAGCTGGGAAAACACAATCAGCTCCCTTTATTACCATTGTAAGATGTGAAAAGGATAGAACTATCATGAACCTTATAAACTTTCAGTGCAGCATAAGGCTTTTTCTGTAAAATTGTTATGTTTTAAGGGACACAATTTGACAGTTACAAGGGAAAGATGCTCCTTTTCCAAAGACCATGTTTACTCTTTTGGAATAAGAGAGAACGTGAAGCTTTAGAAGAATGTTTATCTGTTTTTTGTTCCAACTTTATTTTCAGTCAATAAACACATGATTTGAAAGGCCAAGAGAGCTCAGTGTTTTTCATTTTAATGCTTCTAAGGGTTTCATCAGTGATCTATGTGCTGGGTATAATATTGCTGGGATCTGACTCACATCTTGGATGTCCTTTCAGCTTATTCCCTGAGGCATCAGAAGCTGAACATGCAGAATAGAAATACCCCTTACCAAGAACGAAATCATTTTTCATTTGTCTGCATTTCTTTATTTCTCTCTGAGTCATTAAGATCATATCTGCCTCTGCCTAGAGGCAATGTCTGCTACTAGTATTACCTCCACATATTCATATTTTTTTTAAAAAAAGAAGACACTTTTAAATGCAATATTATACCCAAAATTTGATCCAAAATTTAGCTAAACATGAATTTGTAGTTTTCCTTTGAGGCTACCACCTGCATCTGGACATTGCTAAGGCAAGATGTTGACTTTGGTTACATCCCAGAGACTGTGGAGTGAGTAAACTAATTGTCTTGTTTCAAGAGATGAGGGAAATGGATAAACATTAACAAGGGGGCAATTTAAGGGGTTCTTAAAAGGGTTTTTTTGTTTTAAAATATTTAATCATTGCAAGTATATATATGTATATGTATATATACGTATATATATTGTGTGTGTGTGTGTGTGTGAATGTACGGGGTGGGGGAGAGAGAGAATTGGCAAAGATGGTAGAAATCATATAGCTCCATCCATTCATTTTTAGTGCTTTACAATTTTGTTCTTTTTTCTCTTTTTCTCATTTTTATTTTCACTTCCAAATTCTCTTCTTCCCTCTATTGCCTCTCCCACCCATTGAGAAGGAAAGAATTATGATACTCATTATACATTAGAAGTTATGCAAAATGTATTCCCACATTAGCCACGTTAGAAGGTGGGGCAAGAAAAATAAAGAAAGAGAAAAAATAAGATTCAATCTGCACTCAGAGTCCATCAGTTCCCTATCTGTAGGTGGATAGTCCTTTAGAATTGTCATAGATCATTGCACTGATCACAGTGGTAAGTCTTTCACAATTTGTTGTTGTTACATACATTGTTGTGGTTCTGCTCATTTCATTTTGCATCAGTTCATGTAAGTCTTCCCAGGTTTTTCTGAAACCATCCTCTTCATTATTTCTCATAGTGCAATAGTATTCCATCATAATTGTATACTATAACTTTTATAGCCATTTCCCAATTGATGGCATGCCCTCAGTTTGCAATTCTTTACCATCACAAAAAAGAGCTGCTTTAAATATTTTTGTACATGAGTTCTGTTTCTTCTTTTTTTTAATCTCTTCACCCATTCATTTTGTAAGTGAGGAAATTGAAGCTCATAAAGACTGACTTGCATAGTGTCACACAAGTTTACAGTAAAGTAGGTACTAGAACCCAGTTCTTCCATCTCCTAGTTCAGGGCTACCAAAATCCCAGAATCTAACAACTGAAAATCACCTCAGAGGCTGACTAGCCCAACCTGTACCTACTGAAGAATCCTTCTACAATCAGTTAATAAGCATTTATTTAGTGCCTCCTTCTGTCCTAATTATTTGAAACAAAATAAAATCATTAAATTTATTGACTTACACAATAAATCTTATGACTTTTTCTGAATATTCAATATGTCCTCCTACTGCCCTACCATTTGTTTGCATGATTTGGTATTGAGTTCATAATATTTGGATGCATATTCTTTAATTCTTATCATGAAACCATACATCACGTTGGGTACTAAGTAAACTTTTATGAATAATCTGTGTTTCAAAGTCTTATAACCTATAGGTTTACAATGGAGTAAAATCAGGCAAGATCTCAGAGCATGCTTGTCTTGGTCTCTTGGAAAAGTGTGATACAAGGTCATATTACAGTATCGTCTCCATTTAGGGACTTCTATAATTCTGGGATAATTCTACTTTTCAGTATATCAGCATATGTATCAGAGTTCATCATTCCCTTAATGGGGACAAAGCTTCCAGACCCAAGAGAAAGAAAAATCTCCAAAACAATTTCTTTGAGGTAGATGTTTTACAATCTGATGATTTCTGTATCTCAGAGACTCAGTGGGACTTCTTCTAACAACTTTCATATAGTCATGAATGAAAGTGAGTTTCATCAGTAAAAAAATCACCTTTTTCTAGTTTTTATTACTGCAGTCTTCATATTACCTTGACCATAAGAAGTGTTTTTTCTTCTTAGCAATGGTCAGCAGATTTTTTTTCTGGCACATAATTAACCTTTAATAAATGCTTATTGCTTGCCTGGCTGCCTGCTCTTCTAACTTCAAAAAGTATTGTTGTTGTTCAGTCGTTTCAGTCATATCCAACTCTTCGTGATCTCATTTGGGGTTTTTTTGGCAAAGATACTGGAGTGGGTTTGCCATTTCCTTCTCCAGTTCATTTTTTAGATGAGGAAACTGAGACAAGCAGGATTAAGTGACTCGCCCAGGGTCACATAGCTACTAAGTGTCTGAGGCCAGATTTTGAACTCTGGAAGATGAGTCTTCTTGACTCCAGGCTAGCACTCTATCTACAATGTCACCTAACTTACAGTATACTAAAGAGAGATCAGTAACAACCCCTTCAGATGCCAGGACCAGGTAAAGAACTTTCCCTCAGATTAATGTATTGATAGGACCTGTTTTAAGACAGAGCAATGACCAAGGTAACATGGCTTCAGAGTATTTTGGTCCATCAACTTATTTGCATGTTACTGGCTTTAGAGTTTTCAAGATGCCAACCGACAAAATTACAAAACAAATAATTGTTTGAGGATAATAGGAATATCATATAGGGTGCCCCCAAAGTCAGTGCAGTTTTAGGCTCCGTTAAGACTTTGGGGTACACCCTGCATAAGGCCTATTGGGCTCATACCTGATAGAAAGGTATATATCTGGAGTTTAAGATAAAGATGAAATACTAGGCACCAGGAGGTCCTTATTTGAGGCATTGGAAGAGATATAAGAAGTCAGAGAAGAAAGCTGTGAGAACTACAGAACTAGAATCAGAAGAGTAAGCTAAGCATAGAAGTTGTTACAAAAAGCATAGGCATAGAAGGATTCTGACTGAGATGACAGATTTTGGGGTGCTTTGTTGGAACTTGCTGATCAGAAGAAAGGCATTGCTTTGCTGATTGGCTGGTGAAAGGCTGTAGCAGCTACTAGAAACTCATTGGAAGAGAGCTGAATCCTGCTGCTGTGTGAAAAGCTATTGGAACCTATGGTTCTTTACTTCTTTCAACAGTCTGAGAGAGGGAAAATTTCTCTGGGTTCCTATGTTGCCTTCTCCTGCCCTCTAAAGCTTGAGAAGGAGATACAGAAGGAAAAACAGGTTCCATGTCTCTTTTGCTATGATCTGTGCTTTGTTGAGAGAAGAGGGGTGGAACTGATTGGACAAAGCAGATCCCCTGACGTTTACAGATCTGAAGAGCTTGACCATTCTCTGGCTTAAGAGTGTTAACATTTTTTTCTTGTCAACCTGCTAAGGGTAGGTAGGAAAAAAAGAGCTTGTCACTGCTTCATTGGTTTAAAAGCAGAAGAGGAATGGTTTTGTCCAATAGGCAAACAGTGAGGACCAGAAGAGGAGCTATTAGCTATGAGATGATGTCCTGTGGTACAGATTGTTTCTGAGGATGAAGGCATCAAGGCTAGAAGTGTTGAGTTGTGACTTCTGGGCACATGGGCTTCTCCACTCATGTGCCTCTCTGGTAGGTCTCTATAAGTATGTGCCCATACTCCCCACAGACACTTTGTACTTTGATGGGACAGTTTGACCCAATTAGGGGGAGAGACTGTTAAAATTATTCCTACTTTGATTTTCTATGCAATAAATGTTATGATTCCTGCTATTGCTTTCTAATAAGTGAATCTTGAGATTATAAATAATTTTATTTGACTAAATATTTTATGTTTAAGAGTTGGTGCAGTCATGATGATTGCTTGATTATAAATGGGAAGCATAAATGGGTTCCCATAAATGGAAACCAGTTGGGGTTCAAGAGCAATAGCAGTAAAATAGTAGGAGTGTATTCTCTCATACCAAATACACCAGGGTTACACCTAGTAGAGTATGTTAGCTATAGCCAGGGGGCTACAAGCTGTAATTGTCCTGTTCTGCACTCTAGGAAAACTCTCAGATCTGCCAGCAGGAGTGGAGGTTGAGATGAGTAAGGGACAGAGAAAGGGGATGTGGATTCCATTTTGGATACCACACTTGCAAATGATATCACTTAAACAGGTAAATCTGGTGCCACACCTGAACTACATATTAATAAATATATAAAAAGCTCTAATTCTTAATTGAGCAGTCATCTTTACCTTTAAGAGGCACCAGGTGGCCTGAAGAACTGAAAATGCAATTTTATTTTTTTCCAACTTTTAACATTTTTATTCAAAGTTTTGAGTTCCAAATTCTATCCCTCCCTCTCTCCATGAGATGGTAAGCAATTAGATATAGGTTATACATATGCAATTATGTAAACCATTTCCATATTAGTCATTTTATACAAGAAGACTCTAATAAAAGAAAAAAAATGAAAGAAAGAAAGTGAATGGTAGCATGCTTCAGTCTGTATTCAATCAATATTAGTTCTTTGTCTGGAAGTGTATAGTATGCTTCATCTTTAGTCCTTTGGGATTGTCTGGGATTACTGTAATGCTGAGAATAGCTAAGTCATTCACAGTTTTTCATCAACCAATATTGCTATTGTACAATGTTCTGGTTCTGTTCACTTCACTATGCATCAGTTCATGTAAGTCTTTCCAGCAGATTTTTCTGAAATCATCCTGTTTGTCATTTTTTTTTTAGGCATTTGGGGTTAAGTGACTTGCCCAGGGTTACACAGCTAGTAATTGTCAGGGGTTTGGTCTGAGGCTGGATTTGAACTCAGGTCCTCCTGACTTTAAGCCAGTGCTCTATCCACTGTGCCACCTAGCTGCCCCTCTGCTTGTCATTTCTTATAGCACAATAATATTCCATTACAATCATACATCACAGCTTGTTTAGCCAGTCACTAATTGGTGGGCATCACTTCAATTTCCAATTCTTAGCCACCACAAAAAAAGCTGCTATAAAATATTTTTGTACAAATAGTTCCTTTCCCCTTTTTTGGATGTCTTTGAGATATAGACCTACTAGTGGTATTGCTGGATCAAAGGGTATGCATAGTTTTATAGCCCTTTGGCCATAGTTTCAAATTGTTCTCCAGAAAGTTTGGATTAGTTCACAACTCTACCAACAATGCATTAGTGTCTCAGTGTCCAACATTTTCCTGTACCTCAGAGTTGTTTTAATTTGCATTTCTATGATCAATATTGATTTAGAGCAAATTGCTATTTTAAACCTAAGTGGTTCTCTGTCCTAACTTTGCTGGATATTGCTAATATAAGAACACACAAAAAAAATCCAAAGAAGTAAGAACATCTGCACCTTCCTTGATTTTCCCTTTTTTTTTTTTGGATGATACTGTATTAAGTTTTTTTTTTTCTACAAGCAATAAATTGTCTTAATGGATAAATATTTCATTCCCTTGTACAAGGTATAAAACCTTCTGCATGAGATTTACTCTTTAAGGAGAGAAGTCTAATTCTCAATTTTGGCCTTCTCGAGTCTCTCTTCCTTGCAATTACAATAAAGCTTATTCCTGATCATAATTCATTGTGTAAGTGGTTTTTTTTTTCATTAACCACATAACTACTGAGGGGTAACGTATTTAGCATTGTATCCATTGATACCATACTTTAAATTAGTTTATTAGATCATATCACAGCTAGTGGAGGGACCTGTTGGGAATACTTCATAAGAACGATTTGGTAAGAGAGGAATGCAGCATGGAGTACTCTTTACAGAAAGGAGGCATGGGTGAAGGGGTTTCCAAGTAGAATGGGTCAGCATGATGGCAATGAATATTGGCCAAGATTGTGCCCTAATCAGGATGTATATTTCCATAACTATGTGATAGGGTTTGAGGAATCCACTGGCATTTATATTTAAAAAAAACCTTTTCTTCTGTTTTAACATAAGCAGAAGCAAAAATTTAAAAAGGAAAACCTCTGTAAGAAAAAAGTTTTAAAGCAAAAAAAGGTCATAAATTTGGTAGAGAAAATCTCTTTAAATATTAACACAGATATCTAGGAGGAAGGGAAGATTATCTAGAATGAATGATATTGCAGTGTGGTTGTCAAGGAAACCTTTTAAATGTTAGGCAGAGACATTTGGAATTTGACACGGACCAGGAAGTTGCCCTGGGACATGGATTTTAGTTTTCCTACCTTGCTTTGAGAAAATCAATTAGAAAGATTGATGGGAAATGTTTTCAACAAAGCTAAGGAAGAGAGAAAACCACATCTGTAAAGTAAGTCCAGTACTTTCTTGGAAGGATTAGATGTATATTAGAAGTGTCCAGATAGAACTAACTGATAGTTCAAAGGTAAAAAATTCATGTCTTCTCTGTATTAATTACTAGGTCAACCAGAGTGAAAAAAGGAGGTTAAGATTTTTTGACATTGGCTTGAAGTACCAAAGCTAAATGAACAATGTGAATAGGGAGAACTAGGCAGAAACTATACATAGCCCAGGGTATTTTGAAAAAAAAATTGAAACAAGACTCATTTGATTTATGAAGTAAAACAGATAACCAACATTGATTTAAAGTGATAAGTAATGAATCTAATTTAGAGAAGCTTCTTGTATCCTTCAGTTTATATTTCTTTAAATCTTGCCTTAAATTCTAGTTCCTCTTATCATTGTATAACAATATTAGTAATTTATGTTAACTTGATATTAATGCTATCTTAATAGGACAAATGTAATTTTGGGCCTCTTTTTCTCATTGCAAAATGAGAGAATTAGACTGGATGACTTGCAAGATCCCTTCCAGTTCTATCATTCTGTGATTCTGTCAACTCTGAGACTAGATTATGTTCTTATCCATTTCCAGACTCTGGGCATTTTCACTGGCTGTCCTCCATGCCTGGAATGCTTTCCCTCATCATCTCTACCTATTAGCTTCCCTGGTTTCCTTCAGATCTCAACTAAAATCCGATCTTCTGCAAAAAGCCTTTCTGGATCTCTGCTTAATGCTAGTGCCTTCCACTGGTGATCTCCAATTTAACCCACATATAGTTTGTTTGTGCATAGTTATTTTCATGTTCTCTCCCCAACAGGTTGTGAGCTCCTTGAGAGGAAGGAATGCCATTTGCTTTTGTTTGTATACTAGCTCTTAGCATAGCACCTGGCACATGGTAGGCACTTAATAAATGCTTATTGGCTGACTAGCTGACTATTCTTTTTTAAAAATATATTTTCCCAATTACATGTAAAAATACTTTTTTAGCATTTGTTGGGTTTTTTAAGTTTTGAGTTCTAAATTCTATCCCTCCCTCCTTGCCTCATCCCCTTCCCCTCCACCCTAGATGGCAAGCAATCTGATATAGGTTATACATTTGCAATCATGTAAAACATTTCCACATCAGTCATTTTGTAGAAGAAAACAAGAAGGAAAGAAAGAAAGAAAGAAAGAAAGAAAGAAAGAAAGAAAGAAAGAAAGAAAGAAAGAAAGAAAGAATGAAAGAAAGGGAGAGAGAGAAAGAAAGAGAGAAGGAAAAGAAGGAAGGAAGGAAGAAAAGAAAGAAAGAAAGAAAGAAAGAAAGAAAGAAAGAAAGAAAGAAAGAGAAAGAAGGGAGAGAGAGAGAGAGAGGGAAAAAGAAGGAAGGAAGGAAGGAAGGAAGGAAGGAAGGAAGGAAGGAAGAAGGAAGGAAAGAAAAGAAAGAAAGAAAGAAAGAAAGAAAGAAAGAAAGAAAGAAAGAAAGAAAGAAAGAAAGAAAAAGAAAAAGAAAGAAAGAAAGAAAAAGGAAGGAAGGAAGGAAGGAAGGAAGGAAGGAAGGAAGGAAGGAAGGAAGGAAGGAAGGAAGAGTGTAGTGTAAACATAGCTTTTTTATGCACTGGGAAACCAAAAAAAATAATGTGATTTGCTTTACTGTGATTTTTGCTTTATTGTAGTGGTCTGGAACTAAACTTGTACTATATCTGAGGCATGCCTATAGGTAGTTAGCAGCACAGATGAGAATGGAACTCTGACCTTCATTGCAATAGTTTCTAGAAGCTTACAGGGGAGGACTTAATTCAGAAAACACTTATTAGCCACCAGTATTTGTTACCGGGTATGTAAAGATGAAAACTAACAGACCCTATGCCCCCAAGTCTAATGGTTGGGAGTGAGACAGAACAGGAAATGAGATGTACATGAATAAGTATGATAGAAATTAGAATGTAAAGGGGTCAAATGGAAGCCAGCCAAAGTAAAATGAAAAATTTAGGAAGAGGAGATAACTTTTACTTTACAGAGTTGGTTTGGAGTAGGAAATGACTTCAAAACAAAATTGGAAAGGTGGGGAGAAGGGTATAGATCATGAATGGAAGATGGAATAAGCAAAGAGATGAAGAGATGGGAAATGGCAAAAGATGAGTGAAAAACAGAACAGAGTACTCCAATTTGGTTAGAATGGAAAACACTTTAAGAGGAGGAAAATAAGATAAAATTTGGAAAAAAAAAGTAGGTTATGGCTCAACCATAGAAGAACTTGAATGCTGGAGTCCAGAATTAAAATTTTATTGGGTAGGAAATGGAGGTATATGCTTAAAACTACAGGGAAAAAAATGAAAATTTCTTTGCATTATATCCATTAATTTTTTATCTACAATGGCTATTTTTTTCTCATTTGCCTCTTTCAAAGTAAAAAAAAAATCAAAAAGCCTAGTGCAGCGGAAGGATTGTTGGATTTATAGTGTGGATCATAATCTGAGCACAGTTTCCTCTGTCTTGGTGAACTGAACACAATTGTCTCCATCTTGCTGTGTGTTATGCATTAGCCCACCAATTAAAGGATGTCCTTGCCATCTCCCCACCCCAGTGGCCCCTCCACAAGAACATCCTGTGTGACAATATCTGTTCAGGGAGACTTCAAAGGTTCCCTGATTCCAGGCATCAGCTTGGTCATTCAGGTCAAGGTATCTTACCTAGTCAGTCAACCCTTGCTATATCTTCTCCCAATCTCTTCTTTTTTTCCTGAAGCCTTCCTGTTACTTTGTGGTTTAAGCATATGCAATATTTGTCCTTTTGTTCCCTTGAGGAACCTCTGCCTCTGCAGGTGAAGCTCTGTTGCTGCCATCTCAATAAACCCCGCCATAAATTTGATAATCTGGGATCTGTTATTCCTATGTCACTCACAATAGTCAGGAAAACTTGGGTTCAAATCCTGTCCTTGCTGCTTATCATCTATGTGTAAGCCAAGTCATCTTTCTGGGGCCTCAGTTTCTCATATGTTTGTAATGAGGGAAGGGGGAAACTGGCCAAGGGGGCCCAGTCCTTAGGCCACATGCAGTGCTCTTCCTCATAACAGTTGATGTAGAAGCTTGATAAAGCCTCTTTGGCCAATCTGTTTTTGGTAAAGCATGATGGATGGTTTGAGGACCTTTCTTTTCCTGACTCAGAAGATATACAGGTATCCTAATGGTTTCCTGTTGGCTTACTGACTGGTGATAAATTAGTTAAGTATTTGCTGAGCCAGAAATGAACATGCATTCAGAAGACTTAAACAGAGAAAATCTGCTTCTCATACCTGGTTGCCAACAAGGAAAGAAATGTGATGGGTCTTCAGGTGGAGGAGTGGCCTTGGGTCTTTTCTCTTACCTGGTTGATATGTGGCTATAAGAACATGATGCTGCTGTTCTTAAATCTTTATTGTGTTTGTTCTTTGTGGAGAATGGACAAAATCATGACTGTGAATTTCAAAAGTTAGAAGATCCATTCCAGGACCAACAACTGGAATCTGCCGCAGTCTTCTTGCAGTAGCAGTAATCAAGCCCAATGAAACTCTAACTTTGAGGAATGACCTGCTTGACTCAGCCCAATGGTGAATTGACGTGCAAGCTGAATCACTGTATCTTGCAAGCAAAGAACGGATTCGTCCATTGACTATACTACACCCAGAAATGAAGTTGGTGGGGTGATTGTTTCTAGCAACCATGTGACATTTGGTCCAATCTCCCAAGTAACTAAGATGGTAAAAGAGAGTATGCTCTCAGTTTAGGAAGTTCATACATCACTTCTTTCTGTATCATCACAGTGATCAATCCTTTGTAAAAGCTAATTGATGTTAATTGGTATTGAGGAGAGATCAATTGGTTTAAATACTGAGAAAATAGCAACTTAATGAATGATATTAATGAGACATACTAGATTGAGGTTCAAAAACAGTAGTAATAAAAAACCCCATAGTTACCCATAGTACCCGATGGGAAATGTAGCCAGCAAGCTCCAGGAATCTGGCCTGCCAATCTGAGTAGAGTCGGGAGAGTGAGTCCAAAAGGCCCTGTGTGCTGGAGCCAGCTAAACTGAATCTCAAGAGCTGATTGTCAAATTCCATTTAGACCTTGGAAATCGGTAAGTGCTACAGATCAGGGCTTGATTTATTGATTTGTTCATTGCCTAGACTTAAGAAATCATAGATAAAATGTCAATGCAAGTTAAACTTAATAGTATGTTGAGGGTTTTTTTTTGGGGGGGGAGTCAGTTGTTAAACATTTGTCAGCATCCCCTTGCTACATGTAAAATAAGAGTAGCCTTCTAAGGCCCCTCTCAGTCCTAAATCTTTAATAAAATGATCCCCTGCCTTTGGCAGCCTGATGTAGCTATATCTCTATTCCTTTGTCCATTGGCTGTGTATTTGCCCATTGTGCTACTGAAGGATTTGTTTGAAAGGCCCTAACAACAAAGTCTCTGAAGCCTGAAGACAGTGGAGGCCCATTTGGGTTTTCACATATATACCTATTATCTAAAGAAACAGCAGCTGCTTCAATTATGCTAACATCGATGTCCTTCAACCAGAATGGAGAAGAGTAAACTGCTTTTTGCATAATGACCATAAAAACAGTAGAGCAAATTATGTTAATTTAAACAAATTCACGCCAGTGAGTCAAGCAAACAGCTAGCTGGCTTTGTTCAGGGGACAGACAACATCCTTCTCGCTTGGTTGGCTTCATATTTGTGGGAAAATGATCTGAAAAATTACATGGAGATCATTAGACACGACCCTTTTCTAAAGCAACAAACTGCTATTATTCCCCATATGGTTGGGTTCTGCATTCTCAAATTGCAACTGTCCTCATTTTCCTATTTTCTTCTCCAGTTTGTTCTTGCTGTCTTCTCAAGGTCATCAAAGTGCAACAGGGCTTTAAGTTTTGCCACAACCTCCCTGTGGCAGGAAACAGCACAAGTAGAAAAACCCATTTTACAGATGAAGAGCTGCTTCCGGGAGCCAAGATGGCAGAGTGAAAAGGTAATCGCTCTCACTTTCCCCATCAACTTCTGAAAACCCAGAAAATATCACCCAGAAAAAAAAAACCCTGGAACACCTGAACTAGAAGAAAGAGAGAAGCAGCAGTGCAGCCCAGCAAACGGGTCTCCCAGTGCCTCAGCAAAAAGGGAGGCAGAACTACAAGGGGCCCCAGGATAAGTACCCTGCGCATTCATCTGAAAGGAGGTGAAGAAAACAACCTAAAGGCTTCCTAAAGCCCCAGCCTTGCTGATTCCAACCCAATACCAGGTGAGCTGTAGGAGCCCTGAAGCCTCTAATTGTGAAGAAATCCTGAAGCCCAGGTGGTAGAGCAGGCAAACACCAACACCTGGACCTCCTAGTGCCTCAGTGAGGGCCGGGGGAACCGGTGGAAACCAGCTCAGAAAACCACCAGGAGCCGGCACTCCAGCAAAGGAATCTCCCAGTGCATTAGCAGAAACGAGGGAGACAACACTGCAGGGGGCCCCAGGCAGATAAACATCCTGCAGCACCATCTAAAAGGAGCTGAAGAAAGCTAAAGGAAAGGAAAAGCAGGCAACCTAGAATTGCCTGAAAGTTCCAGCCTTGCTGATTCCAGCCCAACACAAGGTAAGCTGCCAGAAACCTACAGCCTCCAATTCCCAGCATAAGAGGCCCCAGAAGCAAAGCCAGTGACCAAGACCTAGGCTCCCAAAAAGAAGCTTGGTCAGTGCCTCTGTATCCATAGGAGAGCTCAATCTTAAAGAGGGAAAGAAACATAGTAAAAAGAAACGTACATAGATTCATATTATGAGAAGAGTGAAGATCAAGACAGAAATTCTGAAGAGGACAACATTGTCAACAAACCACATCTGCAACAACAAAAGGGAATATGAACTGGTCTGAAGCCCAAAAAGCCTTCTTAGAAGAGCTCAAAAAGGATTTTAATAGTCAAATGAGAGAGGTAGAAGAGTCCTTCAAAAATACAATTGGCCAGTTGGAAAAAAAATACACTGAAGAAAAAAGTCCCTAAAAAACACAATTGGCCAATTGAAGAAGGAAGGACAAAAACTAACAGAAGAGTACACTGAAGAAAACAAGTCCCTAAAAAACACAATTGGCCAGTTGAAGAAGGAAGTACAAAAACTAACAGAAGAGTATACTGAAGGAAAAAGTCCCTAAAAAACACAATTGGCCAGTTGAAGAAGGAAGTACAAAAACTAACAGAAGAAAAAATCTGTTAAAAACTAGAATTGGACAAATGGAAACTAATGTCTCTATGAGAGAGCAAGAATCAGTCAAACAGAAACAAAAAAATGAAAAAATAGATGAAAATGTAAAATACCTCATCAGTAAAACAACCGACCTGGAAAATCGACTCAGGAGAGACAATTTAAAAATTATTGGACTACCTGAAAATCATGATGAAAAAAAGAGCCTGGACAGTATCTTTCAGGAAATCATAAAGGAAAACTGCCCAAAGTCCTAGAACCAGAAGGGAAAATAACCATAGAAAGAATCCACATCACCACCTGAAAGAGATCCCAAATTGACAATGCCAAGAATATAATAGCAAAATTCCAAAATTACCAGATGAAAGAGAAGGTGCTGCAAGCAGCCAGAAAGAAAGAATTTAAATATCATGGAACCACAGTCAGGATTACACAGGACCTTGCAGCTTCTACATTAAAAGACGCAGGGCATGGAACATGATATTCCATAAGGCAAAGGAGCTTGGAATGCAGCCAAGGATCAATTACCCAGCAAAAATGAGCATCATTTTTCAAGGGAGGAGGTGGATATTCAACAAATAGGAGACTTCCAAACTTTCCTGATAAAAAGACCAGAGCTCAACAAAAAATTTGATCTTCAAGTACAGGACTCAAGAAGGACTTAAAAAGGTAAATGGGACAGAAGGATACAATATGTTGTTAATGGGGGGGGTGTTTAAACCCCTACAAGGGAATATGAGACTTGCAACCCTTGAGAACTGTATTGTTATTACACCTTGTTAAAGGAGTATACATAAAGAGGGTGGATATTAGTTGACTTTGATGTAATGATAAAAAAAATCTAATCAAGTGGGTTAAATGGATCCAAATAAGTGGATCAATCTGATCTTAGAAAATGTACTGAGAAAGGAGGAGGCAGACAAGGGTAAATTACATTACAGGAAAAGACACAAAATCCTATTACAGCAGAGGGAAAGAAGGGGGGGGAGCATTGTTTGAACCTTACTCTCATCAGATTTGGCTCAAGAAGGGCATAATATCAGTTAGGTATAGAAATCTAACTTGCCCTATAGGCAGTAGGAGGGAAAAGGGGAAAGAAAAGGGAGGGGGAAAGAAAAGGGAGGGGAAAGAAGGGAGGGAAGAAGCAGTAAGAAAGGGGAAGAAAAGGGAAAGGGATAATAAAAGGGGAAGGGACTGAAGGAGGTGGTGTCAAAAGCAAAACACTAGTGAAGGGGGAAAGGAAAAAGGAGAAAGAAAAGCATAAATGGGGGAAAGGATGGAGAAAAAGACACAGATAGTAATCATAACTGTGAATGTGAATGGGATGAACTCTCCCATAAAAGGAAATGGATTGCAGAATGGATTAAAAACCATAATCCTACAATATGTTGTTTACAGGAAACACATTTGAAAAAGAGTGACACATACAGGGTAAAGGTAAAAGGCTGGAGCAGAATATATTATGCATCAGCTGAAGTAAAAAAGCAAGGGTAGCAATCCTGATCTCAGACAAAGCAAAAGCAAAAATAGATCTAATTCAAAAGAGATAAGGAAGGAAACTACATCCTGCTAAAAGGCACCATAGACAATGAAGTAATATCATTACTAAATATATATGCACCAAATGGTATAGCATCCAAATTCTTACAGGAGAAGTTCAGGGAGTTACAGGAAGAAATAGACAGCAAAACTATACTAGTGGGGGACCTGAACCTCCCCCTCTCGGCACTAGATAAGTCTAACCACAAAATAAACAAGAAAGAAGTTAAGGAGGTGAATAGAACATTAGAAAAGTTAGGTATGATAGACCTCTGGAGAAAACTGAATGGGGATAGAAAGGAATATACTTTTTTCTCAGTACATGGCACATACACAAAAATTGACCATGTACTAGGGCATAAAAACCTCACAATCCAATGCAGAAAGGCAGAAATATTAAATGCATCCTTTTCAGATCATGATGCAATAAAAATTATATGTAATAAAGGGCCATGGAAAGATAGACTAAAAAATAATTGGAAACTAAATAATCTAATCCTAAAAAATGATTGGGTCAAACAACAAATCATAGAAACAATCAATAATTTCATTCAAGAGAATGACAATAATGAGACAACATACCAAAACTATGGGATGCAGCAAAAGCAGTTCTTAGGGGAAGTTTTATATCTCTAAATGCTTACATAAATAAAATAGAAAAAGAGGAGATTAATGAATTGGGCATACAACTAAAAAAACTAGAAAAAGAACAAATTAAAAATCCTCAACTAAACACCAAATTAGAAATATTGAAAACCAAAGGAAAAATTAATAAAATTGAAATTAAGAAAACTATTGAACTAATAAATAAAACTAAGAGCTGGTTTTATGAAAAAACCAATAAAATAGATAAGCCTTTGGTTAATTTAATTAAAAAAAAGAAAGAAGAAAACCAAATTACTAGTATCAAGAATGAAAAGGGAAGCTACCACCAAGGAAGAGGAAATTAAAACAATAATTAGGAATTATTTTGCCCAACTATATGCCAACAAATTTGACAATCTTAGTGAAATGGATACATATTTACAAAAATATAAATTGCCCAGATTAACCGAAGAGGAAGTAAAATACTTAAATAACCCCATCTCAGAAAAAGAAATTGAACAAGCCATTGATGAACTCCCTAGGAAAAAATCTCCAGGGCCAGATGGATTTACATGCGAATTCTATCAAACATTTAAAGAACAATTAATTCCAATACTATATAGACTATTTGGGAAAATAGGTGAAGAAGGAGTCTTACCAAATTCTTTTTATGATACAAATATGGTGTTGATACCTAAACCAGGAAGAGTCAAAATAGAGAAAGAAAATTATAGACCAATTTCTCTAATGAATATAGATGCAAAAATTTTAAACAAAATACTAGCAAGTAGATTGCAGCAACTTATCACAAGAATAATACTATGACCAGGTAGGATTTATACCAGGAATGCAGGGTTGGTTCAATATTAGGAAAACTATCAGCATCATTGAGCATATCAACAACAAAACCAACAGAAACCACATGATCATCTCAATAGATGCAGAAAAAGCTTTTGATAAAATACAACACCCATTCCTATTAAAAACACTAGAAAGCATAGGTATAAATGGAGTCTTCCTTAAAATAATAAATAGCATTATCTAAAACCTTCAGCAAGCATTATATGTAATGGGGACAGGCTAGAAGCATTTCCAATAAGATCGGGGGTGAAACAAGGATGTCCATTATCACCACTGTTATTCAATATTGTACTGGAAACCTTAGCTTTAGCAATAAGAGAAGAAAAAGAAATTGAAGGCATTAGAATAGGCAAAGAAGAAACAAAGCTATCACTCTTTGCAGATGACATGATGATATACTTAGAGAATCCTAGAGAATCAAGTAAAAAACTACTTGAAATAATAAACAACTTTAGCAAAGTTGCAGGCTATAAAATAAACCCACATAAATCATCAGCATTTCTATATATTACCAACAAAGCCCAACAGCAAGAGATAGAAAGAGAAATCCCATTTAAACTTACTGTAGACATTATAAAATATTTAGGAGTCTACCTCCGAAACAAACCCAGGAACTCTATGAACACAATTACAAAACACTTTTCACACAAATAAAATCAGATCTAAATAATTGGAAAAACATCAGTTGCTCATGGGTAGGCCGAGCTAATATAATAAAAATGACAATCCTACCTAAGCTAATTTACTTATTCAGTGCCATACCAATCAAACTACCAAAAAATTATTTTATAGAGTTAGAAAAAATAATAACAAGATTCATTTGGAAAAACAAAAGGTCCAGAATATCAAAGGAACTAATGAAAAGAAATGCAGGGGAAGGTGGCCTAGCAATTCCAGATCTTAAATTGTATTATAAAGCAGCAATCATCAAAACTGCTTGGTACTGGCTAAGAAATAGGGAGGTGGATCAGTGGAATAGGTTAAATATGCAAGACACAGTAGTCAATGACTATAGTAATCTATTATTTGATAAACCCAAAGACCCCAGCTTCTGGGATAAGAACCCACTCTTTGAAAAAAACTGCTGGGAAAACTGGAAAAGAGTATGGCAGAAACTAGGCATAGACCCAAATCTCACACCATATACCAAAATAAAGTCAAAATGGGTTCATGACTTAGATATAAAGGCTGATACCATAAGTAAACTGGGAGAACAAGGAATAGTTTACCTATCAGATCTATGGAGAACAGAAGAATTCATGACCAAACAGGAGATAGAGAACATTATGAAAAGCAAAATGGATAATTTTGATTACATTAAATTGAAAAGTTTTTGCACAAACAAAGCCAATGCAACTAAGATTAGAAGGAAGGTAGAAAATTGGGAAAGAATTTTTACAACCAGTCTCTCTGATAAAGGCCTCATTTCTAAAATATATAGAGAATTAAGACAAATTTATAAGAACACAAGCCATTCCCCAATTGATAAATGGTCAAAGGATATGAACAGACAGTTCTCAGATGAAGAAATTAAAGCCATCTATAGTCATATGAAAAAATGCTCTAAATCGTTATTGATTAGAGAAATGCAAATCAAAACAACTCTGAGGTACCACATCACACCTATCAGATTGGCCAACATGACAAAACAGGAAAATGATAAATGTTGGAGAAGATGTGGGAAAATTGGAACACTAATACATTGTTGGTGGAGTTGTGAAATGATCCAACCATTTTGGAGAACAATTTGGAACTATGCCCAAAGGGCTACAAAAATGTGCATACCCTTTGATCCAGCAATAGCACTTCTAGGGCTATATCCCAAAGAGATCAAACAAATGGGAAAAGGACCCACATGTACAAAAATATTCATAGCAGCTCTTTTGTGGTGGCAAAGAATTGGAAATTGAGAGGATGCCCATCAATTGGGGAATGGCTTTGCAAGTTGTGGTATATGAATGTAATGGAATACTATTGTGCTATAAGAAATGATGAACAGGCTGACTTCAGAAAAACCTGGAAAGACTTATATGGTCTGATGCTGAGTGAAGTGAGCAGAACCAAGAGGACTTTGTACACAATAACAGCCACGTTATGCAATGACTAAATTGTTAAACTGAACCCTTCTCAGCATTACAAGGATCTAAGACATCTCCAGAGGCCTCGGGATGGAAAATGCTGTCCACATCCAAAGAAAGAACTATGGAAGTCGAATCGCTATCACTTATTTTTACCTTCTGTTGAGTTTTGTTTCATCTTTCTGATGGTTCCTCCTATTGGTTTTAATTTTTACTTACAACTTCACTAATGTGAAAATATGTTTAATGGGTATGTAAATGTAAAGCCTATGTCAGATTGTGCCGTCTTGGGGAGGGGGGGGGAGGAAAAGGGAGAAAAATTTTCAACTCAAAAGCAATGGAAAAAAAAATAAAATAAATAAAAATAAAAATACAGATGAAGAAACTGTGCCTCAAGAGGTTAAATAGCTGGCCCCTGGTTACACAGTCAGTTACCTGGAGATATCATCCTATATCTTGGTGCAATTTCCATCCAAACTTATTAACTAAGTTCATCTTAAAAAGTCAAATTATTCAACCTTCAAATATATAACAGGGAAGTCTCTTGAATCACTAAGCATGGCTCAAAACCATCAAACATCCTCAACAAATATTTTATTCCAGGTCCCATGGAACCTACTGGACATGTTTACAAGGCTTATGTGCCTAAATATGAGATCTCTTTTTTCTTTTCTTTTTCTTTCTTTTTTTTGGCTAGGCAATGGGGTTAAGTGACTTGCCCAGGGTCACACAGCTAGTAAGTGTTGTGTCTGAAGGCCAGATTTGAACTCAGTCCTCCTAAATCCAGGGCCGATGCTCTATCCGCTGCATCACCCACCTGCCCCAAGACATCTCTTTCTTTATTGAAGAAATGCTCCTTTCCATTTCAAGGCACAAGGCCAATAGGTTGGCTGGGAACTTAGTAAAACCTCCCATTTTTGTAGTGATTTAACATTTACAGTGCTTTCCTTATAAGAATCCTGTCATGTTAGTAATGACAAGGCTTCACCCAATGGCCATTATTACAAATAAGGAAAACTGAATCTCAGGTTTGACCCGCCTGCAGTCAAAACAGTTCACAAATGTCATTGGCAAGATGCAGCCCTAGTCTTCTGACTCTGTGTCTGGTACTTTTTTGTAATTCCTGGCCAGCTCTCAGTTCTAAGTTAAATTATAAAAATGAAAGGAACCTCTCCTGGCTGATGAACCCACTGGTGTCTAAGCTCATGCTCTTAGGATTTCAGAAAAAAGTTTTACAGGCTTTATTCAGGAAGGTAGAGGGCTTCTGAGCACTAGAGAGAGAGTCAAATTGTCTGGAGACCTGCCAAGGAGTTGAAGGGATCACAAATATTAGCACTGGAAGGAGCCTTAGAGATAATCTGCTGGAATAGATTTAAAAAGAAGGAAACTCAAACCAAAGTGGTGAAATGACTTCACCTAATGTCACTCTGGAAATTATAGCTAGGTCCTGATTAGTGGGAGTAGTGAATCCCCTGAAATGTTTGCATGTGCTCAAACATGCACTATTTGAAGTTATAATTATGAAAGTACGGGTGTTAGTTCCAACCCAATGGAAATATACAGCACAAATTCAAATACTGTGGCCATTTCAGGGATTCACTAATTGGGTGACCTAGCTATGATGGCAAAGAAAAGACAAGAATCAAGTATCTAAATCCCAGTCCAATGCAGCAATGTGGTATGATAGAATCTTGAACTTTGAGTCAGGAAAACCTGGGTTCTAATTCCACCTCAGACACTAACTAGCTCAGCGACTCTGGGCAAGTCATCAACTTCTTTAAGCCTCAGTTTCTACAAGTGTGTTCATAATGGATAGGAACTGAACCTGTGATTTTATTGGTATAGAGAATTCTCAGATGAGGAAACTCTCTCGGCACCTTTATTGTGATGTAGAGAGAGCTACCTAGTGTAATATGACTTATCAAGGTCTCATGGTCAGTAGGTGTCAGAGGCTGGACTTGAACCCAGGTCTTCTTGGCTTCAAGACACTTCTCTGCCATTAAACAATACTGCCTCCTTTAATAGTAATAATAATACTGTCCACACACACACACACACACACATACACACACACAATCTCCTCTGATCCTCTCAACAAACCTGATAGGTTGCTAGGTAGGTGCTACTATTTTCCCCATATTACAAATGGGAAAACTGAGGCTGATAAAGGTTAAGCAGTTTGACCCTGATCACCCAATTAATAAGTGTCTGAGGTAGCATTCAAATACAGGTCATTCTGTCATAGTCTACTATGCCACCTAGCTGCCTTTCCTGGGTTACCTCACAGACTTGTGAAGTTCAAATGAAACCTTAAGTGCTATGTAAATGCTAACAAAAAGTCTAATTTCCATTATACTGAACTACCTATCAGGGGCATTGCCTGGGATCAGTATTTCTAAAAGCCAGCACATTGTTCAAGACCCAAGAAATCTCTAGATGATGCAAATTTTTAATGATCAAATTATACGGAAAGGGATATTTTAGCCCACAGAAGGTGTTGCATTTCTCTTTTTGAAAGGAGACTTTTTAGGCTTTGTCATGTCATCCAAAAAGAAATAACTTCATAAAACTGCTATATAGAAGATGAAAAGGTTGGAGTAAAGGCATGAACAGAGACTTCAGAGATACTGAACCTCCCAAAAATGTGATTACTGACCCTGCTGTTTGCTTTTCCTTAGGTCCGAAGTCCTTAAAAGATACTCCCTTTCTAGGCTGAGTGAACGAAGATGTTGTCACATTTATTAGGATTGCGCCATACAAGCTTCCAATATAGTAAAACAGTGAAGGCAAACAGTATGTTCCGTGTCATAAGATTCCTTCAAGTTTGACAATCTCAAGGATGGGAACGTTCCACTATGAACGTGAAACTTCAAGCCAGTGTTTATATTGAAAGTCACTGTCCCTGGAAACATCATAGCCTTTAACTTCCTTGACTATGCCACCCATAAAGGAAAAGAATGACTAAAAAGTGAAACTTCTGTGGAATATGTTTCACAGTCCTGACATGTTAGCACAAAGGGTGACTTAATGCTCAAAATACTGGTAAAGCTAATCTCGCAGTACGTGACTGGCTTTGTTATTTTTCTTGAACGTACAGAATTTGTGCTTCCTACCCCTCCTTTCTCATAATGCCCCAAAAATGTTCTCATGCCGTTTCTTGTTCAGTCATTTTTCAGTCATGTCTGACTCTTCATGATCCCATTTGGGGTTCTACTGGCAAAGATACCAGAGCAGTTTGCCATTTCCTTCTCCAGCTCATTTTGCAGATAAGGAAACTGAGGCAAACAGGACTAAGTGACTTGCCCAGGGTCGCACAGCTAGTAAGTGTCTGCAAACAGATTGGAACTCAGGTCTTCCTGATTCCAGGCCTGGTACTGTTCACTGTGCCGTCTAATGTGCTAGATGCAGGCCATAGTAGTCTGGAAATCTGACCTGTATGTACTAGTTGGCTTATAATGGGAAGGGTAGAAGAAAGGTTCCTGTCTGAGAAAAAGGGAGTGAGAAAACACCACAACTCCGGGGGCATAATCTATCCTTCCTTCCTTTTCTTTTAAACTCCTGGTGACCACAGAGAGCTGCCCAAAGCCATTGGCTAGGGCTAGGGGGCAGGGCATTTGTTTGAGGTTTTTTTTATTTTGCCATAAGCTCTCATCATCAATCACGGAGGTGAAAATAACCACAGAAACCATGCAAGCAATGATCAGCAGTGGAACGTTGTGGCAGAGGGAGAAGAAAAGTGAACTTGCTGTCAGAAGAGCTACTCACATCTTAGCTCTCCCATTTACTAGCAAAACGATCCTGAGCTCTTTGCTATTTTCCTCACCTGTAAAATGGGGGTAATAATCCTACCACTGTTTAACTGACAGGGTGATTGTAAGGCTCAAATGAGATCATATGTGTAAAAAAGCTTTGTTATGGCCAAGTTTAAATATGCTCCATGTTTTTGGTAAGAGTGTGGGAGAATGATCTCTGCTCTGCAGTCATTGCTGCAGACTCCCAAATTCAGGTGAGAGGCATTCCCAACATCTATTCTGGACAGAGAGGGAAAAGCTTGTAGAATCTCAGACTTACCAAGCTCAAAGGCCTGAAAAGTCTTATTGTGCGGGAGAAGAGTATAAGACTTTTGAGTTTATTGGTATATGAAACTCACTCTGAGGAAACACCTTCCACCAACATACTCTCTTACTTACAGGGGCACTGTACTAGTCTAAGGTTGACTGAAGCTAGTCCCCAGGTAGCTCATGCTGGAACAAAATGAAATGCTTGCAGATTATCCAACAGTTAACAAAAGGAAATTTACTTAGCCGTAACAGAGAAGGATATTCAACAAAGAGAGAACTGAGGACACCTCAGATTGAGTGTAACTCCCCTTTCTGAGTTGTTCATCAATTTCCATCATCAGAAAGGGAGTCTAGAGCTTCTTATGACTGATTTGTGCTTGGGCAAGGAAGTGATATCAACAGCCTGAGCTTTAGACTCCTGAGCCAACCAAATAAAAGAATAATTTCAATGCCTTTGATGGAAAAACTAGGCTAACTCACATTGGGGGGGAGGGCAAAGAGTTAAGACATTGTTCCCACCATTGACAGATGAAGTGATTTCCCTAGGGTCATACAGCCATTAGATATTAGAAAAATAATTTGAAACCCCATCTTCCTGACTCTGTGTCTAGCTCTCTATTCAATACAAAATGCTACCAAGATTACAAGTAAATAAACTAGTGTAATATGCATCATCACCAGAGTCAGGGAGCCCAAATTGACATTTCAGTCCAGAGTGGGGGCCAGAATAGAATTCACTTCATTTTTATTCAACAAATATTTGCAAAGGCAACTAGGTAGGAAAATACAAAGATGAATGTACCAGTCTCTGCCCTCCAGAAACTCTGTCAGGGAGATGCTATATACTCAAATCAATGATATTAGAAATTAGAATGCAATAAGTGAAGCCTGATGCTGAGATGTTGATGTGTGACAGTGAAGAAATCATGAATCACAATTTTATTCACCAAGGTGAAATCTAAACTTTGACTCAAAATAACAAGTCATTTGTTTTTTGGGGGGTTTTTTTGGGATTTTTATGATCAAAGATTTTGGCTATGGTACAAATCAAACTTGGACTCTTCTCAAAATCCATAGCCTTGTGATTTAGAAAAACAAGCTATCTCCTTTGCCATTGAATCTCTATTTCACAAACATAGAATTTCAGAGTTGAAAAAGACCCCAGAGACCATCCATTCCAAAACTTATGATTTGAAATAAATAAGAAACTACCTGTGAACCAAAAAACTTCTACGTACATACCTTTTTCACTGAAGCATATACATACTCGAGTGGGTCTTCCTTTGTTCCTAGTATAGCAATAACCACAAAACACAAAGGATCTGGGATTTCATCAGCACAGAGATCTCACTCTCTCTCTCTCTCTCGGTCATAAGTCACAATAATAATAATAATTGTCTTATCTATGACATGACAGTTTACAAAGTACTTCCTTCACAACAACTCTGTGCACTAAAACAAATGTTGTTATGCATGTAGCAGCCCTGTCTGGAGTCACTCTCTCAACCGGGTACTTCCATTCACCATATTTCCCAGGGGGGTGAAGCTGACAGGGAAACCCTGAGGGATTTGGGGTTTCTGGTACAACTCCTTATAAACTCTCACTGGGGTGCTATCTATTAATAGCCAACCAATAGTCATCAATTATCTTTTAGAAGAGAGATTTAGCAGGAAGCTTAGCAAGAGCAGTTGATGCAAAACATACTACCCCTTCCTCCAAACTAGATGTATGTTTTCCATTTGCACAAAGTCCCAGTAAGAATGGGTTTAAACACAGAGTACAAGGCTCACATGTAGAAAACAGCTACGGTCAAGGGATATCTTCCAGCTCTTGGCTCTGAAAGTCCTTATCTCCCTTTTTGGAATCCTCATGAAGTTTCCTTAGACATGGCTCTCTGCTGCATGAGTCGTATGTTTCTGGACTAGGTTACTCTTCTGCTGATCCAGGCTGTTCCTCTGATGGACCAAGCCATTATGTTGCTAATGATACTCTCTTCTCTCTTCTACTTAAGTGCCAGGAAAGATAACACCAGTTGCCACCCAGCCACTATACTGACTCTTCGGCTGGCTTGGCTGTTGTTGAGAATGGATGCTCATACACTATTCCAAAATCTCTCTAGACAGTTCAATATCTGGATGTGTTTATCTTGATGTTACTGCTTGGTCACTTCCTAACATCTGTGGCTATTCCTATTACTTCTTATGGACTGTTCCATTGAATCTGTTTGCTGGTGGTGCCTCTGATATATTCTTTGGCTGTCTCAAATTCAAAAGGGCTCCTGGGTGTTCCTATCTCAGAATAATCATTCCTCTAAGATCAGAAAAGAAGAAACACAAAAACATAGATGTTCCATGTGATCACAGACACACGGCAGCCAGGTGGAAGGATGAGGCTAACTGCTGCGCTGTCACCTTCCTGGTTCTGCTACACTGGCTGATGGGAAGGGAGAGACTAAAAAATGGGTAAGGCCCTTTTTTTTTACATATTCATTTCTGGTTCTGTTGCATCTAAGTATTTTTTCTAGTTCAGTAGTCAATTAGAAGACTTGACCATTACACACTACCAACCCACAAGTCATTCATGGTCAGAAACTCCTCAAAATTTCCACATGATTGTATTAGAAGAAAACAGAATATTTCTGCATACCTTAAGAATTTGCCTCCATAGGCTAGCCCAGCCATATTGCATGAGAATTTTATAACTAATAAAACTAAGGTTCAGAGATGAGATGATTTATCAAGGCAATATATTAATACAATTATTTTTTTTAAATGTTCAAAAATCTTTTTTTCAAATAAGGATTTCTTTTTTGTCTCTCTCATTTAAGTGGAATTGCTTTTTCTATTTCTTCCTATTGGGTTGTATTGTAATTTTTTTAAAATGCTGGTTATTTTTTTTTTTTACTTTGAAAAATATGTCATTTGATTTGTACACTTAAAAAGTTGTGCCTTAAAACTAATGATAAAGCCATGTAAAAGCTACTTATCACCAGAAGAGCTGCCAGGGGAAAAGGGAGAGTGTTACCTTTTTTGATTGATTGTTAGAAAAAGTTAGAGGAATAAACAAAAACAGTAATTTTTTTTTAATTTAAGGAATTTCAGGTACAAATTTTATAAATACAATTTTTTTAAAATGCTGGTTATTTATTTGGATTCTATGTTAGGGACAGGTATTGCCCACTTCCAGAAGGAACGTTCCTTGGGATTAGGGCCTTCTTTGGTCCTGATCTGTATTATTTGGAGTTCTTACACTGTATTCTCTGTGTATTGAGAGTTGTAGTCTTCAAGGATTTCAGAGGTAGTTCAGGCATTGGAGCTACAAACTTTCAATGGATGCCACATAATCTGAACCAAGGCATTGTCTGATTGCTTCCATCTTAGTCTAAGACTTGAAAACCCCCAACCCTGGTTTGTGTTTGGGCAATACAACTGCTAGCTGGCCACTGATTAGAGTTTAGTAGACAATTGGTGGCCCTAGCCTCTATCTGCTAGCTGGGAACTTCTGCAAGTTCCATAATCACAGAGCCATAGGTCTTAACCATAGTCAGCAATCCCTACTGTTGTTACTCAGCTACAGGTATGTGAGCTGAATACAGATTCGTTCTCAAGAATAGAGCAACTGAACTACAGACTGACCCCTGTTTGTAGCCCTTTCTCTAATTACTTACCTCTGTGCTGAGTCCTCCATGTTAGACTGGAAGAATGACCCACTGTCATTTCTCCTTAAACTCACCATTCGTTATTTAGTCTGGTGATCTTTCTTGGTCTTAGCAGGAATGGTTGTGGGGAAAAGCAGAGCTGTACTACTTCCTTCTACTCTGCCATCTTTGTGGGTTCCCTGACTCAGTTATCCTCCTAGACATCTGCTTTTATTTATACACTAAACATTTTATTTCCAGATGTTCATAGCATTTTGTATATCAAGATTTTATTGAAATTGTTTATATCACAGGATTCTAATGGATAGCATTGTTCTTCTGGTCATGCTAATGAAATCTCTATCTGTTATGCTTTTGATTAAAGATTTTTTATGTGTCGGTGTTTTGAGTTTGGTTTGCTCTCATAAGGTTGTAATTGTCAGGTCATTAGACAGATAAATACTTTGTGTTTGCTTAAAGAGAAATATGAAACTTGATTAGACAATATGGGGAAGAATAATGCTATGTATGAGCTGTGTGTTGCAATGGAAAGAATACTGGTTTTGAAGGTGAAAGATCTCAGTTCAGATCCTTGTTCTACTCCTTACTACCTGTGTATCATTAGACTCTTTCTTAATGTGGCATCTAAGGTTCCTTCTAGCTCTAAATGTATGATCCTATTTGAAAAGAAATTATGGGATAGCTAGGTGGCACAGTGGATTGAACACCAAGCCTGGAGTCAGAAAAACCTGAGTTTGAATCCATCATCAGACACTTACTAGCCATGTGTCCCTGGGCAAGTCATTTTACCCTTTTTGCCTCAGTTTCCTCATCTGCAAAATGAGCTGAAGAAGGAAATGGAAAACCTCTCCAGTATCTTTGCCAATAAGAACCCTAAATGAGATCATGAAGAGTTGGATGTGACTAAAATGACATAAGACACATTTAAGAAATTACAAAAAAATTATGAGAGTGAGTTCATAGTATCTATTGGGCCTTAAGTAATTTTTGGTATCCACATCTGCATCCTCCAAAGACTGTCATTAGCATATACTTAACACCCCAGATCTGGCAGAAGGGTCTCACCAAGTGATGGATAATATAATTTGTGCAAGATCATGCAATAAATTAGTGGAAATTTTGGGATTTGAGCTCAGGTCTTCTGGTGCCAAGGAAACTTTTAATTCCTGAACCAGCCTAGTGGGAACAAAAGAATCCTCGCCTTTCCATCAGACATAGATTCAAATCCAAGTTCTGCCACTAACTCACTTTATGATGTTTTCCAAGTGAAGCCTCATTTTAATCACCTTTTAAAAGTGGTAATAGAACAAGATGACTTGTAAAGGTCCCTTCCAGATCTGGTATTCTAAGGCCTATGACAGTGGATATAGGTGCTGCCTTCCCCCCACTTTTTCTTCAAAAGCCTTGTCTTTTTAGAGAGTGTGTTATCAAGTATCCCACCTCCAGGGAGCTGAGTCAGTGCTGAGGTAAGCCACATGGTGTTAGGTATGGATGAAGTCCCAAGTAAACAGCTCCTGTCATGGCATAGAGCCCACCCAGAGTTAGATCTGTATTTTCCCCACTTTGGACCACAATTGGCTATGAGTTAGTATCATGCAACTTTCTCTCACAACATAAAGACAACAGACTGCAAGAGGGAAGACATATGGGATTAAAATTTTTAAATACGTCTAGAGAAGCCCACCTAAAAATACATAACAATAACATGTATGGACCTAATGTCTTTTAAAAAAAAACTTTAGCATGAAAAAAGAAATTTAGCCATTTGTATGTCCAGATTCCAGTAAAGCTGTTTGTATCTTCTAAGGAAAGGTAGGGGTCAGAGAAACAGAGGATTTGGAGTCCTCTGCATCTTTATGACAAATCTGATTCAAGAAAGAAGTGAATTCCAAGCTTCCAAGGCCAATGAGTAATAGAGCCTAGATTAGTGCTCACAATAATCTTAGTTTATTATCTTTTCCATTACACATACGTACACATCAGAAAGTTCCAGTTTTATTTCTTATGGAGCTTCCTTTATTTTCTCCTGCAACATGAAGTTTTTCGCTTAGGTGACAAATACCTCCTGGTATCTTATTTCTCATCTTTCATCTTGGTTGTGTTGAAACTGAGATGCAGACTTTTTCTCACTCTTGCATCCATAGCAAGCTTATCCAATCAGTGTTGCTAGCAATGGGGCTGTGCATAAGGCCACTCACATTGCCTTCCTGCCCATGACTTTCTCCCCTGGCAGTATAACTTCTTAAAAATACATCAATTGCTTCCTACAGAGATATCTCATAGCTAAGCAGTTTTGTCAGTAATCTAACCCATGTCAATACCCAGACATGTGCAGCTAATAAAGTCTTTTACTACTCCTAAAAGACACACTAAGAATGCAGAATTAGTTACTAAATGACAAAGGAGTGGGGTTTGGAATCTGTACTGGAAGGGTGGGGAAATTTCTTCTGTCCACTACAAAAAAACCAATTTCTTAACTTTGCATTTTGGATATTTCCCCCAAACCAATTTAGTTGATGTGACGTCAATAAATATTAAAAGCTCTCAATATAGATTTCAGAGTCTATTTCTATTCTAAACCTGAACGAGGGACTGTTGGCAGATCTGACCAGAGTCTCACGGTTTCCTTGTAAATCTTATTATCTCCGCATCTATTTCCAAAGAAACAAGAAAATACAGGCAGGAGATAGGGGAAGAGATAGAAAGAGTGCCTAAAGGCAGTCCAGTCAAAGATAGGGTCATCTTTTACCTTAGTATAGGATACTTGAGAGGTGGTCTCAGGTAAAGAGCTAAGTTTTTCACTTTCTGCATTCCTTGTCTTTGAAGGACTTGAGTCTAGGACTTTATCAGTGGCCATGGCAACCACCTTTCATGGAATTAATTCTGAGAGAGCTGAACAAAACTGGGAGCCAACTCTATAGTACTTTCCTCAGTAGGCCTCAGCTCTATTATGTAAGTAGATCAGACCCTCTTATGCCCAGAACATATTTTTTTTCAGATAGCTTAGATGGTATTTCAGGAACCATACAAGAAAAGTATTAAACACTAGAAATAAGTTATTTTAGTCTTAATGAGTTAGGCCCTCTTTGAGGTAAATTAATTTCCAGCCCACTCATTCTTATTTGCTGAGATGAAAGGACAGAAGGGAAAACATCTTGACATTTTTTTTCTTCAATTGACACAGTGAAACCAACCAGAGTTCCAATTCTTTTACTTCAGAAGACTACTTTAGTCCTTGTAGAGACCTTTAACGTAGCTATTTTGATTTTTAACCATGTATGCCTACAGTTGTAAAAATGTAACCCTGTGGTAAGATACCATTATATTGATTTCTTAAAGATCTTACAAGACAGAGTTGCATGCCTGTGAAATTAGACCTCTGAAGCAAAATATTACATATCACACATCTCTTTTCCCAAGGCAGGAAACTAATCCCTCCCTGATAAATGGGGGAAAAAATAGTTTCAGAAAGAAATCCATTTGATCATTTAGTAGAGAAGAAAAGCCAGAAGATGATTCCCCTTCCTGCTAATTGAAAAATTACTAAGGACATTTCCTGAAACATACCTCCAAGCACCACCAACCTTGAGACCAGATTGTAACAAAAGGACCAGTAATACTAATCATAAAGTAATGCTTCTGAGAGTACCAATAAATAAATAAAATCTGGGATAGGAGAGTGGTTTCTTATTTATCTGTTGGAATGCAAATTAGATATAAGTCCACTGTAGCTCAATGTGTCCACTCGAAAAACTTATGGCATTGATACATTTGTAGTTTATTTCTGCAGATTTTTTAAAAAGACTCATTTTAGGAAGGTGATTCATTCCACAGCAGTCAACAAATGTTTATTTCATGTTTAAGGTGTACAAGATTCTGTAAAATGTTACAGAATTATAGAAAGATTAGAATGGGATCAGACTTCAGCAGCTGACTTGTCCAGCTCTTCCCAAAAGAAAATCCTTTTTAACACTCATCTTCTGCTTGAAGCCCTCAGATTAAGGGAAAACTACTGCTATGTGAGGTTTCCCATTCCACTTTTGGATAGCTCTCATGGGTGGAGGGGTGATGTCACAGGAGCTCTTCCCTGACATTATGTCTATTACCCTTTTTCAATTTCCACTCACATCTCCTAATTCTGCATCTGGGTTATATACAGAAATTTAATCCTTCTTCTTCACGATACTCCTCTGGACTGTATGTCTTGTAAGACAAATATGTTTTCTACAGGTAACAGTGTGGAGAAAGAAAAATACAATGGCTTGCCTTCATGCCCTTGCCATTTATATGATGGTATATGACCCAAAGTTATACTGTCTAACACAAACAAATTCATGGGTGGAATTATCTCTATTCCAATGATACTTAAGGATTATCCAGGCTTATTTCCATTTATAATCATTGACCTGTCACACTTTGATAAATCTAATGTTTTAGCTTGGATTGAAGTATGTTCTCAGATAAACAACAAGGTTAGCTTGAGAAAACTGATCTCTTACTGTTCGGTCAAAGGGCTCTCTGAATCTGGGATTCAAGAAGCCTTGCAAATTCCCCTAAAGATGGGGTTCCGTTCTTTATCTTAATCTTCAAGATGTGGGATTCTTAAGCCTTCGGTGTCATGGATTCCTTTGGCAGTCTGGTGAAACCTTTTCAGAATTTAAGTTTTTAAGTGCGTAAAATAAAGTAAGTAGAACTACAATGGAAACCAAGTGTATTATCAAGGGGAAAACACATTAAGTTCTCAGACCCCATAGTAAGAACTTCTGCTTGAGATGCTTTCTGTAACTAACTGGAAGAATTCATGAAGCATGATTTACCTGTTGTTGCAGTTTTGAGCTACTGTTTGATTTGTAGTTTCTATGCAAAATAGTACAATCTGCGTTAACTAAAATACCTGAATATTTGGAGCTGCATGTTAACCAGATGAACACATTAACATTCACAACAATTTAAACAACTTTTCCCAACCCAAAGTATACCTTAAACAAGTAAGATATCAAAATTCTCTGCCACCTACTTCAGTTTCAGCTTGTCAGCTCTTGATGACTCAAGACCTTTGGCTGAGAGCCTGAAAAGAGAGGGAAGCTAAGGAGAAGAGAAGCAGGATACAGGAAAAAGGTAGAAAGGAAGTAAGGTTGGTTTTTTTAAGTTTTGTTAACCGAGAAAAAATTCTTGGGACTACAGCTGGTTTATGGAAGAGGAGTTAGAAACATAGCTAAAGCCAAAGACCATAACTGAGGTGGTAGATGTTGTCTTTCTATCTCAAGCTGCTCAAGTTCAATATCATGGCCCAAGCTTGACACTCCCTTTATCTTGTGTGCTGTTATAGTATTTTGCTACATAGATACATTAGGCACATTTCATTTTAATCAGTTCTGGATCAGAGTCATAAAAGCACAAGGGAAATAAGAGCTTGTTGGCTTTAAGTTCAATAATTATCCTGCTGATAAGAGGATCCCAAGTCATGCATCATTCTCTATCTAGGACATTATGTAACATCCCAAGATGTTATATGCCAAGAAAAAAGGATTGTCCACATTCCACTGGATCAGAAAGAATGTCACAGGTCATAGGAGCAAGTGCTGGAAGGGACTTTGGAAATCACCTAATCTAACCATACTCATTTTACAGATGGGGAAACTGAGTTCCAGGAAAAAAAGAAGTGACTTGCCCAAGATTGCACAGGTAAGTAGCTGAACTGAGATTCAAATTCAGGGCCTCTGACTTAAATCCAGTGCCCTTTAGATTAAAGGAAGACCTTTAAAGCTAGAGCATGTTTCCATTTTAACCTTGGTACGATTTTGTCCAGGTAAGTATTTGACAAATGCTGTTTAAATTGAATGCCCCGCCGCAAAGGTCATGCAAGACAGATAAGGAAAGCATAGGGTTGCAAGAGTTGACACTGGGCTAGAAGAAAAAAGGGCTCATTCCTTTGTGTTTTAAATTTATATTATTTCATTCTTTTTGTATAGATAGCTGATTCCTAGATACTTACAACAATAGAGTATAGCATAGAAAACACACAAATTTTGATAATCACAAAATTATTTTTCAAATTAGTCAGAATATCAACTACACTTTTCCCCAGAATCTGGAACAAAATCCGGTGTGGTTTATAATCATATTCTTAGCGCCATCGGGATGAGATTTTATGAAGAGCAAGGAACTTTAGTATAATTTGGAAAGTCAAATGTAAAATTTTAAAATAATTGTTCCTTAAAATATTTTATAATTTTTCACATAGAGAATTTTATATATATATATATATATAAATTTACATTTTCATATAAAATGTATGTATCAATATATGTGTATGTATAAGCATAAATGTATATACACATCATGCATATGTGTGCATATATATATATATACATACATATATGTGTGTGTATATATGTGTGTATGCATATATATTATATGTGTGTATGCATATATATATATATATGTATATATATATATATATGTATATATATATATATATATATATATATATATATATAATATATATATATATATATATATATATATATATATATATATATATATATACATGTATGTATTACACAAACACATGCCCATGAGATCTTATTTTAGGAATATATCCTATATTCAGGCCAACATAGTATATTTAATTTTTGGAAGGCAGTAAATATAAATGTGCCCTATGTTCTGGGACCTGAAAAAACATCAGACAAAATAGTGAACCCTATTGTAAAGGTCTATTCATTTATCTTCTACAGTAAACCCACAGTTCCATTCCCCCCTCCCACCTCTAAATCCAAGCTTTAAATAGAATAAATCATTAATCTCTCAGACTAATACAAATAATGATCTAAAGTAAAACTGGGCTGTTTCTGAAAATATGCTGGTTCACATCTTCCCACAGCTAAACTACTTTAGTTGATAAGACCCTTGCCCTATGGAACCCCTGTTCTAGTTAATAAATTCCTCTTTATCCTGAATCTTTTCACTTCACAGTCTTTACATCTTTTTGACATCCCTGGCTACCCTCTCCAATAATAGCTGTTTTCTTATGGACACCCTCAAAGCCTGAGCGGAATGCTCCTGGAGAAAGGCATACCTCTCTGACTAAAAATGTATATTATCTGGGCCCTCGTTGATAAGCAGAAATGCATTTATTCTTCCCTAATTGGTGTTCTAGCACACTCTTCACAACAGCTATTTTAAACTTTCTCGTCTCAAACCTTGTACAGCATTTCTTCTTCCTTTTCTTTCAACAAGGAACCTCACTTCCTATTTTCTTGACAAAAAAAAATGTAGGCATACATTAGGAGTTCCTTCTCCTTCCCAACTCAATACTTCAAAATCCTTTGTTCTCTTCTTAGCTCTACTTTCTGATGAAAAGGTAAGCCTTCCTTCTTTTGCTCTTGACCTCCACACCCTCATATCTATACGAGGCGCTGATCTAGAGGCCACCGTATTTTTGTAAGGCTCAGCAAGCTAAGAATGGTTTTTACATCTTTAAATTATAATTAGAATTATGCTTCGAGCTCCAACTAAAATAAACTTCATACAGCAAGAAAGAAGGGAAGTACATAGACCTGAAGAGCAATTATATTATGCATGGGATTAAAATGAGCTAATTATCATAATATGGTGCCACAGTAATTTCTCTTTCTGTTTATAATCTCTCTGCTTGCTAATCTAGCCCCCACATTGCTGTCAAATTGATATTCCTAAAACAGAGATCTGACCATGTCACAGCCCTACTCAAAAATTTTCATTATTTCCTTACTGTCAATAGAATGAAACAAACCCTCAGACAATCATTTAAGTCCTTCGACAATTTGGATCTCATCTACTTTTCCAGTCTTATTTCATATGACTCCCCATTCACACACTCTCTTTTCTTGTCAAACTGGACTGCTAAGTGTCTCCCATATATTCCACTCAATCAGCTATTTCCAAGTGTTTGCACAGTGATGATTCACGAATCATGAAAAGCACAAACTTATTTCCGTTTGTGGGAATCCCTGTCTTCCTTCAAAGCATAGTGCAGGTATCATACTTTAAATGAGCTTTTCCTAATCCCATCAGCTATTGATGTTCTCTGTCTTGATATGATTTTGAACCAATTTGCATATAATTTGTATTTATTTGTGTGTACAAATGTGGGTACATACAACAAACACATACACACACACATACATGCATACACACACACACACCTCCAGAAGAATGGAAGCTTCTTGAGATCAAGAACTGTTTGTTTTGGGTTTTGTTTTTGTTACTCTGTATCGCCAGAACCTCCCAGCCAAATGCCTGGTATAGAAGAGGCATTTTGTGGATGTGTTTGAGTTAAATTCATCTCTAACTAAATCAAACCAAATTAAACCAAACTGAACAAAACTCAGTGTTTAATACTCAAATAGATTCATGATCTCATTCATTTGGGAGAACCCTCCAATCATGCAGATTACCATGCTTCCATGCCTGACCCCATAAGATTCTTGTTCATGCATTCTCAAAAATTCCCTATGGGGGTACACCAAATATGTCAGAGATATTCATGTGTTTCTGTTGACATTCTAAGAGTTCTAGTAGAGGGAGCACTCTGACTATCTACCTGTAATTTCTCACTCTTTCCACATCTTCTCTTTCTGATCCTTGCCTGATATTGTTACATCTTCCAAGAAATTCTGAATGATCTGGATATAAGGATAAGAGACACCTTGTTGTAAGAGAGTCTATAAGGCAGTGTTTTCCTCTACGGAACTGAATGCTTTATTTTTTAATCATCCAATAAAAAGCACAGTAACATCCTTTATTCTCTGTTTCTTCCAGTCAATTGTAAGATGAAATTAATGTGGCCCATTGTTAAATATCACTTCCAAAGTCTGTTAATCCTATTAATACATTCTCTAAAGATGCCCTAAGTTCACATAGAAATGACCCTCAAAAAGATTTTGTATCAAAGGGAAAGTAAGCATAAGTGGACAGTAGTAACGTGATATTGTCTTGGTCATCTTTTTTTTCATACCAATAAGGTCGAAGATATTTTTCCATGTCTTTACTGTCTTTTCTTTCTTTAAACTCATAAATCAGTCTTTCAATATCTTGACAATTCTATTACCTCAAGGACGGATTTCCTTTATGTATATTTGATCCAATCTGGCTGGTTTTTTTTTTTGCCATTTTTAGTACCATTTCTATTTCCTCGGTAAAAACCACAGGTACTATAATATTAAGGGCCAAGTGTGGTGATTCCACTGTGCTTCATGGAGAAAACAGTTTAGTCATAATAGTTTTTGCAAATCTCTTCCATTTTTCTTCTCTCCATAGTCATCTTTACATTTTCATCTTGCAATGCTGTTATGATTTTGCTTGGTTAGATCACTTGCTAAGCTTTGTTTAGACTGATTTTGCCTTTCACTGCTTCACCATGCTTTGTTTTAAGATGGTATTGCGCATAAGCAACCATCATGCTTCCTAAGATTTTACAGCCAAGTTTATTTCCTAACACTATGTTGCGTTTGGCAGCCATATCTCTCTCTGGCAAGTAAATCAAATACTTGCTGACTAAGGCACTTTCAGCTCTACCTTGGTCTCCTTGTCAACACAATTAATTTACTTTGGTTTAGCTTCTGGATGAAATTATTATAATTGATGTCAATGTTATTTCAGTTGCTTAAATTACTTAAAGTTAGATATTCTTCAGTTTATATCACATATTTTTCTCATTATCTTCCTTTTGTGTTATAAATTCATATCTTAGGTATGATGAGTTGATGGTCTGACTGTGCACAGACAGATGACTCAAGAATAACCTTACCACATACTCAAAAAAATATTTTCCTGCCAGTTAAAATATAGCCAACTTAATTCTTTGTGATGTTGTTTGATACTTGTTATGTTCAGTACCAACTAACTCTTTATTTTTTAATTAATTTATTTTTAATCATCAACAATCACTTCCATAAGCATCTGAGCTTCAAATTTTTCTCCTCTCCTTCCACCTCCCTCCCCAAGATGGCACACAATCTGATATAGGCTATACATATACTTTCCTATTAAACATATTTTCACATTAGTGATGTTGTCAGTAAGAATTAGAGCCAATAGGATGAACCACCAAAAAGAGGAAATAAAACACAACAGAAGAAAAAAAATAGCAAATAGTATGATTTGATCTACATTCAAACTCCATAGTTCTTTCTTCCTTGTTGATAGCATTTTCCATCATGAGACCTTTGGAGATGTCTTAGATCTTGTATTGCTAGAGGGTTAAGTTAACAAATTAGTCATCACACAATGTGCTGTTATGTGTACAACATTCTCCTGGTTTTGCTCACTTCACTCAGCATTAGACCACATAAGTCTTTCCAGGTTTTTCTGAAATCAGCCAGTTCATCATTTCTTATACCACAATAGTATTCCATTACATTCATATACCACAACTTGCTCAGCCATTCCCCAATTGATGGGCATCCTCTCAATTTCCAATTCTTTGCCACCACAAAAAGAGCTGCTATGAATATTTTTGTACATGTGGGTCCTTTTCCCATTTGTTTGATCTCTTTGGGATATAGCCCTAGAAGTGCTATTGCTGGGTCAAAGGGTATGCACATTTTATAGCCCTTTGGGCATAGTTCCAAATTGTTCTCCAAAATGGTTGGATCATTTCACAACTCCACCAACAATGTATTAGTGTTCCAATTTTCCCACATCTTCTCCAACATTTATCATTTTCCTGTTTTGTCATGTTGGCCAATCTGATAGGTGTGATGTGGTACCTCAGAGTTGTTTTGATTTGCATTTCTCTAATCAATAATGATTTAGAGCATTTTTTCATATGACTATAGATGGCTTTAATTTCTTCATCTGAGAACTGTCTGTTCATATCCTTTGACCATTTATCAATTGGGGAATGGCTTGTGTTCTTATAAATTTGTCTTAATTCTCTATATATTTTAGAAATGAGGCCTTTATCAGAGAGACTGGTTGTAAAAATTCTTTCCCAATTTTCTACCTTCCTTCTAATCTTAGTTGCATTGGCTTTGTTTGTGCAAAAACTTTTCAATTTAATGTAATCAAAATTATCCATTTTGCTTTTCATAATGTTCTCTATCTCCTGTTTGGTCATGAATTCTTCTGTTCTCCATAGATCTGATAGGTAAACTATTCCTTGTTCTCCCAGTTTACTTATGGTATCAGCCTTTATATCTAAGTCATGAACCCATTTTGACTTTATTTTGGTATATGGTGTGAGATTTGGGTCTATGCCTAGTTTCTGCCATACTCTTTTCCAGTTTTCCCAGCAGTTTTTTTCAAAGAGTGGGTTCTTATCCCAGAAGCTGGGGTCTTTGGGTTTATCAAATAATAGATTACTATAGTCATTGACTACTGTGTCTTGCATATTTAACCTATTCCACTGATCCACCACTCTATTTCTTAGCCAGTACCAAGCAGTTTTGATGATTGCTGCTTTATAATACAATTTAAGATCTGGAATTGCTAGGCCACCTTCCCCTGCATTTCTTTTCATTAGTTCCTTTGATATTCTGGACCTTTTGTTTTTCCAAATGAATCTTGTTATTATTTTTTCTAACTCTATAAAATAATTTTTTGGTAGTTTGATATGGCACTGAATAAGTAAATTAGCTTAGGTAGGATTGTCATTTTTATTATATTAGCTCGGCCTACCCATGAGCAACTGATGTTTTTCCAATTATTTAGATCTGATTTTATTTGTGTGAAAAGTGTTTTGTAATTGTGTTCATAGAGTTCCTGGGTTTGTTTCAGGAGGTAGACTCCTAAATATTTTATAATGTCTACAGTAAGTTTAAATGGGATTTCTCTTTCTATCTCTTGCTGTTGGGCTTTGTTGGTAATATATAGAAATGCTGATGATTTATGTGGGTTTATTTTATAGCCTGCAACTTTGCTAAAGTTGTTTATTATTTCAAGTAGTTTTTTACTTGATTCTCTAGGATTCTCTAAGTATATCATCATGTCATCTGCAAAGAGTGATAGCTTTGTTTCTTCTTTGCCTATTCTAATACCTTCAATTTCTTTTCTTCTCTTATTGCTAAAGCTAAGTTTCCAGTACAATATTGAACAACAGTGGTGATAATGGACATCCTTGTTTCACCCCATCTTATTGGAAATGCTTCTAGCTTGTCCCCATTACATATGATGCTTGCTGAAGGTTTTAGGTAGATGCTATTTATTATTTTAAGGAAGACTCCATTTATACCTATGCTCTCTAGTGTTTTTAATAGGAATGGGTGTTGTATTTTGTCAAAAGCTTTTTCTGCATCTATTGAGATGATCATGTGGTTTCTGTTGGTTTTGGTGTTGATATGCTCAATTATGCTGATAGTTTTCCTAATATTGAACAGCCCTGCATTCCTGGTATAAATCCTACCTGGTCATAGTGTATTATTCTTGTGATAAGTTGCTGTAATCTATTTGCTAATATTTTGTTTAAAATTTTTGCATCTATATTCATTAGAGAAATTGGTCTATAATTTTCTTTCTCTGTTTTGACTCTTCCTGGTTTAGGTATCAGCACATATTTGTATCATAAAAAGAATTTGGTAAGACTCCTTCTTCACCTATTTTCCCAAATAGTCTATATAGTATTGGAATTAATTGTTCTTTAAATGTTTGATAGAATTCCATGTAAATCCATCTGGCCCTGGAGATTTTTTCCTAGGGAGTTCATCAATGGCTTGTTCAATTTCTTTTTCTGAGATGGGGTTATTTAAGTATTTTACTTCCTCTTCTGTTAATCTGGGCAATTTATATTTTTGTAAATATGTATCCATTTCACTAAGATTGTCAAATTTTGGCATACAGTTGGGCAAAATAGTTCCTAATTATTGTTTTAATTTCCTCTTCCTTGGTGGTAGGATTCACCTTTTCATTCTTGATACTAGTAATTTGGTTTTCTTCTTTTTTTTTAAAAATTAAATTATTTATTGTTTTTTTCATAAAACCAGCTCTTAGTTTTATTTATTAGTTCAATAGTTTTCTTAATTTCAATTTTCTTAATTTTTCCTTTGGTTTTCAGTATTTCTAATTTGGTGTTTAATTGAGATTTTTAATTTGTTCTTTTTCTAGTTTTTTTAGTTGTATGCCCAATTCATTGATCTCCTCTTTTTCTATTTTATTTATGTAAGCATTTAGAGATATAAAACTTCCCCTAAGAACTGCTTTTGCTGCATCCCATAAGTTTTGGTATGTTGTCTCATTATTGTCATTCTCTTGAATGAAGTTATTGATTGTTTCTATGATTTGTTGTTTGACCCAATCATTTTTTAGGATTAGATTATTTAGTTTCCAATTATTTTTAGTCTATCTTTCCATGGCCCTTTATTACATATAATTTTTATTGCATCATGATCTGAAAAGGATGCATTTAATATTTCTGCCTTTCTGCATTGGATTGTGAGGTTTTTATGCCCTAGTACATGGTCAATTTTTGTGTATGTGCCATGTACCTGAGAAAAAAGTATATTCCTTTCTATCCCCATTCAGTTTTCTCCAGAGGTCTATCATACCTAACTTTTCTAATGTTCTATTCACCTCCTTAACTTCTTTCTTGTTTATTTTGTGGTTAGATTTATCTAGTTCAGAGAGGGGAGGTTGAGGTCCCCTAGTATAGTTTTGCTGTCTATTTCTTCCTGTAACTCCCTGAACTTCTCTCTAAGAATTTGGATGCTATACCATTTGGTGCATATATGTTTAGTAATGATATTACTTCATTGTCTATGGTGCCTTTTAGCAGGATGTAGTTTCCTTCCTTATCTCTTTTGATAAGATCTATTTTTGCTTTTGCTTTGTCTGAGATCAGGATTGCTACCCTGCTTTTTTTTTTTTATATTCTGCTCCAGCCTTTTACCTTTACCTGTGTGTGTCACTCTTTTTCAAATGTGTTTCCTGTAAACAACATATTGTAGGATTATGGTTTTTAATCCATTCTGCTATCCTTTTCCATTTTATGGGAGAGTTCATCCCATTCACATTCACAGTTATGATTACTATCTGTGTCTTTTCTCCATCCTTTTCCCCCCTTTATGCTTTTCTTTCTCCTTTCTCCTTTTCCTCACTAGTGTTTTGCTTTTGACCACCCCTTCTCAGTCCTCCTCCCTTCTATTAGCCCTTTCCCTTTTCTTCCCCTTTACCTTACTGCTTCTTCTCTCCCTTCTATCCCCCTCCCTTTTCTTTCCCCTTTTCCCTCCTACTGCCTATAGGGCAAGTTAGATTTCTATACCTAACTGATTATGTTATTCCCTTCTTGAGCCAAATCTGATGAGAGTAAGGTTCAAACAATGCTCATCCCTCCCTTCTTTCCCTTGCTGTAATAGGTTTTGTGTCTTTTCCTGTAATGTAATTTACCCTTGTCTGCCTCCTCCTTTCTCAGTACATTTTCTTAGATCAGATTAATCCACTTACTTGGATCCATTTAACCCACTTGATTAGATTTTTTTTTATTATTACATCAAAGTCAACTTATATCCACCCCTTTATGTATACTCCTTTAACATGGTGTAATAACAATACAGTTCTCAGAGTTGCAAGTGTCATCTTCCCTTGTAGGGATGTAAACAGTTTGCCCTTATTAACAACATATTGTATCTTTCTGTCCCACTTACCTTTTTATGTCTCTCTTGAGTCTTGTACTTGAAGATCAAATTTTCTGTTGAGCTCTGGTCTTTTTTCAGGAAGTTTGGAAGTCCCTATTTCATTGAATATCCATCTCCTCCCTTGAAAGATCATGCTCATTTTTGCTGGGTAGTTGATCCTTGGTTGTAATCCAAGCTCCTTTGCCTTATGGAATATCATATTCCATGCCCTATGGTCTTTTAATGTAGAAGCTGCAAGGTCCTGTGTAATCCTGACTGTGGTTCCATGATATTTAAATTGTTTCTTTCTGGCTGCTTGCAGTATTTCTCTTTGACTGGTAATTTTGGAATTTGCTACTTATTCCTTGGCATTTTCAATTTGGGATCTCTTTCAGGAGGTGATTGGTGGATTCTTTCTATGGCTATTTTACCCTCTGGTTCTAGGACTCAGGGCAGTTTTCCTTTATGATTTCCTGAAAGATACTGTCCAGGCTCTTTTTTTCATCATGATTTTCAGGTAGACCAATAATTTTTAAATTGTCTGTCCTGGATTGATTTTCCAGGTCAGTTGTTTTACCAAAGAGGTATTTTACATTTTCATCTATTTTTTCATTCTTTTGTTTCTGTTTGACTGATTCTTGCTCTCTCATAGAGTCATTAGCTTCATTTGCCCAATTCTAATTTTTAACAAATCGTTTTCTTTTATTAGATTTTGTACTTCCTTCCTCATTTGGCCAATTGTGTTTTTTATGGGACTTGTTTTCTTCAGTTTACTTTTTTTCCAGTTGGCCAATTGTATTTTTTAGGAATTTGTTTCTTCTGTATACTTTTTTTTCTTGGCCAATTGTATTTTTTAAGAACTTGTTTTCTACAGTTAATTTTTGTCCTTCTTTTTCCAAGCTATTGACTCTGCCTTGCATACCTCTCACTTTTTCTTCTATGTCTCTCATTTGACTTTTAAAATTCTTCTTGAGCTCTTCTAAGAAGGCTTTTTGGGCTTCAGACCAGTTCATTCCCTTTGAGGTTCAGATGTGGGTTTGTTGACAATGTTGTCCTCTTCAGAATTTCTGCCTTGATCTTCACTGTTCTCATAATATGAATCTATGGTATGTTTCTTTTTGCTCATGGTGTTTGCTTATTTCCTGGCCTTTAAAGAGATTGAGCTCTCCTGCTGGAGAGCAGAGTGCACTGACCCAAGCTTCTTGTGTTGGGAGCCTAGGGCCTAGTCACTGGCTTGGTGTGCTGGGGTCTCTGATGTTGGCAGTTGGAAGCTGTAGGGTTCTGGCAGCTTACCTGGTGTTGGGCTGGAATCACCAACACTGGAACTCTAAGGGTAGGATTGTGTAGTCTGGCCCCTGGAGGTTGCCCTTTTTCTCTCTTTTTGCTTTCTTCAGCTCCTTTCAGATGGATGTTGAAGGATGTTTATCAGCCTAGGGCCCCTTGGAACACTTCACAGAGTTTTGCTGGGGCACTGGGAGACCTCGTTGCTGTAGAATGCCATGGCACATGGTGGTTTTCTGAGCTGGTTTTCACTGGTTCCCCTGGCCTCACTGAGTCACTTGGAGGTCCAGGTCTAGGCATTTGCCTGCCCCACTGCCTGGGTTTCAGGATCTCCTCTTGGTATGGTAAGGTGGGGCTTTTCACTAGCTTGCTGGGACACCTCCCGTTGGTACTGCTCCACTTCTTCCAGGGGAAGAGGGGTCTTTCCCATTAATCTCTCATGCTACTTGGGCTACTGGACTGCTGCACCCCATCTTTATTCTGCTTCAGCTGTTCCAGGGTTTTTCCTGGGGTGATATTTTCTGGGCTTTCAGAGGTTGGTAAGGGAGGGTAAGAGTGACTTACTTTTTACTCCACCATCTTGGCTCCCAGAAGTAACTCTTTATTTTTTTAAAAAAGTGTTCATGATATATGGGCTTGAGGCTTTTGTATAACCTACAAGTCTTCAGCCTCTATTATTTCTTTTTTCCTGAACCATATATTCCTACATATTTCTCCTCATCCTCACTTTTTCCTGTCTTGGTATTGGTCACCACCACCATACTATAATATTGTTCACCACTCACAAGTAAATGAGTATCAGAGTATGTTGTTGATTTGACTTACAAGATATTATCAAGGTCTACATATAGTTTTTTGTTTTTGTTTTTGTTTTTTACTACTTCATCCTCAATAACCAATGTTAGTTCATAAACTGCAACTATTTTCATGGTTTTCTTTTCTTTTTTGAAAATATTTGTCACTAGTACTGCAATATTTGGTGATCAAACACCTTATAAAATAGCATTTCTTGTGGTTTTGGGGCATACCATAAAACACACTCTACTCCTTTCTTTGCCTTTCTAAGAAGTACCTATAAGCTATCCCTCCATCCCTCCAAGCTGCCACTTCCCTAATGACAAAAGTCTGATTCTGATACCTCCTCATAGCATAAAAGAAGTCCTTGGTTCTTGAAGGCTATGTCAGTACATCACAAGTTCTAGAAGATCTTGTCATGCTGGAAAGGTTTTGCATATGTCCTTGGGATTAGACTGATAATATATTCTGAGGACTAGCCCAGCTAATCACAGACAAGTATATAACCAGTATGTCTGGCCAATTGGCGATAAAACTTTTAAAAAAAAACATGGCAACTCATGAGACAAAGAAATATAAAAAATGGTCATCAGAACTTGATTGAAGAAGATTTAGGAAAGTATGAGAATTTGTCCTCTTTACCTTCCTTCCTAAGGTCTGGATCATCTGTCTCTCCCTTCTTAGAGACAGTCAGAACCTATCATGGATGAACATAAAGCCTGTGATGCATGCTAGCTATGCAGCTGTCATCCTAATAGAATCATCAGAATACACCCTGCGACCCAGAGGTAGATAAAATATAGGCAGCAGCATAAAGATGGATGATTCAGGGAAAGAGACAATGTAAATTAAAGGTCACAACCACACAGCTGGTACTTGTTCAGGAAACAAGGATACATGAAAAGACATTAAACCTCTAAGAAAACCATCCAGTGTTGGATGTGCTCTTTCCCCACTGGCATAACTGCTTTCACCACAAGAAGGGAATTAGTTGTTGCTAAGCTTACTATTACTGATTTCCCTGGAGCTTTAAAATGCCACTGAAGATAGAGGGAACAGTCAGGATGGGGGCCATTACCAATTGAGAGGTTAAATACAAGTCATTTGAGAGTGCCTCAAATCATTCATTAAAAAGAAATGACCTGTAGAATTAATTCATACTTTAGAATTCTACCTCCTCCCCACCCCCAACCTTATTATATGCTCCTTAGAAGCTAGAAAACTGTTAACTACTCAAAAATGAATAAGAATCACAGTCATAGGTTCTCGGAATTGGAAGGGACTTTAGAGATCATCTAGACCAACACCTTCATCCTGAAAAGAGGGAAACTGAGTCCTGGAAAGGTTAAGATTGACACAAGTTTTCCTACACTCCAGATATTACATAGGTGTCCTGTTGTCAAATATATTAACATTTTCATAAAAGGGTTGTATCCTCTCTAGGGTCTGACTTGGCAGCTTCATCTAGCTTCTGTTTCTGGCTTGGTGATGAGGAGTGTTCTGTGAATAGTAATGTGAACACATAACTGCTTTGACCAAATTTCACTCCCCTGAAGGAGACAAGGCTAAGACCATGGTCTCTTGCCAATACCTAAATTGAGTCTATGACCACAGGATTTCTCAAGGTCTAAGTTTTACCATCTCTAAGAGGGAGATTATACTATTTGATTCAATTCAATAAACATTTATTAAGTGCCTATTATTTGTCCAGTGCCATACTAGATACTGGAGATAAAAAGACAAAAATGAAACAGTTTTTGGCTATAGGGAGCTTACGTTCTACTAACCAACCTTACTTCCAAGACAAGTTCACAAATCATTTGGAAATGTAGAAGATGCTATTGTCATGAAAATATGTTAGTTCTAGTTAAGTTCTGAGGTCAGATGGTAGAAAATGGAAGGCTTTGGTGAGGATTAATTTCCAGTTATGAAGACTAGCAAACCATAGCTAGAGAAATTGAGTAAAACTGCTAATAAAGGATATTTTAATAGAGTGTCAATTTCTTCTCTCTGATTTGGAGGTAATTGTAGGCCTTCTGTTCAGCCTTCACCAGAATCTGGAATCACTGATGAACCTCTGAACTTCTACTGGCCAAAAATGTCATCTAGGAACCCAAGACCACTACCATTTGCCAAGAAGTAAAGAACCAGGACAGAAAATTAACAATAGAAAACAGCATAATTCAGTGGAAAGAGTAATGGGTATGGAACTGAAGGACCTAAGTTTGAATCCCAAAACTTCCACTTTTTGTGACCTTGATAATTCACTTAACCTCTCTAATAGCCAACCTGTAAGATCCAGTTTCCTTATCTGTATCTGGGAGAAGTGAGTTATAGACTTGAAGATCTCTCAGGTGTCTCCCAACTCTAATTCAGAGATCCTATTATCAGCCTCAACACTAAGGTCACCTTTGCTCCTTGACTTAGCACATCTCCATTTATTAAACTGAACTTAGCAACAGCAAAGTGTGATGTTGTTGAATGAGAGTTATATTGAGAGTCAGGACACCATGTTTATAATCATGGCTCTATCACTCATTAGCTAATGGTGTTGTTGAGTCAAAGAGTGTATGTGGTATAGTGACTTTTCTGCAATAATTACATATTGTTTTTCCAAATGACTTGTCTTATATCCCACAACAGGCACTAGAATAAGTTTTTTTTTCTGTAGCCCCTCCAAAATTTGCCATTTTTATCTTTTGTGATATTTTTCAACCTGTTGGTATAAGATTAAACCTAAGAGTTCCTCTAATCAATATCAATTTATTAGTGATTTGGATACTTCTTCCATAAGATTGATGCTATTGTATGTTTCTTCTTTTTAAAAAAAGTCCACGTGTGTCTTTTGGTCCTTTTTTGGGGAATAATCTTCATTTTATGTTTTTATCAGTCTTCTGTATATCTTAGATATCAGATCTTTATTAGAGAAATTTGCTTTGAAAAATTTTTCCTCCCCTAACCAACATTTCTCTCAATCTTTTGTGATGGTAAACTAGGCCATCATTTGTCTCCATTCTTACCTAGCCCTTAGTCACTGAATGGGTGCTGCCTCAGACAAACTGAGACCTGGGAAAATCTTAATATGAAAAGACCAAAGTCACCCACTGCATCCTGTGCCATCACCGGTCATCTTGACCTTTGTCTTGCCACTGGAATCCTATGACTCTGGAGGAGAGAGTGAAGTTAATGACTGTTTAGCTCTGCCTCCCTCAAATCCAATTCATGCACAAGTCACATGCTCATGATGTCATCAGTCTTCTTCAAGACAAAAGAAGAAGAAGAACAAAAAGCTGCATAACAGGGTAAGTTTTTTCCCCTTCTCTTCAGTTTTCCTGTCTATAAAGTCAGGACTTTACAAGCTATGACCTATGGACCAAGTATGGCCCCCCACCTGTTTTTGTGTAACCAGCAAGCTAAGAACATAACTAATCATTCTTAACTCACCAGTCATATAAAAATGGACAGGTCACATTTGGCCTGAAAGCCAATCCCTAGAATAGCTGATTTCCAAGGCCTCTTCCAATTCTAACAGTCTATGAATCTAAGCCTAGTTGCTTACTATTGTCTGTCTTAACTGATTTTTTTTTTGGACCTGGTTCTTTATTTATTTAGCCCCATAGAATGGATATTTCAGACTCTTCTGGTTTAAGTGAAATCCAGGTCGTACCTCAATCTGCCTGTCCACTCTGGTTCCATTGTCCCCTATGCCCCAACATGACATGTGGCAGTGTATGTAAAACAAGATCCAAGTACTGAATTGGATTCAAAAGTAGAACTAAAAACAGGGTTTGACTAAAACTTCCCCATAATAACTCATTCATTTGTGTAACACTTCAAGGTTTACTCTAATTACAATAATAATAATAACAAAATAATAATAATAACTGACCTATAAAGTCTTCAGGATGCATATATATTTGTATATACATATGTGTGTATAAATGTATACATATACCTATATGCACATGCATACATATACACATACATACATGTGTACATACACACACACACACACACACACATACCTTACTTGAGTCTCAGGTATCATCCTGAAGTGAGAAAACTGAAGCCAGAAATAGCTTCATAGATATGAACAATTTGTCCATAGTCATACAATTGGTAAATATGAGGCAAGATTTGAGCCCATTTCTCTCCTGACTCCAAATTCAGCATTTTCTTTACATCCCAATGAGGTATATAGTTCAAATAAAACCAATCTTTATAGAGGTTAATTGACTCTTTTCCCAGGGTCATACAACTAGTAAATGGTAGAGTCAGGATTCAAACCCAGGTCTTTACATGTCCCGAGTCTCCTGAATCTAAATCTAGTATGGTTTTCCCCACCTCACACTGCTTCTTACCAGATAAGCTACTCAAACCTTTCTATTCACATATTTTATATTAAAAACCATCACTTCAATCCTGTGTGTATCTGTTATTCTTGGCCAGGTGTAACTCTGGCCAGGCCAGTGGTCCAGGCTCAGGATTAGAGTGCAATGAAACACTCAAATACCATATAAAACTTAACAAAAAATAAATATACTTAACAATACAATATGTTAAAAGATTCAATCACTGATTCGGGTGTACTCAACTGCTTCCCTCCATATTTGCTACAGCAAAAACATGCAGTCAGAAAGATGCATTGATTTGCATACCAGTGACGATTCCATCAAGCCTGAGAAGCACCAGATCCTCAAGGCCTGGACTGGGTATGCTTCAGGTAAATAGGTTCAAGCCATCATTTAAAGACAAATCAAGACCTGGGGATGGCCTCTTTGATTCCCTAAAAGGAAGCCCACCTTCCCCAACGCACTATACCCTTAGGAAGATAGAAGTTGTAAAGAAGTTATCCAAGACTGAGATGGGCCTAGGATAGGAGACATAATCAAATCAGCAAGCATTTATTAAATACCCAGTATGTGCCCAATAAATACAAAAGTGTAACAGTTCCTGCCCTCAAGGAGCTTGAATTCAACTGGGGAGTGAGAAATACCATGTATTCACTGAGAAGTAAATGTAGAATATGTGTGCGTGTGTGTGTGTGCATGTGTAATAAATGCACAATGATATGAGGAGAGGCCACTAGTAGGGAACTGCAGAAGATCAGCACAGTTATGTGAGTCATTTGGTTAATTCATGCCTTATTCCCTGCCCTGGGAACAGAGTGTCCTGCTGATAAAAAAATGAAGACACTGTCTCTAGTGGGTCAAAAGAGTTAGGAAAACTACCTTCCCTGCATACGAGTGAGGCAATTTCTCCAATCATATCTGTCTCATCATGTAGGCCCTTTTGGAGCAGTGTGTATGGATTAGGAGAGTTAGGGCCAGAGAAAATAAGGTTCAAGAATCATGCAAGGGATCCTGACTCTATTTATCCTTGTGAAGCTTGTCCTGTGCATCATCACTTCCTGTGAGACGGGATATTGTAATAAACAAGTAAATTGTATATCTTGAGCTTTTCTTCCAGAAAGTATATGCAGAATTCCTTGAAATAAGTGTGTTCACGGGGCAGCTAGGTGGCGCAGTGGATAGAGCACCGGCCCTGAGTTCAAATCTGGCCTCAGACCAAACACTTGACACTTACTAGCTGTGTGACCCTGGGCAAGTCACAACCCCAATTGTCTAAAAGAAAAAAAAAAAGAAATAAGTGTGTTCATGCAGACATGGCCAATTCTCTTCCAAGCAAAGCTATAAGACATTCTAAATTCTCTTCCATGAACCTTTCTCGGTCCTACTAGGCAAAAATTCTCTCTTACCTCTGAAATCAAACCATAATATTCTTTTTTGCTATCCTACCTTGAATTGTAGGTTTTTGCTTACATGTCATATCTCTTCTACTTAATGGCAAGTTCCATGAAAGTTAAAGGTTAGAGGGGCATCAGCATCTAAAATATTAAAAAGGTAAACATTTGAAGTGGGATTTTTTTTGGAATTTAGTATTAGAAAGAAGTCATGTAGCCAGATTGGGGCTAATGGATTAATAAATTGGGAGAGATCCTAAAGATTGGAGATAGTGAGTAGAGAAGAGAGGAGATAAAGAGATAGTGGGTACAGAAGAGAGGAGAAAAAACGAGTTTAAAATCACAGAGGTGGAAGAATGCCATGGACCATGTCCAGTTTAGTGACGGTAATTCATGATTACTATGAAGTAGAAGTAGAAATATGTAAAGTCAAAGAAGCAAAGGCACTATAAGTTTGAGGGACTTAATGAACTATCTAATTTACATTGTGAGTAGGTCAAATATACCAAAATATAGTAAAAACAGCACTGAGTTTGGAGTTAGGAGACATGAGTTCAAATTCTGGTGCTATCTATCACTACATGTTTGATCATAGGCAAATCACTTCATCTCTATGGTATTGTTTCTTCATTGGTAAAAGGAGGGTTTTGGACTCTAAAGTATCTACCAACTTCTTGACTTCAAATCCAAAACTCTCATCTTTTGTGCCAAACTACCTCTAAGGACTTTTTTTTTTTACTGAGGTCTCCAGATAAGAATGAAAAAGAAGCTTATGATGATTGATAGAAAATGTGATTATGATAAGATCATAGAATGACAGCCAGAAGAAACCTTGGAGGTCAAACTTATTCACTTTGCAGATGAGTAAAATAAACTACAATCCAGTGCTTAGCACTGGACATATGGTAGACATTTAATAAATGCTTGTCAACCGATTGACTAGTTGTTCAATGCTCTAAAAGATGCTCCAGTTATTCATGTGCTTATTACTTATTAGCAAAGAGTAATTTAGATGTTAAAGGAAGTCTAAGGCATCCCACTGCTATGACTAAATTAGATTATCACCCACGCAGTTCAAAAGACCAGGTTGAAAAAAAATAGAGTTCAAAACATTCAATTCAAATTGTACACATAACAGCAACGTTGTGCAATGACTGACTTTGATAGACTTAGCTTTTCTCAGAAATACGATGATCTAAGACAATTCCAAAAGACTCATGATGGAAAATGTTGGCCATGTCCAGAGAAAGAACTATGGAGTCTGAATGCAGATCAAAGCATACTATTATACTATTTTCTCTTTATTTCTTTCTCGTGGTTTTTCTCTTTTGTTCTTATTCTTCTTTCACAACATGACTAATGTAGAAATATCTTTAACATGATAGTATGTGTATAGCCTATATCAGATTGCATTCTATCTTGGGGAGGGGGAAGGAAAGCAAGGGAGAAAAAAAATTTGGAACTCAAAATCTTGTAAAAGTGAATATTAAAAACTATCTTTGCATGTAATTGACAAAAATAAAATACTATTCAGTAGGGGGGAAAATTCAGTTCAAGACTGAATTCAGACAGTCAGGATTACATGAATCATGAGACCAGTTTACTCGACAAAGAAATTTTTTTAGTCTAAGAAATTACTTTTTGTTTGATTGACTTTCATTCCCTGGGTTATGTGTGTGCCATCTTTACAGAACTGTTCTTCAACTCACTGTCTTTGTAGGTATAATATAACTTAGAATTTCAAGGGACCTAAGGTATCATGTAATCCAACCTCTTCTTTTTGCACAGAAGTTGGAAGGCCAGAATGGGGAAGTAATTTACCCAATGTCACATGGGTATTAAATATCAGAAGCAGGTTTAGAACCCAGGACCTCTGGTTCCATATTCATTGCTCTTCTCATGATCCTGCTGGAATCCTCTTGCAATCAGGTGGTGCAAAAGGTAAAGCATTGGATGTGAAATCAAAGAAAAACTTGAGTTTGAATCTTGCCTCAGACACTTACTTGCTATTTGATCATGAGCAAGTCACTTGTCCACTGCCTGGGGCAGCTGGTTGGCTCAGTGCATAGAGTGCCAGGCCTAGGGTCAGGAAGCCTCACATTTTCTTGAGTCTGAATCCAGTCTCAGACACTAACTATGTGACCCTGGACAAGGCACTTAACCGTGTTTGCCTCAGTTTCTCTTCTGTAAAATGAGCTGGAGAAGGAAATGACAACTTCAGTATCTTTGCCAAGAAAACCTAAAATGGGGTCACTAAAAGTCAGATATTACTGAACAGCTAAGCAACAACAAGAAGTCATTGAATCTCTCTAGGTCTCAGTGTCCTCATCTGTAAAATAAAGAGGTTCAGCTCAAAGGCTTCAAAAGTCCCTTCCAGGTCTATTAGCATTATGTTATGATCATAGTTAAGGTGCTTCCCCATTAGCACTGTTGCTCCCTCTAACCTCCAGTTTCACTTTATCCAAGGCAGATGGACCAGGAGCCATTGAAAAACAAGCATGGATCTCTGTTAACTCTTTGGTTTTTGTCAAAAACAGCTCTCCCTCTCCATTCTTATTTCCTTAGCATGACTTGTGAGAAATGAGGCAAAAGCCACAGGGACGGATCTGCTTTGTATCCAGTGGCACATGGGAGAATTGGAACAGTGCAAAACATGACAAACGGCAGGGAGGCAATTTGGCCTGTCATGTCTTAATTTACAGGATTCATTTGTGGATTCCCCCAAAATAAACTTCCTGGAGGAGCCTGCAGGGAGGTGAGATATGGGAGAGGCTGCAGAAGCACAATCCAAAAACACTCCCCATTGGGAATCAATGCCAGAACATGCTGGAGAAAAGTAGGACACAATCCTTGGGAATGTTTAGTTCAGAGACAGAGAGACCTTTTCCATCCTGTGCATAATCAAGACAAACTTCTGTATAATCAAAGTTTTTCAAAGTGTTAGATCTCTTTGAATTAGAATTAGCCTGGCCATTTGTTGTTATTATTATTCAGTTGTTTCAGTTGTGTCTGACTCTCTGTGACCCCATTTGGAATCTTCTTGGCAAAGACACTGGAGGGGTTTGCCATTTCCTTCTCCATATCATTTTACAGATGAGGAAACTGAGGCAAGCAGGGTTAAGTGACTTGTCCAGGGTCACATGGCTAGTAAGTGTCTGAGGCCAGATTTGCTCACATGAAGATGAGTCTTCCTGACTCCAGGCTCAGCACTCGATCCACTGTGCCACCTGGCTGCCCTAGCCTGGCTATCCTACCATTATTTCCCATCTATTCTGCATATATATTATATGTGCAATATTGTTTGCATGTTTATTTTCCCATTAGAATGAAAGCTCCTTAGGGCAGGGACTGTGTTTTTATCTTTCTTTGTATCCTCAGTGCTTAGCACAGTGCCTGGCACATAGTAGGTGCTTAACAAATGTTTGTTAATGATGATGATGATATATTGTCACAATATTTTACCTCTTACCAGTTTGCTTAATGAGATTTGAGTTTCCCTGGGTCAGTGGATAGATTCCCTCAATCCTAAATACTCCCTGAGGAATTTCTTTTTTGTTTCCTTTTTTTTCCAGTCTGACCTTAGTATCTTTCAGAAGTCAATAGTCAGGAATAACTCAAGTCTATAACAGATGTGTGGTAATAAAGCCAATTCACATTTTATAGCATTTTAAAGTTTGAAAGCTGCTTTTCTCACAACAATGTTGGGAGAAGGTAGATAATGCATTATTAATATTTTTATATTTTTATAAATGAAACTCTTCCTTCTCTCCCTACCACTGTGTCTCCTCCCCCTCATTGAGAAATAAAGAAATACAAAATCCCTGTTACAAAAATGTATATCCAAACAAAAATATGGGTCGTGATCAAAAAATATATGTCTCAGTCTGTACTGAGTCTATAACTTCTCTAGCATATTTCATCCAGAGTTCTGTAGAATTTTAGGGTTTTTTAGTTATATTATTTGGAGTTTCTAAATTTTTCAAAATATTTGGTCTTTATAACATTGTTGTTATTATATATATATTTTATTGGTTCTGCTCACTTTTGCATCATTTCATACAAATCTTCCCAGGCTTTTCTGCAATTATCCTCTTCATCATTTCTTATAACTCAATAGTATCCTATCACATTTGTATACCATAAATCATTCAACCATTCCCTAATTGATGGATAACCCTCACTTGCCAAGACTTTGCCACCAGAAAAAAAGTTGCAATAAATATTTTTGTACATGCAGGTCCTTTACATCTTCTTTTTGTTTTGTTTTGTTTTGTTTTTTCCTCTTTAGCATATAGACCTAGTAGTGATATCACTGAGTATGCGCAGTTTAAACACTTTTAAGGCAGAGTTCCAAATTGCTTCCCAGAATGGTCAGACTAGTTCACAGCTCCACCAATAGTGCATTAATACTCCTATTTTTCCACATTTCCTCCAGAGGCTGTAATTTTTTTTTGTCAGCTTTGCCAATCTGATGGGTATTAAACGGAACCTCAAAGTTATTTTAATTTGCATTTCTCTAATTATTAATGAGTTAGAGCAATGGAGTCAAACTCAAATACAAACAGATCTGAGTGGGCAAATTAACATTATCTGAGTTGTATTTTTTTTGTTAAATATTTCCCAATAACATTTTAACCTAATTCAGCCTTCACTGATAGTTTTGCTGACTACTCATTGCCTGTAAGCCCATCAATTTGACATGTAGGACATCTTTCCATCTGGCTATAGATATCTTAGATTTCTTCCCCTGAAAACTGCTTATTGATATCCTTTGATCATTCATCAAATGAGGAATGGCTCTTATTTTTATAAATTTTAATCTTCCTATATATCTTAGAAATGAAAGCTTTATCAGACAAACTTATAATAGTGTTTTCTCTCCCCAGTTACTCATTTCTCTTCTAAGTTTAGATGCATTGGTTTTGTCTGTACAAAAACTTCTTAATTGCATGCAATCAAAATTGTCCATTTTGCTATCTTTGACACTCTATATCCCTTGTTTGGTCATGTACTCCCTTCCTGATTATAGACCTGTCAGGTAATTTCTTCTCTTATTCTCTAATTAGTTTGACATTAGCCTTTATGTTTTTATATCCAACTGAAATGTTTATCTTGGTAAATAATGTGAGATATTAATCTATACCTAGTTTTTTACCAGGCTGTTTTCATTTTTCCAACAGTTTTTGTCAAATAGTGAGTTCTTACCCAAATATCTGTGATCTTTGGGTTTATCAAATGCTAGGCTACTATGCTCATTTGCCTCTGCATATTATGTACCAGATTTGTTCCACTGATTGACCTTTCCATTTCTTAGCCAGTACAAAACTGTTTTGATGATTCCTGCTTTGAAGTAAAGCCCCTCCCTTCTCAATTTTCTTCATAATTTCCCTAAAGAATCTTGACTTTTTGTTTGCTCCAGATAAAGTTTGTTACTAATTCTCTAGTTCTTTTAAGTAATCCTTTGGTAGTTTGACTAGTGTGGTATTGGATAACTAAATTAATTTAGGCAGAATTGGCCTTTTTTATTATATTGGTTGTGTCTACCCATGAGCAATTAATATTTCTCCAATTATTTAGGTCTTTCGGCATAAAAATGTTTTGTATTTGTAGTTATGTAGTTTTTATGTGTATCTTGGAAAGTAGACTTTCAACTGCTATAATTTTTTGAGTAATTTAAAATAGAATTTCTTTTTATATGTATTTTGCTAGATTTTTATTGGCAATACACAGAAATATTGATGATTTATGTAGGTCTATTTTTATTCAACTTATCTTAAGTTGTTTATAGTTTCAATTAATTTTTAGATGACTCTACAGGATTCTCTAAGTAAATCATCCTGTCATCTAAAAAAAAAGAAATTATTTTATTTTTGTCTATATTTAATTCTTTTATTCCTTTTGTTTTGTCTTATAGATAGCATTTCTAGTATTATATTAAGTAGTAATGGTGATAATGGACATCCTTGCTTTATCCTTGATCTTATTCGAAAAGCTTTTTATTTAACCCCATTATAGCTATTACTGGGTCTTGGTTTTATATAGATAACATTTATCATAACAAGGAAAGATCCACTTATTTGTACTTTTTTAAAAATAGGAATGGATGTTGTAACTTCTCAAAAGACTTCCTTGTATCTATTGCTATAATCATAATTTTCATTATTCTTTGTAAAAAGGAAGAATAAAAGTGAAGGAAAAATATAAGAATACAATGGAGGAAAATATACAATTAACTGTAAGAGCTGTAAATATGAATGAAATAAACTCACCCATAAAACAGAAGAGGATGAGAGAATGGATTAGAGAGCAGAATCCAAAAATTTTCTGTTTACAAAAAAATTTACATAAAAATTAAATGCTGAAATAAATGGCTAGACTAAATTGTATTGTGTTTCAACTGAAGTAAAAAAAGGAAGGGGTAGCAATCATATCTCAGACAAATCAATAGTAAAAATGGACAATTAAAAGAGACAGGGAAGCTACACTTTGTTGAATACTACCATGGACAATAAATTAATATCAGTACTAAACACATACGCACCAAATAGCATAGCATCTAAATGCTTAAAGGAAAACTTAAATAAATTACAGGGAGAAATAGACATGGAAATTATAATAGTGAGGAAACTCAATTTACTCCCATTTAAACCTAGAAAAATAAAACCAGAAAATAACAAGAAAGAAATTAAGGGCCCAAATAAAATTTTAGAAAAGTTAGATATGCTAGACCTATGAGGACTGTTGAATGGGAATAGAAAGGAGTATATATATATATATATATATATATATATATATATATTTCTCAGCTTTGAATAGCATCCTTTAAAAAATTGACCATGTATTAGGGCCTAAAAACCTTATAAACAAATGCAGAAATGTTAGAAACCTGATGTATAGACTACAGGACATGTGTGTGTGTGTGTGTGTGTGTATATATATTATATATGTGTGTGTGTGTATGTGTGTGTGTATATGTATTATATATATATATTTGTATGTATGTGTATGTGTATATAGTCAATAAGAGGTTGATAATATGATTAAAATTCATTGGAGACAAAATAAACATAACTGACTATATTAATCATAAGAGGACTCAGCCACTATCAGCCAGCTGGAAAGTTCTACTGGTTCAGAGTGACAGAACTTCAGGTTTTCTTTTGGTCTAGGATTCCTACCCTGGCTATTCCACTAATGGCTTCAGACTGAGTTGGGGGCTAGATCTGAGACAACACTCTGCTTCTGGAATCAAAGCCACAGAACTGCTACCTCCTACTAAACTTGTTTCTTGCTTAGTACATAGCGTAGGCCTTATGGCCATTCCTCACCCTGGAATGCCACCCCTATGTGCACTCCCACACTGTATCTGTGACCCAGAGCTGTGTAGTGATCAAAACAGCTACCAACTGGCACCTTGCATCCTGTATGAGGTCAGCACTCTCTATGTGGGTCTGGTCCCGGAGCACAGGGGTGGCCCTCTTTCAGTCTCTGTGCTGGAATACCCCACATGGTCATTCTGTTCTAGATGTTGCCTCCATTGTATACAGACCTCTCCCCCTCCCCATGCCTACCATGACTGGAAAAATGACTCAGTTGATTTTTTTTAAATTTACCCATCAGGACTCAGTCTAGCACAATATTTAAAGGACTCCAATAGGAACTATGGTAAAATTTTGTGAAGCATTAAAGCACATTGATCAAAATCAGGCTGCGGCCATGCCAAGGAGGGAAGAATGGTGTAATGGAAAGGCTTGTTCTTCACTGTGTACTCTTTGAAATTATTGTTTATCTTTTGTGCATAGTGAGTGAGTGTGCTTATTTTTGTGTGTGCATGTATGAGAGACTATTTGAGTGCCCTCAGAACAGTTTAATTTTTACAGTGCACTTACTAAAAGGATAAAGACTGGGCCAATGATTTTATTGTAATAGGGAACTCCTAGGTAAGGAAATTCCAGTTATCACTGCAGGTTAGCTCCTTCTCAGCAGCTCATAATCAAAAAGAACTGCTTAAAATACTAAGATGGTCAAATAGCCAATGTGTATCAAAGATGGCACTTAAGCCTATATCTTCCTAGTATCAAAGTTGACTCTCTCTATTCTGTGCCACACTTTCAATTTGCAGGTGAAAAGAATGAGTTTTAATGACTTGCCTGTAGTCAAACAAGTAGGAAGTATAAAAGATGGGGCTTGAACCCACATCTTTAACTCCACATCCAGTCTGAAATATCCAACAGGAAGCCGAGATGGGACAGGAGCCCAAGAGAAAGACTAGGGCTTGATATGTTGATTTGAGAGTCATCTTCATATAGATTCTTATTAAATGCTTGGGCAATTATTAGGGCACCAAGTAAGAGAGTATAGAGAGAGAAAAGAAGAGGGCCCAGGACAAAGCCTTGAGTTACATTCTCAATTAGGGAAGGGTGATAATCTAACAACAACAACAACAACAACAACACAACAACAAAAATCAGCTGAGGAGTGGTCAGACAGGTAGGAGGAGAGCCAGGAGGCACCAGCATCACAAAGAAAAACCTGATTAACAGTATCACACGCAGCAGAGGAATCAAGAAGGCTAAGGATTGGAAAAAAGGGCATCAGATTTGACAATTAAAAGAATATAAAGAAACATTCAGGGAGAACAATTTCATTTGAATTATGAAGTCAGAATCCAGATTACAATAGATTTCAAAGAAAGTGAGAGGAAAAGAAATGAAGGCAACAACAACAGCCCTTTCTTCGTCCATCTACTTACTTTGTATTATAAAGACTGGCAGACACCCTTCTTCCTCCCCTCCACCAACCCCAACCAGTTAGACTAGAACTTCTTGAGAGTTGCATGGCAAATAGGTTTGTAAGAAACAAATTACCCAGAGGAAAAATAGCTCCCGGAGGCACCTGGCATTTTCTCCCTTAACTAACTGGCTTCAGCTCTTCTTAAATCATGTCACCTCTGTGGCACCAATTACTTCCTGCAATCAGAGTGGGGATGTTCCTATGTAACTTTCACAGAAAACCTTTTGGGAATGAAAATATGGCCTCTAAATTAGCATATTGAGTTTTAGTCTCATCTACCATCACAAGACCCTTCTCATGGTGAGTGGCTCATATACCTTCCCTGAATAATACTCTTACATATGCATGTATGCATGCGTACATGTGCACACACACACAATTCCATGTTTTCTATAATGAAGAAATCTTTGAGCTCTGTAATGGAAGACCTAGATTTAAGTTCCTGCTCTCTCACTTTCTAGTTACATCACTTTGGACAAGTCATTCAACTTTTTAAAAAATTATTTATTATATTTGGAACTTTAAAAATAAAACAATCATTTCTATAACTTAGTAGAGTAGAATAAAAGATGATTGTATGTGAAACTGAAAATCTATTATGTGTAACTTGTTATTCCTTTTAAATATATAATAAAGTCATCATGTAATTTTCTTTTTTTTTCATTTTTTTCCTTTTTTCCTCCCCCCCTCCCCCCAGAGATGGCTACCATTAGGCACAAATATGTATATATGTAAAACTGTTCTATACATACTTCCATATATTAGTTCTTTCTCTGGATACCAATGTCTTCATAGATCCTTTGTAGTTAATTTGAGTATCTATAATAGTAAAAATGACTTAATCACTCCAAGTTGTTCTTAAAACAATATTGCTATTAAAACAACATTCACTTAGTTCTGCTCATTTTTCTCTTCATTATTTTGTGCAAGTCTGTTTTTCTACGATCATCAAACTCATCATCCCTTATAGTACCGTACTATTCCATCATGATTATATACTACAATTTGTTCATTCATTCCCCAGTTAATGGGCATCTCTGTAATTTCCAGTTCTTTGCCACCACAAAGAGAGCTGCTATAAATATTTTAGAACACATGGGTTCTTTTCCTTTTTCCCTAATCATGTTGGGAAACAGACTGAGTAATGGTATTTCTGGGTCAAAGGGTATTGGAAGGTTAATAACTCTTTGGGCATAATTGTTGATTGCTTTCCAAAATGGTTGGATCAGTTCATAGTTCCACCAACAGTGAATTTTTTTCACAGGCCCTTCAATATTTGTTGTTTTCCCCTTCAATTGTTTTAGCCAATCTGATCGATATAAAATGGTATCACAAGGTTACTTTCATTTACATTTCTCTAATCAATAATGATTTAGAGGATTTTTTCATATGACTATGAATTGTTTTGATTTCTATATCAGAAGACTTCCTGTTTACACCTTTTGACCATTTATCAATTGGGGAATGAATGACTAGTATTCTTGTAGATTTGACAAGATTCTTTATATATTTCAGTTATGAGACCTTTATCTGAGAAACTTTTTTTTAGAGAAACTTTATAAAAAGTTTTCCCCAATTTTCTTCTTTCCTTCTGATCTTGGCTACATTTGTTTTATTTGAACAAAATCTTTTTAATTTAGTGTAATCAAAATTATCCATTTTGTACCTCAAACTGTTCTCTATCTCTTGTTTATTCATAAATTGTTTACCTATCTATAAGTCTGGCCAGTAATATGTTCCACGTTCTTCAGATTTTCTTGTAATATCTTTCTTTATATCTAGGCCATATATCCATTTTGATCTTATCTTGGTAAATGGTGTAAGATATTAGTCTATGCCTAATTTCTGTCAGACTACTTTCTAGTTTTCCTAAAATTACCAAACAATGAATTCTTATACTCAAAACTTAAGTCTTTATGGTAGTCAAATATAATGTTACTATATTGATTTGCTGCTGTAATTTCTATGTCTACTCTATCCACTGATCTACCTTTCTATTTCATTTAACTTTTCTGGATCTATTTCTATATCCATGAAATTGAGGTTGAATTAGATGATCTCTAAGTTCCCTTGCAGATTTAATACTCTGATTCAAATGGTTCTATGTGTTTGGTTTTGCCTTTTAGCATCATAAAACTAGTATGTTTCCTCTGAAAAATATCAGAACTGAAATATGGAGATTCGTACGACTGCTACAAAATCTGACTTTACAATTTTTTTCATGTGAAAATTGGTTCAACTCATATTTGTGAGATTTGTGAAAATGCTGAAGTTGAATTTGGGGCTTTGAGTGAACTATAGCAGAGATGATAGAATTATTTCTTAAGTCCAAATAATATATTAAATTTTTCTGAAGGTGAAATATTCATGGTAAATGCCACCCCATTTCATATCAAAGACAGATAAGCTATTAACAGATATATGTATACACATACTATAAGGTCTGGGGGGAACTCTGTACCTTTCCAGGGGCTAATATCCCTGTGTACTGGGATATTCTTGGCTTCCCCAATCAGAGGGGTTAATTTTATTCTGAAGAAAGAGACTGGACTTTGATTATAAGAAGTTTTTGTATAATCAGTAGAATTACTTACATAAAAGGGGGCAATCTGGAGTAGCTCCCAGATGAAAACAGTCTCAATAGTGGATCAATCCCCAATTAGAGACCCCAGGAAAGCCCAGTGATTATTAAAGAAAACAAAGGGAGGAGGAGTTAGAGAGTGCATCACTACTGATTGGTGGATATTTTTGGTTTTCTGATTAATAATGAGCTTGTGCATGTTACCCAATGTTATTGGGGAAAATGCCTAAACATAGGTTTGTGTATTAATCATGTACAGGTCACTGTGTCCTGGTCACATGTGGATCACGGTATTCATTTTATGACTTTCGTTGGTCACAGTATCTAAGTTATTATTCAGTATCCGAACTATGATTTTTTAAGAGGTCACTGAGTCCTGACTACCACCTTTCACAAAGTTTAAGATAATGGTTTTCACTTCTTACTGTTTTTAATGCCTTTTCCTCAGTTGGGACCCCACATGCACATATATGCATATGCTTATTTGTGTGTATGTGTGTGTGTGTATGTATGTATACACACATATATGTGTATATATGTATATATATATGTGTGTGTGTGTATGTATATATGTTTAACAATATATAACAAAAGCCATTCTCCACAGTGATTGAAGTTTTCAAAAGAATTGCAAACTATTTATAGCCTCTTTTGGGGCAATTATCTTTAAAATACAGATCTTTACAATGCAAAGAAGACTTCTCAAAAGAATTGCAAACTATTATCAATTACATAAAAGAATAATCTAAATCATTAATAACAAGAAAAATTCAATCAAAACAACCTTAAGGTTTCATACCCTGCAAATTGGTAAAGATGACAAAAAATGGCAATAGTAAATGTTGGAGGGGCTATGGGAAGGTAGACACACTTTTGTTGATAGAGCCGTAAATTAGTGCAACACTTGTGGAAAGCGATGCAGAATTAGACAAATAAATTTACTAAAATGGCCGTACATTTTGTCCAAGAAAGTCCATCCCTAAGGAGGCCACTGATGATAAGAAAGTCTCCATATAATCCAAAATATTTATATCAACACTTTCTGTGATAGCAAAGAATTAGAAAAATAATAGATGCTCATCAGTTGGTGAATGGCTAAAGAAAGTGAGGTACATAAATGTAATGGTATATTACTTGCTATAAGAAACTGTGAATATGATAAATACAGAGAAATATGGAAATGCCTATATGAACTAATGCAAAGTGAAATAAGAGGAGCCAAGAAAAAAAGTACAAGGACTGCAATGTCAATAGAAAGAACAACCACAAAGAAATCAAAAGTGAATGTTGCAAATTGTAAAAAAACAAACATAACTCAAAAGAAGAGGTATGAGAAGACATCCCCAACCCACCATTGTTGTACAATGCAAATATTTTAATATCAATATTGATGATTGATAAGTTATGCTGCCTTTTTTTCTCTTCTTTTGTCTTCTAGAAAATACTATTCGTTATATTGGATGGCCCTCTGGGAAAGGGTAAGAAAGGGATGGAGAAGAAATTATGGTGATGTAAAAAAGATATCAATAAAAACTTATTAAAAAATTTGAGTACATATGGAATATACTGGAAAAATAATATCACTCCAACTGGAATGAGGTGGGTGGATTGTATGGTTACGCTATTTTAATTATTGAGCAATATGCTTTAGTAGAACTAGATTTATCACGTGATTCCTTAAAAAATTGTTTTTGAATTTTAAAAAATTAGCTTCATAAGAGATTGCTCAGCTAAGCAGATCTAAGATAGTAGTACGTGTTGGAAAACTTAGTTGTAGGGCAAATTATTGGTGAGTTGAATTATTGGTGCAACCATATAGCAAGAAGACAAAGTTTCTTCTATGATTAGTAAGTTGTTTTTAAAGATAATTGCCCAACAAGAGGCTATAAATGTTCCAAGCAGTGCTAACGCCATCACTGAAGTAAGTCTGAAGCCTCCCAGGGTAACTCCTTGAGGGATATAGTACTTGTTTGGAAGTTTAAATGCTATCATATTTGTAACAGTAGGATACTATATGAATGCATGAAGAACGCAAAGTAACAATGCAGACTTAAAACTAAGAACTATCGATTCTTACCACAACCTGTGAAAGAGATAGTACAAGTATTCTCCTGTGTCATAAAACCTGAAGCCTAGAGAGCCATAGTTTCTGGCCTAAGGTCACACAGGTAGTAAGCAGTAGAACCAAAACTAAGATCCACCTCTCTTGATTTCAAGTCCAGAGTTTAGAATTTTAAAAATATATTTATATGTAATTTTTTTTACACAAGGACACTTAAACATTCCATGCTATAAAAGAAAATTAAAAATCCCTTGGCTCTGGGGGCAGCTAGGTGGCACACTGGATAGAACATCAGCCCTGGAGTCAGGAGGACCTAGGTTCAAATCCGACTTCAGACGCTTGACATTAGCTCTGCGTGTGTGTGTGTGTGTGTGTGTGTGTGTGTGTGTGTGTGTGTGTTTTAATTATTTCCCTTGTTTGAGTTTTGGTTTGTCTTTTTTTTTAGGCCATTGGGGTTAAATGACTTGCCCAGGTCACACAGCTAGTAAGTGTCAAGTGTCTGCTCTGAGATCGGATTTGAACTCAGGTCCTCCTGACTCTAGGGCCAGTGAAAGTCACTTAACCCCATTGCCTAGCAAAACAAAACAGAACAAAACAAAAAAATTCCTTAGCCCACCAGACCAAAACCTAGAAACATGGTTGTGTGTCATTACTTATATTCCATTTTCTGCATTGATGAAGGCTGTAAGATTACTGCTAAGAGAGTAAAGGGCTAGACTCCAATCCATACCCAAAGAGTCATCTAAAAGAGTTATCTAAAAATTGGATCCAATTTCTGCCACTGCTATAACCAGATATATGAGAAGCAATATAGTATAATGAAAAGGGTGCTGAACTTCAAATCAGTGAGATTTGAGTTTAAATCTCACTCCAACACTCAACTAATGTGATCATGGGCCAATTAATTAACTTTTCTGAGACTCAGTTTTCCTCATTTTTAAAATAAGTATAACATTGTCAGAAAGAACGCAGGAAACATTGCTAACGATTCTGAAGTCCTAAACCAGAAATTGAAGATTTATTTTCATCACTACTATCAATAGAAGGTAAAAGCTTCAGAAGAGAGAGGAAGATTTGGGAAATGAACAGCTGGTTGAGAAAATAGTACGTCAGAATGGGATTTGGATATCTGGGTCACAACTTAAAATATAGCAGTAGTAGTCTTCTGACCAAGGACACTCCAACTTCTAACATGGGTTAACAAGTATATGTTTACCTTCTGCCTTGCAAACCTATTCAAAAGGGACTTAAATTCAGAACAAAGGGAGAAAGGGGAAAAAATACCTTGCCTATACCTATACCTATAGAAAAGAACATTTGAATTGCAGTCCAAAAGATCTAGATTTGAATCCTGTCTCTGACACTTACAAACTTATGGCTATGGACAAGTCAATTGCTCTCTTTGAGCCTCAGTTTTTTAATCTGTAAAATGGGGATAGCCATACCTACAGTTTTAGCTCACAGGGCTGGTATGAGCATCAAACAAAATAATTATGATACGCTCTGCTCAAAAAAGCACTATATAAATGTTTGTTGTTGTCATAGCTTCCAAGCTAGACGTCTTGGATAGTAGCTGTAATAGAGCAAGAATAATAGTAGTAGATAAACCCAGAAATTCACTGGAAAGAGAAAATGAGGGGCAGCTAGGTGGCGCAATGCATAGAGCACTGACCCTGGATTCAGAAGGACTTGAGTTCAAATCTGGCCTCAGACACATAACACTTACTAGCTGTGTGACCCTGGGCAAGTCACTTAACCCCATTGCCTAAAAAACAACAAAAAAAGAAAGAGAAAATGAAAGAAAGCAGGTGGCAATAAAACCTATAACGTAAGATGTCTGTTCACAAATGTACAAAGTATAGACAACACACAAGATGAATTGGAGATCATAGTTCTAGGAAGCAAATAGCTGAGACTTGGTGGTGTGAGATAAATGAATAGGCTATGATTTTGGCTAGGTAAACCTTATTTTTGTTACATCAACAGAAAGAAAATAGGATTATTCAAATCTTTTTTTTATTTCTGGGTTTTCTTTCTGTCAAAGAAAATTATCTTTAGACTGGAAGAAAAGAATAAAAATGGTTAATATTGAATTGATATCCACCATTAATTGGGAGATAGTAAGAGAGGACCGTGCCAGGTTACTGAAATATTTGGCCGTTTGTGAGTAGTGAATCATTATCAACGATTTCTGGAAGATGATGAATTATAGAAGTACTATAGCATTGGAGAAGTACAGATACTGTCCTAATTGTTTTTTAAAAGGAAGACAATGGAATCTGCAAATGATTGATTGCTGACCTTGATTCTAATTCCAAGGAAAAGCCAAAAAGATATTGATAAAAGGTAATAGACATCAAGAAAAGGAAGCAACAATTATAAAGAGTTACAAAAATTCATCAAGATCAGGCCAAATTAACCTCATTTCCTTTTTTGATGGGGTTACTTGCTAGACAAGTACATAGGAAATGCTGCAGGTATAATTTACCCAGATCTTTGCAAAGCATTTAACAAAATCTCTCATGGCATTCTTGTGGAAAAGATGAAGAAGTGTGCCCTTGACTATTAATACAGTTGGGTAGATTTGGCACCAAAGTCAGAGAATTCAGTTTGATATCAAATAAAAGAACACCTTCAAAGGAATGCTTCAGGGATATCTGCTGGCTGGCATGTTGATCAGATTTTCCGATGGCAAATGGAATGACAGAATCAGGACACAAAAAGATCTTGACAAACTAGAACATTAAGAAATTTAGTAGGTAAATCACACCACTGGGTCCTAAAAATCAACTTTACAAGTACAAGTTGGGGGAGATGTGTCTAAATAGCAAGAGATTAGAGTGGATGCATAATCTAAACATAAAACATCATATTAAAAATATTGAGGAAAATGGGAGGAGTCAGTCACCTTTTATAACTAAGCCCCCAAGAAGAATTCCTTATCAAAGAATTCCTAACCTTAATTGGAGGAAATCACAAATAAAAAAAACAACAAAAAAAACCCCACCTAAAATGGACAATGTGGTCTAGGTATTGGATTTGTGGTTTCATTAGTGTAGGGAACTTCTAGGAGAAGAAATTCACTCTACCAATACAGGTCAGCAACTTCTCTGCAACTTATATTAGAAAGTTGGCTAGAGCAGAGGTGTTGAACTCCAGTGGCAAAACTTCCCTGTACAGTCCAAGCAGATTAAAATGTAATTGGGAAATGATTAACAAAATAAATAAAAATATAATAGGATACAGATAATATCAATTTGTCATTTTTTTAAGTCAGTCTGATATTTAAGGTGTTTCCCATCTCATCCATCCATCCACTAAGACATCGAGGCCTTTCGCTCCAATAAAGGCATCTTGCCATTGTCTGTTCTTCCTCCTTCTCCATTTTCTACCTCTTGCAATTGATTTGGTTCTGAGGAACAGTATTCAAATAACTTCTACCATTACTACTGGAAAGACTCCAATAAAAATCCCAGTGACACCCCTGATCAAAATCCCTTTCCTGTCAATATATGTATTATTTCCCCCTATTAAAATATATCAAAATATAAACGGTGCAAAGGCTATCTCATTTTTGCATTTGTATCCTAGCGCTTTGCACAGCAGCTGGCATGTGGTAGGCATTTAATAATTGCTTTTTCATTCATTGATTCATAGGGAACTGACAAAAACATCTAACAAGAACCTTTCCTCCAAAAGGTAAATGGGCAAAGGATTATTACAATACAATTTTCAAAGAAAGGAATAAAAAGTGTAAATGGCGATTTGAAAATACACTCCAAGTCACTAATTATAAAAGAACTACAGATATAAACAATTCCCAACTAGTAAACTAGACAAAAGTTAGAATGGTAAATATTGGAAGACCTATAAAAAGACAGGTACATTCATCTAGTGTCCACTGTTGGCAGAGCTAGATAATTGGGAACTATGTAAGGAGAGAGACTAAATTGTCCTGGTCCTTTGACCCAGCTTTCCCATGCTAGGCACATACCTCAAGGAAGTCAAAGACAGAGACAAAGACCCAATATATACAAGGATATTCAGAGCAGAATTCTTTGTATCAGCAAGACACAAGAAACAAAATATATGGAATGGTAAAAAAAAAAAAGTACAGTATATGAATGTTATGCAATATTATTGTTCTTCAAGAAATTATGAATATAAGGAACTCGGAGTAACAGAAGAAATGCTTAAATTACTACAAAGTAAGTAAAACAAACAAAAAAGCATATACACTAAGTAAAACAATGTAAATGAAAAGCTCTGAGGAAATGAAAAATCATGGATGGCTCTGGGGCACAAATAATGAAATACATTGTTCTTCCTATAGAAGAAAGGTGGACGACAGCTTGAGCAAAATAATGTGTGTACAAACATGCATATGTATGTACATACGTATATTATTAGATGTTATCACTATAGGCAACTGCAGTGGATGTTTCTTGGTTAATTTTTCTTTTGTTCTAAGAGAGGATTCAATTGCGGGAGTGGAGGAAGTTTGAGGATTTTTTTTCTTTGAAGGAGTGATTATAATATAAAGAAAATAGATATCCAAAAAAAAATTTTTAAGGCAAATACAAACATCTGAAAGTTTTAGTGGATTACAAGGTCAATGTAAGTCATTGGTATAACACCAAAGCCAAAAAAGTTAAATGCAAACTTAGCCTGCGTTGGGAGAGGTGTAATAAGCAGAACAGGCTAAGTGGCATCATAAACAGGAATAAAGGAAATGAGCATTTATTAAGTACCTTTCACACAACAGGTGCTTTACAAATTATCATCACATCTTAGCCTCACAAGAAACCCTGGGAGGTAGGTGCTATTATTTTCCCCACTTTATCATTGAGAAAACTGAGGCAGGTAGAGATTAAGTGGCTTTCCTAGGGTTACACGGCTAGTAAGTATCTGAGGCTGGATTTGAACTCAGGTCTTCCTGACTCTAGGACCAGCACTCTATCCACTGAGCCGCCTAGCTGCCATGTCTGAAATTTTTGGCCAGATGACAACTTGTCTTTTATGTTGTAGAGCAGATTCTTGTTGGTATATGGGTTAAAATAGTTCACCTGAATTCTTCAAATCCGTGATGCAGCATTTAATTAATTATGTGACCTTGGCCAACTTTTTTCCCTACCTTGAACTTCAGTATCTTCATGTGTACAATGGAAAGAATAATACATCTATCAGTTAACTTAAAGGATTATCAGCAGTGTAAATGAAATAACGTATTGTGAAAGTGCTTCGTATTATTCAATACTCTAAGAATGTGAATTATCATCACACACCTCCTGATGGCATATGATAATCCGCTAAGTGTGCACACATGCACACACACACACACACACACACTTGGACAAGGGAGGATGATATATCTCCAAAGCAGATCACATGATTCATTACTTTGGGCCTTCTCTTTCCTCCTGGTAACATCTAGCCTTGCAGTGGAAGTGGACTATGGAAGGCAGTGGACAGAGGTAAAGGGGACATCATTGAGACATGTAGAAGTAAATGTCATAGAGACTTCTGGGAGCCAAGATGGCAAAGTAAGCAGTAAATTGCCATAACTGTCCCAAAAATAAAATAGTGCCCCAAAACAAATCCTGGAACAGCAGAACCAGGAAGAAGACAGGTTGAAACAATCTTTGAGTCAAAGAAACTTGGAAGAGCAGCAGGAAAGATCTATCCCACTTGAGAGAAGGGAAGCATAGTCCAGGACAAGAAGCATGCTAAGAAGCCCACAGCAAGTCCCACCTCAACAAACAGCAGGAGATCCTGAGCCCCAGCGCAGTGGAACAGGCAAACAGCAACACCAGGAGCCACCTCTGCCCTCCATGTACCTCTGCAGACAGACTCCAGCTCTGAGAACCGTGCTTGAGCATAGCCCTGTGCAAACAGCCTCCAGTGGCCAAACCTCCACGTGCTTCAGTGTAGCCCTGGGTAAATAGATAGCCACCAGCCAACCCTATAGGTGCCTAAGCAAACTGGCAGCCACCAGCACAGGGCACCTGCAACATGCCTCAGCATAGCCCTGGGCAAACAGAGAGAGAGCTGCCAGCAACCAGATTGCCACATGCTTCAGTGCAGCCCCAAAGAAATGTAGCAATACCCCACCAGCCTCAGCACATGTCAGACACCACTCCTAGGACCCAGGCTCAGCACGAGATAAGCCGCCAGACCCCTATGGCCTTCAGCAGTGCCAGCCACCCCCTACTCTATCCCCTTAGCATAGCACCAGATACAAGGGCCCTGAGTTGGCCTCAGGGCAACATCAGTGCAGCACCAGGTAAACAGCCAGGGCCTGTAGCCCCTGGCACAAGAAGCCTGAGACAGTGCCCCTTCCACCATGGGAGTAGATGAAGAAGTGCTCTAAATCACTTTTGACTAGAGAAATACACATTCAAACAACTCTGAGGTACCACCACACACCTATCAGATTGGCTAACATGACAAAGAAGGAAAATGATAAATGTGGGAGAGGATGTGGGAAAATTGGGACACTAACACACTATTGGTGGAGTTGTGAACTGATCCAACCATCCTGGAGGGCAATTTGGAACCATGGCCAAAGGGCTATAAAACTGCACATACCCTTTGATCCAGCAATATCACCAATACCTGTATCCCAAAGAGGTCATAAAAAAGGGAAAAGAACCCACATGTGCAAAAACATTTATAGCAACCCTCTTCGTAGTGGCAAAATATTGGAAATTGAGGGGAGGTCCATTGATTGGAGAATGGCTAAAGAAGCTGTGGCATATGAATGTAATGGAATACTATTGTGCAATAAGAAATGATGAACAGGCACATTTCAGAAAAACCTGGAAAGACTTATATGAACCAATGCAAAGTGAAATGAGCAGAACCAGGACAATGTCACACACAGTATCAGTAACACTGTGTGATGATCAACTATGAACGACTCAGCTCTTCTCAGAAACACAGGGATCCAAGACAAGTACAAAGGACTCACAAAGGAAAACGCTACCTACATCCAGATAAAGAACTGATGGACTCTGAATGCAGATTGAAGCATATTTTTTTTCACATACTTTATTCTTTTTCATGTTTTTTTCCCTTTTGATTTGTTTCTTATTTCACAATGTGACTAATATGGAAATGGGTTTTACATGATAGCACATGTATAACCTATAGCAAATTGCCTACCATTTTTGGAAGATGGGAGAGGAGGGAGAAAAAAAATTGGAACACAATATCTTGTAAAAATGAATACTAAAAATTGTCTTGACATGGAATTCTTAAAAAAAAAATAAAATACTATTTAAAAAAAAGAAGTAAATGTCACAGACCTCATTTTTAGTAATAGATGGGAGAGTTTTGCCAAGACACTGGCAGAAATGAGAAGGCAGCATACAGCTAGGTGATCAAACACCTCCACAGTCCCCAGGATTCCAGGGTTCTATTTATGGGGCTGTACAGATTATATAGCTTAATAGGCTGCCTTACTGTAGTGGATTTGAAATGCTACCAAGTAATGGAATATTTGCCCTGAATCCAACAGATTATAGCCATAGAGAAGAAGCACAGCTTTGAGGGAGAATATTCTGGGAAGATGGTGCGGTAGGTCAACAAATTTTTGACTCTCCAAATTTTCTCCACATCGTCTCAGAGCAGCAGAAATAAACAGAGGTAAAGCAGTTGTACTCTTAAGAAAATTTGAGAAAACCCTAGGAAAGACCCTTCACACTGACTGCAGAATCAAGAAACGAGTCCTGGGGGAGCTTGGTTAAGAGGCAGTCTCAGCCTTAGCAACCTTCATTGCAGGTTAGAGTGAGGGACGTGTTGGGAAGAAGATGACACAGGAAAAAGAGTAGACTGATAATGGGGGTGATGTAGTCCAGTTTGGCTCAAACATACGTCAGTGAAGGGGTGTGGTATGAAATAAGTGTGGCCAAGTGGTAGAGAACCTTGAATGACGGCATAGATAAGCTTGTACTATATTCAGTAGGCAGGAGGGACCCACTAAAGGGGATCAGGGGGAGGGTGTAAATGATTTGAGGGTGATCCCAATTCATATATTCAAGCAGGTATTTGATTAACAGCATAGGAGGAAGTATAAGCATTTATTAAAATACCCCTCCCTTGTCCTCTACCTGTGTGAGGCCAAATGTTCTTCATATACTTCATCCACAACATATTGTGACAGATGGTATGCAGAAACAGAGAGGAGAATAAAACTATACATTGAAGAGATTTCCAGAAGAATAAAAAAAAATTGCAGACAGTGTGGGGGGGTCAGTTGGTTGAGTAGGAGAAGACTGAAGGACCTCCTACTGTCAAGGAACGCCAAATACAGCTATGCTGACCACACAGTCCCATGCTGTGGCTGCAGAGAGAAGGAGCTGCACACACCTGGTGACTGCAGTAGTGAGGGGTAGTCCCTTGCAGGAGAACAGAGTCCCTGGTTTCAGTTCCAGGACAGAGAGGATAGCTGTAGTTTGTAGCCACCAGAGGGACCTTACGGAGCAAGATCATTTTCAGGACATGTGACTGGGGGCCCGAGCTGCAGCATAGGAGTGAAGAGGAGAGCTCAAGGTCAGGCCCTGGGACAGACCTCTGCAAATAACAGTAAGAAGGACCTGAGGCTTGGGACATCATTCCCCATACCTCAGGACTACAACTTGATTACACTAATAGCTGGTAAAAACAAAATAAAACAAAAAATAAATAAATAAAAATGAGTAAGCAAAGGAGGAAGAACCCAACCACACTAGTTACTATGGGGATTAGAGAAGATCTGGGTTCATATTCAGAGGAAGACAATGGAGCTAAATTTTTAAAAAGCCACTCCTTTTTCAATAAGAAATGACAAATGGCCCCAAGAACAAAAAGAGTTCTTGGAAGAAATTAAAAAGGACCTTAAAATAAAATAAGAGAGATTGAGGAAAAATTAGAAAAAAAAATAAGGGCAATCCAAGAAAATTCTGAAAAGAAAGTCAATCAACTGGAAATAGAGAATCAAAAACTTAAAGAAGAAAATAATTCCTTGAAAACTAAAACTGGGTAAGGGGAAGCTAATGACTTTCTAAGACACCAAGAAATCATAAAAAAAAAAGAATGAAAAATAGAAGAGAAAGTGAAACATCTATCAGAAAAACAACCTATCTGGAGAACAGATTGAGGAGAAATAATATAAGAAGAGTCAGACTGTCTGAAAATTATGATAAAAAAAATCCTGATACAATATTATAAGAAATTATCAAGGAAAATTGCCTGAAGTTCTAGAAAAAGAAGGCAAAGTAGAAATAGAAAAAAATCTACCAATCACCACCTGAAAGAGATCCCAGGAGGAAAACTTACAGGAATATCATAGCCAATTTTCAAAGCTCCCAGGTCAAGGAGAAAATATTGGAAGCAACAGAAAAAAATAATTTAAATATCATGGATCTACAATAAAGATTACACAAGACCTAGTAGCTACTATGTTGAAGGACCGTAGATCTTGGAATACTATATTCCATATAGCAAAAGAGCTGCAATTACAACCAAGGGCAATTTACCCTTGCAAAGTTAAGTATAATCTTGAATGAAAAAAAATGGATATTTATGAACTCAAAGACTTTCAGGTTTTTGTGATAAAAACCCTGAAACTTAAGGGAAAATTCAGCATATATATATCCATTCAGAGAAATATAAAGTAAACATTAAAGACCAATTACAAAGTCCTCAATAAGGTCAAACTGTTTATTTCATATATGTGAAAATATCATCAATACTCTTATGACTGTAATTATTCTTTGGGTAGTTTAAAAAGAAGACATGGACTGAGCTGAGTATGATGGGATAATTCTGAAAAAAAAACTGTAGAGAGAGATTAAAAAGGAGTAATTATCTCATACAAATGAGGCATAAAAGGAAAAATTGATACAGAAGCTGGCAGGGGGGAGGTAGGGTAATGCTGGAACCTTACTCTCCTCTAGATTGGATTAAAGAGTGAATAATGTATATCTCTAAAACGGTATAAAAGTCTTCTAAATTCAGAAAGAAAGAAGAGGGCAAGGGGATAAGGTTGGAGGAGAACATATGAGAGGGACCCTTAGAGGGGTGGTTAGGTTAAAGTATAGGAAGTCTAGGTAGCAGGTAGAAATAAAGCAGAGGAGTCAGGAGGGATATGGTAAATAGGGTGAAAAGAATAATGAGGAAAAATAGAAAGGAGAAAAATACAAAATAAATAATTATAGCTTAGGATGTGAATGGGATGAATTTATCCATAAAACAGAAATAGACAGCAGATTAAAAATTTGAATTCAACAATATTTTGCTTTCAGGAAACATAAAAATGAGACACATGTATAAAGATAAAATAAAGTTCAGAAGTAGAATTTATTATACAAAAAACAGGGATAGTTTTGACCTCAGACAAAGTTATAGTTAAAATAGATTTAATCAAAAGTGAAAAACAGAGAAATTACACTGTGTGGGCAATATTTTTCAAAAATTGTTTTAAACCATTTAAAATGCCTAGACAGTATGAAATACATGAGCATATACCCACCAAAACAGATGTAAGAACTGTATGAATATAAATATAAAACACTTTTTTATACAAGTAAACTCAGATCTAAATAATTGAAGTAACATTATTGTTCATAGGTAGGTAAAGCCAATATAATTTTTAAAATGACAATTTTACCTAACTAATCTATTTATTCAATGTCATTCCAATTAAATTACTGGGAAAAAAAATTTTACTGAGTTAGAAAAAATAATAGCAAAGTTCATTTGGAAGAACAAAAAGTCAGGAACTTCAAAGAAACCAGGGGAAAAGGATGTAAAGGAAGCAGATTTAGCAGTATCAGATTCTAAACTATATTGTGAGGTGAGAACATTGTTGAAATGTAAAATAAAATTCAATTATTTTAAATTAAAATTTTCTTGGATAAATAAAATCTATGTAGCTAAGAGTAGAAGGAATGCTGAAAATTGGGCAAAAAACCTTCATAGACAACCTCTCATAAAGGTTGTAATTGGGTTGGAATATTGCTGTGGTATAGGAAATGATGAGCTGGTTGATTTAGAAAAACACGGAAAAACTTGGACTTGTGAAGGAAGATGCTATCCACCTTCAGACAAACAGATGATAGGAGGAAATAAGCATAGTACTGTCTTACATATATGTGTATAAGTATATATGTGTATTTTATAGATATCTATGTATGTGTGTATATATATATATATATATATATATGTATATATATTCATACTTAATTGTAGCCTTCTTTGAGGTAGGGTAAAGGAGGGGGAAAATTAAAGTAAAAAATGAACAGCAGAGAACAAAAGAAAACCAATAAGGAAGCAAAGAAAAGCTGAGCAGCTTTAAAAACAATGTGTAGTATTTATTATATAGGTTTTCTTGAAATGGAAATTAATTATTTTATATTGAATCCTCTCTTATGATCTGCTGTGTACGTGGCGATTTTGCCTTTTTCTTTTCTCATTTTGTATTTAAGTTTAAAATAAAAAAATATAAAAAAGGAAAAAGAATAGCCTTGGGTTTCAATCCTGATTAGACATGAAGTCTCAGTCCCAGGGATAAATGCACTGTTTATTATTGCTTACTTTAAGAATACCATGAAAGGGTATGAAAACAGGAGTGATAACAGGCAGGAAAGGACAAAGAGATTCCCAGGGTGCATAGCAGATAATATTTCAAATGCAGTCTCCATCTACCTGCAGGTGAATTAGAGCCACATGGAAACCAATGTACCTAAGGATTGTGGGTGAGTAGTGTTCTGGGGCACAGATGGAAGACCTGAATGAATATGAGGACATATTTAGTATGGCTCACAGAAGAGGGTTAGGATATCATGGGGGAGCCTGGGGAAGATCCCACGTGTCTCTCTAAAATTAATGAGACCCATCTAGAGTAACCTCAGTGAGTCCCAATAACTTTCCTTGTTTCCTTGATAAGATTCAATGGATTCCAATGAATGATGAATCTTTGACAGACTATGGTTGTGTCTTCAGTTTTTTAAAATGTTCACTCTCTGTAATAAAAATCCTTTGTCAGCATGGATGAAAAATATGGTATCCATTTAAAATCTAATGGCAACTATATGTGGCTGATCAAGCATAAAGACAAGGTTTGAAAGGTATTTCAGAAATATAGCAGAAGGTTAAAGGAAGAAAAGCAATTTGATTAAGAGTCACAAGCCTGGTTCCAGCAGAGAAATGATTTGCTTAACACCCACAGAAAGTCTTGGAAGGTTTTTCTTTAAACGGGAATGACAATGACCCAATGAGTGTATGCCCACATGTCTCAGGAATTTTTGGCAGAATTTCAATTCTGGAATAGCTGTAGCAAATATTATAGAGGAAAGGGTAAAATGGAGCTTTACAAAGAAAACTCCCGTGAGTAGTGGAACAAAGGACACTATAAGGAAGGTGCAGCAGGGGTTGGGGGGCTAAGAACATTCAACTTAAAGGTATGTCCTTCAGAGAGCCAGTTTACCCGCACATTCCTGGTCTTCAGCAAAGCCAAGATCCTCCCACAGCTTCTGATCTTCCTGGACATCATTAAACTGAGACTTTATCCAATGAATTCTCTTTGAAAAGTTTTCACTACTTTCCACAGATTTAAAGGGTCAGATTTTGTCATTTTAAAGGTCAAAAATAATTATGTAAAAAAAAGGAAATAAAAGCCCTTTCCTAAAGCCAAAGCAGAATCATATGTTTTATTTTAAATAGACCACTTGTTTCTACATTATTTTTATTTTTAAGTGCCTTTACACTTAGGCATTTGGCCCCAACCATGGAACCATTAAATATCATGGAACCATTCCAATACCATGGAACCACTGAGCCTAAAAGCTGATGAAATTTCCTAGTCACAAAAACATGACTAATAATTGCTTACATTGATGTAGCACTTTATGGTGGCAAAATTCTTTACCTCCATTTGCATCTCAGCTGAATCTCAGAACAACCCTGTGAGGTTATTAGTATATTTCTTCAATCTTCAAGGAACTCTGATTGATAGGAATGGATAGCACCTCCATTTGTAAAGATTGACACCCCCTTTACAACCTCTATCAAGTGGTCTTCAAGGATAACTGTGGCCAAAAATTTCATTATGCTGCTGTCATAATACACTGTGTGTGCCTCTCCAGGCACATGTGAAATAGCCAGGATCATACTTAAAGCTGTATTCTGGAACAAGTCACTCAGCCTCCTTAAATCTCAGTTTCTTTATCTGTAAAATGGAGAAGTTTGATTAAATTGTCTTTGAAGCCCCTTCTTGCACTAAATCTATGATTCTGTGATATTATGACTTAGATAGGAAGGAAATTAATGGGGTCTAGAAAAGTTATGAAGGGCTTCATGAAGGATGTCCATCTTGAATAATGGATGTGTTTCCAGCAAAGGAGCCTGAAAGGAACTAACTGTGTATAGATTTTGTTTATAATATTGACATACAATAAAGCCAGCACCACACCAACAATAAAAAACAATGTATGCTGGGTGGTGCATTTAAGAGAGGACTGGATTTAGGGCCAAGAAGACCTCAGTCACACTTGTGTCATAATCTACCTTGCATGTTGGATAATCCCCAAGAGAGGCCACTACATATTGGATAAAGTACTGAGCCTGCAGTCAGAAAGCCCTCGGCTTCAGGCACTTATTAGCTGTGTGACTCTAAGTAAATCATTTAACTTCTCTCTACCTCAGTTTCCTTAACTGTAAAATGGGGATAATAACAGCACCTACTTCTCAGGGTTGTTGGGAAATTCAAATAAACTATTTTAAAAGTGCCTGGCATATAATAGGTGCTTAATAAATGCTTGTTCCCCCCTTTCCATGATAGTTAGATATTTATGGTTTCCTTTAAGGGAAGGATTATATTATATTAACCTGGTTCATGCCTTAGACATTCCCACAGTGTCTTGTACATAACTAGCCTTTAGAAAGTCACTTATGCACCCTAGACTTCAGTTTATTCATCTGTAAAATGGGGATAATTATACTTGTATTACTGACCTTGCAGGGTGGTTCTGACGAAAATATATCGTAACACATAAAACATTAAGCGTGAATTATTCCCTTACTGTTGTTATTGAAAAGATATTTAAATTATTAATTAAATTGGTTTGTTATGTATCTGGTTAGTGAAAGAGGAAGGACTCAAATTCAGGACTTCTGATTCTTAATCTGGTGTTCTTTACATGATAGTCTGTTTTCTCCTTTCTGTCTTATAATGGAATGAATAGGAAAATAAAATTTAGTAACCCGCCTTTAAAAATTTGGTTAGGAATGCATTGATTTTGCATTTTGGTCTATTTCTGAATGAAAGCCTATAAGTGGCCATTATTCTCTTTTTTCCTTAATGTACATGCAAATTCATAGAACAGAATGTCCATTTTTCAAAAAGAAATGAGCATTTTTACCTGTCAGGAAAAAGCTAAACTGGCAGAGAGACATAGACAGAGATTTTTAAAAGATATAGATAGAAAAATAGATTGATAGATGTATGTCTATATATATGTATGTGTGTGTTATATATTTAAATGCTCATATGCATATGTCTATATCTTTTAAAATGTCTATTTGCTTAGAAACTACCAAGTTATAAAATGTTCAACACAGAATTGATTAAAACAAAGCCAGGGATGGAGAACCTGTGGCCTTGAGGCCACACATGATCTTCTAGGTCCTTGGGTGTGGCCTTTTGAATGAGTCCAGGTTTTACAGAAAAAATCCTTTTATTAAGGGGATTTGTTTTGTCAAGCTTAGATTAAGTCAAAGGGCCACACTTGAGGACTTAGAGGGCCACATGTGGCCTCCAGGCCACAGGTTTCCTACCCCTGAATCAAGCTATACCCACTTGTTAAGTAAAGGCGATATTTAAAAATTACATTACCACACACTACATTTCTATTCATTCTTCATCATTTAATTTTTTTTTAAGAAAGAAGAGTACAGGTAGAATTCTGCCTTTAGTCAGGAAATTAATGACCTAGAAGAAATTTTTATCTCCCACACATTAGGCAAATGTCAGCACACTGTGTAGTGTGGATTTTTCTCCACTTAGAACGGAACAGGATGCAGATGTTACAATTCTGCAAATACCATATTTTCAAGGGAGAATTGCTATAGTTAGGGAAACATTTCTTGGCTTGACTTAAAGTAGCCTTAAATTGGTTATCTTTCGACTAGTCAAGTGATCTAGATTTGTCCATTGTTTAACAAATGTCAAATTCTAACCGTGACAGTGTTGGTCAGGTAGTGATATGATGATGATGATGATGTAGCACCTTAATGTTTGTGAAGTACTCTACTAATATAATAATCCCATGTGATCCTCACAACAACTCTGGAAGATAGGTGCTGTCATTATTCTCATTTTTCAGGTGGGAAACTGAGGCAGATCTATAGGCTGAGTAACTTGAGTAACACAGCTAGGGTGTCTGAGACTGGATTTGAATTCAGGTCTAACTGACTCCAACACCAGCACTCCACCCACTGCAACAGCTAACTGCCTCTAGGTATTCTAGGTAGAGCAAAAAAAAAATGGTATGGTAGAGAAAAAAGTTGTCCACTTGAGTTTATTATTGTAGCCCATTAGTTTTGTGGGATGATTGATGTTATAGTTGCTCTCTCTGACGGTGCAGATCTCAAACCTTCTCTACCTAGTCCTTTTCAGTTCTTGTCCACAATTTTCCATATATCTTTCATAGAAGTTTCACAGAACGTACAGGACTATTATAGACAATCTCAGGAATAAATCACCAACTACAAGGAGGCATACAATGAAAATCCAACAATGGAAAGTAAGACAGAAGAGTTATGATGATAGCTGGCTTATTAGAAGTAAGACAATGTGATCATAGCTTTAGGGACAGAAGAGAACTTCAAAGAAACATGCAATCCAACACCTTCATCTAACTGAAGAAAATGAGACCCAAATAAGTTATGTGGCTTGCCCAAGGGAACACTGAAAGTAAGTGGGTAAGACAGGATCAGATCCCAAGTTCCCTTTAATTTCAGCATTTTACCCCACTCTCTTCCTCCTTTGCCTTGTACTGCTAGCTCTAATTTAGTTACCCAGGAAAACTAACCATGGAATATAGTTTCTTCCTCCCTAACTAGGCTCCCAATTTTCTCTTGTCAAAGTCAAAGTATAAAAGATAAAATGTGTAAAAAATTTCTGAAAAAGAGAAATTGAATCTTTCACCTTCTACCTGCCCCTTTTATGCCATCTTCAAAATCTATTACTAGAAGGACCAAAAAAAAAAAACAGTGACTATTCAATAAGTGAATCATGCATCTACCTCTCAGTCTTTTGCAGTGGATATTTTATTCATTGTACTTCCAGCTTTCTACAAGAGAAGTTGTACAGGGAGAGCAAAGGGGGGAAAAAAGGGACTTGAGATAAAGAAGGAATTGGAAAGATAGTTTGGGGAACTTGAGAAATAAGGAAAAGTTTGGAGATAGAAATTAAGGATTTTAAATTTGCAAACTCTTGAAGAGTTAAAGAAAGAGAAATAAAAGGAAGAGAAAGGTTTAGGGAGAATACAGTTGGTAAAACATTGTAATGTGAGGAGGAAGAGGAAGTTGGGTGTGTCTATCAAGACATTAAAGAAGTATTAAGTGGAGGGCAAAGAATAATAAAAAGTCTAGTGTTGAAGCCTCCCTAAGCAGTTAGCCAATATTTCTCCAGGGGAGCAAGAAAGGCAAAGAATGAAGATTTCACTTATAATAAGTGGGGAAAATAGGTGAATTTTGCAATGACATAAGCCTCCCAGTATGAGAGATGGGCCAAAGACATATATAGCTTTTAAGACTTGGTATTTAGAGGCAGATAGAACACAAGACTTCCCCAGAAAGCCCCAGGATCATCAGAAACCCACAACAGTATCTTTGAATCCACAAGGAGCCACCACAACAGTGTAGGCTTAGCAGCTTTCAGGTCAGGACACTACAGGGCTCCAAGGTCCCAATCAGTCTGTCCTGCCAAGTTATAGAAGTTCATAAAGACAGATGCATTGCTCCAAACCTCAAATATCTGGGATAACTAAAAGTGGGAAAATTAGTTCTATCCAGTCTAATCTGGTCAAAGTCAGATGTTCAGAGTCAGTCTAGTGTTGGAAGAAGCACACACACACACACACACACACACACACACACACTCACATAACCATTACTATCACAAAATGAAATTGTACCAAAATTGTTATTTATCTCAACTAATTTGCATTTGACTAGCCTTGTCCTCTAAGGCAATAGCATCAAACTCAATAGATACAGATTCCTATAGACAACATATTGACTTAGAAAACCACAAATTAACATTATTTTTGTTGTATTGTGTTCTAATTTATTTCATTAAACATTTTCCGATTACATTTTAATCTGGTTCTAGCAAGCTTTAAGTGTGACATCTCTTCTCTAAGGCACAATATCATGGGTTGATAGATTCTATAAGGTGAGAAATAATCCAGCAATAGTCAGAGGAAAAAGAGATAACTAGTGTTACTCTCTGCTGAGTAGTAGAGATGTATCTATTTGTCCACATGATAAACAACAATAGGGAGGTCTATTGTCCAGGGGCATGTTTCTAAAACAGGACAGAGAACTTTCCAAGACTCGTCAAACCTGATGACTATTACCTTCTTCTGGTAACACTGCCAGAAAGAATGGTCAATTCTGAACTTTTGGGCAAGAAAGTAAAGGACAAAGGGGCACAAGTGGTATTTTGATCACTACTGCTGCTGAAAAAATGTAAGGACTTTGGAGGAGAAATTCAGGTTTGGGAAGTAGGCTAGTTTAAAAAAATTTGAGTTTTTGGATTCCCTAGGGTCTTACAAATTAAGTCAAGAGGTATTTAAATTGAAGAAAAAGAAAGGAGAAAATTGTAAAACTTTATCCTCTAAGCTAAAAAAAAAAGTAGCTATATTGTTGAAGAATAGTAGCAGTAGACATTCAGAAATCATGAGATATAGAACTCCAATAATGGAACCCACAAGCCGACAGAAAAATCTGTAACATCAGATATACATTATACATGTATGTATGTATGCACAGAAATGATTACAATTTTAAGAATTAAATAAGAATTAAGCATTAAGATAAAGTAGATTTACTATTGTGGGGAGGTAAATCTAACTTTGTAAGTATCCCTGAGATTTAATAGGATAGTAGCCATGACTAGACCATGGTTCTGAAAGAAAATACTTCTAAAACAGCAACAGGATAAGTAAAAGAGATAAGTGGAACAAAGTAATACTATATACTAAGAAGATACACCAAATGTTACCATGACATAGTAGGTAGAACACTGGCCTCAGGGTCAGGCAGGTCCAAAGCTTACCCCAGACATACTAGCTGTGTGACTATGGGCAAGTTACTTAATTTCAGTGCTCTGGACAATTTGTTAAGACTCTAAATTGCAGACAAAATGCCAATGTACATTGGTAGAGTGAGGTTCCTCGTTTTATAATTCCCCATATCAATAAAATCATAGTATAACCCCTATCCTTATAACCAAGTGAAAAAATCTAGGAACTTAATTAAGAGGGAAGTATAACATGGAACATTTAGGTGAAAATTAACAAAGTCATAAAAAGACATAATTGGGTCATCTGAGTGTACTACAAACCACCCAACAGAAAGAGGAAATTTATGAAGAATTTATGAAATGGATCCCAACCCTGAAACAAAGACATGATATGGTAATGATGGAGGACTTCAATTATCTGGACATCTGCTGGAGCATTTTCTCTCGGACAAAAGCAGAGCAACTATTAACTTAGTGATGATTTGACATAACTATACTTATGTCCATCATAAAGTAGAGGTAGAATTCTATTCTTCATCAGATTCCCAACAAAAAGAAAAAAAGTGGCTGTTTAAGAGGAAATAATGGGAAGTAAATATCCCATTTTAGACTATATGATACAGGAGAAGAAAGTAGAAGATGTTCTGACGTGTACCCCAACTTTGGGGAGATCAGATCAAATTGTTCAGAGACAGGACAGATAGGATCTTATCATCTAAAATTCTACAGGGAAAGTCAACTGAGAAAGTATAGAAAACTTTCAAGAGAAAAATTCTAAAAAACTAAAGAGAAATATTCTGATGAGAAGAGACAGAGGAAGTTACCGAAGGAGCTGGATGAGACCACACAGGGAACTGATCAGCAAACTTAGACTTTTAAAAGACATACAGAACATGGAAGCAAAGGCAGAGATAATGGAAGATGAATGCCAAATCATTGTGTGGTCCTGTAAGAATACTACCAAGAGTGCTAAAACTCATAATGAGCTATGTCTGCAACAAGAGCTAAAGACAAAGAAATAACATTGCTTAGGCTTAAGGAAATTACAAAAGTAAAAGACCAAAGAAAGAATGAGACTTATTCAAGAGGAAACAGTTATTCAACCTTTATTTGGTATTTTCTCTGTCAAGCAGAATGAGCTTTGAACTATCTGCTCCTGAGAGGAAAGAACAAAAATGGCGAATAGCCAAAGAAAGCAAGGAGACAGTAAGCCTGCACCTAACTGCTGTTATGGAATAAAGACAGGTCTTTGTTTGGCAATCATATTGCTCAAAGATTTTACTAGACAATTTAAAGGGCTTTGCATTTGGAATAATGTTATGCATAAATCAAAAGAGAAAGAGGAAACCAGTTAGCAAGATGGCTGCAGGGGTCCATGCTTTTCTGAGTGCCTAAACTAGTACGACTTGTGGTTGCTGAAGCAAGGGAAAAGAGCAGACAGTTGCTGAAGCAAGCACTCACATTGCGATTTCTTAGTTTGGGATCAATAAAAATTTAACAAAAGTTAGGCTAGGTTTACTCTTCTGCCTTGGTATGTTCAATCACCTTGGCCCAGATGAACTGTATCCTAGAGTACTGAAAGAATAGGAAAATACCACTGTCAAAGATGTTGGAAAGATCCCAGAGAAGAGAGACACCCCAGTGGTATTAGAGAAGTGCAACTATCTTGATTTTCAAAATGGGGGAAAGAAAAGAGTCTTCAAGTGTTTCAACTGATAGGTCAGTGAGCTTGAGGTTGGTTCCTGACAAAATTCTAGCAGATATTTTATATTGCATTAGCAAACATAGCGAAAAGAAATATTATCACAAAGAGATAGCCTAAATTCATCAAAAACAGTTCATGCCACACTAATCTCATTTCTTTGTTGAATAGTGTAGATAGATCAGGGAATCGCATAGATAGCATTTACTTAGATTTTAGGAAAGCATTTGACAAAATTCCATGTAATCTTCTTTTGGACAAGACAGTTCTTGGGCTAGACAATAAACCTCCAATGAGGGAGAATTCACCTTCTGCTTTTGAAATGCAATTCTAATTGTTAGAAGTTTTGTTGTTGTTTCTTTCCCCTGATAACAAGCTTAAATTGACCTCTTTGTGACTTCTACCTCTTGTTTGTAGACCTGCCCTGTTGGGCCTTGCAGAACAAATCAAGTCATTCATTGGTGACAGATTTTCAAATACTTGAAGAAAGCTTTCATAACTACATCAGGTCTTCTCTTGTCCAATGCTAAATATTTCCATTTCCTCCTACCGGTTTCTTCAATGGTATGGTCTATATACACCTTTTTTGGGGTGGTTATTCTTTCCAATTACATGCAATACTCAGGTACATATTGTTTTCTTGGCTTTTTCTTACTTCATTCTGCACTAGTTCATTTATATCTTTCTGTGCTTCTCTGTATTTATCACATTAGCCATTATTTACAGCACAGTAATATTCCACTACATTCATGTATCACAGTTTGTTTAACCATTCCCAACCAATGAGCATACATTTTGCTTCCAGTTCTTTCATTTTGAATCTTTTATTAAAAGACAATAAAAATGATAAATGCATGATAACATATAGATCTATCAGATATGTGTCAACAATTAGAGTTTAAGAAGTAGGAAAGATTAAAGATGTAGTCATATTTAAGAGTAACTGAGGAAAAATATATTGTTACTTTTGGTTACTGACAACTGGATCATATGGACAACTTTCAAAGCAGATTGTTTAAAATAAACTGATCTTATTAATTTACAGTACTGAAGTTTTTTAGTCTTAAAAACTCACAAATCATTATAATCCATTTTCATAAAGTCTTGAAAATAAAAAGTTAGATGAATTATAATTACACTGAATATTCTAAATATAGATTGTGGAATTCTTATATTTTTGATAATGGAGCAGATATGATGCTAATTATTTGTAGCCAGTTTCTTTTTCAAGATTCTTCCTCAGTAAAGCCTTCAGACTATTTATTCTTTATTCCCTAGCATGAAACTAGAGATTGCTTTCCATTTCTTTTCAGGAGTCATTGTGCTTGATAGTTTTCCATCTTTTTCTAATCTGTTTAAATGAAGGGAGAAGTTAATACTAGCTGCTTTATATAAATGCTCAGGAGTATTCTTATAAATAATCTTTAAAAGGTCCATTTCAGTAAATAACTTTCCAACAATATTGTGAAAATATTAAGGATTTGACGTTCCTGTGCATTTCTGTGAGAAATGTATTCTAGAATTTTAGCTTCAAGATTATATTTGCCACATAAGAGGATTCTGGTAAGGCACTTTCTTTTTCTATTTATGAGAATAATTTATGAAATACAAGTACTAATTGTTCTTTAAAAGTCAGTTAGAATTATCCTGCAGGATTAAGAGTTTTCTTTGGAAGTTCTTTTACAGCTAATTGTTTCCTTTCCTGAGATTGGGTTATTTAAAATCTTTATCTGGTCCTCTGACAGGGTATTTTGTATTGTTAAATTTCATCTTTCTTTCTTGTTCTCAAGTTTATTGGCTTATAACTGAGTATAATAGGTTTTGATTATTTTTTTTCTTCTTGTTTTGTTGTGATTTCACCTTGGTTATTTTTACTATTTTGCTGATTTGATTTTCTGTTCTTTTCTTTGTCATCAGGTTTGCTGAGAATTTACCAATTTTATTAATTTTTTTTCAAAGAACCTGCTTTTGGTCTTATTTCCCTTCCTATGGTTGTTCTAATTTCCAGTTTATTTCTCCTCTAATTTTTAAAATCTATTCTATTGTACTTATTTTAAAGGGTTTTTTTTGTTGTGATTCTAATTTTTTAAATACATATGTGGTTCATTAATTGTCTCCTTTTCTATTTTGTTTGATTTTTCTGGAGGACTGCTTCAGTTGCATCCCAGAAATGTTGGTATGTTGTTTAATCATTGTCATTTTCTCCCACAAAATTATTGATTTTTCTATGGGTTGTTTGACTTACTCATTATTTTGGATTTCATTGTTATGTCTTCATTTGCGTCTGTGTATTTTATTTGTGGCCCCTGAATTAGTTGCTGTTTTTGTTGCATCATAATCAGTAACGGGTTTATTTACTATTTCTGCCTTTTTATATTTGTTTGCAATGTCTCCCTGTCCTAATACATGGTTAATTTTTGTAAAAGTTTCATGGGGTGCTGAGAGGTATGCATATTCTTTAGCACTTCCTTTTGGAAGATAACATGTCTTTTAGCACCAGCTTCTCTAGTGGTTTGTTCAGTTCTATATTTTACCTTTTCTTTACCTTTCTATTATACTTATTCAAAACTGAGAGTAGGACATTGAAATTTCCTGCCACTATTGTGTTATTCTATATTTCTTCTTGTAGTACAGTTAATATTTCTTTTATGAATTAATATGCTACAGCATTTGGGGCATATAAGTTTAATATTGATATTCATTAATTGTCTGTGGTCCTTTTCACCATAATGTAATTTCCTTGTTTATTTCTTTTTACATTTTGAATGTTGGTTTTTGCTTTGTCTGATAGCATAACTACAACTCCTGCTTTTTTGCATTCACCTTATCCATAGTAAAATTTTCCTAGCCTCTCATTTTTATTTAGTGTCTGTTTTTGGTTTCTAAATGTGTTTCTTATAATTAATAGGTTGGAAAGTTTTGTTTTCTTATCCAATCTTTTTTTTTTGGATGGTTTAAACCACTCCATTTAAAGTTATGACAGTTAGGTATATATTTTCTACCACTTGTAATATCAAGGTTGTTGGGTTGGGGACTTTTTTTTTTTGGTCTAATTTTTTCTCTCTTCTTCTGTAAACACAGCACAATATCTCTTCAACTATTTTAGCTTAATCTATTTCAAGGCTGTTCTATTCCTATTAGCTTTCTTCCCTTCACCCTGAAACCCCTACCTCCTATTTGTTATCCCTTTCTCTAGTTTCAGAGTTTTGCTTAACTTATCAGTTACTCTTTATTGCCTGTTTTTCATCTAATCATTTCATTCTCCAAATTTCCCCCTCTCAATTAAGTAAAATGCTTCTTCAAATCAAATAAAATCCTCCTTCTTCTCCCCACCTTCAACTTTTCTTCATTTTTAGTAGTTTATTTTCTATGCCTTTTTTTATAAAAAGTATTTTTCTCTTCTTCCTTTGTTATTTATCTTCCCTCTTTGTCTATTCTAGACTTTTATTCCTTGATTCATGCCTTTTATATTTAGTTAGTCTTTCTTTAGAGTCTATATTCCTCATGGAATTAAAGCTTCTAAGGTATTTAATTTGGCTTCCTCCTTCTACACAGTTTCTATCTTGTTGCCTTGTAGATACTGCCGCCCTTTTTTTCTGGTGTGCCTCACTCGTAGAAACATCAGTTTCTGTGAGTGATTGGTATTGCCCCATGGTTAAGAATTTTCCTTTGTCTCTAATTATATAGTTCATTACTGACCTCTGCTCTCTCCATGGTCATTTTCCCATTTGCCTTGAAATCTCTTTCCCAGGTCAGTGCTTCTCTATCTTCCGAGTGTTGGTTGCCCCCAGGTGCTCTGACTTCTCTCCTGAGGTAGGATGATTTTTCTCTCTAAGCACAACTCTCTGTAGATTATACTCCTTGTAAGTTTCTGATCTCTATTTATAGAATATCTCTCTTTCCTTATGGGAGCATTCATCATGGTACCCCTTTCCAATACTGAAACAAGATTTCCCTTTTTTTTCACTCCCTTTTCTATTCCTTCCTTTCACCTCCTCACTCATACTCTTGTAGGTTCTTTTCTTCCAGACAAACTGCAATATTTATTTTCCCTTCATTGTAGGAGGCATGTACACATCATATATTCCTTTCTATCTTTTTTCCTTCATTAGCCCTTTTATGCATGTTCTTATTCTGTAAATTAGTCTTGGAAAAAAACCATCAATTCATTTGTAGGAAGGGTGTTGTGAGGTTTAGTATATAATGTTCTAAGATATCATCTTGAACTAGCACATCTGTTTCTCCATCATCACTTTTATTTGACTATTTGACTTCATCCTTGTCTCATTTAAGAAGACACTTCTTGATGATCTCTGGTATGATGTTGCTGCTGCCCTTGGTTCCGATATTTGTTCACTTTTATTGTATTTTGGTTGTCTCGGGCGTTCAAGAAGTAAACACTCCCTTCACTTCTGATTTTCTTTCCTAGAATATTTTGAACCCCCTCAGCATTCTTATATTTTCATCCTCTTCCTCCTTCCAATAGCTACCAGTTACCAGTCCCACCTTCTACTCCATGGTTTTTGGTATTTTTTTTGCTGTTGGCAAATGTGTCTATAGGCTATTACCATTCTATTAAATCATCACAGGTAGAGAGGAAAGGAAAGGAAGATTCCAACTTTGGATACACATGGGTATTCATTTTGCAGGAAATGAAGTTAAAAATCTCTAAAAAGTAAAGCCATATGCTCTAGGTCACACAGGTAGCAAGTAGCAGAGCTTAGATTTGAAATTAGGTCTTCTGATTTCAAATCCAAGACTCTTTCCACCATACCATGCTTCCTTTCCTTTTCTTTCCTTTCATAGGTTCAGCACTTGAACACGTTAAGCCTTCAATACATGCTTATTAGATTAGAATGAATTATAAAGTGCAATCAGGGCCATTGGTGGAATTAGAGAGCCTAAAACCAGAAAGGAACATTGGCTTGGTTAACAATGGATCATTAAAAAATGACATTTTACAGCCCAGTCTAATTTGCCATATTTGAGCCTTAAGTCAAAGGAGAAATTCTGCAAGTAAACCAAATAATCAAGATCTCTAGAATGTAGTATCCCATTGTGATTTCAGAGGACTGGTGGTGAATCTCACCACTCGTAAAGCTCAGCAGAGAAATAATGGAGAAATGCAACATAAATGTTGAGATATGACAAATGGATGAATTTGTTTTTCTTGGCTGTACTTATTTGTTTCATATCAGCCTTCTAAGGAATGTGAGGAGCGAGGATCATTGAGAAGTTACAGTGTTATACAAATGAAAATAGCTTCAATAAAACATTTTTTAAAAAATAATCAAGATCTTTACCTAAAGAAAAAAGTTGAAAATAGGAAATTCTTCAGAATACAGTAGGCAACAATTCAGATCAAGGACTCAGTCACACAAGTCACTCTCAACTTGGACTTACTGATATTGTTTGAACAGCTGTGGTCAATTTGGCTTAATCTTGGAGAGGCCCAAAGGGCGTCAGTTCATGTAACGGCAATAACAGTACATTGAGCCACAAGTGGAAAACAGGCAGGAAAAATCAGGATATAGAGACTAAGATGAATAATGCCAACCAATATTAATAATTTTTTTAGTAAAATAAGGACATCACCTTTTTAAAAAAAACCTCAAGGGCTCAGGATACTGATCTCACATTTGCTTCTAGGTTCCACTTCACCTCTCCATGGCTTTTTCTGCATAACACCAAGCACCCAGATGACAATGGAAACATGATGCATTAATAAAATAAAGCACAGCTTCAGAAAGGTCATCAACATTAGGAAATGGATTTTCAAAATGAGCAAATAACAATGACCTAGGGACTTTGCCTTGATGGTAGCAGGCAGTTCCTTTGAGGGAACAATGGATGGTGAGTGACTCTATTGGTTTACCCTTACCCCAGAAAGGTCCCTACTGAAAAAATGGTCTTTAATGGCAGAAAGCCAAAGATAAGTTGGCTTTATTGGGGATCCACAAAAAGGCAAGGTAAAAATAGGCCTTCACACCCCAATCTTTTGATTGCTACTCTGAATATTTATCAGTCTACTCTTTTGAGGTACTACTACTGGGCCCACAGGGGCTCAAGTACTGTGTCACTCTGTGTATTGTACCCAAGCATGCAATTTGGACCAAGTTCAGCCCTGAGGAGCCCAGTTTCTAACAAAAGTTTCTAAATTCTCTCTTCTCACACTCTTCATCTTGTTAAATTTCCACCTCATTGTTGCTTGGATGATTTTAGCTATAGGATAGATTATGACTCATGTCTTGGACTTCCAAAAACAGGAGGAGTAAACTAGATACCCAATGTACAACATGAATTAGATATGTGACAGGTAATTTATTCCTGCATACAAAGAAAACACTATATATAAAATGTGACATTAATAGAATGATTTAAATAGTAATTTTTAACTACTGTTACAATCTACTCAGAGGATGATATTTAAACTTCTTCAGAACATAAAGTGGCATCAACCTATCAGATTGGCTAACATGACAACACAGGAAAATAATAACTGTTGGAAAAGATGTGGGGAAATTGGAACACTAATGCATTGTGGTGGAGGGAGGGTTGTGAACTGATCCAACTATTCTGGAGAGCAATCTGGAACCATGCCCAAAGAGCTATAAAACTGTGCACACCCTTTGATCCAGCAATACCAATACTAGGACTGTATTCCCAAAAAGATCATAAAAAAGGGAAAAGGACCTACACGTACAAAAATATTTATAGCAGCTCTTCTTGTGGTGGCAAAGAATTAGAAATTTAGGGGATGCCCGTCAGTTGGAGAATGGCTGAACAAATAGTGGTATATGAATGTAATGGAATACTATTGTTTCATAAGAAATGATGTACAGGCGGACTTCAGAAAAACCTGGAAAGACTTATATGAACTTATGCTAAGTGAAGTGACCAGAACCAGGAGGACATTGTACACAATAACAGCAACATTGTGTAACAACCAGCTTTGATAGACTTAACTCTTCTCAGCAATGCAATAATCTAAAACAATTCCAAAAGACTTAAGATGGAAAATGCTGTCCATATCCAGAGAAAGAACTATGGAATCTGAATGCCAATCAAATCATACTATTTTCTCTTTTTTGTTTTGTTTTTTTTCTTCCTCATGATTTTTCCCTTTTGTTCTGATTCTACTTTCACGACATGACTAACGTGGAAATATGTTTACTCTGATTGTACATGTATAGCTTATATCAAATTGCATACCATCTTGGGGATGGAGGAGGAGGGGAAGGGAGAAAAATTTAGAACTCCCAATCTTATAAAAGTGAATATTGAAAACTAAATAAATTAACTTTTAAAAAAAAGAACATACAAGTTGTTTGCAGGACGATTGGTTAGGCATTTTTCCATTTTAACTTGACTCTGCCCTATTTAAACAATTCCTAGAATATGTCTGCTGGTAAATGGTCAGGCTTGGGTCAATACTTTTGTGAGTGGTTGTCTTCTCCAGGAGCACTGGAGTGGTTGCTGGGAAGGGCTTTCTCTGGTCTTAGGCTTCCCAACTAGTTCCACGAATTAACCAAGATCTCCTTTCCTCTCCAGAAAGAGAGCTTGTCCCTAAAGGGCAGGGACTGTTTCATTGTTATTTCCTCTTTAGTGCCTGCCTACCTTACACTGCTTGCTCATAATGGTCATTTACATTTTTTTCTTTAATGGATGAAAGTAGACATTATCTAAAAATAGCTCCTCTGAGGAGAGGAAGCTTAGTCCCAGGATGTACCGGATGTCACAGGATCTTGTCTAGGATGCACTTTGACATTCTATTGTTGCTGTTTCTCCTGCTGCTGCTATCGACTCATGTTCACGAAGCTCCTGGCTTAGATGAGGAATTCTTCACCACTTTGCCACTGGCCTTCTCTGGTGCCACTCCTTTCCTCCTCTCTTGGGTACAAACAGATGCCTGGAAAGCTACTGAAGATGCCCAGTTTCCCTTCCTGGGAATGGAATTCAAGTTTTTTTGTGTAATTATTCTTCCTTCTACATCTTTCAGCTCTGTTTCTCTATCTTTTCTAGTCATAATTCTCCATTGTAAAGATAAGTCCAATGACATAGCCCAAATGTGTGACTAGCTACAACTCAATTAACTTCAAACATGGTGTTAATAATTATTTTCGTATCTTTAATAAACAGACCTCTTTAATCTTAGAGCCAAGGTCTTATGGCTGGGGGTGGGGTGGGACAGTAAGGGAAGAGGGTATGGTAATGAAGACTCAGCATAATGCCTCCCCCTCACACACACACACACACACACACACACACACACACACACACACACACACACTTCCTATAATACCTTCATTACCCTTTTTGTGATTCTTTCTTTTTCCTTTCAGTGAAATATAATGTATTAATTTGTCATTATTCTTTAATTACATAGTTGTAGTCACTGTGCATATTTATTTCTTGGGTTTTGTTTTCCTCACTCTGTATCATTTCATATAAGCCTTCATATATTTCTTTGAATTCTTTGAATTGCTTGTTTCTTATGGTGCAGTGACATTCCACTATAATTATAAAGCACAATTTAATTAACTACTCCCAGTCATTGAGCACCTGACTTGTTTCTATTTTTTTGATATTACAAATGTTTCCAGAACAAAATTTTTTGCAGCTCAATAACTTCCTTAAGGTTTAGTTCCAAGAGAGGTATCACTGGGTCAAAGAGACAAAAATACTTTTGCATCTTTTATTGTACAATTCTCTATTGCTTTTCAAAAAGTTGAGCTAATTCACAATTCCAGCAGCAGTATAATAGCATTTCTGTGATACTATGGTCACACTAGCACTGAGTTTTGTCACCTTTTATTATTTTTGTCAATTTGATTTGCATCAAGTGGAATCTCAGAGTTGTTTAACTTGTATTTCTCAAAGCATTAGAAATTTTGACATCTTCAAATGTTCGTTGATATTTTGTTTCTCCACTAGGGAGCTATATGTTTGTATATTTAGCCATTTATCTCTTGGAACATGGTTCTTATACTGTTTTTGTTAGTTTCTCATAAACTTTGGATGTCAGAATTTTGACAACATTGCAGGATGAGAAAAAAAATTTCCCCCAGTTTATGTATTTCTTTGTCCTGGATGCATTGTTTTGTGTTGTATTTTTAAGTGTTATATTCTTATATAGTAACATTTATCTAATATTACTCTAATTTCCTATAAGTCAAGCCTTATCAAGAATTTTTCCACTCACCACAATATTTTTGTTCTTTTGAATTTTATAGATATAAATATAGGTGTAGATATAGATATTGCCATTAATATCATTACTTCATGTGGAACTAATTGTAGTGTATGGTGTGATATGCTAGTATGGTACCCATTTCAGTCCACCTTCTATTGAGCCACTAAAGTGATTTCCTAAAGCACAGGTCCAAGAATGTCAACCTCTTATTCAATAAATTCCAGTGGCTTTCTGTTGCCTCCAGGAGCAAATATAAAATGCTCTGTTTGGAATTCAAAGCCTTTCATAACCTAATCCCCTCCTATCTTTCCTTTCTTACACACCTTACTGCTCTTCCTTACCATTCCATGAGCAACACATTCCATCTCTCAGCCGCAGACATTGTCTCTGGCCATTCTCCATGCCTGGAGTACTCTCCCTTTCAACTCTGACTACTGACCTCTCTGGCTTCCTTTAAGTCTCAGCTAAAATTTCATATTCTACAAGAAGATTTCCTTAACTCTCTAATTTCAATGTCTTATCTCCATTAATTATTTCCTATTTATCATGTGTGTGTGTGTGTGTGTGTGTGTGTGTGTGTGTATATATATATGTGTGTGTGTGTGTGTGTGTGTGTGTGTGTGGTGTGTGTGTGTGTGCTTACATGCTGTCTCCCCCATTAGATTGTAAGCTCCTTGAGGGCAGGGACTATCTTTTTCCTCTTTCTTATCCTGAGCACTTAGCATAGTGCTTGGCATTTAGCAAGTGCTTAATTAAATATTTTATTATATATTATATATTTTATTATATATGTGTATATAATATATATATATATATATATATATACACATACATAATTTATTGATCAATTAATTGATTTCTCACCAAAATGCTTTTGGATTTTCCCAGTAATTTTTGTTGATTAATATATACCATCCTTAGTGTTCTATATTCCCAGGTTTATGGCACTAGACCATTATGTGTACCTATTTCTCATTATTATTTAATCTCTTCCACTGATCCATTTTTCTTTTTTTAATCCAATACCAGATAATCTTATTAGTACTATTCTGCGACTATAAATGCCCTTTTCCCTTTTTTATTTTATAAATTCTCTTCACATTATTAACTTTTTTCTTTCATATCAATCTTGTATTTTTTGTCCAATTCCATAAAATATGCCATTGCTATTTTGACTGGTAAAACATTAAATCTATAAACTAATTTAGGAAGTATTGTTATCTTTTCTAAATTGGCTTAGTCTAACTTATGTACATTTTCCTCTTTGTCCAATTATTTAGTTCCTTCTTTATTTCTGTAAAAATTATATTCTAATTGACTTTTTATAAATCTTATATGTATCTGAGTATGCCTAATTCTGAGATATTTAAAACTTTCAAAATAATTTTTAAGTGGAACTTATCTTTCTGTATTTTTTCTGACTTTCATGGGTGATTTACAGAAATGCTGATTTTTGTGGGCTTCTTATATACCAGTATTTTGAAGCTGCTTATTATCTCAATGTTTTTGTTGATTCTTTTGAGTTTTCCAAAGAAACTATTATATCAATCACAAATAAATGTATTTAATCTCCGATGTATCATTGATTATTCCTTGCATTTCTAAAACTGTCAGACAATAATGAGTGAATAGGCAGTCTTGCTTACCTCCTCTTCTGAGTAGGTAAAGTCCTACAGTTTCTCAGTTATGTACAAAGCTGGCTCTTGAAATAAATATTTATCATCTGTTAAGGGCAGGGGTATCTTCCATTTTTGTACTTTTAAAGTTTTTAAATGGGTATTATGTTTTATCAAAAGCTTCAATTGATGAAATAAGATAATTATTTTTATTTTTATAATATTTATTATGTTGTCTTCCTGGTATTAAATGATCTTTGAATGACTACTATAAATCCTACTTGTTCATAAATGAATAAACGTTATCTATTGCTATATCCTAAGCAGCTAGATGGCACAGTGGATAGAGTGCTGGATCTGGAGTCAGGAAGACCTGAATTCAAATCTAGGCTTAGACACATACTAGCTTACCCTGAGCAAGTCACCTAATCTTGTTTATCTCAGTTTCTCCATCTGCAAAATGAACTGGAGAAGGAAATGGTAAACAACTCCCAACGGTAAAAAAAAAAAAAGGGGGATCATGAAAAGTCATACATGACCGAAAAACAACTAAACAACAACAGCAAAATTGCCATATTCCACATCTCAGCATTTTATTTACATTTTCACAATGGTGTTCATTAACTGTATTTATCTATAGTTCTATTTCACTGCCTTGCTATCTCTGGTTTAAAGATAATGCCATATTTATAGGATTGAAAGAACTGTACAGATGCCATTTTTCTCTATTTTTGAAAACAGCATATGTACTAGTAGGATCATTTGCTCTTTGAATGTTCTATAGAATTTCTTGTCAATGCATCTGGCTTCAGGTTTTCTTTTTAAAAGTGACAGTTTGTTAAAATCCAGTTCGATTTCTTTCTCTGGTATTTGTTTGTTTAGATAATCTATTTCTCTGTATCTCAATTCAAGTATTTTATATTTCTGCAGATACTCATCCATTTCTCTTTTAGACACAATTTTGTTGATATTTTAAAATACATGCTGTCTACTAATTTTCTTTAATTATTAATTCTTTATAGTGATTTCCCTTTCTTGTATTTTATTATGTTTTTTTTCTTTTTTCTCATTAAATTATCTAATGGCTTTTGCCTGTTTGATTGAGCTTTTTAAAATCCCACGTCTTGAGCAGGTAGGTGTTGCAGTGGATAGAGCTCTGGCCTTGGAGTCAGGAGGACCTGAGTTCAAATTCAGCCTCAGAAACTTGACACATTACTAGCTGTGTGACCCTGGGCAAGTCACTTAACCCTGATTGCCTCACCAAAAAAAAGCAAAAAAAATGTAGAGGAAAAGAATTTAGAAATTTTGGGGCAGCTAGGTGGCACAGTGGATAGAGCTCTGGCCTTGGAGTCAGGAATACATGAGTTCAAATCCAGTCTCAGACGCATGTCACTTACTAGTTGTGTGACCCTGGGCAAGTCACTTAACCCTGATAGCCTCACCAAAAAGCCAAAAAAAAAATCCCAGGTCTTCATTTTGTTTATTAATTCTGTTAGGTGTTTGGGGTTATTTTTTTTGCTGGGAGACTTTTAATTGTGTTAATTTCATCTCTGACAAACTGTCACAAAGACAACTGTCTTTGGTACTTATTTTGCACACAAAATTATCTGCTTTTTTAAACTGAGAACTATATCAATCAATCTTTTTTCCCCTTTTGTTAATATTTATTCAGGATCTAAATTTTACTTTAAAACTGTTCCCCTGCTCTTCCCAGTATGATGTTAAATCTCAGCCCTGAATAACATCTATATCTAATCCTTAGTTATTAGGTGAATCTGAATTTTAAATCTATCTTTACCTGAAACTCACTAACTTGCCCGTCAACCATTGTTGTCACCTATTGTGGCCTTTCTATTAATTACCTGAAAATTTGTTCTTGGACTGACTTTCATACCCAAAGGCTTTTGCTTTTCCTTTCCCAAACAAACACCCTGGTATTTTCTGAAGTATTGAAAACACATACATACATACATACATACATACACATTTGTACATAAAAAATATACATGCATACATGCATACATATATCTTCTATTGTTCAGCTAATCAGAAAATTCTGCGGCGACATCCAATCTCCTATGAAAATCACGTTCCAAGTTTTTTTTCTATATTTTCTTACTATGGGTAAATAATAATAAGTAATTAAAATCCCAGGATTTGATATCTTTGTTTCTTGGCTATAAGATAATAGAAGCTGGGCAAAGGAGAGTCTCAGAATGACTCTCTTTTCACTTCTCTCAAAAATTATCCACAGTAAAGAGCTGTCCAATTCACTCCAACAAACGTTAACTATGTGCATTTAATCTTGACCTCTGCAGCCTCTGACCCTGGACCTTTTCTCTTGAATCCTCTCTTCTCTGACTTTTTGTAACACTACTATCTTTGGGCTGTTCTCCTAACCTGTCTCACCAAATCTTTTCCTGTGCTGGATCTTTATCCATTTAATGCCCACTTAGCATGAGTGATCCCCAAGACTCTGTCCTGAGCCATTTTCTCATTTCTTTCTATGCTATATCACTTAGGGATCTCATCAGCTGCTGTTGGTTCAACTAGCATCTTGATGAAAATCATTCCTGAATCTATATATCCAGCCTAGTCTTTCTTTGAGCTATGGTCAAGCATCTCTAACTGCTTTTAAAATGAGATGAAAAATAGGTATCTCAAACTCAACATGTCTAAAACAGAACTCTTCATCTTTCCACCCAAACCCTCTTCCCTTTTAAATGTTTCTATTACTTTTAACTAGTGTCAACCTAAGCTCCTTATTCTCCCTCAACCCGCATTTCCAATCGATTTCTGGTCATTTTATTTTCACAACATATCTCAGACGTGACCCCTTGTCTCTATTTGCATAGCCACCGAAGACTCTCTTCACCTCTGCCTCAAATCTCTCCCTGCTTCAGTCCATCATTTATTCACCCATCAAAGTGATCTTTCTAAAGCACATTCTGGCCATGTCATCATCCCCTTTTCAAGTGGGCTCTAATGGCTCCCTATTACATCTAAAACCAAATACAGACTCCACTGTCTGGCATTTCAACCTCTTCACAATCTGACCTCTTCCTATTTTCCATTCTCCTTAATTCTAGCCCCCTCCACACACTCTATGAGCCATGCATTTGCCCTAGATCCTCCACAGGCCTGGAATATCATTCATTGCCCTCAAAGATAGTATATTCTAACCTAGAGAAATTGGGGCTGTACACATATCTATATAAAGGTGATTATTGAAATTATCAGATCTAAAGAGATCACCATTACCATCATGATCAATCATCATCATTACACTAATGCTTAATAATTACACAACACTGAACATTTGTATAGTATCTACTATGTGCCAGGCACTGTGCTACGCACTTCAGAAATATTGTCTCATTTTTTCTTAAAACAATCCTAGGAGGTAGGTGCTCTTATTATCTCCTTTTTACAGATGAAGAAACTGAGGCAAACAGAGGTTAAATGATTTATTCAGGGTCACACAACTAGTTAAGTGTCTGAGGCCAGATATGAACTCAGATTTTCTTGATTCTAGGTCCAGCATTCTATCCATTGTGTAGAAAGAAGAGGGCACAAAACAAAGACTGGGGAGAAACGAACACATAGTAACTTTGCAGGGAATGAGACAGTGGGTTAAGAGATGATTATAGCCTAGCAAAGAAGTTTGAGAAGGAGAAAGAAGTAAAATGTAAAAGAGGAAAACCAAGTCAGAGCAGTATTATACCTCCCAAAGAGGGGAGTAATGTGTAGAAGAGAGTGATTGGTCCAGTTAAAAGCTACAGAGAGGTCAAGTAAAAACTGAGAAAATGCTATTGCATCTAGCAATGAAGAGATGGTTGTTAACTTTGGACAGGGTAGTTTCAGTAGAGGGTGGATTCAGGAGCCAGATTCAGAACCTCTTATAGAGATTGAGAAGTGAGTAGAAGGAAACAAGAGTAAGAAGTATAGGTAACCTTTTAGGAGCTGGACTGTGAATGGAAAGAGAAACATTGGGCAACAGCTTGAAGAAATGGAAGAGCCATTGTGAACTGATCCATTCTGGAGAGCAATTTAAGAACTATGCCCAAAGGGCTATAATACTGTGCACACCCTTTGATCCAGCAATACCGCTACTAGGTTTGTATCCCAAAGAGATTGTAAAAAAGGGAAAAGGATTCACATGTACAAAAATATTTATAGTAGCTCTTTTTGTGCTGGCAAAGAATTGGAAATTGAGGGTTGCCCATCAATTAGGTAATGGCTGAACAAGTGGTGGTCCATGAATGTAATGGCATATTATTATTCCATAAGAAATGATGAGCAGGCAGATTTCAGAAAAACCTGGAAAGACTTACATGAACTGATGCTGAGTGAAGTGAGCAGAACTAAGAGAACATTGTACCCAATAACGGCAACATTGTGCAATGACCAATTTTGATAGACTTAGCTCTTCTCAGCAATGTGATGATCTAAGACAATTCCAAGGGACTCATGATGGAAAATGCTGTCCACATCCGGAGAAAGAACTATGGAGTCTGAATGCAGATCAAAGCATACTATTTTCTCATTTTTGTTTTTGTTTTTTTTCTTTCTCCTGGTTTTCCCCTTTTGTTCTGATTCTTCTTTTACAACATGACTAATGTGGAAATATATGTAATATAATTGTACATGTATAGCCTATTTCAGATTGCAATTCATCTTGGGGAGGGGGGAAGAAAAGGGAGGGGGAAATTATAGAACTCAAAATCTCATAAAAGTGAATGTTGAAAATTAAAACTAAATAAAGAAATTGGGGGGGAAGAAATGGAAGAGCCAAGTGAAAGGTTTTCAGAAAGGGGGACACCAGGGAATGTTTGTAGGTGTCAGTGAAGAATACTGTAAGGAGAAGTTAAATAAACATGGGAGAGAGGAAATTATCAGAAGACAAATTTCTGGAGGAGGTGGGGGGGTGTTGGTGGGCTCAGGACTGTGAGTAGAAGCATTTTATCTGGAACCTCTTCTTCAGAGACTGAAGCAAAGGAGAGAAAGGCTGATAAAGAATAAAGGGAACATAAAGGTGTTTTTAGAAGGAGGTAAAAGCAGAGTTTACTTGTAAAAGATGGCTGATAAAATCTAATTTTCTCTTTGGTGGGTGGGAGGATGAAGGGGAGCAATATTTAGAAGTTTAATAATATAAACACTAGTAGCATCTATATAGTGCTTTAACATTTGCAAAGAGATTTACAAATATTATCTCTCTTGATCCTCATAACAATCTGGGGAGGTAGAAGGCAGACAAGTAACATGCCCAGAGTCACAAAGCATGTAAATAAGTCTCTGAGGCTGGATTTGAATTAAAATCTTCCTGATTCCATGTCCTTGCAACTGCCACACTTAGCTACCTCTAATTACAATTGATGTCCTTATAATTTCCTGGGTCTATCTTAGCAATGTGGGAAAAGCACTGATTTTGGGATCAGAAGGTCTGGACACAAGTTCCTGTTCTGCCACCTTTGTGACCTTGAGCAAGTCCCACACCCTCTTGGAACCTCACTTTTCTCATCTATAAAATGAGGGGAGAGGGGCTAGATGACCTCTAACCTCATTTCCCGTTCAAAATCCTGTGACCCCGAAATTAAAGGTTTTAGAAGTACAAAGTATCTTAGAATTCAGTCCAAGCCTCCACCATTCCAGAAGATGATCCTGAGGCCTAGAGGAGTTAAATGACTCACCTAAGATCACACAGGAGTGCCAGGGGCAGGATTTGAAGCCAGGTCCTGTCATTCCAAATCTAGCATTCTTTCCATTATACCATACTGTTTCCCCATGGTCTTCCTTGTTTCCTGTTATCCAGGGGAGTTGGGAACCTGCTGTCACTTCCGTTCCTTTGACAAGAGAAAAGATACCAGTTTGCCTCTATTCTCCGTCTTCTTCTTATGCAGTAGAAATAAAAAAAAAAGAAGTAAAATTCACTCAACAGTGTGATGCCATCAGTCTCTGTGAAACCCTATAATTGTTGGTTCTTTTATCAGAGAGAGGTTTTTCTCAGTCTAATCTGTCTCTCATTCTTTATCTTTCATCTTAGTGAGGAGGCTTCCTTCTATCCCTTCCCACCTGGCATGGGCCTTGCATCTACATGAAATAGATCCCTTTGTCAGCCAGGTCTGACTCAGAGAATTAGATAAAAATTGCTTTCTGCTTTTCATTGCTGGAGCCGCACAAATCTCAGTCCATCAGAGCAGAGCTATTTCTGCACATTTAAAAACATGAGATCTCAGGTTCTCAACAGCAACATAAAGGAGCCATAAGCAGCATGATGGTGGCATTTGCTTGTCAGTACACCAGGACGGGAATTCAACCCTGTTTGATAAACACATACTGAGGCTGACTATGTACACAACACTATGTTAGGGCATGGCAGAAAGGCATACAAAGAGAAATAAAGTAGCAATGGATTCCTCCCTGTAATAAGTTAGTATTGTGTATAGAAAGCTGGTCCTGGAACCAGGAAGCCCTGGATTCAAATCCCACCTCTGACCCCTATTAGCTATGAAATCATTTGCGTGTCTTCTGTTTCTTTATCTGTAAACTAGGGATAATAATACCTGTAATACCTACCTGGCAGACAGGTATTGTTGTGAGGCTCACATGAAGTTGCATAGGTATGTGCTTTGCAAAACAGAATGATATATAAATATCAGTCATTATTATGACTTAAACTCTCAACATACATATAGTGGGTGTGGTAGAAGCAGTGCGTGTTATAGGTAGAGGTAAGGTAGAATGAAGGGCAGCTAGGCAGCACAATGGATAGAATACCTGGCTTGGAGTTTCTTCCTGAGACACTTCCTAGCTGTTTGACCCTGTTTGCCTCAGTTTCCTCATCTATAAAGTGAGCTAGAGAAGGAAATGGCAAACTACTCCAGCATCTTTGCCAAGAAGACCCTAAATGGGGTCACAGAGTTGGACGCTACTGAAACAACTGAAAACAGAATGTAAGGTGGTTCTATGAGGGGGTGAGAAGGCCATTTAGCTTCCTGAGATATAAAAGACCAAGCCTTTGAGGAGGGTTTTTAGCACAATTCCAGCTACTTTGCAAGGAATGCCTTTCTATTTTTAAGGCAATTGGGGTTAAGTGACTTGCCCAGAGTCATACAGCTAGTGTCAAGATGACTTCAGGGTCAGTGCTCTATGCATTGCACCACCTAGCTGCCCCGCAAGGAACGTCTTTCTGACCTAGCCAAGACCAGTGGTTGTGCTGAACACAGACAAACATCTTTACCTTCTATTTTGACCTAAAGAATTGTATCCTATGATATCAGTAAAGTCGGGTTGTTGTTTTTTTTTTAAATTTACTTACTTTTCCAAGTTTTCTCACTCTATTGGAACCAAACTGATTTTTTTTTTGTCTACTAAATGTTTCCACATTGTGTCACCACTTTAATCTTTGCTCACTGGTTCTTGTCCCCTGAATGCACTTCCTGTTTCCCCTTCATCTCTTGAATTCTTATTTTAAATAAAATTTTATTGATATCTTTTGTTTTTATATCACCAAAATTTCTCCCAGTATCCACTCCCTCTCCCTCAACCACAAAAAATATTTTAAAGCAAAAAAAAGAGGAAAAAAAATCAATATAGCTAATCAATCTCTCTCTCTCTCTCTCTCTCTCTCTCTCTCTCTCTCTATATATATATATATATATATATATATATATATATATATATATTTTAAATTTGAAAATATATGCAATGAGGAACAGCTAGGTGGTGCAGTGGATAGAGCTCCAGCCTTGGAGTCAGGAAGACCTGAGTTCAAATCTAGCCTCAGACACTTGACATTTACTAGATGTGTGACCCTGGGCAAGTCACTGCCTAGCCAAAGAGCAAAAAAAACAAAAATACACACACACACACACACACACACACACACACACACATATGCAATGTTTCATACCCGTAGACCTCCCACTCATGCAAAGGAATGGGATGCACATATCTTTTCATATCTCTCCTTTGGAACCATAGCTGTTATTTCTAATTTTGCAAATTTATTCTTGGTTGTTTTATGGTTGCTTTTCTTTCCATTTCCATTGTTGAAGTTATTGTCCATACTTTTTTTTTGGTTCTTCTTACTTCACTCTGTATCAGTTCATGTAAGTCTTCCCATGCTTCCTTGTATCCATCACATTTGTAATTTGTAATATTCTGTTACATCTATGTATTACAACATATTTAGCCATTCCCTAATTGATAGGCATCCACTGGGTTTTCAGTTCTTTGTTACTACAAAAGGTGCTGCTATATGTTTCGGTATATATGAGGGTTTTCTTATCAACGACCTCCTTGGGGTATATGCCTAGTAATGGTAGGAAAGTCATTTTGACTGCATATTATGGTCCACAAGTGTCTCCTTGTACTCTAAACTTGAGGCTCCCATCTGAGCTGGCCTGTCAGGCCTGGTCCAGAAGAGGGCGCCACCATTTCAGAATCAAACTAAGGCAACTATCTTCCATTTTCATCACTTCTCAGTAACAGGAAGTTTTGAGTAAAAAATAAAAAATCTTCATTGATTTACTATCCTCTCCTTTACGTGCCTTTTCTTCCCTCCTCTGTGTTGATCTTAAAAGTATCCTACAGAGGCCATAAGAATATTGGCAATATTATTGGAAGATAAGTGTTCAAATCTTGTCTTTTCTACGGGCTGCTTGTGTGACCATGGACACATCACATAACTTTTCTAGGCCTAAGTTTCTTCATTAGTAGTCAATATGCATTTATTAAGTAAATTTATTAATATAATAAATATGTATATAATATATAATACACAAAACAAATAATATAATAATATAAAAATTTATTAACTAAAAAGCATTCATTAAGCCATTCGATGAGCTAGGCACTGGACTAAACATAGTAGCCTCTGAACTCTCTACATCAATGATTCTATGAAGTCTGCTCCTTCAAGAAAAGTCTGTTCTGGGGGCAGCTAGGTGGCGCAGTAGATAGAGCATGGGCCCTGACGTCAGGAGGACCTGAGTTCAAATCTGGCCTCAGACCAAGCACTTGACACTTACTAGCTGTGCGACCCTGGGCAAGTCACTTAACCCCAATTGCTTTAAAAAAAAAGTGTTCTTAGTAAAGCATATGATCTGATATTTGCCATCTCCAGTTGTCCTGATGAATATCTGGCCACTGGACCCAGATGGCTCTGGAGGAGAAAGTGAGGCTGGTGACCTCACACTGCCCTCCGTCACTCCAATCAAAGTCAATCGCAAGTCATGTCATCAATTCCCTGATGTCATGGTCCTTTTCGATACTGAAAGACAAACACAGCAGCAGCAACCTGATATTTACTCACACTAAAATATAAATGCCTGATAGTGTTCATTGTGTTACTTCTCTCAGGTCTATTTAACAAGGTACATCGATTTTTAATCAAAGAAATAAGCATAAATTTCAGTAATCAGTTAACTTAGTGTAAGAGGGATGTGTGTGTGTGTGTGTGTGTGTGTGTGTGTGTGTATTGCCTATGTAGGGTATTGTACATCAATGTAGCTTATCCAAATGCAGCTCACAGGGAGGTGTGAATAGATATCTCTGGATTCTTACCCACTCCTCTCCAAGATCTTTCCACTAAATCCTTACCTACTGATCTCCCTAACTTCCTTTAAGACCCAACGAAAATCTTGCCTTCTACAGGAAAGCCTTCCCTAAATTCCTCTTAATTCCTCTACTTTCCCTCTTTTAATAATTTCCTATTTATCCTGTATCTAGCTTGCTTTGTGTATATTTGTTTACATGTTGTCTCCCCCATTAGACTGTAACCTCCTTGAGGGCAGGGACTGTCTTTTGCCTCTTTTTGTATCCCCAGTGCTTAGCACAATGCCTTCACATAGTAGGTACTTAATAAATGTTTATTGAATTAAATAGTAAATTGAATTTTTCTGTGCTTTTGAAAAAGAAGGAATGATTTTTAACAAATATAGTCTTGGTTCAACAGGCCAAAAAGATAATTTGAACTTTGCTGATTATCTTCTGTGAAATATAACTAATGTGCCCATTACTCAGGACACAGTATAATAATCACACATGGCAGGTGCTCAGTAAATGATGATTGATGATAACACTGATTCCCAGAGTAATAAAATCTATCTACAAGCAAAAGATGGCAGGTCAGAAATAAGAAATATTCTATATTCATTCTTTCTTTCATTCATATAACACATATTTACTCTATGATTCTGGTCACATTATTCTCCTACTCAAAAACCCATAAATTCTCATTTCCCCTCCTTCAAGGTATAGTTCTTTCCATCCCTCTCCCCGTCCGTATTGCTCTTTCCTACAACACACTTGATCTCTTAGTCCTTTTTGCACTGGTTATATCACATGCGTCTGTTTGACTTTTTTTATTACACTCACAGAGTGCATTTCTTATTTGTATCCTGCAGTACATAGCACATGTACTGTAGGATATCACATGCAGCAGGAACTCAGTATAGGTTTACTGCATAAATGAATTTGGTATGTATCCACCACACATTTTCTAGGTATATGACATTACACTAAAGACAAAAAACATCATAAGGAAATAATATATTTTACAATCTACAATTACAAAGGATCCAGAGATTGCAGTGAGGACAAAAATGAGCCTTGGGATGATAGGATAACAACTGAATTCAAGCCACCATCCTAATTCAAGTCCTTTTATCCTACCTCCAATAGGCTTCTCACTGATATGTTGCTCCTAGTTTTCCCTTATGCAATCCAACCTTTAAATAAGTTCTCAAATGCTTTTCCTAAGTGATTCAAATTTATAAAACTGAGTCATCCCCTAATACATAAATGGTCAAAGAATATAAATGAGCAATTTTCAAAGGAAGAAATTCAAGCTATAAACAATCATATGAAAAAATGCTCCAAATCACTAATATAGGAATGCAGATTTAAGCAACTCTGAGGTTCCACTTCACAGTCATAAGATAGGCAAAGATGACAAAAGAGAAAAATGGTGTACCAGAGTTGCTATGGGAAAACAGAAACACTAATGTACTGTTGGTAGAGCTAAGAACTGGACTAGCTATTCTGGAAAGCAATTTGTAACTATGCCAAAAATGTCACTAAATTTTCTATATCCTTTGACCCAGAAATACTAGTAGCAGGTCTATACCCCAAACAGATAAAAGAAAGAGGAAAAAGACCTAGACCTATACCCCAAAGAAATCAAAGAAAGAATAAAGAGGAAATATGCAAAAATATGAAAATTAAGGGGATGCCCACCTATTGCGGAATGGCTAAACATATTCTGGTATATAGTTGTAATAGGATATCATTGTATCATAAGAAATGATGAAATGGATAGTTTCAGATGAAACTGGGAAGACTTCTATGAACTGAGGTGGACTGAAGTGAGTAGTAGAAAAATTTATACAATAATAAAATTATTAAGAAAAACAGCTTTGAAAAACTTTATAAACCTGACCAATACAATGACAAGCCATGATTCTGGAGTCACAAAGATGAAATATGCTACCTACCTCCTGCCAGAGTGATGGTAGACAGGTTTAAGAATGAGATGTACATTTTTTAAGATAGTAAATGTGGTTTTACTGGAATATATATATATATATATATATATATATATATATATATATAATATATTTCTTAGGAAGCTTTTTTCTCTATTCTTTTCTTGTTCAGTATGAGAGGATGGGAGAGAAATACTAAAAACTGCAGAAAATGCTAAGAAAAAAATTAAAATATGAATAAAATTGAGGGTTATGAAACACAGGGAAAAAGTAATTGAAGTGATACATTAAAAAAAATATATATATATATGTGTGTGTGTGTATATATATATATATATATATATATATATATTATATATATAGAGAGAGAGAGAGAGAGAGAGAGAGAGAGTTTTGTTTTTTTGGTGAGTCAATCAGGGTTATAGTTTGGTTTTTTGGTGAGACAATCAGGGTTAAGTGACCTGCCCAGGGTCACACAGCTAGTAAGTGTTAAGTGTCTGAGGCTAGATTTGAACTCAGGTCCTCCTGACTCCAAGGTCAGAGCTCTATTCACTTATATATTTTTTAAAATGTTCTTCTTAAGGTACTGGTTTAGACATGTCAGTCCCCTGCTAAATTAAAAAAAAAAACCTTCTAAAAAATTTTCAGTTGCTCCCTATTACCCTAAGGTTAAAATACAAATTTATTTCTCTTGAATTTGAAACTCCTACAATCTGGCTCCAATTTAGCTTTTCAGATTTATTTCTTATTTCTCCAGTCCTGCAATCTCTATTCTTTCCAAACTGGAGCACAGGGACATATATTTAGGACTGAAAGGAGCTTCAGAGTTCATCTAATTGAATCCCACCATTTTACATATGAAGAACTGGGGCTTAAAAAGGTAACCTGCTAGCTGTTTTCTAAATTCAATGCAACATCTTCCATCCCCTTACCACCCCTACCTCTGAATTCTTATCTTCACCTAAGACTCAATCCAGTTACCAATACCTGATCTCCCATGATTCCTCCCATGATTCCCATAGTTATTTGTACTCTATATCTCTTTAAATTAACTTTACTCATTTGTGCACATGTTGAATCTCCACTACCACCACCACCAGAACAAAAATTCCTTGGGGACAAAGAACGTTTCATTTTGGGTTCTGTATTACTCGGTCATTGCCCATAATGACACAAATATTTGCTGAATTTAGGGAGTGGCTAACGTTTAATAAACAGCATTTGCAAAGCATTTTATAGATATTCTATCATTTTATCCTCATGCAACCCTGTGAGATAAGTGCTATTATTATTCCCATATTAGAGATGAGGAAACTGAGGCAAATAGATGTTAAGTGGTTTGTACAGGGTCACATAGCTTGTAAATATGTCTCTGAATTTTTAACTCAATAAATAAGATCCCCGAATCAAAATATTTAAGAGTCATTGGGTTAGGATCAGTTACTCTCTAATCTCTATGGGTTTTCTATCTGTGCATCTATTTCTTGAGTATTATCAACCTGAATTTATACTGTAAGTGCATTCTTTTAATGTCCTTGCTAATTTCTGGATGTGTTACAGAGAAAGAGTCTTGACATCAGGATGTGAGCCCCAGTTCTGCCACTGATGACCTTGGGTGAATCACCTGAAGAGACAGCACAGGGTAGTGAATAGAGAGGTGGGCTTTGAATAAAGAAAAAAGCTGGGTTCAAGTCCCATTTCTAGCACTAACTGGCTGTGTGACTTTCAGCAAAAGTTATTTAAATTCTCAAAGCCTTTGTTTTCTCATCTATAAAATGAGTGTGACAACAATAATCATATTAGCTAGTACTTATATAGAGCTTTAAGGTTTGCAAATATCTCAATTTTGTCCTTATGACAACCATGGGAAATACGTGCTTTTAGTATCCCCATTCTACTGATGAAAAAACTGAGACAGACAACAGTTAAGTGACTTGCCCAGGGTCACATGAGTAGTAAGTCTAAGGCTGGGTTTGAACTCATGTCTTCCTGATTCCAGGGTCAGCACTACCCACAGACCCGCTTGGATTTCCTCGACTTACCCCACAAGTTTGTGGTAAGGAAGGCATTCTGTTGAAGTAAATTATTATATTAGCACTTCATCAAGCCCCCTGAACTATCAAAGAATTAAATGTTGGTTTAAGAGCACTTCAGACCTTCCTAAAGTCTTCAACAAGTTGACTCTCCCCCTCCACCCCCAACGCTGTTATTCCTTTGACTTCCTGTTGATTCTTGTAAACTTCCTCAGTAACTGAGACCTTCTTTGCATATGTACAATTGTTAAAGCTGTTCCTTTTTTCTCCATTTCTCCTTTACTCATCAGTGCCTATTTGTGAAACCAGATGGTGTGGGGTGTTATCCACAAAAGTTTTTATCACATGCCATTTCAGTATCCTTGGCATGCTTCTCTCAGCAGATATGTATGTTCCAGAAGAGTGGGCCCCCTTCTGATGTACACACTGCATGCCCAAAGATAACCCTGCATGGAGACCAAATGGCATTGGAATTAAGGGTATCTTGCTCCCTGGCTTCCCCTCCTCCTTCCCTTCCTTCATCTGCTCATCAAATATTTAGTGTTCTCCTACCACACATAAATCACTGTGCCGTATCTTGGAAGATAAACAAGGATAAATAAGACATAGTCCTTGCATTCAAGGATCATATGGTCTAGAAAAACTTTGAAGTGGTCCATTTTTAGGACTTCAAGGTGGTTTCACAGGATAATTAGACAATGCTGAAATCAATATGCCTTGATTTGGTCATTATGCATATTGTTCTTTTTCTTATCCATCTTATTTCACATCAATCCATATAAGTCTTCCCATGTTCTCAAAATTCCTCACATTTGTTTTTCTTGCTGAAAAATACCGTGCCATTATATTCCTATAGCATAGTTTACTCAGTCGTCTCCAATCAAAAAACTCCTCACTTGTTTCCGGTTCTTCTCTATTACAAAAATAATTCTGTTAATAGTATACACACACACACACACACACACACACACACACACACACACACACATATAGATAGGTAGATAGATAGAGAGATAGACAGATAGATAGATAGATAGATACATACATACATACATACATACATACATACATACATATATAGATATAGATCTAGATATATATATATATGTATAGGCCTTTTTTATGACTTTCTTGTACCATTAGTGGCATCACTAGGTCAAAGGATATGATCAGTTTGGTAGTCGTATTGCATAGTTACAAATTGAAATATAGTTCCACCAACAGTACAATAGTGTGTCTAAGAACCTGGAAATTTCAGAAGAGGAAGAGATCAACTCCTACTGGGAGAATCAGGGAAGACTTCCTGGAGGAGGTGGCACCTGAGCTGAACTTCAAAGAATGGGTAGGATTTCAACAAATGAATATCAGAAGGTGGTATTTCAGGAACTGAGAATTATGTGAGCAAAGGACTGAAGGCAGAAAATGTGGAAAACATTAGGTATATTTGTGGGGTAAAGAATAGTCCAGTTTATAGGCCAGTAGTCCATGGAGAAGTACTTCTTGAACTGTGATCCAAGGACCCCAGGAAGTCCCAGAGTCCCCTTCAGAGGGTCCATGGGGCCAAAATTAATTTCAGAATTATACTAAGACATGACTTACCTATTAAACTACTCCTCCCTTTTCCAACTATATATCTGTGTGAAATCAGTTTCAACTCAAACAATATATCTCAACAGATTAAATGCAGAAGCAGGTGTGAGAATCCAAGTATCTTCAATTAACTCAGACGTTAAAGGCATTTGTAAAAATATGTAAGGTAATGTCAGTTTTCTAATTTGTTTTTTTAATGTAGTTATTTGTTTCTTTAAAATATTATTTATCTTAGCATGCAATAAGCCTATTATTATTTTTATCAATTAATACATATTCTTTAAATCCATCAGTTTTAATGTTTAATACAGTAAATAGTAATAGATATAACCTACATAAACAAAAATTCATAGACATCTTCAATAATTTTTAAGGGTATAAAGGGTCCTAAGACCAAAAATTTTGAAAACCACTAGCACAGAGCTGTAGGGAACAAGGAGTCAACAAGAAGGGAAGAGGGATGGTGTGAGATGAGAAAGAAAGGTTGATTGGATCCAGATGATGTTCAAAACAAAAGAGCAAATAAGCTCTCTATTTTGCCCATATTTCATCTAATGGATAATGTCACACTGAACTTATCCTAAGGATGGGTGATGGGAATACTTTAAGCTTCAGTTCACATTGAACATTGGTCATTAGCCAGTCCATTAGATCAAAATTGACATTAGCCATCATACCTTTGTGTCTCTTGCTTATGTAGTCTGCAGTCAATTTGCTTCAATCAATGGCATTATTATCTGCTAAGTATACCATATGTAGAAGCATCTCTAAGGGATAACAAAGCCAATGCCCATGTACCCTGGGTAGAGTTTCCATTAAAAGGCAAAGTCATCATTTCAAAATGTTCAGAAATAGTAGCTTTCTCTTTTTATTCCATCTGCTTCAATTTAGGACCTGTCAGGTCCAATTTATATCTAATTTCTGGTTCTAAGCCACAGCATTCTCGTTTTGATGGTGAGCTGATTAGTTTTCATTTACTTCATTTACTTCAAATCCTCTGCTCTAAGTAATTTGATCTTTAGAAACCAGCAAACAAGTATTGAGAAGTAGGTTGCTTTCTCTACGTACTAGTGTTGTTGCCATATTTAACAGTTCTATCACATTCATATTATATCCAACTCTGCTCGTACACACTTTTTCTAGGTGTTTATCAGCACCTTCCTTCTTCTGATCATCAGGGTGACCTTTCATTTTCCCTCAGTTTTGTGACCCCCCAGTCTACCTTTATTTTGAAGTTATTAGAAACATTAAAACAGTATTCTTGATACTATGTCTGATTAGCGAGTTCCAGCAATATATCAAGCTAAAAGAGCTGCAAGGAGAAATAAAATATGGTTCCTACCCTCAAATAGCTTACAGTCTAGCAGTCCACTTCCATTATAACATATGTTCCTATATAAAATTCTTTAGGCCCAAAGATTTAGGGGAGAAATGCAACTGACACAGGGCCAGTGGCTTTCCATTTTCCAAGGTTAAATCAGGAAACATTCTTGGCAACAAATCCATTCAAGAGACATCAATTAGGTATCTATGATAAGCAAGGTACTGTGCTGGGTGCTGGGGAAGCAACAAAAACCAAACAGTCCTAGTCTTCACGGAGTTTGTATTCTACTGAGGGAAATAAAACTTATGTACAGATAAATATAAAGCATATAAAAGTGGGAGGGAATAGATCACAAATAACTAGTATGATTAGGAGGCACTAGCTAGCTGAGCCTTGAAGAAAGATTGCAATTCTAGGAGACAAATAAGGAGGAAAAGAATTCCAGGTTTGATGGATAGCTTGTATAAAGTCATAGAAATATGAGATGAAATTTTGTATACATAGAACATTTTGGCTAGAACACAGAATACTTGTGGGGAGGAATTTAAAATAAGTCTGGTAAGGAGATCATCTCTAAAAGCCAAACAAAATATTTTACATATTTTTCCTAGAGACAGTAGGCACTGAACATTCTTGAGTAGAGGAGTGGCGCAGTCAGATCTGTGCTTCATGAAGATTATTTTGTCAACTATGTGGAGCCAATATTGGATAGAAGAAGAGACTAGAAGACAAGTTTAGAGGTTATTTTAAAGCTTTGTGTGAGAGCTGAGGAGGGATTGAATGAAGGTAGTGGTCATATAAATGGAAAAGTAGTGGATACAGGTGATGTTGTGGATATAGTAACTGATTGAATAGGGAGGTGAGGGAAGCAGAAGAAATGAAGATGACTCTGAGGTTGCCAACATGGGTTACTGAAAATATAAGATGGTGGTGCACTCAACACACAGACGTAAATGAGAAGATGTGGGTTGGGGAGAAAGATTGTGGATTTTGTTTTGAATATGTTGAGTTTGAGATGCTTTTGAGACATCCTGGTCTCTTCTCTCTTTATATTCTCACAGTAATCTCATCAGCTCCTATGGGTTTAAATATTAGATAGATAGATAGATAGATAGATAGATAGATAGATAGATAGAGATGTGTGCATATGTATCTATGTATCTATATGTATATATCCAGTCTCAGCCTCTTTCCTTCATTCTAGTCCAATATTACTGACTGCCTATTAGACATCCCTACCTAAATTCCCCAAACAGAATTAATTATCTATGCACCTTAAACCCACTATTATTCACACTGAATCAAACACCACAGGTTTTGTTAGGGCTAACAGCCATCCACTTGTTATGGAGAAGTCTTGGACATCCTTTTCCAAAATTGTTTCAAACAAACTGAGACCTGGGAAAGACCTTAGCTTAAAAAAATGCAGGTCTCCCACTGCATCTAGGATCATCCCAAATCATGCTGACCTATGTTTTGCCCCTGGACTCGTGACCCTGAAGAAGAGAGAGATGCTGATGACTTTGCACAGCTCTGCCTCACTTAAATCCAACTCACTTGCAAGTCAAGAATCACCCTCCTAATGTCATTGGTCCTCTTCAAGAATGAAGGACAAACAACAGCAACATGTATATGCCCATTTTATATATGCCCACAGAATACCCAGAATGGCTCCTCCAATTACATAACAATTGGAAGAGAGAAAGAGTGTAGGAGAGTAGGATGCTGAGGCAAGCATGCTATATTAAATTGGTTAAGAAATTGGAAAATTTAACCTGGAAAAAAAAGATGTAGATGGGATGCGATAGCTGTCTTCAAATAGTAGGAGGTCTATCTTATAGAAAAGGAGAGAGACTCACTCTTCTTACTCCCAGAGGGCAGAACTCGGAGCATGGAATGAATACTTCAGAGAGGCAGATTCCAGCTCAACATATAGAAAAAGTTACTGAATTGAGTTTTTGGAATTGCTACATGTTATAGTCACAAACTGAAAAATTATGGAACAATTTCATTGGGGTGGCAAGAAAGAGTAGACAATGCCATTTTTTTTCTCTGTTTGGAAATGCCTCAATGTAGAGTCTTCTGTTTCAAGAACTCATGGCTTCTCCTTCCCTGGAGGTCTTCCTCAGTAATGTTAGTCAGAGGACTTTGGTTCAAATCCTGACTCAGCCAGTTCTTATCTTTGTGACTTTGGGAAAATCTCTTAATTTCTTTGCTCCTCAGTTTCTTCATCTGTAAAATAAAGGAATTATACTTGATGACCTCTAAGATTGCTTCAGCTATAAATCTGTGATTCTTTGATCCTGTGGTGGAGTCAGAGCAAGGATCTATGAGTGGATGAGGGATTGTGTTGGGTCATGTTCTAGAAACTGATACATAAGATCACAAACTAAAAAGCTATTTACAGCTTAATTAAACAGAAAGAAAGATGGTAGAGAACACCAGTTTTCCTTTCTCTTTTTAAAGTAAAGTTTGGAAAATATCACTGAGAATCTATAAATGCCTAAAGGATAAAGATGAAAAGCTGAACAAGAAAATGCCATCACCACATTGTTGGGATGAGGGACAAAGGGACCTGGATAGGGCATGGGAGGGGAGGGGAATAAAAGGAGATGTCATTTTTTCTAGAATAAAGCTTTGTCTAGCTATAAGAACCAGGAGGAAAAAAAGGGGAAAAAATGAAAAAGTTAATTTACAAGTTATTTTAAAATTTAAAAAAATTAGTTGAATTTAGTTTTAGTGTGCTGTGTAAACCTTTTTTGCATTTTTGGTCCATTCAAATAACTTCAACCCCGTAGAGATATCCCCATTTAGAAATTTACTCTACTAATTCAGATCTGCAACTCATCTATACCTTAAAGGTTTAGAGACTAGCAATGAGAAGTCATATGACTGACCCATGGTCCCAAAGTCAGCCTAAAGCAGAGGCTGGACTTGAACACAGGTGTGGTCTTACTAAGTCCAAGCTTGGCCCTCCTACATTTGGCCAGGCTGACTCTCCTGTTTGTTTAAATTTCAAAATGCTTTTATAACTAAGATCTAACTCAACTTTTCTGAGCTTTTTCATTATTTAATCCTTCCTCTAAGTTTCCCATTCTCTTTATTTAATCTTAATGAATTTATCTTTGTAATTAAAGATATGCTGAGCAAGATCTGTTCTATACCAAAATGAAGCAGGAGAATGGAGAGAACAATGACTGCTATGGCTGTCAAGACAGTTTGAATTCAGCAGCTAATTGCCCCCACTCCTTTATTTCCTTTTACATCATGCTATTCAGCATCTTGAAGGAAAGCACTGGACAGGACAAGAACTAGGAGTGTGGTGACGTGGATTCTGGTCCTGGCTCTTCCCCTCACTAGCTATGTGACAACCAGCTAATCTCTGAGAGTCTCAGTTTACTCATCTATCAAAAGAGGGGGTTGAATAAGCCCGTGATTCTACTTTTGGCCAATACTTTTTTTTTTTAAAGTGCAAAAGATTACCAAATGAACATGTTTATCATGAATACTGCAGCGCTCTCAGTAACACTGAGAAATGTCTTATTGTTCTGTATGAGAACGTGTGGGTAGAGGAAATTAACTGAATAATAGGGAGACTATCTGTACCTTTTTCAGAAAAAAAATTTTTAAAACCTTTTAATCTCTGAACACTCATAACTTCAGCTGTTACAAACATATAGTCACTAATGTAAAGTTTTGTCCATTGTACAAAGATGACTGACCACCAATGAGTTGTGTTCCACAAGTGTGTGTGTATGTGTGTTTTGTTTTGTCTTCTCATTGGTGGAGATGACTTTACATCCATCCATCCACATGTCCCTATTTAATTCCCACTTTTATCAATGAAATGACATTTTGTGAGATGACTGGCCAGGATCAGCAAGCATAGTCTGTGATCCTAGAGCAGCAATATGTTTCACTTATGTGCCAGTGTTAACTTAGGCAAACCCAAAAAGCTCTTTTGTGTTAGTAGTTATCTCCAAGGCTGGGGAGCAGTCTTGTAATAAGTACCAAGAGAGTAATAATCACCAGAAACTTATTGCGTTTACCCAAAGAGGACTTCCTGATAGTTAGGCTCATGATCTCATAAACCATTGGGAGGGCAGCTGGGTGGTGCAGTAGATAGAGTGCCAGGCCTGGAAGAGTCATTTTCCTCTGTTCAAATTTATCTTCAGTCATTTACTAGCTGTGTGACCCTGGGCAAGTCACTTAACCCTATTTGCCTCTGTTTCTCATCTACAAAGTGAGCCAGAGAAGGAAATGGCAAACCCCTCCAGTATTTCTGCCAAGAAAACTCCAAATGGGGTCATGGGGAGTTGGGCACAACTGAAAATAACTGAACAACAATAACAAAACAAATTGAAGTTCTTGACTTTGGAATGGGCTGTTCCTTTTAAGTCTCAGGTCTGCATATGAGGCTCAGTTTCAGGCATGGACTGACAACAATCCAATAACTTGCATTTTGAACATCACCAAGTTAGAGCCTTCCTATCAAAGATGAGTGCCAACTCTGAACTCAGCATGCACTACACACTAGGGAAGAGAAGCAGAGAGGCAGGTGTAGAACTCGTGGACCATGTGAATCTAAAAAGAGACTGAAGATTACATGGGGAGTGGAGAAATGATTAGATGGGCTTGCTTTTCTTTATATCTCCAGAACTTTGTACAGTACCTGGCACATAGAAGGTATTTAATAAATGCTTACTCATTGACTGACTGACTGACTGGAGAAGACGAATAGGGAATGGGATCGAAGGTATACGTAGCGTGGCTTTGACAGGGAGAAGGGTAGCTTCTTCCTCAGAGATTGGAATAAAATAGGAGAAAATTAGAGATTCAGTTAAATAGATTCATGGAAACTCAGGAGCAAGTTTTAGATGTGCAATCTCACAGAATATCTTGAACCTGGAATAATCATCTCCTAGGGAACCCAACCCACAAATGGGACTTTGGGGAAGGAAGCCGAGAAGGGGATGCTATGCCACCAAGAACAACGCCACAGACTTTACCCCATGCCTGCTGATGTTTATGTCAGAACCATATTTGCCTGTTAACTTGTACTTTGGAGTCTCAGAAAGTACAGAAGAGTGGAGATTGCCATCAGCATGCTTCTCGGGGGAGAGATCAGCGAAAAGGGGCCTGCTGTTGAACTATGACCTCAACACAGGAAAAGCTTGGATAGAAATAAACAACCATCCTATTCTCAGGTTTATTGTCAGCATCTTCAGCAAAGTGGCAGAGTGTCAATAACAAATCTGGGTGTACAGGGAACACACAAAATTGAAGATAAATAAACGGAAAACCATCCCCAGACTGACACAGAACAGGCAGTACAATTACCAGCCAGACAGTCCCTAAAAGGACCAGATCCTAATTATATTGCATAATTTTTGTCTATCTTAGTATTACCATAATTTATCAACTGCTTTTACATTCATTGTAAAACTGGTGAATTTCAAGGAAAATAATAACAATGTACAAAATTCTGTCAAACAATGTAGAATCTAATCAATGAAAAAACTGCCAATTACATATTAAGGAAAGAATATGATTATATATAAAACTAGATATAGATATAGATGATGTAGATGGATACTTCATGTTTAATGCACTTAAAATTCTGAATAATAGGACTGCAGACTTTTATCATGAACTGAGCATTTCCAAGTGTTTCTACTTCTATAGGAATATTAACTTCTGTGTTTTGACAGTACAACAATAGAATCCCATTTTATTATGCGCAGTCGTGACTTTCGTGAATCAACTTTAATGTAGCTTTTTATGAATAAAATTTTGAGTTTCAATTTTATTTTACTATAATAAAGTATACGTTTTTAAATTTTTTAGTTATTATTTTGCTACAAAAGGTCAAGTGGCCTATGTGTATGTTTTTTAAATACTATCTATTTTTAAGTGTTTTTAACTATTTTCTGTTTTCAAATAAAAAGGAACTGATGTCAAAATTATTAAAAATTAGCACTCTAGTGAAAAAATAAAGGAGAATTACATTTTGTGAATAGTTAATTATAAAAGTTTTGCATTCGGCTCTGGAGTCTGGAGGATCTGATTTCAAATCCAGCCTCAGACACTTGACACTTAACTAGCTGTGTGACCCTGGACAAGTCACTTAATCCCAATTACCTCACCTCTCCAAAAAATGTTTCATTATTGAGTGTTAATTTCCAAAATGTTAAGATTTTTGAGGTTGTATTTTGCAAATTCTCCTAAAATATTAATAATGATGTGATCTATGTGACTGATTTAATTTTTATATATTCTTCAAATTCGTATATGCTCTTTAAGAATAAATGTTTTCTTTCTTATTCTATCTTTCATTGTACTCCAGGCAGGGCATATTTGGAGTTTCTTTACATATCAATATAAATCTCAGGTAAATATTTTGAACCGGTCTGCAGCAGTCCCCTTTCCCTCACTTCTTTCCCCTCCCTTTCTCTCCTTGCTTCTGCTTTCCTCCCCACTGATATTTAGTCCTTAGTTTTCCAACCTTCTTTTCTCTTTTCCCCTTAATAAAAAATGTCACTTGTGTCAAATCTGCTCTCAGTGGCAATGGCCAAAACCTAAGTAGAATGACATCGTACAAAATACAAAATAAGTCTCTATTCATATTGCCAACAGACAAAACACTCCAAGGATTGGTCATCCATTGGTCTGTCCCCCACCCTCAGCCAGACCCTCATTATATGTTACTGGCACCCACAGGAGAGTAAAGGAACTCAGCTGAGCCAGTGATAATCTGAAGGAAACCTCTGACCAGATAAGGAGAAAGGCTGAATTCAGAGGCCATCCCTTTTCTGATACTGTAGCTACAGAGGTCCCTAGGGACTAGGGACCATCTATGGTAGCTGAAGATAGTGATGATTGACCCAGGCCAACCATAAGCTAAGGATGAGAAATGGAAACTAATGGGTCTATGGAGGTTAGTAGTCAGCTTTGGATATACATAACTACAGGAGTTAGGGGTGGAGGTGCTAAGCCTTTTAGGCCTATAACCAAAATTACTTTTGATGTCTAAGAGAAATGGTAGAACCATGTAGCCAGAGGGCACCGTTGGAGTGCATGTAATGTATGTAACAGCATGTGTTAACGTGTCATGTATGCTGTATGTTTAGTAGACAAAATGCTTTTCTCATTGTCATATTTTCTTTGTTATACACAATACTATAGTGTGTTATTCATGAACTTTTATGTGTGCTCTTAGTCTAATACAAGTATTTTATTCATGTATGCTATCATGTGCTATATCTTACATTTGTTGCATATGCCATCATAATGTGAATGCCATATATATTAGGTATTTATATAATCATTGTACCGGGAAGTTTGGGTGATTACTTGTAAATACATTGATTGGCAATTTATGTTGCTAGTGATTTATGCTCATAGATGTTCAAGTCTTCTTCCCTGCAAGGAGGATATAGTAGTCAAGGGCTATAAATACACCTATAGAATGTACTTACTTGAGAGACTTTAAAGGGAGTTTACCCATGTGTTGATGCAGGTAGTTTTGGAGCCAGATAATGAAGGAAAGAAGCTAAAGGGATGGAAAATTTAAAGATGGGCTAAGTTGAAGGCAAAATGGAAGATTTGGGGAATGAGATCCTCCTAACAGAGCCTGTACATTTTTCCTCTGCTTCCTCAGTTGGATTCAATTATACCCTATAGAGGAAAATCTCTCTCTCTCTCTCTCTCTCTCTCTCCCCTCCTCCCCTCTCTCTCTCTCCTCTCTCTCTCCCTGTCTCTCTCTCCCTCCTCTCTCCTCCTCTCTCTCTCTCCCTCTCTTCTCTCTCTCTCTCTCCTCTCTCTCTCTCTCTCTCTCTCTCTCTCTCTCTCTCTCTCTCTTCTCTCTCTCCTCTCCCTCTCTCTCTCTCTCTCTCTCTCTCTCTCTCTCTCTCTCTCTCTCTCCCTCTCTCCCTCTCTCTCCTCTCTCTCTCTCTCTCTCTCTCTCTCTCTCTCTCCCTCTCTCTCTCTCCCTCTCTTCTCTCTCTCTCCTCTCTCTCTCTCCCTGTCTCTCTCCCTCTCTCTCTTCCCTCTCTCTCTCTCCCTTCTCCTCTCTCTCTCTCTCTCCTCTCTCTTCTCTCTCTCTCTCTCTCCTCTCTCTCTCTCTCTCTCCTCTCTCTCTCTCTCTCTCCCTCTCTCTCCTCTCTCTCTTCTCTCTCCCCTCTCTCTCTCTCTCTCTCTCTCTCCTCTCTCTCTCTCCCTCTCTTCTCTCTCTCCTCTCTCTCTCACTCTCTCCTCTCTCTCTTCTCTCTCTCTCTCTCCCTCTCTCTCTCTCTCTCTCTCTCTCTCTCTCTCTCTCCCTCTCTCTCCTCTCTCTCTCTCTTCCTTCTCTCTCTCTCTCTCTCCTCTCTCTCTCACTCTCTCCCTCTCTCTCTCTCTCTCTCTCCCTCTCTCTCTCTCTCTCTCTCTTCTCTCTCTCTCCTCTCTCTCTCTTCTCTCTCTCTCTCTCTCCCTCCTCTTCTCTCTCTCCTCTCTCTCTCTCTCTCCTCTCTCTCCCTCTCTTCTCTCTCTCTCTCTCTCTCTTCTCTCTCCCTCTCTCTCTCTCTCTCCCTCTCTTCCTCTCTCTTCTCTCTCTCTCTCTCTCTCCTCTCTCTCTCTCTCTCCCTCCTCTCTCTTCTCTCTCTCTCTCTCTCTCTCTCTTCTTCTCTCTCTCTCTCTCTCTCTCTCTCTCTCTCTCTCTCTCTCTCTCACACACACACACACACACACACACATTTTCCTGTGCGAATGAGACAAAACTTGAAACAAAATGACTGTACCTGGAGATTGAGGGGTGACGAAAAGGCTATTGGAATGAGACCCGAGGTCTACATACTGCTTGCCTGTGTTTCACAGGCCATGGTAGAGACCAGAAGAAGCCCTCTGAGTTCGTGTTGTGTAGCAGTAGACTAAACACTGAACCCTGACATGCTGGATCAAGCACTACACTTGGAATCAAGAAGACCTAGACCTGAATCCTCCCTGAGATACTTACTTACATGATTCTGGGCAAGTCTCTAAACTTCTATGGGCCTCAGTTTCCTCATCTGTAAATAAGAAAGTTGAACTCAAAGATCTCTACTTCCACCTCTAAGTCTATGAACATGTGATCCTCTGAGTTTTTTTCATAGATTAGAAAAGCCCTCGTGTGGACACCATTTCTCACCTCTCAATGGGAAAAGAAGAGGAGAAAGGAGGGGAAAGCTAAGAAGTAAACTGAGCTTCCAAGTTCACCTGCCTTTTAGATCAGATGGAGAGCTTCCAGATCTGAGCAGTATCACATAGGCTGAGACAAATAGTAACAATTGTGCATCGGTGTTATTTTCATTATTAATTTCTAATATTCTGATTGAAGGTTTTATATAGTATATCCTTGAATTAGTAATGAATCAATAAAGTGCACAGTCAGTGATGTAACTATGGAAACATGTCCCTGTTATAAAGTGATTAAGTAACCTATTCACATAAATAAATGTTGAATCAAGGAGAAAAAAAGATGCTTTCCACAAAGGGAGCTAACCGTAGAGAGACAGCTAGCTCTCTGAGAGTCAGAGAGAGCTTGGAAGTTAGCACAAGTTATCCTCCAGCATTAGGTGATGTATCTAATAGGTAGGAATAAGCATTCAGTGAACAGCACTTGGTCTTTTCTGTTGATTATGGCCAGGCCCTGGTCACTATTATCCAGTAGCTGAGACTTAGTAATTTGAAAACCTTATTGCAAAGCTAACTTGTCCAAATAGGCATCAAACGTCCAAACTTAACTGGTTTTGCATCATTTTGCAACAAATGAGCCAGGGGATCCCTGTACATATGCAGAAGCCAACCTGGCACCAAGGTTCATGCCTTGGTGCCAGGATGGGCAAGTTGAATTAAAAGTAGTTTGGGAATCACAAAGACTCATCAATAATTACTGTCATTGCTGTGTATAAGTTCGGAGAAATCTTGTCTGCTTTTGGGGACTTAACTTCAGAATTCTCTCTTCTTGCCTGCTTTATATGACCCTATGTATGACTAATCTCAATTTATACCCTCTACTTCCTTGTGTTGATGTCTCCAGATTTTTTCATTGCCTTCTGCCTTGGATTGATTTTTGGTCTCCCTTACTGTTCAGCTGTGACTGAGGCATTCTTCACCCCTATGATTGAAAACCAAGCCTTTCCAACAGTTCTCACTCTTGAGTCCTGACTCTCATCCCATCTTTTCCTGGTAAATGCATTCACACACATACACACATACAAACACGCATACATACACTTTTACTCATTTCTATATCCCCCATGTTTTATTTTAAAATACAAATTAAGACAATAAAATAAATTATGACACCAAAAGGAACTATCATATAGTGATTGAGGAATAGCAAGAAGGATAGCATTAGCGCTGATCTAACACCCTTAAGTGTTCAAACAAAGGCTTTCATGAGCTCAATAATTCTCAATATACCAGAAAATATATTTTATAATTTTATTTTAGTCATTTATATATTTGTTTTATCTTATTTTGATAGGTTATTATTTTATTCCTGAATTCTGAAATAGTAAATGCCAATCTAACTCAAGTACATAGCCTGTCCCTTAAACGATACATGTGTATGTACTCTGGGTTTTACTGCTAAGTGGGGCCAAGGTTACACCTAATGGGCCCTGGCTGAGTGGATTGTGTGACGCTGATTGATGCATTCTAGAAGTTCTTACCCCAATAAAACCCAGAATCATCTTGCATAGCAGGTATAAAGTAAATATACAAACCAAATACTAGGGGGTAGAGGGAGGTGAGATATCTTACATTGAATCAGTATTGAAGTAAACAAAAATGTCTCGAGCTTGAAAAAGAGTTCTCCCTATTTGCCGCATTCAGGTTTTCTACATAAGCACATGTGTGGGTAACTAAGGTGTAGACTTGCTGAACCTGTATTCCATTTCTGAATTCCCTTCAGCTGGAACATTGCCACTGCTGCCATTCTCACTGTTCTCCATGGCAACAGCCAACACTAACAGGAGGCAGAGAGGAGGGTAGCCCTGGTGATGCCCTTAGAGTGTACCAAAAGAGATCTCCTGCCTTTGGGACTATTGTGATGCAAGGCAATGACCCAGGACAGACAAATTTAACAGGGATCAAATAGCATCCTATCACTTTAACCCAGCAGGTTTCACCATGGCCAGCAGAGGGTAGCAGTGACCTGGCTGAGTGGCTGGTGAGCCAATGACTCTAGGTTTTGGCATGTGAAACATCATGAGATGTCAAAACTTTTGGTAGAGGTGAGAAGTACTTAGCTTGCAACAGCAAGCCAGTATCTCTGAGTTCAATCTTTACTCCATTCAAAAGGCATCACGGAGGAAAGTAGGTAGTTACATAACCAAATAAAGAGCTCCTGAAAAGTCAATGATAATAACTGATATTCATACTGTACTTGAAGATTTGCAAGTTGCTTCATGTACATTACCATATTTTATTCTTTTTGTTAATTTTTTTCTTTTTTATTCAATGAAAATCTCCTTGTTCTCTCTCCTACCTCCTCTTCCTTGAGAAATAAAGAACAAACCCCTGTTACAAACATGTATAGTCAAGCAAAACAAATTCCCATGACAACTATGTCCCCCCCATCAAAAAAGAAAGAAGCTAACATTTCCATAGTGCATACTCTGCCACTGTACATTGTACTAAGCACTTTTACAAATACAATCTCATTTGATTCTCACAATAACCCTAGCTGTTAGGTGCTATTATTATTATTCTCATTTTATAGATGAGGAAACTGAGGCAAACAAGGGTTAAATGACTTGCCCGGGATCACACAGCTAGTTAAGTGTCTGAGGCCAGATTTGAACTCAGGTATTGCTGATTCCAAGTCTGATGCTCTAGCGATTGCCTAAAAAGAAGTCTCATTCTGAACTGAGTTCATTACCTCTATGTCAAGAGGTAGGTGGCATGTTTCATCATGAGTTTTCTGGAGTCAGGGTTAGTCATTACGTTGATCTAAATATTTCCAAATTGTCTTTACAATATTATTATTGCATAAATTGTTCTCCTTGTTCTGCTCCCCACACTGCATTAATTCATGCAAATCTTCCCAAGTTTCTCCAAACTATTCCTTCATCTTTTCTTACAGCACAACAGTACTCCATCATATTGATATACTATAACTTGTTCAGACATTCCCCAACTGATTGACAATCCCTCAGTTTCCAATTCTTTGCCACCACAAAAAAAAAAGAGTTGCTACAAATATTTTTGCTTATTCCTAGTTTAAGATTATTTTGCTTATGGGGCAGCTAGGTGGCACAGTGGATAGAGCACCAGCCCTGAAGTCAGGAGGACCTGAGTACAAATTCAGTCTCAGACCAAACACTTGACACTTACTGGCTGTGTGACCCTGGGCAAGTCACTTAACCCTGATAACCTCACCAAAAAGAAAAAGATGTGTTTTGCTTAGGACCAAGAAGTCTCTTAATATTCCCTCCTTTTTATTTCCCCACTCCTTTCCCTTAACCATTTTCCCTCCTGTTTTCCCTTTTGTGAAGCATATTTCTGTACCCAGTTGTGTGTTCGTATGAACTCTTCCTTCTTTCGACCAGTTCAGATGAGAATGAGATTGAAGAATTGCCCACTTTCCCAATACCTTTCATCTTGTTTGTGTAGACTTTTTCTTACCCAAATTATGATAATTTTCCCCACTTTTGCTCTCTCTCTTTTCCCTCCTAGGGTATTCCTCTTTCCCTCCCTTTCTATTCTTTTAAGATCACCAAAATAAAACAGAATCATTCTCAGACCTCTGTCAAATTAGACTCTCTATGACTCAGAATGATGATTAAGCTATCATCTCCCCATATTACCATGTAAACAGTTTATTCTTGTTTAGTCCCTTGTGGTTGTTCTCATGTTTACCTTTTTGTGTTTTTCTTGACTTCTGTTTTTGCACTTCAAAGTTTCTACCCAGCTCTTATCTTTTCTTCAGGAATATTTAAAAGTCCTCTATTTCAATAAAGATCTATTTTTCCTACCATATACTCTCAATTTTGCTGAGTAAGTTATTCTTGCCTGTAAGCCTGTAGTCTTTTCCTTCTGGAGTATGTATTACAAACTCTGTTTCTTTATAATAGTGTCTGCTAAATCTTGTATGATACTGACTCTGGCTCCTTGGCAGTTAAATTCTTTTTTCTGGCTGCTTGCAATATTTTTTTCTTTGACCTGGGTACCTGGACATTGGCTATCATGTTCCTAGAAGTTTTCATTGTTTTGTTTTTCAAGAAGTGACCAGTGGATTCTTTCTATTTCCATTTGCCCTCTGGTTCAAAGAGATACGGACATCTGGACAAAAAATATGGTACCTAGTCTTCCTTTTTTAAAAATCCATGACTTTCAGGTAGTTGAATGTTTCTTAAATTTTTTTTCTCCTTGATCTGTTCCAAGCCAGTTGTTTTTGCTATAATGTACATTGTGTTCTATTTTTTTTTTCAGTCTTTTGACTTTGTTTTAAAATTTCTTGTTGTCTCATAGGGTATAATCTTCTATTTGATCTATTCCAATTTTCAGGGACTCTGTTGCTTGGGCAAGATTTTGTACATCTTACACCAAACTGTTAATTCCCCTTTACAAGTCTTCCATAGTTCATTTCTTTTTTGTTTTTTCTCTAGTACTCTCATTTCAAATACACAAATATTTTTTACTCTTAAAAAAACAGGAATTCTAGTCAAACTTGTACCCAGGCTTTGTTTTTCTTTGGGGCTTTGCTTATAGATGTTTTGGTGTTATTCCCTTCTTCTGGGTTTGTCTTAAGCGTTCCTATGATTGTAAAACTTGTAAAAAAAATTTTCCTGGTAGAATTCTTTTCATTTGTTTATTTGTTCATTCTCCCAGTCTACTTCTCAACTTCAGACTTTATGTTAAAGTCAGGCTGTGCACAATTCCAGAGGGAATGTCTGGACTGAGCTTGTGTCTTCTTGTTGTTTCCTTGAGGTATTGAGTGTTATATTACTCCAGAATCAGAAACAGCCTCCACTGTGGATCTGCAAGATTTCAGTGCTTTCAAAGTGGTATGATACAGGGAAATGTCTGATTATTATCCTCCTAGTCTGAGTCTTACGAGTTCTTAGCTTGAGTTTGAGTCTGAGCAATGTGCCTGTGTGCCTGCCCCTGTCCAGAGTTCTGGAGACTATTGCTTACTTCAGCCACTATCAGCCAGCTGAAAAGCTCTGCTATTTCATACTGTTAGCACTTCAGGCTCCCCTTTGATTTGGGATTCCTGCCCTTGTTAGTTTCCCTACAGGCTTCAGACTAGGCTGAGGGCTAGAACTAAGACCCTACTTTGCTCCTGAGATTAGAGACACATAGCTGCTGCTTGCTTCCAAAATTGTTTCCTGCTCAGTACCGAGCCCAGGACCCCTGATGACCCCTCATCCTGCAATGCCAGCCTTAAGTAGATGTCCCCTTCTCAATTCATCTTGGATTAGTGACCCAGAACTTAGTAGTAAGGTACAGAACTGCCATTTGGCACCTATTCCTTCACCTTGTACAAGTTCTATGCTGGATCTGGAGTCACTTCTTGTCCTGGTACATAGCCTCCCCTATACTGGTAACTTCTGTTCCACTGTGCCTGGCTAGACTCTAACCCCTATGTCTCCAAGGTCTTTGTCTGTCTCCCTTTGTCAACCTGGACTGAAAATATGATTATGATATTTTTCTTGAATTTCCTGATGCAGACTTGGTCTGGTACATTTTCTCAATCTGTGTGGAAGAGTTGTGGGGTAAAACTTAGCTGTATTTCTATTCTACCAATTGGCAATTGGGGTTAAGTGACTTGCCCAGGGTCACACAGCTAGCAAGTGTCACACGTTTGATCTGAGGCTGGATTTGAACTCAGGTGCTCCTGACTTCAGGGCCAGTGCTCTATCCACTGCCCCACCTATCTGCCCCCTGCCAATTTCTCTTGATCTTCACATATCTGACTGGTGTTGGGTGAACTTTGTGATGCTCTTCTTGACAATTTTAGACTTCATGAGGGGTCTGAGGGCACACGTGATGCTGGCAAGAGATAGTTGCTCCTCTATGGGAAGCATTGAGAGAAAGAGAGAGAGAAGGAAAGCAAACAAAAACAAAAACACATTTCTTATAAAAAATATACACAGTCAAGTAAAACAAATTTTCCCAATGGCACACACAAATATTTATTTCTTGTTCTGCAGCCTAAATCCATCAGCTTTTTCTAATGGATAGTATATTTCACCATATAGCCTCTGGAATCACAAATGATCATTATATAAACATAGTTTCTACCTTTCAGTCTTATGTGGTCATGGGAACTTAATTTATCTGAGCCTTAATTCTCAATATAACATAGTAAATAAAGTATCAATAATTCTCAATATAACATAGTAAATAAAGTATCAATCTTGGAGTCAAAAAGACACGAGTTCTAGTCTTGTTTTCGTGTGACCATGGGCTAGTCACAACCTCTCAGTACCTCAGGCATGGTGTCTATGTATGACCTTAGGTTACAGAAAAGTTAATTACATACATCAATGGAAGGATTTTCTACAACTGGACTTTCTCATACTGATCAAGCAACAGGGCTAGACAAAAAAAAATGTGTTGAGGGGAGGGGCAGCGATAGGACCTGAAGTATTTGTTTCACGGTGTCATTGTTCCATGGAAATATCTACTTATCTAAATAGATACCTCTTCGTAAATACTATGGTGCTACATAAACATCAGCTGTTCCTATTTCACTTTTTTGTTCTTGATCCTATTTAGGTCTTGAATCCTACTGGAAAGAGCCAAAGTTCAGGAGACAAAAGTATTGCTTCCAATGAAACAAAGTAAAAAGAAATAAAATGGCTTATCAGCCAGCTAAAAAATATTCATCATAAATGGACAGCTGAGCCTTTCCTATCTCTTTTGCTCCCTTCTGTTAGCTACCAACACAATCCTGTTTAAACAGGAAAGATCAGGAGATGGGCCAGTCCCATGCTTAGCTAGGTAACTATGCACTTTCTCCTGCTAGTCAGCGGGAGAATTAAGAGGAAATGACAGACTTTTTATGGTTCTCAAAAGTGAGAACCTTTTACCCTTTGGTACCATCTCTCTTTCTGAATAGTTATCTTCAGTCTAGTAAGCATGGTTAATATATATTTACCCATTCATATTACATCTAAATCCCCTTGCCCTCACCTATTGGCCTTTCCCATTTCTTCCCCAAACTTACCATATTTTACTGAGCCCTAAGTCACGTGAATTTGGTATAATGGAGTCACCCACCACAAAAAAAAAAAAAGGAAAAGGAAGAAACTCCCTCAACCGTATATAGTGTTTTACTGCTGACGTAGAAACGATAAAAGCAATAAATGACATATGATAAAACATCTACTTTCCAGCTGTGTGTTAGCAGGTTCTAACCCCATGTAACTATCAGATATTATAAGTGTTGTTCTTAACCTAGAAATTCCAGGCTTGTTTAGTTCTCCCAGGACGGAAACTAGACATGGCCACTCCTCCTAGAAGCGGGCAAAGGAGTATAGATAATATAACCCAAATCCTAGTTGATAATGAACTAATTCCATCTTGTAGAGTCATTTATTAGGTAAAGACTCAGGATCTTTGTTGCCCTCCTTTTCCTGGCAGCGTGGGGCATGGACCAAAGACCTAGATGAAACTGAAATTTTATATAGTCAGTACTTTTTCATTTTGTGCCTTCTGGCAGGAACTTCTAAGTGAGTCTGGCTTTGGCTAGCTCTTCATTCATGCTACTGGGCAAATAGATTCAACAGTGAATAAATTCAACAGGGGGGAAAAAGCTTATTTTTGCCATTTTGCCCTGGAGTCTCTGACCTTGAGACCTTCAGTTCAAGTTTCCAGTGGCCAAAAGTCAAGTCCTATCCCCTCTTATTCTTTAAGTTCTTCATGGTGTCCATAGTACCACTCTCTTCTTTCTTAGTGTTTGCATGCATCTTCTTGTGCTCCTCACTGACCCCCAAAACTATTGTGATCTTCAGATCATGGAAGGGACAGGTAAAATAAAGGTCATTCAGCAAATAGATATTTACTACAGCAGCTGAGCTCTCCCTATTACTGTTTTTGATGCTTTGGGTACCACTACTGAAAAGCAGTTTGTACTACTCGAAGACTTCTCCTTCCCCTATCCATCACAGACTCCTCTTGGGGGGCAGGGTTTAAAATTAGCCAACCTTCAATAAAAGAGTTCTGAGCCAATGGCAATTTATTAAAGGGTCCGTGGTCCCCTCTAATGAAGTGGACCTCAGATCTTCCTCATGATCTGAGATGCCCTCTCCTTCCAGGGCCCTATTTTTATAGGGTTAGATATCTAAACATTCAAGAACAGCTATACTAAATGCAGAATAAATCCATTGGTTGATATATGATGCATGGGCTAAAATAAGCAAAAATGATCTGTCAGCAGGGTTACGAATTGGGTGAAGCAAGAAATATCTCTACTGACCAGATGATCATAAGGTCATCATAAGATGGGTGAAGCATAGGGCGTATCTACTGACTAGGTGATCATAAGATGGTCATAAGATGAATACCTGCTCATGTCGGACTAGAGAGAATGGTCTGGAGGTACAGAAATAAATGTGGAGAGCTTTCCGTGTAGTTCAGTCACCTCTGTCACACTGGGCTTGGTCACTATGACAAGGAAAAAAAGGGTGGAGGTACTCTAGCTAGCTTCCTTGGATTACGCAAGTGATCTTACCATCTGCAGCTCACAGCTCGGGGGCCAAATATGCAGAATTTATAATCACTCTTCCTATGGAGTCATAATGAACTGACTAATACTGATTAGAGTTGGAGTTGGAATCTCCTCATTCCTATTTGTAGGGGGGAGGGGAATTAGTTTTCCTCCCTTCATTTCTTTATACAGAGTACTGATTCTTTATGTAGGAAATATGTGTTAACGTTATGTTGAGTTTGTAGCACAAATAGAATTGAGGTACCTTTTTTCTTTGTGCGAGTCTATTTTTATGAGAAGAGATTTGAATGTCATCACAGTGTTCCTAGTTTCCCTCTGCTCTTAGAACTGAGAATATTTCAAAAGATCATGCTGAAGGCTCTCTTGGAAGTATTTTAGTCTCAATTAACCTGCTTCAAACCTTGTTTCATAGCTCTGTGGACTCAACTTGTAACAGACTAGAATTTAAAGTTCTTTCAAATTTTGATATGTTTCCTAGTGTATTTATAAAATATTTAAATTATTTCAGCATTTTTTCATTAGTGGTACTTTTTTATCCTTAAAATATTCAAAGTCAACTTTTGAAATAAAAGTTTATTTTCATATTGAATGCTATAGAAAATATTTTTTTTTGCTTGTCTGAACTAACCCTGGAATTGGGATTTTTGTGGGGAGAAATTTTAACACATGAACAGCAGTATAGCATATTGCATAGCTTGCTGGATCTAGAGACAGAAGATCTGGATTCAAATCCCACCATAAGCACTTGCTAGTTAAACTCTAGACATATCTCTTACTCTCTTCTGGTTTCCATTTTTCTGAGGTGGTATGTAAATTGGAGATACTAACATCTATAGTACTCACCTTATACATTATCATTAGAATCAAATGAATGATATGGAGCCAAGATGGTAGAATAGAAATATAGCTAAGTTTAACCCCACAACTCTTCCACACAGATTGAGAAAATGAACCAGACCAAGTCTGCATCAGGAAATTCAAGAAAAAAATCATAATCATATTTTCAGTCCAGGTTGACAAAGGGAGACAGACAAAGACCTTGGAGACATAGGGGTTGGAGTCTAGCCAGGCACAGTGGAACAGAAGCTACAAGTATAGGGGAGGCTATGTACCAGGACAAGAAGTGACTCCAGATCCAGCATAGAACTTGTACAAGGTGAAGGAATAGGTGCCAACTGGCAATTCTGTACCTTACTCCTTAGTTCTAGGTCACTAATCCAAGATGAATTGAGAAGGGGACATCAAATAAAGGTTAACTGACTTGCCCAAGAACACACAGCTAGTAAGAGTCTGAGATAAAATTTGAACTGAGATCTTCTGCTTCAGGCCCAGTGCTTCATCTTCTGGGCCACCTAGCAGTCTAGTAAGTATTTAATAAATTCTTTTCCATTCAAACACCACAGTGCTTGCCACAATGCTACTCTGTGAATAATAATTTAACATGTAACACTTGGATTCTGTTTATCAAAAAACAAAATTCCACATTGCATTTTATTTAATCAGAACATAACCACTGTTTTGATATGTTAACAGCCCACTGTAAAAGGCAGGGAACACAGGAAATAAAGTATTGAGGTTTTGTGCCTTCCAAACTTAGAGTAGTCACATTTTCATCTTATAAAAGGGTACAACCGTTTCAGGTGTTGAATGGATCTTTTTTTTTTTAATCTTGTAAAGGGTATAAAACCTTAAGTGACTTGACTCATCCCCTAAGTTGCTGTTGTTGTTTTTAATGTCAGTGACCCTGTAGCACAGAGTGGGGTTGAGGAGCAAAAGAGAAAGTGGCAACAGGAAGGGATGAGATAGACCTTTGCATGAGAGAAAGATGAGACACTAAAAGTTAAAAAAATCATGGGCAATGTGCTTTTCCTTTCTGGAGCTGCCTGGAGTTGCCATTCTCCCTTCTCCACGATGGACTAGCTGTGCCAAGAAGAAATCCAAGGTCTCATCTAGTGACAAAACTACTGAGACCTGGAAAATCCCTGGCCCTGGGAGCAGATGTTTTCTATCAAGTCTACCAGACCCCAAGTTCATGTCCCCATTCCAGAGGAGGAGCCATGGATCCTAGGGCCAGTGTTCTTCCACCTTCATATAAAAACAGCTCCTACTGGAAGTACATTGTGTTTTTTACATCCTTTGCCTATTTATAGGAGTGCTGCAGGGAATTAAATGAACATAAACTGCACTCTTCCTTGGAAATCCTGGATTTGAAGTGTCTTAAATACTGTCTGAAGAGGTTGGATTAGGTGACCCCTAAGATCCCTTACAGCAAAAATGGCAAGTTTTATGTAAACTTTAGGTCTCCCCTAGTGCCTATCACAGCATTCTGCACGTAGTAGATGCTTCATAAATATTTATTGAACTTAAATGAGTCAAATTGATTGAGCATGAGTTCATAAATGCTTGTGTTTCACTAAGTAGGTTTTGTTGTATTCATACTTTGGTCTATATTCAGACAGGTGATTTACTGCTGCTAAATTTCCCTCACCTAGCTGTCCACAGCTCCCAACAAAAGGGTTTGAGATATGCCAAGGATTTTCAAGAATAAACTTCATAGCTAGGAACTCAATGAGAAATGCAGCCACCACCTACCAGACAGGCGTTGTTGTCAGTGGTAAAGCCAGAGAGCATTTCTTTGCTCTGCAGACAGAAAAAGGAATAATTGGCCTCAGCTGGTTCTATTTCTATCCCAAGATGTCGAAGAGAAGTCATTCTCTTGATAAGATTCCACCTTATCTGTCTCTATGAGTTTTACTCACTCAGGGACAATGAGTTTGAAGAGACGGTAACAAGCTTTTAACCAGAGCCAGGATCTTTCTTGACCCACTTCACTCTGACATTGGAAAGGATGCTGAAATTATAGTGAAAAGTGTGTGTGTGTTGGGCTGGGGGGGGGGGTGCGCGGCGTAGATTCTATTGGCAGCCCTAATGGAATGATCATTCTTCTCCAAGATACCTAGCACTGTAAGACCTATGTTCAGAGAAATGAGCTTCTAAATTTAATAAAATCCACCTCTTGAAAACAATGTTACATTCTCTAGACCAAAGGGCATTTTCACTGCCATTTGTTTCCTTTTTCAAGCATTTGACGAAAATTCACAAAACAAAAAACTACTCCTGAGAAAGGAGGCACCACAGTGTAGTAGAAATTCATGAGAGCTGAATTCCACTTTTAGATGTGCCTAAGCCCTTGGGACTTTTAATAATAATAATAATAACAATATTTATGTGGTGCTTTAAGGTTTGCAAAGCACTTTATATTCCTACAACAACCCTGGGATATAGGTGATAGTATTATATCCATTTTACAGATGAGGAAACTGAGGTAAAGGGAGGGTAAATGACTTGTCCATGCCACATTAGTAAATATCTGAGGTCAGATTTGAACTCAGATCTTCCTGACTCCAGGCCCAGCAGCTCTATCCACAATCATTTTCCTTCTTTACACCTGTTTCCTCATCAATAAAATGAGGGATTTGTCCCAGATGATCCCACGGCCCCTTCTAGTTCTAAGCTAAAGGCTTATGAGTTGATATATTCAGAGGGAATTGGGAATTTTCCAAATTATTTTAAATATTGCGAACCATTTAACATGAAATTAGCTTGTAATCTAACTAATAGGATGTTTACATGATGTGTAAACTTTCCATCTTGCCAAATGATTGGCAAAAATCCATTCATAGACTTACAGCCTGTTAGAGCTGGAAGAGGATTTAAAGATTATCTCCGAGAATCGCCTCAATGGTTCAGTTTATATTTAGTTCAGTGTTTTTCCTTCCCAGGCCTCCATCCTACTATGATGTAGAAGCAGACAGTCTTAAAATAAGACTACCAAATTTACACCCTCACCCTTCCCTAAGGAATTTAGCCAAAAGCATACAGTGCAGGTACCAGCAGTGACACACCTCACCCCCTACTCTACCCACCCCCATCCTTTCAGAAACCAAAGTTCTCCCACTCCATATTTGTCTCTGGTCGAACCCAAGAGAGGACAAATGCTCTAGAATGGTATGGTCTGTCCGTTTCATTGATGCTTGGATATTGGGAAAGACATTTCCTTCAGAGCCATCCTGTCCCTTTAAGCTATACATTCCTCTCCTCTTGCTTTATAGATTGATCATACCCCCCAGAGTCAAGGGGAAGGTGTCCCTCTGGTAGAAAGGACATTAGCCTCAGAATCAGAGAACCTTGGTTTGAATGACAGTTCTTCAGCTTACCAGATATGTACCCATAGGCAATGCACTTAATCTATTTGGTACTCAGGCAGAAGCATGCTACAGCCAGCTCAAAAGACCATGGAAGAGCCAATTGTTAAATTTTCATTGTGATTACTTAAACCTCAAAAAGCATCAAATGCTCTAAATAAAAATTTCATGTATTTTTTGGCTGATTTCTAGACCGTAAAAAAGCGATGGAGGACATTTTAATGCTGAAGGTTAAACTTAAAAGTTCATCAAGCATCCTTTTTTTTCCTTTGGAGAGCCAGTCGTTAAACATTTACCAGCAACCCCTAGCTTCAGGTGCCTGATCTATAAAAGGAAATGATTGGACTTAATCATCTCCAAGATTCCTTCCAGGTTTAATATCTATAACCTTCCAAAAGATAATGGGCAGGTCTGACTTCCTTAGTTCTTAGAATCGATTCTGGACTCTTACATTTGTCTGCCGGTCCATTCAACAATATAGACACCCCCTATACTGTTATATGTGAGGGATGGACAAAAGCCTGAGGGAATGTTAAACTATTTGCTAAAATTACACGTATAGGAGCTGCTAGGTGGCACAGTGGATAGAGCACCGGCCCTGGAGTCAGGAGAACCTGAGTTCAAATCCAGCCTCAGACACATGATACTCAATAACTGTGTGACCCTGGGCAAGTCACTTAACCTCGACTATCTAGCCAAAAATAAACAAATAAAATTATATGCATAGATATATATGTGTGTGTGTGTGTATATATATGTATAGGTATATGTATACATACAAATATTCCTAAATATATATATACAGATATTATATAATGTACATATTTATGCAGACACATATATAGCATATACTACATATAATTTATATATCACATATGTGTGTATATTTGTGTGTGTGTGTGAGCACATGTAAAATTTTTGGAGGATAAATTAGAAAAGTTAAGGATTAAGTTTAAAATTCAGTCCATGAACCAACTTAATAGCACCTTTGTTGTTTCCTTTCTCTTTACTAAGCTCATAGTTCTTGAATTATGAGCCTTTTGTCCAGATATCTCAAAAGCTAGAGCAGTATAGATAATGGCCACCCATATAGAATGGAGGGCTCTTAGATTCTGGAAAATTCATAGATATGAAAGTATATCAGGAAAAGGAGCCAATGGAAGCCCAATTAAAGAAATATACAGTATGTTCTGCCCATTCCCCAATCCATGTGGACACTTGGGTAACTTACTTCCAGAAATGCACGATGATGCTTAATGGAGAAGTCTTAGCATAGTGATTATTTCCTCTCTGCTTACTGTCACCTTTAGAATCCTGAGGATCTCAATTACCATCTCTGTGTTGATGATTTTCAGACTTACATAAACACCTTTAGTTTCTATCCAGGCTTCTAATCTTGTATCATGAACTGACTGTTGGACATTCAGAACAGGGTGGCCCATAGGCATCTCAGTCTCAATATGTCCAAAGTAGAACATGTTATCTTTCTCCTCAAATATTCTCCCTTTCCAAATTTTCTTATTATTGTCTGGGACACTGCCATCTTTCCAATCACCCGGTTTTCACCTTAGTGTCCTCCTTGATTTCTCAGTCTCATACCCCACTACAGCTAGTTGGTAGGTACAATGGATAGAGCTCTGGACCTGGAGTCAGAAAGATGAGTTCAAGTCCAGCCCCAAGACACTTACTAGCTGTGCGACCCTAATCAAGTCAATTAACTGCTGTCTGCCTCAGTTTCCCCATCTGTAAAATGATGACAATAATAATCTACTTCCCAGGGTTGTTGTAAAGATAAAGTGAAAGAGTATTTGTAAAGCACTTTGCAAACCTCAAAGTATTATATAAAATGCTAGCTATTATCCCATATATCAAATAAACTGCCAAATGTTATCTTTTCTATCTGCAAAAGCCTTTCTCCCAACCTATTTCAGACTCTCATTGTCTCTTACCTAGATTATTGCAAAGCCTTCTAGTTCTGTTTTGGACATGTAGAGTTGGAGATGTCTACTGAACATCTAGTTTGAGAAGTTTCAAAGGCAGTTGGTGATATGGGACTGGAGTTCAGGAGAGAGGATACATAAATCTGGGAATCATCTGCACATATCTACCTGCCTAAAAATCCCTTTTGCCACATGCCTGACAAATAGTCATCTAGCTTGGTGTCTTGAAAGCCTATGTTGTTCAGTTATTTTCAGTCACATCCAACTCTTGGTGACCCCATTTGAGGGTTTTCTTGGCAAAGATACTGGAGTGGTTTGCCATTTCCTTCTCCAACTCATTTTACAGATGAAGAAACTGAGGCAAAAGTTAGTGATTTGCCCAGGGTCAAACAGCTATTAAGCTTCTGAGGCCAGATTTGAACTCAGAAATATGAGTTCTCCTGACTCCAGACCCAGTGCTCTATCCACTGCACTACCTAATTGTCCATTACTAGGTAAAAAGAGAGTCAGTTAACCTCTCAGAGCCTCCATCTGTAAAATGAAAGGGTGGACTTAATTATCTTTAATTTCCCATTTCGCTTCTTCCCCTGTTCCCTTCTCCATGCTCCCCTGCATCCTTTCTCTTATGGGGCAAAACCAGGAAGAGAAAGAAGTCCACTTAGAATGAGGCCATTGAGAGTTTAAAAGCCCCATGATGAGGCTGTTTCTAAGGGAGAATTTTCCATTATTCTCAAAATAAACAATTTTTTTTTACCAGAGCCATGATTTCATCAGTGTTATCAGCTTCAAAAGAAAAACTTCCTCTACCAAAACACCATCATCTGTTCCACAACTTAGGATGCTGAGGAATTCCCAAACAACACACATAACCTACATGGACAACACACACACACACACACACAACACACACACACACACACACACACACACTCTTTGGAGTCTTGAGAGTAATTTGGTTTATTGAGAACTAAGGGACTTGCCCAGGGTCACACAGCCAGCTTATGTCATAGGCAGGACTAGAACCCAGATCTTCCAGTTTTTAAGGCCACCTCTCTATCCGCTATACAAGTATGCACTATACAAGCAGCAGTCTTCAGACTTTTTTGATGGAGAACTAAAACAATTTTGAACTGGCATCCCCTATGCGCATACATTTGCTTATTTATAAGTTATATATGTTATATGTATAAATTATGTATGTAATATATTTAATGTATATATGTAATATGTATGAATTATATTTTTGTTGTTGTTCAATTGCTTCAGTTGTGTCCAGCTCTTTGTAACCCCATTTAGGGGTTTTCTTGACAAAGACACTGGAGAGGCTTGCCATCTCCTTCTCTGGCTCATTTTATGGATGAGGAAACCGAGGCAAACAAGGTTAAGTGACTTGCCCAGGGTCACATAGCTAGTAAGTGTCTGAGGCCAGATATGAATTCAGGAAGAGGTGCCTTCCTGACCCCAGGCCTAGCACTCTATCCACTGAGCTACCTAACTGCCCCCATAATTTATATACATGTGTGTAATATACATAAATTATATCCACCACAAAACAAAACTAGAAATTGTAAAAAAAAAAAAAAGATGAGCTATTCGCATCCAAAGAAAGAACTGATAAATAGAAGTACGAATGGGATGATTTTACATGTATATACACATTTGTGTCTAATGGTAGCCATCTCTAAGGTTGTGGGGGAGGGGGAGAAAAAAGAGAAGGGGGAGAAAAAAAGAAATATATATGATAACTTTATCATATGTTTAAAAGGAAGAGCAAGTTGTACATAATAGATTTACATGTACATAATAGATTTCATGTGCAATCATCTTTTTATTATACTATATTATAGAAATGCTTGTTTTATTCCATAAATTAAAAAAAAAGTTTTTTTTAAAAAGAGGAGCTAAAGATGAAACCATATTTGATGAATCAATAGAGAGCCTTAGAACTTTGTTGAGTTTTGGAGTGACGTGATCAGATCTTCACTTGAGGAAAATCACCTTGTCAGCCAAGGAGAGGATGGGTTGGAGTGGGGAGGGCAGTAAGAAAAGGAAACCAGTTGGGAGTCATGTGTTTCCATAGTTCAGATGAGAGGTGATGAGGGGCTGAACTAGGGTGGTGATTATTCGAGTGAAGACAAGGAGACAGATGGGAGAGATGTGGAGGTAGAGACAATTAGATTCACAACTGATTGGATACATGGGGTAAGGGAGAGGGACAAGTCAATGAGATGACACTGAGGGTATGAGCCTGGGTGTCTGGTGGTACCCTTGATGTAATGGGGGGAGGGGCAAGGGCAATGTAATGAAGTCTTCAATCCATCAGTCTTCAGTCTGTCACCTCTCATATACATCTATTTATCTCCTCTGACTCATTCTATCCCGCTTGAAATGAAAGGGAGAAGTGAGAGCTCTTGCCAGTCACTGCCCTGGAGAACAACATCCTCTTTAAGAGGATGTCTGCTACATCCAGAAGATGAGCTTGAAGACAGGACAGAGGCATGCTGGAGTAGAACAGACTTTTTTAAAAAATATTTGATTTTCCCTTAATTACATGTAAAGACAATTTTTAACACTCATTTAAGAAATTTTTTGAGTTCCAAATTTTCTCCCTCCCCCTTCCCTTTCCCCCCTCCCTGAGATGGTAAACAGTTTGATACAGGTTATACATATACAATTCTGCAAAACATATATCCATATTAGTCATGTTGTGAAAGAAGACATACCAAAAGGGGAAAAAATTGAAAAAATAAAGTGAAAAATAGCATACTTCAATCTGCATTCAGATGGAACAGACTTTTTCCAATGACAGCTACGAGGCTACTCCCATGAATACCCTGGTCTCATAAGAGAATTTCTGGCTTAACTTTCTTAAGCACAATTTATTTAAGATGAACACATGATGTAACTAACCAGAGTCTGCAAACTCAATTTTAGAAATCAACTCTAGCCCTGGTGTTAACTAATTAGTTTCTGCTCTACCTGTCTTCAAATTCAAGTTTGAAATATTAGCTATATCTCTGGTGTTTACCAGCTAGTTTTCTATTTTACCTGATACAGATTTTCCCCTTCTGCCATCTGTTCTTTGGTCTGTAAATATGATCTTCCCTTATGTGCTCTTTGAAATTCTATCTTGCTTATATAACCAAAATCTATACAAGGTTGCTGAGACTGATGTTCTGCAATCAGTGACTTTTTATTGTTGTAGTTGTTCAACCTGCTCTCTGAATATAATGAACTGCAGGAGTGGGGTGAAGGAATGGGATCCCTATCTCTGCATCTTTGATTGTATAATTGGTGGCAGTACCTACACAATGAATTCTTGGACACTTTTTTGTCGCATTGGTAGTGGTTGGGTCATATAACTGCCCTGAGAGGCTAAAGCCTGACTCAGAAGGGCTACAGGACTAGGGATTCAGGTAAGGCGGGGAAAGGGCAGAATTAGTGGGTATTGGGGGATGGTTTTGTCAGAGAAAAGCTTCATGATTGGCTGTGACCTTGAGAGTGATATACAGACTATTTTCCCACCCTTGACTGCTTGGTTACATACCTATTTGGAGTAATGCCAAAGGCTTCCTGGAGGACCCACCTCTCACTTTGGAAATTACTACTCTAAAGAATATATGTGTGAGATAATTAATGTAACATTGAAATAAATATATGAAATGTATCATCGATAAAAATAGAAATAAGATGTGTCCTGCCTTTGGCTTTGAGACCACGGAGCTGGTCTTTTCATCTCCGCTTTCCAGGCCACTCTTCTACTCTGTATTATAAATTGAAGAATAGTTTCAATCTAAATTGTCAAAGGATACGAACAGGCAGTTTTCAGATGAAGAAATTAAAGCTATCTATAGTCATATGAAAAAATGTACTAAATCACTTTTGATTAGAGAAATGAAAATTAAAATGACTCTGAGGTACCATATTACACCTATTAGATTGGCTAATATGACAAAACAGGAAAATGATACGTTGGAGAAGATGTGGGAAAATTGGAACATTAATGTATTGTTGGTGGAGTTGTGAACTGATCCAATCATTCTGGAGAGGATTTTGGAACTGTGCCCAAAGAGGTATAAAACTATGCATATGTACCCTTTGATCCAGCAATACCACCACTAGGTCTGTATCCCAAAGAGATCTTAAAAAAAGGGAAAAGGACTGACTTGTACAAAAATATTTATAGCAGCTCTTCATGGCAGCAAAGAATTGGAAATTGAGGGGATGCCCATCAATTGGGGAATGGCTGAATAAGTTGTGGTATATGAATGTAATGGAATGCTATTGTTCCATAAGAAATAATGAGAAGGTGGATTTCAGAAAAACCTGGAAAGACTTACATGAACTGATGCTGAGTGAAGTGTGTAGAACCAGGAAAACACTGTACACGGGAACAACAACGTTGTGTAATGACTAACATTGATAGACTTAGCTCTTCTCAGCAATGCAAGGATCTAAGACAACTCCAAAAGACTCATGATGGAAAATGCTATTCACATACAGAGAAAGAACTATGGAGTTTGAATGCAGATAGAAACATACTATTTGCTATTTTTTTGTTGTTGTTTTTCCTTTTTGTTCCAATTCTTCTTTCACAACATGACTAATGTGTAAATATCTTTAATATGATCATACACGTATAGCCAGATTACTTGTTGTCTTGGGGAGAAGGGGAGGGAAAAATTTATAACTCAAAATCTTACATAAGTGAATATTGAAAACTAAAAATAATTAATTTTTTTAAAAAAGAATAATTTCAATCTACATCAAAGAGAATTTTCTTACTCAGAGTTTCCTAAACCAATTAAATCACAGATCTACAAAGGTAAATAAGTGGTTCAGTGTATAGAGTGCTAGAAGTAGAGCTAGTAAGACCTGTGTTCAAATCCTGCCTCAGATATTTATTTACTAGCTGTGTGACTTGGGACAAATTATTTAAACTCTATCTTCCTCAATTTCCTCATCTGTAAAATGGGGATGATAATGATAATAGCACCCAACCCTCAGGGTTGTTGTGAGAATGAAATATTTGTAAAAGCTACATATTACTAATTATTATTTTATAAAAAAAATCTCACAAAATTTTCCCTGTTTACTTATTGTTAATGCTGTTTAAACTAATTCACATAGCATGCTTAAATAATAAATTAGTTCTTACCTGTGGTATCCCAGCAACACATCTCAAACTGCAAATTGTTCAAACTGTAGAAATTTCAAAACACATGGCATCTGGGATTCAGGTAAGCAGACAGGATCCCTTTTTTCCTTTATGAAACAATTGCCCATTTCTTGCCCTGAAATACTCAGGTGTGGCCATGATGCATTTTTGTCCAGAGAAAAGTGTCTGAAAGTTGAACTGGAGGATAATCACAATGTTTATTCAGCAATCTCCTAAAAGGTGTCTAATAGTTTTGCCTTCAAACACTGGAAACTCTTGGAGAGGGGTTGGGGAGAGATGGATAGATTTAGAATAATGTGGGAGGCATAGCAAAAGTAATTTCAAGAGGACTGATTAATTTAAAAAGCCGCTGAATGTTGTGCAGGTGGGAAATCAGAGAGCCACTGAATTATTAAACAGATCTTGTTTTCATGCAAATGTGTTTAGAGATAAGAAGGCTAGCAAATAAATTGAACTCTCAGCAAAATCACTTTATTGTAAATGTTTAACTAAATCTGCATTTAGGGTTGAGAGGTTTCTCCAGGCACTAGGTGCTTTCATGCATTTAAATGAAAACACAGAAAATGTTTTCTATCTGTACTAATTCAGTTTGCAGTGTTAAAGCCTTGAGGATACTACAATTCCTTGTTTGGTTGGGTTTTTTTTAGCACAAATGTTTTTGTGTAAGTTAGTGAGCCCAATAGTATACTCCAGAAAATGGGAAAATTTCAACATAAGATCTCATTCATCTCACTGGGGGATCTAAAGGTTGGGGAAATTTGTAAGTGGAGAAGGAGCTTATAACCTATGGAATTGGAATACCTGTAACTAATGTTTTTGAAGTCTGAGGAAATTTTCTACTGAAAGGAATTCACATAATTCCAGCAAATGAACCCAAACTCGAGCCAATCGGCTGATGCCTAAAAAAAAATTTTTTTATTGATGCTTTCTGTTTTTTACATCACATAGAATCCCATGTATCCCTTCCTTTTCCACTTCCCAGAGTCATCCCATATGACAAATAGTGTTTTGGGGTTTTGTTTTAGAAAGGAAGAAAAAAATCAGCATAACTGAATGATACATTGAAAAAGTCTGAAAACATACGTAATATGTACCTCCCACTTCCAGGGTGGGAGAGGGTCTTTTCATAGCTTTTCATTTGAGTCCTATTTAATCTTTATAATTTTGTTACATTTACTTTTGATTTTTTGGTATATCATTGTTTTTTCCACTTACATTGTTGTAGTTACTGTGTATGTATTATTTTCTTGGCTCAACTTACTTCACTTGGCATCAGTTCATATAGCTCTTTCTACGCTTCTCTATATTCATCACATACATCATTACAACACCATACTACTACATTTTATTCATGTACTGTTGCGGTTTGGGGTGCTAGAAACCCCAAAATGCAAGGGTACAAGGCAGGCCTGCCTTGAAAGGATTTGGCCACTCAAGCCTTTTTTCAGAGTGCTGCGGTTTAAGGGTTCAGGGGTGCTGGGATCCCAAAATCACAACATGCATGTCCTGCCTGAAAGAATTTGACCCAAGCCTTCTTTCAGACAAAGACAAGGTTTATTAGAACATCTATCATATTGGGCAGACCCTTAAGGAGTCTGAAATTAGTAAACTATTGGCTAGATTTTAAGAATCAGCAGTGGCTAGATTATAAGAGTCCCAGCATCTTAATGGAGACAAGATGGACCTTATATAAAGAAAGACTATGGGAGGAATCTAGGAGTGGCCAAGTAGTCTATGAGGTAATAGAACTCCAGGGGTGGCCAAAGGGAGAATGGAGCCTAGATAGGATTAAGGGTGGGAAGTGGCCTGGAGCCATAGGAAGGTATGGAATTATAGCCTCAAGAGAACACCAGAGATTTGGCCATGTGGGAAAGTCCAGGGTTTTTCCTTTTTGGGGCCCAGATCGAAACCCCATCAAGAATAGCAAGGTTTATTATACTCTGATTGGGTGGGCAAGATTGCTAGAAAACTTGTGAATTTGATACTTATATACCAAAAAGACTGTGGGAGGATCTGAATGGGATCAAGTTGTGGCAAGTAGCCTGGGGTGGGCCAGGTGCACACAATGAAAGGGCTGGGTCTGAGGGCCACAATGAAAGGATAGTTGAAAGATTATACTGGGATGCGGCAGATGCCTCAGGGAAACACCAAGGACTGAGGGTCTTTCCCTTTTTAGGAGTTCAGGTCCTATAACCCTATCAGTACCACAATTTAACCATTCCCCAATTGATGGACATCTACTTGGTTTCCAGTTCTTTGTTGTCGTTGTTATTGAGTTGTTTCAGTTGTGTCTGACTCTCTGTGACCCCATTTGGGGTTTTCTTGGCAAAGACACTAGAGTGGTTTGCCATTTCCTTCTCCAGCTCATTTTACAAATGAGGAAATGGAGGCAAACAGGGTTAAGTGACTTGCCCAGGGTCACACAGCTATTAAGTATCTGAGACTGGATTTGAACTTGGGTCCTCCTGACTCCAGGCCTAGCACTCTATCCCCACTATGTCTCCTAGATGCCTCTAAAAAGGCAATAAGACTTCCATCTTTTATGGGAAGGGAATATTACCTTGCCAAGGACAAGTTTTCTCTCTTCCCCTACTCTTCTTCTCTCCCCCTGCCAATGAAAAGAGGGAAACAAAGAGGGATGTCTCTTGTCTCCTGTCTGTTTCATCTCTGTTTCTCATATTGAACAACTTCTTGCAAGAAGGGAAAGGAGTAAGCTCAGGAATATGTGTTTCATATAAATAATTACATTCGAGTACATTGTAAAATGAAGAATGTTATTCTGTGACATCTATGCGTTGGTGTTGATAGCATGTCATTGATGAAAATGTTAAACAGAACAAGGCCTCTCCATTTAAAAATCCTTCCAAGTTATCAAGTGGTTAATGGCCATTATTTTTGTTGAGAAATCCACCTCGCTAGTATCAACTGGCCTGCATCTATCCATCTTATACACAAGAATTGCATGAGTTATTTTTTTCAATGCTTGTCAAAATGTAAGAAAACCAATCAATAACATTTCTCTGGTCTACCATTCTAGTAACTCTATTGGAAAAAGGAGTTTACTCTGTCATGGTGTGTATTTGATGAAGCTGGGCTATTTCTTTGGGTTCGTTTCTCCTTTTCATGGGTGCATACTGACGATCTCTTTGATAATACAATCTAGACCAGAGGTGGGGAACCTATGTTCTCAAAGGCCGCATGTGGCTCTCTGGGTCCTCAAGTGCAGCCCATTGATCGAATCCAAACTTCACAGAACAAATCCCCTTAATAAAAGGATTTGTTCTGTAAAACTTAAACTCAGTCAAAAGGCCACACCCAAGGACCTAGAAGGCCACATGTGGGCTCAAGGCCATGGGTTCCCCACCTCTTGTCTAGAATCTAGAATCTAGGAATAGAAGTTAAGTTCACTGCCTGTAGAGTTCATAGACTCCACTCTTTCCTTTTCAGAAAACTGGAACATTTGCCCTTTTCCAGGATTGTAGACCCTCTCCAGTATTTCAAAGGTAACAGATAGTGGCTCATTACTCAAATGCATGAGTTATTTCAATATATTGTTATGTAGTTCATTTGGGCCTCGAGAGTTAAACTCACTGGAGGCATCTAGGTTTTCACTCTCCCAAGGGAGACCTTAGGTTTAAAGACTGAGACATCTTTTGTTCTATACTTTCCAGTCCAAAGATCATCCTTCTTGTCAGAGAAAACAGAAGTAAATTGAGAAGGAATACCTTGAATCTGAGGCCAATTGTCATCACCTCGCTCATGCTGGAGGCTATTTCTTTCCCTTCTTTGGTGCTCCTCTTTCTCCAGAATAGATACCCTTCACCAAAAAAGTTCCTAACAAAACAAACTTCTTTTTGTTTGGGGTTTTATTTTTTTCCAGACTCAGCTGACTCCAACCTTGAGTAGTCTTGACACTCCTCTAAAAGGATCATTCCAGGCTTTTGTATTTATCCTCCATTACCAGTCTTTCTTTCATCTTCTGGAGATGTTTCAGAATCTAAGTTGGTCAATCAGTTCTCTATGCAGCCTCATTGGTGACAACACCTCCTTTTCCTTGTAATTGGGATTGTTTTCTCTTCATGTTTTCAGAATTTCAATCTAGAGAGCTTCCTATCTCCCTGAGTTGACTTTCCTTATAAAATATTAAGCCATGGAATCCTACTCATCATTTTTTAACCCTCTGAAACGGGCTATTGTGAATTCTAGAATATATGTCAGACAACTACTGGCTTCCTCTCCTCGTTTGTCACAAATTCTGTGATGACACTGGAAACAGAATTTCTCTTTTCCAGCTTTGATTTGCCTTCCCTCTGAGATTACCTCTTTTTTATGTTGTATGTATATTTCTATGTGTATATTGTCTGCATTCTCCATTAGAATATTAGCCCCTTGTTGTCCCTTGGCAAGGATAACATTTTTGCCTTTCTCTGAGTAACAACAGAAGGTGCCTATGCAGACACCATCAATTTTGCTAAGATGTTTTCATCCACATGGAAGATGTTAAGGACGTGTTTCTGGGAGCCTGAAGGACTAGAGCACACATGAACATTATGCTGTGGTCTACTATATGGTTGGTAGCAAACTTTTTTCCATTGTCTGCATAAATAAAATTGCAATGTCTTTAAAGTAGCCTGACTTAGCACCTGTGAGTGCTTTTGCAGCTTTCATTTTATCTGGGGGTGAAGGACTCCTTCATTCATACTGTGTAATACGTGATGGCCTTCTGTCTCTCCCTTCCCAATGTCAGCCATGAAGCCCAGAGAAATGTATTGGTGTCCTTGGAAAATTCATTGTTTTCCATTATGGAGCCTCTTGTCTTGTCCAGGGTCATGAGCCATGGTGATACAAGAGTCCAGGAATCCAGGCTAGAAATTGCAGCTAGGCTAGAAGTGATACTTTGCAAATCATGCATCTGTGGCTTTGGACTCGGACTTGGTGGGAATAGTGCTATGTAGGAAGGGAGTTTAGCTACAAGTCTAAGCCTATCCCACTTCCTCTCCCCAAGTAGTATGTGCAAAGGGGAATTATGCCCTAAAGTGCTGTGGGGAAATGTATATATGTTCGTTTTTGCTATATAATTGGAGGAAATATCTCTTTGTAAAAGCTAATCTCATGTTTAGTAGTTATATAAACTGGAGTGCTACTCCCTGGGCTCCTAAATTGGGAGGACACAGGCAATGGGAGCTTGAGCCAATGGTAGAGAAAAATATTCTCTAACCCCCTCAGGATATTAGAGAACTCTTTGGTAAGTAAAATGCAAGAGACTTGTATCTGAGAGAATGGGGCCACAGTCAAACCATGTTTTATTTTAGTGTGTGTGTGTGTGTGTGTGTGTGTGTGTGTGTGTGTGTGTGGGTGTGTGTGTGTGGGTGGGTGGGTGTGTGTGGGTGTGTGGGTGTACATGGGAAATTTGTAAGTCAGAGACTGTTTGTCTTTGAGCATTAGGCACATTTGCACATCAAGAGTCAGATGATTCATTCTCTTCTATTGATTCCTTGCATGACTTCGGACAAGTCATTTCATCTCTGTGACCCTCATATCCCTTTTCTTTTTTTTTTCCAGTTTTTAAAAAAATTCCTTTTCTACTAGATGAGGCAAACAGACTCTATGACCTCTAAGATCTCTTCAAACTTTAAATATATGATACTATGAATAATGTAATACATACAAAATAGCCATGGGTTAACACTCAGATTATGGCCTATGTTCATCTAAGAGTTTCTAGTTAGTCATTCTAACTAATGAATAAATATTTCCTCTGCTCTCCCTCTAATATTCAGGAGCTGAAGTGGTGAGAAGCTTGTAATGTCTAATTATTCTGAATTCTCTCTTGTCATTAGGAGCCATTAGAGTGGCTTAATTTAAACAACTTGAGAATTACTCAGTGAAGGCTATGGAAAATTAGAAGTCTTCCATACGTGCTGTAGTTGCTATCAACACATAAAAACATTCTTCAAAGAAGTTCAGGACTATGAAGATTATTGTGTGTATTTCTTCTCATTGCATATTATTGCATATATTTCTAACCTCTCTGGGATAAAAAGAAGCAACATCATCTTTTATAAAAAGGATGAGACTTCCACAAATGGATCAGAATGTTGTTTAGGAATATGCTCTCACCATTGTTGTCTTCTCAGTTCTATCAGGAAGAGCATTTGGGGTATCAATTAATAGTGTGGAAAGGATATAATTTTAATGATGATGTGAGGGGAGAGTGAGAAACTGGGGAGATTCATTATTAGTGGTCTTCCTACCTTTGAGCAAAAGCTATAACTGAGTTCTTTGATAATGCCAAATTTATACAGTACTCCATTGTCATAAACGGCAGTTATATGGTGCAGTGGATGGAGCACTGGGCTTGGAATCTTCCTGAGTTCACATCTGGCCTCAGATACTTATTAGTGTCTGTGATCCTGGGAAAGTCACTTAACCCTGGTTGCCTTAGTTTTCTCATCTGTAAAATGAATTGGAGAAGGAAATGGCAAACCACTCCAGTATCTTTGCCAGGAAAACCACAAACGGTGTCAGAAAGAATCAGACACTACTGAAATAACAATTGTCATATACACTATTTTATTTGATGCCCATGGTAGCCCTGTCAAACACAAAATGTTGTATCATTTTTTTGTACTAAGATGTCAGAAATCCCTACTTTCTGCTAATTGTTTCCTCTCCCTGGAGATATAGCCTTGATGGAAGGGGAGGGGGCAAGGGGAGGATGTTGTTAACTCATAGTAGTACCAACCCAGGTTTTTTATTGAATGTCAGAGAGTAGAGTAAGGCTATACTACAGCTATACCTATAGTTGTACAAAGTGTGAGCTGGCTTTTCTTACAGAAGAGAAAGTGAAAAGGATTGAATAATGTATTTCAACTCATTAGGTTACCAGGTAGAATGAGGTATTTCTTGAAAGAATGGAAGAAATCCTTCAATAAAGGAATTTTTTAAAAAATGAAAAAAAAGAAAAGGGATATGAGGGTCATAGAGATGAAATGACTTGTCCTTCAAGAAATTTAAAAAACAAAGAAACTAAAGAGACAGGGAGATTGAATGCTCACTTTTGTCAAGGAGGTTGGAGGGTAGAAGAATGTGACACAGAGAAATAAGAAAAGGGACCACTGAAAATTTGGAGCTCTGCAATGGGAATGAGGCTCTTCCATTAGAGGGGAAAGGAAACTGGATCATCCCTGGATTAAGCAGATTCTAATGCTTCAAGGAATGTTGAGTTCAACTCTCAGGAGATAGGTCTTCCAGTGATGGTCAGTGGAAGAAGTGAGAATTATCTGTGGTTGGTGATTCCTTGTAGGGGTTACCTTTGTTGATCTACACACACACACACACACACACACACACACACACACACACAAAGCAAAGAGAGGACTGCTGTCTCTAGGACATATATCTATGATGAGATGAGATGTGAAGCCTCTCAAGCAATGTTAACTTTAATAATACCTATCCATTTCTAGTGATTTATGTGAGAAAAAAAACGAGGAAACTAGAAAATATTGCCAAAGCTTATGAAGCCCTGGACAAATAACTTAAGATATAGGTGTCATTTAAATCATTATTTCCAATTAAAGCAAAAGAGAAAAGTAGATTTGAGATGTGAAAGAATGGTCAAGACAATGGTAGCTGAGAATGAAATTAGATTTCTGGACCACGGCACTTGGCCAGGAATGGAATGAACCTACCAAGTGACAGTAAAACATATTTACCTAGGGTCTTACTAGTCTAATAAAGAAGGCATTAAACTCAGAAGGGAGAGAGGAGAAAAATTGCTCCACAGATCCACTTAGGCTGGTATCATAGAGAGTATCAGATACAAAACAGAAGAGCAGAAGAGTGGATGACTATTTCACAGCAGAAAATGGAAAAGATTTATCCATGTAAACCATGTCCTCAGGATCTTCATTATGTCTGTAAAGTACAGATAATAAACAGGTGAAAATGAGCTCAATCAATTAACAAGAATTTATTAAGTGTAGATAAGCCCCTAGGGAATCTAGCTAAAGATTGAGTGCAAAGAACTGAGAAGGGACTTGGAGATAAAGCTAAGGACTAAGAGTGACTGGATATGGAAAAGTTAAGGAACCAAATAAAGGGAACCAAATTACACTTCATTTTGATTTCCATTAAAATTTGCTCTAAGCATCATCTTTTTCATACAATGATTGTTCAATATTGTTTAACTTTAGCTGTTTTACTCAGTTCAATTTGACAAATACTTATCAAGCACCTATAATATGCAAGGCAGTGTGCTGGGGACCAGAGTGTATTAAAAATGAAAAACAAGATAGTCTCTATACCCTCAATGAGTCTACATTCCACCACAGGAGACAAATACACATCGATAAGACTAATAAGTAAATACATGATCATTTGAAGAGGGAAAGATCTCTAAGAACTAGGGGAATCAGGGAAGACTTCATGGAAAAAGTGACTCCTGAGCTGACCCTAGAAGAAAGACAAGGATTCTGAGAAATATATATATGAAGAAAGACATTCCAGAAATAAGGGGTTGCTTGTAAGAAGTCACAAAGATGGGATATGGAAAATGAGTTTGGGGAACAGCTAGTAACTCAGTCCAAACATTCTACAGAAGGGAGAATGTGAAATAAGTCTAAAAATGTTGTTTAGGGCAAGATTAGGGAGGCAGGGGACTGTGCATGCCAGGATAAATAGATATAAATACAAATATAGATGTGTGTGTATACATACAAATATACACATACATGCACACATACATACATATATATGTAATGGGGGTGTGTGTGCTTGTGTGTATGTATGAGTGTGTACGTGTATGTATATTGCCTGTGTAGGTTACGTGTGTTATTGGGGAATACCTCAACGCAGAGGTTCTAAGATCTTCCAGAAAGTAATTCCTCCCACCTTGGTCCATTTGACTATAGATTAATAAATCAGGATGTAAATCTAGAAGATAAAAACTTTAATCAGCATTAGCTAATGGGCAGTTGCCAGGTAGATAGCAATGCCTTCAAACAAAGGGAGATACATACATATATTAGTGTAACTTTATGGGTGGCAAAAGCAGCATTTCAAATGACGCCATTCAGTCACTTTCTTTATTTGGAAAGTTGAGTAATAGGGATAGGATTTCAAATGATTTGAGGGAGAATGTATTAACCTTTGGTTAGAATCTTGGGGTCTCAGGAGTTACCAAAGATCGAGTTTTAACAGTAATATGTTTTCTCCATAACTGATCTTACGAGAATATGCTGGTGGGACAGGAAATCTCTAAGATAGTAGAGGCCTCCTTCAAGATAGAATCAGGCATGCTCAGCCTGTCCTTGCTAGCCTGGGGGGTCTCTATTATTTACACAACCCCATAGCTCTCTTTCTTTGACCTCTACAATTACTTTTTCTGGGAAAATATTTTCCCCAAACTCACAATCTACCTGCATCACAATTCCCCATTTTGATATTCCCTCAGAAATACCATCAAATCTAGACTACTTAAAGTATAAGTTCATCTAGAGCAAGTTAGTTGTTCATACAGCAAGATAAAACCTTTGCAGTTCATGTGCCATGGTCTGAAAAATTTGCTGTGAAGGATGAGGATAGACATAGTGGCAACGTGGTAGCCTATCCCATTAGGCCTAAGACTAAAGGCACAGACTGTAAGTGTAGCAAGAACAAAACTCCCTTTGCTCTGCTTGATTTCAGGTAAAAGTCATAAATACATTTTGGAACAGCCAATCATGAAACCAAGTTTCACATTATTCAAAGGGTCTCATAGCCAGGTTTATGATCTACCAGCTAGGAAACTTTCCTATTCAGAAAGGAAATAGCACAAGGGGAAATTGAGGCAAGAGGCTCCTACTACTTCCATTCACCTGTAGTATTTTTAGAAGACACTCTTTTTGAGCAGCTCTTGGCATTTTCCATTAAATGATAATCTACTTACTAATTTAACAAGAGTTCAAACATACCTGAATTTAAAACTCACTACAAATTAAATTACAGTCTCAAGAGGTTCCATCTCTTTTAGTGAATTCCACTACTTACAGCTTTAAGCCTGAGTACAATTGTTTCTTGAGATGATGGCAATATCAATAATATTCACAGAAATCACCAACATCACAATAAATAACAATTTAGTAAAAGTCTTTATCCTGAGTATATTAAGAGTATCAAGGCCTTTCCAAAAGATTTCAGTTATTTCTTTTTCTCTTACTAGTTTAATACATCACAGTACAGAGAGAGAGAATTACACTTCTCCCCATACACTGATTCAATGCTGTATTTTCCTTCAGTCTAATTTTCCAATCCCTCACCTCTTTATTTCTAAGTCATATCCCAATCCATCTTCAAAGCTAGTTTTCTTTCTTCCACTGAATCTCCCCTTTGCAAATTAGCATGGTTTTCTTATACAATTGATATGTATTGCAAATCTTGGTTTCCCTGATCAGAACTGAAACATCAAGGTTTACAGATAGTTTCTCATTTTGTCAAGTAAACTGCTTTCAATGTGGCTTCTTACTTAAGAGTTTGCAAATGCATATGGTACACTTGAATTGCTTTTAAGTGGATTTGCTTCTAATTTACTTAAGGATATATAAAGTGAATACATTATAATTCATTCAAAACCCAAAGTATCACTGGCTACATTTAGCCTGGACATCGCCAGGTATTGCATATTGACCTGTAGGGCAAAAGAGAAATATTTTAAACTTTGAATTAGTGATCCAAAGTTGCTTCAAAGATATAGTGCTAGGGTCAGCTAAGTGGTGCAGTGGATAGAACACTGGCCATGGAGTCAGGAGGACCTTAGTTCAAATCTGGTCCCCAGACACATGATACTCACTAGCTGTGTGACCCCGGGCAAGTCACTTAACCCCTATTGCCTCACCAAAAGAAAAAAACAGGATATAATGCTGATATATACCAAATAAAGCTAAAATTAGTCCAGTGAATTTCCATGGATTTCATAATCAGTAGTCAAACAATTCACTATATAAAGCAGTTCTATGTTATAAGCAAACTTTTGACAACCCCCCCCTTAGGCTGTGAGTGAATGTTTGTGTTGGAGGAGGAGAATGTTAATTCTTGTGGTTAACAAAGTCTTAATTAACTCTAGTCTCAGAGTAGAATTTTATAAGGTTTCATTTGCATGACATATTTTATCACAAAGTTAACTGGGTGTCAGGGCCTGGAGTCAGAGACTTGAGTTCAAATTCAGTCTCAGATGCTTATTAGCTCTGTGATTCAGGCCAAATCACTTAGCCTCAGTTTTCTCATCTGTAAAATGGGGATAATGATAGTACCTATCTCCCAGGGTTGTTGTAAAGCTCAAACGAGATAATTGGAAAGTGCTTAGCACAGTGTCTGACACATAATAAGTGTCATATAAATGTTAGCTATTATTATTACATCAGCATTATTATTATTATTCTCCTCTGTGGTAGCCTTTTCACAGAGCTGATAATGTCTTATGATCTCACCAGGGTTGAAAATTCAAAGGGTACAGCAAGGTGTTACAAAGCTTCTCAATGACAATAAGACTTCTGGAAGATCATAAATTAACTCTAACAAATCAGAGTATTCCCATTTTGAATACTTAAGACAATCCTTGATCAGCAGGGCACTCTGCCTTCCAGACAAAAGTCTCTAATGAATAACTGCTTGAATTTACAAAATCACAGTATTCAGATTAAAAAAAAAAAAGAGGAACTAGCCTCCTAATAATTCAAATATATCACACTACAGGTGTCATCCCAGAATTTGACATGATAATATCCCAAAATCCCAATGCAGGACATTAAAAAAAATGGCACTAATATAAAACAACACCATGGATTTAAAACATGAAGCACAAAACCAAACTTACTGTCAATCAAATGACATTAACCAACGTGGAAAAATCATTCCATTCATCTACCAGAGTTGAAATTCTATAGTAGAAGCATTCAGAAGCCAGTATAGAGCAGTTAGCCCTATGACACTTATGATTACAAAGGTGTGTCACCAACATTTACAATTCAGAGCACAGATTAACCATGCTGTGAATAATAATTCCCCTAAGTAATTTATCCAATTCAATATGAGTCCAAATTTAAATTGCTTAATTTTAAGTTGTGCTACAAGATTCTAGCTACTTTTCCTTATTCATGAGAATATCAAAATTTGCCAAATCAAGCTGAGAAATCACAAAACTAGCTTTAACTTCCTGAGGAAAAAAACAAAACATTTTTCCAAGTGGAGTTCACAACTTTGTAGGCATGGAAATCTTCCCATTCTCCTCTCTTTCAAGGTCTAAAACTTCCTTAAACTTTCTGCAATACTCTCCTAAATTTCTGCGCTTTTCTTTTGGTCCATGCTGCACATTTTGAGAGCTGGCAAAGTTGAAGACCTTGGGCTGTCCCAGCTTGGGTGTCCCACTTGGTCTATATTCCTATTCTGAGGAAGCCAAAAATGGAGTTGCATTTTAAAAAACGTATCCGCTTCTAAGAGCACATATATATATATACTTCTCATTGCCTTCTAATTGAGTTTCACTTTAACCTTGTCAGTGCAAATGGTCTCCAACTTTCTCCAGTTCTCTTTCTCTTTCTTCCCCCTCTAGTCAAATCCCTGCAAACCACAGAACTTTACCTCTCCCCATATACGCTGATTCAATGCTTCACTTTCCCTCAGTCTGATTTCTCAATCCCTCATCTGCTTATTTACATTTCAATCCATCTTCAGAACTAATTTCCTTTCTTCCACTGATCTCTGCTTTGCAAATGAGTACACTTTTCTTACAGTGTTGAAATGTATTGCAAAACTCTGTTTCCCTGATCAGAAAGGAAACTTCCAGGTTATTATAAGCCATTTCTTATTTTGTCAAGTAAATTGCTCCAATTTGGTTTCTTACTTAAGGGTTTGCAAATGCATGTAGTATATTTAAATTCCTTTTAGGTGACTTTGCTTCTAGTTTATGAAGGCAATTAAATTCTGCCAAATCATTAATAGAAGACCACAGTGGTCCACTCTTAAAATGATATTTCTAATTTTTCCTAATTATTTGCCTTTGACTAACAATCCTCTCTATGAGCTAGACAGAAGAGTTAATACCTGTGCTGGCAGTTTTCAAGGACCAGACAAGGCTTTAAAATTTCCAACTGCAAAATCACTTGCTTTAAAAAAAAAAAAATTTCCTTTGTTTTTGGAACCACTGGAGACAAAAACCTTTAAACTGGCTTCAGTTCCATTTAGGACTGAGAATTCAGTAGTCAGTGAAATTACATTCTTCTCTTACACTAAAGCAATACAATTTTTCACTCTGGGGAAGAGAGAGAGTGATAGAGGGGTCTGGGTATTGCTTTGTACACAAAAATCACAACATCTCTACTTTTAACAATCCTAAAGATCTATTACCCCCAAAACCCACTAAGCTATTTCAGAATATATGAAACTTTCAAACCACAATTGCATCATAATTTGTAAATATACATTAAACAGATTATACTTCAGTCACAAATTTAATCTCTAATTAGTTTGAAATGCTATTTGTTGCTGCTGAGTTGTTTTTCAGTCATGTCAGACTCTTCATGACTTCTATGCACTCTATACTGCACCACCCAGTTTCCAAGCTAGCTATAATAATCCTCTTTCCAATGTCTGGTTCCCAGAGATACCAATAGTCTATTTATCTGCCTAGGATGGGGAACTTTCACAAACTCTTACAAATAGATTAATTTGTCAGAATTAAAATTCCCATTATCTGACCATTGCCAACTGCTGTTCAGTCATGTCCAACTCTTTGTGACCACATTTTGGGTTTTCGTGGCAAAGATACTGGAGTGGTTTGTCATTTCTTTCTTCAGATCATTTTATAGATGAGGGACTAAGACAAACGATTAAGTGACTTGCCCAGGGTCACACAGCTAATAACTGTCTGAGGCCAGATTTGAGCTCTGGAAGATTAGTCTTCCTGACTTCAGGCACTGTGTCACTTAGCTGCTCCTGACACTGGCTAGTTTTCATTAATTAAACCATTCTAAATGTGACATAAGGCCACTAAGCACTTTAGAGATAAATCTTCCAGCAATTTCCTGAGAGAAGATGTTGACCGTACAGACCAGAGGAGACCCCTAATATGTTTATTTTGTTGGATGGTCGTAATTCAGTCTATCCTCAGGCTGAATCAAGAATCCCTCTCTTCAGAGGTCACCCACAGAAAGGTTCTTACCCTCTCGCATGGGAGAGGCTATCCTCAGGTTCTCAGAAATAGACAGTTCTCTTGCTTATTAGTCTGGAGAATACCAGCCAGAACACAGATTTAAAATTTCTCTTAGTCCTAGCCCAAGTAGCCACAAAGTGATAAAAGGGGACCCTACTACTGCAACGTCAGATTCTCTGATAGAGCCCATTGATTCTATTCCCAAGCCACTACAGGTTAATCATTAAGGTATAGGTACAGGTGTCAAAGTCAAATAGCAGTACTTCTGTGAATAATGGTTCAGAACTGTGGAAGTGACCAAAGGCTAGGGCAGGGCAGACAAGACAGCCAGAGAGACGCAATTCTTGCCAATATTTTAAAGTTTAATCTACATTCTCAACCAATGATGAAAGAGCCCCAGTGAAGGGTCCAGTCTTTTCCTTTGTCTTACATACCAGCCTAATTTCTAAGCAATCTCCTCAAGTTACATTCTAGCCAGCCTCATACAATATAAAGAATTTAAGGATAATAACTCTTACCTCCTATACAACATCAGAGATAGTTGAGTTCCGGGAGGCTGACATGAGTAAGAAATCTTACCCTCTAGGCTCCTCAGTGATCCCGGAGTCAAAGAGTCTCATCTGTCCAGCTAGGGGTTCTAGTCATCCTGGCTGTTCTCCAAATTATTGGGGAATTCCTCAACCCAGAGGTGCAAAGATGCTCCGAAAGAGTGATTTTTTTCCCACCTTGGCACATTAGACTGGAGGTCAATAGGTCAGGTAAGGCTAGAAGATAAATAGTCTAATTAGCATCCACTGATTGGCAGCAGTCAGGTGGATTGTGAGGGTCTCAAACAAAGGGAGACACATACAAATAGAGGCTTTACACAGCAGTGAAAGGAGCTTATCTGATGGATTTGCATAGCCACTTTCCTTATTTGAGAAGTTGAGTAATAGGGACAGGATTTCAGGTAATTTGGGGGAGAATGTGTTAACCATGGGGTTAGACCATATGAACCCTGGAGTATCAGAAGCTGCCAAATATTCCCGTAGGATATTTTCTCTGTAGTCAATTTTATTAGAATATCCTGTTGAGTAGGAAATGTCTAATAGTGGAGGCTTCCTTCAAGATGGAATCAGTAAGGCTCATCTTGTCCCTGCTAGCCTGGTGAGAGGAGCAGGAGGAGGGGGGTCTCTATTTACACAACCCCTGTAGCTCTGTTTTTTTGACCTCTAAGGTCACTTTTTCTTTATAGAGGATGTTTCCCCAAAATTCACATTCCAGCTCCTCCATAATGTCCACATGGGTCTGTCTAGATGTGACTAGGGAGACATGAATAGAAATCCCTAGAGTGTCCTCTCCCTATCTTTCTCCAAAAGAGGCCTTGATTCCTCGAACCACATGTTTCCTCTCTTGAAGCCAGAAGAACAAAGATCTCTCTTCTCTCAAGCTCTCCAACTCAGCCCCTCATGCATCATAGAGTAATCCTCCTCCACCGATACATACAGAGAGCCTTGTGCAGGAATGTGCTGCTGAATATTTAATAACTGACTTTTCAAAAAGAAATGTAAGCAAACATACTTCTAAGTTAAATCTCCACTACTAAAGTTTTCTCCACCAATTTCTTAAATCTAGACAATTAGCAAAAAATAAATCAAGCCCTGATTTGTAATGTTTTCCTATTTCCATGGTATAAATACTCACACCAAAAACTTTACACTTAGCTAACAAGAGCCACTACCAAGCTGGTTCCAGCACACTTCTGGTCTTATGCAAATGAACATGAGCCTGGGTTACATATATAAAGAATTATATATTATATAACAAATCAGAGAGTAAGAGAAAAGACTGGTACCTTTTCTCAGGGGTCAGGCTACTCTCAGAATGAATCCAGGCTCTGGACTCCAAGTGTGAGTCTAGGGCAGAAGCACCTTTTAGAGCCCTTCCTCCAGGTTATAGGTAACATCTTTTATTGGGAACAGTTCAAGTGTTTATTGGGAATACAAGTATTATTAGCAACACATTTCAAATGAGCCATTTGAGTAAAACTAGTATAAGTGGATGATGAAGTCCAGGAGAAAAATCAGGCTTAAATTTTAAAACAAAATCAGAAATCAATCAGAACACAGGTCTGAACTGAAAGCAACCAACAACCGACAGAAATGATGAAGCATTATATTTAACCACTCCTCACCACAACCCTGTGAGTTAGAGCAAAGCAGGTCTGGGGTGATGGAAGGGAAGGAAAAGGAACAAGCATTTATTTAGTGCCTACTATATGCCAGGCCCTGCATTTTGTATCTCATTTGATCTTCACAGCATTGGGAGGAAAGTACTGTTATTTTCCCCATTTTACATTTCAGGAAACTGAGGCATTCAGAGGTTAAGTAAATTTGCCCCAGGTTACACAGTTAGTAAGTGTCTGAGGCCAAATTTGATCTCATATCTTCACCACTCCCTGGCATTCTATCCACTATGTCACCTACCAAAATTGAATGGTTCCTTTCAATTCTAACATGCCCTATTGTTTTCAAGTCCAATTTATGTGTAGTGGGCAAGACTGCTTGTCATAAGACCTCCAAAAGCAAGAGTTATTATCCCCACTTTACTGATGAAGAAACCAACCGAAGACAGAGAGGAGTGATGTAAAGTAACATTGCCTCGAAATCTGCCCACACAGTGAAGACTTAAGTAAGGACAAAAGGACTTTGTTGAGATTTCCCTACACAACCGCACTTGTGTGAGATTCAAATAAGACAGAAACTACCAAATTCAGACCAAAATAATGTTTCCAGAAGATGCCCTTATGGATTTCAGGAAGTCCTGGAAAGACGTCCACGAACTGATGCTGAGTGAAGTGAGCAGAACCAGGAGAACCATTGTACTCGGTAACAGCCATGTTGTGTGTTGATAGACTTAGCTCTTCTCAACAGTGCAAGGATCTAAGACAACTCCAAAAGATTCGTGATGGAAAATGCTATCTACACCCAGAAAAAGAACCGTGCAGTCTAAATGCCTATTGAAGCATACTATTTACACTTTGGTTTTTGTTTTTTCCTTCTTGTGTTTTTCTCTTTTGTTCTGATTCTTCTTTCACATTATTAATGTGGAAATATGTTTAACATGATTGTACATGTGTATAACCTGTATCAGATGGCAGGCCATCTTGGGGAGGGGGAAGGGGAAAAATTTGGAACTCAAAATCTTACAAAAAATGAATGTTGAAAACTATCTTTACATGTAATTGGAAAAAATTAAATACTACTAAGTGCAAAAGTAAAATAAAATAAAATAAAAACAAAAGCAAAAAGGTTCTCTTACTAACTAGGAAGAATAACAAAGAAAATGGTATCATTATTGGGCCATTGGAGGAACAGAAGGAGGAAAGAGCAAAATGAGACTCTGAGAAGCCCACGGCCACCAACACCAACTAGTACTAGGGCAGCTTCCAGAGGATGAGGTGACTCAGAACAAAGTATGAAATCAGGAAGAGCAAAGAACCACTCTAGTGGAGAGAAAGCCTGGCATAGAAAGAACCCTCAATTTGAAGTTAAAGCTTCAAAGCCTAGCTCTGCTACTTATAACTGGGTGACCTGGGACAAGTCACTTTTCTCTGGGCCTGGGTTTCTTCATCAATAAAATAAAAGGGTTAGATTTAATGATCTCAAGGTTCCCTCTTAATTCTAACTAATTTTATTATTTTCAGGTGTGTGTACATGCCAATTTTACACTATGTTCCTAATTATCATAAAATCCTCAAAAGTTTCACCCCTTTGATAACTGAAGCTTTCTGCTAAGGGTCTAAGTTTAGATGAGTGAGTTAAGTGAAACATCTAGGGAGCAAATGTGGCTAACAGATATTAGGGAGGGAAGGGAAGTTCTCTAAAGTCAAATCAGACCTACTCAACACCAGCTTTCCAAGCAGGAATGGAGATTCTTTGACAAGAGATAGAAGAGGAGGGCAGTGATGCCTGGGGAACCCAAGCAATGGATGTCCCAGTAGTATCTAATAAGCTTGTATTGATGCAAAAGGAAATTGGGAATGAATGGCAATTATCCTCCTATTGGATATAAATTCTGGATTCAGTTCCATTCAGCAAATGCTCATTAAATACTGGCTATGAGAAAAGTGTTAATGCTAGGATCTAGAGACACGAGAGATAAGAGCAAACCATTTCTGACCCTGAAGGAGCTTACATTCTAATGAAATGACACTAAAGAATAGAGTTAGGAGAAGGTTCATTTAGGCCAGGGAAAAGACCCACATCTGGAAAGGAAGAGATACTAGGTGTGGCATAGTGGATACTGGGACTAGAGACATGAAGATTTGAGTTCAATTCTGACCTCAGATGCTTGCTAGATGTGTGACCCTGGGCAACTCACTTAATCTGTGTTTGTCTCAGTTTCCTCAACTGTAAATTTGGGATAATAATGGCACCTACCTTACTGAGTTGTTGTGAGTATCAAATGAGATATTTTTAATGCGCTTAGCACAGTGCCTGACAAATAGTAGGTTCTATATAAATGTTTATTTCCCTCCTCCTCTTTGAAATCCAAAGATGCTTCCCCCTCCCCACACTAAAAAAAAAAGTGCCTAATATTTATTTTATACATATTTACATGTGAACATGGTATCTCTCCTAATAGAATACAACTCCTTGAAGGCTGGAACTATTTCATCTGTAGCATTGTATCTCCAAAGCCTTTCACAGGGCCCAGTACATAGCAGATGCTTAATAAGTGCTTATTGATTGTTTAATTGATTGACACCAACTTCCTCCCATCTTAGCTGTCAGCCCTCTGACTATCAATGCATGTGGATGTTGGGGAAGATTTGATACTCTAGCTTTAGCTCGATGGGGAAAAGTAGTGGGATGGAAGCCTTCTGTGGTATAGGTTGAGGGGAAAGGTTGTTCCAAGTTTTGTAAAGAGGAGTACATTATCCAAGGAGAGATGCACAGCATAGCACATAGCCATGCTCAGATCTATGTATGGACTCCTATCATTTAGGGAAGCAGTTCCCAGCAATCCTTTCAACTTGTCTCTTTTAAAGGGTCAGTGCTGGTCTTTTGGAGGATTTCCTTTCTCAGTCCCAGAAACTTAGAGCTGAAAATGATTTTTTTTTAAATTGAAAACCTGGAACCAGAAAAGTAAAGTGATTTGTCCAAGGTCTACTGCTAGTGAGGACCAGACACCAAACATTTTGTCTCTCAGACCAGTGTTCTATCCAATAGAACATTGCCTTGTCATCTCTCTAAGACTCCTTTCTTTTCTCTCAATTTCTCCTGAGACTCTTTTCCTCAGCTAAGAAGACAATATTTAATTCCCTTTTCCAGCTGAAGGTCAAAAGGTGGTGTCAGTTCACAGGCTTTGTGCTTTCTCTCCCTTCCCATTTGTTTTCCACTGACCTCCTTTCATTAATTTTAAGAGGACAAGTAGGCAGGATGCCACAGTCATAAGAATGGCATTTTGCTATGAAATTGGATAATTGGACTTCTGCAAAGTTACAGAAAAAAATTCTAAGCTGCTTCTCAGTCATAATAATTTCTGAATTTCAACAGAGCTGATTTGTCCCCATCAAACTGGCCATCTTTGAGCATCCTCAAAGAACTGGATGGAAAGATGATGCCCACTCCTTTCTATTGTTGACAACAACCTTTTCAAAGAAGAAATCGAGACAGTCCCCAGAAAGAGATAGCTAAACAGGGACAAATCCTTCTTTTGAAGCACCTCTGAAGCACCATTAATCTCAAACTCTCTTGCTAATTTGGCAAGTGGTTTTCAAGTATCCGAATCAATAAGTATTTATAAAATGCCTGTATTATACAAGGCACAATGCTAGGCATGGGAGATAGAAAAAAAGAAATGGCTCCTGCCCTCAAGGAGCTCACATTCTACCAGTTCTTCATTCTTCTTGACCTCTTTGTCACCTTTGATCTTGGTCACTATTGATCATTCTCTTTTCCTTGCTACTCTCTTCTCGTTAGGATTTTGGAACGCCACTCTCCTGGCTCTTCTCCTATCTTGTGACTCCTTCTCTATCTCTTTTACCATTGGATTTGGCAATTAAAAGATCACTGGTGACTTTGGAGAGAGCAATTTTGGTGAAACGGCAAGGTCCAAAGCCAGGTTGTAAGGGGTCAAGTAGAGAGTGAGAAAGGAAGAAGTGGAGGCACATATTATAGTCAGCCTTCTTAAGGAGTTTAGCCACAAAGGGCAGATGAGATATAGGATGATAGTAGGGATGGAAAGATCAGGTAAGGTCATGTCTGTAGGAATTACAGAAGGAGCCAATAGACAGGGAGAAACTGAAGATAAGTGGCAGAGTGGGGATGAAAGAGGAACAATCTGTTTGAGGAGATGGGATGGCGTGGGATCACTTGTGCGTGTACAGGACTTGTCTTGCCACCTTTTTGTGTGAAATCACTGGTGGTAAAGGAGGAAGTAGTGCCAGAAGGCATATGAGAGATGGGAGATGAAGAAGAGGAAAGAAGAGAAAGCTCACAGCAAATGGACTCGTTTTTTTTCTGTAAAATATGAGGCAATGTTCTCATCTGCGAAGGGGTGGGGTGGGGGAGGAGGAGCCATGAGAGGTTTGAAGAAGGAGAAAAAAGGTTTGGAAGAGCCACTGTAGAGAGTGGTAGAATGAGTTGATAAGGGAGATATGGTAGCATTGCCTAGCAGCAGTGAGGCCCAATTGAAGTTTATAAGATAAATTTGTAGTGGACCCAGTCAGAGTGGTTGAGTGATTTTCCTCACCTTCGTTCAGCAGTATAAGAATAAAGGTAATGGATGGTGGGAGTGATCAAAAACTGAGGTTTTGCAGGATGCAATTGGCGATATGAGAAAGGGGCTAGAAAAGAGGACAGTGGGGATTTAAATTGATTCACCTAGGGGTCAGGATGTTTTAAAGAGAAGAGTGTGGTTGGTGAAAGGGTGATGCCTAGGAGAGAACTGAGGGGTCAAAGGATTAAAGGTCACAGTGTGAACTAAGAATAGGTTTGGTAAAAGAAAGCAGAGGGAGAGGTGAAAAGCCAATAGAATGTGAATAATAGATAGATGGGGGGGAAAGGAGGGAAGGAGAAGAGGGGTAGGAAGGGGGTAGGGAGGAAGTGAGAGAGAGAGAGAGGAAGGGTGAAAGAGGGAGAGAGAGGGGGAAGGAGAGAGAGAGAGAGAAAGAGAGAGAGAGAGAGAGAGAGAGAGAGAGAGAGAGAGAGAGAGAGAGAGAGAGAGAGAGAGAGAGATTACATATAGAAGAAGAAGGCTGTCATTGCAAACTTTCCAAACTCTGTCATGAGGCTATCCCTTTCTACACAAGAACCAAATCATGGAATGGTCAAAAGCAGCTAAACAAGGGAGCCAGACTGTGGGGTTTTGTCCTGACTCTGCCACTGACTGTGTAATTTTAGCTAAATCCTCTTGCCGCTTGGGCCTTGGTTTCTTTATTTGTAAAATGTGAAAGTTAAGCAAGTTTATCACCAAGGTCCTTTTCTTACTCCCCAAGTTTACTATCCTAGTGAAGCGTGGTTGGAGGACAGCACCAAAGGCAGCAGGGCATAATGGAAAGATTAATGAACTGGATTTCTATTCCATGTTCTTTACAAAATTGGCAGATTGTTTCCTTTCTCTGGGTCTCATTTTACACCTCTGTTAAATGAGGTGGGTTGGACTAAATGATCTATAAGATCCCTTCATAAAACCTCAAGCAGAATGACTTCTAGTCAATCAACATCTGAACATCTATCCCTTCTACAACACTGTTAGAAGACCTTAAGCAAATAGAGTACTAAACTTAGAGTCAGGAAAACCTAGGGTCAAATCCCGCTTTAGACACAAAAACTATGACTCTGGGCCAATCACTTAACTTCTCTGTGACTCAGTTTCCTCATCTGTAAAAATGAGGGGGTTGCATCCAGGGGCTTTTGGTTCCCTTGCAGCTATAAATCTATGACCCTATAAAACAGAACCTGCTTCAATTTTAGGCAGCTGATTCCACATTGTAACACTCTAACAATTAAGGAAGATTTTTCTTTCATCAAGCCTAAATCTGTCTCTCTGAAATTTCCATCCATTCCTTCTAGCTTCCTGCTGGGATCAAATAGGATAAATTTACTCTTTCTCCCACATGACAGACTTTCAAATATTTGAAGAGAGCTATTATCCCTCCCCCACACAGCCCAGTCCTCTCTCCTCCAGGCCAATTACGCCCAATTTCTTCAGCTGATCCCCACACAGGCTAACCTCAAGGTCCTTTATCATTTTGCCTGCCTTCCTCTGGATGATCTCCAGTGTATCAGTGCAGGCATGGTGCATACAGCTGGGGACTCTCACTTCCTTTGTTATGTAGAATAAGCCATTTTTAATACAGCTAAAATGCCAAGAGCTTTTCTGGCTGTCATATTACATTGCTAACTCATATCAAACTTGCAAGGCACTAGGACTCCCAGGTCTTTTTAACAGGAAATGCTGTATACCTATGCTTCCCCAATTATATTTGTGAATTTGATTTTTTTTTTTGAGCCCAAGTATAGGACTTTACATTTATCCCTATGGAATTTTAATTTCATCTTACCAAGTTCATTCTAATATTAAGGATTGTAAGATCTTTTTAGACTCTGACTCTGGCCCCTGCTATCCATCTTAGCTCCTTGTCATTTGCAAATATGATAAAATCATGCATTCTCTGGGTCTCTGATATTAGGACTCCACTGGAGCAATGGAGACTTGAACCAGCCACACAAATACAGTGATGTTCCCATTCAAGACTGACTAAGGGAAAAGTTATGGTGACCTTGTTCAATCTGCAGTGAAATCCTTTCCAGCCTAACTAAATTTTCCAGTAACTGCCCTCCCACCATGGTAGGGGTGGGGTTAACTAATTTGGATGTTTGTTATTCAGTTGTTTCTAACTCTGTGACCCCATTTGGAGTTTTCTTGGCAAAGATACTGGAGTTGTTTGCCATTTCCTTCTCTGGCTCATTTTGTAGATGAGGAACTAAGTAAAACAGAGTTAAGTGACTTTCCCAAGGTCACACAGCCAGTAAGTGTCAGAGGCTAGATCTGAACTCAGGAATGTTAGTCTTCCTAACTCCAGGCCCAATGCTCTATCCACTATACCACCTGGATGTCACAGGGCTTCATACAAACACTCTAAATCATGTAGGAACTTTTCAGTCATTTTTTTCAATTGAGTCAGACTCTTTGTGACCACATTTGGAGTTTTCTTAGCAAAGATAGTGGAGTAGTTTGCCATTTCTTTCTCCAGCTCATTTCACAGATGAGAAAACCAAGGCAAAACAGGGTTATGATTTGGCACCAAGAGAAAAAAAAAACTCTGAGGTAAGAGACAATCTCAAGTCAGCAGAAGTCTGAGAAAAGGAATTAGAGACCTTTAACCCAAAGTACTAACAGCTGAGGGCTTCCCAAGAGCCTCTACATCTAATGCTAATGGCCTCCATCAGTCCAACACAATCAGAATAGAACCTGGTGGCAGGATCCAGAGCAATAGGTTCCTTCAGGCATGGAATTAGAATCACCATACTGGTCTTCCCCATCAAAAGAAGTACAAAATGTTTTGGCCCTTTTGTTCAACAGTTTCTCTTGGCAGCAGCCTACCCTCAAAGTTCCAATCTAGTTTAACCATGCTCCAGTCATTTCTGCATTTTCTTATCTGCTTCATTTGCTTTGTACATCTCTTCTCAGCCTTATGTTTATTGGAATATCACCTCATGCTTTAATAACTGATTGTGTTTGTCCCATGGCCCTCATATCTAATAGCTCAGTTTCCCATCTTCCTTGCATTTGGTTAGACCCAATATTGATGCAAATAGGTTCAGCACTATCCACTGTCCATGTCACTTCCCCAGATGGTCAAACTAACAACAGCTTGCAAAGGATGCCATTCAGTCAAGACTTGGCAACACATCCCCATTGGCTTCAGACTGGATTAGCCTCTTGCATCCCAAATGCCCCCACAGCCAAGGACTTCAATATAAGGGAGAAGTCTTGAATACGGGTTAATATGTGTTTAATTAAAATATGACAGTGGTTTCAAATTCCTATGAAATAAACCTCAAAGAGTGAACAAGTAAGAAATCTACCTACATGAATTCAATTCTGCAAATTCACCAGGCAAGCAAGTTCAAGCTCCATGGATTCATATTGAAGAGACAGCTTTCTTTTGTCATCACAAGATTCTCCAGAAGGTGAGGGGGCTGAGGCCTTGCTAACAATGTTGATGGTGCATCATTCATTCAGGGTACTTTTCAATTCAGCTAACACATTTCCATGTACCACCCCCATAAGGTATACTTGGAATCCACTCTCTCAAACCCTTTCTGTGCTGGTTGCTAAGTTATTTCTTAGGATTCCTGCAAGTATAGGAATGTTAACTGGAAAAATGAAATTCAAGAGGGTAGAGTCCACTAGCATAATCACAATTGAGGTGGGAAGGTTAAAAATTACTGGGCTTGTCTAAATCCCTTGTTCCTTGGTGGTCCTCCCATAGAGACTTGAGTTTGTCATACCCATTTGACATTTTTCTGTTGGGCAGCAGAAAATACTCAAGTAACCCAGGCAAAGTCTAGCCATGGAGCTTCTGAATGAATACCCATAACCACAGAGCAACCATGCTGTAAGGGAGCTTCTCCTCTTCCCCATTCACAGTCATACTCCAACAACTATAAAACCAGCAGAAGAAGCTACCTTCATTTGAGCCTAGTCAAAACAGCCCTCTAGTTATTCCCTGAACATAAGAAATCAGTCTTCTTTTCTCCACTCCCATGTCTACCAGCTGGCTTTCTAATTGGTCTCCCTACTGGCAATGCATTCTCTCTTCAGTCTATCCTCAACACAGGCGCCCAATTGATGTTCTTGAAACACAAGCCTGATCATGTACCTCTCTTACTCAAGAATTTTCAGTGGCTTCCCACTGGCTTGAGAATAAAACACAAATCCCTCTATCTGGCATTTAAAACCTTTATGATCTAGCTCCAACCTTTCTTTCCAGTCTGATCATACAGTATTCTCAAAGGCAATCTCCAGTCATCCTGATTGATATCTTGCCACTGGACCCAGATGGGTCTGGAGGAGAAAGTGAGGCTGGTGACTTTGCACAGCCCTCCCTCACTTAAATCCAATTCACTTGCAACTTATGGCATCACCTTCTTGATGTCGTGGTCCTCTTCAAGAAAGAAAGACAAACAATAACAACGGTATTCCCTCTCGTACATACTACATCCCAGACAAATTGGCCCACTGACTGTTCCCCATAAATATTGTTTCATAGCCATACTCCACGCCCTTCAACTGGACATCCCACATGCTTAGAACATTCTCCCTTTTCATCAGTGCCTCACAAAATGCCTGGCTTCTTTCAGAACACAACTCAGGTACCACCTGCTAAACGTCCTTTTCTCATGCCACTATTTAGTAATGTTTCTCCCTCTAACTCCTGAAAATACTTTGTATTTGCTATTTACTTTATATATGTCCCCACTTTCCATAGAATGTAATCTTCTAGAAGGCAAGCACTATTTTGATTTTGTCGATCTGACAGAGATGTGGTCCGTCTTGCCAACGCCAGCCCTTCTACGTGTGCTCTTGATTCCAGCCCCTCCAATTTTTTTTTCTAGCATATTGCCCCTACTATCATCCTCACTTTCTCTCTTATCTTCCATCTCTCTCTATCTACTGGTTACTTTCTTATGGCCTGCAAACACATTTCTCTCATCCTTAAAATTATGCATCATCCTTTATCTTCTCTCCCTTTCTCAACTCTTTGAGTAAACCATCTTCACTGGGTACCTTCATTTCCTTTCCTCTCATTCTTTTTTGTAAACCACCTGCAATCTGACTTTGATATCACCTTCACCTGAAACTCTCTCTCCAAACTTATTAATGATCTCTTAATTGCCAGATCTAACGGCATTCTCTAGGTTCTAATTCCTCTTGACTTCTCTGCCACAATTGACATTGTTTTGTTTTGGTTTTTTTGGTTTGGCTAGGCAATGGGGTTAAGTGACTTGCCCAGGGTCACACAGCTAGTAAGTGTTACGTGTCTGAGGCTGGATTTGAACTCAGGTCCTCCTGAATTCAGGGCCGGTGCTCTATCCACTGCGCCATGAGCTGCCCCCACAATTCACATTGTTGATCACCATCTCCTTCTCAATATTGTTGCTTCTCCCTAGGTTTTAATGACACTGCTCTCTCCTGGTTCTCCTCCTCCCTGTGTCACCATTCCTTCTCAGTCTCCTTTGCTGGCCATCTAAATCATATCCACTAACCATTATGTCCCCAAAGACTCTGTCCTTGACCCTGTTCTCTTTTTACTCTATAATGTCCCTCTTAATATCCCTTCTCAATGCAGACGATTCTCAGATCTGAATATCAACCCTAGTCTCTCTCCTAAACTCTAATTCTACATCGCCAACAGCCTATTGGACATTTCAAATTGGATGTCATTTAGTCATTTCAAATTCAACATATCAAAACAGAACTTATTGCCTTTTTCCAAAAACCTTCCCATCTTCTAAACTTCCTTATAGAGAGCACTGCCATCTTCCCAGTTCCCCAGAGTCACGACTCTTCAGTCTCACTCATTCCATCTATATGTTCCAAGCCTCCATGTAGGTTCCTTCAGGGCAGGGACTTTATTTTTTGTTGTTCTATCCTCAGCACCTTACAGCACCTTGCACAGAGTAGGTTCTTAATGAACAGTCATTCAAGTGAACTATCTAATTTAACAGTTCTCTAGCTTTGCTGCAGAATAATTTCAAGAACCATCCAGAACAATCATTACAAGAACCACACCTCTGCAGTATCTGGGGACCCTCTTTTATCTAATTATTCTCTCATTTTCTCATGAGACTGTAAGATCCTTGAGGGTAAAGGTTGTTTTTTCTTTTTCTTTTTCTTTTCTTGTATTTATATTTGTATCCTAGCACATGTAGTACAGTTCTTGGCACATAGTACTTAAGAAACATTTAAAAACTACTATTGGCTCTGTGTTGTTAGTATGTGCTTTCTTTTTGCAGCAGTGTCCTACAGAGGTATGGTTTATTTTTCATGTTACAAGGAGAGTAGGAACCCCTGATGGGAGCTTGCTGTCCTGGGTACGTCTCTGTGGAGGTAAGAAGGATTCAGATAGAGGTCAAGTGTTGGTATTTGGTAGCCAGGACAGTGGTGGTTGATAAGGTTGGCCTCAGATTGGTCTGGACAGATTCATATATGTGAATGTTCCTGAGGACAGAGATGTGTAGAAGGAGAGAGAAAGAAAGAGCTACCAGGAAAGGGATGGTGCCATCACTGCCTCCTTGCTGCTCTCCTTCTTTGTTGAGAGGTCTATAGGGAAAAGATTATGTGAAATACAACTTTGTAACTCCTGCTATAATGGCTTCTTCATCCACTTTGAACAAATCCATGGAATCAAACAAGCAGTAATGTCATCATTGGCTCTGATTCCAGTCCTGGCTACCCTGGGCTATTTTTAAATAGACCCCAGAGTTATTACACATTGTGTACTTAATGTTGTCACTAAGCCAGAGTGATTTAATGGATATTTAACCACGTAGATCAATGATTAATGCTCATGGGCCTTCTGACCTCTGCACTTCAAAAACTAAAATTAGGGAGGAAATACAGATAAAAATAAGAAATAAAAGAAAGTTTTAAAATAAGTTCTTGGGAGTCTACTATAAAACCAATCTTTGGCTGTGGAACAAGGGAGTTAACTATAAAATCTTGAGCTATTAAGTAGGAGACATCATAGAGACCCAAAATGAAAAGGCCATTTTAGATCATAGATTACAGGGTCACCTTCCCTTTAAGGCAAACTTATTACTTGCAAATCTGTTTTTAAAAGTTTGTTTTAAAGGGACTCAGTGCTACTTATGGTACTCACCTAAGATCCTTTAGAAAACCAATTCTTCCCTTCCTTAAATTTTATGTGAAAAAATGGGTACAATGACCTACTTCTTAGGTGTTATAAAGAAAGACAGTCAAACCCTCAACATGTAAACTCTGCTGTCTGCTAGTTCTCAGAGGCTCCCTTATATGAGTTTGCTGAAAATTTGGATGAGTAGCTCTTCAGCGCTTAGCACAGAGTAAGTTCTTAATAAACCTTTATTGACTGACTGACTATACAATTTTAGGTTCAATTCCTTTGATCCATTTTAACTGACAACATCACCACATCCCAGAATGCTACAAGGGTGGTAACTGCCCTGGTCTGAGATTATAAGAAATGGGCACCAGAATAATTCCTGGTGCATAGCATTAGCAGAGAAGTGCACAGCACGCAGAGAAACATTGTGAAGCCGACTGGGGGCTTTGCTCACCTGGAAAATAATGCTGTCAGCAAAGCAGCTGCATCTTTAGCTACAGGCTGAGAGTGCTCACTGAAGATTTCCCATCAGCTCTATCTAGGACACTACAAATGATGCCAGAGAATTCAAGGGACCTGCCAGAACTGTTGAAAGAGAATGGAGGACACATAAGGAGGTCTCTGGTTTAAATGTGCATGGCCTCATTCTAGTAAAAGAGAAAAAGTATAAATAATCAGGTACATACAATATAAACATAGAGGAGATGGGCTGCTAGGTTACATGATAGATAGAGTGTCAGGCCTAGAGTCAGAAAAACCTGAGTTCAAATCCAGTCTCAGACATTTATTAGCTGTGTGACCCTAGGTAAGTTACTTAATTCTATTTTCCCCAGTTCCTCATCTGTAAAATGAGCTGGAGAAGGAAATGGCAAATACCACTCCAGTATCTTTACTAAGATGGGATCACAAAGAATCCAGCCCAGCTGAAATGACTGAACAATGACAAATAAAGTAGGTGGGAGGTAATCTCGGCACCAGTAGCTGGGACCCCTGGCAAAGGGTTCTTGCAGAAGGTGGAACTTTCACTGATATTGAAAGAAATCAGAGATGATTCTAAGTGCTGAAGGTAAAGACAGGGATGGGGCACAGCCAGTGGGAAGGCACAAGAGACAAGAGATGAGGAACAGTAATTAAGCCAGTTTGGCTTTAAAAAAATCCTTTTATTAAGGAGATTTGTTCTGTGAAGTTTGGATTCAGTCAAGGTCTGCACTTGAGGACCTAGAGAGCTAAATGTGGCCTCAAGACCACAAGTTCCCCACCCCTGGGCTAGACCATAGCGTGTGTGTGATACAGAGTAAAGTAAGAAAACTGGGAAGGTAGGAAGGAACCAGGTTGGGAAGAGCTTTAAATTCAAAAGAAAGGAGTTTATCCAGGAGCTAATCAGAAGCCACTGGGTTTAACTGAGTAGTGGAGAAGATAACATGGTCTGACCTACACTTTGGGAAAGTCACGTTGACAGCTGAGTGTAGAATAAATTGGAATGAGGACAAACTCAATGCAGAGGGACCAATTAGAAGGCTATTGCAATAGGGTAGACAAGATGTGATAAGGGACTAAATTCAAGGGATGAATCTAGGAGAGGAGAAAAGGATATGTAAGATACAAGAGATGTTGTGAAAATAGAACGAGATTTGGTAACTTCTTGGCTATGAAGGTTGAGTGATGAATGGAGATGATAGCAAAGTTGCAGACCCTAGTGAGTAGGACAGAGACCGATGTCCTTGACAGTGAAAGGGCAGTTGAGTAGAGGAAAAGGTTTGGGGAAGGGGTGGAAATACAGGGTACCCCAAAAATCTTGGTGCAGTTTAACAGTTTAATTGTTTAAAACTTCACTAAGATATAATAGCTTAAAACTGCACTAGGATTTTTGGACACCCTATACAATGAGTTCTGTTTTGGGCATGTTGAATTTGATATGTCTATGGGGCATCCAGTTTGAAATATCTAATAGGCGGTTGGCAATGAAGGACTGAAGTTCAGGAAAGAGACTAGGAACTGACACATAGATCTGAGAATCATTTACATTAGAGATGATCATTGAGCCTATGGGAACTGATAAGATCACCAAATGAGACAGTACAGAGAATAAATAAATAAATAAACAAATTAATGGATGAATGAATGAGTAAAAGGATCTAGGACAGAGCCTTGGGGGACAGCCATGCTTAGTATCAATTATACAGATAATCATCCAGCAAAGGAGACTGAGAAGGAGCAGTCAGACAGATAGGAGGAGAAACAAGAGAGAGCAGGGTCTCTAAAACCCAGAAAAGAGATAGAATTCAGGAGAAGATGGTGACCAACAGTGTCAAACATGGTGGAGAGGTCAACAAGGATGAGGACTGAGAAAATGGCATTAGATCTGGCAATGAAAATGTCTGGAGAAAATAATTTTAGTGGAATGATGAGGGTGGAAGTCACATTGTCAAAGGTATAAAAGAAACCAAGAGGAGAAAAAAATGAAAGAATCCAAAGTGAAGGTTTAACTCCTGCCTTGACATATATTGATTCTGGAACGCTGGGCAAGATATTTAATTTCTCAATATCCTTAGGTGGTTCACTAAGACTGAAAGTTGCAGATGTATCTATGTGAATTGGTATAGTTTCTTCATCAGGAGTACCCCACACCAATAAAATCTCAAATCTGTTTAATTTTTTTTTATTTTGGCTAAATACACACTAGTAAGAAATCAGCTAATAGTTTTCTCTGTTACTGCCTGCCTTAGACAGTGGTTACTATTCCTTTAAATACTGTACTTCAGCCTAATTGGCCAATTAGTCCCCTTAAAGACCCAACATACCTGCAGGATCCTATGGTAGAAAGCATACTGGACTTCAGGTCTGGGCAGTGGAGACTTTGGTTTAAGCTCAACTCTGATATTTACCAACTGCGTTACTAGGACAAATCATTTAATCTCCCAGAGCCTCCCTCAGCTCCTATATCAAGGAAATGGTGGAGATACCTTTGGGAACTAGGTAATACTTATGAGACTAGCTAATACCAATGGGAACTAGATAATACCTATGCTGTCTAGATAGTAAGGCCTATGGAAACTAGGTGATGCTTGTGGGAACTAGGTAATGCCCACGGGGTTAGATAGGAACTAAGGGATACCTATGGTGTGTAGGCAACACTTCTGGGAACTAGGCAATACCTATGGAAACTAGATAATACTTTTAAGAACTAGTTAATATCTATGGGAACTAGGCAATGTCTATGGGAACTAGGCAATACTTATGGGAACGATAATGCCCAGGGAGCTAGGCAATATCTTTGAAAACTAAGAATGCCTATAGCAACTAGGTAATATAGAACTAGGTCATACCTAAGGGAACTGGATAATACCTACAGAAATTAGCAATGCCTAAGGGAACTAGGTTATACCTATGGGAGCGAACACCTATGGAAACTAGGTAATACCTAAAGGGCCTAACACCTAAAGGAACTGGGTAATACCTATAGAAATTAGCAATGCCTATGGGAACTAAGCAATACTTATAGGAACTAGCTCACATAGATTGTTGGGAGGATCAGATGAGATGGTGTATATATAAAGCCTTTGGAAAGTCTTAAAGTGCTACATCAATAAATGACAGCTATTATTAATATTTATAGTTGTATTCTCTGTCAAATTAATTTGAAATTTGATTGGGGTCATAGACATTTATTTAAGGGTTTGGGAATAGAAAGGAAAGACTTGCCACTTGGCAGGATAATTCCCTATTTTCCTTGCAGAGACTAAATTAGTTGCTAAGAGAACAAATAAGCCAAGCTGACAAAAGGTCAAAATGTGTCTTCATGGAATTTCATGTTTACAAACTTAGAGCAATTTTACGAGTCCCTGTTCCCAAGGGAACTCAATAAAAAATTTGGCAATTTTTCCACCCTGCACATCAGATATATCCTGACCACTACATTTCCCTGTAACTCCACAGAACTTCCCAGGCATCTACCTCCCCTTGTCTAGTGAGTGGTGTGAGATATTAGTACCTGAACGTTAGACATCACTTATGGAATGAGTATGCTATGGCCCACTATCCCAGATTCAGGGATATCCCAGATTCAGCTCAGAGTCCTAGGGGAACACTGAGGGTTTGGAGAAGGAGGAAATACCTTCTGTGTATCTCCCACTTTGGGGACCAAAGACCAGTATCAGTTCTATTTAACCACTTAGCATGAATTAACTTACACAAAAGGGTATCTACTAACAAAGACATAAGCAAGAGCAATTGTACAAACAGACTTCCAATCCTCCCCCCAACATCTTGGAGACACACTCTCCTCTATCCCATCTTGCTCTCAAGGGAGCTTTTTTCTAACTTCACTCAGTTCCTACATAGCACTGATCCCACAAAATAAATGTACAGATATGGCGTGGGTGCCAGATGAATCCTTATCTCAGTTACTACTGAGCTGGGTTTCAAAAGTCATACCTGAAAGTCACACCTATTACTTCTTTGGGCATTGATGTTCAGCTGGCTAAAAAACCTGGAATACACCTGGGCCACCAGGACATGGGACACTGACACTCAGAAGCCTAGTAGCCCAAATGCTTACTCTCCTGATGTTTTGAAACTCGCAAGAGTGGAAGCTCTGATCCCTGCCTTCACCTAAAATGGAAAAGAACCAATGCCACATGGCCTCAGAAGGGAGAAGGCATAAGGTTGCTCCCCTTACAGAATTCTGTCTTGCCAGATGCCATTATGAAGGCATTAAACCAAGGGCAGACCAGCCAAGAAATTTGGCTGGGGGCTTACTTGGAATTTTTTGAATGCTTCTAAAGCCAACAAAAGCACCTCTTATTTACCGTATGGTTAGCACCAGTCACTGAATATCCATATGTGTTCCATCATCTCTCCAAGATACACACCTCTCATCAACACGACTCTCATAGAATTAATCTCCATGTGGGAAGACCTGGTCAGAGACACTCTACCTAGGTGCCAGTTCCCAATACACTTAAAGTAATGATAACAATATAAGCAATTTGACCCTTTAGCCTGTGGAAAATTATAAAAACACCCTTGGCAGGTTATGAAGGAGAGAAATATCTCCTTTTCTCTCTCTTTCCTCAATGGAGATGTAGTCCATTAAGCTCTTTAATGAGTATTCAGCATTAAGGGGCCCTCCCAAGAATACTGTGTAGACTCAGTCTGAAGCTGCCAATGGTCAGTTGTTTACCTTATGCTTTCTGGGAGGAAACTGAGATCAGCCAAAGACAGTACACTATTTGAGTGAAGCTCAGCCTGTAGTGGGGCATTGAGGCATCCCTTCCACTGCTTAGGAAGCATTCAGTGTGCAAAAGCTGAGTTGATAGTGATAGGGCAGGGAAAGGAAACCAAGACCAGAGGAAGGCAGCCAATTGAGGGGGCATAGCAGGTTCTCATACCAGGAGACAAAAGCCAAAGCTGAGCAGCTCATGGGGAAGCTAGAGTGAGCAGAGGACAGGGTAGGTAGTTACAAGGTTAAAGATGTCAAGGCTAAAGTCCAGATAGGGTCAGAAGGAAAAGGCAATGGATTCACAGACAAGGAAATTGAACCAACAGTGTTCTGCTGTTGGTTACTGAAGGATCAGCAGGGATAGCCCATCCTTCAGGACACAGCTTATGTCAGACTTAAAGAGAACTCCAAATGAAACTGGAGGACACTGTATATTCTCTGAATGAATGAGGATGGGGTCCCTGAAATCTAGTTCATTTCCAGCATCTGAAGGCTTTCTTGTTATCCTCCTAAGCATACTACTTTACCACACCTTTAGATAATTGCAACATTGGCTCTCAGTTGTTCAAACCCAAATTTATTTTTTTAATCTTTTTAAATTTAATTTAATTTTTCCAAGCATTTATTTTTTTCTCCCTCCTTCTCCCCTCAGCTGGATAACAACAACAGAGAAATAAAACAAAGCCATCAAAACAAATACATGTAGTGAGATGAAGCAAATTCCCTCACTAACCATGTCCAATGCATTGACTGATTCTGCATTTTATATCCATCACCTCTTTTTTAGGAGGAGATAAGTGCCACAGAACTTTATCTTCAGACCTCTTCAGCAGTTTGTCATTACAATGATCAGAGTTCTCTAAAAGTCTTTCAAAGTTGTCTTTCTGTAAAATGTTATAATTGTATAAATTGTTTTCCTGCTTCTGCTTGTTTCACTCTGTTTCAGGGAAAATTTGGAAGACCTATTAGAACTGAGGCAGAGTAAAAGAAATTTCCAAATGATAAAAGATTCAGCCCTAGAAGGGACCTTAGAAATCATCTTCCTCTATATTTTTCCTTTTTAATTTTTTGTGATTTTTTCTTTATTTTATACTTCAATACAAAATGAGAAAAGGAAAAAAAATTGCCATGTACACAGCAGACCATAAAAGAAGATTGAATATACAACAATAAATTTCAATTTCAAGAAAATCTGTATAGTAAATACTACACATTGTTTTCAAAGCTGCCCAGCTTTTCTTTGCTTCCTTGTTGGTTTTCTTTTGTTCTCTGCTGTGTACTTTTACTTTATTATTTTTCCCCATCTTCCCCCTACCCGTCTTAAAGAAGGCTACAATTAAGCATGGATAAATATACATAGATATCTATGAACATAGACATATATACACATATATACACATATATACTCATACACATGTAGGTAAGACTGTACTATACTTATTTCTTTCTATCATCTGTTTCTTTGAAGGTGGATAGCATCTTCCTTCATAAGTCTAAGTCTTTCCATGCCTTTCTAAATCAACCAGTTCATCATTTTCTACACCACAGTAATATTCCTTTCTGTATTCAAATGAGGTCTTTTTTCATAGGATCTTTGAGGTTAATTTGGGTATTTATGATAGTCAGAATGACTTGGTTGCTCAAAGTTGCTCTTAAAATAATATTGCTGTTACTGCACACAATGTTCTCTTAGTTCTGGTTATTTTGCTCTTAATTATTTTGTGGAGGTCTCTCCATGCTTTTCTAAAATCATTGAGCTCATCATTTCTTAGAGCAGAGTAATATGCCATCATGAACATATACCACAATTTGTTTAGCCATTCCCCAATTGACGGGCATCCCTACAATTTCCAATTCTTTGACACCACAAAGAGAGTTGCTATAAATATTTCAGAACATGTAGATTCTTTTCCATTTTCCCTAATCCTCTTGGGAAACAGACTTAATAGTGATATGGCTGGGTCAAAGGGCAGAGTCAGTTTAATAACTCTTTGTGCATAATCCCAAATCTCTCTCCAAAATGGTTGGATCTTCCCCCATGTTTTGCAGATGAGGAAATTGAGTCTCTGAGAAGGAATGTGACCTATAAAACCTCGTAGTTCCTCAAGCTAATTTAAACCCAGGTTATCAGACTCTAAATTATGTACTCTTTCCATTAGAGCATGGACTGAGGGACTCTCAAGGTCTCTAGCAGTTCCAGAGACCCAGCCAGCTCTGGAAGCAGACCAATACCTGGGATCATAATTAAGGTAGTTTGTGTTGGTGTACACTTAGAACCTCTTGGTCCCACTATGTCAAAGGGCCCAGACTATTTTTATATTAACCTTCCCCCCCCCCAGTCTCTCTAATGGGTGTTTGCCAACTACTGGGGGTCATCTAGGTTGTCATCAGATATCCCATTCTTGGTCATGAACCTCTGCCTTAACCAGGCAAATTCAGGAGAGGATACAAAAAGATGATAACGGAAGGAATTGAGTCTTCCCTGAAATGAATACAGGAAATTAAGCTTGATAATAGGAAACAGAACATCTGGGTTTGAGTTCTGACTCTAACAGAAAAAGACACTTAACCTCTCAGTTTCCTTTATTGTAAAATGGAGAGAATAAGACTTGGACAACCAATCAATATTAACATGAGAAACATGCTTTGTCAATTTTAAAATTATATATATATATATATATATATATATATATGTATATATGTACATATATACATATATGTATGTGTGTGTGTGAATTATTATAAGAAAGAGGAAGAGAACTGTTGATTTATGATAACCTCAAGCTCTAGGTTATCTTATATGCAACTTATCAAGCAGTGCTGTGTGGGGCAGAGAACAGTAACTCTCAAGTCAGGGAACCTAGATTCCAATCCTTCCTTGGACAATATACTAGCCATAAGACTTCAGTCAAAGTGCATCACCTCCTCCCTGAGCCTCAGTTTCCTCCTATGTAAAATGGGAAGGTTGAACTATACGACCGTTCAGATCCTTTCCAGTCTGAGGTCTATGATCCTACAATACCCAGGACACTCTCTTCCCTCAAAGAGATAGTAAGGAGCTTAGAAACATCCCATTTAGATACATAATCTGACAGAGCTTCCTCAGCATGGCTTCCCAATATGGATATCACTTCATGGATAGGAGAAGAGAGATATTAGGACCCAGAATAAAGAACCACCTCTTGCTACACATATTCACACCTGGTCTCTTAGATGAACTGTCAGGACTCCGAGCTCTAAGATATTCCTTTACACATATGGGGCTTTACTCTATTCTCCCTTTCTGCTATTTGGTAGCTAGGTGGAACAATGGATAGAGTGCCAGGGTTGGAGTCAGGCAGACTCATCTTCCTGACTTCAAATCTGGCCTCAGACACTTACTAGCTGGGTGACCCTAGGCAAGGCATTCAATCCTGTTTGCCTCACTTTGGGAGGAAAAATAAGCTGGAGAAGGAAATGGCAAATCACTCCAGTATCTTTGTCAAGAAAAACCCAAATGGAGTCACAAAGAGTTGGACACTACATAATTAAAAACACCTCAACAACTCCCTCCTATTTAGATTTAATCCTCTTACTCATCCTTCCCTTTCAAATATGCTTTTCTCAAACCTCCTCCCAGACTTTCAGGCCTAGTTTTGCTACCACCATGTGTGAACCCACAAGACAAGGTGTTCACACCTTCTTACATATAAGTCATAATTAGTTGCCTCAGGTAGATGCCCATCACCTCCCCTGAGGCAACTGGGTAGCCAAGTGGATAGAGTGCTGAGCTCTAAGTTGAGAAGACCTAGGTTCAAATCCTCAAACACTTACTAGCTGCGTAACCTAGTCTTCTCTGAGCCTCAGTTTCCTCATCTGTGAGGGTTGAACTTGATGGTCTTTAAGGTTCCTTCTAAATCTATTGATCCTTGTACAACCATTTCTCCAGTCTTATGAAGGATCAAAGAGAAGGAAAAAGAAAACACATTGATTCCATTTGGGTCTAGATCAGGAGTCATCAAACTACATCTAAAGAGCCAAATCCAGGCCATAGCCTGCCAGCTCAGAATAATTTTTACGTTTTTAACTACAGTGAAACTTGACTTTAAAATATATAAAAAAAAATTCTTAGCACGTAGCCTACACAAAAACAGGCCAGCAGATTATAGTTTCCTGACCCCTGTCTTAGGTTAACAAGGAAAAGCTATTTTTAATTTCATACTATCCAAAGTGAGTAAACTAGAAGAATTGGATGGATCCTCAGCTCCCAAAACACCACTTCCCTATTGTCCTTACAGCTTTAGGGGTTGGGCAGAGAGTAAGTGGTCTCAATATTTCAAAGAAATTGGAGTCCTTTCTATTCCCCCATTATTCTCCTGCCCCCTCTTTTGGTCACACCATCCTCCTCAGCTAGAATAGACTAACCACCACCCTATCTCTGCTTGCTGAATTTGCTCCCTTCCTTGGGAGATCCCTCCTTCCCCCCTCCAAGGCACAGCTCAGATGCCATATGTTTCATGAAGCTTTCCTTGACCTCCTTCCCCCCAAATGAGTAATCTCTCCCTCCTCAAATTTCTCATAGGCAGATGGTCCAGTGGAAGAATATTGACCTTAGAGTCATGGGACTCGAGATCAAATCCTAGTTTCATCCCTCTAGCACCTTGGACATATCATTTAGCCTCATCTATAAAAGGAGAGGGCTGAGCTAAGTGATGTGTGATGACTCCTCCAACTCCAGACCCATGATCCTGACAGCCCTGATAGCTCAAACTTGGACCACTCCTTCGCTCTGTCTTATATCATAACATCTGGGTACGTGTTGTTTTTCATCATCTACTGCACTGTAAACTCCCTGAGGCCAACATCCGTGTTCTATCTGTTTTTGGATTAATATGTTTTCATGTTTGTATATGTAATATTTCAAGCATTTTATTAAATTTAATTGAATTTAGGAGGGCAAACAGAAGGGAAGGGAAAGTTATGGATGAAGGACAAGAATGTAAAAGGTGATAGCGACAATATAGAGTAGCTTGCACTTGTTCAAAAGAAGGGAAGCAAAGGGAAAGTCACACATTAAAAAAAAAGTTCTCTAAACTTCCCTATTTATTTAGTTGCCTTACTATATTGCTGTCTAAAGAAAACCATTTTTGAAAAATGAAAAATGGTGACTTTAGTCAGAGGACATGCACAATACAAGAACCCTAAAGGAAAGAGAATGTTTAGAAGTCATTCAACACAGAATGTTAGAAGCAAGCTTGCTTTATCTCTGTTGGTATCAGTTTCCCCATCTGCAAAAATGAGGGGGTGGGCAACTAGGTGACTCAGTGGATAAAGCATTGGCCCTGGAGTCAGCAGGACCTGAGTTCAAATCTGGCGTCAGACATGTAACACTTACTAGCTGTATGAGCCTGGGCAAGTCACTTAACCCCGTTGCCTAGTTCCTCCCCCCCCAAAAAAAATGAGAGGATTGGACTTAATAACCTCTAAAATTCCTTTCTGCCTTCCAGATTTGGAGGTGGAAGAGGCCTGGATTTCTAAATGGCTCTACCATTGGATATCTGCATGATCTTGAATAAATCATTAAATCTCTCTAAACCTCAGTCCGCTCATCTGCAAAATGGGATTAATAATATTATACTCTAAAGGCCATCACAATGGAAACCATACAGTAGGAACAAGAAAGAATTTTCTTAAATACGTCTTTTTTTTTTTACCTCAGATAGGCTCTGTTACATAATACACAGGGTTTTTGTGAGGAAATCATTTTGTAAATCTTAAAATGCTATTTAACTACTAATTGTTATTCTTATCCTCTATATTTGGGGTCCATCTCCCAATCATAGCACTGAAGAACAATGGAGCTCAGTTACCATACTGTATGACTGCTTAGCTGAGAGGTTACAAGCTGATGAAATCAACGTCGCAGCTGGGGATGATGGAACACATCTGTACTACTTCTAAGGAAGGCTAGGCCCACTGGAACTCCAGAATTCTAAGCTGCAGTAGGCCGTATGCCAGATTATTGTCAGAGATAGAGTCCTTGGGCTGGGAAGAGCTATGGTCCTAGGGCTGGGGTCTAAGCACAAGCACCCACCCCATCAACTCCAGGCCCAGCACTCTGTGCAGTATGGCGTCACTCAGAAGCCTCTGTACCATCTAGACTTAAGTTCAAAGACAAAGGAAAAGTACTCTATTTCTTAACTGCTACATCTGACAGTTTTTCTCAGTCCTCATCCTATTTGAACTCTTTGCAGCCTTTGGAGGTATCACCCTGTTTGTCCTGGATACTTGTAATTCCCTGAATTTTCAGGAAACTGTTCTTTCTCAGTTCTCCTTCTAACTGGATGACCACCCCTTCTCGGGTCTCCTTTGGGGGACCATCACATGTACCCTGCCAACTCCTATAGGAAACCTATCCTGATTCTCCTACTAGCTGATGGTCCCTCACCCTGAAAATACTTTGTCTTTACTTCACATTTGTTTCTCTTTGCACATCTTGTTTCTATCCAATAGAATGTAATCTGCTTGAGGGCAGGGACTGTTCCATTTTTATCTTTGCATTCTCAGAACCTGGCACACAGGAGGCACTTAATGAATGCATGTTGAGTGTTAAGTGAAACTATGCCATTTAGGAAGGGGTTACCTAGCAGAAGGCACCATTATCATCATTCACATTGGTCTATTATTGAAACTTTGAGCTCTGAGGATTAATAACACCCTAGAATCCAAACAGTGCATTGGGATTTCTAGGCAGTGTATTATCTGGACAATATCTGTTATAGTTGGCTAATCCCGCTTTATCCACAGGGAATCTCATGATGACAATCAAATGATTTACAAATATCTCGAGATGTAAGATAAACTAGACAACGGAGATGCATGACTATCAGTCAGTCCCAGGGCAAGAGTGGGATTCTTCCTAGATTACAGCTCAGATGGTTTTGAAAGCAGTCTGACTAAATAAGGAGACATGCAAAATTTACTGCAGGGGGACTTTTTGAATTTATTGTCCCACTTGGTCTAAATGTTGAAAATAGCATCAGAATTTGTGATAAAATCTGAGGTCACTGATTAAAAGCAAAATAGGGTACTTTGCAAAGATTCTTTCTTGTCCCAATACCACCTTGTCTCCATCAGCGCCGTTCTACATGTGTGTTTTATGTTTCCACATGTGATTTACACCTCAGAGCACTTTTCTCATAAAAATGCTGAGAGGTAGGCCTTGCAAGGATTATTGCCCATATATTACACATGAGAAAATTAAGAGTCAGAGAGACTAAGTAATTTGCCCAGAGGTACTTATTATCAGAGACAATCTAGCAACTCAGATTTCTCCTGGTTCTAACATTCGGAGATTTGGAAGGGACCTTAGAGATTATCTAATCAAACCCCATCATTTTAAAGATGAGGAAACAGAGGCTTAAAGAGGTTTTGATTTACCTAAGGTCATCCAGCTAGTAAATGGTAGAGACAAAACCAAGGTCTCTCTGATTCCAGATTCAGAGCTCTTCCTACCATCTCAAATGATGCTTCCAATTCATCTTCAGTGGGGCATTTGCTTCAGGTGGGTTTCTCAGTTTGGATGTGAAAGGGGAAATTAGAAAAGAATAGACTAGTACATTTCTCCATGTCTTTTTCTTTTCCAGCACATGTGGTTGGTTACAAGTAGATTCCTTTCTTCAAAATTTCCCTATTTTCTGTTAAATGAACTCCTATCTTTCCAGTGTCCCAGCTTCCTAACATCAGTATTATCCTTAAATCCTTACTCTTTCTCACCCCATATATCCAATCACTTGCCAAATCTTGCTATTCCAACCCCCAAGAAGTCTTTCATATCCATCCCCTTCTCTCTTCTCCTTTAACTAACACCTTACTTCAAGCTCTCAGCATCTCTCACCTAGTTTATTTCAATAACCTCTTGATCGGTCTCCCCTTCCTCAACCCCTTTATCATCCAGTCCATCCTACACACTGATGCTAAAGTGACTTTCTTTTGGTACAAATACCCACCTCACTATTCAACCAAAACCAATGTCTTCTTATCATGTCAAAGATAAAATATAACCTTCCTCTGTTTAGTTTTTAAAGCCCTACATAACCTGGCCTCAATCTACCTTCCTGACTTCACTGGACATTACTGTGCTCTGTGATCCAGCCAAACTGGATTTCTCTCTTCTCTATTACACTCCATCTCCTGCCTCCATGACTTTGACCGGCCACCCCACATTTCTAGAATATATTCCCTCTTTACCGTACTGCCTCCTTAAATGTCATAGAATGCCATTCGTCCTTTAAGACACAGCTCAAGGATCATCTTCAAAAAGGAACCTTTCCTGATCTCCCACAATGCTAATTCCCATCCTTCCCAACTACCTTGTACCTTTCTTTTGTACATATTGGTTTTATTCACTTTATAGTATTACATGGACTTGTTGTCTACCTCATTAGAACATAAGTTCTTTGTGAGCAGGGAACATCACATTCTTTGTACTGGGATCCCCAGTGCCTGGCACATAGCAAAGGTTACAGTCATGTCTGGCAGTATTGAATGATTTCAGAGTTGGCTGCCATTGTCACAGGCTAAAATGATGAAACTTGGAACGTTTGCTGGCAGGGGAGAGTAGAAAAATTTCCTGACAAATTACTAAGCACTCAGCAATCATCTGGAGATTGATTGACTGATTGATTGAATTCTCTCTCTTGGCCACTGTGAGTGGTCACCACTCTATCATCATCACTAGGAGGCAGATAAGAGTTCCATTCTCTTGAAAGATTTTTTTTTCCCTTAATCATGAAAGGAAGATGTATTGACTGCCTGGGCTTGCCCAAATCAACGCTTAGAGTATCCATAATCAATCTGACCTAAAAAGAGGCAGTCAGCCTTCGCTATGCATCTCCATGACACCAAAGCACTGGATGACAAACAGTGTCAGTCTGTCTGTTTTGTCTGTATGGTACCAAACATCTAGGTGACTAGTTGAATTTCCCCACTTCTCCAAAGGACATTTTAGTGGAAATAATTTGGAGAAGGTGAGCTCTGATCTTCAGGTAATTCATAGGTAATCCTGCTATTGATAAATATGAGAATCTGATCTCCACAGATTGTCTCTTCATTGATCAGATTCCCCAGAAATTAGCTCATTTCTCCCCTTGATTTTACTTCTGTAGATATTGTAGTGCAGTGAAAATATGTTGGATTTGTTGGCAAAGGGCCCAGGTTTGAATGCTGGCTTTGACATTTATTACAAATAGGTTGGTTTCTTTGCACCTCAATTTCCTCATCTGTAAAATGGTGGAAGGCTGGATTAGATGACCTCTATGTTCCCTTCCACTTCTAAGATGAAAGCATAAGACGTTATGGTATTTACAGTAACAGTTTTATAAGTGCTTCAGTATCATTTGAATTTACTTATGAATGAAGCATCTGGGCTTGAGGAGAAATCCTCCTAGATTCAGCAGCCCTGGGTTTGAATTATGGCATTGGCACATTCTTGGGCAAGTTACAACTGTTCCAAGTTTCAGTTTCTTCATCTGTACCATAAAAAAGGTGGAGGATGGTATTAGAAATACCTAACTCAGAGAGATGTTGTGAGACAAAAGACTTTGAACAATGTAATTCACTAGATGTGATGAAACACATGAAATGGGAGAGCTAAGATGTAGAGGCAGTGTCTCTCCTTCTTCTGCCTCCCTGTGCTTCAGGGAGAGACAAGAAGGAAGAAGAGATGGCCAGGGAAGGCTCCAGTGGCTGACTGGCACCCAAGCAGCAGAGGAAACTTCTGATCAAATAAATGGGAATTAAGCACATTGATAAACACTGACCCGAAAGAGATAAAGTGAAGAATTGTCTTCCCCATAATCTTTACAGAAACCAGGTTATAGTTGTGCCTGGCAGTATCAAATGATTTCAGAGCTGGCTGCCATTGTCACAGGCCAAAAGGATGAAACTTGGAAAGTTGGCTGGCAGGGGAGAGGAGAAATATGTCCTGACAAATTACTAAGCCCTCAGCAATCATCTGGAGAAGATAGCTTGCTTATATAGCACTATAAGTAAGGTCAGGGGGAGAGAGGAAAAGCGGGTGATTGTAGAGGATGCAAGCTTCTTTTCCCCTTACATCTCTACCTCCTCAAACAGAGGCTATGCCCAGAAGAGAAATGGCCTGAACAGTGAGGGTGACTTGAGACACACACTTGGCACAAGCCACAGCAATGGGAGAGAAACTGTAGAGACCTCAATTAGAACTGTAGGGTTTTCCCCCAATGAGAGAGGATCCTATCCCTGCATAGGCATCTAGAAGGATTATAGCCAACAAAACCGCTAGAGATCCCAGCATTCCCCTGGGCACCAACACAGAGAGGCAGCATGCTATGGCTGACCCTAGGGTCAGGAGACTTGGGTTTGAGTCCTGACCCTAATGTTGGTAGTAGCTCATAGACCTAAATTAGGAGGGACCTCAGAGACCCTCTCCTCATATCTCATTTTATAGATGAAAAGACTGAGGCCCAGGGAAATTCAATGACTTGCTCAAGGTCACATAAGTAAGAACCAGAGGCAGGATTTTAACCTAGTTCCCCTGACTCTCCAGTTACTGATTTTTGCCTGTACCAGATCATGGATAAGTCACTTAACCTCTCAAGGCATTTATTTCCTCATCTGTAAAATGGGGATATGCTACTTGCAGAACCTACCTTACAAGTTACAGTGAGATGTAACTTTACACATGTGAATTTACTATTATTGGGTTTTGATTTGCAAAGACATATCTATGTATATGTATATGTATATGATGCATGTATAATGCATACATATATTGTACGCATATATAAAAAGAAACAGAGAGAATTTGATCCTTGCAACTTTGTCATATCTATTTCACAGATGAAGAAACTTGGGCCAAGAGAGGTTAAGTGACTTGCCCAGGGTCAAACAGCTAGATAGTATGTTGAGTGCCTACGGCGGGATTCAAACTAAAGTCTCCCTGACTCCAAACCCAGTCTTCTATCTACTCTGCCACTTATCTGCTTCTAATTGCTGTGACTTCCAGTTCCCTTTCCTGTACCATACTTGACAGCTATTTTAGAAGTAGAATTTTTATTATTTTTCCCTAAATGCATCATCAGCACTAACTTTTTTTTCTTTTCTTCTTCCCCCCCGCCCCCGATACTGGTTCTGTCTATCTCACCGAGGCTGGAAGTACACTGGCCAGCCATGGGCCTGATCCCAATACTGATGGGCAGGGAAGCTTTAACCTGATCTACTTTTTGGATCTGAGATGACTGGCTTCTCATGCCTCGTGTCCTCTTCTCTGGCAAGGAGGAGAAGGGACACAATATAATGATGCCAGACTAAGGTAGACGCTCATCTGCCCGTCTGCAACTCAAAATTCTCAAAGTCAAGGGATCCATCGGTCTCAGTCTCTGCAGTGGCAGGAATTAAGGAATGTGCCACCATACCCAAACACACACACACATAAATGTCAATTTGAGCAACAGGTGCTCTGTTGAAGGCACTATACCAGCTGTGGAACTTTACCTTATACACATTGTCTGCCATTTTCTTTTATCTATTCATGCAACCTTGCAATATTTCTCACACTTGATATTTTTTTGACTTAGCTTTTCATGTCCTGGAAGAATTTAGTGTCACCTGTGGATTTGGAGAATTCTCTGTGCACCTCTCCTTCCAGATCATTTACAAAATGATTACACTCAACGGAAGATGATCACACTCAACTTGCTCATCATGAATCCCTAGAGGATGTCCACACTTTATATGCCTACACTCAGAGACATGTTCTTTTCTCTCTTATTTTTATTTTATATCTCTAAGTCAGCTCCTTCTCCATAACAAAACACCACCCATAATACTATATATAATTGCTTATTTTCTCTGATTCCTCTTTTGGCTTTATACAGATTTGCCTACCTGGAATTCTTTTTCAAAACTCTCTTGGGAATATTGCTGGCCACCAGTGATTGCCAACTAGGTTTGCCTAATACCAGTTTGCACTGAACTCATTATTTTTCCCAAAAAACCTTTTCGAAGTGGATAGCATACCCTAGTATCTTCACCAAGAAAACCTCAAATAGGGTCACAAAGACTTGGACACTACCTAAAAACAACTCAACAACAGCAAAAACCTTCTCCTCTTCCCAACCTCCTTATTAATGTTTGAAGACACCATCATCCTCCTAATCATTTGGGCTAAAACTCACATCTCATTCAACTGCATTTCTTCACTCTCTCAAACTCCTCATGTTCAATCAATGGTCAAGTCCTCTCATTTCCACTTATTTAGCGTCTTTCTTACACGCCTCCTTCTGTCCTCTGACCCTACCATTACCCTGCAGTGGGCTCTCCACACCTCACACCTGGGCTATTACAATAGCCTGCTGGTGGGGCTGCTTGCCTCAAATCTCTCCCCACCCCAGTCTGTCCTCCACTTTACTGTCAAACTGATCCTCATCAAATGCATTCTTGACCATATATCACTGCACCCTCCCTCCCATACCATCCCTGTTGAATGAACTCTAGTAGCTTCCTGTTACTTCTAGGATTAAACATAAAATCTTCTGTTTCGTATTCAAAGGCCTTCCTGCCTTTCTAGTCTCCTTACACCCTACTCTCTTCCCCACACTCTGCAATCCAGTGACATCAGTCTCCTTACCATTCTTTGAACTACCTCTAAGCTTTTTTTGCCAAGTGTCCTCCATACCTGCAATGCTTTCCCTCCTCATGCCCACCTCCCTAGTTTCCCTAGCTGCCTTCAAGCTCCAGCTAAAGTCCCACCTTCTGCAACAAGTCTTCCTTTTTAATCTTAGCCTTCTCTCTGAGATTACCTCCGTTTTATCCCATGTATCTCTTGTTTGTGCATTGTTTGCAATTCAACTTCTTCAAAGGCATCTAGGTGACATAATGGATAGAGCCAAGAAGTCATGAGCTCAAATTTGAACTCACACACTTACTAGCTGGGTGAATGTGTGTGTGTATGAGTGGGTGATCCTGGACAAATCAGTCTGCCTCAGTTTCCTTCACTGTAAAATGGAGATCATGTAAAAATCAAAGGAAAATACTTAGCAAAGTGTCTGGCACATAGGACGTGCTTAGTGAATGCTTCTCCTCTTTCTTTCTGTCCCCGTTAGCCTGTGGGCTTCTTGAGAGCAGGGACTATTTTTTGTCTTTTTTCATATCCCCAAGGCTTGGAATAGTTCCTGGTATATAGCAGACATCTAATAAATGCTAGTTGTCTGAGTATTCTATTAATTTGCACTTTCTATGTCACTTTGTAAGTGTTAGAAAGTTTTATTTATCATATGTATATTATTACAAATGAGTTAGGGCTCACAATAGATTATATATCTAGAGTTAGTTTCTAAGGGACTTGAAAAGCAGAGATTCTCCTCCCTATTTTTATGAAATATTCTTGCTCTTATATCAGGTCAGTCTATGCCCCCATGGGAAGCATTGTTTCTATAAGAGCTGTGGATTTTAGCAGTTGCTCAGGGGGCTGTACAAACAGAAGCCACCAGATGGTGCCCAAAACTCAGGCTGTGGCAGCCCACTCAACTGAGCAATCCACAAAACACCTGGCTGCCTTTAGCTACCAGCTCAACACCAGCTAAGCAAACTCAGAAACAGCCTCCTCTAATGCCACCAGGCTCCATGTTTTAAGTCTAGGGAATTATATTGATTACAGAAATAACTAATAACCATCTCTTGGCTAGTATTCCCACTCACTCAGAAACCAAACTCCTTGCCTCCTTTCTCAATGGACCCCTAAAGAACTCATTCACTCAACATACAGACCAAAATACATTAAATATGAAAGTAAAGTATAACAGTAAGTTCTGAAATAATTAAACATGCCCATTTCTAGTAAAGGCATATTTTTAAATCACACATACACACACACACACACACACACACACACACACACACACACACACACACATTTTCTTCTCTTTGCTCTCCCAGAGGAGGGAGAGGTAGATCCACTCAAAGGCTATTATAGGGAAGCATTATCAAGCAATTCCAGCTTCAAACTCACAGGAGGAGAGAGAATAGCTACACAGTATTTTAGCTCCCCATCTCCTTTGACTGGCCAGTTGCAAATATTGACTGTTTCTGTAAGCTAGCAACCAAATGAAACTGATGATCTGATACTTCAGCCACTATTCCCATGAAAATCCCCCCCCCCAGACCTCCAACCACTCAAATGTCTTCATCTTTTCCCAGCATCACTATGCCCCAGTGTAGATGAGTCACCAGAAAGAGTGAATTCCAGAAAATGGAACCTCAGAAAAGCAAGTGCCCCAATGTTATAATGCAACCCACTCATCCTTTTAAAAGTCCTTCCAGACAGCCCAACGTGCATGATCCCTGGCAGCTGACTTTCATGATAGTCCAGAGCCTTTACATGCTGCCCTCTCCCTTTAGCACCCAAAACCTGGAAAAATTCAAAGGAAATTAAGACCCCTTGCACAGTAAAGAGGCTGATACAGCAAGAGGAAGCTTGTTTTATTCTCTTATAGGTAATGGGTATAAAATAAATGTTGCTGACTACCAGCTGGGGGTAATTCTGCCACTGAGGTTAATAAACCTGAGATCCAGTAATTACAATAGAAAAGGGCATTTACTATTTACAAAACTAACCATGAAATAGCAGAACCAGTACAGGAGGTTCCAGGGCACTTAATACCAGAATTAAATATTTGCTTGGAGTTAACTCTAAAAATTTCTCCAGAAAATAACCTAGAAACCTCTGGTGCCAAGATGGAGGAGTGAGGAAGGGACCCTCTGAAGCCCTCCAAAATTCCCCTCCAAACAACTAGAAAACCACCTCAGAATTGGTCTAGGAGCAGGGAGGCAGCTTACCAGCCTGGCAGGAAAGGTGTGTCTCACTGGGGTGGGCGAGGAGTGAGGTCCAAGAGCAGCAGCAGCAGCCGGCCTCACTGCCTGTCTATAGGAAGACCCCAACCCAGCAACCCCATCCCTATCACAAGCCACCAGTGAGGCCTTGACCCCATTGCTGACCAGTAGTGAAGTCCCTTCCCCAAGGCTAGCCAATGTGAGACCCCTCACCCCTGGGGTCTGCCAGCAAGAGACCTTGTTTCCATAGCAAGCCAGCAGCAGGGCCCCACCACTGAGGGAGACTAGTAACAACATACTTCCTCCAGGGTCTGCCACCAAAAAGACTCTGTTACCATAGCAACCCAGCACCAAAGTCCTGCCCTTGGAGTAAGCCTTCAGCTAAATTCCACACCCAAGGGAAGCCAACAGGGGTCTTACCCCCTAGTATAACCAGAAGGGAAGCCTACCCTCCAGAGAAAGCAAGGAGCTAAGCCCTGAAGCCCAGTGAAAGTCAGAAGGAAGACCCAGAGCCCTAATACAAAAAGCTTGGGACAGTGCAGGAGCAGAACCCAACCCTCACATAAAAATATCAAGTCACAAACATACACACACACACACAAAAAGGCAGAAAAAATGAGCAGAAAAAAAAATGTGCTTCATTATGGAAAGTTACTGTAATGATAGGGAGGATCAAGGCATAAACTTAGAATAGGACAATAGTATCAAAATGGCTACATGAGGGGCGGAGCCAAGATGGCGGAGTGAAAGCAGTGCCTTGCTTGAGCTCTCCCCCAAACCCCTCCAAATACTCATAAAAAATGGCTCTAAACACATTCTGAAGCAGCAGAATCCACAAAAAGACAGAGTGAAACAAATTACCAGCCCAAGACAACCTGGATGATTGATCAGAATGGTGTATCGCGTCAGGCTGGGAGCTCAGCACAGGGCAGCATGGGTGGGCAGGTCACAGCAAACCTGGAGCAGGCCTCAGAGGTGAATCGCGGGCAGCTGTGGAGGTTTCCAGACTCCTCAATCTACGAATGCCAAAGACAACTTAGAAGGTCAGTGGGAAAACTCTGTTTCTGCGGTGGTCAGAGAGGAAGGCGGGGTTTCAGCTCCATTCCCCAAGAGCGTGGCCCTGGGGTGGGGCAGCTGCTTCCCAAGCTTCCGGCCCACAGACTGAAGGGGAATCCAGTGGCTGATCAGAGAGGGATTGCAGGGATCTCTTTGCCAGTGCTGAGGCAGGAATCTCTTGCTTTGCCTGTGTTTACATCTGGGTCACAGTTCCGTGGGTGCGGGATGAAGGAGCACTGGTGTGGAACTTGTAGTGGCTGTGAGGAGAACCCTCCTCACAGTTACAGGACAGAAAGGAATACTTGTGGTCACAGGCCAGGAAAGGAGTAAACACCTCGCCCCTTATCATACCACCTTGGAAGAACTGAAAATTTACAGGTCCCTACAGGTATCTCTGAAAACAGCTATACAAACCCCTGAAGCTTGGGACAGTACACTCCCACATTGGAAGCAGACTCTTACCTTAACAAAGAGTTTAAAACTCAAGTAATTGGCTGGGATCATGAGCAAGCAGCGCAAAAAGAGTCAGACATATTATCTTACTTTGGTGAAAAGAAGATCAAAATATACAACCAGAAGAAGACAACAAAGTCAAAGCTCCTACATCCAAAGCCTCCAAGAAAAATATGAATCAGTCCCAGGCCTTGGAAGAGCTCAAAAGGGATTTTGAGAAGCAAGTAAGGGAAGTAGAGGAAAAACTGGGAAAGAAATGAGAGTGATGCAAGAAAATCATGAAAAACAAGTCAACAGCTTGCTAAAGGAGACCCAAAAAAATACTGAAAAAATAACACCTTAAAAAATAGCCTATCCCAAATCGCAAAAGAGGTCCAAAAAGCCAATGAGGAGAAAAATGCCCTAAAAAGAAAAATTGGCCAAATGGAAAAGGAAGTCCAAAAGATTACTGAAGAAAATACTTCCTTAAAAATTAGAATAGAGCAATTGGAAGCTAGTGACTTTATGAGAAATCAAGACACAGTAAAACAAATCCAAAAGAATGAAAAATTAGAAAACAATGTGAAATATCTCATTGGAAAAACAACTGACCTGGAAAATAGATCCAGGAGAGAGAATTTAAAAATTATTGGACTATCTGAAAGCCATGATCAAAAAAAGAGCCTAGACATCATCTTTCAAGAAATTATCAAGGAAAACTGCCCTGATATATTAGAACCAGAGGGCAAAATAGAAATTGAAAGAATCCACAGATCTCCTCCTGAAAGAGATCCCCAAAGGAAAACTCCTAGGAATATTGTAGCCAAATTCCAGAGTTCCCAGGTCAAGGAGAAAATATTACAAGCTGCCAGAAGGAAACAATTCAAGTACTGTGGAAACACAATCAGGATAACACAAGATTTAGCAGCTTCTACATTAAAGGACCGCAGGGCATGGAATATAATATTCCGGAGGGCAAAGGAGATAGGATTACAACCAAGAATCACCTACCCAGCAAAACTGAGTATAATCCTTCAGGGGAAAAAATGGTCATTCAGTGAAATAGAGGACTTTCAAGCATTCTGATGAAAAGACCAGAGCTGAATAGAAAATTTGACTTTCAAATACAGGACTCAGTGGAACATGAAGAGGTAAACAGGAAAGAGAAATCATAAGAGACTTATTAAGATTGAACTGTTTACATTCCTGCATGGAAAGATGATATTTATAACTCATGAGACTTTGTCAGTATTAGGGTAGTTGAAGGAAAAAAATTATATGTATATATAGATATAGATAGAGGGCACAGGGTGAGTTGAAGATTAAGGGTCATATCTGGAGAATAAAATTAAGGGATGAGAGAGGATTATACTGGAGAAAAGAAAGGGAGAGGTAGAATGGGGTAAATTATCTCACAAAAAACAGAAAAGAAAAGTCTCTACAGTGGAGGGGAAACGGGAAGGTGAGAGGGAATGAGTGAATCTTATTCTCATAGGATTTGGCTTAAGGAGGGAAAATACACATTCAATTGGGTATGGAAATCTGTCTTACCCTACAGGAAAATAGGGGGAGAAGGGGACAAGAGAGCAGGGGGATGATAGAGAGGAGGGCAGATTGGGAAAGGGTAATCAGAAGCAAATACTTCTGAGGAGGGACAGGGTCAAAAGAAAGAATAGAATAAATGGGGCAGGATAGGATTAAGGGAAATAGAGTTAGTTTTTCACAACTATGGAAGTGTTTTGCATAACTGCACATGTATAACCTATTGAGTTGCTTGCCTTTTCAATGAGGGTGGGTGGGGAGGGAGGAAGGAGAAAATTTGGAACCAAAGTTTTAAAAACACATGTTTAAAAAAAATGTTTTCACATGCAACTGGGAAATAAGAAATACAGGAAATAGGGTACAGAAGTCTATCCTGCCCTACAGGAAAATAGAAGGGGGAGGGGAAAATAGGGGGCAGGGGAGAGATAGAAGAGAGGGAAGACTAGGGAAAGGGGTATTCAGAATGCATGCCATTCTTGGGGGGGGAGGGAGATGGGTGAAAATTGGAACTCAAAATGTGGAAGTAAATGTTGAAAACTAAAAATAAATAAATTTATACCAAAAAATAGAAAAAGAAAATTGAATGGGAATAAAAAGGAATATACCTTTTTTTCAGTAGTACATGACACCTACACAAAAACTGACCCTGTATCAGGACATAAAAACCTTACAACCAAATGCAGAAAAGCAGAAAAGGTAAACTCATCCTTTTCAGATCACAATGCAGTAAAAATTACATTCAATAATGGACAATAGAAAGAGAGATGAAAAATTAATTGGAAATTAAAGTCTAATAAAAAAACAAGTGGGTCAAAGAACAAATCATAGAAACAATTGGTAATTTCATTAAGGGAAATGACAACAGTTAAACAACACACCAAAATTTATGGGATGCATCCAAAAAGATGGAAATTTCACATCTCTGATTACGTCAATGAAATAGAGAAAAAGCAGATCAATTAATTGAGCAGGCAAGTAAAAAAAACTAGAACGAGAACAAATTAAAAATTCCCAATTAAACATCAAATTGGAAATTCTGAAAATCAAAGGAGAGATCAAGAAAATTGAAAATAAGAAAGCCATTGGACTAAAAAAGTAGAAGCTGATTTTATGGGGGAAAAAACCCATAAAATAGATAAACCAATGGTTAATTTGATTTTAAAAAAGAAAGAAGAAAACCAAATTACTAATATTAAAAATGGAAGGGGTTAATTCTACACAAATGAAGAGGAAATTAGGACAATTGCTTAGGAGCTATTTTGTCCAATTATATGCCAATAAATTTGACGATCCAAATGAAATGGATGAATATTTACCAAAAAAATTACTCAGATTAACAGAAGAAATAAAATACTTAACTCAATCTTAGAAAAAGAAATTGAACAAGCCATCAATGAACTTCCCAAGAAAAAATCCTCAGAACCAAAGAGATTCACAAGGTAATTCTATCAAACATTTAAAGAACAATTAATCCCAGTACTATGTAAACTATTTGGAAAAATAGGCAAAGAAGGAGTCTTACTAAATTCCTTTTAGGACACAAATATGGTTCTGATACCCAAACCAGGAAGAGCCAAAACAGAGAAAGTAAATTATAGAACAATTTCCCTAATAAATACTGATGCAAAAATTTTAAATAAAATGCTAGCAAAGAGATTACAGCAATATGTAACAAGGATCATACCCTATGGCCAGGTGAGATTTATACCAGGGCTGGTTCAATATTAGGAAAACTATCAGCATAATTGACTATATTAATAACAAAACTAACTGAAAGCATATCATTATCTTAACAGATGCAGAAAAAGCCTTTGACAAAATAGAGCACCCCTTCCTATCAAAAACACTAGAGAACCTAGAAATAAATGGAGCTTATCTTAAAATAATGAGTAATATTTATCTAAATCCATAAGCAAGCATTATCTGTAATGGGGATAAGCTACATGCCTTTCCAGTACAATCCAGGGTGAAGCAAGAATGCCAGTTATCACCTCTATTATTTAATAATATACCAGAAATGTTAGCTATAGCAATAAGAGAAGAAAAAAAATTAAAGAAATTAGAATAGTCAATGTAGAAACAAAACTTATTCTTTGTAGATGATATGATGTTACAATTAGAAAATCCTAGAGAATCAACTAAAAAACTACTTGAAATTATTAACAACTTTAACAAAGTTGCAGAATACAAAATAAATGTACATAAGTCATCAGCATTTCTATATATTACCAACAAAGTCCATAAGCAAGAGATAGAGAAATTCCAATTAAAATAACTGTAGACAATATATAAAATACATGTGAGTCTACCTGCCAAGACAAACCCAAGAATTATATGAACACAGCTATGAAGTACTTTTCATGCAAATAAAGTCAAATCTAAACAATTGGAAAAAATATTAATTGGTCATGGGTAGGCTGAGCCAATATAATAAAAATGACAATTCTACCTAAATTAATCTATTTATTCAATGCCATACCAATAAAACTATAGAAAATTATTTTATAGAACTAGAAAAAATAATAAAATTCATCTGGAAGAATAAAAGCTCAAGGATATCAAGGGAATCAATGAAAAAAAAAGCAAAAGAAGGTAGCCTAGCCATATCAGATCTCAAAATGAATTATAAAGAGATAATTATCAAAACAATCCAATGATGGCTAAGAAATATGGTGATGCACCAGTGGAATAGATTAGGTACAAATTACATTATATAAGCATAGTAATCTAGCATATGATAAACCTAAAGATCCAAACTTTTGGAACAAAAGCTAATTATTTGACAAAAACTGCTGGGAAAACTGGAAAACAGTATGGCAGAAATGAGGTATAGCCCAACATCTCACACCATATACCAGGATAAGTCAAAATGGGTATATGATCTACACATAAAGGGTGATACCATAACTAAATGAAGACAGCATGCAATAGTTTCTGTCAGATTTATAAATAAGGGAAGCATTTAGGACCAAAGAAGACACAGATAGCATTATAAAAGATAAAATAGATAATTTTGATGACATAAAATTAACGTTTTTGCACAAATAAAACCAAATGCAACCAAAATCACAAGGGAAGCAGAAAACTGGGAGGATATTTTGCAGCAAGTATCTCTGATAAAGGCCTCATTTCTCAAATAAATTGAGAGCTGAGTCAAATTTATAAAAATACAAGTCATTCCCCAATTGATAAATGGTCAAAGGATATGAACAGGCAATTTTCAGACAAAGAAATCAAAGATATCTATAGTCATATGAAAAAATGCTCTAAATCACTATTGATCAGAGAAATACAAATTAAAACAACGCTGAGGTACCACCTGACACCTACCAGAGTGGCTAACATGACAAAAGAAAAAATAAAGGAAAATGTTGAATGTTGGAGGGGATGTGGGAAAACTGGGACACTAATGCACTATTGGCGGAGTTGTGAACTGATCCAACCATTCCCAAGAGCAATTTGGAACTATGCCCAAAAGGCTATAAAACCTTTGATCTAGCAATATCACTGCTAGGTCTATGTCTCAAAGGCATTTTTTAAAAAGGCGGGGGAAGAGCTACTTGTACAAAGACATTTATAGCAGCTCTTTTTGTGGTGACTAAGAAGTAGACATCAAAGGGATGCCCATCAATTGGTGAATGTAGAAATAAACTGTGGTATATGATTGTAATGGAATATTATTGAGCTATAAGAAATGACAAGCAGGATAATTTCAGAAAAACCTGGAAAGATTTACATGAACTGATGCATAGTGAAGTGAACAGAACCAGGAGAATGTTGTACACAGCAACAACAATATTGTTTGATGAAGAATTGTAAATGACTTAGCTATTCTCAGCAATACAATGATCCAAGACAATCCCAAAGGACTAATGATGAAGCATACTATTCACCTCCAGAGAAAGAACTGATATGGATTGAATACAGGCTGAAGCATGCTATTTTTCCCTTCCTTTCTTCCTTTCTTCTTTCCTTCCTTCCTCCCTCCCTTCCTTCCTTTCTTCTTTCCTTCCTTCCTCCCTCCCTTCCTTCCTTCCTTTCTTTCTTTCTTTCTTTCTTTCTTTTCTTTCTTTCTTTCTTTCTTTCTGTCTGTCTGTCTTTCTTTCTTTCTTTCTGTCTTTCTTTTCTTCCTTCCTTCCTTCCTTTCTTTTTTATTCAACTCACCTCATACAAAATGACAAATTTGGAAATACTTTACATGATTGCATATGTATAACCTATATCTGATTGCTTACCATCTTAGGGAAGGGGGAGGGGAAGGAGTGAGAGAGGAATAGAATTTGAAACTCAAAACTTTAAATTAAAATGTTTTTAAAAATTTAAAAGACAAGGAAGCAGAGAGAGAAGAGACAGAGAGGGAGACAGAGACAGAGGCAGAGACAGAAAGAGGAAGAGATAGAGACACAGTGGGGAGGGGAGACAGAGAGACAGAGAAAAGTAGAGAGAGAGAGAAACACAGAAAGAGAAGGAAGCAGAGAAGAGAGAAAAAGAGAGAGAGATCAATAGAACTTGTAAATAAACTTTCTCTACAGAAAAAAAAATAACCTAGTGACATTTTGGTTAAAATGTCCTTTCAGTTCAATAATCCTCTCTCTTTTTCTCTTTCTCTCCCTCTGTCTCTGTTTCTCTGTCTCTATCTCTCCTTCCCTTCTTTCTTCCTTCTCTTTCTCTGTCTCTCTCCTCTCTCCATCTCCCTCTCTCTGTCTCTTTCTCTCCCTCTTTCTTCCTTCCTCCCTTCTTCACCCAGTCTTAATTTCTTCATTGCATAGAACTGAGGCCCAGAAAAATGAAATGAATTGCCTATGTCCACACAATCAGTTACAAAGCCAGGAAAACCTGCTTCTGACATATACCAGCTGTGTGACCTGGGAACATAGCTTAACATCTCAATGCACAACTCTCTAATGGTATATGTTTCCGAGAAGGTACTGACCTATACAGGTGGAGAGAATTTCCCCACCTTGCACTTTCCTCTGTCAATGAAATCACAAGTCCAGTTCCTATTCCTATCCCCTAATTCTTCAATAGCTTAGTTCTTCAAAAAGGTAGTAGGTTCATCTATGTGGATACTCACTCTACTGAAGCAGATCTTACCCCTCTACACCTTAATAGATGATTTTCATGAGTAGGTGTGCTCAAAAGTCTTTATCATCTGGGAGCCAGCCTTCTGAATTTAGGCTGATCTTTGGATAACGTTTTCAGACCACACCAGTAGCTTTTCTGGGTTTGTATAACCTGCCATATTTTATACTTTGCTGCACTGGCCTGCAATTGTGTACCATGATGAAGCAATAGAGTAAGGCCTTAGTAGATGAACTGATATCAATAGATGGACTTATTCTTTCAAAGCTCTATGCTTCGTCTGCATTGGTACTCCCTCCACTGACCTAGATTGTAGCTCTTCTAACATCTTAGTGCTATATTCAAAGGATTTGCTACCTGATGCATAACCACTGAGTTGGGATGCAACACAGAATGGTTGTAGGCAGCTACAATAGTGTACTAGATAGAGTGCTAGGCCTGGAGGGCCCTGGAGGGGCCAGGAAGACCTAAGTTCAAATCTGGCCCCTGATGCTTACTAGCTGTATTACCCTGGGCAAGTCACTTATCTTCTAGTTACCTGTTTCCTCAACTGTAAAATGAAGACTTACCTCACGAGTTGTTGTAAGGATCAAATGAGATTTTTTTTAATGAATTGCCTACTTTTATTATCTCTCTATGACATAGAGTCAACTTGCACCTTAAGGATGTCATTCAATTTTTTGCAAAGGTAAAAGCAACCTCATTTAGCAGCAATTAAAGTGCTTTCAAGGAGAGTTTAAAAAATGCAATATCCAATTAGAAAAATCCATACTCTTAATATTTGTGCAAGAATGAGCTGCTGAAACTTGTGTATAATTGAAAATACGACATCTGTACAACAATTTACAATAGAACTTAAAGGGATCATTTGATCATTATCCTGCATAGAACTGGTCTGCATTTGGTTACATATTACCATTTACTTTTTATCACAAGGCCAGGAAATGAATTACAAAATACTTGTTCAAATTCTAACATTTTGTGATCCAACCATTTTGGAGAACGATTTGGAACTATGCCCAAAGGGCTATAAAAATGTGCATACCCTTTGACCCAGCAATAGCACTTCTAGGGCTATATCCCAAAGAGATCATACAAATGGGAAAAGGACCCACATGCAAAAATATATATATTCATAGAAGCTCTTTTTGTGGTGGCAAAATTGGAAATTGAGAGGATGCCCATCAATTGCGGAATGGCTGAGCAAGTTGTGGTATATGAATGTAATGGAATACTATTGTGCTATAAGAAATGATGAACAGGTTGACTTTAGAAAAACCTGGAAAAACTTGTAAGGTCTGATGCTGAGTGAAGTGAGCAGAACCAAGAGAATGTTGTACACAATAACAACCACGTTGTGCGATGACTAATATTGATAAACTTAACCCTTCTTAGCAATACAAGGATCTAAGACATCTCCAGAGGCCTCGTGATGGAAAATGCTATCAACAAGGAAGAAAGAACTATGGAGTTTGAATGTAGATCAAAACATATTATTTGCTCTCCTTTTCCTTTGTTGTTTTGTTTTATTGGTTCCTCCCATTAGTTCTAATAGTTCTTTATATCATGACTAATGGGAAAAAATGCTTAATATAAATTTATAAGTAGAGTCTTTAGCACAGTGTCTTGAGGGGGAGAAGAGAGGGAGGGGGGAGAAAATTTAAAACTCAAAATCTTATGGAAGTGAATGTTGAAAACTAAAAATAAATACATAAATAATTTTTTAAAGAATTCTAACATTTTGGAAATACAGCAAGTATAATTTAGCTAATTCAACAAGATTTCAAAATACATAGCTCATTTATTCAAGGGTTAAGTTACCTATGAATAGCTCACCATTCAAAATGATAACCAGTTAAGGGGGAATGTGGTTTTGAGTTATAACTCTACCAAAGTCCAAAGAGGCAAAAAAAAAGTTTAACTTTGTCCAAAAAGTCTATGATATTCTATTATTCCATAACACAAGGTGACTGTCACTCACTTCTTAGTATGTTGTCAACAGAATTCCTGCTGAATGCCTAATGCATAGACACAGGCACTGTAGTTCTTGTGTTTAGAATTTGTCTGATATTTCCTTCACAAATTTAAATAATGAAAAACTGTCCTTGATGTTAGAACTCTCCAGCATCAGCCAAAATTTTATTTAAATATTATAAAAGTTTTTTGTTTATTTCTTCTTTCTCATGGTTTTTACCTTTGGTTCTAATTCTTCTTTACAATATGACTAATATAGAAATATGTTTAATATGATTGTACATGTATAGCCTATATCAGATTACATGCTGTCTTGGGGAGAGGGGAGCAGAGGGAGAGGGAGAAAATGTACTCCAAATCTTATAGAAGTGAATGTTGAAAACTAAAAACAAATAAATAAATATTTTTTAAAAATTTTTAAATATTATAGATGTTATTTACAATGTCTCCCCCCAAAGGTCTATTTCCTCCTCTTAAACACAACACTCCTGTCTGTGTGCAAGAAGTAGTGATCCTTCACCATTGATGGTTATAGTCAGAAGAGTAGATTGATTCATAATCCATGATCCACTCAAATACAAATCACACTAAAGAAGAACTTCAGTTTGAAAAGTTTTCAATCTTGTTGAATAAAAGACATTCAAGTGCTCTCAAATAAGTCTGCATTTGAAAACAATTGAAAGACATCATGCCAATCTCGAGCCACATCAATAAGAAATTATACTTGAAGAATGATGGGGGAGGGGCTGTCAGCCCAGCTATATGTAAAATCCCCGAAGAATTTGATTTTTTTCACGTGCAGGAGAAGGGTAAGTTTCATTAGATAGTAGGTAGACATCAAATCAATCCTCTTTATGGTATGCTAAGCAACATCTTTGGAAAGCCTTGGCTTCATTGCTTAAAGCAGGTTTCACAGGGGACTGGACTTCTATGGCTTTTAGTATTGTGTTTTCTCACAGGATGTCTTGTTGAGACCGGTTGTGACCAAATGGCTTTCGACCATACAGACAATGAAAAAAGATAACTCCAACAGACCATACATCAACCTTGTTGGAAATCTTTGGAGTCTCTTTGCCAACCACAAAACACTCTACAGGTAAATACCAATAAGTCCCTCCCCCTTAAGAAGTTAGATCCATTCCATCCATGCCATAATATCACCATCCTAACTATCATCATCCATAATTTTGGACAGATTAAAATCTATAATTTTGATTTCTCTGCATGCTGTTTTATCCAAGTCATTGCCTTCACAGTATTCTAATAATGTACAAAAGTGCCTGGATCCAAGGAGAAATAATCATATAGTTTAACTATCCTGGGGTGGTCCAGTTCTTTGTGTATTCTATACTCTGTACAGACATATTTGTGGTAGTTTTCTTCCTCATTTTTTCAGTTCTTATTAAACTGGTGAATCTCCCCAGCAATATATCTTTGTTCAGAAAGGTCAAAAGTCTTATCTACTTCACTAACACCACCTCTACCAAGCAGATGAAGTAACAAATATCGTTCCTTTCATGTGGGATGATCTTTAAACTGTGAATTATCTTCATTGTTTATCCTTTTGAATTCTCTTGTGTGAAGGTTTCTGACTCTTTCCAAACATTCAAGTTCTGCCTGGATTTCTGATTCTTCCTTTTTTGAGATGTCCTAGTCAAAGTTTGAAAATTTCTTCTTGTCCATGGTTCTCTGCTAAAGTCAGCAATTGTGATAAATTAGGTCTAACAAAAGGATCATTTTCTGCTCCATTGACAACTTTGCTTTTTTTTTTGTTTTGGTTCAGAATTGGTAGAATTATTAGTAGTCAGTGGTTTTCCAGGTCCCTGGAGCTTTATTTGCCTTTCAATATCCTTTCTTTGCTGATTCACCCATTCTTGTTGTTTCACAAGATTCCCAAAGGCAAAACCATCTGTCCATCGTTCAGTAAATGAAGCACCGTGTCTAACTACTGTAAAATGGCCAATGTAGTCTGTCTTGCACATACTCTTTTCTCAGCTTGCCAGTTTTTTTCTTGTGTGCTCTTTTCTATTTTCTTACTCATTGAAATGCATTTATTTAATTTTTCTTTGTATTTTTCAAGTAGTTTATGCTGTTCATCTGTTTGATTTCTAAGATCACAGTTAGCCCTAAGCAAAAAAATCTAGAGTCTATACCACCTTCTTTCTTTTCCGGGTCCTGGTTTTTATTATTTTCTAGTACAGCTAATTTCAGCATGGTGAGATCAGTCTGAACATTTTTCAAACAGAACTGCTTTGGTTGTGTAATAGGGTGGTCCCCAAAAGCTAATGTAGTGGAAGGGCTATTTGGCTGTACGCGGGAGGAAAGAGTGGACTGTGAATGTGAATCCTGAGGCGATTGGATTGCAGGATGTATTCCCCTTCCTGGACTAGAGATATTCCCGCCTTGGTATTCAAAAAAGTCTCTTATTTTGTGGCCACATCCCGGCTACTTTTCGCCTGACTGCTTTCACTTAGGTTTTCTGCTTTCCTTTTTCTTTCTCTGAATGGCTCTGTTTCTTCTCTGGATTCTCAAGGGAACCTACTGCAAATAATGTCCCATTCACCTGTACACTGTCCTTTCAGCTGCCTGCCAATTGTCTCTCTGATTCCCTATCACTTGGAGATCCCAAGCTTCCAAAACTGTGATTAGAACCTTCATTATTTGTTGAGACTTTAGATCCAAAACTGCAACTTTCTATGTTTTCACTTACAACTCCTGCAAATCAAGCTTCCAATAATTCTTGCCTTCTTGGATCTAAGCTGCGAAGCTCATCCATTGCACCTTCTTTGGGCCTCCTGGATGGTGGTAGGGTCCCTGATTCAGCAGGGACCTGGCTGCCTATACTAAGCCAGGGATTGGAGACATGGAGAGCTGAGATCAAGATGGCAGCCTCTCCAAATTTCCACTGCTACTTTGGAGACTCATCAAGCTACTTTCTGGGAAGCAGATGCCTCCAGAGGCAGCAATAGTGGCACCAGAACCCACCTCAGTCCAAACGAGAGAGAGGGCATAGAGAGGATGAGATAATATTTGTAAAGCACTTGGCACAGTTCCTAGCAAATAAGAGGCACTAAATAAATACTTATTCTTTTCTCTCTCTTCCCCCCTACAGTTGAAAAAGGACTGGATTTGGAATGTTAAGGCATGCATTTTAATCATAGTGTAGTGGATAAAAATCTCTCCGCCAAGCCAAGAAGATTTGGGTTCATCTGTTGCCCTGGCACTTAAGCGATCACTTGGTCTTCCTGGGTTTCAGTATCTTCATTTATAGGATTAGGGGGATGAACCAGATGGCCTCTGTGGTTATCTGCCAGGTCTAAATCAATTATTCTATCTAGTAAGCCTGCCCCAAATTGCTTAGCTCATTCTCTAACAATAGACCTTTGTTCTAGCCATACGCATTAGCAGGACTTCTCAAGGCTTTGCTCCAGTAGTTTAGCCTTTATGCACCCAGTCTGAAATTACAATTAAATAATTTTATAAAAGATTAACTAGAAAGAAAATCCCTAAAGGCATAATGGAATACACACTACAAAAACCTATCCATTTTGAAATGTCTTACAGGCAAGTATGTTACACTGTGGAGTACATAGGTGTGAAGTCAGAGAACCTGGGTTCAAATCTTGGCTCTTCCACTGTCATACATTGGGGTATATGGGATATTCAAGGAGAACTAGCACCTCTGTTGTGAGGGCTTGCAAAGCCCTTTCCAGGGCTGCTCATCCACCTTTGGTATCTACCTGGCACTCAACTCACACCTGGGGCTCCAAGAAGCTCTAGTCGGCACATGGCCACAGCTCTGTAAACCATCTTAGCAGACCAGATAAACAAGGTTGAGGGTAACCAATGGACGACAAACCTGTTGGTGAATTAAGGGGGGCATGAAGCTTTCCCCTAGTTGGAATGGGTGGATGAAAACAATTGTCCCAATAGCCATGAAGGCAGCTGAAGAAGGTGCTGTGGAGCACTTAGAGCTTGGTCAGATATTGAAGGCACCAAGATCATTCATTGCAAGTTGGGCAATTGCCACTCATCCTGACATTTGTCTTGCCACTGAATTTTGATGACTGGAAGAGTGAGGCTAATGATTCTTGCATCTCTACCTCACTTAAATCCAATTCACTCATGAGTCAAGCCATCACCTGTGATGTCACTGGTTCTCTTCAAAAACGAAGGACAAACAACAACACAACATGTTAACTTGTTTAACCCTTCTGGCCCTTAGTTTCTTTGTCTGCAGCTTCATCTCACCACTGTCATGTGTCCCAGCTCTAATCCTATGAAATTAATGTATTTGTGCTTTCTTAATACTTCTCATGTTCAGATCATTTAAATAATTGAACCAAATTTTCTAACCCTCCTCCTGTTCTCTTTAGGTACAATTATCTATTCGATTGATATACTTTCCTGTAAATTCAATTCTAATATAACAAGTTACTTTATCAGATAATTCTAAGGTTTAATCAAGAGTCTTCTATGTCTATGGAAACATTTTAATAATCTAAATTAAAATCATCCAAAATAATGCACTCAGTGTTGCTATCACATTTGACAACTCTAGAAGGGGTATATGCCATGGGATTCACATTGATTATATTTGTATTGTAGGATCCCAAAGTCATTTTCTTTAACTACAACTTAAATTATCATTTTAATACTTTAATAGAGTTGTATATAGGCAAGAGGAAAATATAACTTATCAACCAACTATATTTTGTGTTTTGAAAAAGAATATAGGAATATCTTCCAGATATGGAAGAAGACAACTGCATTCATTTAAAAGCACTTATTAACCATCTCATGTTAAAGGATACTGTATTAGGTGCTGGGAGATATTCAAAGTTTAGACAAGACGTAGTTCTTTTGTTCATGGAACTTAGATTCTAACTGGATGGAGGGGAGGAGTCTAAGTGTATGATGAGCAGAAAGAATTGCACTGAGAAGACAGTATTTCAAATGGGTTTTAAATGATAGGAAGGATTTGGTGGGGGCTTCTCTTAACCAAAAGAAATTGGACCTCTTGGGAAAGGCATACCTGTCACTGAGTGTCCAGTGACTTTAGGTAAAAATTAGGAGGCCAAATTGAAAGCAAAGAAATTTATTAATATGCTTCCTAAGGTACAAATTTGGTTTATACACTCTTTCACACCTGCTTGGAGTACACAGACAATCATCAGTATTCTATAGTAACTTAGGATAAATAAAACATTTCATAGAGAAGGAGAGAAAGAGAGGTATCATCCAAGGGAAAAAATGAGAGTGTATGGAATGCCCCGATAAGATTTATTGTGAGAAATTATTCCCTGTTCAAGGACAGGAGACAAGAGAATTAACCGAATATTTTTACAATTGAAAGAAATGCTTTTAGACAAAATTATAGGATCTCTTATCCAAAGACAGCAAACAGTTGTAACATCAGTGGATGTTAGCATCTATTTTACCATACCCTTGTATAGTTTGTTGTATTTAGAAAACTACATGTATTCTACCTTGACTGGAGCACAAAGTGTCTAAGAGGGGGTAAATAGGAGATCTGGCTGGCAAGTTAAATAGAATCATATTGTGGAGGCCCATGAAAGCCAGGCAAATAAGTCTGATTTTTACTCAGCAAGCAACAGGGAACAATCTAAGATTTTTTTTGAGAAGAGGAATGATAGGACCAGATCTATGCTTTAGGGAGATTATTATTGTAGTAGAACAAAGGAGGAATTGGAGAGGAGAAAATTAAGGTTGAAAGATCAATTAAGAGAATGATGCAAAAATCAATGAGAGTAGCCACTGGTGGCATTTAGATTAGAAAGGGAAAAGATATGAGTTGTTTGTGATGTGTAATCAAGAATAGTTATTAACTGCATGGATATGATGGAGAGTCTAGACAATGATGGCCAAATAACCTCAAGGTTTAAAACCTGGGAGAATGAATGAGAAAACTTGGCAGGGACACTGATAGAAATAGCTAAGTCAGGACAAAAGGTTTAGAACTAAAGACAGTAAGCTCAGTTTTAGAAATGTTGAGTATATGGTTTTGGTGCACAGATGGAACAGCTGGAAATGTGGGTCTAGGTGTCATATGAGAGATTCAGACTAGAAATACAGATTTGGGAGTCACAGACAGAGAGGAGGTATCTGAAGCAGGATATCCAATTGAGATTGCCCAGGTAGAGATGGTAGAGTCTTTTTCTCTAGAATCAAATATGGATAACCACTTACCTTAGAGTGTTAAGAAAAAGAGAAGGGACAGGCAGTGAAGGAGTAGTGGGTAAGATGGGAGGAATAGTAACAAGAGAATGTGGTTATCTGAGCTGTAACTAGGAATTCTGGTGCCCAGTACAAATTCAGAGGAGGAAAGATTTTAGGATGGAAAGTGAGGGTCAGAATTTGGGACACTAGGCTTAGTTGGCAGAAAAATCTCAGGGCATTGCCCATGATGAAGGAAACATATTCCTCAAAGACCCTTTCTGTGAGTGGGAAGACTTTTACGGATGTCATCTGTAGCACCCCTTCCAGGCTCTCTCTCTCTCCAAACTCTCATTCTTACTGGCTGGCTAGGTCCCTAGAAGAGAGTTGGCTACTTCTCTTGGGATTCTAGGGGTAACCCCACAGAGGCTGACATTTCTAAGACTGTTGCTGATGATATCCATACAATGTGCCCACACAAAAATCAATTAACTAGTTGATGTCAATTTCCTTTTATGAAGGAATATTTACTAAGAAAGTATAGCAAGGACAGAAATTACTGAAAGAAAAAAAAAACCTCACACCCCCAATCAAACCCTTCCCCTAAGGAAAGGGGGCTTGAACTACATTCCCCCCTCAATCTGGGGGTCTACTCTCCCTCCTGCACAGACACACAAGGTTCAAGTGGAGTCTCCTAATGTATCTTTTTACAATTCCTTTCAGGATTACCAGCAGTATAAAGGAGCTAGTCTTCCTTCTCCTTTTGACTTTAGGGAGTATGATGAGGACCAGAAGGAATCTAGGAGAACAAGGAGAGAGGTGAAATATCAACAATCTCAGATATGCAAACATACCACTCTGAAGGCAGAAAGTGAAGAGGGATTAAGAAACCCCTTGATGAGGGTGAAAGAGGATATAAAAGCTGGCTTGAAGACTAACATTAAAAAACTAAGGTCATGGCACCTGGTACCATGATCTCTTGGCAAATAGAGGGAGAAGAAATGGAAGTGGTGTCAGATTTTACATTATTGGGCTCGAAGATCTCTGCAGATGGCAACTGCAGCCATGAAATTAAAAGATGCTTGCTCCTTGGAAGGAAATCTATGGCACAATTGGACAAAATACTAAAAAGCAGAGATATCATCTTGCTGACAAAGGTCCATATAGTCAAAGTTGTGGCTTTTCCAGTAGCAATGTATGACTGTGAGAGTTGGACTATAAGGAAAGCTGAGCACAGCAGAATCAGTACTCTTGAATTGTGGTGCTCCAGAGGACTTTTGAGAGTCCCTTGGAAGGCAAGGAGGTCAAATCAATGAGTACTTAGTGAAATTAATTCAGGCTATTCACTGGAGGGCCAAATACTGAAGCTGAAGATTAAGTACTTTGGCCACATAATGAGAAGAAGGGACTTATTGGAAAAGGTTCTGATGTTGGGAAAGATTGAAGGGAAAAGGAAAAGGGACAGCAGAGGATGAGATGGATAGATGGTATCACGGAAATAGTCATGAACCTGGATGGAGAGATAGCAGAGGATAGAAGGGCTTGGCATGCAATGGTCCCAGGGGTCTTGAAGAGTTGTGAATGAATGACTGAATAACAGGAAAGTGCTATCACTTCATTTGCCTGGGGCCAAAGTTCCATTGGCCCCTTTGGCAGCCTTCCAAAGCCTAGGGAGCCCTCATCAGAATAATGGTTTTAAATAATTGAAGGGAAATGCTAAATTTTATTTAGAGATTATTGAAAATAATAATGTGATTTTTTTATCCTTTCCAAGTTCATGGTTTCCCTGAAGGCTATACCTTACTTCTAAAGAAGTAAAAACTAGTAGCAAGATGTCTAGATCAGCTACCTTGTCCAGAGTCCATGCAGTAAATAGTTACCCATATGGTCAGCCTTCTATCAGCTTTCTGGATAGAGGTGTAGGATCCCAGAGTGCAGTACAAGGAGGAGGCAGCACTCTCCCTGATGTGCTGCTTTTGTTGCCAGTGGAAGGACCCGAGGAGCATGTGGTTCAGGTAAGACCCTTAGTCACAGCCATAGTGTCAGGCAGAATAGGGGAAGTCTTCCTGTTGGGGAAAAGGGTTCATGGTTACAACTCTTGCTTTCTACATTCTCTAAATCATAGTTTAGGAAGTAGGTGTGGTAACCAGCCCTGGTCAATGGCTCATGTTTCTAAAGGAGAAATCTAGCTCAAGATGCAACCCAGAAGAGAGAAAATGAAGAGAACAGGCTTTATTAAGGGTGTTACAATACAGAGGGACAATAAGGGAGGGTAGAACTATCAGTTCCACTATGGTGTGCAAAGGAATAGGTTGCTAAAACTAGTAAAAGGAAGGGTTTTTCCAGGACCAGACATTGGAGGGAAGGGGGTGGGAACCTGGACCTCATGCAAAGGTCATGGTTTGGGGGCTGATGCTGACTCAGCTGGGGGAACCCCTGGAGAATTAGCAGGCTAGTTTATAAATAGACTTTCTATTAGTGGAAAAAAAGGGGCTTTTAACCAGGAGCCTTACTTGGGAAGTATCAACTGGGAGGATTTTAACTTCCCTGGCTTCTTTATTTGGCAGGATGGGAATACTATTTAGGTCTGTACAGGTAAGCAACACAGTATTGCAATGGAAGTGATTATTGCTACCAGGGTGGAATTTGGGGACATTTAGCTTATGGATTGTATTTAGACCTAGTTTCCTGACAGGAGATGGCAGTGGTGAAAATTGCTGGCAATTACAGGATCTAGGTTTCCAATCCCCAGGAAAAATCCATTTTGAACAGGACCCAAGCTGCAGTTTTCACTGGGAGGTCCAAGTCTTTTAAGATGTTGGTGTGAGTAGCTGTTCCAATGAAAGCAATTCAGGACCCCAAAAGAATTGGGGCTGAGAGGAGTTACTAAGGCAAAGCTAAGGTAGTGATCAGCCCCTTGGAGGTAAAATGTTCCAGAGAAAAATAGATGAGAAATTTGAGGATGGGTCTCCAATAGAAAAGAATAACACAGATTGAGTCAGAGGTGGGAACAGAAATAGAAGGGGAACTGTAAGGAGAACATTGGGATCATATGAGTTGAAAAATAGCTGTATGTAGAAGTTCATAGAGCAGAGGTTCTTAACCTTTTTGTACCATGTGTCCCTTTGGCAGTCTTACAAAGTCTTGAGAACCCTTCTCAGAATAATGTTTTTAAATAACTGAAGGAAATGCCAAGTTTCATTTAGACATTAGTGAAAATAATGATGCATTTTTTTATCCTTTCCAAATTTGTGGTTTCCCCGAAATTTAACCATGCACCCCAAGGAACCCAAGATAAGACTCCTTACTTACAGGCATATGTCTGCCCACAGCTGTTACAAATATTTCAGCTATTTAAGAAGTATCAGTATGTTCCTTCAACCCTGGTGATCAAGCATCTTGGTTTGGTGTTAGCCCGATCCAGACCCTGAGTCTGTTGGTGACTGAACTTGGAGCAATTATAGAAGGAATCAGGTCTAGATGCTGTATTTGTAATAAACAATTGGGTGGTTTCTGAGTGAGTGAAATAGAATGATGGAGAAAAACCAAGAAGGAGAGAAAACAGTGTGAATCCATTTGAGTGAACATAGAGCAAGTAAAAGGTTGTGACTAACATGAAATCCAACATTTTGGAAACCTCTAGAGAAGGAAGCTGAATTTATGGGTGTGTGGAAAGAGTGGGCACTGGGGCTAGCAGAGTTTGGCATGCTCAGTTGATTCTTTGAATTTTGAAGCTATTGTGTGCTTTGGGTTCCATCTCTTTCCTTAGAGCGATGGCAGCATTAGAAGAGTAATGAGGAGAAAGATTTGACAGAGGTAAGTACCTGACTGTCATATTCTGAACATCTTCATATGGAAAAAATAGAACCTTCATGAAAAAGCCAATGGATCCAGTAATTGTATGTGAGAGTAGGCATAACTGTGTTGAGTGGGAGATGGATATTCCATATCATATGACATGGTATACTGGCCTACCTTTATTAGCCTGCCAGGGCTCTTCTTCAAATGTGGTTCCTAGAACATACTACTTTGGATTTGGTCTCACCAGACCAGAGTGCAATGGGACTATAAAGTTCTTCATTTTAGATGATACTATCAGGTCAATGGAACCACAGGTATAATCCCTATCCTATCTTTATGCTCTTACACTATAATTCTTTGGTTGCTGGTTGGTTGGGATTTTTTGTTTGTGTATCTGTTCTTTTGTTTGTTTTTGTTTTGGTAGACATTCCACCTTATTTAATAGTTCTTTGTCTCGAAGGTACATGATTTTTGCAACTCCTCTATAATTTACTTACTAGATGGTCTCTGAGAGGTTCTACAACTGAAAATTTCACTACCCTGCAACCTAACCAAAGAGGAGTCTCTTTGAATTTGGTGACATTGGTCCTCAGATGACAGGCATAGTGACCTGCCATCACTCTGGCCCTAGTAAAAATTTTTCCCTTGGCAAGACTGGCTAGGGCTTTCACTCTGAGGTCACAGCCTTTGGGAGCTCAGGTTCACCTCCATGCCATGATGAGATATCAGAGGAGGATTTTCTTCCTCACCAATGTTAACATTTTTAAATATTTTTTTTTCATTGTTGTGTTGCACTTCAAGAGATATCTGAATTGTATTGTCCTTGTTGAACATCCCCATGCCCGCCAGATATTTAGGTTTCATAAGGGCAGGAATTACACCTCAGTTCATCTTTATATCCAATCCTCATTATTTATCTGAGGTTAGCCCAGTGCTTTGCCCATAGTAGATACTTTTGAAAAATTGCACTGTTAGATGAATTAATGAACACATGAAAGATCTTAATCTTCATTGGGAGAACCCACTAGTCTAAATGTCTGCTTTGCCAGGATTCAGGATGCATCTTTGAGGCCTCATGATCATTGACACCTATTTTTTTTTTTGGTAGTCTAAGAAATGGATTAACAACAAATTGGTCAATTTTTCTCTCAATTGATTCAGCCAAAGAAATCTTAAAACCTTGGAAATAGGCTTAAAAGCACATAATATAAACCTTACTGTAAGGTAATTTGTGAGAACCCTGTGAGTAAATGACTTAATGGGTAACCTTTTATTCTGAAAGAGATGCATCAGGTGTTAAGCATAGCTCAGTTCCTAATAGAATATCACCTTTTCAATGAAAAGCCATTTATGAAAGGGCTAGCATGATTACTGCAGTGACTTTAAATATTAGTCATTGTACTTACATCTCTGCCATCTGAGAACTGTGAAAAGCCCCTCCCACTTCCCATGGGTCTATACAGACAAAGTTAAGACAGAAACCTTAAGCCATTCACTCCAACATTCAGACAAAACCCCTGTGGATCCTAGCTAATGGCCCCCATTCAGTTTTTCCTGAAGGAGCTGGAGAATGCCCTTAGGGTTTTGCTCCAAGATTGGCAGAAGAAAAGAGACAAATCCACGCTGTTCGAAATGGCTTTGATTAGGAGTCCCCTCCAAAACCTGCTCTTTGCTGTGGGGACCTCTGGTGAATCTGCGCTCAGTTCAACAAAAGTGACCCTCCTGTAGTCAAAGCAGAGAGCCTACATAGCAACAGATGGCTGTCTTATTGGCTCCTGCTTTTGACATTTAAGACATCAGTTTAGTTTTCATTTCTGTACTTTAATGCGGATCAGTTGCTCAACTGCAACCTCCTGCTAAGATTCTAAGTTTCATGAGAGCAGGCACCAAGTTTGATGGAGGCCCTCATCACCACTTTTCTGAAACACTGCAACAGTCTATTAACATGTCTTCTCACTTCTATTCTACTCCCTTCTCCAAACATTGTTAACCCTTGAAACTATTTTTCAGACACGGAGTCTCTCTACTATGTGCCACAGAGGGTGGTAATCACAGAGTAGCAAAGGAATTAAGACTTTCATTTTTTCTTTTTTAACGTAAGTTTTCATTCATATTTTCTGCTTTTCACATCACCAAAAAATAGCAACATTTCATGAATTTGCGTGTCATCCTTGCACAGGGGCCATGATAATCTTCTCTGTATTGTTCCAAATTTAGCATATGTGCTGCTAAAGCGAGCCCAGATCAAAGCTTTCAAAGATGTGTCTATAGAGCTTTATTGTTTCATGTGATTTGGCCTAGTCAGAGGTAGAGAGCACCAGATGCTTACCACCCAACAAAACTTTCCAGAAGCCACAAAGATTTCTCTTGACCTCCTTTCTTACGGTGAACACAGGAATAATTCAATACACCCCTCATTAGGTTATCCCTCCATCCTGTCCCCCACCACAAAATCACTTATTACAATGGTAGAGGGATATTATCTTACCACACATCATAATATTTAAGACATTATGTATCACCCAATTCCTATCCATTCCTTCTCCAAATTTACCTCATTTCTATTGCGGGCACTGCCACCTTTTTTCAACTACCCAAATTTACAAAGTTGGAATCATTCATAACTATTCCCTTTCCCTCAACGTCCATGTGTAACAGTTGTCTAATCTTATTGATTCTACCTCCACAATATCTCTTGCATTCTTTCCCTTCACTCCACTCAAATGGCCTCCATCTTAACTTCTACTGTCATCAGACTTATGTCCTTGAGTCTGAACCAAATTTTCCTCAGCGCTACTGTGCTCACCTTTAGCTAGCTTAACCCCTAGACAACCACAATGGAAATTTATTGCCTGATTTATCTTCTTGATGCATGTGTTAGAATAGAAGGATCACAGCTGAGCATACCTCCTGCCTCATTTCTCCATTTCCCCCTCCCCAGGACTATAAGCAGAGCTTCAAGATCTTTTCTGAGCCCAGATTCAGAGTAGAAATAGTTATCATTAAGCTAGACTTCAGGTTACTGATTGGAGTTATAATGAACAAATTTGAGAGTGTGGTTTGCCTAATCATCGTGCTTGGGTTGTACCCCTCTGGAGTTATTTCCCCAGTGCCCATTCACATTGGCAGAGAGTCCCCAGAGAAAGGTGACTATTACTATCAATCGATCAGCATTTATTAAGCACCTATTATGTGCCAGGCACTGGTGCTAAGTACTAGGGATACAAAAAGAGGTAAAAAGCAGTCTCTGCCCTCAAGAAGCTTACACTCTAAGGAGTAAGACAACACATAAACAAATATAGACAAAGCAAGCTCTATACAGGATAAATAGGAAATAATTAACAGAGGGAAGGCACTAGAATTAAGAGGGGTTAAGAAAGACTTCTTGTAGAAGGTGGGAGTTTAGTTGGGACTTAAAGGAAGCCAGGAAGGTCAGTAGTCAGGGCAGAGGAGGGAGAGCATTCCAGGCATAGGGTACAGTCAAAGAGAATGCCCCAGAGCCAAGAAATAGAATGTCTTGTTCTTGGAACAGCCAGGAGGCCAGTGTCACTGGATCAAAGAATTCATGTTATGGAGTGAGGTATAAGAAAACTGGAAAGGTAGGAAAGGACTAGGCTGCGAAGGGCTGTGAATGCCAAATAGCATTTTGTGTTTGCTCCTGGAGGCAATGGGAAGCCACTGGAGTTTATTGAGAGTGTGTGTGTGTGTGTGTGTGTGTGTGTGTGTGTGTGTGTGTATGTGTGTGTATGGTGGGGGGGGTATTATTGGACCTACATTTTCAGTGGCTGAAGGATGCATTGCAGTAGGGAGAGACTGGAGGCAGGCAAACCTACTAGCAAATTATTGCAATAATCAAGGCATCAAATGATGAGTGTCTACACTAGAGTACTGGCAGTAAACTCACAACTCGTGTACTGGAAGTCCTTCATAGATATTCCCCTTAGGTGTAGTTATTTGCTGCATTCTGAACAGGGTCCATACCTACTACTTTTCTCCATGATGATGAGTCCCAGGTTCTAAAGATGCTGCTGTCCTCAAGTGAATACCTTTCCACGCATGTCTGTGGGCATTTCCTCTACCATTGGCCACATTTAGGGTTCACTGCGGGTTCAAAGAGTTGGGACAGGGAAAAGGATTGATCTCTTCTCAAGGGCTTGGTTGGAGCTCCTCTACCATTCGGTTTGCTGAACTTTTTAATCACAAACCGGCTTCCTGTTATATCCATTGGCCCATGAGAGTATCTGAATCATTCAGCCAATCACAAGGTATTTCCTGTGTGACGTATTTCATGTTTTTATCTAAAGATACTGTATTCCTCCCAAATTGATAAGAACTTATTCATATCTAGTTTATACTTTTGTCTGATTGACTGAATCAGGTGCCTTACCTTTTGTGATTATATTAACTGGAGTGGGGTTTTGTTTGTATAGATTTAAACAGTACACATATCTTTGATGGGACCAATGAATAGATTTGTTTGTCAGTATAAGCTATGAGTTAGTGCACATGTCTGAATGCATCTCATTACAAGTTGTTTGTAAATGCATATTTATGGACACATGACTAGGTGTAGTCAGCTAGGTAAAGTTAGGAGGTTATTGACCCTCCGATTACCCTACTGGGTTAGGGATACTGTATGTTTGAAAGAACTCAGGTGTAGACCCCTAAGCCAGTAGCCAACAGAGAGCCCAAAAGTATGGGAGTTCCCAGAGTTGGGTGTTGAGTCTAATTCTGGAGGAGAGTCACTGTGAGTGTTGATCAAGGTAGTTCCAGGGACAGGACAACCCTTTTAGTACATCTGCCAGAATAATTCATAGGATCATAGATTTAGAGGGACCCTAGAGGCCAAATTATATGGGTCAGAAACCAGTCCCTATGGTAGCAACATTTGGAACCAGGCTGATAAGCTCTGGACAGGCTTGATATCTGAGGTGACAAGCTTCTGAGTCCCCAGTAGAAGATTATGAGATAAAGCCTAATAAGAAGGTGACAGAGAGACACAGGGCCTAGATATGGAAAAGCATGCATGTGGATTCATTTATCAGTGTAGATCTGAACATCTCTTTCTTTTGTTAAAATCTTTCAGTGGCTCCTTGGTGCTACTAAGTTAAAACTCTTTAAACTGGCTTTTAAAGTCACTAGTAATCTGGTACCACTCTCTATTTCCATCTTTATCTCATACTAATCCCTTCCATGTCCTCTTGGCTGTAACCAGACTGTGACCTATATATGTCCTGGGCTTTTCTACATCTATGCCTTTGCACTTATAAATGAACCTTGTTCATTGATCATTTTATTCCTAGAAGGTGCCCCAGTCCATACTCCCTCTACTTGTTGAACTACTATTCATTCCTTGAAACCCACCTCAAATGCCACCTGCTTTATACTATTCCTGATACTCTGAGTCAATAATAAATGGCCTTTCCTTTACTCATTAGGAGGACCTGAGTTCAAAACTGGCCTCACACACTTGACACTTACTGGCTCTGTGACCCTGGGCAAGTCACTTTACTGTGATTGTCTCACCAAAAAGCAAAAAAAAAAATTATATATTATTTTATTATATATTATTTATATATTATTTGGTATTATGGTTATTTGTATAAATGTTGTATGCTGCCACTATAGTATAAGTTCCTTGAGAGTAGGGACCGTGGCTTATCTATACTTGTACTCCTCCTATTGTCAAAGGGTCTCTAAAACCTTGACCTGCCAGGGTCCTTTAACTTCTAGCAGGACACACTTAAAAGAACAAAAAAGAGCACAACCCAGGCATTGAGGCTCAAAATTCTCTCAGCAGTAGTGGTCTTTCTAAACACCAGATCCTTGCAGATTATACCCTTTTACAAGGTCCCCATCTCCCGTTACAGATTATTTCTTTCCACTCAAGATTAAATGGAACCCCCTCTCACCACTAAACTGAGATTTCCCTCTTTCTTTTCCCATTTCAGTCTCTCCTTTTGCCACCTCTACCTACTCTTCCGTAGCATCTCTTCTTCCTGAAAAACCATAGGATATTTTCCATTCGTTGTTTTCCGTTAACTTAATTAGGGCACATCACAGATTCCCTTCTCTCTTCTTCCTCCCCTTCCCCCTTGTATGTATCCTCCCATTCTGCAATTTAATCTCACAAAACATTGATTCCCTGGTAAGTGAAATATCCTGAGGTTTCAGGGTTGTTCCTCTACCATCACTTCCACATAAATTACACTTTCACCCATGTCTCCTTACTCACTTTGAGAAAGAAATCTCTCAATGGCACTTCTATGTCATTTTGTTGCTCTTGCTGTTAAACCCCAGATTTGTCTTTCTATAATTCTTTTGTCCCTTTTTTTGCTAGGGGATAATTAATTTCATTATATTTCATAATTTCATAATGTAATTTCATGAATTATCCCTTCTTTGGTTGCTATATTTGTTTACCTTTTTTTTGGTCTCTTGTCTGAGATGTTTGCAAAGCAAATAATCTACTTACGTGTTTTGTTTTGTTTTGGTACTTTTCTCTTATTGAATGTCCATTTTTTTTTCATTAATGTTTGGGCTAGGGTGTGCAGAGTGTATAACACATTGGATTGTACCTTGGTTTCTGTGTTCTTAGGAATATATTTTTATTTCTTTCTGTATTTTTTTATGAGTATGGAACAGTCTTGTGTTGTTCAAATTTCTTCTCCTTTATATTTGAAGATCTTTTTTCCTGGTCATTTGCTGAATGTATTATTTGCTAATGGAATTGTTAAATTTGTACACTTTGTGTCTTGAAGTTTGCAACATAGATTTTGTTTGTTTATTTGTTTCTTAAGGCAATCTGTGGAGTCTTTTGATTGGCTCTTTGTTTTCTGTGTTCAGAAGTACCAGGCAGTTTCCTTGTATTATTTCAAAGATTACAGTGTTCAGATGTTTTTATCTGTTATGTTCATCTGGAAGATCTACAAACCTTAAATTCTCTCTCTGCATTCTGTCTCAGAGATCAATAGGTTTTATTTGTATAGAGATTGTGTTTTCTTTTAATGTTATTGCTTTTTGCTACTTATCTTCCAAATTGTCCTTCATTTTAGTGCATTTGCGTTTCCAATCAGGTGAACTCTCTTTGGTCTCTTTGGTGAGATTTGCCACTGTAAACTAAATTTTTTTCTATTCTCCCAATTATTTCTGTTTTCACAATTCTTATTTCCCTTTGAAGCCATCTGGGAACATCCTGCTGTGGTTCCATGCTTTTTTTGAAATCCAAAAAGGTCCTCTGCCTTTTCCTTTTTTCCTTTGCCTTAAAATAATTATTCAGTAATTTTCCTTTGCCTTAAAATAATTATTCAGTGATGTTTGGAATCATTTAGATGTCCTGGAGGTCATGCTTCTGTTTTTCATATCTGGGTTATTTATTTGTGTTCAAAGTTCTTAAGTGAGTTTTCTTTGGTAATGTCAGCCCTAACATTGCCCTATCACTCATTTTTTGACTCCTTCCTTTTGGATGGTAGATCCCCCGAGGGCTGGACCTCAAAGCTGCTTCAGCTTCTTCTAGTACTGGGTATTTCCCAGCCATATGTTCCTGAGTTCTCTGACTGATTGCTGCCACCTCAGGCAAACATCCACATTCCTATACCTCAGCCTCTTCTGAGTAGGAGTATGGGGAGGAGGGTGGGAAGTTGGGAGGAAACAGAGTTGAATTGTTCCAGCAAAGATTACAGCAGTAGCAAGGAAATTGCTGAGTGGATTCTAGAGCACAAGCCTGTGGGTCTCATTGTACAACCCTGTCAGAGCATGGGGAAGGGTGGATAAAAAGGTTGCTGAGTGAACATTTTAGGGATTAGGGATTAGCTGCTTCTGCTGTTAATTCAGCGGGTTGTTGCCTCCTTAGGGTTCTTGGTGTCTTGGCCTGTGGAGACAGCTACAGAGTTTACCTCTTACACATAATTATTATTTTGTAGAGGTCTGAGAGGTCATGAGTTTCAAAGAATACATCTAGTCTTCCACCCTGTTGGTCACATGATCTAGAAGCCCCATTTTAGAAGTCTTAATGTTCTTTTTAAAGTCTAAATAAACACTATCTGTGCAACTCCCCTGTTTCACACAAGACTTTGATCAATTGACTTAAACTTCTTAATTCTGGAAAAGATTCTGCTTATGGTCAAAACTTCAGTGCTCACAGCAGTCCAATTTTTAGTCTGCCCTACATTCTTGCAAAGCTATTCTGATGGTGAATCCCCTTTGTAATCATTAGCAGCTCTGGGCTCAGGTGCAGTGGCTTTATTAGGGACTCTCTCATGGGGCCTTATCCATTTTTTCTGCTCCTACTTGAGAATGACATAGCAAAAAAAAAAAGTTAGACTGGACTTAGACTAGAATCCTTGGAGAAAAATCCTAACAGCTGCAAAGAGCAATGGATCTTTGGAGAAATAATCTCATTCTTCAAAGCTCACTAGACTTGGAGTTAGAAGGGACGCATAATAATGGTTGAAGACTTTCTGATGAGGTGGCTCTGTGTTGAACCAATAATAACAGCAGGTTTGCTGTCTTCCAGGGACATAACAGAGGACTTCCAAGGACTTTTCAAATCAAAATCATTACTAAGAACTTTTGGTGATCCATGTGGACCCGAATGATACTGCCAGATCAGGAAGCATTGGACAATAGTCTAAAATCTTTAAGTGCATAAGTAGTGCTTTCATTCCCCTGCTAAATAAAAGCAAGAGTTTCAGAAGAGAAATGCAGACTTGGTAGTCAAGAAGATGGTGTCTGAGATTGGAATTTACATTTCTGGGCCCTGGGTAAGGATGGAATACACTCAGTAAGAGCTAGAAAGAGTTCATTTGCTCAAAGTTTTACAAATATAATTAAATATATTTATAATTAAATATAATTAAAATACGAATATAATCAAAAGTGGAAAAGAAAGGGTGAGGGAGAAAAATGTTTATGGATATACACTAAGATGGCTATCATAGAGAGTAATTAGAACAGTAGAACCTGTAAGGGAAGGTAAGGAGGGATAAAAGCATAAGAGTAGCGCAGCCCTATAAAAATAGCATTCAAAGTACTGAAAGGCTCAGAAAGCTAAGGCTAACCCAATGGAGAATTTTTAACACTATGTTGGAGAAGAGAGCAGGATCAAAGATTGCTGCATGATGTGAATGGGACAGTAATAAATGTCAGGAAGAAAGCAGAACTGCTTAATTTTTACTTTCCTTGTCTTCCCTCCAGAGCAGAGTGATCTTTGTGAGGAGAGAACAAAAATAACTAATTAAGGGTTGATGTATATGATAAGAGGATAGTAAGAAGGCATCCTTCTGAACTGCTTTAGGTGAAAAGATCTAAATGTTTAATTGGGTCAATCCACTATGAATGGAGGGATGGTAATAGTTAATTCAGTTTCTAGTTCATCATAAACTTTAGCCATAAAATATGAACATGTACCTTGTAATGAATTAGGAACCTTTTACAAAGCCAGCACCAGTCATGTTCACTGGCTAATATCCAAAGTGTTCAGAAAATCATCATTTCTGTATTTTGCTGAGTAAGTCTGCTTCAGCTACCTGGCTGTAATTCCCATTACTGAGTTAGATCTTAGTACAGATCTTTTTATGTATTGTTACAGGTCTTAGTTGGCCATTTTGGCCATTGATATTAACTGATTTATATTGAGAATCACTCAGTAATGTAAAAGATGAATCAGTTCTGGACATTAGTCCATATATATGTGTGTGTAGATACACATACATATGTATGTATAGATATACACACATACGTGTGTGTAGACACACATATGTGTTTATGTATATATGTGTGTCCATACATATATCCATACACATATATACACACATATGCACATACATGCACACACACATATGATTAAATCTTGATTCTTGGCTTTTTTTGCACCAGGCTAAAGCAGGGACCTAAGGACAGCAGCAAGTTGAAAAGCATATACATTGTGTATGGTTTTTTTTTCACTGTGTGTTTTTCATATCAGAATGTCCACAAAATTGATTTGTATACCATAGCAAACCTAATAGCAAGATCAATTTAGTGTGAAGCTTCCGTATATGTTCCCTGAAATCCCAGAACCTGACTACAACAATTGGGAACAGTAGGGAATCAGTGAGAATGTGTCTATATGTATTTTCCCTGAGAATATTCTGCAATTAAATATAAATTATTCAAAGACCATTCTTTGTATTGTATACTCTTTTTCTCCTCATTAGCATAGATAAATGAGAGTTGACTAGGTATCTGATAAAAAATTCAATTAAGCAGAATACTTGGGGAATATTATACTCTGGAAATGACCTATCTCCTCCCACCCCTGAATTGTGGAAATGACCCAGAATCCCTACAGAGGGCCGTGTTCTGATGTCCAGGGTTTCCTCCAACCCCTGAATTGAAAATGTCTTACTAGTTGGCCTTGGTGCATTATGTGTTCTTGTCCCAGCTACCTGAATGGCTAGTTGTGGCTCTGGCAGTGACAGACAGAATTTCTGTTCTCTGAGGACCAGCATAGCTAGAGAGATCAGTCACCAGGTTGGCCACAGGGCATTAAATTTTGGGGCCATAACAACTTTCAAAGACCAACAATGAAGATGAAGTGGAGTTGCCATCTATATTGGTAGAGTGAATACCTAGACCCATGAAATCACTGAGGCTTTAAGTAATAAATAACTAAAATGTGGTGCTCCAGTTTCCTGCCTTATAGACAGACAGTGGAGCATAATGGATAGTATACTGGACCTGAAATCCAGAAGACCTGGGTTCAGATTCTACCTCTGATGCTTACTTGCTGTATAACCATCGGCAAATCACTTAACCTCTCTGGCCCTCAAGTAATACTCTAAGTCTATCTACTAAGTTATAGCCAAGCTGAAATCTGTGTTGGTGGAGGGAGTTCCCACACTGACAAAAATCAAATAACTTTGATATGCAGTGAATTCAATCTGAACTTTACCTGATAACTAGAAAACCTTCAGTACCACCACGTCATCCTTTAGGACACCAATTATCATAACGTTAGAAATGCTTACCCTCCTTACCTCCTGGGATTATTATTAGAAAAAACATCCTGTAAACAATAAATGTGAGTCATCATTATTACCATTATCTCTATGGGTGATCATGATGTAGGAGAATAGACAAAAGGACTTCAACCTAGGTCTTCCAAGTCCAAGTTCCAGTTTGGGGCCTTTTCCCTTACATCACTCCTATGCGGTGAAATATTCATAGTGATTATCCTAATCCCTGGCTGATTCACCCCTGATATCCTGCACACTCCGCTTCCAAGTCATCTCTCTCTACTTGGCAGACATCAGCCTTCCAGCTGGGGGTACAAAGCGGGGGCTTAGACAGCTTAGGCAGCCTAAGGAGGGGTGCATATACACATAGAGCCTAAGAGTGAAGCCAAGGACAGTCGTGGGGATGAGGGAAGCTTGCTGAGTCTATGACAGGTCTGAAAGCTTTTAGTTAAACCAAAAATGTTAAGAAGTAAATATTTCTCCAGCCTAAAATCTTTTACAGACAGACCTGAATTGAAGGAAATCTTATCAGTATCTAATCAAATTTCTTAGAAAACAATGCTCTCCACTAAAATCCTTGGGACCCACCCCCTTTCTTTTACAAGTGTATAAAAGGACAAGAATGAAAGTGAAAGCCCCAGAAAATGGATTAATGAAGGTAACTAAACAGACCAAGAAATACCCTGTGTCTAATTAAGATCCTGGCCTTCCCCTAGACTCAGAAAAGCAACATCTTTCACATCTTCGGGCCTCTATACAAGTAGGCAAAGCCTATGGACCTTTTCTCAAAATAATGATTTTTTAAAAATTCACAGTTGAAGGAAGTGCTAGATTTCAATTAGAGTTAGTAAAAATGAAGATGTCATTTTTTCCCCCATCCAAATGAATGTGATCCCTGTAATCAGGTTACAAACTTCTGGATTAGAATAGTAACCAACCTAAGAGCAGTCCGGTCTTTCCCCATTTCCTGAATTGATTAAGCAGTAGTGGTAAACAAGTACAAATGGATCCCCCTCCTCCTAGCCCACACATTGACTTAGAAAACTACAAATTAACATTATCTGTGTTGTATTATATTTTTTATTTATTTTGTTAAATGTATCCTAATTACATTTTAATCTAGTTTAGGCTGCACTTGGGAGTTGCTCCTCAGGATCAAAGTAAGGAAATCTTTGATTACTTTAGGCCACCTGTGACCAGCTGGAATTCTGCAGAACCCAGAAGAGAGTGATCAAAGTGAGACTGAATGGTTTTGGGAGAATGATTCTCCAGAGGCACTTCAGAAAGATTAGGTAACTAATGTTCTATTTGATAAAGCAAAATGTTAACCTTGAGTTTTGTAACGGTATATTGAGATTTTCCTTGTTGCCAGACCCTCTCATACACACCTGTAATTAGGAGGCTGAGGCTGGTGGCTAGCTTGAGCAAAGTAGAGTTCTGAGCTGCAATATGACCAGAATCAATCAGGTGTGCATACTAAGTCTGGCATCAGTATCATCAGCCCCCTCTAGAGGAAAGGGAACCAGGATACCTAAGGAGGAAAAAACTGGTCCAAGTTGGAATCAGAGCAGACCAAATCTCCCTATGATCAATAGCCAGATGATGCCTGTAAGCGGCCATTGTATTTCTAGCCTGGGCAAGATAAGGAGACCTAATCTCAAAACAAATAAACGAACAAACAAAAATTCTCTTTATCCAAGATTCCCATAGATGTTACTCCAAAAATGTCCTAGATTAGGGAGGTATTTGAGGGCAGGAGAAGACCTTCAGTTTGGACATTTCTCTCTCTAAACTAGTAATGCTAGGACTTAGAATAACATTAAATTAATAAAAAATTATTTCAGAAATACTTGTGCCAACGATGCAGAATATAGCATTTACATATGTGTGTATCTAGATGTACATAAACATATATGTGCATATACATAAATATAAGTTTATGTGTATGTATACACGTGTGCAGACACACAAACACAATATCACCTATGTGCATATATATGTACACATATGTACATACATATAGACATGCATATAGATATGTTCATCCATCCATCCGTCTATGGAATCTAGCTATCTATGTATTCTCTGCACAGCCCAGACTGGTTTTGACAAGTCTACTGTTCCCTCCTGGATAAAGAAGGTGAATACAGTGTCTTAGGAAGCTGAGGGCTCCCTTTTTCATGTAGAAGAACTCTGTGTCTCTGACAGTCTCCCTCTGAGTTGCCAGGAGCATGTCAGCATTAGTTGAGAGTAGCAGCAGGGACTATCACTGATCCTAACCATCTAGGTCTGTAGAACAGTCAGCAAACACAACTAGAGGCATAAGGGTAAAGCTACTCAGTTATTTGTAGGGTCCACAGATCTAATGCTGGCTGAGACCTCAGAGGCCACCTAGTACAAGGATGGGGAACCTGTGGCCTCGAGGGCACACATGGCTTAGTCCAACTCTTCCATTTTACAGATGGAAAAACTAGGACCCAGGAAGGTGAGATGATACCTCACCCAAAGTTCTTTAAATATTAAAGCCTAAAGCCAGCATTTTTTCCACTATACCAGCTCCCTCTACTTACATGTCACCTACAACCTAAGCCCTTCCTACCCCACCCCAGGGCAGCAGCAGCAGCAAAGTCCTAGCACCTCCCCCCCCCAGAATATTAGTTACCATATGTTCAGCAAATGAAAAATAAATTTAAAAAAGCCTAAGCAAAGCCCAAGTGAGAAAACCAATCCTTCACCAAACCATCATGCTTTGTGAAGATAATGGAGAAATCAATATGTACACCACGATTGAGCTCTGCTGTGTTTCCTTGGAGTTGTCAACGTGGGGTTTGTTCAGAGATTCAGTCACAGAAACTTCTTGGGAACCTGCTGTGCCTAAGGGCTGTGTTTCTCCGGGTTTTAGCCCCTCTCTCTCTAGGGAACCACATATAGGAGATGCCTCAGTTGCTTCAAGGTAGTTCTATTGAAGCCTAAAGTTGCAAGAATTTGCGCTTCCGGAGTGATCTGTACTTTGCCAAGAGCTTTCTTCCCCATGAGCCTGTGAGTGAGTAGAGTGGGCTACCAGCAGGGATTTGCCCAACATCTAATCACTACTAAGCAGTACAGCAGGAGCCCAAATGGGAGTCTGCAGCTGTCCACTGTGGTGCTCTATCCTCTGTAACACACCGTACAGACTCCTTGGTGACTGCAGGACATGGAACATGGGCTGCATTTTTGGTCTGAGTGACCCCCTGTGGAGAGGCAGCGTGCTGGAAGGAAAAGAACACAGGCCTCCAGAGTCAAGAGATCTGGGCTCTATTCCTCCTCATCTCCGCTCATGATAGCTATGTAACCTTAGGCAAGTCACTTGGCTGGAGCAATATTGGATAACAGTTTCCTCACCTGTTAAAAGAGGAGGTTGGATTGAAAGAGGCCCTTTCCAACTCCATCTATGAGATGAGCTCATCGATGCCTATGGTTTCATGATATATGAAACCTAACAATTCAGTCACTCAGATCCAATCTACAATTTAAAAAGTGGAGAGAAAAAGCGTTCTTATTTTCAAATGTTGATTTACCACTCAAATTGTGCATTTCATGTGGTGGGGGCAGGGCAAGATTATCACTATGTCTGTCTGTCTGTCTATGTCTGTCTAACTGTGTATCTATATCATAGGTATGATTGGTTATAATAACCAATAATAATAATAATTACAATGGTTTACATTAGACTGTGAGTTCCCCCATTAGGCTGTGAGATCCTAGAGAACAGAGACTATCATCTTTCTTTGCATCCCCAGCACTCAGCACAGTGCCTGGGATATAGTAGGCACTTAAGTTAGTGTCAGCAAGGTGGCACAGTGGATAGAATGCTGGTCCTGGAGTCAGGAGGATTTGAGTTCAAATCCAGCCTCAGATACTAACTAGCTATGTGACCCAGGGCAAGTCACTTAAACCTGTTTACTTCAGTTTCCTCATCTATAAAATGAGCTGGAGAAGTTAATGGCAAACCTCTCCAGTATCTTTACCAAGAAAACCCCAAATTGGGTCACAAAAAAACAGACGTAACTGAACACAAATGTTTGCTATTTATAGAGTGATTTAAAATTACAAAAGATCTGAGAAGGCCCAAGAAAAAGATCTTTTTTTTTAAAGCAATCTAAAGCCTTAGAGATCATCTAGGCTTTTAACCTTTTTGTGTGTTTTTAACCTTTTATGTGTTATGGACCCATTGGAAATCTGCTGAAACCTATAGACCCCTTCCCGAAATAATGCACAATATAAAATACATTGGGTTCCAAAGGAAACCAATTATGTTGACATATGATTATCAAAATGAATCTATTTTTTTAAAAGACAAGGTCATAGACCCAGGTTAAGAACCTTTGATCTAGCCCAACCCCTTCATTTTACAAATGAGAAAACTGAAGCCCAGAGAAAGGGAAACCAAGTTGACATAGCCAGTAAACAATAGAACTGGAATTCATAGCCAGATCTCCTGTGTTCTCTCATGGTATCTCAAGGCAGATCAGCCTCATCATTGTGTGAAAGAGATAGAAAGGTCGCTCCAATATTGATGTAGGATGAAAATGTACCATTCACATCTAACTTAAGGTTGTCCTTCTGAAGCTCTTTAGAATCTTCCTAGAGAGGATGCTCCCCTAAATACTTGGCAAGTCAAGGAACATTTTGATCAAATAATAAATATAATAATCATTCATTGATTGAAACTATGCCCTACTCTCATACTAGAGCATGGCTTCAAAAAACTGTTCAATAATGTTTGGTAAGGTCAATATATAATTCCATCACTGGTCCCAGTCACAAAATACACATGGCCATAGGTAGTGGGGCATCATAAATGTAGCCAGTAACCTGTCCTTACTTAAATACCTAATTGACCATTATCTGCTTGCTAAGTATGTATGGGCCCTGCATTAGTATTTAGCTACCATGAAAAAAAATGTCATTCAGGGGGCAGCTAGGTGGCGCAGTGGATAGAGCACCAGCCCTGGAGTCAGGAGGACCTGAGTTCAAATCTGGCCTCAGACAAATAACACTTACTAACTGTGCGAATCTGGGCAAGTTACTTAACCCTAATTGCCTCACCAAAAAAAAAAATGTCATTCAAAAAATGTTATTGGCTGGATCTAGGCAACAAAATTAAATTATGAGCCTGCCATTGGTACTTGTTGTCCATTTAGGAGACCTGTTCAGTGTGTTGTTGGGAGCCTTCCAATTCTGTTATTCTGCTTGCAAAACCATTTTCCTCTCTGAGATAACATTCTGTCTACTCTGGATAGATCTTATGTGTACCTAGCTATGTTCGTGTTTTTCTCCTCCACACAATATGAGCTGCTTGAGGGCAGGGTCTGTTTTTACCTGTCCCTAGAACTTAACACAGTGTCTGCCCCATAGTAGGAGCTTAATAAATACTCATTGAATGATTGAATGATTTCTAACTCTTTGGTCCTTTAAATTTTAAAAAAAACAAAACATTTACTTTATTGCAGCTATAAATAAACTTTATTCGATTTAATGTAATAAAACATTTGCAAATGGAACATGACATTTATCTTACTATAGTTAATCCTTTAAATTATGAATACAATTATGTACAGTCACTCTATGATGCCTGCAGTTAAGATATTGATACAGTTTTGTCTAGAAGGTAAGCGCCCATCTCCTCTTTGTCTGGGATGCAGGTGCTTCTCTGGTTAAGGTAAGAGTCAAAGCCGAAGCAAAGTCATGCACATCCAGTCTGGGGCCCCTATTAAAAAGCCACAAAGTCCTAGGGGTGCATCATCTCCTGTACTGTGGGGAAAATCCATGTGCTGGTAGGACTCTCCATCCATCACCTGGAGCTCAAGGCTTCCTCCTCTCAGGCCTGCTGTCTCAAGATTACCACTATTTTTGTAGCCTGTATTTACTGAACCTCACAGTTTGACAAGTCAGGTCAATGACAGGATCAGTTCTGTTCAGCAGCCTGCTCTGATCGATGACCTTACACGAGATAGATTTGCATCACTCAAGGCACACATTTGCTTTAAGATACAGGCATCACAGTGAATGAGTCTAGCGGCCTTCTCAGGAGCTTTCAGCCAAGCCTCTAGGGCATTCCAGCTCTTCCTTACTGCTTTTTCCATCTAACTCATATCACAAAGTTGGGCACAATTATGCTCAAAGGAAGTAGTTCTTCCCACTGAACATTCAGAAGCATGCAGGGGACAAGCATACCAGCCTTGAAGTGCAATCCCACTGCAAACAAAATGGCATCTACCAGTTATTGGAACATAAAGCATTTCAAGGTTTGGAAAACCCGTTCTGTTCTTTCTTCTCTTAGTATCCCCAGCACTTACGTACACAGTAAGTGCTTAATGAATGCTTGTTGACTGACAGATTGCTCCCAGTGCAGTCTTTTTTCCCCCCTTGGATTGCCAACAACCTTGGGAAATTAATTGCCCTAATCCCTCAGCACCCTGAGGAAGAACTGTTAGCAAAGGGAAATCTATAGCCAAGCTTTCTGGCCCTTTCCAGCCTTAGGTCCATTCACGTGTCCTACAGGGACAATAAGTAGATCAAGACACAAAGTACTTTTATCGGAAAGACACAGGGGCCTCTGTAAAAAAGCCAAACTACTGGACAAGGGCTTTAGATAAACAATGCCTTGGGACTAGGTTTGTATTAGCGGACTACAGTAGTTTTGTTTTCTAACACAGGCATGCAACATTTTCAACACTTGACTTATCAGTGTTTGCTTAAAAAATATCTATTTGTCATACAACAAAATACAGCTTTTTTTTTCCACCAATGATCCCTGAATATTCATAATAACATCTTGCCTCAGAAGCATGGGGACTGTGAACTAGGACTTCCTTTCACTCACACAGATTTAGACAGATGTGAAGCACTAGAAACTGTATTTCCCTCTTGTATGGAACTCAGTTTTGTCGATGTGCTTATTGCTAAAATGTGATCTTGCTGTCACACGCAGACATTGATTTTCATTTGTACACAAGAGCATTGGTTTGCAAATGGAGAGCAAGCAAGAGAGAGCAAGAGATCATCCCTCTTCGGATCAGCGCATGTCATACAATGGATCATCCATGTTGATGTTGCATTTGGATGGTTCCTCCCACAGGAGAAGCTGCATTTGGAAAGCCAGAAATTTCTTCACCAGGAGCGAGTCACCTTTTTCACCCCCTGTTGATTTCAGGCTCCATCATTCTGCTCTGCATCATGAATCATGACTTTTTTTCCGACTATAGTCAGAGTTTTGTCTATAAAAAAAAAAGGAGACAGACAGGAAAGTAATTTAGCAGGACCATAAACCCGATTTTTCATTTCTCGGTGGATGGATTTAATTCCTATAGAATCAAAGCAGTTGACTCAATTGGGGCTTCTGAAGAGGTTAGAGGTGCTTCTAAGAAAAAAAAAGTGTGCCCTTTTTCATCTTCTTCCTGATTTTCATAAGCTGCCAAGCACTCAGCATATTTATGAAGCAGCCCTGAATAACAATCTAGAAACTTACTTTTGTGATAGATCTGTAGTGAAAAAGAAAAAAAAAAGAACACTTAAAATTGCCTACAAAATGGAATGGTATTTACCTTGTTTGAAAAGAAAAATGATGAATAATAACAAGCCTGGCACATAGAAGAGGCATTGTGGAGCAGCAGAAAGAATGCAGAATTTGGAGTTTGAGGACCCCACTTTTCAATCTAGTAAAGCCTCTCTAGAGAGGACTGTTGATTTAGATTTGGAAGAGTCCTCAGACAAGCTAGTCCATATGAGATATATGGACTATATGAGAAAATTTTTATTTTTATTTTATATTTATGTTATTTATTTTATATGAGATATATGGACTATATGAAAAAATATTTATCTATGAGAAAACTGAGGCTCAGAGGAGTTGTGTCCATCTTCTTTCTCAGTCAGTTAATAAGCATTTATTGAGCACCTACTGTATTCCAGGCACTGTGCTAAGCGCTGAGGAGCCAAAGAAAGAAAAGCAGAAAACAATCCCTGCTCTCTAGGGGTTCACAATTTTATGAGGAAGCCAATTTAGCCAGCTGTTATTTATCTTCACATTTCCAAAACTAAGAGGCAGTATGACCCAATGGGTACAGGGCCAGCTTCAAAGCCAGAAAGATGAGTAGAAGTCCAGCTTTTGAAACATACTTGGCTTTGTGACTCTGGGCAGTTCATTTACTCTCCCAGTGTTCTGAGAATGCACTAATTCATATTGGTAAAGGGAATTTCCCTACCTGGGAGTTCGCTATACCAGTGAAATCACAGGTGTACTCTCTATCCCTAGCTCTAAAACTAACTAGCCCTAGACCCAACACAGAATAAGTATATAATAAATATTTGCTGAGTTAATGCTAAGTGGAAGGAATGTTTCCAAAAATGCCTTTATTCCTTTACTTTGTTGTTGTTGTTATTGTTTTTAGAGAGAAAAATGTATCATGAAAGCCTAATTTTCTGGAACAAGGCCACACATCCTACCAATAATTCTACCACAACCGCCACTAAAAATGGCCACCAAAAAGAGCAGAAAATCTAAGGAAATCTAAGACTTAAGACAGATATTTATAAGTTCTGGATTAGAAGGCATTGGAGCTTGGTTTGAGGACTAGACCTGTGATTAAATTCTTTCTGGAACTTGGAGTCCCTGAGTAACAGCTTGGAAATGGGATCTGGAAGTAGATAACTGCCATAGGTCTTCATCAGCATGAACAGACTTCTTTCACCTACCTCCAGACCACATTTTTATGTTTATATAAACATAAAATTAAGTGTGTAGGGAATAGCTTTTCCTGACTGTTTTAGAACCAGAAATATGGCTGCTGTGAAACCTCAGGAATTCACTGGAATGGAAAAGATGCCCCACGTAATCATGGAGTGCCACATAGGAAGTATTGCCAGCTCTCTGTGCCCAAGGTGATGCCCTGCTCAGCTTCTCCAAAATAGAAGGGCCACATTACTCTTATTCATTCAAATCCACTGTGGAAGCCAAAAGTTGCGTGGGCTCATTTGTTCCTTCCTTTTTTCGTTCTCACTTCCCTCCACATAAATTCCATCTTGCATAACCTCAGGATTCACAGGCTCAGAAACACAAGCTTTCAAGATGGAAGGAAACATGCAAGTCATGAAATAACACCACTTCATTTTACTGATAAGGAAACTGAGGCCAACAGGGGCAAAGTGATTTATGCATGATGGCACAGGTTGTAAATAAGTAGCATAGCCATGCATCTGAATGAAGCTCCTCTGACTCCCAATACAGTGAATGCTCATTCCTCTACACCATGATGCCAACTCAGGTCTAGATAATTATGATAACATAAGCGCTGCCCAGCTCTCCTCCTTCCAACAGGCCTTGCATACCACTACAAGATTAATCTTCCTAAAATACTCCTCATCATACTTCTCCTCAACTCATAACTTTCCAACGGTTTCCTATTACCTACTGAACAAGGTCCAAACTTCTCAGTTTGATACTCCAGATTTTTCATCGTCTGGGCTCCAACCTATCTTTATATTCAGGTCTCTCATTGTTTTCCACTAAAAAAAACCCTGTTCCATCCAGGCTTTTCTCAAAAATTAAACCTTGGCCATGTCCATCTCCATGCATTAAAAGGTCATGCTTTTCGGTCTAGCTGGAATTATCTTCCCCTCTCCTCTCTGTCTATCCAAATGCCACCCATTCCTCAAAGCCCAGCTCAAGCCACACCTCCTCTGTGAAGCCTTTAGCGCTCTCTCTCTCTCATGAATTCTTATTGCACTTACTATCTATCCCACCATCTAGCACTTTTTTGTCTTTTACTGTCTTTTTAGCATGATCTAAATGTTCTTCTGAGTGTCTCATACAGACAAAGAGACTGCAAACTTCTGGAAGTCACAGAGTATGCCTTAGACTTCTTTTTTTATCTCCTGCAGTGTCTAAAACAATGACATGCACATAAAAGGTACTCCACAAATATTGCTTGAATGAATGATTTTTTTCCTCAATGAGGCCAATCTTACAAATTGTATATGTATATATATATATATATACATATATATATACACACACACATATATACACATATATATGTATATATGTATATACATATATATGTATATATATATATGTATATATATACATATATATGTATATATATATACAGAGTGAGAGAGAGAGAGAGATTATCCAGAGTTGCTATTCTTTCATCTTCCATGACCACACATTTTTCAAAGATGATAGATATTTTTAGGTCAATCATCCTGAAATTACTTTCAATAATATGAAATATAAGATGTAAAGAAAGGGGAATCAAAAGAAAATGTATCAAAAAAACCAGCAAGTTTAAATTAAAGAATTAATTAATTCATTAAACTAAAGAATTAAATTCTCTTATTTTCTCAGTCTTGCCAAGTCAAAAAGACAAATGTTGCTGGACTTCTTTAATTTGTTATCCTATCCATGAGTTTTACAAACTTAAAATCCTGTTAATTTTATGTTTAGGAAAAATATCAAGATTTGAGAAGAGGCCCAAACTTTGGCAAGCAAGAATCATTAAATATCTTCAATGACACTTAAAAGTGATTACCAAGTACTTTGAAAATATAAGTTGCAAATTAATGCAGTTGAATTTGCTTCAAATGGTGCCTGCCCACACATAATACAATGCAGGGAGAATATTGCTCACATTACAGTTCAATGCTGTCGCTCCTTAAAGTGAATACATTCCCAAAAGACAAATGTATTCAAGAATATTATGTTATTGAGCACAAAGTGTCATCTCCTCATCCCACTTCCAATTCATTTCATGTATTCTCCTAACATCAAATAACAAGGAAAAGGTAATAAATGGGTAGAGGCAACACCACTGTTGGATACCATGAGAAGCCACTGCAGAGTTTGATATGAAAAGTTGTTTCCAGACTACAGTGATAGGGTGATTTGCAATGCAGAAACATGTATGCTAGTCACACCAACCCGAGTCAGCTCAGTATAGAAACTCCTGAAATAAATAAGGGTACAAAATGAACAGAGAGTACCTAATGTCTGGTCACATTTTTAAGAAATGCCTCAGAGGGTTTGCTTCTCAGGACTGCTAGGGTCTAAGAGTCCCCCAAAAGATACAATAAAGCCTAAGAGTCTTCCTTCCTGGAATCATAAATAACTGAGTTCAAACCAGGCTTACAGTACTTACCAGCGGGGTGACCCTGGGCAAATCACTTAACTCCTATTTGTCTCAGCTTCCTCATCTGTAAAATGGGGGTTAATAATAGCATCTAATTTGCAGAGTTGTTGGAACAATCAAATAAGATAATATTTTAAAAGTGAAGTGTCTGGTACACAGTAGTTGCTATATAAGTGCATATGCCCTTCCCTCCCTTGCCCCCCAGGATAGTGCCAGAGTCCAGAGTCAGTCCCTGAGTTTGTGGCAGATATAACAACCCCATACCTAATTAATCCCCCTTTTTTTGAATCTACATATAGCACTTTGGACCTCTACTTTATAGAGGTAATTTAATTTGTAATATAGTTGTTTGTGTATGACTTATCTTCTTTGCTAGATTATCAAGGACTACATCTTAAATTTTTGGGTATCCCTCCCTCCCTAAGCACTGTGCTTGCACACAGCAGATGCTCAACATATGTCTGTAGTACTGAATTTGTTGAACAGGCCTTAGTAAGAACCAAGTCCCCTTTTATGGAGAATGGCTCCCTCAATCCCCAAAAGAATCTAGATTAGGGAAATGTAAAGTCATTTCACTAAATACAAGCTAGACCAATAGAGGTGTTAATACAGAGACTCCCAAAGTGGACAATACTGCTCCCGCGGGGTAGGGGAGGGTGCTGGAACAATCCAGATGGGTGGCAGTAGCTTCTCCTACAATTAGTAGGCATTGAATAAAAATAAGTGCACAGTAGAAGCATAAGGAAAGAAAAGAAGGTAAGAAAATTATGAAAAACCATTAGTACATGTTTCATCTGTTGTGTAACAGTTAAAGTCATAATGATTACATTATTTTCCAAATAAACACACAGAATGCAAGTTATAACATATCAGTGGTCAAGTCTGCTGACAAGTCTTAGCAAGCAAGTGTTGGCAGGTGAACATGTTGTGCATTGGTGGAAAGACCAGCATGCATCAGCAGGAATATATGTGTGTAATGACTTGTTTACAATACTATACTATGTGGTTACATAATGAAATATTGTGTCATCAAAATTTCAATGCAGGAAAAACCCCACAAATTTACAATAAATTATTAAACTTAAGATGTGTCATGTTTTTAAATTAATATATTTTCCTGAAATGATACAAATTTCAAAAAAAATTAAAAGGTTAAAGGAAGTAGATTTCCAGAAGGATGCTGAGTAATTTTTTTTTTTTTTTGAAAAGGGAATGGTAGGCCAAATAAGTTTGGGAACCTCTGTGTTAATATTTAGCAAAATGGTGCAGTATCGGTATTAGCCTAGATTACCTTTGGCATATCAGTATTCACATGCTGAAAATGCCCTGTAATTGGTGCCCAAGACACTGGAATTGTCCTAGAGTCTTGGTATGGGCTCTTTGACCCCCATCAGAACCACCAACAACCGCTACCTTGATTAGCATTTGAGCCAGAGTAAAAGATGTGTACTGGAATCTATATTCCTTCCTACAATGAGAAAAGTGTACCATTATTAGAACTTGAGGGCAGAGTCCAAAATATTAATTGATAAATTTATAGTTCAAAATGTGAATTGATATATTTATATGATATTTATAACTATTAATACAAAAATTATAAACATAAATATTTATGTATTTATCCATTGACATCTTATAACCTCCCACTCAGTGCAAGAATCTCAACTACTACATTCCTGACAGGTTATTACTTGCTAAAACACTTACAGTCCCTACCTAGCAAGTCAGCCTGATCCAATTTTTTTAGCAGCTATAATACTTACAAAATGTTTCTTTATATGTGGAGTTGAAAATATCATATTTTACATTATACTTTCATTGCCACCTTTATTTTTTTCTTTTTATATTTAACTTTTCAATTTTAAATATCACTGTCATTTCCCAATTACTCATCAATTCCCCCTTCCCCACAGAATCTGCCTTGTAATAAATGAGTAAAGTCAAATGAAACAAATCAGCCCATTGGCCATGTCTGGAAATGGATGCCTTATTCTACATTGTAGTTCCCTAGTTTCCAACTTTCTGACTAGAGGCTATGTTACATTTTTTTTTTGAGAAATAAAGGAGCATGAGGGGGTGATGGGAGGAGGAAGACGATAAGGGGCCAAAAGCTTACTTCCTCATTTTGCCCAAGCTTAGCCCTGCCTACCATATCACCCTGAGAGGGATAATACCAGAGCATTGTCCACTTTGCTGCCAGCTATGGCAAAGAAGGTTCAGAGAAGCCCCTGGTTCTGCTGCCTCAGAATCGCAGGGTTCTATGCAAACAAGGGAGGGACCTTATGATATGGCTCTTCCCCCGCCCCAGGCTCACAAGCTTCCTGGGGTGACTCTAAAGTTAAGACCCTTCATTAGCCGGCCTCTGGGGTAAGGAAGGAATAAAGGAAGGGGAGGTAACAAAGAAATGAGGCAATAAGCTCTAGGTCAGTGCTCTAAGCACCCTGCTTCCTGTTCCACCAAGGTTGCTTGGTTTTTTGGGGGGAAATTGCTCCTGTTACTTTTGGAGCTCCAAGAAAGAGGGCAAGGATAATCCTCAAATACTGCTTAGGAAGAAAAGGGTAGAACAAAAGGCGAACATAAGAGGACTAAAGAAGAAAAGAAAGGATGTCAGCAGCAAGGACTTGCCTGCTTAACCTGATAAATTTTCTGAAGCGGAGATGCAAGTTCCCATAATGCAGTCTGTCCTGAATGTTTCATTCTGGGCATGTTCTCTGACCAGTTTGGTAAAATCTCATTAATTTGCTTTCCACTAATTGGAAATTAGTGGTGCTCCAGATGTAGGGCTAGGCTAAAGATTACCTTTGTGCTAGGAAAGATTTACTAAGCAGAATAATCATGTAAGCAAGATTGCATAAGGAAATGCTAACCTTCTTAAGGAAATTCTTTTGGGGACATTTTAAGCACAGATCTGCATATTTTTCCTCCTCCATTTTCATTTTCCTCTCAGCTACTCACTACCTGTGGTATCACAAAAAGAGCTCTAAATTTGAAGAGTGAGATGTGGATTTGAATCCCAAATCTAACACTGATAACAAGACCCCAAGCAGATCAATTCACTTCTTTGAGACTCATTCCTATACGTAAACTGAGGAAAATAAGATTATCAGCACTAACTTCTCAAGGATGTGAATTTATAAGGAAATCCCACTATAAGTCTTAGAGCATCCTGCCAATGTGAGCCTCTGCCTAGCTCATTTCCCACTGCAGTTATTCCAACCCTCTCCACAGTATTCAAACTCTAATCCTGCCCTCCCCCTCTCAACAAAGCTCAGTGGCTTTATTTGCTCCTGCCATGCACAAAGCAGTAATGTTGAGTGGCTCATCCACTCCCATCTTCATTTCCTCATATCTCTATTTATATATGGAGAAGGTCGCATGATGTTGTGGAAAGAATCAAGGCACTACTCTTGGATCTTCCAATAATTAACTATGTGAGGTTGGACAAGTCTTTTTAGCTCTCTTGGTCTCATTCTACTCATCTGTAAAAATAAAAGAGTTGGACCAGATTATTGCTAAGATCTTTTCCAGTTCTAACAGCTTGTAATTATATTCTTTATCTTCTCTTCCCTTCTTGTCATTCTCAGAAGAAGTCATCTGCACAATCTAAAGGCATTTTCTCCACCTGTCCTCTTGGCCCAAGTCCTTCTGACATTATGGAGAGGGAGGGAGGCAGAGAAGGGAAATTGTTCCATTATTTTCCCTCCTTCTCAAATATCTTCAATCTCTCTGACATCAGTGGCCCCCTAGCTTCTGCTTTCAAACATACTCAGGCCTTCCCAATCTTGGGGAAAAAAACCAAACCATTTCAATGATCCTCCTGAACCTTCTAGCCACTTATAGAAGCATTTTTTCTTCCACATACTGTCTTCTCTATCTTCTATTCCCTACCAAACTTCTTAAACGAGTGGACCATATTTGAAGCTTCAGTTCCCTCACCACTTATTCCCTCTACCCTGTTACTCTAAAGTTTCTACCATAAGCCAGGCACTATAGAGCTGGAAGAAACTTTGGGTCATCAAGCTCAATGCCCTCATTTTACCAAGGAAGAAACTGAGGTCCAGTAAGGTTAACTCATGCTTTGCTCACAGTAAGTGCTTAGTAAGTGCTTGCCGATTGTCCAAGGTCATACAGATAATAAGTGGCAGAGACGGGATGAGAACTCCATCCTCTGACTCCAACGCAGCATTCTTTCCATTGTCCCATTCTGCTTCTCTACTACTGACTACCTTTTCCTTGAAACTCTAGTCTGTATGTTTACATGACACCAAAGACTCCTTGTTTGCTCTTCTTTTGAATTCTCAGGTTTTTCTTTTAACCCCCATACTATATGCATCCCCTAAAACTCAGTCTTTATACCTCTGCTCTCTCAAGTCCTTGAGGCATCATCCTCTATCATACCTTCTACTTTCACATCTAGCCTCATGACTCTCAATTCTGCTTTTTCAGCTCAAATTCCAATCCCATGTTTCCAAATGCCTGGGGCAGCTAGGTGATCCAGTGGATGGAGGGCTGGACCTGGAGTAAGGAAGATCTGAGTTCAAATCCAGCCTCAGACACTTACTAGCCATGTGACCCTGGGTAAGTCACTTAACCCCTATTTGCCTCAGTTCCTCATCTGTAAAAGGGGAACATACTGGGAAGGAAATGGCAAACCACTTCAGTATCTTTGTCAAGAAAACCCCAAGTAGGGTCATGAAGAATTAGTCATTACTCAACAACAAGAACATTTCCAAATACCTGATGGACATTTCCACACAGATGACTTCATTATCAATGTGTCTAAAATGGAAGTCATTACCTTCTTCCCTAAACCAGCTTTCCTTTCCACTTTCCTCACATCAATTGGTGGTATTGCCATTCTCCTAGAATCAAAATCTTGGAGTTGCTTTCTATTCCTCTTTTTCTCCATTCTTCTCCACCAGTCACCAGTCCTATCATTCCTCCTCCACAGACTCTCTTATTCACCACTTTCCAACCCATTTCTCCAGCTACCACCCTAGAATAGGCCTGTCCCCCACATCTAGGAATATGACAGGTCTCCTAGTCTTCAGTCTCTGCTCCTCAAACAATCTCTACTTCTAGTCTAATCATCTGAAAAAAAAATGTTTATCATAATCCCCTCTCAGAATCCTACAATGACCAAATCACTCAGTCTACCCTTTAAAAGTCTCCATAATCTGGCTCCACCTTAATTAGCCAATCTGATATCCTGCTTTTCCTCATTGCAAACCTTTTGCAAGTTACTTAATATTTACCACCAACCTACACACCATATTCATCATTACTTCCATGCTTTTGCGAATGCTATTCATGTTTGCTAAAATACTCAGTTCTACCAAACTTCTTCTACCTGTCCTTTCAGATTCAGCAAAAGTACCACTTCTTCCATGAAGCCTTCCCTGGCTCCTCCAACTAATGGTGATCTTCACCTCTAAATCCTGATCCATTTCATCTCTAGCACACAACTAACTTTATTATATGTTGTCTCCTTCCCTAACTGTCTATCTGATACTCTCTCAACTACAGAATGAGTTCCTTATCACCAAGGATCACCTTTATTTCTGGTCTATCTCTACATCGTTAGTATATGCTCAATACCTGCCGACTGATTGCAAGAGTTAATAAGCATTTACAAATTATTCTCATCTATTTTTAAATTCTGCTGCTGAAAAACATCTACTCTTCTTGTCAGCTTGGTTGGAGTTATTATATGCCATTGAAAGAGTAAAAATTGTATTTCTTTTAAAATATTCCATGAGTCAGACTTTTTACTGCCATAATTCACTTGAATTAGTAGAGCTTTATACTCAGTACTTAACCTCATCCTTCATTTCTGATAGAGCATTCAAGGTACATGTTGACCTACATTTTTGGACATAGTCAATGGTAAGGAATTTATTTTTGCTTGACTATATACATACATACATACATACATACATATATATACATATATATGTATGTATGTATGTATGTAATATACACACACACCTATATGTGTATACACACACACACATATATATATACATATTGTGTAAATTTGATTTTTTTGTTGTTTTTTTTCAGTAGGGGTGGAAGATAATTTTTTGCTAACTGAAAATTATGGATTATATGTACATGTGTATATACATACACACACACACATATGTATATATGTCTGTGTGTGTGTATGGTTTTGGAGGAATTGGGGTTAAATGACTTACCCGGGGTCACAGAGCTTGTAAGTAAGTGTCTGAGACCAGATTTGAACTCTGGTCTTCCTTACATTAGGGCCCTATCCACTGTACTACCTAGCTACCCCAGCATACATTTTTTTTGAGGGGGAGTATAGGCAATGGGGTTAAGTGACTTGCCCAGGGTCACACAGCTAGTAAGTGTCAAGTGTCTGAGGCTGGATTTGAACTCAGGTCCTCCTGAATGCAGGACTGGTGCTCTATCCACTGCACCACCCAGTGGCCTCCATACATATATTTTTTTAAAGTACATATTAACTACCTTCAGTTATAAAAAGGGAGTAAGGGGCTGGGGAGGAAGAAGGTCCTAGCAATAGGGAGCTCATAAATAATTCACTTTCTAGCTTACAGTCCTTGGAGGCCACATACACAGAGATTGATCCAAAGACACTTAAAGAAACCCTGTACCTCCCTACCTCATGGAAAATTTGGGCTGATACAGATACGGCCCTCAAATATAGGATGTTGTAAACAGAGGGGAGTGACAACTAAAGCCTGAAGCACCATCTCTTGGTCACAGGATGATAAGGAGAAACATTCATTAAAGTTCCTCATCTTATTCATCTGGGTGGGAACTTTCCTCTTTGGCTTATCAGCTCTGCAAGCTATTAGAAAATTAAACTGCTTCCTTCCATAAAGCATGGTATCATAGAGCTATAGACTAGAATGAGTATTAGAGATTGCCTAGCCTGTCTCTCATTTTTCAAATTAGGAAACCGAGACCCAGAAAGTTTAGGTGACTTATCCCCGGTGAGAGTTAGGGTTAGGTTAAGATGCAGAATCAAGTTTTGAATCCAACTCCAATACTCTTTTCACACTGCTTCACAAATTTATCCAACTTCTTTAATGTAACTTGGCCTTTGAAGATACATTGAACATTGAACATGATGGGGGTGGGGGTGGGGATGGCAGGTGAGATCTGAAACACTTAGAAGATAATAACAGGGCATGAAGGATGTCAACAATGACAAATGACCTTACAGCACAAATTCAGGTCTCTCGGCCAGCTTCAGAGCTTCATGCATCCCTGCGGCTGAAAGTTTCCGGTTGATATTCCTGTATCGGCACTGGAGCAGGTTGCGATAGGTGGTCCTCAGGTCTCGATTGAAGAAGGCATATATAAAAGGGTTAATGAGGGAGTTTGCATAGCCTAGCCACAGGAATGTCCTCTCCATCCACAATGGGATGCAGCTACAGGAAGTCCCACAGATAAACGGTCTTGCTGTCGAGAGGATGAAGAATGGTAGCCAACATACAGTAAAGGCCCCGACAATAATCCCAAGGGTGGTGGCTGCTTTCTGCTCCCTTTTAAAGATGGAGATGTTTTTCCTCTCCTGTTTAAGGAGTCTGGAAAAATTGGCACACTCTTCGGGATCCTTGTGGAGCTTCACCATGCCATTGACTGAAATGACACCTTCGTTATTTTCTTCAACCCGGGGAAACCCGGTAAATTTATGTTTAGCAGCACTTCTCTTGGCAGCCTTGTAAATCTGGTAGTACATGAAAAGCATCACAGACATGGGGATGTAAAATGCAACTGCAGTGGAATAAATTGTGTAGCCAAAATCCTGGCTGATTAAGCAAACTTTGTCATCATTAACATTCTGGGCCCAGCCAAAGAGAGGAGGTAAAGTGATCGAGGCAGAGAGGAGCCATACGGAAAGGATCATTTTGGCCATACATTTGCCATTCTGTCTCACAGGATATGTCAGGGGTCTTGTTATCCCAAGGTACCTGGAAAAAAAATGCAAAGTTACTGTGTCAATGGCTGCAGAATGGAGAAATAAACATCACCCATTTCACATCATCTGTAAGATTCATATTCAAACCAAACCAAATCCATTGGGCTCAAGGGTTTTCCCTTCATGCAGTATATGGGTCAGCTTTACAATATCATTGTTATTGTCATTTGGCTGTTTTCAGTTGTGTCCAACTCTTTGTGGCTACATTTGGAGTTTTCTTGGCAGAGATACTGGAATGGTTTGCCATTTCCTTCTCAAGCCCATTTTACAGATGAGAAAACTGAGGCAAATAAAATAGGATTAAGTGACTTGCCCAGAGTCACACAGCTAGTAAGTGTCCGAGACCAGATTTGAACTCAGGATGACGAGTCTTTCTGACTCTAGGTCCAGCACTCTATTCACTGTGCCACCTAGCTGTCTCTCTAAAAAGCACAGTAGAGTCTAATATGATTCTCTTTAAAACCTTAGTTCATATTGAATACATATGTTCTCTGTGTAGTCTATGGTTCATAGAGAGAGTTCTATAGAGTTGATCTATGTGCACCAAGGTTTTCATGATCATATTTAACCTATACTTATTTCTTCAGTAGTTATATTTTCAGGTGCAGTGAATTCATTTTAACATCTTCATCTTTGGGGGTAAAATGAAAGCAATTTCTTTATTAGACTATATCAAACTTTCAAAACAGGAAAGAATAATCACTTGGTATTTCAGAAGATTCAGATCACAATGCTTAAGTCACAAATGACAGTGTATGTCAAATGGAACCTCTAAGGGTTACCCTAAGTTCTGAGGCTACCAATACAAAGGACACATCTTGAAAAATCTACTTTAAAAAAATCTTCATCAACTCTTACTGGATACCAGGCAAAATTTTTAAAAAACTGCCATCTCTGACCTTAAGGATTTTATAGATTGCAAAAATAAAATGAAATAAAATAAACCTTCATAATAAATATATACAATAAGACACCTTTGCCCAATTCAATTCCTTTATAGGTGTCTGGGTTGTTGTTTTTTTTCATTTTCATCTTCCCTTGTATTAGTATTAAATGTGGTAAACTCCAATAATGCCACAACTGCTTTTAGAGTTGGTTTGTTATTATGCTTCATTTCAAAATAAGACAAGAGGAAAGCACAGATAGTCCCCAACTTACAAACAAGTTAAATTCCCAAAGTTCACTTGCAAGACTCTTATTTGGAACTTGGAACATATTTTCCCATAGAAACAATGTTATAAAAACTGTCCCAGGTTAGCAGGGGTTCTTAAACCATTTTTATGTCATGAACCCCTTTAGTAGTATGATACGGCTTGGGTACCCCTTCTCAGAATAAGGCTTATGAATATATAAAACAAAATACATGAGATACCAAAGAAAACCAATTCTATTGAAATACAGTTATAAGAATTTTTAAAAAGTAAGTTCCCAGATCCCAGGTTAAGCATCCCCAATTTAACCCCTAATATAGCTGAAATAACACACATTTCCCATCACACACACACACACACACACACACATACTAGGAGAAAAATTACTGTTGCAACAATAGTAAACAAAATAAAAAACCAATAAAATTTCATAAATATTTTCATTTATCTTGAAATCTGTTACTCCAGGAAAATAAGATTTAATTAAATCCAATTAAAGGAGGATGAGGAGGTAAATGGAAGCTTACTTAAGTGACAATTCTGAAGGAGCCTTCTAGAAGCTTTCAGGGTTGATGGCCCTGGCTCTATTATATCTAATTTCAATTGAAAACTTATGACTTCCCTTTTCTTTGATACAGACTCATCACTAGATCTCTTTTCATGCTTGCCAGCTATAGTTTGTGTCATTCTTGGTTCATGAATGGAACAAGGGGAAGAACTGAAAAGGCAGAAAGATTTTCCTGAGGTAATAATGAAGACCGAGAAATAGAGGGGAAGGCAGAAGTTGGTTCCAGAGGATGGGTGTGAATGTGTGAAAAGAGATTACTGGAGGTGGAATTAACTTGAGTTATGAGAAGTAAAAGGTAGGGAAAAGGAAAGTGTGCCCAATGCAAGAGTCCTGTGAGAGAAAGTAAAAATGGTGCTGAAGACACAACAATCACTTCCCTATACCAATCTCCAACCAACACTATCAACTCCCCAGCACAATTTGGTTGGTGGATCAGCACAAGCACTGAAAAGAAAAAGGAATATGCAGCTGGTTTTGTATCTTCCCAGAACTGAGTTCAAATATGAGGAGTTTAAATAGTTTCTTCTCCCTTTGGTTCTCTTGCCTAAACCCAGTTAAAAAAAATCCTGAGGATATGTGAAGTTGTAAGATTGTTAGATGTTAAGTAGTTCCGTATACTATAGACCCAGGTCATGCATAGTATTCAAATGATAATAGAGTTAATCAAAATGAAAATGAATATAATAAAGAAAGGGAAAGTATATCAGCATACATTTCCAAAAATATACAAATTCATCCCCCTTCACTCCCAGTGTAGCTTGAGAAACATGTTCTTCCAAGACTCACAGATCAGAAAGATGGAAAGCAGAAGGGGTGGGGATTGGGGGTTGAAGTCTTCAGTGAGATAGCCTTGATATTATTGATTGGAAACTGATCCCACTAGTATTTGCTGCCCACCTCTCAGATTCTTAAGTCTCATATGGTTCCCAACTTAATTGGCATCAGACACTATTCATCCTCCTGGTCATAGTCGCCTCCATGCGCTCCAGGTCATCTTTCCCTCCTCATGATCACAATTCTCAGAAGAGATCACCATTCTTCCTCTTCTTCTAAAGAAGTCTTCTACCAATGTAATCAACTTGCACCATTGGCCAATGGAACAGATTAAGTACATAAGAGCCAGAACAATGTACATAATATTCAACAAATCCAAGGACAAGAACTATTTGGGGGAGGGGAGGCAGTGTAAGGGCTCACAATTTGACAAAACTCCTAGAAATTAGCAAAATAGCCTGGTACAAATTAAATTTAGATTAACATCTCACACAGATACCATAACAAATTTCAAATGGATATACAACTTAAATATAAAATGTCATATCAATAAACAAAATAGATGAGGAGATACCCTTCACTATATCTTGGTTTTAGATAGATATTTTTACCACTTACAAAATAGGCTTCATTTATTCCTATATAAATTTTTTACATAAATCGATGCTGTATTTTATCAAGTTTTTTAATCTACATCTGTAGACATAATTTTGTGGTTTTTAAAATTTTTGTTATTAATACAATCTATTATATTTGTCCTTTTCTTGAAACTGAACTAAACCTATGTTCCCAGTATCAATCCAACTTAATATATACCACATACTATACAACTTAATATATACTATATACTAATCATAGCATATAACCAATTTAAATATGTAGCTGTTGTATCTTTGCTCATTTTTAATTCAATTGTTGCATGAAACTGAGTAAAGATATTGGTCAATAGTTTCTGTCTTTTCTCTATCTCTCCCTGGTTTAAACATCAAGACCATATTTTCATTATAGAAGTTTAGTAGGGTGTCTTCTTTCTCTATTTTTATAAGCAATGATGCAATTTCAGAAGTAATTGTTCTTTCAATTTTGGCAAGATTCACTTGTAAATCCATCTGGTCCTAGTCTTATTGAGTTTACTTGAGTTCATTTTTTCCCCCCTGAGACTGAGCTACTTAAATTCTCCATTTTTTTGTTTTACAATTTTAAGTGTTTAATATTTTCATAAATAATTATTCATAACATTTATGTTATCAATTTTTGGCATGTTCAACAAAATAGTTTCATATAATTTCCATGATTTCTTCTTCACATGTCATAAATTTTCATTTGTCATTTTTGAGCATGGTAATTTGGTTTTCCTTTCTTTTTATCAGATTACTTAATGGTTTATCTATTTTATTAGTTTTTTATGCTCTTGATTTACTTATCAATTCAATTTTTTTGCTTCATTTTTGTTTCCCTCTAATTTGATTTTCAGATTTTGTAGATTTTTTACTTATTCTTTTTTGCCCAATTCAATGCTCTGTTCTTTATCTCTAGAAAGCATTTGATAAGAATAGACATTTTTTCCCTAATAACTGCTTTGACTGCATCCCAAAAGTTTTAGTGTATTTTATCATTAATAGTTTCTTCAATAAAATTATGTTACTTCTATAATTTGTTCTTTGACCTACAGTATCCTTTAGAATTATATTACTTAGCCTCCCTTTAAATTCGAATCTTTTGTTCAAATTGCCATTATTGATTAAAATTTCAATTTCATTGCCCTTTAGTCAATAAAAAAAATTGTTTAATATTTCTACTCTACTGCATTTGATAGGGCCTTTATGCCCTAACACATATTCATTTTTAATAGTACTATTCACAGATGAGAAATATGAATATCCTTTGATTTTAATTCATTATTCACCAGAGGTCATGCACATCTAGTTTTTCTAAAATTCTATTCAACCTCTTAACTTCTCTCTTCATTTTTCTTTTTAGTTACATTTATTTAGATCTGTAAGGTGCTCATAGAAGTTCCCAACCATTTGAGTTTTCTGTCAGTTTCTCACAGTAATTTAATTGGTTTTTCCATTCAGTACTTAGAAGCTATGTATGCCATTTGGAGCCTACCTGTTAAGGATGATTTTATTTCATTATCAATAGTGCCTTTAAACACAATCTAGTGGCCTGCTTATCTCTTTTAACCATGTATTTTTTAAATTAGTTTTGTCTAAGATTATAATTGTCATTCCTGCTTTTTAAAAAATTCTCCTGAGACATGATGAATTCTGTTCCAACCTCTCATTCAGCTTCTGAGTCAATCCTTATTTTTCAAGTTTATTTCTTGAATAATATATTTATCCTTCCACATCACAGCGGTGGGCATGGCACCCCCAAGATCTAGAAAATTTGCATAAAATTTTTTGGCCCTCCTTTTGTACCAGAGAAGAAGTCTGAATTAATATGGGATTAAAAGATAAAATATGTTGATATTATACAATATTATACATATATTTTATATGTTTCTGAGTTTCTAAACTTTTTCTGTGTTGTCTTCTGGCCTTCATATGTTGTCTGAGGCTTCCAAAAACTCCCATTTAATTCCCATTTAATTTCTTATGCTGACTCATGATATATAGAAACCACAGTGGGGAAAGTCATGATATGGAAGAGATAACTGTATATTGTTGGATTCTGCTTTCAAATCTGTTCAGCTACCTTCCATCATTTCATGAATAAGTTCATTCCATTCACATTCAGTTACAATTGCTGATTTTGTTTTTTCCTCCATCATATCCTGTTATAATATTACCTCTCTTTATCTCCCACACTCCCCTCTTTACACAGAGGTATTTAGGGAAAGAAGGAATATTAATATTAATAATCTTATTTTTTATCAGAAATGCTAGAAGATCCTCTATTCTATTAAAGACCTATTTTCCCCATGTATAAGTATATTAAAATTTGCAGGGAATTTATTCTTGGTTATAACATTTTCTTTTACATTTTTGAATTTCATATTGTGGAAGAGTAGTGACACCCACTCCATTAGGGTAGATATTACAAAATAATATTAGGTCAGTACTTTGTCTAAAGTCCTTGGTCCCACTTAAATAGAAAACCTGAATTCTCAATCAGCACCCTATCCTGAAATCCTCTTTACATCCTTTTCAAAGCCTAACCCATATCTAATAATAAATCAAAGTTCAAGGAAAAAAATCAGTTCTCACTCAAAATGGAATTAGGTCAATGACTAACAAAGACAAAGAGATCTTGAATTATCCACTGGAGAGTAGTCTGTGCCTTGACTGGATTACAGTGATGAGCAGACAAAGAGAAGGAATAAGTCTTTGGTTAATTCAAATTAATTGATATATCTCTTGAATTCACTTTTGACCAGGTCTCACTTCCAATAAAAAGAAAACCCTTAGCAACAGAGGTTAAAGACAGATCCAAGGGTTTTAGGAAATTGATCCTCCAAGGTATCCCACAAGTTAACCACTGTTCTGTCTAATGAATCAGATTATTACTTGAACTTCATTGCAATGGTTTATCTTATTGTGGAATTTTTTTCTTCTTTTTGGGAATTTACAAATTGTGAATGGAAATAGCACATGTCAGAAAGAGATTTTCAAAAGCATGGGAAATCTCTGCCCTTTTTGAATTCCCTTCTCTTTCTCTTAGCAAAGATGCTTAGGATTTGAATAATTTTATTAATCAAATTGCCACTGCCAAGTTTCTCCCCTCCCACACTCTTAAATGGGGTAAGCAGGCTCAGTGTGGTCCTGTCCCCTCCGTAGTTTGGGTTGTCATGGCAGCTGCACTTCTAGATAAGGCATCTGGAATTAAGCCTTACCTTCTGCCACTAGCCCTAGCTTCTGCCTTTGTCTCCCGGTGGCCCAAGGCAGATGTTGGCCTCAGCACCCTCTCTTGTCTCTTTCTCCTTGCAGATTTCCTGCTAGAAGTTCTCACTAGACCCCAACCAAATATCAGAAATCATGCTGGTCTCAGGCTTCCTGGAGGGCATCCCACCCTCATCCCCAGCACATGGGCTACCTCAACAACAATGCACTGCTTCTGTTCTTTGCTGAAACTCCTAGAGAAACACTGACTTCCTGATTCTTGGGGTGGGAGAGGCAATCATATCTTCAAAGTGTGACTACATTGTCTGGCCCTGTCTCACAGCATAGTATATAGTGACCTATAAGAGGATGACTCCTACTCTCCACCCGCGCTATTGCTTTGACAACCCAACCTTGAGATCCTATTAACTTTAGGCCCCATCTATCAGAGTTCCTGCTGGCTTCTGCTTTCCCCGGTCTATCATGTCTCTACAATTTTCTGGACATTTTCTTGTGAAGTTCTAGACTGAATGGAAGGGCTTACTAGTATTACTAGCATTTCTCTTCAGTTTTCTTGATCATTGTTCCATCTAGACCACCTTTAAGTGTTTGCTGGGGCATGTGTCAGGGGAGCTGGACACCTCTAAGACCTTTCACATTTCCATCTTAATCAATGGCTCCATGGCATTGGTTTTTATAAGGGTAATTGCTAGAGCAAATGAAAAACTTCCATGTGACTATTTAGAGATGCCAGAGAGCATGAAGGGGACTGGAGTACCAGTTGTTTGGTGCAGCTAAAGACTCAACTTAATGGTTAGAATGCATTTAGTAATGGTCAATAGATGTCATGATGACATCTATTATGAGGGGGAAAAGATTGATGGAGACTAAGAGGCATAAAGCACCAGCATCCTTGGTATTGATTCTAGGACCTTCTACTTTGGCGTCAGCATTGTGGTTGAAATGGAGGAAAAGTATTCACGGGTTCATGGATTGTTCTGTTCCAGCAACTACATATACTGTTGAGTAAGACCACAATGGGTGGCTAGATGGCTCAATGAGTGGAATTCCAGGCCTGAAGTCAGGAAGACTCACCTTCCTGAGTTCAAATCTGGCCTCAGATGCTTACTAGCTGGGTGACCCTGGACAAGTCACTTAACCCTGTTTGCCTCATTTCCTTATCTGTGAATTGAGCTGCAGAAGGAAATGGCAAGCCACCCCAATATCTTTGCCGAGAAAACCCCAAATGGGGTCATGAGGAGTTGGACACACCTGAAATGACTAAATAAAAGACCACAATGGTAACAGGTGAGATCAGATCCAGTCTAGCCATTGCTTCTGAGCTATACTGTCAAACTTGCTTCTCATTTGCCTCCTAAGATAAAAATATTTGGATGGTTGAGAGCATTTGGTAACCTGAACACAGAAGCTTTCAGTTTTCTTTTTCATTCCTTGACACTTTGCTTTAGCTTGTCCTAAAGGATTCCATCAACCAGAAGATGTTCCAAGCCTCCTCCTTCTACCACTCTTCTCTATCCTAGGCAGCCAAAATCTCATCTCAAGAGAAGAGGTATAAGTATTTTCCTTCTTACAAACCTTCTCCATTCACTTTGATAAACTGTGCAGTCCTTAAAGGACCACTCCACACAAGCATAGTTATTTAACCACCTTAAATATATACTTGGTCTAATTCTGAATTCAGGTAAAATCCTTTCTTTCATGAGATTCTGTGCTCTAAGGATGTTTACCATGGCACTGGGAGGCAAAAGATAGGGAGAGACGAGTATCACTGACCAAAAAGGATTAATATGCTTCTTCAAACACAGGAGAATCTGACCCTTACAGCCTTCTAAAGAAGTATTGATCATTAAATATCATATGAGAATCAACTGAAGGAAAAGAGCATGTCTGGCCTAGAGAAGCCCATGATCTCTATCTCCAAACATTGCATGTGTTGTCAGGTAGAAGAGGGTTTACACCTATTCTTTGCAATTCCAGAGGAGAAAAAACTAGGACCAATGAGTGATAGGGAAGCATATATTGGCTCAGCAGAAGAAACATCCTAATAATTAGTTATTAAATACTGGAATGGGGCTACCTTATTGAGGAAGTTAACTCTTGTTACTAGGGGTATTCAAATATAGGCTGCATTTGTTAGAGATATTTCCTTCACTAGGTAAGAGATTGGGCTAGGATATTGGCCAATGTCCCTCTTAGGTCTGAGATTCCAGGATTCCAAAGCTCAAATTGTTTTATTTGATTAACTACATATATTTTCTTTATTGCATTCAGAAATCCAGATAAATAAAGCTATGCATGATGATATTGAAAACTAGAGTTAGTATTTAAAGCAATACAAGGGTTCTAATGAAAGCCTACTTTCCTTCAAAGTGCAGATTTCATCCTTTCTACTCTGTATGGTACAATTCTTAACATTATGATTCAAAGAAAAATCTGCAGTGATTCTGTAGGTTTTATAATTCTAGTGTTTAATACTTATTATATAAATGCTTCCTATTAATTACACATGGCAGATACTGTTGGCAGCTTTCTGGAGTGGTTTGTTGGGATTTTCCCCCTAAAAATAAAAATACAAACTTTTAAATACAGTGTCTGGGGCAACAAAAGTGCCCAGATACTATAGTATATATAGTATAGTGCTTCTAGCGCTACGGGTACCATTAAGCCAGGAGGTTAAGAGCAAAATAGGCTTAGGAAGTTATAATCTGTGCCTACATAGAAAATTATATCTGCTGCCTATGCCCCCAGTCTCATTCTATGTAAATTGTTGTGAATGGTGTTTTAGATCAATGAATTCTACTAGGCTTTTATTATTATAGATTAATAATTCAGGGAAAAGTAAAGAGGATCTTGTCAGAAGTTTGGGACACAGTAAGGCTGAAAACCCCACTTGTAGCAGAATGGGAAGGTTACTTCCCCCATCTCCTGCCATTTGGGCATGCCTCCCACAATGTAGCCACCACCAGCTGAGGGACTCAGGGACCCTTGACTAATTGATTTTCCCCTGCTCTGGTTGATGCAGTCTTATAAAGAAAGGGGGATGGAAAGGTGGGGAATCAACTAGTCAAGGACCAACTCAACTCCCCCACTTGATACAAAGAAACTGAGATCCAGGAGGGTGACTTGACCACAGTCACACAGATAATGTGTCAGAAGCAGGGTTTGAACACAAGTCTTCCTGATTCTAAAATTTGGCACTCTATCTCAGAAACAAGGGTCTATATGGAAGGGAATGCCTTATTTATCCTTCAGAAAGGTATTGGACATAAGAGCAAAGACAGAAACCAGGAAATGTAAAGGAGAGGTCATTTCAGGTACAAATAAAGTATTTCACACCTCAGCAAAGTCTGAGGTTTTGGATTAATCAAATGAATTTACAAAAGGCCAGCACAGACAGTGAATTTGTCCCTAGAACACAAACTGACTCCAGGCTCTCTTTTTGCAGAAGACTCAAGAGGAGTCTGAGAAATGTAATTTAGGATGGGGTCCTTCCCCAAGGGAACCTAGCTCTCATCCAGGAAGAACTAGAGTTAAGGAGAGGTTATAGCTTTGCCACCTCCTGCCTAGGAGTTCATAAACCTTTGAGCTGAATTCCCAAGGGAGCAGAACTGAAGAAGCTTCTGTTAAATTTGGGCCAAGGGTTTCAGCCTTTATAAAACAGCACAGTAGTACTCTGGTTTAAAAGACCACAGTAACACACCAGAAGAAAGAGCATAGTTACATCCAGCCAAATCTAAGGCTAGAAGAGGTGAAGACTTCAAATGTACAAAACGAAGAGCAAAGCCAGTGCGTCTGGTAGATCAGGCCAGCCAACACAGACATACCCAAAGGATTCCACCCAGGAGCCAAGGGACCTGCCTGGCCCTTCCCCAAATAAGACTGGCCACGCAGCAGAGAGCCCATATGTTCCAGGAAACAAGCCCCTCTGAACCAGCCATCCAGCTAGCTGAGTGAGATATCACACTCTGTGGATAGCTAGAGTAGCAGAGCCACAGAGTAACTCATCCATTCCCAAAACCAGCCTTCTGCCCACAGCTAACTGTGTGAAAACTCATTGGAGAAAGAGCACGGAGTCCCCTTTGTTCCAGAATTCTGAGTTGCCTTGGCCACATGTTCTCTACATACGTGCCTCATTACCGCTGTACTTTGAAGTTCATGTCTTTCCTCTCCTCCTCTGAGTCTACGTGCATTTGTGGGAAAGTGTGCTCCAGGTGGTTGTCAAGAACCGCTGGTGCTCTGTAACTACTGTGCTTGCTCTATCACTTCTGTCAAAGTTCTTGACATTGCTTACTCATGAATCTGCTGACTTACTGATGATCACATCAGTGGGGCTCGTGAGGCTAAAGGTTAGAAGCAGTCCATAGAGGCAGCCAGGTGGCACACCAGATAGAGAGGTGGGCCTGGAGTCAGGAAGAGCTAGCACAAATCCATCCTTAGAAATTTACTACCTATGTGACCCTGGGCAAGTCATTTAACCTCATTGCCTAGCCAAAAAAAAAAAAAGCAAATAAGGATCAAATAAAACAAGATCGAGCACTTGACTGACCTTAAAGCAACATGTAGAAGCTAGCTTTCGTTCTTATCAGTCACCTATAGGTTTACCTCCAGAACCTGAGGTAACATTGTCCATCTGGGACCCACCAATGTGACCTGGGAGAGTAAGCCCAGAGGGTGCTATATACACTTCTATTGACTACTAGAAGTTGTTATTTAGAAGCAAGTAGCCTCAGGCTGGAATCTGTCTAGTCGGAGAAATCTGAAAAATGTAGTACAGTAGTATGGGAAGATTTCAGTGAGAATTAAGCAAGAAAACATGAAGAAATAGCATGTCCTGAGAGCAAGTCTATATGGGATTAGAAAGTGACAGAATCTGTAGAGATTATGAGAGTTCAGACACAAAGTGCATAGAGAATGAGCACAGATCTTACGTAGGGCCAGCTAGGTGGCTCAGTGGATAGTGTGCTGGGCTGTAGTCAGGGATACCTGAGTTCAAATCCAGCCTCAGACACTTACTAGCTATGTGACACTGGGCAAGTCACTTAATCTCTGTTTGCCTTACCCCCTGGGAGAAGAAAATGGCAAACCACTCCAGTACTTTTGCCAGGAAAACCCCAGTGGACAGTGTGGTCCATGGGGTCCCAAAGAGTTGGACGTGACTGAACAACAACATAGAGTCATGTATAGGGTTAGTACTATTGTCAAACTCCTAGGCTTTCCCTCAACCTCTGTTCCTTAGCATATGCCAGTATGGAATGAGTTATGATGAAAAACCATTACGTTAATTTTTTTTTCAGTATTGATCATCTGACTTAGGGACTTTTAAGGTCTTCTAGTTTTTGTTTCGAGATAATATTCCCCAGGAGGGTGAAGGTGGTTACACTGGGTGACCTAAGACAATAGGCATCATGATAACCAGAATAATTTTTAGGCCTGACCTTATTCTTTCTATTTTTTTTTATTCTGAACTTAGCAAACACCAAATGAAATGTGCATTTCCATAAAAATAGTAGAACAAGGAAAGAGGAATGTATGTGACATTGTGAATCTCTATTATACACAGCTTGCTTTTCTTTAAAAATATACACAATTCAATGTGTAACTGTCAAAGGTGTCTCGCTTATCTGTGATTCTTTTCAGGCCTGACCTTTTTCACATTAATTGGCTCAGAAAAGATGCACATATCAGGAGACTTCTTGCTGGTGGTTAGATGTTCCTCTTACATATGCACACACAAGAAATACATCTATATTACAAGAATTTTATTTCATCCATGTAAATACTCCCTTTACCAATGGAGACCACCATTCTTCCAGGTGGGGAGAGGTCTACTAGACTTGTGATTTCATTGGTATAGGGATCTCTCTAGGAGGAAACTCCCACTACCAAGGTAGATCTGCAACTCTTCTGCAAACTACTGTCTAAAACCGTTTTGGTGGAGATAAGAATATAGAGGAGGGCAGAGAGAATAAACATACTTCCGAGGGTCACATAGCCAGTATGTGTGAGAGACAGGATTTGTACCCAAGTCTTGCAGACCCTGAAGATATCTCTCTACCCAGTAGTTCACATATGATATTCATGACTGTTCATGATTGGCCTCGGATGAGGTAGGAAAAATCACCTGACAGCTTAACTCTCTAGGGATGAGCTTCTCTGAACTAGTCTTCAGTGATGGAGACAGTCTGTCACTGGTCCTGGGCTCAAAGGCTTTGGTAAGATCTGTAGGGGGATCCCATGGACCACACTATCCACTGGGGTTTTCTTGGCAAAAATACTGGAGTGGTTTGCCATTTTCTTCTCCAGTGGATTAAGGCAAACAGAGATTAAGTGACTTGCCCAGTGTCACATAGCTAGTAAATGTCTGAGGTTGTATTTGAACTCAGGTCTTCCTGACTCCAGCCCAGTGCTCTATCTACTGAGACACCTAGCTGCCCCAACTTGGGATTTCTGTTCATTCTCTATGTGACTGGGCTTTCATAATTTCCACAGATTGGTAGGATCACTTTGGTAGGATCTAGAATATGACCTCCTCGAGGGCATTTTGACCCTTGTATATCCCCAGTTCCTGGCACATAGCAGGTACTTAATAAATTCTTGCTGATTGATTGACCTAGTAGAGCTTATGTTTTGCAAAGCATAGGCTTTGAGAGAGTTGACATTATAACAAAATGAAGCACCCCAGGAAGTTTTAGTGGAGTATATAGGAGACAACTTCTACAGCTTCTTCCCTGAAAGCATTTCGGGGGGGAAATGTCAAGAAGTCCCTAGGATATTGCTGTGTATTTCCCACTGACAACCAAAATTTAGCTATATGGTCAGACTGACCTCCCTATTAAGTGACCACAGTTGAGATATTAGGAGACAATGAGAAGGTGAACTACCTCATAAAACTTCCCTCTTGCTGAAAGCTTCAGACTAAAATATCATTGTTGAAGCATCTTTTTTTTTTCCTTTAGCCTTTATCTTGAAGGTCTGAAACATGAATACACTTGGGGACAGTAATCCTAAAGGCTGTTACCATTCTTTACTCCTCCTGATCTTCTTTTCCTGGAAAGAGAGGATATGGGCAAAGGATAGGAAGACAAATTCCACCAACTTCCTAATTTTTGCCTAAGGTTGCTTTTGCCTGTGGGTACTCTATGAAGGCAGTTAGGTGGCAAAATGGATAGAGTGCCAGGCCTGAAGTCAAGAAGACTCATCTTCCCGAGTTCAAATTTAGCCTCAGACACTTCCTAGCTGGGTGACCCTGGGCAAGTCACTTAACCCTGTTTGCCTCAGTTTCCTCACCTATAAAATAAGCTGGAGAAGGAAATGGCAAACCACTCTAGTAGCTCTGCCAAGAAAACCCCAAATGGGGTCATGAAGAGTTGGACATGACTAACATGACTGAAGAATAACAACAATTCTATAAAGGAAACTTCAACTTCATTTTATTTGATATGCTGCCAATTCTTGATTATTTGCTCATGATTCACTATAAGACCTTGGGAAAGTCATACCATCTCTGTGGATTTCATTTTCTCTTTTTCTAATATGATGAGGTTGGATTAGTTGATTCCTAAGATCCCTTCCAACTCTAACAACCTAGGATTCTAAAATTATCCAGGAACTCTGGGGTCTGTCCTTCTTCTATCCCATGACCTTTGCTACTGCCAGATGCTAAACTCAGCAGAAATCCAAACTCCTCTGTGTTAAAATATTTTTTTTTGTTCTTAACCAATAAGTCTCTATTTGTCTTAACAAAACTTTTACAATTACCCACTGGTGAGGAAATGGTAAATCAAAAAAACCTAGGCTTGAACTCTCAGTTTCCTCATCTGTAAAACGAAGGGGTTGGATGAGATAGAGTCCAAAATCTCTTTCTATTCAAAATCTTATAATCCTCAGCCACTCTTTCTTACTAAAATTGTGATACTACATAAGTCAATGACCTCCTAATGAGTCCTAGTTTCCTTATCTTTAAAATGGAGATGATAATATTTATACTACCTAAATTATGGTTATAGAAATCAAATGAAATAATAATCACCTACATCTATAACTATAGTGCTTCCTTCACAAAAATTATGTTTGTATTCTGTACAAAGTAGCTGCTTAAAAACAATCTGTTGGGGGCAGCTAGGTGGCGCAGTGGATAGAGCACCGGCCCTGAAGTCAGGAGGACCTGAGTTCAAATCCAGCCTCAGACCAAGCACTTGACATGTACTAGCTGTGTGACCTTGGGCATGTCACTTAACCCCGATTGCCTCACTAAAAAAAAAAGTGTTGAATTTGAAGATAAATAAAGAGGAGTCATCTGAACTGCAGGACCAGAGAGAAAGAGGGTTTGATTCATATATTCTATAGATGTAAGCTAGCCATTGTGCTGGGCACTGAAGTGGGGTCAGAAGAATTAAAAGATATTGTACTTGCCCTCCAGAAGCCAACAATCTAGCCAGAATGACAAAAAACACCTACATTTACATTTACATGCATGTAGCAAAGGTAAGTGGCAGTTAGGTGGCACAATGGATAGAGTGCCAGCCTGAAGTCAGAAAGACTCATGTTCCTAAGTTCAAATCTGGCCTCAGATATTTATTAGCTGGGTGATGCTGGGCAAGTCATTTAACCCTGTTTGCCTCAGTTCCTCATCTGTAGAAGGAAATGGCAAACCACTCCAGTATCTTTGCCAAGAAAATCCTAAATGTGCTCATAAAGAGGTGGACATGACTGAACAACAAAAACACAGCAAAGTCAAATAAGACAGCATACAACAAGCAAAAGGGGATTTAAGAAGAGATTATCTCTGGCTGGGAGGAAGGCAGAGATCAATGGAGGCTTCCTGGGACATCTAAGTCTTGAACTGGGCTTTGAAGGACAGGTTGGAAAAGACCCGGATATTGGGAAAGACTGAAACCAAAAGAAAAGGAGATGGCAGAGAATGAGATGGATAAATAGTACCAGGGAAACAAGGAACATGAACATGGACAGAGATAGCAGATGATAGAAGGGCCTGGTGTGCTATGGTCCAGGGGTCACTGCTATGGTCCAGGGGTCACTGCTAAGACTCAGACACAACTAAGCAACAATAAGGATCGACTTGGAAGAGACTGAAGTTTTTAAGGTGAAGGAAATGGCGTTTCGCATAAAGGCCTCCCTGCATTGGCCTCTCTCTTGCCGTTCTCTTATTATTCCATTTCTCTCAATCTGGAACACAAATGGTCTTGTAGCCTCAAGGGAAGTCTTAGTATACTGACCGCAGTCAAGTTCAGATAAGTGAAAGCTTTTTTCCATCATCCGTGGTTTTGTTTTCCATCATCACCATCATTCTCAAACCTTCTGTCTATATGACTTTTGGCCGTTGACAGAATACTTTCGTATTCAGTATTTCAAATGATCCTCCACCTTGTGACACAGGCACGGCAGTATCATCAACATCAATCATCAGCATATTTTTATCCCTTTTTTACAGATGATGAAACTGAGGCTCAGAAAGGTGAGATGCCTCACCTAAAGTTACCTAACCAATTAGTAAGTGGCAGCCAGACCTCAAACTGAGATCTGACTCCAAGATCCATGTTCTTTCTCTACCGCACTATCTCTGTAGCTACCGTGACTATTTACGGAAACTTTGTAAAATGTATGAAACATTCAGGAAAATTGTATAGAATTCTATCCTTTCTGAAACATTAAAATAATCAAATAATGCAAAGTTGATTTTGTTTTAGCCAATATTTAATGACAATAATAATAATAACTAACATATGTAGCACATTAAGATTTTAAAAGTACTTTCCACATATTACCTCACTTGATTCACACAACCCCAAGAGTTAGGTGCTCTTATTACCCTTCCTTTTACAAATGTAGAAACTGAGGCTGAGAGGAATTAAGTGATTTATCCAAAATCAAAAAACTACTAAGTTGTCAGAGGGAGGACTTGAATTCATACCTTCTTACTGTGTGATGTAGAAGGTGCATAGTAGGCACTGAGAATAGAAAACAAAATTCTTAAACATATGCTGTAGACACTATCTGAGCAACAAAGTACAATCAAACTAAGGCTCCCTGTGGTTTGGACACCATGCTTCATTAATACAGTCTGTGACTGAATATGTCCACTTCATTCCTACTCCAGTGTCTCATTAAGGATAGAGGTGGCCCTGGGTTCTTGACTGTTATGCCCATTTATTTCAAGTCCTAGCAATTTCTAAAAAGCTGGCAATGATTCAATCAAGAAACCAGCTACAGACTCACCTGAAAACCAGTTTAGCTCAATTTGGAGTTATTCATCTTAAGAGTTCTGACCACCAGGTAATATAAACTGGGAGGGAAGGCAAAAAGGACAGCAACTCATTAAGCCATTTGCTAATACAAGGAGAGGTTGCAATTTGGAATGACTGAAGTGGACAGATTCAATAATAGACTATATTAATAGGCTTCCGGACCATGAGTAGCTCTAAGTCTAACTGTTCTTTGTGTTGCTCATTAAGCCTAGAAAATTTTGGTTTTCTATACCTAGTTCCTAGTACAGTGCCTGCACACAGGAGGTGCTTAATATTTTAGGTGAACTGAAATTGAATTTGTAGCCCATGATTTTTTTCTTTTAATATTATTGTTTAAAAAGAATTCTATTCATTTGGTAAGTGATTTCCCTAGGTAACTGGTAGAGAGAGTACCTGCCTAGATGAATTGAATAACATCTTTTGAAGAATAGGAAGTATAGGATTTGAGTTATGACTTTCAGCAGCTGCACCCCACTGTTGGCTCATATTGGGAGGCTGAGGAGACTCAGGAAATCTCATTGTCATAGAAACCAAAGGAAGAGAGAGTTTCAACAAGGAGGAGGTGATGGACAATATCAAATGCTGCAGAGAAGTTATGGATAATGAGGAATGAGAAAAAAAGGCTTTTGGGCTTGACAAGAAGGATATCACCGGTGACCTTTGAGAGTGTCATTTCCATAGAATGGTGGGGGGAGGAAGCCAGATTGCAGGAGGCTAAGGAGGGAGGGAGTGGGTGAATTTGAAATGGAGGCAGCTGTTATAAACTACACATTCAAAAGTTTGGCAGAGAAAGGAACAAGAGAGGCTAGATAGTATCTAGAAGATCAGACTGGGTTGAGCTAAGGTTATATTGTTTTTAATATGAAGAGAACAGAATATATTTAAGGATCACAAATTTCCAAACCTACAATTAAATTTAAATAAGAAACATGACTGATGTGCAGGATGAGGACATTAAGGAGATATTTTATCACACTAGAATCACAGAATGTAAAAGCCAAAAGGGACCTTAGAGATCATCTAGCATGACCAACCCCTTCATTAAATATACACTTTTAAAAAAATGGAATGAGCCCCTAATCAAGGAATTTAAACTTTAAGAAAAACTAGAAAACCAATAAATGACCTAACCTTTGCAAAGGACAGTACCTTGCACAAAGAAATTCTTAATAAGTATTAGTCAAATTGAACTAAGCCTACAATTAGTATACTAGAAATCAGAGGAGAAACAAAATAGTTATGTAAAAATCAGTAGCCAAAATAATTGAAAGGAAGAGTAGGATTTCAAGGAAAGAAGCAAAAATTAATACACAAAAAAGACAATCTACCTAAAAGGAAAAGGGAGAAAGGATGTTTTAAGGAGAAAGCCAGTTTTTTTTAAAAGGAAATCAGGAGACAAATGTAAAATATTTTCTTTTTTTAGTACATTAAGATGTCATTATAGTTTCTCTTCTCTCAAAATGGTGAGGGGAAAAACACTCCAAAAGGACCAAAAGGAAAAATATGAAATGAATAAAAAGGAAAATGTAGCTGAAAATGTGAAGAAGCTTTGAAAGCAAAGCAGCCAGAGAACCCTACCTTGGCCCAAGCAATCAGTAGATATGTTGATATATTCCTCAAGAGCCATGTACAAGCAAAAATATGCTACACCAAAAACCAGGATTGAAAGGAAAAAGAGAAGATGCCTGCTATTACTCAAGGCCAGTTGGTGGTGATAAGAATGGGGGAACCCAAATGGTAAAGATTTGCGAAATGCCTAAGTATTACCCTACTGAGGATGTTCCTAGAAAGCTGTTAAGTCATGGCAAAAAAGCCCTTCAGCCAGCATGTAAAGAGATTTGGAACCAGCATCACCTCAGGCACAGTTCTGATCATGCCTCAGCAGAAGCAAATAAGTGGTTTTCCTTAAGCAGCTGCCCAGTGGTTCACTACTGGGAACTGGCCCTCTGACCATCGACTGTGCTCCTTGACCAAGGACCCATCAGAAATTCATCATTGCTATCTCTCCCAAGGTCAAACTTTCAGGTATAAAAATTCCAAATCATCTTACTGATCAAATCATCTTACTTACGTTAAGAAGCTGTATAAACCTAGACACGAAGATGGAGAGATTTTTGACAGAAAAGAGAAATACGAGATTACAGAGCAGCATAATACTTATCAGAAAATAGTGGACTTTCTGATCCTGCTCCAAACCAAGAAAATTCCTCATCTCTGTGGCTACCTAGCTTCTATATTCTCTCTCTCCAATGGAGTTTATCCTCACAAACTGGTGTTTTAAATGCCTTGCAAAGAACTCTTATTAAAATATTTGGAATAAGAAAAAAAAAGACATTGTCATAGACATCCCTTCATGGAAGAGACTAGGACATTTTTAAAACTTGAAAGTAGCATATGTGTAGCCCATAGAGTATTAAACCTGATAGCATGAAAACCTGGCTTCCATCTTGCCCCTGATGCTTCCTCGCTCCTACTAAGCTCTCTGAGCCTCAGTTGCCTCATCTGTAAAATGAGTTAGACTAGATGGCCTTTAAGTTTCCTTGCAACCTTAAACCTATGATCTTATGTCCTAAACTGGCAAAACTCAAGGAAGTAGCCAACAATCAATAAGATTTTATTAAGCACTTAGTATGTAACAAGTACTGTCTGTACTGAGTGCTAGGGATAAAGACCAAAAAAAAAAAGTAGTCTCTGCCCTCAAGGAGCCATAAAAGAATCCAATCACCCTTTAGATAGTGAAGAAGTAGGGTGGCTAGGTGGTGCAGTGAATAGAGCACTGCCCCTGGAGTCAGGAGGACCTGAGTTCAAACTCTGCCTCAGACACTTAATACTTATTGGATGTGGGACCCTGGGCAAGTCACTTAATACCTTTGCCTAGCCACCCCCAATCCCGTAAAAAAATAGATACTGAAGAAGATAATACAATTTGGAAACACCTGAAAACAAAGCTTCAGGTGCGGACAGTGGTAGAAATCACACCTGATTGTAAATTTAGAGTTAGAAGGAACTTTTACTATTCATCTAATCCAAGGTTCTTGTGTTTTGTTTTGGGTTTTTTTGTATCCTAGACCCCTTTGGCAGGATTCTTTCTCAGGATACTGTTTTTATGTGAAGAGGGAAAAAAATACACAGGATTACAAAGGAAATCAATTATACTGAAGCAATTATCACAATTTTTTTTAAAGTTTGCAGCCCCCAGGTTGCAGAATTTCTGATCTAGTCCAATCCCTTACTTTGCAGATAAGGCAACTAAGCACCAGAGAAATTAAGTAACTTATCCAAGGTCCTACAAGCCATAAATGTCAGAAGCAGGTTTCAAGTCCAAGTCCTCATACTCCAAATCTCCCATTCTTTCCATCATGCCCTGCTGCCTCATTCTTGGTCTTGTCAACAGAACACTTTCCAAATGCAAATGTACATGTTATTTAATTCAGTATTATCTTCTTCTATTTGCCCATGTCTTCTAAGCTCGTGCTCAAAACATCCACTCTTTTATTTTAAAGCCAAATATAGTCCTTCCTTTACTGGTGTTGAAAACAGTGTTTATATTTGTGGTTGGGTCCACTCTGTTGCTCATTATTTCAGCAGAATAAAAATTCTAAAATTAGGGAATAAGTAGCAGTTTGAATAATCTCCTTTGTTTCTGAGAAGTAATTAATGCACCTTCCAGAGCTCATTATATTTTTTAAAAAAAATTTTGTCAAAAAAAGTTTTCTCTTTTAAAAATTGTATTCTTTTAAATTTCTCTTCCCTGTCTCCCAAGACCCTTTCTAATGTGAGTAGTCTTTACTCTGGTGCCAGATTCTTCAGAAGCATTGGATTGTGGTTGAAAAATTTCCATACTTACAGCTGTAGGAAAACCTTTTTACCTATTTAAAAAACAAGAGAGTAGCTACAGCAAATAGATTTGGCCAGAAAACAATATATGAGCTTCCTCAGTGAAATATTTATTTTCTAAGCTTTTTCTAGAGTAGCTATTGCTAGATATGGAAGCATCTTCATTAATTTAGGCTAGATGGGTAGCTAATCAAATACTTTTTAAGAGTTTGGTGGGAAACTGTGACTAGATGACCCACCTCCCTGCCTCCAACATTTAGCATACTGCCCTATACATAGTAGAACAGAGGATGAGATTCTAGTCCAATTGCCCACATACAAGAAATACCCTCTAAGGCTTCCCTGATGGATGGTCATCTAACTTCTGCTAAAACCCTCCCAGTGAGAGGGAGTTTATTATCTCATGAGACAATCTATTCTACTGTTGGACAGCTCCAGGTTGTTTTTTTTTTCTGTCTTATTTTAAATTTAAATTTGAGTCTAACTTAATTCAATGTGTCTTCCTCTCCACATGAACCCTTAACTTGATCCTTCTGGATGTTAATATTTAATCAATTTAATTTAATAATTTTAATAATTAATCCTGAAATTCTGGCCTCCCAATGCATCAACTGCTTCAACTCCCATGATTTATGTCTATATTCACCACCCATAGGTACCTTAGACTACTTCATCACCAGATAATATCCCATTCCTATGATCTTGCAATCGATTCACCTTTCTAATCACAATGCTATGCTTTCCTATCTTTCCTGTTGCATTATTCTTCCTGAATGTGTCTGACCCCTTTCCTTGGTGATTTCATCCACTCCTATGGGTTCCACTAATCATCTCTAAGCAATTGACCCCTAAGTCTATATATCCAGTTCTTATCTTTCCCCTGAGTTTTTTATCTTGCTACTCCAATTGCCTGCTGGGTACTTTCATCTGGGTGTCTCACCAGCATCTCAATGCAACCCCCTAACTCTCAGCCTTTCTCTGTTGATGCCACTTGAAAAGTCCTTCCAGGCACCCAGGCTCAAAATCTCAGTGTGACCTTTGATTCTTCTTTGATTCTTTCATCATTCCTCCATCAAATCAAATTCCACATCTTATCACAATTTTGCCTCCACAACATTTCTCACATCCATTCCCTTCTCCCCACTCAAACATATAACACTCTACTCAAGACCCCTAACTCTTCTCTTCTGGACTATTATAATAGCTTCCTAATTAATCTTCCTGCTTCCAATATCTTCCCTCTCTAATACATCCCCATAGTTACCAAAATAAGCTTCCATAGGCATAGATCTGATTCTATCATTCCCTGGTTCCAAAATCTTCAGTCATTGTCAGTTGTATCCAGGATGGAAAAAAAAAAAAACCTCTTTAGACTGCTGTTTGAAGCCCTCCACAATCTGGTTCCAACTTACTTTTCTATATTTATTTCACATTACTCCCCATTTATTTTCTCTAAGTTTCATCTGGACTAGACTACTAACTGTTCTCACCTCATCTATATGTATCAAAATCCTTCTCTTCCTTTAAGACTCACATCAGTTACCACCTCATCCATAAATCTTCCCATGATCTCCCCAGGTGAAAGTGTTCCTTTCTTCTTCAAATCTTCCTATAGATTTGGTTTATATCTTGCCTTTGCCCCATCACACTCTACTTATAATATCATAATTCTAACTGTAACCTTTATCTGCATGCATTTCATATCCCCCATGCAGAATGCAAAGTTTTCAAAGATAAGCTTTCATTTTTCATCTTTGCACATACCCCACAACACTTAGCACAATGCCTTACACATAGTAGGCATTTATTTAATACCCATTGAACTCTATTGTAGTATTTACTAGGTTCCCACCACTGTGAATACAAATATGAATATAACATGGATAAGACCTTGCTCTTGAGGAGCTTATGATCTAATAGGTGAAAGGGCAAGGACATCAGTAACTATGATAAAAAAAAAGGAAGAATTAGAAAAGTATAAAGACAGATCCAAGTAGAGTGTTATGGGAATATTTGAGGAAGAAAAGACCATTGTCATCTGAGGCAGCAAGAAGCAGTTTCATGGCAGAAGTGGCAGTTAAGTTGGACCTCAAAGGAAGAGAGACATTTCAGAAAACAGATTGGTGAAGAGTTCCTTCTAGGTACAAAGGAAGGTGGAAGGAAGCACAGTCACATAGATGAAGGAGGGCAGAGTGATAAAGAAGTACACCAGCCTGGCCAGAATAAAGAATACATGAAGGTGAGTAGTATGAGATAAACCTGGATAGGTAGATAAGGAGTGGACATTGAAGGGCCTTGCATGCCAGAGTCAAGAGTTTTTCAATTTGTTATGTAGATGATTGGAAGCCAATGAAGGTTTTTTGAGTAGAAGAGTAGCAGGCTTACAATGATGCCTTAAGAACATTTCTTAGAATGGATCTTTCTATAAGAAGAACAACAAAATCTGTCTAAAACTAAGAAATCATTAGGCAAAATGGAGAAACATTAAGAACCTTGAATATAAGAAAACTGGAAAGCAAGAATATCCATTTTATAACCATTGTATAATACAGTTCTAGAAATGCTAGCTATGGCAATGATGAGAAAGAGGGAGGGAATAAGCAGAGGCAAAGAAGAGGCAAAATTTTCTATCTCTGCAGAAAATATGACTGTTTACTTGGAGAATTAACCCAAAGAATGAAATTAATTAATTAAAGAATCTCAGAGAATTAACCCCCAAAATTAAATAAAATAATTAAGTAGCAGTTTAATAAATAAATGCACAAAATCAGTGGTCTTTCTGTATATTTGAGCAAGAGAAGATTGAAAAAGAAATTCCATTTAAAATAACTCCAAAATGAATAGAATACCTGTTAACCCTCACAGGTATGCACAAGATTACTTGTATGAACTGACACAGAAGGAAGCAAGCATAGAAACAGGGCAACAATTTACAAAGTGAGCACAATAATACAAAGGAAAACAGCATCCCAACACTTCAGAGCAATGTTATGACTAATCTTGACTTCAGGGGACTCATGATCAAACACACCAGCCTTTTATAGTAGAAATGCTGTGGATTATAGGTATGGACTGAGACATACATTGTCTGATTTGCCAATGTGCCCACTGATTTTGTCCAACTGTACTTTGATGTTACAAAAGAGAATTCTACTTAGGGAACAGGGATAAGGGAAGAATTGTTGAGAAGTAATAGTGATGCATAAGAAAATATTAGTAAAACAGGTTTTTAACAGTATTAGTGAGGTGAAGGATAGATTAGAGAGGAACTATATTGAAAGAAGGAAGGCTAGTTAAAAGGATGCCATAACAGTCTAGGCAAGAAGTGATGAAGACCTGACTTAGGTTGGAGCGACAATGAAGAAGAGGGACTAATGAGAGCTATTTTGGAGGTAGAAAAAAATCTAGACAATTCACAGAGTCATAGAATAAGATTTAGACCTAGAAGGGACTTCAGAGGTCATTGAAAATAACGTCATCATTTTACAGATAAAGAAACTGCAATACAGATCAGTTAAGTGACTTAGTGACTTGCCTAGGGTCACGTAACTAGTAAGTTTCTGAGATGGAATTTGAACCTAGATCTTCTGAATCCAAGTCCAGTGACCTATCCACTATACAATGCGCCTTATGATTGGATGTACAGAATATAAAAGGGGAAAAAGTCAAAGATGGCTCCAAAGCCATGAACCTGGAAAACTGGGAAGATGGAGATGTCACTAATAGAAACACGGACATAAAAGTGGGGGAAAGGTTTCGGGGAAAGTTGGCAATATATTTAGCCTGAGGTGCCAGCAGAATACCCACAGTGGAGGAATCCACGATGTAATTGGAAAGATGGGACTGGAACTCTGAGAAGAAGCTAAAAGTGAAAATTGATCACCTTTTATTAGGTCCTTTTATCAACAAGGCAAGTATATTCTTTCTTCCATGTGACCATCTTTCATATATTGTCAACCACTACCATATCACCCATTAGTTCTCTTTTCTTTAGGTTAAATACCATTGTATCTTCAACTGCTTCTGTCTTTAAATGGTACCAGACCCCTCCTCTGTATGTTCTCTAGTGTGTCGACCTAAAAATACAGTCCCCAAAACTGAACACAGTTGTCCATCCAGATATGATGCAACCCACACAAAGTATAGTGAGATGTGGAATTTTTTTCTTCTTTTGCATGTGGCTAATGTATTTATATAAACTACTCATTTGTCCAGATATATTTTGAGAGCGATATTTTTTGTTCAATGTTCTGGGAGCCCTTTCAGTGATAATTCTACTGCTAACTTGCTTGCTTGGGAGAATTATTCTAGTGATATTTCTTATTTCTTCTATATTTCATTATAATTTTCAAGCAAATTGTGTTCCACAAAAATTTATTAAACCACCGCCATCTTATAAGGCATTAGCTTGGCACTGAAGATACAAAAACAAAAGTTTTACTTTCAAAAAGCTTAACATCTTGATGGAGTCGAAGGTGGGGTTGGAAGAAGGGGAGGATAGAAATATTCACCAATAACTGAAACATGTTAGAATGTGATTAAGTAATAATAGTAATAATAATAACAAACAAGGAAGTAATATACAAATGGGCATGAAAGATCCAAGGAGAATATAATCACTTCTAGGCAGTGAGTTGAATGGTAGAAACAGGAAAGGTTTCATGGAGAAGGTGAAACCTAAAGGAACATAGAGAGATATATGGAGGAGAGATACAGGCATTCACATCTAGTGGCCTCAGTCTTCTCAGTAAAGTAGAAAGCAAAATCATCTATTAAAAAAGACAGTGGTGGTGATGGAATTAAAGACTTAAAAATTGGAAAGTCTGAGAACAGCCACAGTGAGGAATGTGACAGGAAGTCAATAGAAATGAATAAAAGAAGTTCCAGAAAGCAATGAGGGCCTAGACAGGGTTAAACAGTATAAAGCTGTATGATATTCAGCACAGTTTTGTGACATCTTCTGTCAACACTACACTGTTCAAGAGGAGAAGCAGAGAAGGTAGATGGCAGAGATTATTAAGGGCTGGGAATCATCATGAGGGAAGTGAAGAAAGCCAAAGGGGTGCGAGATTCAAGAGCAGAAGGATGTTGTATAATTGAATGCTATGAACTTCAACAGCGGCAACAAAAGATTGAGTGATGCTGTCCAAGTTAAGGCTCAAAGACGGCACTGTGGAGCAATGAACACTTTAGTTCTTTCTCTGGGCCCAGTCAATCTAGGAATGAATGGGATGGAGAATAGAAGGGTGGAGAGGCATAGAATATCCTCAGAAGAAAGACTGTTTTAGTGCCAAGGGGTAGGCAAAATTGAAAAAGAAGACACGGAAAATGAGTGTTGTTGAACAGAGAGGGGCTCCAAAGGGGCAGGCAGAGGGAGGTAGTAACTAGGAACTGGACAGAAGAGGGTTAAGATGATTCGAGATGAGAGTTAGGGAGCTATGGCAGGAAAGGGGCTCACTCCATTTTGCAGGGTGTGGAAGAGGGGAGTAAGATAGTGGGAAAGCTAAAGGGATTTACTAGCCATAGAGCAGAAAGACTGCTGAATTGGCAGAAGCTTCCCGAAATCAGTCCCTAAGGCTCTTATTAGAATGTTGATGTGATGGAGACTTCCCGAATTGGTTCCCTAGATGCCATCTGGACCTTGGCCATAGGCTCCCTAGGCAGGGACTGAGCTGCTCCTAGGCCTGCTGGTATTTCCATTTATGAGAGGTTATTTTACTTTCAGCAATTTTCATAGATTTCTATGTGTTTTAAGCTCTATTATTGCCTCATTGATAGAAGTCATGCTTTCTGCTTACTGCCTGCATTTTTCCTTAGTTTCAGAGAGTCTGTATCCAGTTTCTTCTATTAGGTTATTTTAAATTCCTATTTGCTGTTTATTTTAATGTACTTCTTATGGAATGTGGGCACTTAGCTTGCTAAGCTGTGTAACTTTAAAAAGGGACTGGCCTATATCCTTCCATCAACCCTATTCTCTCTCTCTCTCTCTCTCTCTCTCTCTCTCTCTCTCTCTCTCTCTCTCTCTCTCTTTCACTCTCTCTCTCTCTCTCTGTCTCTTGCTCTGCCTCTCCTCCTCCTTCCTTCCTTTCCTTCCTCCCTCCTTTTCTCCCATTGTCTGTTTAGAATTTCAGACAATCTATTTTAAAGTAATGTGTTATTTTAAGTATATATATATATATTGGTTTGCAGACTGGATTTTTTTTTCCAGGGGAAATGTATACAAAAGTGAAAAATGAAATAGAAAAATGAAAAACCACAGCCCCTGGGCTCATTCTTTCAACCTGTGCCAGGAAATCTTACTGAAATGTATGAGTCTGCTATCTTACTTCCACAAACATAAAACAACTGTAATAGAAAGTTTCCTCAATGATTCCAGATTTTATAGAGTCCTGGATTCATCAGAGTTAGTTGTTATCATACAATGAAGTAAGAATAAAAGATAATAATTCCAGTTATTTGAATGTTATGGTTATTTGAATTCCCCAGGGCAGGACAACTTGTGGCGATTGACCTGGCTCTTTACTGGGAGTGAGGGGAAGTGGGGAGAAAGGGATTCTTAAAGGGCTATGTAAAGTAATTTTACATGGATGGAACCCCAGAAATATTTATGGAGCACATAAAAATATAATGAGAGAGGATTACTTCCTCTCTTTTTCTATCCGCCAGCATCATTGACTGGCTAAACTATCAATCAGCATCAGGCTGGCAAGCAACAATTTTAATTGGCCATTACCCTCTGCTAAATTACCTCATGCTTATTGGCTTAACCAGCCAGTGATAGAGGATTTGGGAAGGTACAATGCTGAACTCATCCTTATCCTGGCATCTCTCTTTCCTTATAGACTCTTAGGACTTCGAGCTGTGTTGAATCAGTGGAGCTTTTCAGGAGGGTGACCATGAGAAGAAGACAACTCAAAACTGTCATGTAAGGGGATAGGCTAATGTTACTGGAGATGAGCTGAAGAAGAAAAAAAAAGAAGTGGGGGAAACGTTATTACTGACCTCAAATACCGCAAATAGCAAATATCTGGAAGTGGAGAGGCACAATAGGAAGTAATTAGAGAGTTGGACTTGGAGCTAAGAAGACCTGGGTTCAAGTTCCACCAGTGACACAGATTGGCTGTGTGACCCAGGGCAAGTCACTTAACCTTCCACTGCTTTAGGCAATGCTCTAGGACTTCCAGAGCAGTTGTTGTGAGTGAAACCTTGTCACACATATTTCTTATAGGTATGCCTCACTACTGCTATGGTCTAAGTACAAGCTTACTCCTCCCATGAAACTGCATGTATTTGTGAGAAAAAGTGAAGCAGGTTCTTAGAGAATGTTTTATATTAACTATCTTTACCATGTTATCTGAGAGTAGTAGTAAACGCCCTCTGGGGACCCAACCTGCCAATTGGAGCAGAAGTTGGAGAATGCTGCTATTTCTTCTCCTCCTCCTTCTTCTTCATTGATTTATTTTTACAATTTTTTTTCAAAAAAGTTGGACAATTTACTTTTTATCCTGTGTGGTTTCCATTTTTGATTTCTTGACATATAGATCTAGAAAGACAGGCTTTAAGCAAGCCTATTGTGTTTTAAATGGAGCTACTTAACTATGCCTTTAAAGCCAAATCACTCTGGCTTTGATAGAATGGCCAATAATATCCCCCCCCCAAAAAAAAGCCTAGTGGCACATTGTTTAGATTTTAATGGCATAGAATGAGTGTAAATAGCAATTGTTGTTTGTTCCAGCCAGAAACTCTGCAGGGCGTTCCCTTCCCAGACTGATATCTTTGTGATGGTAAATTGAGCTATCCTCATTAGTCATAGAATGGGCATAACTGAGACCTGGGAAAGACCTTAGTTTAGAAAGGCCAAGGCTGCCCATTGCATCCTGGGCCACTGCCAGTCGTCTTGACCTTTGTCTTGCCTTTGGACTTCAATGACTCTGGAGAAGAGAGTGAGGCTGATGACCTTGCTCAGCTCTGCTTCATTTATATCCAGTTCATGAGCAAGTCAAAATATCACCCTTGTGACGTCATTGGTCCTCTTTGAGAAGGAAGGATGAACAGCAACAGCTCTAGGCAACTCTCTAAAACTGTACATTGCAGAGGTGGTGCTAAACTGCACTAACAGAGGAAGTTTCCTGATCTAAGAGTTCCCTGCACCATTGAAATCATAAATCCCATCTCTATCCCCTTTAGGCTTGGGTGCAAAGGAGACAACCAGGACCAACAGGTGGAAGTAACAGAGAGGGAGATTTCACTCCAACATAAGGAAAATCTTTCTAACAATTAAAATTGTTCAATGATGGAATTCAATTCCGTTCACAAAGAGGTAAATGCTTATTATGGGCAAGGCTGATGCCTTGTCTACAGATTAGGCACTACAGATACAAACACAAAAAAGAAAAGGGCCCTGTCCTCAAGAAGCTTACATTCTACTGGAAGGATATGACATGCCCATAGCTAAGTACTGCAAAATAAATTCAGGAAGCAGAGAGAACTAAGAATTAGTGAGTTAAGCCTTGCATTAAGATGATGAGCAACACAGCTGAAAAATCACAGATCTTTCAAAATATTAAATTAAATCATTTTCAACTCAATTCAGTAAACACTTTTGGATCATTTACCAAAAAGATGGAGGACTAAATATTTTTTCTCCAGTCCTCTCGACCTCTCAGACTTCTCCAAAATGGTTGTTATACACAGGAGATGATGCAATTTCAGATGACCCTATAGTATAAGACACCAAGAATCCTCAGGAGGTAAAAACCAATATACTAACAGCAGAGAAGATTAATCTCTCAGCACCCCTTCCCCTATGTCTACCACTCTCCTACAGCAGGGCTGCAAAAGCGTAACAAAGACTTGGAAAAACTCAACCTAACCTCACCCCTCTCAATACCAAGGAAAACCAAAAATCAGGGGCTTAATCAACAGAGACAACAGCTCCCTGTGCTGCAACAGAGCTCAGACAGAGAACTGAGGAACAGAGGGGACTGGAACAGGATGTGAGTATGGAGATTCAACTAAGCCTAAGGGGAAGGACCTAGCATCCTGATAGGGTTGGTTCTGTGCTCCCAGAAGTCATTTGGGGCAGAAACCAAGACTACTGAAATGTGAATTGCTTAGTGTGGGAAGAAGCTGAGATGACTTTAAGGACTAGCCCCTAGGGAAACTGAAATCAAAGGGGAAAGAGTCAGAAAGTAAGCAATAGGTGAATATAAGTTAAGGGGTTGGGGGGAATATATTACCAAAAATCTCAGGAGGAAGAAAATTCAATTCGATAAGTATTTATTAATCTACTATTTGCTAGGTGCTGGGGATACAAAAGCAAATTGAAACTTTGGGGAATAAGTGGTGGGCATAATTACTATTATAATTTCTTATAGTTTATCTAGCATGCCTATTTTAAGTAAATGTCCTTTTGTATTATGTTATGTCAAGTATATACTATTAGCTGTTTAAGATTCAGAGAGAAAATGGGAGATCATGATCATGACATGAAGAGATGCCAGACACATGCATTTAATGATGCTGAAAGAATAGAAGGGAAGGCTGGCTTGGTTTTGGGAAAGCTCATAGAACTGTCAACCTTCTCCCTGAAACAAAATTTCACCCTTAAACACCATTTATGCTATATGTATGTGAAGCATGCAAAATCACACTCCCTAAAGAATCAAAATTAAAGATCAGCCAAAGACTAATGAAGAGACATATAAGCAACTATGTATAGCCAACAATGAATTTCATACAAAAATTAACATAAAAGATGTCACCAAAAAGATGTATGATTTAAAAAGAAGGTGAGTCAGGGAGCTAGAGAAGGTAAAGGATAGATAGATAGGCTTCAGTTGTTCTCGTGTAATGACCAAAGATGAAAATAAAATCCAGCCATTCTGTAAACCAATTTGGAATTATGCTAAGAAAGAGATTAAAAATGTCTACATCTTTTGATTCAGAAATCCCACTGCTATGCATACACATCAAGGAAGGGGGAAGGGAATAGGTAAAGAGTGTGTGTTGTGTGTGTGTGTGTGTGTGTGTGTGTGTAGCACATACTTTGTGGCAAGCTAAGTGGTTTTGGTTTTGTTTTTGTTTTTTAAACAAATAGTATCTCTTATTTGATCCTCACAACTCTGTTAGGTAGGTGCTAACAAAAATATGGTTAGATATATATGAACTGATGCAAAGTGATATAAGCAGAACCAAGAAAATAATATAAACAATGACCATAACATGGTAAATGGAAAGAACAACAAAATAATCACAATTTGGGGTCATTGACAACTCTGTGCAATTTCACAAATCCAAGTCAGCCTTTTCTGCTATTCCCTTAACACCATTAAATGCTACTTGGATCTCTTCATGTCACTAAAATTGTATTAAAAATATTTTTTTTAAAAAAGAAGACACATCAGGATGCATCTCCATCCCTTCTTTTCAGGGGTAGGGGGTATGGAACATTAAATATAATGTCAGACAATAAATGTGTTGGATAGTTTTAATAATTTATTTTCCTCTTCTTATATTATAAGTATGGCACTCTGGGAAGAAGAGGAGAGTGATAAATTGGGAAATAAAGGTAATACAAAAACAGAAGATATCAGTAAAAATTTTCATTTAAATTTTTAAAAACCAAAGAAAAACCTCCTAGCACATTGGCTAGACGGACCTTAAGGAGATTTATGGAAGGACACAGATAAGAAGCACAGGATAAGAATGAGTGGGAGGGCTATGATCTGTACTGGTGAAGGGAGTATCTGCATCAATGAAATCACAAATTCATCAAGCAAGAACTATTAAAAATACATGCTACTTCTTTGTAGCTGTAGACATCATATGTCTTTATCTCAGTGGCATTTCAAGCATTGCCCATTTCAGGCCTTTTATTAGAATATAAACTTAAAAGAAGAAAGGGACTTGTGTGACTTCTCATTTTATGTCTCCCAGTCTAGGGTACCTCTCACAGTAAGCCCTCAATAAATTAACATATGTAAAGTACTTTGCAAATCTTAAGTGGTACTACATAAATGCTAGTTATTATTATTGTCATTGTTATATGTTCAGAAGATGAATGGGACAACTCATAGAATTCCAATCCCTTTTAATTCTAATGCCTTGCCTGTTAATGATTTCTTATTTATCCCATGTATACTGGTTTGTACCTAGTTGTTTGCATGATGTATCCTCCATTAAACTGTGAGCTCCTTGAAGGCACGACTGTTTTTTGCCTTTCTTTGTACACCCAGCACTTAACACAGTGCCTGACTCATTTTTAAGTAGGCACTTAAATATTTACTGACCAACACATTCAAAAAAGACATCCACAGAACGTGAACTTAGTTCTTAGAAGTTTCTTAGAAGACAAACAGTTAAGGAGTGCAAGCAGAGGCCAATCAAATTATCACTCAGCATCATAAATTCCACAAGTATCAATATACATTGCTACCCTCCAGACACTCAGAGAAATTACCAAATGACTAGAGAGCCGATGCATCCACCTCATGTTGGATGGGGCTCCATCCATCACCGAAGTAGAAGTGTTTACTTGTATTTCTTGTCTACCTGCTGCTAAATATCTTCATGTTTCATTATGCAGGTCAGTGATTTCCCTACCCAACAAATTCACTTGGGATCTTTCAAGTTAATGAGGAAGCTAGAAGTGGGGTTTAAGTTAACATTTCTCCATGTTTTATCATTGATGTTACGTTATCCTGGAAAGGCCTAAGAAATGCTTAGACAGAAGAAAAGCAGACTATGGAATCATAAAGTGATAAACAAACATTTAAAAAGCCAGAAAGAGTTTAACTTTCCTCATTCTCAGTTATTACCTGATTTCTCTAAAATTCTGAGATTCATGAATAATACAGGAAATGTGTGAAATGCCACTTCTCTGGAATAAGCAGGGCATTAAGATGCAAATTGCAGCCACACAGCTCGTTGCTTTTAATGTGACAAAATCAGCTCTTCTTAATTCTTTATCTTGACATTTGCCTCGAAGGGCCCCGTCCAACATAAAGGGGCAAGAAAAAAGGAGATGCAGGGCTTGGACACACACACACACACACACACACACACACACACACACACACACACACATACACACACACACACAGAGCCGCATGATTCCAGGCCATCAGGGAGAGTTTCCCAGACCACATCCTAGAGCTTCTTTGGCTTCAGAAATCAAGGTCGTGCTCTTTTGTCTGGCAATCAAGCCTCTCTACAATTTGTTCCCCCCTGCCCCAAAACCTTTTCTCATATTACTTCACTCCATATATACTTTGTTTCAGCCAAACAGGATTACCCTCTGTCCTCCAATACACCCCATGCTGCCTCTATGTCTTTGTTCACTTTGCTCCTACTTCTGGGATATTAACCCTCCCACTCTTTAGCTACTGAATTCCTACACATCCCTGGAATGCCACCTCAATTTACACCTCTTTAATGAAACCTTCCCATGGCAGAGTGGATACAGTGCTAAATTTCAAAAATCCTACTTCGGATACTTAATTGTGAATTGATGTGATTAAGAAATTTGTTGTGCCTCCAAACTTACATTTGGCTTTTTGTCTTAGGATGACAAGTAGAGTCCATCAGTAGGCCTGAAGCTGAAGGCTTGATAATTTGGCACTACCTTCCAGAATTTATATTTCATTGGCAAAGCCTTTGAGCATTAAGCGTCACGGCAATGAGGTATTGATACCTAATAGTTACATGATACTGGACAAGTTGGGCATCAGTTTCCTCATCTGTAAAATAAGGAGGTTGGATTAGATCAGGCTTCTTAAACTTCTTCCATTTGCCACCCTTTCAGTGACCCACAGTTCAAGAAGCACTGGACTAGATGACCTCTAAGGCCCCTAAGCTGCTACTGATAATGGTGTTCTCCCTTTGACCTCATATAACCCTTCATTTTGTACGTCTCTTAAGATGCTTGCATGTATCACTTTGTATTAAAGCTATCTTTCCTCCATTCAAGTTCTTCTATAATGCCTCATTGCTGTGACTCAATGCTCAAAGGCTCTGCCAATGGAACACCAGTTTTGGCAGGGAGTGCCAAATTATCAAGGCTTCACCTACAAGCTGCTGATGGACGCTACTTTGTCATCCCAAGACAAGAAGCCAAACGCAAGTTTGGCGGTGCATTGAATTTCTTAATCCCATCAATTCACAAATAAGAAAAGTTATATCTGGGGTGAATACTCACAGTAAATAACAGATGCTTGAATTTGAAACACTTTGCAAACCTCAAAGCATTATTGAAATATCAACAATTTGTGTCAATGCATATCTTATATCCCTACTTGAATGAAGCCCGTGGAGGCTAACACGATGTGTTATCTAAACTCTGTGTCTTCCCTCGCACCTGACACAGTGGTTGTTGGATTAAATTGGAGCCCCCTAATTTTTCAGATGAGATAACAGACTGAGAGAAGCCAATGACTTGTGTACATGGCTGGTGGTATGGAATACTCCTCAGCCTACCATCAATGCTCCCCATTTATGACAGGAGAAGTCTGGTTGAAAACTATGATAATGTCTTGTGGGTTTTAAGCTTCATCATACTCAAGATAGACTTCTGGGGGGGTGGGGGTGGGGAATAGCATTCTTTAATGAAAAAGATACCTGCTTAAGAATGGTGCAGTCTTGGCTATGAGAAACTGGGTGACCTAGATACTCTTTGAGGTTCAGCTGAATTTATGATTCTGTTATGAAATTGCCCAGGCACGGAGCAGCAACTATCAAGTATTAGCACCATCTAGTGGTCAGAAACAGGGAACCGAAGTCCAGATTGTTTTTTTCTGGATTCCAGTGTTGACTTGCTATTCATCTCTAAGTCACCCCAGTATCCCCAGGCATAGCCAAGAAATAGTTTATAGCAGTTATCTGGATAATTCAGGCAAAAGACTTCTTTGGGATCAAAACCGTGCTAGAGAGCCTTTTTTCCATTTGTTTTTGCCAGAAATATTCAGACACATGTCCCATGTCCCATTATTTCATTTTATGTTGAAGAGATCATCAATGGAACAGAGATTTAAAGCTAGAAAAGACCACAGAAATCATCAAATTAAAATAATTAGGAAATGGAGGACCATGAAGATAAATGAAAATTGAGGGCAATGAATAGCAGCTAAGTGACCCTCCCAAGATCGCACAGGTAATAGGAGCAGAGTAGCTGAGATTCCAGCCTAGGTCTTCTGACACCTAATTCAGAATTCCTTCTACCTCCTTTTAGGGCAGAGCTCAAATCCTTGTGGAGAAGGTGTACCTGAAGGAAGAATCTAACACATTTAGAGATCAATGCACCAGTATTGCCAAAGCAGATTAATCCGGTTGCAACCGTGGATGGATGGTAGAGAGCTACAATACCTCATAGATACAGACTGCTCTTAACTCTGCTCTTATATTCCCCTTACCCTTCTAGAAGCCAACAAAAATATGCAGTTCCATACTACTATACTAGTCTTGGAGAAAGCTACAGGCATGGCCTCTACTTTCAAGTTGTTGTTTGTCCTTTCTGCAAAAGGACCATGACAACAGGAAAGTGATGCCATGACTTGCAAGTGAATTGGATTTAAGTAAGGGAGGACTGAAGAAAAACAACCTTCAAGTGGTACATAAAAGACCAGCAATCTGCATCAGTGGAGGAGTTTCCACACTGGGAGATCCTGATACCAATTAAGTTCAGACTCCCCAGAATACCATGACTGCTTAAAACTGTTAGGGAATGGAAACAAAAGCTTTGTCTATATACAAAGAGAAAAGGAGAATCGAGGAAACTTTTATTCAAATGAGATTATGTGTTCAAAGTGCTTCATTAACTTTAAGATGAAATATAAATGTCAGGTCTTATTATTCAGCATATCCCCACCTTATTCCACCCCTCCAAAAAAAAAAATCCAATCTGCATCAGTCATATATCTGAGACCAAAATAGGTTTATAGCTTAAATTTTCTAGAGAGTCACCTTAATTCCTCTCCTCAGCTTAGGTCAAGGTACATTTAATATATAATAAATATTAATAGAAATGATATTTTGATAAAGTAAATCTCCTACATGCTGTCATATTTCTCTATCTGTGCTATCTCTACAGATATATGTGTGTGTATACATTTACATATATACATATATGCATAGCCAACTCTTATTGAGGAGGAACCACATCTTTTACCTTCAATTATCTAGAGACTGTCTAGATCTGTATCCAGAACCATCAGCTTTCTACAGAACTCTTTTGATCTGGGAGCATAATTCTGCAGTCTACTCTGAGAGAAGTAGAGACCAGGAAAGGATGAGAAAGACAGTAGGGGATGTCTTGGTAGAGCTCCCTTCCAAGGTTCACCTCAGGTACTACCTCCTTCAAGAAGACCTCTCCCTAGTGGTTTGTGCTCTCCCTACTATGCTCCCTCAAAGGACTCTGTACATGTAGTAGAGAACTGAACCAGAACCTTCACCTTGGAGTCAGAGTATGCACGTAGTTCCAGGAGAAGTGATCTAGTTGCAGTATAGGGATAGTGGGGCTGGATTGGAGCACTTTCAATAGAACTGGGCCAATCCAACCACCTTAAAAGAACACTAAGCCTTTGGAGGTAACTTTTATTTAGTATTTACTCATTCATGGACATATTATTTCTCCCCTAGCAAAATATAAGATCCTTGATAGCAGGGACTAATTCACTATTTTTTGTACCACCAGCACCTAAGAAATGGCCTTGCACATAAGAGTCAGGGATATGGGCTATACTTATGATTTCACTGGAATAGGGAGCTCCCAGACAAGGAAACTCTCTCTTACCAATGCATGTCCACACTTCAACTGAGATTCTTAGAAAGTGGCCTAGAGCACTAAAAGGTTAAATGACTTACCCATGGTCACACAGCCACAATAAGCGAGATCCAGGACTTTCTGGCTCCAAGGCTCACTCTCTATTCCATACTCTTATTCTCACCCATGTGCTCTGTACAGAAGTAGGTGATTAATAAATGTTTGTTGATCTGAACTGAATTAAGTAATAGGCTCAAAATGTTACAGCTAGGAAGGCCTTTAGAGGTTGCCATGTCCAACCTCTTCATTTTTAAATTGGATGAAATGGAGGGATAGAAAGAGGCAATGACTAACCCAGGACTTCAAGTGTCACTCTGGGACATATGTGTACCGTTCCAGACTAGCTCGTGAGAAGATTGACTAGAGGTTGATGAAATGTTTTCAGCCACAGCAATTCATAATGACTTTCTACTAGGGTATGGAAAGATTGTGAGTGACACCTATTGAGGGAGGATACTGACTGAAAAACCCTCAGTTCCTCAATGCCCTGAAGTGGGCATTGACCATAAAAACATTCACAATGAAGGTGTTTAGCATATCTACTGCCAGCCAGGCTATTAAAATAGGAATAAATGAAGAACATCAGCTTGAGTTAAAATGTCATTCCTTTCTTCTTGAACTTTGCTCCATGGAACAGGGTATAAAGAATACTTCAAAACAGCATAACTAACCAGCAGTTCTGACAGTAACTCTACTGGTGCTCCTTTCTTCTTTCTTTCTTTTTCTTTCTTTTTTTCTTTTTTAACCATTTCTTCTTTCCTCTTCTACCTGCTCTTCCAGACTAGTTACCTTCAGCAACAGACTGTGGGAGATCAATGATCACTTGAAAGACTTAGAGAAAAATATAACCAAGGGCTTTGCTTGCATGCTATTTTGGTACATTCTGCCCACTATAAAACTAGACAAGAGGGATTATCTGGCATGAATGCTTCCAGTTGAACTGAAGATCCTTGGCAACATCACCCTCTGGAAGCATCAAAGCTACTTTCTAAAGTCGATGCCCACACAGTGCTTTTTTTGAACGACAGGCGCATCGGTTAAACAGCTAATAGGAACTGCTGCCATTTAGTGAAAATGAAAAATAGAATGGAGGACTTCCTTTTCCCAGCTACAGAAAATAACCTGCAATATGATTCTCCTAAGAAAGGATCCGTGAAATGCCTCCAGTTTCCACCTTCTCTACTCATTCCAGAAATACCTTTGAATGGAATCTCCCAGCCAACAAGAGCACTTAGAGGAAGGATGTACTTCTGAGTGTCAGGACAGCCTTCTCTTTCTCTGACCCTTGGATGAGCCTAGAGATAAGAAATGTTTGTTTCTGGACAGGGATGCTAAGTCCATTTGGGCCCCCTCCCAGTTCTTCTTTGAGCCCAGGCCCTATTTCCAAGAATTTACAGGAAATGTGAATATGCATAACCCTCCTCTCCTCTGCCTTTTCTATCAAATTTAATAAGATACATCTCTGGGATGGGGAGAAATTTCATCGTCTCAGACAGGAAAGCTATGGAATCAGCTTTGCAAATCCTTCTGTCCTTACCCAGAAAAAGTCTCCAGGGACTGTTCTCCAGGTTAGTACAAAAGGATGTGAAAGAGCAGAACACTGAGAATCAGAGAACCTTGGTTCAAATCCCATCTTTGTCACATACTACCAGGATGACCTTAGGAAGTCACTTGACCTTTCCGGGCCTCAGTTTTCTTACCTGTAAAAAAAACTAAATGATCTCTAAGGTCCCTTCCTGCTCTAAATCCATGAGCCTGTGAACTAAGCTACCTTGCATATTTCCCTATATTAGACACTGTGGAAAATGTAAAGCATGAGATATGGACAGAAACTTTACGCTAAGAGATTTCATGATATAGTCAAGGTAATAAGATGTCTATACATAAAGATTTAACAGGACAAGGTAAAAGGCAAATAACTGCCCCGTTCTTTCATCCCAATGTACCTCAACCTCACTCCTCTAATGTCCCAATACGGGTCTGTGTGCTCCTTCCACTGTGTCCTCCAGAATTCCCATTCATAATTAAGAAACTTGCCTTCATCCTAGGACTCTCCTTTTCATACTATTTTCATCTGTATCACCCCCTTGACTCCATACTGAGTGGGGAGTACCTCCTATGACCCACAATAGATAGATTGATAAATAAATAGATAGATAGGTAGAGACAGATCCAAATACATATACTGCATACATGTGTAATATATACATGTTGTATATACACACATGTACATAAGTGTGTGTGTGTGTGTGTGTGTGTATATATATATATATATACACATAGTGCTTCTCTAACAGATTATCCTACTACCTTATTCTCTCTATAATCTTTAAACCTCCCTTATTTACTAGTCTCCTAGTTTCTTCCCTTCTGCTACAAGTCCATATGAGCCTCCCCTACCCTTAAAAACCCCATTATCAATGCTATACATCACTCTTTATTTCTCTTCCTCTTCTCAGCTAAATTCCTTGGGGAAAAAAAACTATCTGTACTTGTTGCTTCCTCTTCCTCTCCTCTCACTCTCTTCTAAACCATCTACAACTTGGCCTCCAGCTTCATCAGTCAAATGAAACTGCTCTCTCCAAAGTTGCCAGTGATCTCTTGATTGACAAATCTAATGTCCTTTGCTCAATCCTCATCCTTCTTGACTTCTTCAAACCACCCTCCAGAGCAGGAGTTCTTGAGTGGAGGTCCATGGGTGGATTTCAGGGGCTTCTTGAATTTGGATGTGAAAAAATACATCTTTACTTCTACTCATCTCTAACTGAAATTTAGCATTTCCTTCAAGTGATTTTTTTCACTTCTGCTTACAAACAGTTATTATTCTACGAAGAGGCCCATAAGCTTCATCAGACTGTTAAAGAATCTTTGACACAAAACAGTTAAAAACTCCTACTCTAGAGGCTCCAAGATACTCTTTCTTCTCTGGGTTTTCATGATATTGCTGTGTGTATGTGTGTGTGCGTGTGTGTGTGTGTGTGTGTGTGTGTGTGTGTGTGTGAGTGTGCTCCCTCCCCATCTCTCTCTCTCTTTCATTTTCTGTCCCTCTGTGTTTGTCTCTCTCTGTCTCTGTGTCTCTCTCTGTTTCTCTGTGTGTGTGTGTGTGTGTCTCTCTCTCTCTCCCTTTCTCTCTTTCTCTTTTCCTCTCTCCCTATCTCTTCTCCCCTCTCCTCCCCTCCCCTTTTCTCCATTTACCAGTCTGATTACTGCTTTTCAGTCCCCTTTGCTAGATTATTATTTATATCACACTCCCTAACTGTGGGTGTCTCTCAAGGCTCTGTCCTGTATCCCCTTTTCTCATTACACTCTCTTATCAGTACCAACAGGCTTAAATATCATTTCTATGCAAATGACTTTCAAACACACATATCCAGCCCTAGCCCGCCTGAGCTCCAATCACAAATCACTAACTGCCTAGTGGACATTCCCAGTTGGATTTGATGTACATGTCCATTGGATATATACAAACTAAACATGTCCAAAAGTAGAAGTCATTATTCTCCCTCCCCACCAAACTCACCCTTTTTTTTCTCCAAATTTCCATATTTCTGTCAAGGAGGGAGTGAATTCTAAGCATAGGGGATGACCAGTACAAAGGCACAAATGGGAAGTGAAGTGATGGGACCGAGGAAAAAGAAACGACCACTCTGGCTGGATCATATAGTGTGGGAGAGTGAGTCAAGTACAATGAAACTGCAAAGGTAGGTTGGAGTCTGGCTGTGGAGGGATTTAAAAGTTAAACCTAGGAGTTTATACTTTATTCTCCAGGCAATGGGAAATCACTGGAGTTGATTCATTAGGAGAATCATATGGCAAGGTTTGCCCTTAAGGAAAACTACATTGGCAGCAGTGTGCAGAATAGGTTAGATGGGTGAGAGACTTGAGGCAGAGAGACCGATGAGACTGTTGCAACAATCTAGGCTACAAATAATGAGGGCCTGAACTAAGGTGGTGTCTATGTGAATGGAGAGGAATGCTCAAATTCAAGAGATACTGTGAAAGTAGAAGTGGTAAGAATGGGCAACTGATTGGATAAGTGGGCTAACAGTGAGGGAGAAATCAAAAATAATGTTGAGATTATGAACCATCTTAAAGATGGCACGTTCAATAGAAATGGAAATGGTAGGGGCAAGGTGTGGGAAGATATTAAGTTCAGTCTAGACATATTGAGCTTAAGATTTCCCTAAGACGTGCAGTTTAAAATACACCCTACAGAGAGATTATTAATTCCAGAATTTCAATACCAAACAATAAATTTTGCAAGCAGCCAAGAAAAAACCTTTACCTTTCTAGAAATCAGCTTGAAACTATGTGTAAAAAAATCATGTACATATCATTTGATTCCTGTTCCCCAAAGAAATCAAAAAAAGAAAAAAAGAATCTGTATGTATAAAAATGTTTAGTATAACCTATATCAAATTGCTTACCTTCTCAATGGGGGGAGGGGAGAGAGAAGGGAGAGAGTTTGGAACTCAAAGTTTTAAAAACTCATGTTAAAAATTATTTTTACATGTAATGGGGGAAAATAAAATACTAAGTAAAAGCTTAAAATTAAAAAAAATTGTGGCATATGAATATAATGGAATACAATTGTGCTATAAAAAATAATAAAAGATAAAAAATATTGTTTCAGAGAAATCTCAGAAGCTTTTTCTTCTTGTTGTTGAGGCAATTGTGATTAAGTGACTTGCCCAGAGTCACACAGCTAGTGAGTGCTATGTGTCTGAGGCCAGATATGAACTCAGGTCTTTCCTGACTCCAGGGCTGGTATTCTATCCACTGCACCACCTAGCTGCCCCCTGAGAAGCTTTTATCAATTGATAAAGAGTAAAGTGAGCAGAATGAGGACAACTTATATAATAACCATGAAATTGTAAGGACAAACAACTCTGAAAGACTTAAGAATCCTGGTCAATACAGTGACTGATCACGACCCCATAAGATACTCAAAAAACATGCTACTTACCACTAGACAGAGAGGTGTTAGCTTTAAGACATATTTTTGGATACAGCTAAAGTGAGAATTGTTCTTGCTTGATTATGCATATTTCCTACAGGGGTTTTGTTCTTTCTTTTTTTTTTATTCCAATGGGGGGGGAGAGAAGGAGGAAATAATTTTTTTTGTTAATTTAAAAATGTAATTTAATTTTAGAAAATACCTGGAGCTATAAAAGAACATCAGTTTTAGCAATTCAAGAAAGCTCTATGGTCACCAAAAATCAAAGAAATTAATGGAATGGGATATCACAAAAAAGCAAAGCCTTTATTAATAGAAGAGTTGCTAAAAACAAATTAAGCCCTGCATTTGAAGTCAGAAGAATCCCTGTTCTGTCACCTTCTACGACTGGGCAGGTCATTTCCCTTCACTGTACCTTCATGTAATGGCATGCCCTCCTTGATGTGATGGTCCTCTTCAAGAACGAAGGACAAATAACAACAACAACAACAACAACAACAACAACCACCTCATTTCTTCACCTATAAAATGAGAGGGTCAGATCAGATGATTTCAAAGCTCCCTTCCATCTCTATATCCCACGGCATTACAATTTTAGTAATTCTCGACACCACTACAATAGCAGAAAATGAAAAAAAATACTAATAGCAAAAGGGTTAAATTGTATTATGACATTTCTGCGTTGTTTTCAACAACCAAATAAAACAGGAAACAATCTAAGGAGATATATAACTTTTCTGGGGGTACTTCTGTATGCATTATTCTATATAGGGTTGTCTCAAGAGGAGCATGCTCACTCTGGGCTGCTCCAGTCATCCTCTGAATAAAAAGACTGGATTTCCAGGAAGTCACTTGAGTTTTCTAACACAGCATTATGTGGCTTTTGTGTTATTCCCTACCTTTTAGCTTCTCTTCTGGTGAATCCCTTGGTTTTGAACTCTCTGATTTCTCCTACTTTTCTCCTACTTTTCTCAGCTTTTGAATATCAGCTCCCCAGTCTCTCTGGTTATAAATTGGTCTGCACTTCACATAATGCCTACTCTCCTCCCATCTTGAACCTTGACTCTGCCTGGTCTGCCTGAGGTGGAGGCTGACATGTTTAATTCATTATATCACATTTTATATAGTAAACATTTCTAGAACAGATGTTTTCTCTGGCCCTGTAGACATAGTATCCAAACTCTATAACAAAAGAACTTGACTGTGTCCTACATGCATTTTTAGCAGGAAGACCTGAACTCTGAATCATGGTCTTGGAGCTTAGCAACCTTTGAGGTAATCTAGCCCAAGCCCCTGATTTACAGATGAAGAAACAGAAATTTTGAGGGGTTAAGTGATCTGCCCAAGGTGACATAGAGGGTAAGTGGTAAATCCCGGACTCTAAACTTTTTATGATTGTATTGTCCCATTACCAAGTATCAAGTATCTTTTAACTGCCCCTCACCAACCTCAATTTCAAATTTAATAATAATAATAATAATCTAATAATTCCCTAAACAAAATACACCCCAATTTTTAAACTAGTCACTATGATAGAAGTATGCAGGTAGGGAAAGAAAAGGGCATCAAGTCATGTTCGTGATGATACTTTGCTCCTTCTGCACATGTGTTCAAAGCATTTCTTTTCACTTGATTCACTAGAGACGCTCTTTCTATGCTGGAATGAGATTTTTAGCAACATATTAACTTTAACAAAATTCCACTATTATGAACCAATGTTGAAATTTCATAGAGTTCCTTCTAAAGGCATTTAACCTTTCTGATATAGAAAAAAGTCTAAAAGGATAGTGGACAACAGTTCCCAAAAAGGCATATAAAGTACAATATCCCAAACGTATACAACTACCTAGGAGGAATAATAATAATTAATTATAATAATAACTGGCATTGATTTATACAATGCATTATTGTCATAAAATATATTATCTTTTTCAATCATCACAACAACCTTGTAAAGCAGGTAAGAGAATCATTATTCTTGTTTTACAGATGGAAACTAAAGCTCAGAGTGACTCAAAGGATCACGGGTTTCAAGTTGGAAGGAAGCTTAGAGGTCAACCCCCTCATTTTATAGATGAGAAAATTGATGATGGAAAGGTTAAATGACTTCTCCATCACACAGCTGTCACATAGCTAGTAAAGAGCAGAACTCAGATTTGAACCTAGAATCTCTGACGCCAAATCCAGGGCTCTTTCCAGTGTACCTTTCCCATCCAAACTAGGAAGAGATAACAATAACTCACTTTTATGTGGTGCTTTGCAATTTACAAAACATCCCTGTGATAATTCTAACAATCAGAGCCATGCAAAGAGGAATGGGCTGCCTCAGGAGTTGATGAGTTCCTCCACTGGAGGCCTTCAAGTAAAGGTTAGGTAACCACTTCTTCCAGATGTTGCAGAATGGATTCTTGGCCAGATATGATTTGGTTTAGATGGTCTCTGAGATACCTTATGATTCTTAGTTTCTGTAATACTGAGGAGTTAATTCAATTATTACTATCTCCATTTTACAAAAAAGGAAACTGAGTCTTGGAGAGGTAGAATATCACATCCAGGATCCCAAAACTAGTGAGTGTCAAAGTTGGGCCTCAAGAGCAGGTCTTCTCACTCATAAGATTCCATTGTTCTTTCTCCTGTACAGCATTGCCTCTAGAGATGGAACCTGAACTCTGGGCCCTTGCTTCCTAGACTGATGCTCTTCTGAATTTAAAAGTTAGGGAAACATGAGTTCAAAGTCTGATTCTAACACTTACCAAGTGAGAGTGACCATGATCAAGTCACTTTACTTCTCTGACTCAGTTTCCTCATCTGTAAAACACCCAGAGGACCTACCTAACAAGGCGGTTGTTGTGAGACTCAAATGCCGTAATGAAGTGAAGTGAAGTGCTTGGCAAATTTGAAGCACTGAATAAATTGTCAGTTGTCTATTATTTTTGTTACAGTAATCTATCTGTAATTACAAGCTAAAACCCCATTTTTGTTGACAAGAGAGTTTCTCATTTTCAAAATTTAAGCTTTAAAATGTTCAGATAGCTGAGAAGGGGCAGCTTCTTTAGAAAGTCATTCAGAACTACCCATCCTTATACCAAGATGGCTGGAAGGGACCTCATAAGATATCTAATCCAATCCCCTAATTTTTAGATGAAGAAATAGATTGCCAGAGAAGTTTAATGATTCCCCCCCACACCCAAGTCACACAACTAATGTGTTGGTAACAAATATTCTTTCTACAGAAACTTGTTGCCTCACTAGATCCCTCCTGAAGGCTCAGGATCTCCCTGGTCTGGAAAGAATTATGTGTCTCCCAGAGCATGAGTTCTTCTGGAACATTCCAGATGTAAGGGAGGCAGTAACTACTGCCACTAGAGTTGTGACTTACCTAAAGGGTCTATCCTGAGGGAACTAGGTGTCTAGTAGCAGAGATAGGATGCCCTAAAGAACATCTACCCTACCTACTCACATGAGGAAAAGCAGCTGGCAGGCATATGCTTTGTTCATGTAACCCCCATCCCAAAGTCCCTCAGAAAGAATCCGCTGGTTCAATGAAGTAAATAGTAGTAACTGGACCATAAAAAATAGTAGATATACAATCAAATTGTCTAGAAACTTAGAATGCCCAGTTTAACAGATCAGAATAGAGATTATAATGAACAACAGAATTTCCGTTGGAAAATACCTCAGAGGCCATCTAGACCAACTCTCTAATCTAAACATGGTTCTCACCTACACCACACCCCACAAATGGCCATCCAGTTTCAGTTAACTAATGAAGCCCATCCTATTTTGGAATAGCTCTATTTGCTAGGAAGCTTGGCCTTACAAAAAGCCTAAATTTGCCTCGCTGTATCTTCTACTGATCACTCCTAATTCTTCCCTCTGGAATGAAGCAAAACAAGACTACTCTCTCTGTCATGACAGTTCTTCCAATACTTGAAGAGAGACAGAATGTGCCCCCTGCCCGCTAATTCTTCACCTCCCCAGACAAAATTCCCAGTGCCTTCAGCTGATTCCCCGCATGGCATGATCTCAAGGCCTTCTTCCATTGTGATTACGTATTTCGGGTTCTTTCTAGATGATAAAAGTCCCTCCTAAAATTTGGCACTCAGACCCGAATACAACATTCTAGTTGTGGTCTTACCAAGACAGTAACATCACCTACCTAACCTTAGGTAGCCTTAGACTAATACATTAGCCTTCTCAACTGCCATGCTACTTTGTTGACCCATGCTGTGCATGTCATCCACTAAAACATCTAGATCTTTTTCACACAGACTGCTATCTAGCCACACTTCCTCCATAATATACCTGTAGAGTTTATTTATGGAACCCAAGTGCTTATAAGATTTTATATTTGTCAGTATTAAATTCCATTTTATTTGCTTTAGTCAATATTCTTGCCATTGAAGGTCTTTTTTATCCTACCTCTATCATCCAATGTGTTAGTTGTCCTCCTCCAGCTTTGTGTCATCTACAAATTTTATAATCATGTCACCTAAGCCTTTATCCAAATCAATACCTGTTAAAATAGAAAGATACACTCACTGGTTCAACAAGAACAGACATTTCCTAGCTGAAATGGTTATTCTCATGCCCCCAGGAAACAAGTATACTTTAACTTTAATATAACATGAAAAACATAATAATGGGCCACTATATCTAACCTAGCAATCACCATTTTTCTTTAGTCCCTTACAAGTCTTTTTGAAGCACAGGAGATTCACTAAAAAATCACACAGTACCTCATTTTTTTAGAAAGGGCACAAACAAATTACTCCTCAAATATTAGCAATCGGAAACCAAAACGGCCACTTCTGTTAAAACAGTAGTAATGATTATGACAACAATGATGATGATGACAACTCTCTTGATAAAGGTTACGTTAACACTGAAGTTTATTGAAAAACAAGACAGGTACTCCAACTTTTAAAGCTCACAATTTACTGATATTTCAATAAAATAACCTCAATCCCTCCTGCTAGTTCCTCGAGGACAAGGACTATGTCTTATTCATCTTTGTGTTTTCCACAGGGCTTTCCACTGTTTAACACACAGTAATTGCCCAATAAATATTTTAAATGAATCAGTCAATCAATCTTGCGCACATTGACTACAGATCAAGTCTCTCTGCCAGGAAAAATGGGTTGAGAGAGGAATAGGAGGAAGTGAGAATTATCTTCATACTGAGAAAGACAGAAGGAAAATAGCTAACAAGGAGTGGAAATGCAAGACAGGAGAAAAGATAATGTCACAGTGGTGCATAACTGTAATCCCTGCTACCAGAGAGGCTGAGCCTGGCAGACGGCATGGGAGAGACCGAGGCTGGTGGATAGCTTGAGCTCAGGAGTTGCAATAGACTAAGCTGATTGAGTCAGTTGGGTGTCCACACTAGGGGAGGAGGGGGAAGAGAAGAAGGAGGAAGAGAAAGAAGAGAAAGGACAAGGGGACGAGGAGGAAGAAGAAAGAGGAGGAGAAAGAAGAAGAAAGAGGAAGAGGAGGGAGAAGGGGATTGGGAAAGGAAAAAGGGAGGGGAAGGAAAAGGGAAGAAAGAGAAGAACACCAAGAACAAGAAGTAGGACAAGAATAAGAAGAGCCTTAGTGTTTTCCATGATTTAAATTACCAGGCCGAAACCAACTAGAACCTCTGATTGAAAAAAATCTGACAGATATAATTACCAAGCTACTAACAGAAAGGCCCAGAGAGATGCTTCAGTTTTGGTGATGGGAAAATCTTGCCCTGATTTTCATCAAAAAGGAAGAAGGTAGAGTCTACGAGCTATTAACTGATAAGCTTGACTTTGATTCTTGGCAACAAGAGAGAATAGATTATTAAAGGGATGGTTTGTAAGCATTTGGTTTCATCAAGAAAAGGTCATGCCAGACTAGTCCCATTTCCTTGTTTAATGAAGTTACTTCATCGTTACATCAGGGAAGTACTATAAACATAATGCCCAGATTTCAGTAAAGCATTTGACAAAGTTTCTCATGATAATCTTGTGGAGAAGGTAGAAAGATGTTGGCTACAGCATAGTCCAATGAGGTGGATTCTGGATGAGTTGAATAACCAATACCCACAAAATAGACACTATTGGGTTAATATTAATCTTAAAGGATATGTCTAGTGGAGTGCTACAGAAATTTATCCTAAGCCCAATGCTGTTCAACATTTTTATCAATGATATGGATGAAGCCACACATGGCATTATCAATTTTCTACAAAACACAAAGCTGAGAGGGACAGGTAACATGCTGAATGACAGGCAGCACACAAAAAGATTTCAACATGCTGGAAATATAGACCAGATTTAATAAGTCCATTAGTCAACCAAAAAACGGTTTTAAGTGCCTACCACTCGCCAGGCATAATGTAGGACAATGAGAATTCAAAGAAAGACAAAAACAGACCCTGCCCTCAAGGAACTTACATGCTAATGGAGAGATAGCATGTAAATAACTAGTTCCATGTGTAATAGATGGAAGGCAATCTGAGAAGGGAAAGTATTAGCCTGGGTTAAGGGTGTGGGGGAAGTGGCAAAGGCCTCCTGCATAAGGCGAAATTTGAACTGAGTGTTGACTGAGCCCCAGGAAAATAATAGGTGGAGATGAGGAGACAGAGCATTCCAGGCATGGAGGGCAGCCATTGAAAAGGTTCAGAGATGGGTAATGAAGTGTTGTGTTTGAAGAAATGAAAGTAGGTCAGCACTGCTGACTCATAAAGTACATGGGCAGGGGGGTGGGAGAGGGTTTGAAGTGTAAGAAGACTGGAAAGGGAAGAACAAGCTATGTTAGATAGACCTCTGGAGATGAAGCCAAGATGACAAAGAAAAAGCTGAGCTCTCCTAATATTCTCCTTGAAACAACTTAAAAACAATGCCTCAAATCAAATTTTGTTATGGCAAAGCCAACAAAAAGTCAAAGAAACATTTTTCTAGCCCAGGATAATATAGGAAATTGGAGAGAGATATTTGTGACACAGGGGCAGAATCTGGCCCAGAGTCCACATGGATGAAACACCAGTGGTGGGACGATACGGTGGAGACAAAAGCCACAGCAGCAGCTTCTGGAGTTCTTAAGCCTGATATAGTAAGGGGATCTGACAACTGGTTAGAAAGAGATTACAGGGTTACCCCTGCGCTAACACTGGACACAGGACCAGATGCTGTTTGGCAGCTCCATGGCCTATACCCACTTCTGGGTCATAGTTGAAAGGTGGAGAGGAGCACTTTTGGTCAAGAGAGAGTGGAAAGCTCTGAGGGGCAGTATCACGTCCAGCCCCAAGGGATCAGGGACCCTGAGGAACAGCATTATTTTTTATCTCCAGGGAGAAGGAAACTTGAGGAGCAGTATAGATTGCAATCTCAAGGGAACAGGAGTAAGGACTGAGTGCAGACCAAGGGAGCAGTGACCACACCTCTCCCCAGACTACACCACCTTAGAAGCACTTAAAACTTCCAACTCCCTCAAAACTAACTCTGAAAATAGTAGTGTGAAAAAGCCTGAAGCTGGAGATAAAGCTCCTCATCCTCCCCATTCCCAGAACAGATCACAACATTGAAATAAAATTCAAAATAAAGAAATAAGCAAGAAAAATGAGGAAACAGCAACAACAACAACAAAAGAACCTGACCATAAAAAGCTAATATGGTAACAGAAGAGATCAAGATACAAACTCAGAAAACAATGAAGTCAAAACAGCACCAAGTAAAACCTCAAAGAAAAATGTGAATTGGACACAAGCTTAACAAGAATTCCTGGAAGAGTCAAAAAATTTTCAAAATCAAATAAGAGTAATAGAAGAAAAATTAGGTACAGAAATGAAAGCAAAGGAAGAACATTATAAAAAGACAATTAACAGCTTGATAAAAGAGGCATAAAAATGCTAAAGAAAATAACACCTTAAAAAACAGATTTGGCCAAATCGGGGGGAAAATGTACAAAAGCTTATTAAAGAAAGTAATTCCTTAAAAATTAGAATTGGGTAAGTGGAAGCTAATGACTCCATGAGACATAAAGAAACAAACAAAATAAAAATAATGGAAAAAATAAAAGAAAACATGAAATATTGAGGAAAAAAACAACTGATCTTGAAAATAGATTGAGAGATAATTTAAGAATAATAAAACTACCTGAAATCTATGATCAAAAAATAGTCTCGAAATATTTTAAGAAATTATCAAACTACCCCAATATCTTCAAACCAGAGAGTAAAATGGAAATTGAAAGAATTCACCAATCACTACCTAAAAGAGATCCCAAAATGAAAATTCCAAGAAATATTATGGCCAAATTCAGAGCTCCTAGATCAAAGGAAAAATACTTCAAGCAGCAAGAAAGAAGGTATTCAAATACTGTGAAGCCACAGTCAGGATCAGACAAGATTTAGCAGCTACCACATTTAAAAAGTTGAAGGCTTGGAATACGATGTTCTGGAAGGCAAAGAAGCTAGGAATACAACCATGAATAATCTACCCAGAAAACTAAGTGCAATCCTTCAAGGGGAAAATGGATATTTAATGAAATAGAGGACTTTTAAGCATTCCTGATGAAAAGACAGGAGCTAAAAAGAAATTTTGATTTTCAAATACGAGACTTAAGAGAAGTATAAAAAGGTAAACATGAAAGGAAAAGCATAAGGGACTCAATAAGGTTAAACTGTTTATCTTTCTATGTGGGAAAATGATGCATGTACTCTCTAAGAACTTTATCATTACTGGAGCAGTTAAAAGGTTTCTACATAGAAAGAGTGTGCAGGAGGGAGTCAATTATGTTGGAATGATGTAAAAAAAAATGGGTAAGTGAGAAAGAGGGATGACCTGGAAAAGGAGGGAAGGGAGATGAAAAAACAGGAAAATTATTTCACATAAAAGAGGCATTCAAGAAAGAGCTATTACAGTGGAGGGGGAAACAGTGGTAGGGAGGTGGGGGACAATGCTTGAATCTCACTCAAATCTAAATTGGTTAAAAAGCAGAAAATTATATCTACAAACTCAACAGGTAAATAGGAGAAGAAAAAGATAATGGGGGTGATAAAAAAAGGGAGGGCAGATAAAAGAAGACAATGATCTGATGTAAAACAGATTTTAGAATAGGGACAGGCTAAAAAGAGAGAAGCATAAACAGAAAAAATATGGTGGACAGAAATGCACAGTTAGTAACCATAACTATAAATGTGAATGGGATGAACTCACCCATAAAATGGAAGCAAACAGCAGAATGGATTAGAAACCAGAATCCAACAATATGTTATTCAGAAGAAACACACTTGAAACAAAGAGACACATACAAAGTTAAAACAAGGGACTGAAGCAAAATCTATTATACTTCAGCTGAAGTAAAAAAGGCTGGGATAGCAATCATGACCTCAGACAAAGCAGAAACAAAAAACAGACCTAATTAAAAGGGATAAGCAGGGAAATTACATCTTTCTAAAAAAGGAACAATAAACAATGAAATGATTTCAATACTAGACATATATGCACCAAATGGCACAGCATCCAAATTCTTAATGGAAAAGTTAAATGAATTACAATAGGAAATAGACAGTAAAACTGTACTAGTAGGCAACCTCAACTTTCCCCACTCTGAGCTAGATAAATCTAATTATGAAATAAATAAGAAAAAAAATCAAGGAGATAAATAGAATTTTAGAAAAGTTATATATGATAGACCGCTAGAAAAAACTGAATGGGAATAGAAAGAAACATACCTTTTTCTTAGATGTACATGGCACCTTCACAAACACTGACCATGTATTAGGGCATAAAAACCTCACAACCAAGTACAGAAAAGAAAAAATATTAAATGCACCCTTTTCAGATCATAATATAATAAAAATTACATTTAATAAATGGCCTTTAAAGCATAGATTAAAAGTTAATTGGAAACTAAATACTCTAATACTAAAGAATGAGTGGGTCAAAGAACAAGCCAAAGAAATAATAATTTCATTAAAGAGAATGACAACTATGAAACAACATTCCAAAATTTTGTGGGATGCAGCCAAAGCCATGCTTAGGGGAAAATTTATATCTCTAAATGTATATATCAATAAAAGAGAGAAAGATCAGATCAATGAATTAAGCATGAAACTAAAACATTAGAAAAAGAGCAAATTTTAAATTCCCTATTAAAGATCAATATGGAAATACTGAAAGTCAAAGGAAAAATTAATAAAATTGAAAGTTAAAAAAACTAATAAATAAAACTAGGAGCTGATTTTATTGAGGGGAAATAAAATAGATAAATCATAGGTTAATTTAATTTAAAAAAAAGAAAAAATTCTAGTATCAAAAATTAAAATAGTGAGTGCACCACCAATGAAGATGAAATTAAAACAACTATTAAGAGTTACTTTGCCCAACTATATACCAGTAAAACTGACCATCTAAATGAAATAAGTAAATACTTATGAAAATATAAACTACCCAAATTAATAGAAGAGGAAATAGAATGCTCAAATAACACTATCTTAGAAAAATAAATTGAACAAGGCATCAATGAGCTCCCTAAGAAAAAATCCTCAAGACTAGAGAGATTCACAAGTGAATTCTACCAAACATTTAAGGAACAATTAATCACAATAATATATAAACTATTTGAAAAAAATAGGCAAAGAAGGGGTCCTACCAAATTCCTTTTATGACACAAATATGGTTTTGATACCTAAACTAAGGAGAGCAAAAACAGAGAAAGAAAACTATAGAACAATTTCCTTAATGAATATTGACATGAAAAATGTTTAAATAAAACATTAGCAAGCAGATTACAACAATATATCACAAGGATCATACTCTATGATCAGGTGGGATTTATAGCAGGAATGTCGGACTGGTTAAATATTAGGAAAACTATCAGCATAATTCAGCATATCAATAACAACAACAAAAATAATATGATTATATCAATAGATGCAGAAAAAGCCTTTGACAAAATACAACATACATTCTTATTTTTAAAAAAACTCTAGGAAGCATAAAAATACATGGAGTCTCTCTTAAAATGATAAGTAGCATCTACCTAAAACCAAGAGAAACATTATCTGTAATGGGGATAACTTAAAGCTTTCCCAATGAAATCAGGAGTGAAGCAAGAATATCCACTATCACTACTATTATTCAACATTGTACTAGAAATGCTAGCTATAGCAATAAGAGTAGAAACATATATAAAATATGTAAAAATAAGTAATGAGGAAACAAAACTCACTCTTTCACAGATGAAATGATGGTATATTTAAAGAACTCTAGAATCAACTAAAAAACTAGTTGAAACAATTAATGACTTTAGCAAAGTTGCAGTATACAAAATAAACCCACATAAATTATCAGCATTTTGATACACTACCAACAAAACCCAGTTGGAATAGATAAAAAGAAAAATTCCATTCAAATTAACTGCAGACAATATAAAATACTTGGTAGTCTATTTGCCAAAAGAGACCCAGGTATTATATGAACACAGTTACAAAACACTTTTCACAGAAATAAAGACAGATCTAAACAACTAAAGAAATATTAATTGCTCATAGGCAGACCAAGCCAAGATAATAAAAATCGCAATTCTACCTAAGTTAATTTACTTATTCAGTTCCATATGAATCAAGCTACCAAAGAATTACTTCATAGAGATAGAAAAAATAATAGCAAAATTCATCTGGAAGAACAAAAAGCAAAGAATATTAAGGGAATCATGAAAAAAAATGTGAAGGAAAGTAGCCTGGCAGTTCTAGATTTCAAACTGTATTACAAAACAGTAATCATGAAAACAATTTGGTACCAGCTAAGAAAGAGAGTGTTGGATCAGTGTAATCGATTATGTACACAACACACAGTACTAAACAGCTATAGTAATCTAGTGTTCAGTAAACCCAAAGATCCAAACTTTGGGGTTAAGAACTCAACAGTTGACAAAAATTGCTGGGAAAACTTGAAAACAGTTTGGCATAAACTAGGCATAGACCAACATCTCACACTGTATATCTAGATAAGGTCAAAATGGATAAATGATGCAGACGTAAAGGGTGATATCTTAAGTAAATTAGGGGAGCATGGAAAAATGAACCTGTCATATCTATGGCTAAGGGAAGAGCTTATTATCAAACAAATGGTAGAGAGGATTATGGGAAGTAAAACAGATAATTTTGATTACATAAAATTTAAAAATGTTCACACTAACAAAATCAATGCAGCCAAAATTGAAAGGAAAACAGGAATCTGGGAGGGGGAGATTTGTAGCAAGTTTCTCTGCAAAAGGCCTAATTTCTCAAACATATAGGGAATTGAGCCTAATTTATGACAATAAGAGCCATTCTCCAGTTGATAAGTGGTCAAAGGATATGAACAGGCAGTCTTCAGAAGAAGAAATCAAAGCTATCTATAGTCACATGGAAAAAAAAACCTCTAAGTCACTACTGATTAGAGAAATACGAATTAAAACTATTCCGAGATACCTACCAGATTGGCTAACATGACAGAAAAGGAAAATGACAAATGCTGGAGGTGTTATGAAAAAATTGGGACACTAATGCACTACTGGTAGAATTGTGAATAATTAGTCCAAACATTCTGGAGAATAATTTGGAACTACACCCAAAGGACTATAAAACTGTACATATACTTTGACCCAGCAATACCACTATTAGGTCTACATGCCAAAGATATCAAAGAGAAAGGAAAAGGACTTACTTATACAAAAGTATTTATAGCAGCTCTTTTTGTGCAGGCAAAGAATTGGAAACTGAGGGGATGCCCATTAATTGAGGAATAGCTGAACAAGTTGTGGTATATGATTCTGATGTAATATTACTATGTTATAAGAAATGACTAGCAAGATGGTTTCAGAAAAACCTGGGAAGATTTATATGAACTCATGCAAAATGAAGTGAGCAGAACCAGGAGAGCATTGTAACAATGATCAGCTGTGAGAGATTTAGTTACCCTGATAAGACAATAATCCAAGACAATTCCCAAGGAGCCATGACGAAAAATGCTATCCACCTCCAGAGAGAGAACTGATGAACTCTGAGTGCAGTTTGAAGCATACTTCTTTTTACTATCTTTATTTTTATTGTTTTATTTTGTTTCTGTTTTCTTTTGCAACATGGCTAATATGGAAATATGTTTTGCATGACCTCATGAATAACTGAAATCAAATTGCTTAACTTTTCAAGGAGGGAGGAAGGTCAGGAAGGAAAGACAGAATTTGAAACTCAAAATTTTTTTAAATGATTGTTTAAAATATCTACATGTAGTTGAGAAATAGCTAATGAAATAAATAAAAATAATTAAAGGAAAAAAGAAGCTAGGTTATAAAGAGCTTGAAATGTCAAATAAAGGTGTTTATATTTAATCTTGGAGGAAATTGAGCAGGGGTTAACATGATCAGAGCTACACTTTAGAGTAAAAGAAAGACTGGACCAGGGAGAGACTTTAGGAAGAGACTAATTAGAAGGCTACTTCAACAGTCCAAGAAGAGGTGATAAGTGCTAAAAGTAAAATTAAGTTTAATACAGAAAAATGTAAAATGCTATATTTGGGTTTCAAAAATCAACCTAACATACACACAATCAGAGAAGCTTAGCTAGAAAATAATTCATATGAAAGGATTTGGGGGTTTTGTGTTTGGAAGCTCAATTTGAGTCAACAACATGTCATAGTAGCAAAAACAAAACAAAACAACAATAACAACAAAATCTCAACAACTTTGGTCAATTAATAAGCATATATTAAATGCTTACAATGTGCCAGGCACTGGGCTATACACCGGGATGAGACAAAGATGTGGTCTTTGCCATCAAGGAGCCTACATTCTGATGGATCATTTTGGTGACCCTCAGCTGTATTAAGAGAGAAATAGTGTACAAAACAGAATATTTTGTAATCTATTTTGCCTTCATCAGACCATATCTGGTGTTTTTGTGTTAAGTTCTAGAACATCATGTTTTAGTAAGGCATTGAAGATGGTGGAACACATTAAGGGGAACAAAACAAGGATGCTAAATGGGACTACAAGGATCTGTTGAAGAAACTGGGAATGTTTATCCTAGAGATGAAATGACATAGGAAGAACATGACATCTGTTTTCAAGTATTTGCAAAGCTGTCACGTGGAAGAAGGATTAGTCTTATTCTGCTTGGTCCCAGAGGAAAGAACTGGGAGAAATGGGTAGAAGTAGCAGAGAGTCAGATTTTGTCTTGGAAAAGGGGGGGAGGGGAAGGCTTAACCAATAAAGTTGTCCAAAAGAGAAATGAACTGCATCCAAGATTAACAGTCATCCATCACCATCACCATCACTACCTCTCCTTTTTATTTCCCTTTGAGGCTTCCAAGGCACTTTTGTTGAGGCAGTCCTCACTGCAAGGCACACACTACAAGTCTCTAAGAAGAAATCGGAGCTCAGGGAGATTCATGGAGTTGCCCAGGATCACACAGCAGTGAGGCAGAGGCTGCGCGAGCACATAAGGAAGTTTGTAGAGGACATGTCTATACTAAGGCTCCATCTACAGAATAGATTGGACTAGCCAGCTTCTGAGGCCCTTTCCAACTTTGGGATTCTCTTGTAATGTGCCAGTCTATGCAGGTGCTGACCTCGTCACCCCACCAAGGTGCTGGCTGTTACTGGAGCAAGGTCTTACCCAAACCATCCACATACTTTCTTACCTTAACCTCCCGCCACACATAAAAAAAGACTCATAAATATACACACATGTATTATAAGCCCTGAGTGCAAAAATCCATGCATCCACCTGCTTCAGCAGCCATCAAAAGCCACAGAAGGAATGCATATAGCAAAAAGCAATCAGCCTATGTTGCACCATAAAACCACATCTATGAGGCTACTGTGAATTTTTTTCAACAATTTTGCTTATCTGTGGATCACCTACCATAATGATAAATATTATTCCATAGGAAAGGCAGCCCAGTGGAGAGGAGAGACTACTAGATTTGAAGTCAGAGAGATCTATGTTCAGGTCTTGCCTCAGACACGTGTTAGCTTCCTGATCACAGTAAAGTCACTTAACCTCTCTGAAATTCAGGCTAAAGCAATGTTAGAAATGAGTTGAGGTATGGATTGGGGAAGAGAGTCCTAACATGAACAAAATCATAGGTATATTACAGTTTATAAATCACTTTCAAAAACACTTATAGAGTCAGGGCATCTCAAAACTGGAAGGAAACTCTAAAATCATCTAGCTCAACCCATATGTAAGCAGAACTTCCCTCATCAACCCTTTCAACAAGAGATCATGCTGCACTCCTCTGGACTTGGCCATCAAGTCCCAGCAACTTTAGCATCCTCCAGAATCACTCCATCCCTGGAACTCATACCTCATCAGTCTCCCTTCCCCCACCCCCTGGGGCCCATTCTTTCCTTTGCCTAGAAAAGGTAGAGATGGAGAGTTCCTCCCAGAACCTCTAATTAAGGAAGGCTCCCAAGCCAGCCATCTCCTCCTTTCCCCACTTGACAGAATTCCTTTGGATTTCTCCCTCACGCCCTTTCCTCACCTTACCCTTCCCCCTTTTCAGCTTCCTTTTATGTGTCATTTTCCCCTACTAGATTGTAAACACCTTGAAGGCAGAGATTGTCTTTCCTTTTTTTTTTATTTCCAGTATTTAGCACAGTGCCTAACATAGTAGGGGCTTAAGAAATGTTTATTGACTGACTAAATGATCACCCAACCTCCTCTTAAACACCTTCAGTGACAGAGAATCTTACTACCTTCTAAAAGAACCAATCATGATAAATTTTCCAATCATTTCTAAATAAGACATATGCATTTCTATTCAGATAAATATAGTATTTTAAGTTTTTTTTTTAAATCAGCACAAACATCAGAAGAAAGAGCATGGTGTAGTAGAAAGACTACTTTCTTTGGCATCAGGAAACCAAGGTTTCAGTTTCAGTCTTGCCATTTGCTAGCTATGTAATCTGAGTCAAATCATTTCCTCTCTCTGATCCCCAGCATTCTCCCTTGTGAAATGTAAATAATAATCTGCATTACCTACTTTATTGTTAATAAAGCACTTTGGAAATTATAAAACACTACAGAAGTAAGGGTTATTATTATTACAGGTGAACATTAACAGGGAACCAAGAATAATTATTAATTAGCCAAGGATTCACATTTGGATTAAATCAGAAAATACTACCTGATGCTCAGGAGATGATATTCTATGTCTGACATTATTATCAGTGGAAGTTTAGAGTTCTGTGAACTAAACCCCCATTGTATCCTAAGAAATGCAAAGGCAATGGCTGAAATGCTGAACATTATTCTTTTACCCCACCTAATCTATTGTAATATTCTCTAATCAGACCTTTGCACCTACAAGCAGAACTCTCTCCAATCCAGCTTACACACTACCAACAAATTTAACTTCCATAGACATAGATCTGGTCATATCATTCCTCTGCTCAAAACCTTTGAATGACTCTTTCATATGTGATGTAAAATTCAAACTCCTTGGGAAAGTCCGAAAGTCCCTTCAAAATCTCCTTTTCCAACTTGATTTCATAGGATTCTTTTCCATATTCTCTATGCTCCAGCCAGACAAAACTATTCCCCATTTTACATACTGGTCCTAAACTCTCCAGCCTCCATGCCTTTGTTTCCATTCTTCCTTATATCAGAAATGCCATCCCTTCCCAACCCCTCCAAGCTAATGAATTCTTACCTTCCCCAACTGCCAGTAGATAATGACTTTGCTGCACCCACCCACCCACCCTTATTTGAACCATTTAGCACTTCACTGACACTTCTCTATTCTCGATATCATTTAGTATTATCTGCATATCTCTCATAAATCTCTTTATTAAACTGTGAGCTCCATGTGGACATGGGCCATGTATTTTCTCCCTGCAGCACCATAGATAATGCTCTGGCCCATGGAAGGCACATAATAAGTTTATTCTTGAAGTTGTTTAATTTTATCCCATAAAAAACATCTCCTGAGTACACAGCACCAGAGCCTTCAGCCAAAAGCTTTTGTTTTATTAGCATCCACCAATTTTTACACACCCACAATATGAACAGTATGCACTTGTCCCTACATTTCCTAAATCAAATGTCTCTGTTGCCAAATATTTTTATTCATTGAAAATTACAATAAATGAGTGGTTTAGGAAGTTTTATTTGCTTTCCTCTCCATTTTCATCCTGCACCATAGCACTGATGATGACAGTAAGCCAATTCCTAGTGCTAAACTACTAATAATTTAGCCACACAAAACACATTGCTAACACCATTGCTCTGCACATTTGTATAGCACAGGAGGGTGACTCATCAGGTGGCCACAGATTGATGGAATTATCCCATAAATACCATCCATTTCCCTTGGCTCTGATTCTACATCTCCCCAATCTCCTGAGCCTCATTTTGTTTCCCAAGTAAACTTTTTTTTTTTGTAACACAAAGATATAAGTAGGAACAGGGTCAGAGTAGTCTAGGAGGTCAGGACTGAGAGAAGGCTGGGCATATATCTGGAGCCAGCAAAGCAAGGATGAAGCCAAGAGTCAAGACAGGAGTCAAGAGCAAGTCAAGAGTTGGAGATCTAGGGAGTCTTGAAAGTATCTCAGAAGTGCAAAGTATCAGCCATCAGGCCAAGGATGTAGGAATTAGGAAGGCAAAGCAGAAGAATGACCATAAATTAACCACAATTTTTCTCCATCATAGACTTTTAAAGCTAGAAATAAACTTAGAAATCATCTAAATTAACTTCTTCATTTTCTTGATAAGGAAGCTAAGCCCAAGAGATAGCTAAAGACTCTTCCAAGATCATAGAGTGAGTGACTAACATAGAGTAAGTGACAGAGCTGGGACCATAACATAGTTCTCCCAGGCTAGTGCTCTTTCCACCAATGGTTCCCAACCTGTTTGAGTATAAAGACTTATATTTAACATCATAGAGCCTTACACGACAGCAGTTGCAGCTTTCATATTCATTGATTGAAGAAATACTAATGACAAAAAGCTACTATGGATTCTTTAAAATGAATCTGTATCATATTAATCTCACCAGCATCTACATTTTTTTTGTTCTAGATTTGTGATATCATGAATGGGATGAGAAGAAGAACTCCTACTCTAGAAATTCCCTAAACTAATGAAGATCAATAAATCTCTCATTTATAGCTTTGAGAGAGATGCTTGGGCACTAAGGGGTTGAGTGAATTGACAATGGACATGTAGCTTGTATATTCAAGAGATAGGACTGAACCCACATCTTCCTGACTCTAAGGTTGACCGTCTATCCATTTTGCCATGCTTTCAGTAGCATCCATATACATTTGAAAGATACTATTGAACTTATGTTCAAGGCCTTATTTATTCAGTCTAGATGAGAAATGTTTGTTTATTATACTGAGTCACACTATATTTTACTGGAGTTAAATAAAAGTTGGAATGACATATATGCCTAGTGCATATATGAATTCATAAGCCTCTTGCAATAATTCCATGGACCCCAGAAATTACTGTGGTTTTGCAGCCAACGGGTTGGGAACCACCACACTTACACTCTCATGGAGGTTAAAAATGTAACTAAAAAGAGTTATTTGAAAGTCGGTGCAAATTCAGTTTAATGTACGTGAGTATGGTTAGTTCACGTAGCTCCAGAGAGAAGAACTAGAACCAATGAGAGGGAGTGACAGAAAGGGGAATTTCTAACAAGAGCTGTACAACCATGGAAGAACCACTTTGGAGACAGTGAGAGCCCCCATTTAAATCACAGGGTCACAGATTTACAGCAGGTGAGGACCTAGAGGTCATTTAGTCCAATCTTCTCATTTTACAGGAGAGTAAGCTGAATTACAAGGAGGTGAAGTAGTTTTCCCAAGATCACACAAGTAGTTAAGTGTCAAAGAAAGAATCAGAGCCCATGTCTTCGCCTGCCCTTTTTCCATGCCCAGGTATTAGAGTTATGGCTTAATGACCATCTGTCAAGGTTACTAGAGAAGAGATTCTTGTGTTGGGTAACAAGTGAGAATAGAGCTAAATCCCTTCCAACTCTGAAATTCTTTAAGATTACAACAAAAACTCAGATAATTCAAAGGACAGGTTGTTTAAAAAATATTTGATAGACTATATTGTATTTTTAGGCTCTTTGACTCTCCAAGAGCTAAAAACTATGGAAGTACTTTGATAAAAACTAAAACTACCATACAATTGCAAAGTGGTATTAAGTTACCCAATATCCAGATAAAATCTTTTCGTGCCCAAGGTCAACAAAGGGCAGCAAGATGGTGCAATGGATAGAACACTGAGCCATGAGTCAGGATGACCTGAGTTCAAATCAGTTCTCAGACACTGTACATGGTAGCTTCACAAAAACTGGCCATGTATTGGGACCTTAAAAGCTCACAAACAAATGCATAAAAGCAGACATATTAAATTCACATTTACATTTAATAAAGGGCCTTTAAAGAATAAATTAAAAATTAATTAGAGGCTGAATAATCCTAAAGAAAAGGTAGGTCAAAGAACAAGTCATAGAAACAATCAATAATTTCATCAAAGATAATGACAATGCAACAATGTACCAACATTTGCAGGATGCAACCAATGCAGTACTTAGGGGAAAATTTACACCTCTAGAAACTTACATTAATAAAAGAGAGAGGCCAAATCACTGAATTGGGCACACAACTAAAAAACTAGGGAAAGAACAAGTTTATAATTCCCAATTAAACACCAAAATAGAAATCCTGAAAATCAAATGAGACATTAAAAAAATTGAAAGTTAAAAAAAAATGTACTAAGAAATAAAACTAGGAGCTGGTTTTTTGGAGGGCGGACAATAAATAGATAAACCATTGGTTAATATGATTTTTTAAAAAAGAAAGAAGAAAGCCCAATTGCTAGTATCAAAAATAAAAACTAAATGCACAACCAATGAAAATGAAATTAAAGCAATTATTAGGAGCTATTCTGCCCAACTATATACCAATAAAACTGATGATCTAAATTAAATGGATGAATATTTACAAGAATACAAATTGCCCAAATTAACAGAAGAGGAAATAGAATACTTAAATAGCCTCATCTTATAAAAAGAAATTGAACAAGCCATCAATGAGCTCCTGGGGTAGAGAGAGGAATATGGGGGAGTGGGAATGGGGAACAGAAACAAGGCCAGATGGAATTATAAATGAATTCTACAAAACATTTAAAGAACAATTAATTCCAATATTATATAAACTGTTTCAAAAAATAGGTTAAAAAAAAGAGTTCTACCAAAATACGGTTTTAATACTTAAAACCAGGAAGAGCAAAAATGGGGAAAGAAAGCTATTAACTAATTTCCCTAATGAATATTGGCATACACACAAAAAAATAATTAAATAGAATACTAGGAAGGAGATTACAAAGATCATAAACTATGACCTGATTGGATTTATACTAGAAATGCAGGGCTGGTTCAATAAAAGCACAATTGACCATATCAATAACAAAAACAACAAAAATCATATGACTAACTCAATAGAGACAGAAAAAGCTTTTGAAAGTGCAATAATGATTCCTATTTTTAAAAAAACACTAAAAAGCATAGGAATAAATTGAGCTTTTCTTAAAATGATAAGTAGTATCTATCTAAAACCAAGTGCAATCATTATCTGTAATAGGGATAAACTAAAAGCCTTTCCGATAAGATCAGGGGTGAAACAAAGATGTCTATTATCATCATTATGATTCAATATTGTACTAGAAATGTTAGTTATAGCAATTAGACAAGAAAAGAAATCAAAGAAATAAGCAGAAGTAACAAGGAAATTATCACTTTTTGCAAATGATACAATGGTTTGCTTAAAGAACCCTAGAGAGTCAACTAAAAACTAGGCAAAACAATTAACACCTTTAGCAAAATTGCAAGATATAAAATGAACCCACTGGGTAATCAATATTCCTATATATTACCAAAAAAAATACAGCAGGAAGAGATAGAAGGAGAAATTCCATTTAAAATTACTATAGAAAGCATAAAATACTTGGGAGTCTAGTTGCCCAGACACATAGGAACTATGTGAACACAATTACAAAACACTTCACACTAATAAAGACAGGCCTAAATTACTGGAGATATATTCATTGCTCATGGGTAGGCTGAACCAATATAATAAAAATCACAGTGCTACCTAAATTCTCTTACTTATTCAGTGTCATACCAATCAAACTACCAAAGAATTGCTTTATAGAGCTAGAAAAAAAAACAGCAAAATTCATGGGGAAGAAAAGGTATCTATCAAGGGATCCAATGAAAAAAACATGAAGGAAGGGAGCCTATCAGTCCCAGATCTCAAACTATATTACAAAGCTATATTCACCAACACAATTTGGTACTGGATAAGAAAAAGTATGGTTGATGCATGGAACACATCTGGTATACAATAATATACAGAAGCAAATGAGCACAATAGCCTAGTATTTTACAAACCCCAAAAGCCCAACTTTTGGGGCAAGAACAATAAAAACTTCTGGGAAAATTGTAAAGTGGGCTGGCAGAAACCAGGCATAGATCAATATCCCACGCCACATAGCAAGATAAGGTCAAAATGGGTACATGATTTAGATATCATCAGCAAATTAAGAGAGCATGCAAGAAAATACCTGTCAGATCTATGAACAGGGGAAGAGTTCATGACAAAACAAGATATAGAGAGATTTATAGGTGATAAAATAGATCATTTTGATTACATAAAATTTAAAAATTTTCACATGAACAAAAACAATTTTACCAAAATTAGAAGAAAAGCAAGAAACCAAGTGAAAATTTTATAGCAAATTTCTCTGATAAAGGTCTCATTTCTCAAATATAGAGAGAACTGAACCAAATTTGTTAAAATGTAAGCCATTCCCCAACTGATAAATAAATAAAGGATATGAACTGGTGGTTTTCAGAGGAAGAAATCAAAGCCATCAACAATTATTTGAAAAGTGCTCTAAATTACTAATAATTCGAGAAATGAAAATTAAAACAACTTTTTAGGTACTACCTCATATCTATCAGATTGTCTAAGATCACACAAAACAAAAATGACAAATGTTGAAGGGAATGTGGGATATTAAGTACATTAATGCATTGTTGATGGAACTGTGAACTGCTCCAACCATTCTGGAGTACAATTTGGAAGAATATCCAAAAGGCTATTAAACTGTGTGTACTCTTTAACTCAGCGATACTGCTACAAAGTTTATATACCCCAAGGAGATCAAAGAAAAAGAAAAAAGCACCCCTACAAACAAGAATATTTATAGCAACTCTGTCTTCTAAAGAATTGGAAACTGAGGACACGGCCATCAATTGGATAATGGCTGAATAAGTCATAGTATATAAATGGGATAGAACACTACTATACTCTTAGAAATGATGAAGGGTATGCCTTCAGAAAAACCTGAGAAGACTTATATGAACTGATACAAAGTGAAGTGAACAGGATCAGGAGAATAATTTATACAGTAACAACAATAGTATAAAGATAATCAGCTGTGAAAGAATAAGTAATTGATCAATGTTGATCACCACATTGATCTACCACAACCTCAGAGGATTTGTGATATAAAGGGTTACTCACCTCCAGATCAAGAACTGATAGACTCAGGGTACAGAATGAAACATTTTTTCTTATTTATTTTTCTTTCTCTTTTTCCCTCAGAACATGGCAAATGCAGAAATGTTTAGCATGACTTCATATGTATAATACTGTATCATACTTCTTGCTTTCTCAATGGGCAGGAGGGAATGGAAGAAGGGAGTTTGGAAGTGAAAATATTTTAATTAAAAAAAAGAACTTAGGGTTATTTTTTTCCTTGTGCTCAATAGGTCACCAAGTCTTGCCAAGCCATCCTCTCTAATATCTTATCCTTTCTATTCCACTTTTACAGTCACCACACAAGAACTTATCAATTCGTGGGTTACCACAAAAGCCTCCAACCTAATGTTCTTGTCTCAAGTCTCCTATTTCTAATTCATCCTACACACAATTCAGGACTTTTTTCCACAAACACTGTTTTCATCATGTCATTCCTCTGTTCAGGAACCTGTGATTTCTTTTTATTTATCAGGGAAAAAAATCTAAACTCTTCAGTCTACTAGATACTTCATCAACGTATTTCCCACTCTAGCTGGTTCTCCTCCTCTCTTTTTACATCCCAGTAGAGTTCCCTCCTCTAGTCAAAATTGCTCCTACCTCCCAAACCCATCGTGCTCCTCCTTTTATCAAATTAGCCAACTAAATAAAATACTTCTTATTGAGTGATTCCAATGTTGTGCTAAGTGTGTAAGGGAGGGATTTAAGGCACAAAAAGATACTAACCATGCCCTCAAAGAGCTTAGAATTTGAGATGAGATATAAACACCTAAATAGTTAAGCCATGAAATTGACAAAAACTGTGGAAGATAATGATAAAAGAGCTGTGGATAGGAAGCATGTGCTGTCAGACTGAGGGTATAAATAGTAAGTGCTTTGTTGTTGTTCAGTCATGGCTGACTCCTTGTGATCCTGTTCAAGTTTTCTTAGCAAAGATACTGGAGTGGTTTGCTATTTCCTCCTCCAGCTCATTTTACAGATGTGGAAACTGAAGCAAATAGGGTTAAGTGACTTGCTAAAGGTCACACAGTGTGTGAGGTCAAATTTGAACTCAGGAAGACCACACCCAGCACTCTATGCACTATTGGTGCCACCTACCTGCCCCACATAAATAGAAAGTGCTACAGGAGTTCAAAAGTGAGAGAGAGAAAACTGATCTCCAGAATGATGGAACAGGTAGGATCTGAGCTATGTTTTGAAGGATGGTTAAAATTCAAATGGGAAAGGCATTCCAGGATGGGGAAATAAAGGCTTGAACAAAATTATCTCTAATACCCTTCCAGTTCTAATGATTCTAAGAAATATCCTAAATTCCAAAAATCTAAATACTAAAGGCTCTAGGAAAGATGGGAGCAAATGTACTGAAGTAAGAAAGTACAAGGGTCTTTATTCAGAGAGAGAGAGTGAACCAATTTGGCTAAAGTGAAGGGCTCTGGAGGAGTACTACAAATAAGGCTCATGTGGTAGATTAAGGCCAGACTGTCCTTAAATGCCAGTCTACTGAGTCTGTGCTTTGTCCTGCAGGCAATGGAGAGCCTCTGAAGGTTTCTGAAGGGGCGAAGACCAACTCAAAGTGGTGTTTTAAGACAAATCTGGCAACAATATGCAGGGTGGACTGGAGGAGGAAACAGAGGCTAGAGTCAGAAGACCAGTTATTAGACCATGGCAATTTAGACCTGGAAAGGCAGCTAGGTGACAAAGTGGATACAGTGGCAGGCCTGGAGTTAGGAAGACTCATCTTTGTGAGTTCAAATCTTGCCTCAGACACTTACAGCTGGTGTGACCTCAGGCAAGTTCCTTAACCCTGTTTGCCTCAGTTTCCTCATCTGTAAAATGAGCTGGAGAAGAAAATGGCAAACCACTCCAGTACCTCTGCCAAGAAAACTCCAAATGGACTGGGGGGAAAAAAATCTTTTATCACCTCATGCCTTTCTTTGTGCTATTCTTCCCATTCTCTCGGGCCTGACCCAGCATTTCATCTGAACTTCTCTTACATAGTTGTTAGGCTTTATTTTAGATAAGATGTGTCTACCTGTGTCAGTAATTGGTCAATAATAAAAGGGAATCTATGAATCCACACCCTTTTCAGAGGTAGTCTAGCAGACACTAGACATGGATCTACCTTGAGACACTGGATCCTCTGCCCAGATAATTTTGGAGCGAAGGATGTTTTGTATGAATTACGATTTTTTGATATGTCAACTTGGCCTGTTACCATTAAATCCAGTGAGACAGAAAGGAAAATGTGCCGCACTGAGAGACAAGAGATCTTGCCTCTAGTCCTGAGTCTAAAATGAATTAGGCAAATGATACTGGGGAAGTAACTGACCCTCTGTGGATTTCAGTTTCATTCAATAAACTAAGGGTACTGGACTAGCAATGAAGTCCCTCAACGATTTGGGCCTCAGTTCCTCATCCATCAAATAATGGAAGAATCAGACTATGTAACTGCCATGATCCCTTCCAACCCTAAGACTATGATTCTACGACCCAGTCATTAAAAAAGAGCTTTCCAAACCTAATGATCTAGACCAATAGTGTCAAACTCAAATAGAAAAGGCTCCCTGCTAGACACATATTGACTTAGAAAACCACAAATCAACATTAACTATGCTGTATTCTATTTTTATTTATTTTATTGAAAAATTTTCCAACTACATTTTTAATCTGTTTCAGCCCACGTGTTTGTTGCTTACTGACCGAGTTTCGCCTCTGGTCTAGAGTGATTTGAATTAGCTCTAATCCCAATTCATGACCTGAGTGTACTATTGGACAATTCGTTTTACTTCACTAAGCCTCAGTTTCCTTTTCTGTAAAAAGAGAAGCTGGTCTAAATAAATGACCTCCAAATTCCCATCTGACTTTAAATCCATTAACCTTTTTGATAACATGCATGATAATACAACAGAGGCCAAATAATAACAGATGCATTTGTGTAGCTTTTCACAACTCACCTGGGGCTATATAAATACTACCTGACTCTAATCTCATAAAGCCCTATGGGGTTGATGGTAGTAGTAGCAGTATTTTATATCTGTTTAGTGCTTTAGAGTTCCCAAATCCCTTTCACCACAATTACCCAGTTAGGTAGATAGTGCAAGAATTATTGTTCCCATTTTTCAGATGGAGTGTCTGAGGCCCAGAGAGGCATTTTAAAGATGATATTGTGATTTGCCTCAGGTCACACAGTAAGTAGAAGTTAGGACTCGAGGCCTTCAGACTCTAAATCCAATGACCCTTCCTCGACATCACAGTCACCTGCTGATTCTGTAACTATTTTTCTTTTGTTCCCTCTTCTCAATAGCCTATCCTATACTGCTGCTTTAACAAGTTTCTGTTTCTCTAAAAATGTGTGTACAAGCTGAAAATTCATTTTGAAGGTGCATATGGACAATTAAATTGGAAAAGAAAGGCTATCTTACGGAGCTCACTGCCCAGCAGAGCACAGTAGGACAGTGAACAGAAACACCAGAACTCAAAACAATAATCCAAGTGAATGACTCACAGTACCTGGCTTCCAAGAAAGCCCAGAGAGAGGCATCAGCTCAAGTCCATTACCACATAAAACTGCATATTCCAAAGGTCAAGACAGCTTTTCCAAATTAGATCAGAAACTTGTAACAATGAAAACACAAGGAATGCTGGGAGTTGGGGGGGGAGCAGAAGGGGAGGTGGGGAGTTGGTAGTATTTCATCTCTGGGGAATCCACCTATGCAGAATAGCAATTCCTCTGTAATTAATAGTCTTAGAAGACTTCCTGGATACCTGGAGAAATTAAATCACTTGCCTATGGTCATATAGCTAGCATGTGTCAGAGAGAGAACTCAGCCTAGGTCTTCTGGACTTGGGTAGGATCTCTGTCACTCATTACTCAACTGTGCCTCTAATACATGAAGGACTGCTTATGAAACTGGAAATTATTTGTTCCGGATAAAACTAAAATAATCAGGTTCTTTTGCTCATCCTATTTCTAGAATCAAAATGCATGTAGAAAAAAAATACCAGCAAATGTTTTCAATCTGCCCACTTTAGGATCAGAAATTCCATTCAGGGGAGATGCTTTGGGTCTCTATGACAGGGGTTCATAATCTGTGTGTGTGTGTGTGTGTGTGTGTGTATGTGTATGGTGGACCCCTCCAGCAGTCTGATAGACTTCTATGGATTCCTTATCAGAATAATGTTTTTAAATGCATAAAACAAAATATGTAGGCTAGCCAAGGAAATCAATTATATCGAAATACAGTTATCAAAATATGGGAGAAAGCAAAGCAAGTTCACAGACACCAGGTTAAGGAATACCTGCTATATATGGCTTGTCAAGCCAATGGTAAACCTAGAATCAGTCTTTCTAATTTATAAGAGAGGTCTAGGGGTAGGGGGGAACTGAGTTTAAAGCAGAATTAGTGGAGTATGTTTGCTCTTCAGCAGGTGAGGAATATTCCCAGAAAGATTGTGTTCTTGTAAAAGTATCTTTGAATTTCTTAGAACGTCTGTTTGTAGGATGGAGAATGCTTTAAGATTTGACATTTACATAATGTTTTCAAGCTTGCAGAGCAAGCTTTCCACACATTACTTTATTTGATCCTCACAAAAACCCTGAGACACAAGTACTACAGGCATTATTATCTCCATTTTACAGCTGAGGAAACTGAAATTCGGAGAGGTTGTGACTTGTTCATGACTATACAGCCAGGAAGAATCAACAGCAGAGCTCATTAGATTCCAAGCCCTGCAACTAAATAAATTCTATATATAATTATATTATGTTATAGATATAATATATTTATATATACATATATTAATCAATACACACATAATGGGAATTATCTTCTATCTGTTCTCACTTGAGTCCTGTTGTTTAGGCCAGAAGCCCTCAGAGACCATTACTTAAGGCATAAAAGGCACAAAAAAGGGAGGAGGAAGGAATCAAAAGGCAATTCATCCATGAATTTGAAAAGAAAGTGGCAGCTTCATTATCTCTGTATTACAACATACTGTTTAAGTGATGTATTTTCCTCAGATTTCTATTTTATAGACTGTTTCCTATCAACTACCATTTTTCTAACAAGTAGGTGATAGAAACCTTTGAAAAATACTCCGTTTAGAAATAATTTATCTCAAGGAAGAAAAGAGCATTTTTACATTTTCCACCCAGTGCAGTCCAAGAAAATAAGCAGTTTGACTCTTCTGATTTCATCAATCCCTCAGGCTCAACTAAAGTCAGAATCGTCAGATTCAAAAAGGGTAGCCAACAATTTTTAGTCAAAATTCCCTATGGAAAAGGCTGCCTCCCATCTGTGGGGTGCCAGCTCATCTCTGTTTGGAGCATCAGCTCATGCCATGAACAGAAGACTTCAGATGCCCAATGACACAAGAATACATCAGAGGATATGCTAAGGAGAGCCAAGCTCCTCTCTAGCGAACTACATTCTTGTTAATGCCAAAAGTTGCACCTGCATATTGAGTGAAGAATATCTTTGGTTAGTATAGCACTCAGAGGATGCTCCAAACATCAACTGGTTGTGCCAAAAGAAGAAATAGTGTTACTGCTGCATATAGATAATGAGATGAGTGCATAGCTTTTTACCAATTATGTAATGAAAAAAGATTACAAGCACAGCATTTACTGGATTAATTTTTTATATCTGATTGTACTTCAATTACCTTTAAGGGGACTCAGTCTTACCGATAATTTTTTTTGGCCAGTACAGTTGTCAAGCTAGTGCCCTTAGAATTCATTATCTTTTGGAGCAGCAGTCAATACTGTTACCACAGTTGATACCATATACTCATATGTGTCTTATCATTCTTAACTATAGCAATTCAAAACTTTATATTCCAAGCCGGAAGCTAAATTTCAAGTGTGTGCAATACTCTTAAAATAATTGCTTTTTTTCTATCAGAAGCTTCTACTATAATTATAAAATGGGAAAAAGGGTTTTTTCCCTAAATCTAGTTTCCTAACTACAGAACTCATTTTTTCTATAAAAGATACCCTTTTCTATCTTTCTCCTTATTTGGTAATTATAAACCTTGGGCAAGCTTAACATAACTAAAATGTGTCCAGTATCAATAACAGATAAGGAACTTTATTTTTTAAAACAAAAATGAGAGAAATCATCATAAAGCATAAGATCCCAAAGGAGCTATAAAGGCATCAACTTATTTCTCAAATACTTATAGTTCTGACAATTTTAAGGGTTCACCCAGACTTAAGTAAAAAGCAGTTCTAATTAATAGCATTTAATGTCCTTCCTCACGAAAAAAAATACTTTAAAAGCACAAAATTAGTTTACAGCAGTTTTTTTAATTGACAAACATTTATTAAGCACCTACTATATACCAAGCCCTGTACTAACAAAAGCAAATGCAGTTCTAAGAAAACAATTATATCTTGACGCTAAATTATTTGGGGGCCAAAAGACCATCCTTCCCTCCTTGTAATTCTCTTTACATACTTGTCACCAACTAATTCATATTACAATATATGTCCCCCATACACATGTTATCTCCTCTGTGAGACAGCTTCATGTAATGCACATGACTGCAGAGACTATATTGTATTTATCCCTCTACTTCCCCCAGTGCCCAACACAGGGCCTTGCACATAGCAGGTCCTAAATAAATGTTTGAATCAATGAATGATTCCAGTACACCATGTTTCTAATTTTAAAGATTATTCTAGGTCCAAAGAATTCTAGCATCACAGAAACTTAGTTTTGTAAAATTCCTTAAAGATCCTTTGGGATGACTGCTTACCCCCATGCAGCATCCCTAGCAGATTATCATCCAGTCTTTGCTTGAACACTTACAGTGATGGGAAGCTCACTGAGAATGATCACAAGGGAAATGACACTATAAGGCTGGAGCCAAGAAATTCTGCTTAGCCAATGATGTAGTCGTGAGTATATAGTCTTCTGTTTCTAGTGGGAAAACCTGTAATACTTGAGCTCAGTACTACCAATCACTACAACAGTGCAATGGGAAGAATGTTATGCTAGATTAACAGTGATGTTGATGCCAAAGCTTCAGAAAGTTTTACTTTCACCATTTCCCAGATGATAGCTTAGTGAGTACAGATTGGTCCCTGGAGACGGATTGATTATACAAATGTTTAGGATTGCAGTCTTTTCTTGACCTATTTTTTTTTTAAATAAACTCATTTACTGCCTGCTGTTTGTACTGAAAGCGCTGAAAAAAAAAAAGAGACCCCTGGTGGAAAACTGAAAGGACTCATTTTGGGTTGGGGTGAGGAGAGGGAGGGAAGTGGTGTGTGTGTGTGTGTGTGTGTGTGTGTGTGTGTGTGTGTGTGTGTGTGTGTTAAATGGGGAAAACCAAACTATTACACTTGTAGTTTCTCAATCCTACCCTGCAGCCTTCCCAGATCCACTTACTCCACTGCACAGCCTGTGTCTGACTGCATCCCCGAAGGACCAGCGGGCACTTACTTTCACCTTCTAGTAGCTCCTGACCGACGGCGCGGACAGGCTCCCGCTGGCCTTCTGCTTACCTATCAATGCTGATCACACAGAGGGTCATGATCGAAGCCGTGCAGCACATAACGTCCATGGCGATGAAGACGTTGCAGAAGAAGTGTCCGAAGATCCACTTGCCTCCGATGAGGTCCGTGACGCTGACGAAGGGCATGACAGCCACAGCCACCGAGAGGTCGGCCAGGGCCAGCGACACTATCAGGTAGTTGGAGGGCTGACGGAGCTTCTTGACGAAGCAGACTGAGATCACCACCAGACAGTTGCCCGCGATGGTGAGCAGCGTGATGAGGGACAGGATGGCCCCGATCACAACTTTCTCGGTGTTGCCGTAGTTGATCTGCTCCCCGCAGCCGGTGGTGTTGCCTGGGAGGAATCCTGGCTCCGGGCTGGCCGTGACCTCCTGTATCACCTGCAGCAGACGCGGCTCCCAAGAGCCCGAGATCATCCCGTCACTGCCGCCGCCGCCGCCGTCGGGGCTCAGGTCGCGGAGACCCTGTCCCACCTCCTGTAGCAGGAAGGAGCGGAGGCTACTGTAGTAGCTTGGGTCCGAGACACCACCGCCGCTGCTGTTGATGTCCATCACCATGTCGGTCTGCGCTACCCATGGAGTCCTCTCCGGCGCTCCCCTAACCCTGCGCTCCAGCTACTGCTGGGCTGGGGTCCTCACTTAGCCTCCTGCCCGAGGCCAGGGCCAGAGCCCAGAAGCTCAGTCATTGGGGGGGACGAAGATGGGGGCGTCTCAGCCCGGCCTCGGAAGCCCCAGCACTTCGGGGGGCTTTGCTTGAAGGGCTGCGCTAGATGGCTGTGCTTCTCCACCCCTAAGGATCCCGGTTCCGCTAAGATCTAGGGACCGTCGTCAGCTCCCGCAACTACTGCTGCTGCTGCTGCTGCTGTTGCTGCTGCTGTTGCTGCCGCCGCCGCCGCCGCCGCTGCTGCTTCTAGTACCCAAGTGGCTGCAGAGCGAAGTTGCCGCGTCCCGTCCCGCCCCACCCCTCTCCTCTCCAGCCCCCCAGCTCCCAGTAGCCTCCTTCCGCGCCGGCCACGCTTCTTCCTGCCCCCAGCAGCCAGTGGCCCCAACCAGCGCCCTGGAGGGAGAGTCTAGCCAAAATAGGCTTTCCTCCCTAACCGCCCCAAAGCTGCCCAGTTCTCTTCACAAGTGAGAATGGGATTTGTGCGCAATCCTGAACAGCTCCTTCCCAGGGATACCAGGGCTGGAGCCTGGGGGCAGGCAGCCTTTGGGTCGAGGCTGGAGACGTTGGTTTTTTGGGTTGTTTTTTTTTTTTCTATTAAGGAAGACCAAAGCACTTGGGGAAGGTGGGCTCCAGTCCTATCACAGACAAGGGAAAAACCCTTTTTATTTAGTTTCCTGGGGTGGGGGCCCAGATGGGGGTGGGAGAGGGCAGGGAAGCAAGGCTATATGTTCAGCTCCCCCACTGAAAAATTGAGAAGAAAGAGCACAAAACTTGATTGCATAAAGACAACGCAATTATGTGTCTGTGGAATATTGGTGTCCTTCAGAAAGAGAGGTTGAAAACAGGAGAAAAGAAAGGCCCACACGCAGAAATGAGAGGAGAGGAATAAGAAAAGGAGTAAAACAGAAAGAGCCGGGTCTATGTCTTTTTTTTATCTATTTATTTCATCTTATTTCACTATGATGTTTTGTGCACAATAGTCCCTTACATCAGTCTGTAATATGTAAGCACTTTGAGGGCAAGTCGGTGTCTTTTTTTTTTTTACCCGATGTTCCTTACTATTTTCATCACCTTGAGTAAATTACCTCTCCCCATTGGACTTCAGTTTCCTCATCTGCAAAGTGTGGGATTGGAACTTGGTTATCTGCGTTGTCTTCTGGCTTTAAATCCTAAGATTCTATACATCAATTTAAATTTTGTTGAGAATTTCAGTAGGGTAAGCTGTGCCTGAGTCTGTATGTGAGGATACAAAGAAAGGTGAAAAGGAAAACAGCCATTCCTTGCTCTCAAGGAGCTTACATTCCATATGGAGTAGATCAAGGTCTTCTCAGAGGAAGGCACTGGTAGCTGGGTGTGTGTATTTATGGGGGAGAAGGGAGAGGAGACAAAGAGAGAGAGACAGGTACAGAGAGACTGAGGCAGGGAGAAAGACACAGAGACACAGACAGGAATGGAAGACAAGCCAGTGCAAAGTTATGGAGTTGGGGGGGGTGTCCTTGTTTGAGGAACTGCAATAGGGAGCTGGATGGGGGGGGGATTAGGGAGGGAATAAAAAGGTAGGAAGGGGCCCAGTTATATATAAAAAAAAACATGGCAAACAAAGAAGTTTCTATTTCATCCTGGAGGTAACAAGGAGACAAGAACTCTTTGAGAAGAGGGGTGAAACGATTAAGATCTAAGCTTTAGAAAAATTAGCTTGGCAGATGAGTGATGAATGGATTGAAGTGGAAAAACTTTGAGGTAGGAAAACTGGACTATTATAATAGTCCAGGGAGAGATGGTGGTCCTGAACTAAGGTTGTGGCTGCATAAGAGAAGAGATAGGGATACATAGGAGAGACATTATGAAGGTAGAAACAAGTTTTGTCAATGATTTGGTTATGTGGGGTGAATGAAGTACTTACCATAGTGCCTGACACATAATAGATGCTTAATAAATGTTTATTGATTGAGTGAAAATGAGCAGCCAAGGATGACTGGATGGGCCTGGGTGACTGGGAGGATGTTGGTGCCCTTGACCGGAGAAGATTGGAAGTATGGAAGTTTGGGGGATGGGCAGAAATAATAAGTTTTGTCTGGAAATAATTGAGTTTGAGATGCCTACATGACATCCAACTTGAGATGTCCAAGAGGCATTTGGAAACGAATGACTGTATCAAAACATAGACACAAGGGCTGGACATATAGATCTTGGAATCACCTCCACAGAGATGATAATTGAATCCACGGGAGCTCATGAGATCCCCAAGTGAGTTCATATGGAGTGACACATGAGATTAAAGGTATGTGTCTGGCTACCAAAAAAAAAAAAGTAGGCTACACTGAAAACCATACAATATTTATCTTTTTAAAAAATTCTGCTTAGCTCTCCAGCAATTTAGAAGCAGTCCTTTCTGTACCAAGAATTATTTTTATTTTCAAATTTCTAATTTTATTATTTAAAAAAGTGGGAGAGGATTCTGGGAAGATGGTGGAGTAAGCCAGAAAACTTTTGGCTCTCCAAATTTCCTCAACAAAAAATGACAGAACATTGCCTCAGTGGGAACATAGAGCAGCAGAAATAAAAAATATCAGCATAAAGTAGTTGTTCTAAGACAACTTGAGAAGACCATAAGAAAGACTTGACCTCCAAGGGCAGAAGTTCAGTCTGAGAGAAGTGCAAACACATCCAGGACAACCCTGCAGAATGAACAAACAACAAGCCCTGGGGGCAGCTGGGGTTAGAAACTCTCCTCTCACCAAAAGTGTGGGAACCCTGATGGCTGTGGGCACTTGCAGGAGAGCAAAGTCCCTGGTTTCAGTTCCAGGGCAGAGAGGACAGCTGTAGTTTGCAGCCATCAGAGAGACCGCAGAGAGCAAGATCATTTGCGCAAGAGTGTGGCTGGGGGCCTTAGCCTTGGCTTAAGAGTAGAGAGGAGAGCCCAAGGATGGGCCACAAGAAAGACCTCAGAAAATAACAGTAAGAAGGACCTGAGGCACGAGACATCATTCCCCATACCTGGAGACTGCAACTTGATTACACTAGTAATGGCTAAAAGCAAAGTAAAACAAAAAAAGAAATAAAAATGAGTAAGCAAAGGAAAAAGAACCCAACCATAGATAGTTATTATGGTGATAGAGAAGATCTGGGTTCATATTCAGAAGAAGATAATGGAGCTAAAAAAGTCACTCCCTTTTTAAATGAGAAATGTCAAATGGTCCCAAGCACAGAAAGAGTTCTTAAAAGAACTTTAAAAGGACTTTAAAAACAAAATAAGAGAGGATGGAGGAAAAATTAGAAAAAAATAAGAGCAATCCAAGAAAATTATGAAAAGAAAGTCAACCAACTGGAAATAGAGAATCAAAAACTTAAGGAAGAAAATAATTCCTTGAAAACTGGAATTGGGAAAGAAGATGTTAATGATGTTCTAAGACACCAAGAAATCATAAAACAAAATCAAAAGAATGAAAAATAGAAGAGAAAGTAAAACATCTCATCAGAAACACACACACACACACACACACACACACACACACACACACACATACACAAGAAATACTCTGGTTATGGAAATTTACCTTGGAATCCTAGGTTGGTTGGAGCTTTTTAGTTTTGATTTGATTTTGTTTTTTCACAATCTATTACTTACTGCCAGAAATACCCTTTGGTATATAAAACCTGCCATGTTGCCTTATCTTTATATTTTGTAAGATTAAGATTGTTTTTATTTGGAATCCACATTTATTTCATTGGTCTAAGGTACTTTTTTATAAAAATTAAATTCATGGTTTTTTTTAATCTACTTGAGTTTTAGTAGATTAATTAATATACATATATAATATATATGGGTGTGTATATATATATATATATATAGGCAAATACATACCTCTTTCCCCTCCAAAAATAAAAAAAATAATTAAATGAAAATAACCTTTCAAATATAAATAATATTAGGTACTGTTCAGAGCTCCTCAGCTGCTCTTATCAGAGCATCAGAGACTATAAAATAATATTACTCTCTAAAGTATCTAAGGTGATAGATGAGTAAAGGAAGTTTTCTTACTGTGTTTAGCTATGTTGTTTCAAACCTGACCTTAGACACTGAAATATATCATTAGAATTCAGTTTTTAGGGCATGCTGACATCTATGATACAAACATAGAGATATTAATTTCCATAGCTGATAACTATGGAAAATAATGTTTGAATGGAAATGTTGGAAATGGAAGGATATATGTAAAATTTTTTACTTCCATTTTGTAGTGCTTTTTTTTCCTTCTGAGTCTTATTTTTCTTTCTCTAACTTCTGGATTCAATTTTAAATACATCCAGTACAATTCACTATCATTTTCATGCCAACTTTCACTTTCTTTTGTATGAATGAACTGCCTAGTGGATTGGGGAATTGATAGAATATTTATTTGCATTTATCTTTAATAGAATTGGAGTGAGATTCCAAGCTTTTCCCTCTCTCCACCGGCATCTATTCTAGAGCTGTTTCAGTTGTTTTTCAATGTGAGGACTTAAATTTCTTTCTCTTCCATTTTTAATATAGCATCATTTCTAAGCTCAGTGCTCACAAAGCAGCCAGCCATTTCTGTTGGAATATCCACAGAGCTGCCTGGATATACTTCGTACAGAGCCTACATTCAATTCTCAAGTTGTCAAAGTGAGTGTAAATATGAATGTTGAACCTCTTAATTCTTGGGATATTATTTTACTTTGTTTAAGTGGCATATACTATTGCTATGTCCTAAGAAACCAACCAACCTGGAGGAAGTAGATGTGAAAAGAATAGCTGGTATAGGAAAAAAAAATAGAAATCATAAGATTCAAGTTTGGATCTCAGATTGTCCTTGGACAGGTAATTTAATCTCTCCCATCTACAAAAGAAAAGGGTTGACAAAGCAATAGCTAGGATGGAATTTTGTTCCATGGTACTAAAATTTAGAGGATACTCATGGCACTTACAATCCTTTAGTAGCATAGAAACAACTGAGCTAGCACTTAGGTAGCAAGAATTAGTTAAAAATATAGAGGGATCATCTTCCACCCCACCCCTATAACCCAAACAAAATACTTCCCTTCCTAGCCCCATCCTTTGGCACCATTTTCTCTCACAGTGGCTCCCAGAATATGCCTGGCGCTCCCCACCACCCCAGTCCTTACCTACATAAATTTCATAATATTTACCCTGGTGACAAAAATTGCTCATCATAGCTGAGAGTAAATGTTATACAAGATAACTTATACCACTAAATTTCTATGAATTAATTTCCCATATAGTCCTAAATAACAAATTTTGCATTTTTAGTAAATATAAAAAATCATATATATATATAAATATAAAAAATGTAAAAAATTATGTGTACATAATTTTATTAAACTCACGCTCCTTCGCAAGATACCCAGAAAATCTATCCAGTTGAGCAAGCTAGTTGTCCTTGCTGGGTCTCAGTTTCCCCATTTACCAAATGAGTAAGTTAGACCAGTTGACCTGTAATATTTGAGTGCATGACCCTCCTATAAGGATGTGTAGCAATTACTCTTCTGTGACCACCTGGGCACATTATTGCAAGGTGGGGAAGGGAAAACCCCTTTGGCTCCATAAAAGGCAAAAGCTTTGGGAAGGCAGGTTGAGTCAGAGAAATGATCAGTTTGCCAAGAATAACTAAAGATCTTGTCTACTATGTGTTACTGACAACTCCAGCTCTAGTTTTCTCTCCTGCAACCAACTTCCTCTCCTTACTTGGTTGACTCTTACATGTCTGTGTTCCAGACAGCTCACGATTCTGACCTAGCCCAGTCTTTGAATCACTATTCCTATACCACCACTATATAAATGTATATGTATATACAATACACATACACACACACACACACACACACACACACACACACACATACACACACACACACACCTCTCTCCCCTGCCCCTTTACCCCAAGGAGTGTTTGTTGTCCCTCTTGTCTTGAATTGTCAATCCCAATGCAGAGCAAGTAACATCTAAGGTCCTTTATCAGCTCTAACATTATGTGATTTTGTATAAACTTGTTGATTTTAACCACTAGATATTATTAATTCTGTTTTTATTCATTCATTCACTCATTTAAGCAGAATTTGGTTGTAGCCATTTATTCAATCAATGAATAGTTCTAAAGTGACTACTAACAACATTGTGCTGAATTCTGAGAGAGATATAGAGATAACTAAGTCCTCAGTTGCAGTCCCTGACCAAAAGGAGCTCACAGACTAATAAAAGAAGGCTTTTTTTTTTTGTAAGGCAACTTTTGGACTGGATCTGTTATTTCCTTGGTATGAGGAATTCTCAATAAAGACTCTCTCTTTTGGAGTGATTAGCACCTTTTCTGCAATTTTTAGTCTTAGAGAGTTGTCTGTGGGTACTGAAATCTTAAGTGATTTGCCTAGGGTCACACTTAAAGGCGAGTTGTCTATGCCACTCTGACAACCCAACTCTCCTAATAATGATAACACTCCTCCCCCTCAAAAAAAGATAAATGTGATACAAACTAGAAAATGAGAAATGAAATGGGAAAATGACTTCCAATCAGGGTATCATAGAAGACATCATGGAGGAAATAGCATTTGAGCTGAGTGTTGAAAGATGATGGGCAACATATGGTGCTGATAATGAATGAATCCATGTATCTATATCAAGCCTTTGTTTATCTTCTCTTCCTTAACATTTACAACAGGACTTAGGAGTTTGGGGGATTTTTTGAGGGTGAAGGATTTATCTAACAGTTGTGTGCCTTCAACCTCATTCTCATTGTTTTGTGAGATTTTAAAATAATTCAAAAGGCACTGTACCCTAACTTAGAATCTGATCAAATATGATAGCATTCTCAGGTCAGGAAAGCCAACCTAGCTGAAGCACAAGGAACCATGACAGAAAGATAGGAGGCAGCATATGCCAACCACCATCTTGACTACCATTATCCTTAAGATCTTGTTGGGGAAATCAAGAGTTCTGGAAATAGTGACATTAAATGATGATATTAAAGAAGTATTATTACTCATCTGCTTTGCTGCTGCACCATAAGGACTGTGGGCTTATTCCATCTGACTTGCAGCTAAAATATTCTTTATGTGCTGTCTCCCCCAGTTAGAATGGAAGCTCTATGAGGGCAGGGACTGTCTTACTTTTCTATTTCTGTCTCTAACACTTAGCACAGTGCTTTTGCATATAGTAAGCTCCTAATTAATGCTTTGTTCTCTCATTTTCTTAAGACCACTTTCTATTTACATACTTTCTATTGCATAAATACACATACACACACACACACACACACACACACACACACACATACACATGTACATTTTCTATTTACCTAAATGACAAAATTCAGATTATCTAGTTGTGAGTCTCTTAATACTCAGGAGTGCTCTGTGGGAATATGGAAAGAGCAATATAGGACTACATAAGTATCCGTACCATATTTCCTATATGACTTTCCCATTAGAACTCTTAATAATACTCACATTTAAATAAGTTACAGAATGCTTTTACAACATACGGGGATAGATTTGGAGCAAGAAAGGTACACACAAGTAGTCTAGTCCAGTCTCATTTTACAGATAAGAAAACTGAGGCCCACAGAAGTTAAGTGATTTGTTCATACTCACATTGGTAATAAGTGGCACAGCTGAGATTTGAATGTGGACCCTCTAATCCCAAACCCATCATTCCTCCTACTGCACCATGTTGCATTTCATGATTTATTCCTCCCAACATCCCTCTGAGGTAGGTGGTAAAAGCATTATCTCCTTCTTGCACATAAACAAACCAGGACTCATCATGGTTACGTGATTTGCCCAAATCAAACAGTGCATCTAGCAGTGCCGCTCAAGACTTGGCCTGAGGTCTTCTGGCACAAAATGCAGTGCTCTCTCCATACACTAGGCTACAGCTCTTTGGGGAGGTCATGGGATGCAGAAGCAGGAGAATACTCCATGTAAGGGTTATCTCATCAACGTGGACACTTTCTCCACAGGTGAAGATCATTGCATATCCATGCTTTCTCATGGAATGAGCTTTTTATATGTGTTCTTCTATATATTTGGAGCAAGAGAGTCTGTGTTGCTTGTCTACAGTTTTTTAAGATCCTACATTTATAGCTAGAAAAGATCTCAGGAGCCGTCTAGCTCCACCCCTTCATCTTACAGCTGGGGAAGCTGAGACTCAGAGAGATTAAATGACTTACCCAAGGTCACACAGGTGGAAAGAAGTAGGAGAGTCATAATTTTAACCAAGGTTCCATGATTTCAGAAGTTCCCACTGTGCCCAGTTGCCTGTATTCTGACTGCTTTCTATAATTTCAAAGAGCAAATAGTTTAAATCCTTGGTTCACAAAATCAGGGTCATCCTTGATTATCCACTTGCCCTTTCTTCCTTGTGTTAAAATTACATTTTGTTCTGGTCCCCCTCACCACCAGCCCCACTTCTAGTAATTAAATTTATGAGTAGCTAGTATAAATTAGCAAATAACAGGAAGTAAGATTGCAAAGGGGAATGTAGAAGTCACGTACAGACTGCCCCAAAGATCAAAAGAACATAATTTGCAAAACTGTATCACATATTAATCGAAAATTGCATCCTGAGACTGTGTACTAAATCAGGGGAAGCCATCTAGGCTTTGCTGTAAGGGCCCTTTGGTCCTACAATACGTAAGCCTCAGATAAGCTCCAAACACCCGCAGTAAGTACAGCAGAACACCATCTTTTAAAACTCTATTTTTATTTGATTTTTTCCAAATGCAAGAAAAAACAATTTTTAATATTCACGTTTTAAAATGTTGAATTCAAATTCTCTCCCTTCCTCCCTTCCTTTCTCCTTGAGAAGGCAAGCAATTTGATATAGATTATACATGTGCAGTCATGCAAAACATTTGCCATGTTGCAAAAGAAAACACAGACCAAAAGAAAAAAAAAACAAAAAAAAGTTTAAAAAAAGCACAGTTATCCCTTCCACATTGCAACTTTCCCCATCATGGTTTTGATATATCACAAGTCGGCATAAGAAATTATATGGAAATTTGGGGGAGTATCGTGGAAGCCAAAGATGACACAGAAAAAGTTTAGAAATTCAGAAATGCATAAAATATATGTTTAGTATTATATAATATCAACATATTTTATTTTTAATACCACAATAATTCAGACTTCTTTTTTTTTTTTGGCTAGGCAACAGGGTTAAGTGACTTGCCCAGGGTCACACAGCTAGTAAGTATTAGGTGTCTGAGGCTGGAGTTGAACTCAGGTCCTCCTGCTTCAGGTCTGGTACTCTATCCACTGCACCACCTAGCTGCCCCAATAATTCAGACTTCTTCTCTGGTACAAAGGGAGGGCTAAAAAAATTTATGCAGATTTTCCAGGTCGTGGGGGGCACCATACCCCTAACCCCTGAGATATGGAAAGGATAACTGTGTACTTCAGTCTGCATTCAGATTCCATCACAGAACACCAAATGTTACTGATAACTTTGAAATAACTTGGATATGTTAACTTTAAAGATGTGAATATGTTAATGAACTAACTCCAAGATGGCACAGAGAAGAGTCAGTCTGTCCTCCCCCCAAAAACCCTATTAAAAATGAGACCTCAAACTCCTCCTTCCTTCATCCCCCCACAGTGGTCTTCCATCTCCATCTGGGTCCATGCTTCCAACTCTAATCCATGATTAGATTGGTGACTCTCTATATCTCTCCTCCTGTCCCCTTCCCCACACTGCTTGCCTTGTCCCCATGCCATCTGCCTCAGTATAACTAGCCTCTTTTTTTTGCTGTTCGCCCCTACACCCTCTGTGCCTTATTAAAGTGTGATTGCAGCCTCACTTCACACTGCCATGGTGGTCTTTCCTGTGAATATTCAAAGAACCAAGCATGCTTGCTTCCCTTTTCATAATTACATAAATTAATTAGCAATTCATGTTCCCCACCATATGCAAATTATATTAATTTGATTTCTATGAGGTACCACTCAAAGTCACTAATTGGCACAGGGTCTGGAGTCAGAAAGATCTGAGTTCAAATGTGACTTTAGATACTTACTAGCTATGTGACTCTGGGCAAATCACTTAACCTCTGTCTACCTCAGTTACTGCAACTGTAAAATGGAACTCAAAATAGCACCTACATCCTAGGGTTATTATGAGAATCAAAATGTGATAGCATTTATAAAGTGCTCAACATGGCGACTGGCACATAGTAGGCACTTAATAAATGCGTGTTCTTTTCTCCATATTTCTTTCATTCATCCTCTCCTCTCCACTCACACAGCCACTATCCTAGTTCAAGGGCTCATCATCTCTTACCTAGGCTAATGTAAAAGCCTCCTTATTGGTGTCCTTGTCTCAGATTCCTGCCCTTTGGAACCTACTCTCCACACGATTACCAAAATAATCCCTTTAAAGTAAATTTTGACCATGTCACCACCCTGCTCCAATTCTTTGGTGGCTCTCTATTGCTCCTTAGAATAAAATACGAATGCATTAGGCTGGGATTTAGAGTCTGTCACAATTTAGACACAACCTGCCTTTTTGGACTTTTCCTCTGCTCTTCCTCAAATTCAGCATCCCATCTTCCTCCGACGTTGAATAGGCAGTATATTATATTTGGCATGATGTGGAAAGCTCCAGTGGTCTTCGTACCCTATGATAGAGGTAAATTAATAATATGATATATTAGGTAAAAGAAGTAGTTCCCAGCTCATTTTGACTCTCCAGATGGCATCATGTAGCAAGCAAGGCATCTAGTGAGGGGTGGCCTCTTTAACCTCAGCAACATGGCAACCCTGATCACTTGACAGCTATTGCAAAGGAACTAGACATACTTGTGCCTAGATTCCTGGTTACCTTTTCTCCTCTTGTGTTTATCGTTTCCTGGACTTAGATAAATGAGAATTGTGATATAAGTACTGTCCCTTTAACGTTTGTTGCTGTTTGATTATAAGAGAAACGATTACTGAAACATTTATACACGGATTCAGAGTTCTGAGACAGTTGCGTTCCTTTTCAATGTGATAACCTGTTATATACTAGAGAGAAATGAACAACTTCCCCTATTATTTCAGGACAAATGTAATTTGTTCAATTGTAGACAGAAGCTGAAATTTTGATGCTCTTCACAGACACAGAAAGAGAGAGAGGAAAACAGTATGGGAAGAGGTTTCAGGGTGAAACGACAGATTTCACAACTATATTAGCTAAGTATGAAACTGGAAGTGATGAAATTTACAGTTGCTAAGGACTTAAGGTTTAAAGTCTGGTTGTCCTGATTGAACAGAGGAATAGATTGCAAGCAGAGAATCAGAGAAGTCACTAGGCAGATCAACTAGTTTGCCTAAGATGTGCCTAATAAAGGAGTAAATCAGATTAACTTAGTTTAGCCATGGAAGCATCTATTCAACACAGAAATTATATCCACCAAGGAACTTTTATAGACACTTCCTGAGACAGAAAGAGAACACTGAAGTTTACATTTCTCAGAATAGTGAATTATTCTAAGCACATAGGTTTTCCTCACTCATATGCTTTCTGGGCAGATTTCTGTATGTGCTCAGCCTTGTCTCACAGATGCTAAATGCATTAGTGGAATGGTATGACTCAGACGAAATAGTGTGACTCAAGTATAAATTGAGATGTATTTATTATTTCTGAATTCCCTTTAATATAGGAGTGACTGTGATATTGTTATCACTTCTTTTATCTTATTATCAAGAAAATGGTTATTATGTTTGAGATCTAAAATCATCATTACTCCAAATGTCTGGGTTTGTGTAAAAGTAAGGGAATCAGTGGAGGCTTGAGATAGAGTAGTGAGGAGGCCAAGTATATTTCACCTCAAAAGAGTTACAACTAATGCCCCGAGATAATTCGAGTGTAACCACACGGTGATGGTTCTTCTCTGGGAACCTAGACCTGCCAGTATAGGAGCAGTTTAGTTTGCAACCCAGAAAGTATGTTTGTCATTCAGTCATTTCAATCATGTGTGACTCTTCATGACACCATTTGGAGTTTTCTTGGCAAAGATACTGGAGTGCTTAGGTATTCACAAGCCCAGATCAGAGCTTCGAAGTACTAGAATATGGTGTCCCATGCACTCATTACACTGAGATGAGGCATCCAGACTTTAATTGTCTGGAAGTGTTAAGTCCCATAAAGTCAGAGCTAAATAAGTAAAGGAAGAGTTCTTAGCAACTACTCCAGCTTTCATGAAGAAGATGGCCACTGACAAGAAGATGAGTACAAGCCTGATCATTTTACCAGTAGACTCCTCACCTGGGAATTGTTTGGACAGTGCAGAACTAAAGTAAAATATAAAATGCCTAATTAATAGTCCTGCAAATTGTTTTATTGTTCTCTGAGGTTTACGCGTCATCTCCTAGCATATTATCATGCTCATTTATAACAGTAGTTATTGAATTCAGTTTTAAGCTGCTGAGAAATGTTTAACATCTATTATGTCTAGAAATAGATTACCTGTCTCATACCCCATTTGTATTATACATTAAGTACCATTTTACTCCTTCTCCTCCTCCCACCCCCTCCTTTTGGAAGAAGCCCTAGACATGAGCCAATTTGTTCACTGGCGTAGGGGTACACTGAGCTGAACAGTGTATGGAAAAAGAGTCTAACCCCTCTCATTAAAGGTCAGGCTCCTCCAGGACTGTACAGAGTCCCATCTCATACTTGGGTCCAACAAAGAAGGGCTCTTCGTTGGAGGAGGGAAGAGGCACAATGCTCCAGTCCTTGTGGCCCTAGCAGCAGCTCCTCAAATGTTAGAACCTAGGTCCTTCCTCACCTCCATCTTGTAGAATCTTCATTTTTTTAAAGACTAAACTTCTATGCAAAACCTTTGCTGATCACCATAATCAATGACTCTCTCTTCCTCCTTCAACCTTCAATTACTTGAATTTACTTTTCTGTGACATATCTTATCTTCTCAGTAGAATGCAAGGTGCTCAAGGTCAAGGGATGTTGTTGTTTTGTTTTGTTTTTTCTCTTTGTATCCCTAGTACCTGTGTGCCTTGATCTGTATCTAGCTAACACTTAATGAATTTTTGCAGAATTGAATTGAATCATATCCTAAACTGATTCCATGGCCAATGCATCTATTAGTCAGTTAGGACTTGGTAAAAGTCCAGAGCCTTACTTAATTTCTCTAGGACTATTGTGCCACTTCAAATATCTTTAGCCATGCTCCTGAAACATCCCTTCCTCTTTCTGATATCCCATTGTTTCACTCAATTAGGCTGTATTATATCACTCTTTTATCTCTGTATGATGTAGAGAAATTTTAAAAAAGACCTTAATACTTACCTCTACTTAGCCTGCTACAACCTGAGCATAGCACTAAATATCTAATTACTATCCTATTAAATAAGAATAATAAGATCAAGAACGGATCTCAGAAGACATCTAGTCCAATTCCATCATTTTACAGATAGAGAAACTGAGGCCTAGGGAAGTTACATGACATTTCTGAGGTCACAAGCTAATTAATATCCTAGTTCAGATTTGAACCCAAGTCCTCTGACCCCTGCATCTTCATTCTTTTTTCTGTACCAAGCTTATATAACAACTGAACTTGGAGTCAAGGAGACCTAGGTCTGAGTCTTATGTCTGACACTTACTGGCTACATAGTCATATAGCCTTCTGGGGATAATTTCCTAAAATTTGTCTACTGAGTTATTGATGAGTCGTGATCATGGGTATGGGTAGATCACGGGTATACCAGCAGGCCCAATCCCTCCTCTATGCCTGGTCATGGCTATGATATATATGATACAGAGAGTTTACACACCAGAAAAATCACTGCTCTTTAATGTGCAGATGTAATAAATATACTCCTGAAAGCTCTGATTATTTGGACAGTGTGTTCCTGCTGGTTCATCAAGAATCAGAATAAGCTATCTTAAATAATACATGGTGAAAACTGTGTCCCCAGACCTCACCAGTGAAATTACCTCTTACTTACAGACCACACAAACCACAAGTCCAATAGCAAGGGCATTTAATTAAGGTATAAGATCAATGAAAATAACAAGAGAAATTCAAGTAAACACACACGCACACATAAATACAATCTCTCCAGATGAGAGAAAGAATAGACAATGCCAAAGGAAAAAGAGGAGGGAATGGAAAAACCATCAATCATTCCCTTATCTCCTCTCAGCATCTTTTCAGTAGCCAACATGGAAATCTTGTTAACCTCTTGGGGGGGGCAAGAGTCTGCTGAAGGACTTGGCAGAGCTCTGGGGATGCCATATCAGTACCACTTCATACATTCCCCCTCCCATCTCAGCTGTCTGACCACAGCAGGAACATTGCCACTAGATCTCCACTTAACTGTCAAAAGATCATGGCTTTTCATGCTTTTTTTTTTCACCCCCCCCCTTGCTTTCTTTGCAAGTCTGTGCCTCTTAATGCAATCATTGTGTACATAGGCACAAGGCTATACAGGAGGCTAATAGCCCGGAGCTTTCTCCAACTCCCTTTCCTTGCCACAGTTAAAGGGTACTTGAAGGCTCTCAAGAGGGCTCCCAAGCTCTTTCTATTACCCTAGGCTCCTACCAACAATTTCCACAGCAAAGTTTATCTAGGTAGCTAATGGATGTATTATCTAGGCTAGTGGATATATTTTCTAGTGGATAGACAACCAGGCCTGGAGTCAGGAAGACCTGAATTCACATCTGGCTTCAGATATTTTACAGCTATGTGACCTCAGGCAGGTCACTTAACCTCTGTTTGCTTCAATTGCCTCAACTGTAAAATGGGGATGATAAAGCACCTACCTTCTCAAGGTTTATTGTAAGGATCAAATGAGATAATATTTATAAAGGGTTTAGCACTGTGCCTGGCACACAGTAGGCACTTCATAAATGCCTGTTTCCTTCCTTCCTTCTCACCCATCTTTGTAAGAGCTACAAACATTCATTGTTTTTTTTAAATATTTTCTTTGGATTCTTATACTTTTTAAAAGTTAAATTCACTCTGAAAAGCCACACAAAATCTTATCCAAAACTAAAAATTAATTTAGGGGGAAACTATCTACCAGAAAGCTATTTGAATCCTAGATTTCTACAATTTCCCTAAGCAGGTAGTTTCTCAAACCTAAAGTAGTACATGGGCACAGCCTAGTGGTGAATGGGAATAGTTTCATAAAAATTCCAAGTGGAGTCTTAAAGCAAGTTTCTGCTCACACTCTGAAAGAGCAAACAGGAGGGGACTTCACCAAGTTTCAAACTATAAGGGCTATTCTAATTTAAAAAGAGAGGAGAGTTTCAAAATGAAAATATAAGATTATTTAGATATGTTTAGCTTAGAAAAAATACAGTATGTCATAGTAATGACATTAGAAAGGGTTAGCAGAGAAGATAGTCCATTTGATTCAATTCAATAGACATTTATTTTTATTAAGCACCTCCTGTGTGCTAAGCACTGTGCTAAGAAAGGAGGGGATTAAATAAAGTTTAGGTAAAATAAATTCATCTCCTCATGAGGTTTACAATATAGTAGAAGAACAATAATATGTACCATATGAACTCCAAGGGTGAAAAACCATTACTAGATGCAAGAAGGGGAAACAGGGACAACTTTTTAGAAAAGTGGACTCTTTCATTGGATTTTAAAGGATGGGAAATAATTCAACATTCAATCTATTTGAAAATCTAATAAAATTACATACTGTATTTGCACAGCTATCATGCTGTATTATTGTATTCTAGAATTATATTGTATTGTATTATAATGTATTATAAAATAAGGATCAATAAACATTTAGTAAGTGCTTGCTATGTGTAGGATATTGTGCTGGGTATTAGGGATGCTAAGACAAAAATGAAAGTCTTTGCCCTGAAAAGTTTTATTAGGGAAAACAAGATGTACATAAATATATATATATATATATATCTGTAAAAATTAATATCAGATAATTTTTGCAGAGAGAGAACTAGCAACTGGGGAATCAGGAAAGGCTTCTTATAGAAACTGGCACTTAGGCTGAGTTTTGAAAGAAAAAAGGGATTCTAAGAGGCAGAGATGAGGAAGGAGTGCATTCTAGGTATGGGAAAACAGTCAACCTAAAGGCTGGGGTCTCTAGGAAGGAGGGTAGTGTGTGAGAAAGAGCAAGGAGGCTAGTTTGATGGGATAGTAGATTGTGGAAAGGGAAACAAGGAGACTGGAAAGATAGGTTGTACCCAGATTGTAAAAGGCTTGAAAGGTCTAACAGAGGAGTTTATGTTTGATTATAGTGGTAATAAGGAGTAGCCAAGAGGCTTCTGTCCACCATGGGTTCATCCAACAGGACGGTTCAAGAACATCTACACATGGTCTAAAGTCTCTCCAACTCACTTCCATTACATTTCATCATGGCTCTCCTCTCCTGCCTCTCCTATCACTTGGGGACTTAGATCATCAGAGAGTGGACTGCTCTTCGCATTTAGGGTTGGGAGTCAGAAAGGTTTCAGGTGAAAGTTAGTGCTGGAGGTATGTCTTAAAGAAAGAAAGGGATTCTGCTGTATGAGGCTGAGAAGAGGAGGGAAGATATTGCAGGAATCGAGAAGAGGTATAAGGGATGGAGGACAGTGAAGAACATAGAAATGACCAGTTTGGTGGGGACTAATATATGAGTCTTGAAAGAAAGGTTGGGGCAGGAAGGAGGGAGAGAATTTGGAACCCAAAATACAAAAAAAAATAATAATTTTTTTTTTAAAAAGGAAAGGTTGGGGCCAAGCTGTGAAGGACTTTAAAATCTAAAAAGAAGAGTTTATGCCTTACCCTAGAGGCAAAAAAGAGGCTTCATCATTTCTAGATAAGGCACAGAGAGTAACTTGCCTGGGGTCACAAGGTTATCAAGCAGTTGCTAGTCAGTGAACATTCATTAAGTGCCTACTATGTCCCACATTTGGGGTTCTTATGCAATATTGATCTTGGCAGCATCAGACTTTGCTTTTATCACTAGATGCATCCACAGCTGAGCTTCCTTTCAGCTTTGGCACAGCTGTTTCTTTAGCATTGGAACTACTTATAGTTTTCCTCCTCTCTTCTCCAGTAACTGATTGGATGGAATGGGTGAATTTAATTCAGGTGATCATTACATATACTACTGTGGACAAGAATGTCATATCAAAAATGGCAGAATGATATTTGTTCAAATACAAGGCAAACTGTTCAACATCACAGTAATGCAAGTCTCTATTCCAAACACTGATGTCAAAGAGGCCAAAGTTGATAAGCTCTACGAAGACCTACATCTTCTAGAAATAACACCAATAAAAAAAAAAGACATTGTATTCATCTTAGGGGATTGGAACTCGAAAGTAGGGAATCAAAAGATAATTGGAATAACCGGCAAGATTGGCCTTGGAGTACAAAATGAAGAAGGGCAGAGACTATTAGAGTTTTGTCAAGCTAACTCACTGGTCACAGCAAACATTCTTTTTCAACAACCCAACAACCCACAAGGTGACTCTACACATGGACATCATGAGATGGTCAATATAGAAATCAGACTAATGTATGCTTCACAGCCAAAGGTGGAAAAGCTCTATATAATCAGTTAAAACAAGACCTGGGGCTGACTATGGCTCAGATCATGAACTTCTTATTGCAAAATTCAGACTTAAATTGAAGAAAGTAAGGAAAACCAACAGACTATATATGTATGACCTAAATAATATCCTTTATAAACATGAGTGGAGGTGGTAAGTAGATTTAAAGCATTAGTATGTTAGATAGAGTGCATGAAGAACTATGGACAGAAGTTCACAATATTGTACAGGAGGCAGCAACAAAAAGCATCCAAAGAAAAAGAAGAGAAAGAAAGCAAAATAGTTGTCTGATGAGGTCTTACAAATAACTGAGGAAGGAAGGAAGGTGAATGGGAAAGGAGAAAGGGAAAGACATACCCAAATGAATGTAGAATTCCAGAGAATAGCAAGGAGAGATTAAAAAAAAGTTTTTTTAAATGAGTAATATAAAGCAATAGAAGAAAACAATAGAATGGGAAGGATAAGAGATTAAGAGAAGTTGGTGAGAATACAATAAAGAACTATACAAAAAAAAAAAAGGATCTTATTATCACCAATAACCACCATGGTTACCGATCTAGAGCCAGACAGCCTAGAGAATGAAGTCAAGTGGGCCTTAGGGAAGCATTGCCAAGAATAAGGCTAGTGGAGGTGATAGAATGCCAGTTAAACTATTTAAAATCCTAAAAGATGCTGCATTCAATATGCCAGCAAATTTGGAAAACTCAATAATGGCCTCTGGTTTGGAAAAGATCAATTTACATCCCAATCCTAAAGATGGCCAATCCCAAGGAATGGTTAAAATTACTGAACAATTGCACCCATTTCACACAACATCAAGGTAATGCCTAAGATTCTTCAAGCAATATGTGAACTGAGAATTATGAGAACAAGCTGGTTTTTGAAGAGGCACAGGAACTAGAAACCAAATTGTCAACATTCAACAGACTATGAAGAAAGCAAGGGAATTCCAGAAGAAAAAATCTACTTCTGCTTCATTGACTACACTAAATCCTTTGACTATGTGGGTCACAACAAAATGTGGCAAGTCCTCAAAGAGATGGGAGATCATCTCACCCATCTCCTGAGGAACTTGTATGTAGGCCGAGGAGCAAAGTTATCTAAACCCAGAACAATTGATTGGTTTAAGATTAGAAAAGGAGTAAGATGAGGCTGTATATTGTCACCATATTTATTTAACTTAATGCAGAGTAAATCAGGTGAAATGCCAGGCTGGATGAATCAAAAGCAGAATTAGGGCTGCTGGGAGAAATATCAACAATCTCAGCTATGCAGACAATATTACACTGATGGCAGAAAGTGAAGAGGAATTAAGAAGCCTCTTGATGATGTAGTGTCATTGGAGAGTTGGAGGAGGGTATAAAAGCTGGCTTAAACTTAACATCAAAAAGACTAAGATCTTGGCAACTGGTCCCACCACTTCCTGGCAAATACAGAAAGAAGAAATGGAAGCAGCATCAGATTTTTATTCTTGGGCTCAAAGATCTCTGCAGATGGTGACTGCTGCCATGAAATTAAAAGACACTTGCTCCTCGGAAGGAAAGATGTGGCGAATCTGGACAGTCAATTAAAAAGCAGAGACATCACTTTGCCAACAAAAGTCCCTATAGCCAAAGCTATGGAGTTTTTCCAGTAGCAATGTATGGCTATGAAACTTGGAATATAAGGAAAGCTGAGCGCTGCAGAATTGATGTTTTTAAATTCCAGGGCTGGAGAAGACTTTTCAGAGTCTCTTGGATAGTAAGGAGATCAAATTAGTCAATACTTAAAAGAAATAAGTTCAGACTATCCGTCAATACCGAAGCTGAAGCTTAAATGCTTTGGCTACATGATCAGAAGACCGGACTTATGGGAAAAGACCCTGATGTTGAGAAAGATTGAAGCCAAAGAAAGAAGAGGATGAGATGGATAGATAGTGTCACGAACTTAGAGACAGTTGGAGAGGTAGAGGAGGAGAGAAGGGCCGCCATGCTATGGTGTATGGGGTTAACAAAGAGTCAGACATGACTGAGCAATAACAGCACATGCTAAGAACTGGGGATACAAAGGAAGGTAAAAGAGCCCCTGCTTTCAAGGAGCTCAGTCTAATTGGGGTGACAACACGCAAACAACTGTGTACAAACATGCTGTATACTGGATAAACTGGAAATAATCCACAGAGGATTAGCGCACCTGGGATGCAAACGCACAAGTTCCTCACTCTAAATCCTGCACCCTTTATTTCTAATACTGATGCCAAAGGACTCTATAAATGTCTATAACCTATTATTGCCCAAAGGATGAATTTTATTTCTGTTCTCCATTTCTAAGAAATTCTTTTTCTTAGAATAAGTCAGCTGCTCAGCTCACCCCTTTCACCACCCCCCGCGTCTCTCCAGTAAGCCACGTGCTGGGGGGGGACTCAACGCCCCTTCCGGCCTGGGCTGGTCCAGAGCGGAGGGGCGGGGATGGGAGACTGGTGACTACTACAGTTGGCCTCCGGGTTACCATGGAAACTAGGCCTCGGGAGGCCAGAGCGAGGCACGCTACCATACTGAGGGAGACCAATGGGAGGAAGGAGGAGACGGGACGACTCGGAAACATTGTTTTTCAAGGCGCTGCATATTTTAACAAATGGTTGCACTTGTGTAAACTAGAAAAGTTCCCGAGCTTTGAACAGTATTTCCGAAGGGAGGTGGGGGGGAGGGGGAGAAGTGTAAGGCGGGGAGGGACGAGACCCAAAAAGGGACTACAACTCCCAGAATGCACTAGGATAAGGAAAGAAAGAGGTGGTGCTGCGCAGGCGCCTGGAGAACGTGTATCGTTTGTCACGTGTTGCCGGTATGGCGGTGTTTGCGGATTTGAACCTGAAGAAGGGCTCTGACACTAAAGTGCTTAAGGGGCTTCTGGAGAACGCAGCTCACCGTGAGTGCCCCCCATGGAGCCGGGTGGTGTGGGGGGCGCCCGGGCCGGCGTGAACGCTTTGTGATATCCGTTCTACGGGCGCCTTGCATATGGGGTTTGCGGGGGGAGGCCGCGGGATCTCAGCCCCTGACTGGGAGGGAGGGGAGCCACGTAGGGGGGAGGGGCGGGCCGGGCCCAGGATTGGAGCCGAGGGCATCACGGGGGTCCTCTAGTCCCTGAGACAGGGTCACGCGGGGGCCTGAGTGCAAAAACCAGCCCTGCTGTTCCTCGCTGGGTGACCTCGGGCGAGTCACGGAACCTTCCCTCGTCCTCAGATTCCTCCTGTGTAAAAGGAGGACCAAGGTGATGGCCAGGGACCTTTCGGACTCCCACCAATGTAGCAGTCTGTCTCCCACAGTGTCAACATCCGTTTTCCTCCTAGATAAAAGGAGGATAATGCATGCTTTGCATCCTCTTAGAGATGTGAGGATCCAGGGCGAGGATGGATGTTAAAGCGTCCCGCGACTGCCAAGCGCGATGTCGTTGTCAGCTGTTATATATGTAACAGTGTTCCGTCACGCAAGCGGAAACCGAGGCTTGTCAGTAAAGTGAAGGGACCTGCCCAAGGACACACTGATTCTTAGCCCAGTCAGGGCAGTTGGGTAACTTCAGGGGAGCCCACCCTCTCCCTCTGGTTTAACTCCTGTGCTTCAGTTTCCTGTCTAACTACCTGGGGGGGAAGGAGGTGGGGGTAGAGGCAGCCTTGCTTTCCCCCTTCTTCTGCTGCCCCGGAACTGTTTGCTCTCTACAGAGGACAACGAATTCTGTCCCTTTGAGTCCTAGAGGACAATGCTAAATCTATAGAGGAACTCATTGTTTGGAAAGTTGTAGTAGTTTTCTGGTCTTTGTTTATGAAGTCACATATCTGGGTTATCGATTTAGAAATCCAGCGTCAGTAGCCTGACCCCTTCAGTTTAGAGATTAGGAAGCTGAGGCCCATAGACTCCAATATAGGTTAAATGACTTACCTAAGCTCACATTGGTAGTAAGTAGCCGAGTCCTAATTTGAATCCAGATTATTTGATTTAGAATCCATTGTTTGTCATCGCTGGGTTTCCTTAGTTGGGCATCTGACTTTGAGTATTTTTATCGTTGTAGTAAACCAATGAAGCCTTAAGGGAAGCAATACAGGGATACCCCCCTAAATTACATTTGTCTAAGGAAAATGGGAGATACTTGGTTTATTTTATTTTTTTTCTTTTTGGTGAGGCAGTTGGGGTTAAGTGACTTGCCCAGAGTCGCACAACTAGTATGTGTTATGTGCCTGAGGCTAGGTTTGAACTCAGGTCCTCCTGACTCGAGGGCTGGTACTCTATCCACTGTGCCTCCTAGCTGCCCCTTGGTTTATTCTTAGTCAGCACTTAATGATTTCTTTAAAAAGTAAAATGCTGTTCACTGAACTTATAAAAAGTTGTTTTGATTAGTGCAGCAGTCAAATTTATTGATTATACATTGTGCAATAGATTGTATTTGTTGGAGGGAATTTCAAAGGATATAGAAAATAGAGCCCTAGTCCTCAGTATTTGCTGTACATGAAAGAAATGTGTAGTTAAAGAAATGAAGTACGCAGTTGGGGGCTGGTTAGTGCTGGGTCAGCCTCATATAATCTTGAGATCTTGGTAAAGCTGTATGTCATTGGCCTCTAGGGAAGGAAGAGTGTTTAACTTTTTGTTTAATTTTTTAGTTGGGTTTTCGACTGTTGCCATCAATCATGTTGTGGACTTTAAGGAAAAGAAGCAGGTAAGTTTCTCAATGTTTGTATCAGAGTAACAAAGTAGTATTGTGTTTCAGCCTCTTTGTGGTTTTCTATGGCAGAAGCTACTTAAAAACATGCATTTTAATTAAGCACAGAAAGCTTGGACTTTTTTCCATTCTTTCAACAAAGATTTATAAAGTCCCTACTATGTTTACTTAATTTGAGTTTCAGCAAGGATTTTCAATGTATTTAATATAGATAAATATCTGTAACATGATGAGGATACTTTCTCCACAAAGTCCTACTCCATACAAGTACCTCATATGTACCAACCACTGTGCTATGTGCTGGGAATACAGCAAAAACAGTTGCTTCCCTCAAGAAACTCATATGATTCGAAAGTGACCTGCTTGCACGAAGGATATTCCAGTAGAAAAACAAGCTCTGGCGGGCCCTCGGGGCAGACTGTCATCCAAAAACCAGCCTGGCTATATGCAGAGGGGCTCCTCCCTGGAAGATTGACTGCCATGTGGTAATTTGGGTTTTTGTGGCTATGGCAGCGCTTAAAACTGTCTGCCAAAACATTAATGGGTTTCATCGTCCACGGATAGAAGTAGTACATAAAAAGTGAACACAGATCTTTTGAAGTCTTGCAGACTACATTTGTGTGGTTTCTAGCTGTCCTATATATGGAGATGTTCACCCATATCTGTTACAGGAATGTACATGCTTAATTGTAGGAAAACAACTGAGGTAACTCACAAATAGATGTTCACATAACATGGTTTATTAGCTGCAAAGTAATATAATGGTAAAACCAATTTTATTAAAATTTTTTCTGGCATAAGGCTTGGTCATGAGGACATGTGTTGAGCACACAACTAGAAAATAGTTATTGGAATAGCTTATTAAGTTTAAGGAAATTTCTGAGTAAAAGTGTTGACTATATTCAAGGCTTCATTCTTGTTTACATTTTAAAGAGCTCAGTTTCATTCAAGTTCTTGTTAAAAGTTAACGCCCGTTTTTGTTTAAATTTTCCCTTCTATGTGTATTCAATGTTCATTATTCCATTGTGGACTGCTTTTATAACCTGAGAATTATGGTCCTTCCATGCTGTCTAGTTTTTCTCATCACCTTCTCTCATGCAGGTCCAAGGGTAGATCATTGTTTCACTAATTTTTCTGAAAGACCATTTGCCAGTACCTAACCAACACATCATAGTGTATTTACCTTTTAATGTTATCCATCTTAATACTACTTTTGATTAATTTACTCAATTTAAGTTGAACTGTTTTTATTTTGTAGGAAATTGACAAACCAGTAGTTCCTTCGGAGCTCTTTTCATCTTTGCCGATTGTACAGGTAGATATCATTTTCATGCTCAAAGAGTTAAGTATCTGATATCTGTATTTGATCTGTATCATTCCCCTCATCTACAGTGCTTTCCCGTTTTCTAGTCTAAAACTGACATCATCAAGTCTCAGCTTATCCATTTAGCCTCTCTTATGTACTTCAGCCCTCCTTATGTTTCCTCTTCACTGACCTCTTGTAGCGCTTTTGAACAGTAGTACAAGAGATACCTAATTATAAACTGTTCTGTATCAGTAATTTATGTCAGACTTTGTTTATCCCACTACATTGTATCATCCTTGAGAATAAGGGTGACATTTTATTCTTTGTTTTTCTCAGAGGGCCTGATCATGCTGTGCTCGCTCAATAAATAATTGTTGATTGGCTTTCCTGTGCTTTTTCTTTTAGTTAATATGTTTCTGTAGGGAAGAGAAAAGTAAAACAATTATACCTTGTACTTCTTTAATAGATTCTTTTGCCTACAGGGGAAATCAAAACCAATTAAAATTTTAAGTAGACTAACACTTATAGTATCGGATCCATCTCATTGCAATGTTCTGGTAAGTCAGTTTTGTTTTTCTCTTTAACATACGTGTCATAATATGCTTGTGATTTTTTTTCCCGTCAAATAATATTTAGTAATATTGAAAGGAATAGTTTTTTTTATCCTTTTAGAGTTTTCAAGTATGTATCTTGTTTGTTCCCATAGAGATTTTTCTGATCATCCAAGCTCAAAATGATGTCTTCCTTCTCTGAGTTCTTGCAGCATAAATTGTCTGTACCACTCATAGGACTACCTTCTATGATCAGTAGATTCTCTGCAAAAAAGCTCCTTTGTGACAAAATGGACAATTTTTTTTTAACTTCCTAAGTCAGTTTGAAGTGTGTTAGCATGTAACCTTTAGCTCTCTGACATGTTCCTGCTTAGCCAAGCATTTCATTGCAGCTGATACCAGTTTCAGTTTGCAGAACCCAGCTGCTAAAGAAAAACAGGGAAGACCTCAAAAAAAAAGCCTGGCTTTAGCACTTTCTGCTTCTTTACATTTTTGTAAAGCTAAAAGGAGTTTTAGACATGACTTGATCAGTTTCCTCAGCTGTGAAATGGGGCCATGGGAGGATTAAAGCCCAGAGAGTTAAGGTGGTTTTGCCCAGATCACATACCTGTTCAGTTTGCTGGAGCCAGAGCTCCTTCCAGTAAAGCACTGAGCATTTATTAAGCACTGCCTGTGTTCCAGACACCGTGCTAACCATGCGGAACACAAATGCAGGAAATGAAATCATCCTGACTTTGAAGGAATTTATATTCTAAAGGGGAGACCAGTACACATGTAAATATATACAGAATAAATGTAAAGTATGTGTATGCACAATAAATGTAAAAAGAATACAGATAGTACAAGGTGGCAAGGAAAGAAAGGCATGCATTTCCTCTTATGGCAGTATTTTTTTCTTTTCTCACAACAGAGAGCAACATCTTCCCGTGTCAAGTTATATGACATTGTTGCAGTTTTTCCTAAGACAGAAAAACTTTTCCATGTAAGTGAAAAATATTAAGTAATCTCATTTTTTTTCCCGTTATGGTTATACAAGTTTCTATCCCACTATTAACGTGTTATTTGTACGGCCTCTACCTGAAGACCACTAAGTTTCCAGGAGGAATCCTCCTCCAGAGGCCGGGCATTTTACACCTTTTATTCAGCTCTGATTGTGATAGGCAGGTTTGCCTGATATCCAGCCTACATTGCTCTCTTTACACTTTCTGTGTGTTGTTCACAAAGAAAGGCAAAAACAGTCCGCTGTTCTCTTGGAGCTCACATTCTCCTCAGAGGGAACAGGTCCTATCCCTCCTTTATGTGACAGCGTTCATGTTCCCTCTGGGTCTTCTTTTCTCCAGGCCTAACGTTCCCAGGTATCTTTCCCCTATACTTTGGGACACTGGTACTCTCTTTGTTTTTACTTTTTCCCTTCATACTTCTCTCTCTTTTTATCATCATCTTTCTCATTCTAACCCCAGGTCTTCTTTCACCCTGCCTTTTCTTCTTTCCTTTTCCCTCTCATTCCTATCTTTTCCCCTTAACTAATATGGATTTTGGTAATATTTATGCAATAAAATTTTATATTGCTTATTAATTTTAAAGGGCACACTGAACTGTTTTTCTCTTAATACACATGCCTACACTTCTTACTGAAATGTCTTTGCCTTATTTGTAGCCTTCTATTGATTTTTTTTCCCCCATTTTGGGTCTGTGACCCTAATAGAAAAATGCATTTGAATTCTTATGGTACGTGTGCTCTATTTGTTCTGTGATTCTGTTAATAAGAAATTATGTAATAAAGTTTTGAGCATAAAGGCTACATGTTGAGGGTCAGCAACCTTTAAGAAGTGGTATGTGAAGCTGATCTTTCTTTCTGATTTGCCTGGTATACTAGCAGGAAGGTCATAAAGACAAAGTGACCTCTGGTCAAAAAAATTTCCCTTCTCTCCCAATTAACAATTGTTTTGGGTTAACCAGGTCGTCTTTTTCCAATAGAAAGGGTAAACTCTATTCATACCGTTAGTATGAAATATTTTAGTCAGATTTCCCTGCCTCCCCCACTATCTAGTTCAGAAAACACTATTTCTGAAAAGAAAAAGGTAATTTTAGATGATGGAACACTTTGGGGAATTTGGGAAGGGAAGAGAATAAACATTTGTTAAGCACTTACTGTATGCCAGGCACCTTGCAAATATTTCATTTGATCCTCACAACAACCTTTGGGATAAGTGTTATTATGATCCCTATTTTTCAGTTCAGGAAGCAGAGGCAGATAGAGGTAAAATAACTTTCCCAGGGTCCCACAGCTAGTAAGTATCTGATGCTGGATTTTAACTCTAATCTTCCTGACTATAGGCCCACCATTCTGTCCCCTGCTAGGCTCCCTAGGACCTATGTAAGATATACTGGGGATTTTGGACAGCCAGAGCCTTGTTTAAGGGCACAGAAAGAGGTTCAGGAGAGGTTGCACTGAATGGGGCATGGGTAAGATACCAGAACCAGTTTTTTTTCTAGGGGCCTGTGGCACCCTAATCAACTGAGGTATTATATAACCAAGTTTAGGTTACCAAATTTGGGCTTTACTTTGTAGAAGGATTCACTACTGAATTCTTTAAATGAGATTCACATTATATTAAAATAATAACTATCATTTTAAAATTTTGATTTGTGTTCCCCAGAAAGTATAAGCATTTATCATCTTAAAATGAGATATGTCACATTGAGATTGCTTAAAGACTAGTGCTCATTTGTAAAATCCTGAAAGATATTTCTGATCGATATTTGTAAAATGCCCATCATCTTACATTTGACATTTAGCAAAATCTACAAAAATCTTAGTGATAACCTACATATTTTTGTAAACCAGTTCCTGGATTTTTTGGGAAAGAAAAGGCTTGATATCTTCTAAGCAATATTTCTGAAATTTTTAGTTAGTTCCCTGTTTTATCCAGTAGATGGAGTTATTGACTTGAAGAAGGTTGTGTGTTGGACATTCAATTCTACAACCACTGTCAACTCTTAATTTTCCTTACTAGTGGTCCTGTTTATCCCAGAGTATGACATAGAAGTTTTTGGTGACTGCTACATGAGGTAAAGTCTCAAGAAAAACACAATTGTTCCCACCACTTATTTTAGTGCCTTACATAAAATATCCTTTTAGTCCACTCTCTATCACATAGTCAAGATCTCTTGAGTAAGTTAAACAGAAATCAATCAGTGTATCTGGTGCCTCTTAGTTTGTATTGTGACTGGACTGGATTAAGTATATTTTGTTATCTTGTCTATGACAAAGACCTTTTTCTAATTGTTACAACTCTTGTCAGCTCATAATTATCCATACTAGTGGAGAAGTAGGGAGGCCTAATGAGGCCAATGCAGCTCAGAACTCCTGAGCTCAAGAGATCCAGAGCCTCAGCCTCTACCAGGGATTACAGGAAGAGGATACCATGCCCATAATTCTTGCTAAAACAAAACCTTTGTCCTAAAGCCATTCAGGTTAGAACCATTTTCTTCACTTAAGTTTTCTTTATCTTTTTATAATTAAAGCATGTGTAGTGATATCAGGGCACCTCACATGATTTCAGTTGAACCCTTCATTTTCAAGACTTAGTTAATGCACCAGAGTTACTTGGATAAAGAACTGCCATCCTTTATTTGACATAATGGATATACATTAGAGATACAAGGTGATAGTAGTGCAGTTGGAGTCAGAGTAAATGTAATTGGGAAACGATTAAAAAAAAACAGTATATCCTAGATAATGTCAATTTGTGGTTTTCTAAGTCAACATGGGCCTGCAAGGATCCTTGTGCAAAGTTTAGTGGGCCCCATGCCCCAGCTCCAGTGTAGAGAAGAGGCAGATCTGCCTTGGTAGAGGAAGCTGCCTTATCCAGGACTTCTCAGATGCCAATGAAAGGACAGGTCCAGTTCCTCTCCTTGTTCAAATAAGCCTCTCAATTTGGATTGTGCTATTTGTCCCATTATCTTTGGCATTAGAAATATATTTTAAAAAAACAACAACAATTTTGTTTTGCTTATACAGGTTGCTTGCACAAGTTTAGATGTGGATTTGGTATGCATAACAGTAACAGAAAAATTGCCATTTTACTTCAGAAGACCTCCCATTAATGTGGTAAGTGTCATACTTTGATCAGAGCTGTGATGTTTATTAAAGTAAAAAATAAGAGTAAGTGAATGGAGATAATAAGGACAGAAGAGAATTACTTTTGGGGTAACTTCTTTTTTAGGGCTAAAGGGGAGGAAGTTTAGCCTTTTAAGATATAAAGTAAACTATTGATATGAGCTTGAATAAGGTAACTAATAAAGCTTCTTAAGAGGCACATTTCTTCAGAAAGAATTAGATAATTATCAAAATGTGGAGGAAGGGCACTGGAAAAAAAAAAGAAATAAAAAAGAAGGAAAGAGAAGGAAATAAAGAAGCTTGGACTTTCTCCGAACAGCTTGAGAATTTTTCATCACCCAAGGGAGTGGGGACTAAAGGGAGAAACCTTGAGGAATCAAGATAAGAGGATTTTAGGAACAGAGATTCAGAGCTGAAGAAGACTGATAGGTCAGGTAGTTCGACCCCCTTGTTTCACAGATGAGGAAACCGAAGCCCAGAGAGGTGACAGTCACCTAGTGGTAAGTAGTAGAGCCTGGTCTAAGCTCATGTCTTCTCTTTCCAAAGCCTAAATTTTCCAATCCTGTAGCACTGGACACCTCTCTGAGGAGTTGGACTTGTTGATGGGTCTTTCAGCTGTAAATCTGTGATCCTTTGAATCCAAATCCAGGGTGCTTTTTACTGTATCATATAGAAATGACCTTATTAAAAGGAAGTTTCCCCTGGGAAAAGCAGCTCATGGAAGAGCTGAGCGCTAATAAAGTCATCCTATGAGTGGATTACTATAAACTTGAGCTTTGAGCTTCTACTGAAACATATTTTCCCTTACTCTAGTTTGTCTCCTGTTTTGTCCTATTCTCTCTTTCCAAGGTCACATCTGAACCAAATATGTGATCTAACTTCAAAATCAAATCATGTTTGGTAAATCTGGTTAATGTGTGTGTGTGTGTGTCTGTGTGTACATATATTCTGATAACTCTATTTCAGTATAATTGATTTTCTTTGTAATCCTATGTGTTTTATTTTGTGCATTGAAAAACATTATTCGGAGAGGGTCCATAGGCTTCACTATACTGCCTCATGTAAGAGTTCCCTATACCAGTGAAATCACTGAAATGATACAAAAACTCCTTAAGAGCCCCTGCAAGAGAGGAGTCTGGGCCCTCTGGCAAGCAGAGCAGCGGCAGCAATGAGCTGACGAGGAGAAGTGTCAAAATGGACCCCCAGATTCCCTGAGTTGCTGTTCTGTGGGGCAGATTTTCATTAATTCAGTCATTTCTTAAGGTTAGAGTAATATCTAAATCAGGGGTTCCTAGCCTGGGGTTTGTGAACTTTTTTTTTTAATCTTGATAATTATATTTCAGTATAATTGGTTTCCATTATTTAAAGTTGTGTATTTTGTTATGAATTTTAAAACATTTTCAGAAGGGATCCATTGGCTTCATCAGACTGTCAAAGGGATCCATTACTGAAAAAAGATTCAGAACCCCTGATTTAAATGGAAAAGGGTTAGATGAGAATTTTTTTTATAACTCCTGTCCTCACCTATTAAGAAAGTATAATTCAAGAGTGAAATAAAAGGCAAAGGCAAGTTCCCTTCTTTGCCCTCCAGTAATCGTTTATATACTACGTATGAAACAAAGACAGGATGTAAATCCTTGATCTTAGAAAGCGACACAGGAGAGTGAAAGGAATACAACTTGCTCATATTGATTATTGTGGCAGCCAGTCAAGTTGGGTTTCGAATATTGCTGTGTGTACTTGCTAGAGATCTTCTTAAAATTACACAAGTAATTTTACATTCACTTAGCTTAGTAAGGATCAGAAAGAGATTCTTCCCCCCCCACACATAATAGTATTCTATTTTTTTTTTCAATTACGTGGAAAGATAGTTTTTAGTATTTTAAGTTCCCAATTTTTTTCTCCCTCCCTCCCCTCCTTTCTGCCCAAGATAGCAAGCAATCTGATATAGGCCATACATGTACAATCTTATAAAACATGTTTCCACACTAGTCATGTTGTGAAAGAAGAATCAGAAAAAAAGGGGGAAAACCATGAGAAAGAAAAAAAGAGAGAAAATAGTATGCTTTGATTTGCATTCCGACTCCATAGTTCTTTCCCTGGATACGGATAGCATTTTCCATCAGGAGTCTTTTGGAATTATCTTAGATCATTGTATTGCTGAGAAGAGCTAAGTCTGTCAAAGCTGATTGGTGAACAATGTTGTTTTTACTGTGTACAATGTTCTCCTGATTCTTCTCACTTTTCTCGGCATGAGTTCATGTATGTCTAGAAAGAGGTTCTTGTTTCTTTCAAGGAATTCTTAGGACTCACGGATCAACTTTTTTCTTGGTAAAAGTGGTTGGCAAGCTTTTCACATTAGCTTTGTTAGTGCCCCATCAAAACCATCATCAGTCATTAACTCTGGTGATGTGGTTTGTTTCCTTTTTTAGTGACATTTTGATCAAAATAAAATAAATAATTTATACTAGTCCAGCAGACTAAAAAATAAGCTTGAGAACCTTTGACTTTGGAGGAGCTAACATCCTAGAAGAGTGAAGGGAGGATCCATGGAAGACATTATTTCACTCTGTTCACATAGCCATTACCATTATGCACTGAACAAATGTTTGGAGTGCAAAATCTGCATTAAAATACAGGTCTTTCTGATTCCCAAGTCCTGTTCTTCCTACTATTCCATTCTCTAGACATTGATGGCTTGATGTCACCTTGGAGGGATGTTTCCAGTAGAGTGCCTTGACTGTGCTTGACCTTGTATTTTTTAACATTTTCATCAGTGACTTGCATGAAGGCATAGATGTTATCTTTCTCAAATTCATAAGTCTTTTAATAATAATAAGGATAACACCAAATGACAGATTGAAGTTCTAAAACTTGGATAAAATAGTGGGGTGAATGAAAAAAGGTGAAATTTAATAGGAAGCAATGTCTTTTACTTGGGTTCAAAAAAATCAGCTTCTTAAGCCCAAGCTGGGTCAAGCACAATTTTTGTTGTTCAATCATTCGGTTGTGTTCACCTCTTTGTGACTCCGTGGACCATAGTGCCCCAGACCCTTCTATCTTCCACTATCTCTAGATCTATGTCCAAGTTCATATTTGTTGTTTCCATGATACTATGTCCATCTCATCCTCTGCTGCCCCCTTTTCCTTTTGCCTTCAGTATTTCCAACATCAGGGTCTTTGCCAGTGAGTCCTATCTTCGCATTATTTGGTCACAGTATTTAAGCTTCAGCTTCAGTATTTGACCTTCCAATGAATAGTCTGAATTTATTTCTTTAAGTATTAACCGATTTGACCTCCTTGCTGTCCAAGGGACTCTCAAAAATTTTCTATGGCACCACAATTCAAAAGCATCACTTCTGCAGCTCTCAGCTTTTCTTATAGTCCAAGTCTCATAGCCATACATTGCTATTGGAAAAACCACAGCTTTGGCTATACAGACCTCTCTTGGCAAGGTAACATCTCTGCTTTTTAGTATTCTGTCCAGATTTGCCATAGTTTCCTTCCAAGGAGCAAGTGTCTTCTAATCTTATGGTTGCAGTCACTATTTGTGATGATCTTTGAGTTCAAAAATATAAAATCTGACATGATTACTTCCATTTCTTCTCCCTCTATTTGCCAGGAAATGATGGGACCAGCAACCAAGATTTTAGTTTTTTTGATATTAAGTTTCAAGCCACTCTCCTCTTTCACCCTCATCAAGAGGCTTCTTAATTCCTCTTCACTTTCTTCCATCAAAAACTTCAGTCTACTTGACTCCAGACCCAGCACTCTATCCACTGTGTTACCTGGCTTCCCCAAGCACAATTAAGCAATGGGTTATCTGGAAAAGATCTGCATGTTTGGTTGGAGAAGCTGCAGGCTCAGCATGAGTCATCACCAGTGTCATGGGACTGGGCTATATTGAGAGGCACAGTGTCCAGGACCAGAGAAGTGACAGTGGCGCTGTGTTCTCTATTCAGATCACTGCTGGAGTATTGTGTTCACTTTGGGCCACCACATTTTAGGAAGGACATTGAAAACCTGGAGAGTTTCCAGTAGGGGACAACCAGACTGTCTTTGAGTTCAAGCATTTGAAGGATGGTCATATGGAAGAGGGATTGTTTTTGTTTTGGCTCCATAAGGCAAAAGTAGGAGCAAAGAAGCAAATTTAGATTTGATGTAAGGAGAATGTCCTAGTACTAAAAGCTTTTCAAAGCTGGACTTGGAGAGACTAGATTTCTCCCCTCTTGAGGTCTCTATGCAAAGGCTGGATGACTGTTGTCAAATGTTAGTAGAGAGGCTTCTTAAGGGCTCCTTTGGAATAGGTGGTCTGTGAGGTCTGTCCCTCCAATTCATCACAGCCTGCTTTCTGTAATTTACTTATGGTCAGTTTTATTGACACCTAAAGATGGTTTCAAGTCTATTGAACATTTTCAGTGATTGTTTGCATGCTTGTTTTCCTTCTCTGGTTAATGCTTTCTTGTTATCAGTTAAGATTCCTTTCTGTTATTTGACTAATTCACTTAGAGGTGCCCAGAATTATTGAGAGAGCAGGAGTTGGAATTGAAAGGGGAAATATATTGCCTACCTAAATGCTGAAGGGGTCATATGAGCTCCATTTTTCATTACACATAACCTTTCATTTCAATTCAAAAAGCATTTATTAAGCACCTACAATATATTAGGACTAAATTGTGTTATTGGATTGATTCATGACTGTTGATTTTCTCTAGAGCTAACAAACAAGAATTAAAGATTTAAAAGTAATTTGTCAAAAGAACATTATTCTCTTTTAGGTAACAAGCAGCTAATTTCTGTTAAAATTATCATGGAATAAGCAATCAAGTACCCATTTTTAAAATCTCACTTTTCTCTGAAGCTCTGCTTATTACTTCTAAGAATTTTATTACCAGTGTTCCTTGATTCGAAGTATTGTGCACCTGTTCTGAGTTTATAATGCCTTCTTAATTCTTACCACTCATTAGGGAAAAAAAAAATTAATTCCCAGTGCCAGAATATTTGGTCAATAAGAATAACAAAGGCAAATCATGCAGAGACATTACCCCTGTTCATGGAGAGAGCCATTCTGAATAACTGTTGATGAGCATAGAAACAGTTTGCATTTTGGTGTTCTTAGAGGCAGAAGGCTAGGTGTTAGTAGGTTTGTATTTTAACTCAATGCAACAAGAAAGTTTATTTGAGAAATACTAACACCATTCATTAATACTTTATCAAATTTATTCCAGAATTTTCTTGGGAGTTTAAAAGTAAGCAGAATAAATTGGATTCCAGAACATAAAATCTCATTATTTATGTTTTTTTTCCCTCTTTAATAATATGGATCATGTATAGTAGCTTTCCAAGAAATCATTTTCTCCTGTAATAATTTAAATAAATTAAGATTGTAAGGTCCATGAGTACCAGGATGTTTATTTTCGACTTTTGCTGCCTGCACCTAGCACCTAGTAGATACTTAACAATGATTGTTGAATTAAATTAGATAAAACCAGTTAGGATTATTGAGGAACCTCTTCATTCAGGGTTTTTAATAAAATGAATGGAGGATAATTAGGACAGAAGAGAATTACTTTTGGGGTGACTTCTTATGGCTGAAGGGAGGAAGTTCAGCCTTTTAAGATATAAAGTAAACTATTGATATAAGCTTGAATAAGGTAACTAATAAAGCTTCTTAAGAGGCACATTTCTTCAGAAAGAATTGGATAATTATCAATCAAAATTGTCACTGAAAATTTTCCCCCAAACCAAGCTGAAGATGTTTCTGACTTAATCTCAGTTGTTTGGGGGTATTGAATGAAAAACAGCAAGATCTCACACACTTACATTGTGCTTATATCTTTTGCTGTTTGCTCTGACTATAGAAATTTGCTATAAAGAGATAAAGTGGGGACAAGATTTAGAGCCCAAATATTTCAGGATAAAACATCCTTAGCTCTGCGTGAATTCAGATAATTCACAGTTCTCCAACCATGTAGTATCAAATCCTTATAGCCAGACTCAGGAGTAGCCAGATGGGCAGCATTCCTTTTTAAAGGAACATAATGGGGAAACTGAGCCAGGAGGATCCCATCTTAGACTGAGGCTAAAATTGTCCTCTCAGCTTTTATGAATGTATTTTCTCACCCTCTCACTGCCCTTCCCCAGTAGAACAACAAAAAAGAAAAGCCGTCATAAGAAATAAACAGTAATATGAAACAAATCCTCACATTTCACCTTCTGATTTCAAAAAAGGGAAGAGATCCAGAATCTTCAGTCTAGAGAGCAGTGAGCTTGACTTTGATTCCTTGAAGAATTCTAGAAAAGGTCATTGAAGAGATCGTTAGCAATCATGTGGAAAGTGGTGATTGCCAAGAGTCAGCACCACTTGGTCAAGAATAGATCATGCCATACTATCCTCACTTCCTTTTCTGTCAAGGTTATTGAATTGGTAGTTGAAGTAAATTCTAAAGAATATAGTTTACCTAGATTTTAGCAAAGCACATGATAAAGCATCTCATACTGTCCTTGTGGAGAAGTCAGATTTATGTGAATCAGATGTGGATTAATTGGTAACACAATTAGATAAATGCAGAACTGGATTCAGAGTATAGTAGTATAGTATATTCAGAGTATAGCAGGTAATGGCAGCATGTCTCCAGAGGAGGGCCGCAGGGATCTGTACTCAGCCACATGTGATTTAACATTTTTATTACTGATTTGGATAAAGACACTCATCAAATTTGCAAGTGGGACAGAGCTGGGAGAAAAAGCTAACATGCTGGCCAGTAGTCTGAATCTAAAAAGATGTTGACAAAATATAAAAGCATTGGATTGAATTAGTAAGATGCAATTCAGTAGGGATAAAGGTAAAGTCTTACACTTGGGTTAAAAAAATAGAGACTCACAAATACAAAATAGGGAGAGGCATGACCAAAGTCCTGAAGAAGATCTGAGGGGTGTCAGGGGACTACAAACTCAAAATGAGTCAGCAATGTGCTGTGGCGTTGGAAAAAGCTAATGTGATCTTGGTCTTCACTTAGGGAAGCATACATAGCTTCCAAGAATAAAGAAGTGATTGGTCCTCTATACTCTGCTCTAGAGAGACCCCATTGGGAAGCTTGTGTCCAGTTCTGGGAGCCATAGTGGAAATAAGGACATAAGGAAGCTGGCATGCCCACAGAGACAGGCAGCCAGGATGATAAAGAACCAAGTCCCTCTTAGGTTTGGCCCTGGAGAAAAACATGCTGATATCTGTGTTCAGTGATCTGAAGGGCTGTCACATGGAAAAGGGTTAGATTTGTTCAGTCTGACTCTATAGGGCAAAACAAGAGACGTTGAATAGAAGGTGCAAAGATAGAAATTTAGGGCTGATGTCAGGAAAAATGGCTTGACAGTGAGAGCTCTCCAAAAGTGGAATGGGCTGTCGCTAGAGTTGGTAGGTTCCTATTCATTAGATAGAGGCCTTTGAGCAGAGGCTTCATGACTACTTGGCAAGTTGGCTAGAGTAGAGATTCTTTTTGGTTATGCATTAATTGTGGCCACTCATATTCCTTCCAACGCTCACATTTTTTGATGTGGGTATAATGGAAAGAGCCCTGCGGTTGCGTTGGGAGAGTTGAGTTTAAATCTTGGTTGTGATGCTTTCTAGCCATGTGACAATTAAGTCCTGTCATCTTTCTGATTCTTAGTTTTCTCACCTGCAAAATGGAGAAGACTTTTCTTCAACAACTCTATGAGTTAAGAAAGCATTTTACAATTCTTAAAGCCTTGTGTAAATGGGGATTCATCATCATCATCATCTCCCCATCTCCTTGGGGAAAAGGGAAGGGGAGCTGTTTGAATCCCTTGTTTCATTCATTACCAGCTAACTGCCAGAGATACTGTAGCTTATTCTGTGGGAACCCTCTAATTCCTGAGCATATATTTATCCTTATTTTGTTCTTTAGTTAAGATATGACTGTTGAAATTATGTACTAAATGAAAAACAAACAGATCTGTACAGTGGAATAGAGCAATTGAGCATTTTCCATTTATCTTTTTTATTGTTTTTGGCCAGGCAATTGAACGCGGCATTGGCTTTGAGATTGTTTATTCTCCTGCCATCAAAGACTCCACGATGAGGAGATACACCATTTCCAATGCCCTTAGTCTGATGCAGATCTGCAAAGGGAAGGTATGTCTGCACTCTGAGAAAGCATTTCAGATTCTAGCAGATTAATTCTTCCTGACACAGTAGGATCAAATTTCCTCCCTTTATCCCAGTAACTTAATGCAAAAAGTATTCGAGGTACAAAAACAGGTTATATCACATTATAGGTTATTTTCAGGTTTTAATGGGAAGAGAAATCTTGTGGAGCCTGATTCCCAAACAAAACCCTGTAGACACCAGGCCTGCAGTGAGAATTTAGTATGGTGGAAAAAAGTGGAAATGCTAGATAAGAAACAGTGTTTATCTTTAGTAGACTAAATTAAAGTCATCTGACCTTTCTCAACCCTTTTTGAGCTCATTCAGCCTTTCTGAATTTTTCTATTTGGGAAAAACTGTGCTTCCCTTTGTGAGCCATCTTTAGTTTTATGCTCTTCTCTTCCCTGCCTTTGATATTTACCTTATTTTCCAATGAAATCTGTGTTTGAGCTACAGCTGATAAAAGTCAGGTTTTTGCATTGAGTTTGAATAATCTTGCGTATTTTAAAATGTGTATCTGATTAATTTTGATGACTTTTTTATTTTGTAGAATGTAATTGTATCTAGTGGCGCAGAAAGGGTAAGTGGCATTGCATATTTTGTTTTCTTGTCATGGCTTAAATTTTTTAAATATTACATTCTAAAGAAAAAAATTTAACTAGCAGCATTATCAATGCCGAGGTACCTGGTTTGAGCGAAAAGAGCTCTCACTGCCCTTGAAATCAGAAGCCCTGGATTCAAGTGCCAGGTCTCTGGGCAAGTGACTTAGCCCCTTTGACTCTTAGTTTCCCCATCTATAAAGTGGAGATCATATTTAGGTTCCCTTCCTCACAGGTTTATAGCAGAGGGAAATGTTTTGTTAACTGGAAAGTATTATATAAATGTCATGTATTGTACCTAAGTTGATTAAATGAGATAGTATCAGTCAAAAAGCATGTATTAAATACTTGCTATGTGCCAGACATTGTATAGAAATGACACTTAATACATAAATATATGTTATTTAAAGCCCTTTATTTTCTCAGTAACATTGTCTAGATATTTGACTGTTCATTCCATGTGAATTTCAAGGAATTTGGGGATCCCTGGTAGGACCCTAGAGCTAGAACTGGCGGGTACCTTAGAGACCATCAAATCCAATCCCTTTACAGTCAGAATTATGAAAATCACAGCCTGTGTGATGACTGTAGTAGTATTAGTTTTCTTTTCCTAACTTGCCTTTTTGAGTGCCCAGTTACTTATTTACAAAGCAAGTTGCTGAATTGTTATAAATAACTTTATCACAATTTAAAACTTTTGTTTTTCAGCCTTTAGAAATAAGAGGACCATACGATGTAGCAAACTTGTATCCTTTTTTAAAATCATTGTTATTAATGCAGATTTTGGCTTGGTTGGTAGAAATGTTAATGTGATCTAAAATATTTCTCCTTTATCAATGCATTATTTAAATTCTTGACCTTTTCTAGGATGGTTGTAGTTTATTCTATATTCAAATTATTTAACAATTACTGCTTTTGCTTAATTTGAGGATTAAAAAATATGTTATGCATTCATAGTTAGAAAATGTTAAGAAGCCAATCATTCTAGTCAAGCCTCTGATGAAACTCTGCTGATCACTAGAGGAAAAAATGGACCAAAGAGAAGTGCTTCCTTAAAATAGTTTTATTTTTACTAATTCTCTTTCTTCAAAGACTCCAAGATTTTTTTTGGAGGGATGTACAGGTAGGGTATGGATGGATGGAGATTGCCAATTAATGGTTTTAAAAAAAAACTTATAAAACTGTGTTTCCTATATGACTAGATAACCTCACATCTTATTTTTGTGTGTTCTGACCCATGTTAAGTCATCTTTTGTTGGTGTGATATTGAAACCCTTAATGAACCTGGCAGAGGCTTGTTGTTTGGGCTCTCTGAGAGTGATGCCAAGGCAGCAGTATCCACAAATTGCAGGGCAACACTTCTTCATGGAGGTGAGTGGTATGCTGTTTCATAGACTTGAAATATATTTGCATTTAAATTTCTGTGCCTCTGGTTTTGTTTTTGTTCAGATAATGCCAGAGATTTCCAAAAAGATACAAGTATTTGCTAATAGCAGGCAGTCAGTCAATAAGCATTTATTAAGCACCTGCTATGTTTTAGGAACTGTGCTAATAAAAGAGGTAAAAGACAGTCCCTGTTCTGAAGGAACTCACATCCTGGCCTCCTGGTTTTTCCTCACAGAAGACACTTCCCTCTCAGCCACATGTATTTTCCATAGCTTTTCCCTGTGCCTGGAATGCTTTCCATCTTCTGCTCTGACTGTTGACCTCCCTGGCTTCGTTTAAGTTCTGACTAAAATCCCATCCTTTGCAGGAAGGTTTTCCCAACCCCTCTTAATTCTAGTGCCTTCCTTTTGTTAATTATTTCCTTTTTATGCTGTATATAGCTTGCTTTGTATATAGTTGTTTGCATGTTGTCTCTCTTACTAGATTGTAAGCTCCTTGAGGTAGTAAATGTTTCTTGATTGAATCAGGAGGCAATCTTTTTTGTCTTCACTTGGCTTTATATTTCTAATAGATCTAGGCAGTTTCATTTGTGATAGCTTGAAATATTGTGTCCTGACTTTTAAAATTATTAAGGTTTTTAGGGAGTCCAGTAATTCTTAAATTATGTCTCCTTGATTTTTTTTTCTATTTCAGATGTTTTTAATATCAGATATCTTATTTTTCATCCATTTTTTCAAACTTTTGATTTGATTCTAATATTTCTTCCTGTCTCATGGAGTCATTGATCTCTTCATTTCTTCTAAATATTCGTATAGTTCTTATGAGAAGTCCATTTTTTCCTTTGAGCCTTCATTTGTAGTTATAAGGAGTTATTCTTCTAGACTATATTTTTGGGGCATCTCTAGATATGCAGTAAGGTTTTTATACTAGCCAATGTCTTCTTTGTTTTATTCATCTCTCCAGCTTTTGTTCTTGAAAAATTCAGGCCAAACTTTCCCGTGCTGCATTTTTGGGTAGGATGGTTCCTCTGCATGGTCCTAGCCTGGAGCACCTGGGTTCTAGCCTGACTCCACTGCCCAGGCTTTGGCCTCCCTGATGCTGTGAGTTTCAGGATCCTCCTTGGCATCTCAGGACAGAGTGCCAGGAGCCTCAGAGTTCCTTCAATATCTGTCTGGGGCTGAGCATTGACTACCATGCTGTACTGGTCACTGCCATTCTCTGAGTCTTCCAGGACACAGAGCCATAAGGGTGATATGTATCTGTAGCCTGCCTCTGTTCACACTAAAGAGCTACTGGCTTTGACAGCCCCCATTCTTGTTGCCTGGGTGCTTTTGGCCGCCTTCTTAGGGAGTGCTGGAGTGGAAGAAGTCACTTAGTGCAGTGAAATCTTACTGATGATCTTGGTCATTATTCAGTGTGGTGTGAATTTCAGGTTTTTACTAGCTTAGGTATGTGGGAACTGGACTGTCTGCCTCCATTCAGGGAGCCATCTCGGCCAGAAGCCAGTATTGATTAAAATTAATGAGCCATTAATTGGAACCTGAAAAATAAAGCACACTTCTCAGTCTTTCTTATTTAAATAAAGATCTGCTTATGTGAAAGGTAGCATTTTCATGTGCTTGTAGATTTAGGGTTGGAAGGCCCTTAGGGGTGGTTATCTGGTCCAGACAATACCCCTCATTTTACATGAGGAAATTGGGGTCCAAAATCATGCAGGGAGTGACAGCGCCAGGATTCAAACCAAAATCTTTTTACTGTTGATCCAGGGGTTTTCCACTATACCCAATGAATTGCAGCCATTTTGCCTGCATTTGACCAGTTTATTTAAATAAGAGTTCTTCAAAAAAAAAACCCTTCAGACTTTTAAAACTCAATATTAAGGACTATTTTAAAATTTTTAATATTTTGTTTTTCTGAATTACATGTAAAAACAATTTTAACCATTTTCTACAATTTTGAGTTCCAGACTCTCTCCCAACTCCTTCTCCTCCCCCATCACTGAAAAGGCAAGCAATTTGATGAAGGTCATACATGTGCAGTCATGCAAAATATATTTCCATATTAGCCATGTTGCAAAAGAAAATGCAGACCAAAAAGGCAAAATGATAAAGTTTAAAAAAAAACGTAAGCTTTATTCTGCATTCAGACTCTATCAGTTCTTTCTATGGAGGTGGATAGCATTTTTCATCATGAGTCCTTCAGAATTGTCTTGGATCTTTGTATTGATGGGAATAACTAAGTCATTAGCAGTTGATCATTGTACGATATTGCTGTTAGTATGACAGTGTTCTCCTGGTTCTGCTCCCTTCACTTTGCATCAGTTCATGTAGGTCTTTCCAAGTTTTTCTTTAAGCATCCTATTCATCATTTCTAATAGCACAATAGTATTCATCACTAAAGAAGTTAATTGTTTTACATAGAGACTTGCTGAGGTCATTAAGAGAATAAGGGACTTGTCCACAGTCATACAGCCAGTGTGTGAGACAAACTTGAACCCAAGACAATTTCAAAACTATAAATGGCAGAACAGCTGATCTTCAGTGGTAGAAGGATTTGCTTCTCTGGAATTCTCTACACCAGAAAGCCAGAAAAACCAAATAGAAATGTAATTATAAAATGTTTAACAAAATAAAGAAAAGTACAAAAGTAATGTCAATTTGTGGCTTTCTAAGTCAGTATACTGCAGACAGGGATCCATTTCTGTTCAAGTTTGACACAGCTAGTCTACCCTGTTGAAATCATGCATCTGAACCAAAAGAAAAAGTCAATAAATAAACTTGTGCTATCTAGAACATTCAACCTGGTTTTTGTTTTTGTTTTTGTTTTTTTGGTTTGTGCTCAGGATGGCACTGAAAAATATTCATGCTAAATATTTTGTTTCAGCTTAGCACTTTCAGTCCAAAAAACTATTTTTAAAAATCTATCAACTGCTAACAGTCTCAATATAATTGAGTTGTGCAAATTAACCTGTACGTTGCATATGTAAAAAAGCATTCTAACCTTTTTTCCTGCTTATGATGTAATGAATCTTGATTATTATTCAAAAGTTCATAAAACCAAGTTAGAGCTACATTTTAAAAATCTGCCACTTTTGAGATCAGATTCCTCATTTTTCTTGCAAGGATTCTATCTAAACCAGGAAGCACTAGCAGAATAAAAAAGGAATCTTTTCTGCTCCATAATAACTAATTTCGTGCTGCAGTATTTCATTGTTCACAAACCTCTTCAAGAGAACTTTTCTCCAGTAGATTCTTCACAAGACTGTTCCTTAGACAAAACTTAGTGTGGTGAGAAAGTGCTTTTTGTTTTACTTGCTCACCTGCAATAACACAGTTGATTGAAATATAAAGGTGAAGGGCCTGTTATGACTCAGAAATGGAGGTGGGCCAGAAAAAAGTAATACTAACAGAGAAATCCTCCTGCAGAGCTGTAGGAAGAAAAGTGTTGTATCTTGGTGAGTTACAGACTGTTTCTAAAATAAAATTACTTTTAAAGGATATAATTTCTGAAATTTCCTAAAATGATTCACATACAGAAGTTGAGTGCTTCTGTTTCCATTAAATCAATTTAGGTTAAGGAGTAAGTTCACATGGTAAAAAATAGATATTAGAACCAATTTACAGATAAAGGTTTAAGATAATCTGTTTTATTAAAAGTGAGTTTTACATTTTTAGTTTTACAATTTTGGTTTTACACTATCCATTTATTTAGCTGTTTGTATTCTATTCCTCATGGTCTTGATGTTATGAATAAACATTTCCAAATTCAATATTATTTTCCACTTAGGGAAATGGAAATCATTGGAATTTTCCATTTATTTCAAAACTCTTTAGTCCATAATTGCAAGTAGTATTTTAATGATCTTGAATGAGATTGTATCCTTAATATAAGTCAAAGTGCTTTTAAATGGATGAAGGTGTATTAGACCCAAACAAGTTAGCCATGCCGAATGGCAAGGAAGCCCTGAGGTTTTTCTTTGTCATTTTTTAATCTCTTCATTGAAAAAGGAACATTTAAATAGATCTGTTGTCATCCACAGCTAATATTTACTGAAAGGGCATTCATTGGGTTCTTGGGAAACACATAAAATGTAAAATAGGCAGGTGTAGAGAACAATCAGTAATGCACGGTAGTGTCTGTGCTAAATGACTGGGACAGACTATAAAGGCTGTGTGGGTTGCTAATTTCTAAAGATTGCTGTGATTGGGGTAAGCTTCATGGTTAAAGTGGAGTTTAAGGTGGGCCTTAAAAGGAAGGGATTGGCATAATAAGTGGTGAGGAAGACCTTCCCAGCAGAGGAAATATATAGCCAAAGAGAGTAACAGGCTTTCCATTGCCAGGAGGATAAAGTCTAATTTCCCTAACCTGGCATTCAAAGCCCTTTAAAACTTGGTCTCTATTGTCTTCCAGTATTCCCACCATGAACCCTGTGCCCCTCCCAGATTCGTATAAGGGAAAAAGCATCATACTTAGGAGTCAGAAGAACTGGGTGTAAGCCCCAAATTCAGAAATTTGCTGGCTGTGTAACCATGGAAGAGTCACTTAACTCCTCTGACCCCGTCTATCCCCACTGCTTAGCACAGTGCCTGACACAGAGACAGCACTTAATAAATGCTTGTTGACTATAAAATAGAATAACAGTATAGTAAACTGCTTTCTGGGTGGTTGTAAAGAAAGCTCTTTGAGAACCTTAAATACTGTGTAAATGTGATCCATTTCTCCCTGAAGTAAGCCCCTGAGATCAGGGCCCTTCACAGACTTCTTTGTATCTGTAACACCTGATGAAGTGCCATAGACGTAACACGCATTCAGTAAGCATATTGTTCGTGTGGATTGTCCCATAGCAGTGAGTGAGTCCATATGGTTTGTGACTTTGTCCAGGAATGCTTGGGAGCTCAGGAATAGGCAGACATTAGACAGTGACTTTGGACAGCAAGGGGTCAGCATGAGAGTATGGAGTACGAAAGGAGGAGATGAAGGAGAGACGAAGAAAAGGAATTAGAAGGGTGCCAAAGATTGTTCTTTATACCTGCAGCCTTCTCCGTGCCACTAAAAATGTGGCTTAGATTATGGAAGCCTGGTATGCTGTGTTACTATGTCAGGTTACCTTAATTTGGAGCATTGATCACACTACATGCATGAATCAGTATCCCTATGTAAATGGGTGTATGGTAGGACTTAAAAATAAGGCTGACCGTATTTAAGCCTAAGAGAAGATCCGGTCCCTTGGTTTATTCCTTGCAGGTAATTTAAAATTCATCAGGGCACTCGCATTCATATAATGATGATGAAGTGGTAGTTGAAGATGAGTCTCTTACTTTAAGGCTGGTTAATGCCAGTGAAACCTCATTTTAGTGACTGTCATCAGACCCATAGCAACCATCATAACTCTTAGTAGGATCTTGATATTTTATTAGCTTGTTTCATTCACGGGTTGAGTTCAAACAGCAGTATATGTGTTGTTTGTTTATTTTTTTAATTCTAGAAACCAGAAAGACTGCTTTTGGAATTATTTATACAACAAAGAAGCCAAGAACAACTGAAGAAGATGACAGTGTTCCAGCCTGCAAAAAAGCCAAGTGTGAGGACTGACTGAAAGAGGCTCTTTGACTTTTACCCCCTCGCCCCTCTCCTTTCATTGACTGTCACCAACAGTCATGAAGAAAACATTTCACCAGGGTCCCTGCTTGAATCTTATGTTGGAATTAATCATTTTATAAGCCCTTTTTATGTCCCAGTCAGTAAAAAAGGAAACAGACCAATGAACCACCAGTAATAACCTTGGCATCAATTAATTTTGTTTAAATGAATAATAGAGGAATGACATGTTGTCTCTGTTTGCAAGTAGGACATTGTGGAGAACATAAATAGTTGACAGTGTTTTAATTCATTGAAATTTCACTTTATCTCTATCTCTTGTTCTTTAAATACTTTTATGCCTTTTTGTACAACAGTATCACTAATTTATTTTTTCCATATTACTATTCGAGATAAATAGTATGTTTAGGGGTATATTAAAATTTTCCCTCTGAGGAAAACTTTTGTAATACTGATTTTGAGATGAACTTGTCCTTTTTTTTTGAGGGGGGGGATACTTCCCAACAAATACTCAAATGAACCCCTTTATAAAATGTATTCCCTCCATGGCCAAGAAGCCAAATTTATTGTTAACAAAAAAGAGAGCTATGTCTTTTAACTTTATAGTGCTAATGTTGACCATTGTATTTTACTACAGTCTGTTGCTTCTCATTGACTTAATTTTTGTTGTAGGAGAAATTGTACGCATTGTTTTTACCTAATTGTTTTTACCTATGCCTTTTCCCGTGTTTCTCTGTATTCTTCACATTTTTCATTGTTTACAGTGCAGTATATTAGTTCATTATATATACACCATAGTGTATTCAGCCATTCCCTGATCATTTGGTATGTATTTTGTTTTCAGCTTTTTGTTATCCTTTTTTTTTTCTCTTTTGGTGAGGCAGTTGGGATTAAGTGACTTGCCGAGGGTCACACAGCTAGTAAAGTGTCATGTCTGAGGCTGGATTTGAACTCGGGTCCTCCTGCTTCCAAGGCCAGCTCTATCTATGCAGGTGTTACGACCTTCTGAGTTTCCAGGAACAATGTCTGGAAGCTGGAAACAGAGACTGGGACAGTGTCCTCTTCTCATCATAGTGGTGGCAAGAAACCTGAGCCAGAGTTTCCCATCACAGCCTTTCTCTTATCCAGCAAAAGGCCTGAGCCAGAAATTCTCTTGCTGTAGTCTCTATCAACCCAAAATCATTCTGCCAGCAGATCTTCCCATCGTCTAGGATTTTGGCTAGCTGCTGAGTAATAAATACCTCAGAGTGTTTTTGCCTTTTCCTGTTTATTAGTGATTTTGCACATTTTTCAGGTGATTATGATTGTGTTTCTTTTGAAAACTGTTAGGGAATGGCTTGTTATTATATACATTTGTGACAACTTGTGAGATCTATAGATTTTTACTGTCGGACTTTAATATAAAAGGTTACTCTTACCCCCACTCCCCAGTCTGTCTCTTCTTCTGATTCTGGTTGCATTGTTTTCATCTAATATATTGTCTGTTTTCTCTTCAGGCCCTCATTTGGTTATGAATTTTTCCTCATTCCATAATTATGAGAGAGTGAAACTTCCATTAGACTCTAATTTATCTATGTTTGATATTCTATATTTAGATTCCTTATATTACTCTCCGTTTTATGGGTATACGCTAACGTACTCCCTCCTGCCTCTCTGCCTTTATTTACAGTCAACATACATTTAGTAAGTCAAGCATTTAAGTGCCTACTAGGTGCCAGGCCCTGTGCTAAGTGCTGGGAATACAAAGAAAGGCCAAAAAAGTCCCTGCTTTCAAGCTCACCGTCTAGTACAGACAACAGGCCACCAACCATATATTAACAAGGTATATACAGGGTAAATTGGAACTAATCTTACAAGGAAGACACTAGCATTAAGAGAGACCTGGAATGTTTTTTTGTAGAAGATGAGATTTTAGCTACAACTTGAAAGCGACCAGGAAAGCCAGGAGGTAGAGATGGAGAGAGAAAATTCCCAGGATTGGGGGTCTCTGCCAGTGAAAATACTGGAACTGAGAGATGGAGTGTCGTTTGGGGGAAACAACAAGGAGGCCAGTATAACTGGATCCCAGAGTTTATTGTCAGGAGGAGTGTAAGATAGAAGACTGGAAAGGTGTCGGGAGAGGGAGAAGCACATTATGAAAGACCTTTAACAACCAAGCATTGTGAATTTTATCCTGGAAGTGATAGGAATTGAATAAGATGGGAGGAGGGGGGGCAACTTGGTCAGATCTTCACTTTAGAAAGACCACTTTGAAAGCTGAGTGGTGGGGCAGCTAGGTGATGCAGCGGATAGAGCACCGGCCCTGGATTCAGGAGGACCTGAGTTCAAATCTGGCCTCAGACAAGTAACACTTACATAACACTTGTGTGACCCTGGGCAAAGTCACTTAACCCCATTGCCTAACCAAAAAAAAAAAAGTTCGGTGGAGGAAGGACTACAGTGGGGAGAGAAGAGGCAGAAAGACCAATGAGAAGGCTGTTGCAATTGCCCAAATGTGAGATGTTGAGAGCCTTCACAGGGATAGTGGCAGTGTCAGAGGAGAGATGTTACAAATATAGAATTAACAGGACTTGGCAACTGATTGAATGTGGAGGGGGAAGGGTGGTTAGAGTGAAGAGTCTATGACACACATGGGTTGCCAGCCTTGATAACTGGTAGGTTACCTGAAGAAAAAAAAAGAGAATTAGGAAGAGGGGAGGGTTGGGGGGTAAAGATAAGTTCTGTTTTGGATAGGTTGAGTTTGAGATATCAACAGCCCATCCAGTTGGAGATACCTGCCCAGTAGGCAGTTGAAAATCACTGTGAGAGTTAGAAGAGGGGTTAGATCTGGCTAAAGCTGAGAATCATTGGTATAGAGATGGTAATTGAAATTGAAACCATAAGAGCTGATGGGATCACCAATCAAAGTAGCATAGAAGAAGAAAAGAGGCCCTAGCACAGAGCCCTGAAATAGTACAAGTCTCATTAGTCTCTAATTTCTAATCTCTGCACCCCTGCAAGATTACCCTTCTACATCAGTTCTGATCCAGCCATTGCCTTACTGGGAACATTGAATGGCTTTTCATGGTCTTTAATCTGGCCAAACTGCACCACTCGATGTCTACCAAAACACACCAGGTCTTTTCCTTCCTCTGCACTTTCCCTTAGGTTTTCTTCTGCCTGAATTGTCCAGCTATCAAAATCCTACCCATCCTTTAGACCTGGTTCTGGTTCCACATGCTACACTAAACCCAGCATGACCCTTGAACTGGGATGTGCCTTCTCCCCTCTAAAGTCTAATAACAGTTGGTTTATACCTTTCTTATGGTATTACTATCCTTGTATTTTGTTCTAATCTGCCCTGGGGCTAATAAACCCCATAAGCACAAAGACTGCCCTGTTCATGTTTGTATCTCTCTCAGTGCTTTGAGTACAGTAGGCATCAAAGAAGTATTTGTTGACGTAGATGGACAGCTTTTCACAAATTAGAGATAATAAATCTAAGTAATTGAGAATTGTGTTTGGAGAAACCCACAAAATGAGCCTTTGACATAAGAAGCTTACAAATCTAATAGTCTTTTCATTCCTTTCCATTTATTTCTCTCCATTGTGTTCACTTTGGGGATATAACTATTAGAATAATTCAGGGTTTTCCCCTTATATGCTGAAAGCATGAGACGTTTCATAAATGAAGAACTACATTATTAGCCGACATAAAAATTGGTATTGATCAGTTATGGGCCCAAATTTTGTACTCAGTTGAATTAGAAAATCTCTGAATCTAAACAAAACAAGACTAAAAACAGTGCTCCCACCTCCCATTAAAAATAATGTTCCTTTGTTCCGGTGCTCATGATCCTCCAAATTTACTCAATACACACATTTTTGCTGAGGATAACTCTATTCAGACCTTTAAGTCCCAGACACAAACCTTGCCTGCACATAGTTCTGTATTGATGTATCCCAAAGTATTATGCTTTAGAGGTATTGGTAAGAATGTGCATCTTGGCAAAATCAGTGTGCTGGACATGTGGAAATTGCCCAGGCAGACCATTTAAAATTAAGGTTAACTAAGTGATGTCCTCAAGATTTGTTTTTGTTAGATTATGGATTAATTATGAGAATGAATGTATTAGGGGAAAAAAATCATATGAAGTGAACCAAAAGAGGCTGAAGTGAGAGTGATTATTATTAATAATTACTGGAAAACATCCTAGAATTCTAGTGCCAGAAGTGACATTAGAGATTATGTAGTGCAATCCTCTCATTTTGCAAACAAGGAAACAGGGTGAAAGAGGGAATGTGAGTTACCCAAGGATATAAGAGAAGACTGGAATCTAGGTCTTCTAACTCTTGGTCCTGTCCTTGTTGTGAAGGTAGAAGAGGCAATTATCCTGTGCTTCCTAAATGGGCCCAAACTTATGAATAAGTAGAGTGGATAGTCCATGGGAATTTTCAAGTGTAAATGAAAAAGAAAGCTATTATTCACTTGAAGTCGTTCAGTTGTGTCCAACTCTTCATGACCCCATTTGGGGTTTTCTTGGTGAAGATACTGGAGTGATTTGTCATTTCCTTCTCCAGTTTATTTTAGAGGAAACTGGGTTAAGTGACCTGCCTAGGGTCACCTAGCTAGTAAGTGTTTGAGGCCGGATTTGAAATCAGGAAGGTAAGTCTTCCTGACTCCCAAGTCCAGCACTCTATCTACTGTGTCACCTAGCTGCCCTTACTTGAAGTACAACTGGGTGTTTTGTGAGTGTCCTATCCTGTTTACTTTAACAGAGTAGTTGAGAAACAGGTCAGTATTTTAACTACACACTTATAGACTTAAATATGTTTGAAGGATCATATATCTTGAGCTAGTAGGCTGACTAGTCATAAGATCACAGAGTTATAACTGAAGGGATCTTACAGACCATTTAACAGATTTGGAAAATAAGGCGCAAGTTGGGTAGGAGACGTGTGTGTGTGTGTGTGTGTGTGTGTGTGTGTGTGTGTGTGTGTGTGTGTGTGTGTGTGTATAAGGCAATCCAAACCAAAGTCCTCAGCTCAGGTACAGTGCCCTATCCACTGTGCAGCCTCCTTGTTTCACAAATGAAGAAACTCAAGTTCTAGGGATGTTGTGACTTGTCTAAAATCACCCTGGGGGTGTCATATACGATAGATAATTCTGCAGGTGCAAATGATGGTAGCATGATGTTAAGGAAAGCCTGGTTCAGCTGCATAACTCTCAGCAATCCACTTTATTTGTCTAGACCTCGGTTTCTTCATCCACAAAATGTCATGGTCAAGGTTAGAAGGACTGTAAGAAGATAGATAACTAACATATTCTCCATTGATGGAACTGTGAGTTGGCCCCACCATTCTGGAAAACAATTTGGAATTATGTGAGAAAAGGTACAAAACTATTCATAAATGCTTCAATTCAAGGATCCCGTTATTGGGTTTATGTTCCACAGAGGTCATTGACTAAAAATTTAAAAAGATTAAAAAGCCCCCTTTTTTCCCAGAATACTCACAGTATCACTGTAATAATAAAAATCTTACAAACAGATTGGAGAATAATAGCTAGACAAATTGTGTCATATGAATTTAATGGAATGGTATTGTACTATAAGAAATGACAAGAATTCAAACAAACACAATAATAAGTAAATAAATAAAAGACTTGTTTGTATGACCTTTGACAAGTCACGTAACCTCTCTGGGTCTCATTTTTTCTCATCTGTATAAGAAATGAGAGGGCTGGACTAGACAACTGCTTAAGTCTCTTCCTTATCTCTCTTTTGTGGCCCTGTACAGCAGAGTTAAGAAAGCAGAACCAGAAGAATAACATACACAGGGGCTACAATAAAGTAAATGAAGATCCCACTAGAAAAAAAAAATGGAATTCAGGTCAAATATGGTGGTCAGTGTTAGTTCCAGATGGCTGAAGCAAGAATACACCCACATTTTCTGTTAAATGATAAAATCACATGTAAGACTGCAAAGTTACATGTACTATCAGTCACAGTTGCTTAAAGCATTTTAATTTTATTTTGGGGGTGGGGGAGGTGCTATGCAAAGGCTGTTTATTGGGAAGTGATCAATAGGTCAGAATGTATCAATATATTTTTTTTAACTGAAAGAATTTGGACTCTGGAACTATACATCTCAAAGCCCCTTCTAGAGGTATCATTGGGTATGCTAAAAAGAGCACAATTTTGGAGTCAGAGGATCCGGGTTTGAATCCCAGCTTTGCTACTGGCCTCAGGCAAGACCTTTTTTTAAAGCACTTTGGGCCTCAGTTTCCTTATTTGTCAAATGAGAAATTTGGACTAAGAACCAATCTAACTCTAAATCCAAAGCTATGACATTTTATTCTATATATTTTAATGTCCAATGTAACTTCATACACTTCTAAATGTGGTAGATTCAACATGGGAATATGTTTTTCTTCAGATATTCCATGCCAGGCTCCGTCTCCCGCATGTTCCTTTGTACTGTTCAGTTAGTCCTTTTTAACCTTGACCAACAGCAAGACTGTTTTTTCCCCTGGTCATTCTCTTTGCCCACCACTAGATGCCTCCTGCTGCCCAGCTCTGAGGCTGCTTTGGGTCATTGTTATTCTCTGAAAGCCAAGCCTGCTAGGGTGAAAGAGAGACTGCCTCTAGTTCTCTGAAATGTCCTTTGGTGCTTGGTTTTTTCCGGGTTAATAAGGAGCTAAAACTAGGATTTTACAAGAGCATTCAAGTTTATTGTAATTACGAATACAAAAATGTACATACAAAGCAATAGAAATTTACACATTTACAGTTTGGGTGAACATTCTCTACGTTTGTGCTGCATTCCCTGTGTAATTCGACACATTGGCTTTGTTCCCTTCCCCTGCCAGACACTCACATGCATAACAATCTCTCTGAACACAACACTCGCCTGATCTCACTACAGATTCCCTGGGCTTGGTCAAAATATCGGTCAGTCCAGTCCAAGGAGCAAAACGACATACTCGACTTTGAATATTCTTAGACTTTAATCACTTTCCTTTCCCTTTTCAACCAGCCTCCTTTCACTGTCTTTTTGCTGAATTTAGCGCCAGCAGCAAAACTTCAGGAGAGAAAACAGACCACAATGCCCTCCTTGAAGTTCCTTACACTCATGTTGGCCAGGAAAATGGCCACTGTCTAATATCAATGGGCATTTGTAATGCCGCTGGCTAATTAGATTTAGCAACTATGTACCGGAACTCTCTGGAAATTTTACACAATAATTGAGCTTTGATCGCCAAAGCAGCGCTCTTGAAATCTGTGGCTTTCACTAGCAACCAAATAAATAAATAGGAATAAATAAGAAAAATAAATAAAGCAAATTCACATTGACCTAAATGGAATTTTTACGTCTCTTTTTTCCCCCCAACTGTTTGTTCATCTTTTAGCACTTTCACTAAACACTGCTTTAGAACTAGATATGTAAGGTGAAATAGGTTTCCTGGGGGTCTCCCCACCCCACCCTCAACCGTCTGGCAACTGTTGGCTCCTTTAGAATGTGGATATGCGAGAGGTTTTGTATGCGTTCTCTTTAAGACTGTCAAAGATCGCCTTCGTACCATTTTGCCACTGGAGAACGAGATCCATTGGGGTTTTCCCATCCTGTTCGGAAGAGAAAGGAACATTTTACTTCCAGGTGGAAAGGACTGATAAATTCACAATTACAAGATTTGTTTGTTGTTTAAATACAGCAATGTATCCTTTCATGGTGTGCTCTTTGCAGCTGATGTTCAGCCTCGTGGTCCCATATGTGTGCGTGATTCCTTTATTATAAATTAGGTAGCCAGGGTAGTACTTTTGAAGTCCTCCAAGCCACTTAGGCAACATTGAGAAAGAGTTCTCATCGCTGTTTCCTCCCTTCTCTTTTGAGGGTTCACACACTGGTGCCAGGATAGTTAGGTTAACTCATGTCAAATTATTTTGAACTTGCTATCAATTACATACATACATTTAGAAATTCGCTGCTCCCCTGTTTTTATCATGTTTTTATTTCTGCTGCTAGAAAAAGTGGCATTTTTTCTAGTCCTGCTATTTCTATGCCCACATGTAGAGGTGAACCTTGCTTTAAGAAAATCTAAACTTAATCAAATAGATAAGAATCTAAGAAATGCCATACTTCGTGAAAACTGTGGCTTATTCAGCCCAGGGACTTGTCTCTGAAAACAACCTAGAGAAGGCTCGCAGGAGAGTATGATCTTCCATCATGATATCAACTTCAAAGGTTAGACTCTATCCCAGAACATTTTTTTCCTCACTCTCCTTGGTAGCTGGGATTATAAGAGTGTGTTACCATGCCTGGCTAGTGAACTTATTTTTTAAAAAATATTTTTATAAATGTATTGCAACATAATTTGTTTCCTTTGTAATCCTAGGTGTTTTATTTTCTGCATTTAAAAATATTATTTTGTTAAGGTGCTCAGATTCATATAATCTAGCCACTGCTCAGCTATCTACCCAATAGCTTACAGATGGTCAGATTCCTTAAGAGTCTAGCTAATATGGTGGATCTTTAATAAACCTTGTCTTTGGCTGAAAAAAATATTATTTTGAGGAGTCCATAAGTTTCACCAGACTTGCCAAAGGAAAGGTGGTTATTCATGTGACAAAAGGATTTTCTGCTCTACCAAAAGATTCTTTGAAATAGTGAGTTCTGGGAGTGCACTTAGAAATGTTTTGATTTTAAAAAGGCAATTTTCTTTTCTGGATGGAATAAATACATTATGTAAAGTGAGGTATAATGTGGTTCAGGAAATGTAGAATGTTTTTGACAAATACTACATTTAAGGCATGTTATTTTTAATTAATTGTACTAATTAGAAATAATAAGCTTGAAAAGATAGAATCATTCGACTTATTTTGCACAAATAAATCTACATAAACTTAGTCTCATTACCTTTTTATGGACATCTGCCTCAGGATTTATAGTTTGTAAAGGACAAAAAATTTTAAATCTAGGCCATTTTTAAATGAAATTTTATCTTATAGAAATGTTACATCCTCCATTTTTATGTCTATTTTCTAGGTGGCATTTTGACATCTAGGTTTAAGGGCAGGGATCATGCCTTATGTATTCTTGCTTCAACGAACATTAATTTATGAAGTCTCTCCTGCATACCAAGCACTGCTGTAGATTCTCAAGGAGATACAAAAATAAGATACAGCCCTTTTCCAAATGGAACTCACAAGGGATATGGTACATATACAAATAGCCTTAATTCAAAACAAAGCAGAAGATATGTACACTTTGTTGTGTGCAATGTATTGTACACAGCAGGTGCCTAATAAGTGTTGAATGAATAAATTATATTTACTTTTAGAGAAGATGACTCTGAGCACACAATGGAGGAGGGATGATTATATGCACAACTCAGAAATTAAATTAAGATATGAAGGAAGTATACTTAACTCAAATGGGGAGTAGTGGGTTGTTTGGTTTTTTTTTTAACAATATAAGAGTATTTGTCCTCTTAAAAATAATTCATAGGCTTGGGGTTTTTTTTAGTGCTATTATTTTTATTATCCTGTTAATGGAATATTTTAAGGGGAGCCTGAAGGCAAATTGAAGTTGAGGGTTATGGCAGTTCTCTCAAAATATAGACAAAAGAATGTCTTGGAAAAAAGTCTGGGGGAGCTGGTAGCAGGCAGGAAGAGGAGGGCAACAGGGAGGATGGTACCTAAATTATCTAACTTAGACGTCAACATTAGCTGGAATTCATTGCGTCATTGCTCTGCTCTCCATTCTAAAATTTTCAAATATTTCAGGAAGGGAGCAGGAGCGGAAGGGGTAGCTCCTCTCTAAATGCCCCTTGGGCTTAACTCAGCTGTTGGTGTTCAAGGCAGGCAGTATTTCAGTGACTCATGAGTCTTACTGTGAAAGGGAATGCTTCTGATCGCTCTCTTGTCTTGAAGTCCAAACTTAAAGTTGGGAAGGAAATATTTTGCATAGAAAAGAAGTGACTTTGAAGTGGAAGCAGTCACTGTATTTCAAGAACAGGGCTTTGCATTGCAGAGCTATTTTTTCTTGAATAAAAGAGCAAATTAAAAGTCATCTAACTATTAAATGAAGGATTCACTTAACATAATGGAAGTTTTACCTATCTCTGGCCAACTGACCTAAGTCTTCCCCACTGTCACCATGGAAACCACTGGTGATTTTGGAAGAGACTATCTCCTCTCCTAAGAGAGTCACAGAACCCCCTAAAACATGTAGCTATGTGAATTTTTTTGAAGCTGAATTTAGGGCAGAGCCAGAAAGGACAAGGCATTCATGCTCCCTAGGAAAAGTGTGAAAATTATGCTTTTTCTGTGTTATTATTAGGTAGAAGCTTTGAGCTTTTAGAAATGTTTAAAAAATATATTATGTGGCTATAACTCATGTTATTTGACATATCATAAAACAAAAGTCATGCCATAGGGAAGATTCATAGACATTAAAAATGTGTGCTTTTATATAAAAAGTAATATTGAAAGGTATCCTTAATTGTTCTTGCCCTACTCCTTATCCCCTCCCCAAATATATCCACCCTGTGTGTTATGGTTTAGATGGCTTCCTATTCTGCCCTACCCCCAGTCCCAGTCCTGATTAAAAGGAATCCTTCAGTAGATAGAACATTTGGCAAGTGATGTAGGTGACTACTCACGCAGTTCTTGGCATTGAGATTGGCTCCATACATAATCAGCAGTCTTATCATTTTGTAACGGTTCAGCCTGACAGCATCATGCAGAGGTGCGTCCCCTTCCTAAGAGAAGGAGAATAAACAAGCTAAAGAAAAGCTGTAACAACCTCAAGTGCAGTTAGTAAATCCAAGGTTTGGAGACAGAATTTCAATCCCTTTGACTTACCCGGTCTCTGGCATTAAGGTCAGCTTCACATGCGATGAGGTGTTCCGCACACTCATATCGGCCTGTCCTCACAGCCACATGCAGAGGTGTACTGAGCAGCTAGATAATCATAAGTGTTGACAGTCAGAGACACATGGTAAGAAAAGAACCCACACAACCTTCCTTTAGTCACCAACTACCATTGCTGGAAAGAGGTGGCAAAATTGACAGTGGAATTTTTATATATAAGTAGTATGACCTCAGAATGGAGTTTCCACTGCTAAGCCAATGAGGAATTTTACCTTATCTCGAGCGTTGACGTTTGCCCCTTTGTTTAGCAAAAACTTCAGAACATCCAGGTTCCCACCACGACATGCCCAGTGAACAGCAGTGGACTCAAGCTATATAAAGACAGCAACAGAATATGAGATGCTATATGCTAGAAAGCAACACACTAGGACAGGTGGGACATAGCCCCTAAAAATCAGTGACAGCATGAGTGTTGGCAGACAGAAGTTGGCATACGGGGTGACAGAACCTCTGTGGCATCAAGGTGCTTCAGGTTGTTGGGGTCTCCTTTACTCTTTTTGTCATGGACAATTGTTTTTCCTCACTTTTAGTTAAAAACAAAAATTTTTATAAGTCTGTGTTCCACCTAGTGCTTAACATTCTGCGGGATAGGTATTACTTCTATTTCTGTATATCTGAACAACCTACAGGCTCTTAATAAATGTTAGTGATACATAAGTAGGCAGAGTGTTCACTCTCAGAAGTGATAGCTAAAACACAGTAGAAGCTTAGAACAAATCTTAATTGTCTGCTGCTCACTCTTTCCCTCACCCAATCCGTTGATACGATTTCCAGTAGTCATGGATGCTGACAACTTCCGGACCTACAATCTACAGTTACTGCATGCTATATGTATTAATAGAAGCTTCCACCACAGCAGCTAAATTTAATGAGATTTTGGTTTTCGGAGTGCCTCCTGCCACTGGCGTTAGCGTTTCTGTCCAAATCCAATGTAGGGTGCAGCTGCCAGTGGCTTTTGGTTTTTTTGTTTGTTTGTTTATTTATTTGTTTATTTATAATTCTCAATGTTTAGCTTAAAATCGACTGTAGAGATCTTTTTAAAGAAATCTATTTCCTCTACTCCCTGTGCCCTACCCTTTGTTACATGCTCCCAAATTAAACTTCTTTAAGAAAATATCATTTTCTCATTTATTGAGCAAATCTACAAAGTATATGAATCTGTAGAAATCTCAGCCATTCAGTTAGTGAGGCCTCTAGAGGGGGCACTTTCCATAAACCCACTTCATTTAGCATACACTAAATCTGAGAATCTCACTGATACAGTAAGCACACGCACACGTATGAGTGTACAGCCTCCATATGCTGCTGATGCCGTGTCACCACTGATAAGTACATAGTGAGATTGTATGTTATGAGAGGGCAATGTACTGAAAGGGACAAATTGACTATTTTTTTCTCTAAAGTGCTACTGACTCAATCACAACACAGTATCCAGACCACAATGACCACAATGAACACTGTTTGGAAACAGATTTCCCTTCTTCCTCTTCTATATTCCTTCCCTTCCTGCTCAGAGTGAAAGGAAAATATATTCCCCATGACTGCTTTCAGCCACCGTCCTTTTTTCTTTCTGTGGAGAAGTTTTCTTCTTTATGACCTGACCTTTCTCAATTTTCTCAGTCCTTTCAGCCAGATTTTTCACTGTGGCTTGTTTTTTCTTAACTGTCAAGTACTCTATTCATCTTTCCTAAGTTTCAAGCTATTATGTTTCTTTGGACAAGGCTTGAACATCTCTGGTCTTCAATTTCCTCATCTATAAAATAAGACCTCTATAAAAATGACATCTGAGGTCCTTTTCAGCTTAGGAAGGAAGGAAGGAAGGAAGGAAGGAAGGAAGGAAGGAAGGAAGGAAGGAAGAAGGAAGGAAGGAAATAAGGAAGAAGGAAGGAAGGAAATAAGGAAGAAGGAAGGAAGGAAGGAAAGAAGAAGGAAGGAAGGAAGGAAGGAAGGAAGGAAGGAAGGAAGGAAGGAAGGAAGGAAGGAAGGAAGGAAGGAAGGAAGGAAGGAAGGAAAATATTTACCATATCACGGAATTCAATTTGGGCTCCAGCATTCACTAACTTTTCCACGATGGCCAAATGTCCTTGGGAGCATGCTCGGTGAAGAGCTGTCCGTTTGTACTATTGAAAAAGACAAGGGACAAGGCAATAAATATGAAAACTCTGTAGAAATCCATTCCTTCCTCCTCAAAGTGACAGGTTGCTTAACTCCTGGGTTTTCTGGTACTTAAGATCTTGATGTCAAGTTTGCTAAAATTTCATAGCAAACTCTCAGTACCAAGCTGCCTGTCAGACATATAATAAAGATGTTGAGGTCTGTAGTGCAGCATGCAAATTTAAAAGGTTCAGAGGCACTTACATTTTGGAGGGTTTTTTTCTTTATTATATTTTGTAAATTCATTGTATACTCAGCACTTGCCATAAAAAAATCAAGCAGTTACCTTCCATCTGGGGATGTGGAAGATTGATTTTGTAGCTGATCTCAAAGACCCATCTGATTCATTTCATAGTCACAAAATACAAAGTTTTGAAGAATTTTCACAAATAAAAATAATTTACATTTACATGACTCTTTGTGGTTATTATACATATTATACATATAAGATTTCAGGTTGGCATTTGTAAGTATAAGTTGACCTCAATGGTCCCTCCCTTCTCTAAATATATGATCCTATAATCCCAACCTTGCACATGAAGAAACTAAGTCTCAGAGAGATTCAAGGTCTTGAACCAAGTCATAGCCGATAAATGGTGCAACCAAGATTAGGCTCTAAACCTTCTGAATTCAGATACACTGCTCTCCCCATAGTGACTCATTGCCTCTGGAACCATGCAGAAGCAATCTAGTACCTTTGGTGGGTTTGTTTCATATATGTAGATTTATCTTCCTAGCGAATATTAGTATATTTTGATCCAAACAATCCCTTTCAAACAAACAAAGGTGATGCCTAAACTATGTTTTCCTGTGGTTGACTTGATTGATCTGAATAATGTAAATAATAAGTATCTTTCCCTCTTCACTCATCTGGAAGGATGTTTTAAAAAGTTCAGCCATATAATTATTTTACTTTGTTAGGAGGGAAGGTTCCTTGGGTGGGTATCCTATGGAGAGCAGTGGTAAATGACTGTGATGGGAAAAACCAAAGGCATCAACAGAATAATATTTTTAAAACATTAAATTATTTCTAAAAAATCAGACAAAGGCAAGGAAGACTTAAGGAAGAGGGGAGCAGAGCATGGTGCAAGGAGGAGATCATTATTTGGGCTATCAAGTTCCTTGTTGCATGCAGCCAGGTTATTGCACAGGTGACAGGGTCTGGTGAAAGTGTTTCCAGGCGCTAAATTTGGGGGTGCTTCCCAACAACGTCGTGGTAAAGCATCAGAAACAGAAAAGGGACAAGATCTGAGGAAAGGGAGGAGGTCTTGATGGAGATTTATTAAAGCATAGTTAAGGGACTTACTTCATCACATGAATCTGGATCTTTCTCGTCAGATAAGAATTTTTCAATTACTGGAAGCTTGTTGTCCAGTGCAGCCTTCAGAAACCTCTGCACATCCACAGGTTCTGTCTAAAGACCAAGACAATTGCATGTGTGTTACTGTGGTTGCTCTAACAGTCAGCCAGTCAACAAACATTTATTAAGCACTTACTATGTGCCAGGCACTGGGCTAAGCACTGGGGATACAAAGAAAGGCAAATCTATGGTCTCTGCTCTCTAGGAGCTCACATTTTAATGGGGGAAAATATGCAAATAACTATGTTCACATAAGAAATACATAGTGTGAATGGAAGGTATTTTTGGAAGAACAGACTATATCACAGACTTACATATATCAGCATAACAACCATTCAGACACTAGACCAAAGTTCTTACTACATCCTTATAGGACTTACTATAATTTCTGGTTCAGGTTCCTTTAAAACTGGTACTTTGATTTTCTAGTGTGAATGGAAGGTATTTTTGGAAGAACAGACTATATCACAGACTTACATATATCAGCATAACAACCATTCAGACACTAGACCAAAGTTATTACTACATCCTTATAGGACTTACTATAATTTCTGGTTCAGGTTCCTTTAAAACTGGGACTTTGATTTTCTTGTATTTTTTCCTTTTCTTTAGTTGAATGATAGTTTCAAGGTCTTGTAAATTTTCAAGCTTTGATCTTTGTTCCAGTTTTTTCTTCTTGAGCTGAAAAATAAAACAAAACAAAAAACTAACATTGCACACTCTGGTGACCCTTCTGCAAAGAGTACCCTAAGGACAGATGTTCTTCACCTTTTTGGAGTCCTGGTCCCATCTGGCCATTTGATGAAACCCATGGAGCCCTTCTCAGAATAATGTTTTCACATGTGTAAAATAGAATGCGTAAGATTACAAAGGAACCTAATTATATTGAAATAATTTTTAAAAATATTAAAAAAGAAAAAAAAAGAAATCAAGTTCATATCTCACAGGTTAAGAACTCCTGCTCTCTGGACTATATCTATATGCAGAAGGTGAATTACTAGGGGCAATTGTATAGTTCAAGGAAATTTTGTTTTTTTCTCATAATATAGATTAAAATGGAAGTCTGGGCTTGACTTATTCAGATAATTGCCTCCATTCCCCATTTCACTCTGCATGTCTGTGCAAGTGTAGGACAGACTAACCCCTAAATGTTGGTACTTCCATGATAAAGAGACCTCAGGTCTTCATAGCTGTTATCATCACCACACAAAGTATGATGTGGTGCAGGAGGTTTTAGGAAGTCAGGCAACCTAAGATACATCCCTGCCTCTGTCTCTATCTAGCTGCAGGATTCTGGACAAATCATTTAACCTCTTTAATTTTCAGTCGATTTATGAATTGAAGTGGTTGGGTCCTTTTGGGTCCCTTGCAGCTCCACCACAGATTCTCTGAAACTCACTTTTCTTTCCCTTTATTGCACATGATTTAATCGTTTGAACAGAACTATGGACACCAGTAAAAATAAATCTCAAATCACTTAAAAAAGAGACCTGTAGAGACCTGTGTCTGAGGACCTGGGTTAGAATCTCAATTCTGCTGCTCACTGGCAATGTTACCTTAGATAAGTCATTTAATCATGCTTACTCTCAAGTTTACTCATCTGTAAAATGAGAGAATAAGTCTGGATGATTTCCAGTGCCCCTTCCCTCAGTTCTAAATCCATGATTCCATACCCTATTCTTTGAAACACTTGTAATCCTGTGATTCTAACATTTATCCATACCTACACATTTTACTTCTTTACTAGTAGGTTTATCACACTTGAAACTCCATTCTGTAGGTTGGCTGTCTACACAGGCAAGGAAATCAGAGAAAGTAAAGCAATTATCCAGGCTCTTGCTGTAGTGGACAATAAACCAGGTAATTGAGGGGAAAGTCATCATCTTGATTTGAATTGGTTAGCCTCTAAGACTTATCACCTTTCCGTTTCATTTTGGTCTGTGCAAATATGACCATAGGACATGACTTGGGATCCAGTGCTGATAGTCTTGTCAGACTGCCTATTAGGTTATGAGGGAGATTCTTACAATCTGTCTCTTTGAATGACTTGACTTATTCAGACCTCCATTTCTATTTTACTCTGCATGTTTGTACAAGCACAGAAACAGACTGAACACTAAGTGTTGGTACTTTCATAGTAAAGAGACCTCAGGTCTTCACAGTTACTATCATCAGCGCACAAAGTGTGATATAGTGGAAGAAAAAAAGTTTGAGGAGGTCAGGTAAACTAAGATGCATCCCTGGCTCTGCCACTATCTAGCTGTGGGATCCTGGGCAAATCACTTAATTTGCCCATTTTGAAGAGATTTTTTTTCAAAAGACTTTGTGCTATCTTAGGCAGGGGATTTAGGTATTATGAGACTTTATAGATCATCTACTTCCTTTTACAAATAGGTAAACTGGGCCTTGAACAGATAAAATGGCCTTCATTCTAGTAAGTAACAGAATCAGAATTCAAAACTAGGTGCTCAGGCTTCTGACCCATCACTCCTTCAACTACACCATACTATATCTCTGCTTTTGATGTTTTCTTGGCCCCACTTCCACCAGCTAAGATTTGTGAGGACAGAAAAAAAAATCATGGGTGCCACCAAACTTTTCTTTTCTTACCTCTGCCTCTCGCTGCTTCTCATTCTGTGAGGTTTGACTTTCCCAGATCAATGAGTGTCTTGGAAGTGTCTTCAGGTCCTCTTGCTTCTCCAGGGTCACAGCAGCTTCATATTGTCCATTTCTGAAGTCCTCTGGGAGGAAGTCCCTGGTCTCCCCACTCTCATTCTTCTTCCCTGTCACCTACAAAAGCAAAAGAGCATTTGTCTCAAGGAAATTCGAAGGATGCTGAATTCTCCTCTAGCTGCTGATTCCCTAGGGAAATTCTACCTTGGCAGAAAGAGTAGGTTTAGAATCCGAGTTATAAACTTCGATGAAAGGACTAGCCACAAATATTCTCAGGTTGTTATGAGGTGATTCCTTTTCACCATACTGGGCAAATGAAGGATTAGTTTAGGTAGATATGTTTTTAAAATATCCTTTTTGTTTGCTTAATCAAAATCTCCCTCTGCCACTTGCTCCCCAATTATTAAAAACTCATAAGACTAGTTCTTTAAAATTTTTACCATTGAGTTTTTAGGAGGTTTTAAAAATGTTATATTATTTAATTCATCCCAATATCCTTGGCTTCTATGAAGTATATCCTTTCTTCTCAGATATCTTGATAAATACGACCATTCAGCATTCAGCAATAAATCAAAAGAGAGCCATAATTCAAAGTATGCCACTAATTTACTATCAAACTTCTCCATTTTCTAATCAATAACATGTCCTATCAGATTACAATAAATTCTTTTCACATATGGCTTGGAAATATGAAAGAAAATGACATACTCTTTTCCCAATAACAACCAGACCTAGGTCTCTAGTCTACATCAAAAACAGGTTTTCAATAATACATACATACATACATACATACATATATAGGTGAATCTGTACCTACCAGATCCTCTAACTTCAGCAGCATCATCTTTGCCAGTCCTTGGTTTTTAGACAATAATCTTACTAGATGACACCCCTAAGTCAATTCTGCTGAGACTCACTGACCAAGTAGGCCTATATATATGATGGGAGGAGGAAGGCTGAGTGAGATAATCTTCCAACCTGGGAACCCAAATAACCTCCTTGCTCCTCCCACCACTAGTCAACTCAGAGGCAGGTGAATGTTCATTCCAGACCCAGTGTCTGGGAGTCAGGGAAGCACAGGGAGGGAGGGGCATTGCAGTCTCACCACACTGAATATGTGAATCAGGGGGAAATGTGAGATGCCCATTCCACTGGCAGTGACAACATAGCTCAGCAATGCTAGTCATCTGATCCATCAAGTGCCCATGGGACAGCTGTCTGTTGATATTGCACCATATCTCTACATTTTTTCCCTTTCCTTGCCAGCTTTTGTGTGAGTAACATATCAAGAAAATGTAAATGCCCCATGTATCACACTCACAATAATATCTTTCTGATAAGCAGACTTATCAGCACTTCCCTTATGGGAAATGGGGCTTCAGAACATGTAAACATCTTTAAAGGACAGGGTGTAAGTTCCTGACAGCACTTGTCTATATCTGTTTGGAATTCTCTTGAGGGTTATTGAACCAGAATGATGTCTGGGGCTAAAAAGACCCCATGACATGATATAGTGCCATCATTAGAAGAACTCAGAAGGATCCAGCTATGCATTTTGACTTAATGTTGTCACTGGACCTAATATAGCACACTGGGACTCTCAATCTCTGTATTGAAAAATAAAATAAAAATTGTACCCTTTAAAAAATATTTTCTGAACTGATTCCAATGATCTATGTCGCCAGCAAAGAAATTAAGGGTCTAAATTTAGATCTGGAAGGGACCTTAGAGGTCATTCCAACACCCTCATTTTAAAGATAAGGAAACAGGCCTAGAGGGGTTAAGTTATTTATACACTACTCGCAGAGGTAATAAGTAACAGAGTCAGCATTAGAACCTAGATCCTTTGACTTCAAATCCAGCCATGTGGCCACTGTGCCATGCTGCTTTCCTGTATGTTTGCAGTGGGATGATGTGAATCGTTTCATATAGAGTCTGGTTTTATGCTCTATTGGGAACTAAATGAATAGTCCCCCGAGAACTGAGACCCTCATGCTGTTTTGAAATTACCATTTCATATGACTAAGAGCAGGAACAGACTTTAGATGTTACCTATTTCAAGCCTTCTCATTTGCAAGATAACAAAACTGGAGGCCCAGAAAGATCATCCTTTACCTGACACCATGACCAAAGTAACAGTCAAGGAATGCAAGCCCAGGTCCCCTGGCTCCAACCCAGTACTCTTTCCACTTTCCCACCTACTCAAATGGAGTCAGGGAAGTCAAATAAGGAATAGCCACCCCATTGTAGGACTAACCAGGGCTTGTGAGACATGTGGCAGGTGAAAGATGAAATGACTAAGGAAACAAAGGCTCAGGCTTCTGAGCATTTCAATTTATTAAGCAATGCATGCCAACTGCCTAACAAACGGGGACCAGGCCCCTTCCCCAGCTTAGGGCTGGCCCTTAAATACGAGGGGAAACAGACTTTTATACATTAAAAAACGATTACTCAAAAAAGGTCAATTGATTAAAAGGAAGTAATTGAACAGGATACCATTAGGTAATCTGATCTCTATTGGAGGGAAGATTAGGGAGTTTCTAAGTTAGGAGGAGGAGAGTAAAGAGTTGCAATTCCCTGAAATCAGAAAAGGAAGTGTTCCACTCCCAACTCCCCACCCCCCAATGTCTGTGAACAATCAAAAGAATATGGAAACAGTAACTGATGGATCACTACAGGGCCAGTATTCAGATAAGACACATGGGTTGCTTGAGCTGTGCCATTGAGAGAAAACTCCTTGCATCAGTCTTTGGATCTAAGTGGATTTCTGGGCAGTATAACCAAGGTCCTTAGTTAAGGGTCTCTAGGTATCAGGTAGATGTGGTCCGGGGCTAGGTTAAAACAATGCCATAAGGGTTTCTCTCACTTCCCACAATTGAATAGTTTTCTCACAAGACAGAAATTGGACTAGACCTAAAACTGAATACAAAGGGATGTGAGCTAGATCCAGAATTGAGTCCAAGACAGAGTCAGTGTGGTTCACTCAATTCCCATAACCTCCTGCTGCTCCAATCCCTTCAATTCTCTCAGTTTCCTCAATCATGAAGGGACAAGGTGAGATTAGTTACTTTGAATTAATTGCTTTGAATTCCTAGACTGTAAGCTCTGTGAGAGCAGGGACGGTGTCTTATCTAAACTTTGCATCTTCTCCAGTACCTAGTACAGTGTTCTGCATGCAATTGGTGCATAATATTGAAAGAGGCTGCTAGAAAGTTGTGTAGAAAAGCTGCCAAAGGGTGAGTGTAGTGAGGCATAAACCTGTGATTCCAAAGTCCTTGTAAAGTCCTGGAGGGAGTGAAGTTCAAGGCCCAGGGCAAACAACAGAATACATTCCTAGCCTATATATCCAGGCAAGTCCGTGCTGGAGCCAGACGGAACCTGCTGGTCAGCCGATTGTTAAATTTTTGGTATGAGCATTTACACTTCAGAAACTGGTAAATGATACAAATCAGGGATTGATTTGTTGTTTTCTTGGTTGTCTGGATTTAAGAAAATGATGGGAGAAATATCAATAATTAATAGAAATTAAATTAAATAATAAATAAATTAAAATTAATTTATATTTTTATATATCATAATTTATATCAATCAATAGAAATTTTAAAAATTAACAGAAATAATTTATAATTAAAAGTATGTCACGCCTACACTTTTCCTCCCAGAGAGCTGGTTGTTAAACATTTACTAGCATACTGCTGTATCCAAGGAAATTAAGTTAAAATGAACACAAAGGGGATCTTTTAACTAGGAAAGAAGTCATAAAACATGCAACCACAGGGAAGTGTTGTGGAAGAAAGAGATGCTGGTCTACCAATTTTGTCTTGCCGAAGGAAGAAGAGGGAGAAGTTATGGGCTAATTGTGTTTTGATGAGTCTAGATTTTTTGGTTTGGTGGTTGTTGTTTTTTTAGTATCAATGGACAGAGCTAATTCCTCCTACCAGCTGCTTCTCTGAATCTCTGCCAATAGATTGGGGCTATCACCCTATTTATTATACCCTAGAGAAAGCTGTGAACGGAAGGATTTTTCCCAGTGGTCAACGCTTTATGAATGATGTATGTTAGAAACAGTTGTCCTGGAACGAATGAGACCCAGATATTAGTCCCCAAAGTGACCTTGAGCAAATTTCTTAACTTCTCTAAGAAGAGAAATTGTCTCCTCACCTGTAAGATAGGTGTGCTATTATGGTGTAAATTATTAATTATAGTTATAAACATTAAGGTATAAATTATTATTTAAACCCTATGTACCTCCCAGGATCATTATGAATGTAACAGGTAGCCACACAGGGTTGTCCTGGCTTCCTTCCACCCAGTTCCATACCTAAAAATGTCATGGGTTTGATAAAGACTGCCCCAGGGTTTACTTTTCATTTCTATGATTCCCTAGACCAAAACTTCCCTCAGTGGCTACTATTTCTCTGTGAGTGTTATGTCCCTCTTTTAGAATGTAAATTGCTTAAAGGCAAGGATTGTCTTTGTCTTGCATCTGTGTCTCCATGGTTCGTAGTAGTCACTTAACATGCTTCATTCATTCATTCATTCATTCATTCTTTCTTTCTTTCTTTCTTTCTTTCTTTCTTTCTTTCTTTCTTTCTTTCTTTCTTTCAGAGGCACACAAGATTTTGGAGAGTTGCATGAAGTTAGACAAGGATGAATGTGAGGGATCCAGAGTACAACTGGGGAAAAAGTGGGGTGCCCTTGTTGTCAGGGCATACCCTTGTAAAGTAAGAGTTCTGCAGAACTAGAGTACAAAGGAAGAAATTTTAATTACACTCTTTTTTTTTTTTTGCAAGACATCAGAGTTGGAGGCAGGGAGTTTTCGAATACCTGGCTAAGACAAAGGAGCTAATGAAGTATTTCCCACCTCTTAGAGACAGCTTTGCCTAAGGACTGGCCGGAAGTGGTGGAAGAGGACAGGCTAGGAGGGACTGAGGGGGACACACAGAGTGGAGGGAAGGAAGCAACATTGCGCAGACCTAGCCAAAGAACTTACGGAGAGTTGCAAGCAGAATGATTGAAGGTTCCTGAGAAAAAGATCCCGACCCCTAAATTCGAGACCTTCCAAAGACTCACCCTGGAATGATGCATTTGGGAGCAGCACAGATACCTGATCACTATTCAGGTTTCTGGAGAATCTTTATTTACTGATAAGCATCTTTATTACTAATTGACTATAAGACTAATTTGTTTTAATTGACTTATGCATTCTTTGGAGGGAGAAAGAAAAGGGAATAACATTTATTAACTGCCTACTATGTGTCAGGCACTGTGTTAAGCATTTGACAAATATTATCTCCTTTGGTCCTCACAACAACCCTGCAAGGTAGGTACCCCATTTTACAGATGAGGAAACTGAAGCAGACAGAAGGTAAGAAGTGACTTACCCAGGGTCACACAAATAATTCTGGATTTGAACTTAGACCTTCCGGACTCCAGGCACAGTGCTCTATCCCCTCTGCCACTTAACTGCCTTAGACATATTGCTAATTTACATATGTATCGCAGTTCCAGAAGTGATCAATTAATCAATAAACATTTATTAAGCTCTTTCTCCATCAGGCACTGTGTTAAGTGCTAGGGATACAAGAAACACAAAAACAGTCTCTGCCTTCAAGGATCTTACACTCTAGTCGGGAAGATAACATGATCTTCCATTTGAAAAACTCAGGATTTAAGCCAGTTTCTTTTCTTCATAGTTCTCCTTCCATTTTTTTGGAGCATTTTCTAGCTAGAGAAGTTTGTGATTGCTATCAACACTTCACTCCAATATATATGTCTTGACATAAAAAAAGCAAGACTCATTTCATATAAGCTCTGGCTGGGAAATATTTTTTTGGTCCACTGGGGTAGTTAACTAATCATTCTCCTTGCCATGCCTCTTAATCTCCTCAACCCCGATTGCCATCTACTTCTCTTGGCTCCCATTGATAATTGACTAAGCTGTGCCTACTATGAACCCAGGTCAGACAGACATTTGTCACACAAATGACGGTCACAAAAGTCATGCCAACAGTGTTAAAGGAGTTTTCATGATATTTTCCTGAGCGTCAGGTAGTTGGGGGAGAGATGGAAATGGAAAGTGTTGCTTGTGGGAAGATGGGGAGGGTATAGATAGATAGAAGGCAACATGACACGTAGCAGAATAAAGAGCACTGAATGAGGAATAAGGAAATCAGAGTTCTAGATGATTTTGCTACTGATTTGTTAAATAACCTTGGGTAAAAACAATATAACACAATACAACATAGTGCAAGAACATTCACCAAATGCCTACTGTCAGACAAAGCATCTGGGAAAGTTCTGGGAAGGTATGAATATAAATAAGGCAAGCTCCCAGTCTTCAGGGTGCTAAGAATCCAGTAGGGGGTTAAGATAGGGACACAAATAAGTATAGTAGAAAATTGGTGGTGGTGGTGGGAAACCAAAGAGGGGAAATAGTTGAAAGCAAAACAAATTTCCAGATCCTGAAGGGGAGGCTAAAAGGAGGAAAAAGGAGAGAGAAAAGAAAACAAAGAATGAGAATCTAGTGGGGTTCCTACTTAGATAATTGGAGAACAGCTGAACAAATTGCATATGAATGTAATGGAATACTATTGTGCTATAAGAAACAGCAAAAGATAATTTCAGAAAATCTTAGGGAGTATGAACTGATGCAGACAACGGTGAACATAATCAGAGCACTTTATACAGAGACATTGTAAATATAAACAATTTTGAAAGACTTAAGGACTCTGCTCAAAGCAGTGACTAACCATGTCTCCACAAGACAGAGCTAAGGTGAAGCATGTTACCCTTCTACTGAAAGGTGATCAATATAAGGTGCAGAGACATGCATTTTTGAACATGTAACAGCCATCGTGTGGATTCATTTTATCTGACTGTTCTTATTAGTGACAAGACTGTTTTTTCCCCCTTTTCTTTCTCTAGGTTAATTGGGAGGGGAAGAGGAGTTACCAACAGTGAGAGCCTTCTTAACATTTTAGAAAACACACAGATGAGAATAGACAGAAGTTCAAGAGGGAGCACAGACAAGCAGGACAGTTTTGAAAGTAATATGCAGAATTTATTCTACACTTCTAAAAAAGTAAGCAGTGTGAAATGGAGATTCACAATTTTATACAGAATCCTCTTTTGGAGTTCTGCTTTACTATGGAAATACTCTTTTTTTGGCATTTAAGTTCAGAATATTTTTTTAATTAAATGGGATTAGTGAATAGAAAAGGTATATAATCTAGACAGGCAGATTTGCCTGAATTCATAGTGATTCTACATTTGGAAGGATAGCTATCTAATGGCTCGTGCTTGTATCCGCAGTTAGAGAACAAAACTGTAACAATGGGCTGATGTTGGAACTCCTAGCCATGTGCTGGAAAGGTCCCTCTCTCCAGTGTGGTGCTCATTCACCCTTATGCTTTAAGCCAAGGGATACTAAGCAAGTTAAGGACAGGGTCAACCACAAGGATTTGTGAGGAATCAATTCAAAACCTGGAATGTGTAATCTTTAACAGAATCAATTTAAGAAAAACACTAACAGAGGTGAGGCTTTGTGCATCAGGTAAAGTCCGTCTATTGGCTCATCTTCACTGTCTTGCTTCTTTCAAAGTTCCTGTTCCACGATCAACACATATATAGCCACAGGCATCTCCCAGCTTCTCCATTCAGATGGAACTTATCACTTATGGTTTTACAGAAAAGAATTACCCAATGTGGCCAGCATCAGCTGCCACCCTGGTCATGCTCTGCTTTGGGACCACCTGTCTTCTATCATTGCTCTCTTCCTCCTCCTCCCCAAATCCCCCACCATCACTATGCATAAAAAAAAAATCTCTGCCCTCCCCTTTTCTGAGGGCTGATCTCAAGCTAGTTTTCTCTCTTCTCAAACAAGGCACTAACAAAGTATTATGAGAGGTTGGGGAAGGAGTTTCTGATTGGTGGGAATCAGGTAAAGCTTTACATCGAACCTAGTCCCTCAAGTGGCCTTGAAAGAAAGGGAAGAATTGGTGCACTACTTCACACTTCTTTGGATCTCAGTTTCCTCATCTGTAAAATGAAAGATTTAATTGTTAAAGATGCTTCCTGTCCTAAAATGGATTGATTTTCTAAGTTTCCCAAGTTTGATGAATCAGCAAACAGAAATGGTTCCTATCCTTATAGTAATGCTTGCTGCCAGGAGGCAGTTCAGTGAAGTAGGAAGAATGACTCATTTGAAATCAGAAGACTTGAGTTTGAATCTTGGGTTCTGCCACTTCCCACTTCTGTGACCTTAAACAAGCCACTTGTCTTGGTAGCTTCAGTTTCCTTGTCTGTAGAATAATAATAGCTTACATTTCTAGAGGACTTCACATACATTACCTCATTTGATCTGCAAAACAACCCTGTGAGGTAGGTGTGATTATTATCCCCATTTTACAGAAGAGGAAACAGTATCAGAGAGGTTAAATAACTTTCCAGGGTCACATGGGTGGTGGCAGAGTTTGGATTCCAAGTGGGGTCTTCCCAATTCCAACTAGAGGACCTTGAAGGTGCCTTCTAAATTTAAAGCACTGATCCTGTGCCTTTAGACTTGAGCTCCCCAAAGCTGAGAGACACTGAAATGGTCTATCAAATTTTCCTCAGCCCTTCATCCTTTGCCAGTGTCAGAGTGGTGATGGCAGCCAGCCCAGTCTTGTTAGTGACTGTTTATTAAAATTCTCACTCTCTCACACAATAGTTTCTTTGGAGGCTGGACCATTGAGCCTGGACCTGTGCTAATTTCCATAACTTCATTAAGGCAGAGCCATAAGGGATGGGGGTGAGGGTGGGAGAGGAAAAGGGGAGAAGGGGGCAGGGGAAGACTTTTTCTCAGCTATCAAAATACTTTACAGGGAACAAGAGTAAGGCCTAACTGTGGATGGAAACTGGGGGAAGAAGGAGGGGGGAAAATCACTTAGCATGTAAATGAAGACGATTTGCTTCCCCCTTTCTGAAAAGCTAAATTTGCTTCATGAGATGAAGTTTCACTGCATGGGCAATGAGATGATACTGCATTTGTATCAGGGCTATTTTTAAAAAGTCTCTCAGATTGTCATAGTAACGCTCTGAAAAGGCTTTGATGCAACTTTGGAATTACCTCACATCCAATTGCATGTGGCACCTACTTGGGATGAGCGATAAGTACTTCTGTGACTGCAAACAGAGAAAGAAAATCCATTTAACCTTTTTAGCCAATTTGTTAAAGGTAGAGTAGATATATTAAAAATGTAATTTTTGATTTTAGCTTTAGGAGAACTGGTAAAAATATTCCTGTTTGATTTGTAGTTTTATAATTGAAGGCAAAATACTTGAGAAAATCTTAAATTTTAATTCCTTGAGAATCAGCTAGAGGTAGAAAAAAAATCTTTAGGTTCATCTAATCTGTCCCTCTGCTTCTAGAAATAAGTAACCACTGGCAGATGAGAAGATATTATATATATTTTTAAATTTTTTTTTCATTATAGGCATTTCTCAATGTACTTCCCCCACTCCTCATTGAGCTTTCCTTTGTAGCAAAGAAAAACAGTTAAGCAAAACCAACCAACAAAGCAACCATGTCTTACAGTGTATGCAACATTTTGTACCCAGGGCCTCCTACCTTTCTACTGAGAAGAAGGATGTGTTTTGTCCTCTGTTCTCCAGAGCCAACTGCAATTATTCATTACAATTAATGAGTTATGTTGACTTTTAATGTTATTTCCATTTATATTATTATTTGCTTGGTTTTGCTTTCTTTGCTCTGTATCAATTCATACAGGTCTTTCCAGTTTTCTCTGAATATTTCTGTAATTGACCTCCTTGGGGGTACATGCTCAGTAATAGGATTGTTGAGTTGAAGGATATAAACAGTTTAGCTGAGCATATTTTTAGAGACCATAACTCCCTCAATTAATTTTCAGTGCTTAATAAATTGGAAGCAAAGTAGCTGCCCATCAAACAAATGAATGGAATGGAATATTACTGTGTTAGAAGGAAGAGTGGCTGTGAAAAATACCAAAAAGCATAGAAGACTTATATGAACTGATGCAGAGTGAAATATACAGAATGAGGAAAAGAATATATACAGTGATTGCAACAATGTAAATAGAAAGAACAGCAGTAACATAATAATCGAAACAATGTTGTAAAGTTATTGTGGCCACGTTCAGTCTCAAAGAAGAGATGTGAAGAAGAGGCATGATATCCACCCCCATCTTTCAGAGGTGGGGGACCACTGTTTATAATTTTAGACTTTTTTGATATTTTGGTTAATTTTGCTAAACTATTTTTAATTCTTTATTGTAAAGAATGGCTCTCCAGAAATGGGAAAGGAAGACAAAATCGAGAAAGGTATCCCTTTCAAAAACAAAATATATCAATGAAAATTTACTCTTTAAAAAATTTTAATGCTTAAAACTCTACCATCTGAATTTATGTGTTTTTAAATTTGATCTCTGCAGGTTAAACTTGTGACCTTCTGTTCTCTTCTCAGAAGAAATGACCCTCATCATCTGCAAACATTCTTTGAGACTCTTCTAGAAACAGATTTCCTTGCTAAGTGCTAGGGATGGGGGTGGGGTGCGGTGTGGGAAGATAGAGAAACAGAGGAAGGGATCCACCACCCACCTCTCCAGTCTTAGATTGTAGTACTCCCATACTCTCCTCTCCCCTCCATTCAGGCTACACTGGACCACTTGCTGTCCCCTATGTATGCCCTACATTTTCTCAGCTCTGAGCTTTTGCTTATGCCTTCCCTTCTACCTAGAATATATTCTTCCTTTCACCTGTTCCCTAGTCATCCTTTAAAACCCAACTCAAATATAATTTCCTTCAGGAAGCCTTCCCTGATCATCCCAACTGTTGGTTAATGATATGACCTTTCCTTCCTCAAACCATGCACAACCCTTAGCCATGCACGTCTCTGATTCACTGATGCATTATTTGACATAATAGGTATTTGGGGATATATATTTTTTCTTACTTAATTGGAAAGTTCAGAAGAGCAGGTACCATGTTTTATCAAAATCTTGCATCTTCTCCAGTGTTCACTATGGTGCTTTGTGCACAGTAGGAACTTAATAAATATTTGTAGCGTATGAGGAGTTCCTTATACCAATGAAACCACAACCTACTCATATTAGCATTAAACACAATAGCAAGGTCTTTATCTTTACAATATCTAGTCACTATCCATTATAGACTGTGGTTGAGATTTCCCCCACCCAATTCACACTTCTCTATATTAATCTTGGAATGATTGCCATTCCAAGTGCTCTCTTCTCTTGCAAATTTATTTCATGATGGCCACCTTTCCAGCTTCAGGAATTCCATTTATAGCTCCCTTTTTTTTTTTTAAAGGGAAACCTTGGAAGTAAAGGACAAGCAGAGGTATAACTCAGGAAGGGAAGCTAAAGATTTCGCCCAGGCTTCTCAACATCCATCTGACTAGGGTCATGTATCTTCCCTCTTCTAAATATTCCTCATTTGATTTGTGGTCCTGCCAGCCTCATGGCCTCTCCCATCTCTGGCACAACCACTTTTTCCTCCTCTCCTGTTTCCAGGCTGTGACTCTGATGGTCTTCTTCCTATTTTGCCCTTCTCTCAGCCTGGAAATGACTGGCCCAATGCACAGTAGGCACATTACTGCATCCCTGAGTAAAGGGAGATGTCTGCCATTAGTACCTGCTGCCTGCCTCCTCCTCCAGGCAGCTGTGGGCTGGGAGAGGGGATTTCCAAGGTCACCAGCTTGACTCTTTTAGGGACAGTCCGATGCTCCCCCAACCCAATTATCCTCAAATGGGGAGAATTTAACTCCTCTCTCTGACTTCAGTGAAGGTGATGGCTGGCTCCTTGTGCCCACCAAGATCATGAGATCTTTCTGTATTGAAGATGAACCCCACCAAACTGGTTTTTTTCCCTTGGTGGGGCACTCCTTATAGCAAAGTGAAGGAGTCTTGTGCCCCCCAAGGAAGTTTTTCCCTGCAGGTCTTTTCCCTTAGCACCATAGTTGCCAGTTATAGCTCTAGGGACAGGGAGATAGCAAGAGTGTATACAAGTTGTCCTTTACCTTTCATCCCACAGCTCTACAACTGGCTGCTAGCTCAGCATGCTTGGGCTCCCCAGGGCCCACAGGAATGTGACAGTGTCTACCCTTTGCAGTCTCAGTTCTCCTGCCTACCTCCGTTTTTGGTGCTGTTTGGATCGGGGTGGGGTGAGGGAAGGGAAAGAAGAGTCAGTCCACAGAAATGACTTATTGGTAGGCTGTTCTGCATCCTCAGCTTTCCTGGCCCCCAGCGCAATGTTCGTGGAAATGGAATGCAGGAATTTCTGACCCTGGGGAATGGGAACTGTTACTGATCAGTTGACACACAGCAAGCTACCTTAGTGTCCTGCCTCTGTTTGCTCCCTGGTGTTCAGAGCCCTGCTCTTCTCAGAAACTGGTTGTAAAAACAAGATGGGGGAATTTATAGCTACTGCACTCCCCAGCTATGATTGAGACTTGTCCCATGACAGAGCTACAACAGCGGTGACTCCTCATCTTTAATGATTAAAAAAAGGCAATGCGAGGTAGTGCAGTGACTTCACACTCAAATAGAAATGGACCCCATATTGACTTAGAAAACCTCAAATTCACATCATCTGTATTGTATTTTTCATTTATTTATTTATTCATTTTTTCAGCATTTTCTAATTACATTTTAATCTGGATCAGGCTGTATTTGGAATTGTTGCTAACCACAATTTTAACATCTCTGGTGTAGTGGACAACTTGAGTTTAAATTTCACTTCTGATATTTATTAGCTGGCTCTGGGCAAGTCACTTAATCTCTGGGCCTTCCTTATTCTCCTCATCTGTAAAATGAAGCATCAGCACTCGATAATTTCTAAGGTCCCTTCAAGACTCTAAATCTATGATCCTATGAACAGAAAAGGAATCTTTTCTAAGCAGCATTCCCATAAGAAAGGAGAGGTCTTGTTTGGAAGGCCTGACTGTTCCCTTGCTAAGGCGAGGGGGACTCTTGGGTGGGTGGGGGCAGGGGATAAAAAACATCAGGCCTCCCAGATCTTTGCTCCTCTTTAGGGCTCTGGGTAGCTCAGATTTCACCAAAGAATTTATAGTGCAGACTGACGCCTCTGAGCTTGGAATCATCTCAGCACTAAGTGGAGTGTCTGAGGAGGGCCGAGCACTGTCTTCTCTGTATAAGCCAGGAATTGTTTACCAGAGAAGAAAAATGCACTCTCACTGAAAAGGAATGCTTGGCAAGGAAATGGCCTCTGAAGGCATTGCAGGATCGCTCACTAGGGACTTAGTGTGGGTTAGTAACAGATCAAGCCGTTAACCTGGGTAAAGCCTATGCAAACACTGGGAGGCTGTGATCTCTGATCTCTAAGGGACTGTTAAGACAGAGAACAGTGATTTTAACATGCTGGTTATGTTGTTTTCTACCACCCAGGACTTTGATGGACAGGTGCCCCTTTACCTAGGAAAACCACGTGGCAAAATGAAAAAAGACAAACAAACATTAAGAAATGAAATTTAAAATGCATCAGAAAGAGAGGCTCAATTTCTTCATGTGAGTTTCTCTTGTCCATCTAGTTCAACTTGGTATCTGGTCCAAATTCTTCTTCCAAAACCACATCATGGTCCTATGGTTTCAGTGTAATGCCAGTGGTTGCCTGCCAGGACATTTAGAAGAACTGGAGAGCGTTAGTGAATGTCCTTATTTGGTGGCATCCCAAAGTCTCCTTGTCTCTTCTTCCTCCCTTTTCCAGGATCTGAGAAGCTGAGGCCCACATTCCCTAGCTCCTGTCGTTGAGATTGTCTTTGAAATCTCTAAAGCTTCCCTGCCCCCACCCATTCCCAGTCTCTTCATCCCTAGCCTGACACTTGGCCCTTCAGCTGTGAAGGCAAGCAGATAACATCCAAGTGGTACCTCTCTCCCCCATCCTCTTCTCCCTCTCTCTCTTCCTCTCCTCTTCTCTTGTCATCTTGTCTCCTCTTGTCCTCTCTCTCTCTTTCTCTCTCTCTCCCCTCTCCTCTCTCTCTGAACATCTGTCTCTCTGTCTTTATGTCTCTAAGTCTCTGTTTCTCCGTGTCTCTATCTCATCTCTCTATTGCTATGTCTCTGTTTCTCTTCTTTCTATACACTATTTAACTTCCTGGGGAGAAGAGAGTAAATTAAGGAGAAAACCCAGAGGGGATGCAGTTTGAAGTTCATTGGTTCATAGGGCTCCCCCCCCATGGCAAATCATAGCTATGAGCCCAGGACCAAGTACTAAGACCAATTGCCCTTAGAAACAGCTTGTCTCTCCTTAGGAAAATCTTTCCAAAAGGGCCCAGGTGCTCTTCAGTATAAACTTAATAACAGAATGGGAGTCACCTTCCTCATGCAGCATTGATGATCCTTATCAAAGTAGGAAGAGCAAGTTATAAAAGTAGTCCCTGCTAGATGTGGTGGCCTAGGCCTGTGATACCTGCTTGGGGCTGGCTGAGGCTGGCGGATCTCTTAAGCTCCAGAGTTCTGAGATGCTGGAGGGCTTAAAGCTGAAGCCATCATACTAAGTCCAGCTCCAGGATGGGAAGAAATGACTCTCAACTTGGGAGGTTGTACCTAAGGAGGGACAAACTGGCCCAAGTCACAATGAAGCAGGTCAAAGCTTCCTTTCCCATCAGCAATGGGATCTGGTCAGTCAATGGCTGCTGCATGTCCAGCCTGAGAGAGAGAGGGAGACTCAATTTCAAAAAAATACACATAATAAATAAATAAATTTAAAATGAATATAAATTAAACAATTGGATAAATGAATATATAAATAATTAATTATGATTGCTATTAATTACTCATTAAATATTAATTACTGGTCTCTGCCCCCTAATAATCTAGACCTTATCTAGCCAGTTTTCCTTGATATAAACTTATACATAAAAATCTATAAATCAGGAGGAGACAAATCAAAATTTCAGACTGGAAGACTTCCAATATTTGGGGAAGGGTTAAATATATATGTGTATACATACACACACACACACACACACACACAGAGTCATTTCCACTGGGGAAGTAACCAACATACCATGAAAATATCATAGCATCCACAAGAAAAATGTAGCCCCAGTTGGTCCTTGGAAGCTTCTTTTCAGGAAATTCTCAAGAGCTCTTTGCATTTGCCAGTTGGAATGATGGTTCTGTGAATTTTCCCCCATAGAAGCTCATTACAACATCAGAAAATGACAAATCAATCACACTGTGGTAGAATGATTGACAGACTCTACCAGTGGCCCAGAAACGGAGCTAGGAGGTGGGATGGGGGAGGGGATTTATTCCCCCCCCCCAAAAAAAAACCCAGCCAGTCAGTGACCCAGAGACTTTGAGAGGGAGACAGCTTAGCTAATCCTAAATCAAATTCACCATAGTTTAGTTTGAATTGAGCAAAAGAGTGATTAAGATTTAGTTTATATTCTGTGTAGATGAGGGAAGATTGCTCAAAAAAACCAAACCTGAATTTCTTTAGTTCTCAAAGAGCTTCTAGCAGGGACACAACCTGAGCTGGGCTTAAATAGAAGTAAGATGCCTAGCAGAGGAAAGACTCAGGAAGAGTCAGCAAGAAAGAAGCCCATGGTCAGAGTAGACCTGAAGGAGTGGATATTGTAAATTTCTAATTGATATTTTAAGGGAGTTCAATACATAGGCCCATAGATTTAGAACTGGAAGAGAACTAAGAAACCTTGTAGTCTAGTCCCCTGTCTTACAGATAAGGAAACTGAGGCTTAGAAAGGTAAACTAATTTGTGCAAAGCCGTTTCAATTCAATGAAACAGCTCATTAAGTCTCTACTGTGTGCCAAGTACCCTGTGAAATGCTAAGGATATAAAAACAAAACAGTTCCTGCCCTCAAGGAGCTTATATTCCATCAGGTTACGCTCTAACTTTGTAGATTTAGAGCTGATTTAGACCTTAGAGACCTTTAGTCCAACCCCTTATTTTATAGATGAGAAGCTAGACCACAGGTGTGATGTGATTAGACCAATGTCATTTCAATTCAATTTAACAATTCACTAAATACCTACTATGTGCAGGACAGTTAGTGCTGAGTGCTGGGGCTAGAAAGAAAAGCAAAAGAAAGTCCCTGCTTTCAAGGAGCTCCTAATCTAATGGGGGAGACAAGCTGGGGCCGGGGGAACACCCAACAACCTAGGTACAAACAAGTTATATAACAGATACGCTGGAGATAATCAACAGAAGGAAGGCACTATCATTAAAAGGGACAAGGAAAAGCATCCTGTAGAAGGTGGGATTTAAGGAGAAAAATGAAAATAGTCCTTGTCCTCAAGGAACTTACATTCTAGTGAGGGGGAAACAGCACGGGCACAGATAAGTAAAAATAAACTATAGCTAAGGCAAATGGAAAGTGAAAACAGTAATTTGGGAGGGAGAAAAGTTGATGTTAATAGGATATTTAGTTAGCAGGAGACAGCGTGATATAATAAAAAGAACACTGGTCTTTGAGTGACCTGAATTCAAATCCCGTCTGTGACATGTGCTCACTTTGTGAACTTGAGCAAGTCACTGTTAGCTGGTTGCTTTCTCTTTAAAACGGGAATTAAAGTTAATACTTCTACGATCCTTCTTACAGAGTTGCTGTGACCAAAAGTGTTCTGCAAACCATAAGAACCATCAGAAATGAGGTGCTAGAGTAGCCAGCCCCTTTTGAATATAGAAATTTTATATTTCTTTTAAACATGGTTCTTGGGAATTTATTCCGTAAGATTATGGATTATATTGTACATACTCACTAGATTGGAAAAAGGGGTCTCTCTCTGATTTCCTTTCAGCAATTTATCAGGGATATTTTCAGAAGGATTTCCCTCCTCTTCCCTCTCCCCCCTCCTTTTGAGTGGAAGGTTAGATGACCTAGAAGGTCCTTTTCTACAAAATGATTCAATGATTCAAACTGATACTCTCAGTCTCTGGGAAATGGGCCAAGAAGAAAGAAGACTGCTGAGCTTTTATCCAGGAAATCTTTGACTCTGTCCAGGTGGGGCTTAAATTTCTCTTGGGGTTGGGTTTTTTTTCTTTCTTTATTTTTCTCTCTCCCTCTCTCTCTCCCTACCTGTCCCTCTCTGTCTCTCTGTTTCTGTCTGTCTCTCTCTTCCTCCCTCTCTTTTTCCTTCTTTCCCTTCTTTGCTTTTTTCTTTCTTTCTCTCCCTCCCTCGCTCTCTTTCTTCCTTTTTTCTCCTTCCTTCCTCCCTCCCTCTCTTCCTTCCTTCCTCCCTCCCCTCCTTTCTTTCTTTCCTTTTCTTTCTTTCCTTTCTTTCCTTTTCTTTCTTTCTTTCTTTCTTTCTTTCTTTCTTTCTTTCTTTCTTTCTTTCTTTCTTTCTTTCTTTCTTTCTTTCTTTCTTTCTTTTTTCTTTTTTTCCCCCTCCTCTTTCCTCTTTCTTACTCTCTCTCTTTCTTTTTTTCTCCTTTCTTTCTCTACTGCAAAACTCTGCTCTCAAGGCGTTCTTGGCTAGGCTGTCTTGTCGTGTGTGTGTGTGTGTGTGTGTGTGTGTGTGTGTGTGTGTGTGCGCGCGCGCTACTACTGCTTCTACTGTGATGCATTTTCTATCGAGAGAGTCAGTGCTAAGGGATGCCCAAATATGGTCAATGATTTGAGAGAGGGCTGAGTTCACTGAAGCAAAAGCTGGTGCTGCCGCTATTGCAATGCTGGGGGAAACACAGGAGCACAACAGACACCCGGTATACCTTTAAGCTGGAGATGGCAGAGCAAGGAATAGACTGCAACAGTCCTTAACTGCAGAGCTACTGTGGCTTTCTGCTGACAGCTTCCCTTCTCTATGAACCATAGTAATTTTCAATGCTACAACATTTCATAGGGTCATAGGTGAAGCGCCAGAAGGGTCCTTAGAGATCTAGTTCAACCCTATCACTTTACAGATGAGGAAACTGAGGCACAGAGAGTTTCATGTTTTGATCAAGGCTACACAAGTATTAAGTGGCAGAGTAGGATTTGAATTCAGGTGCTCTGACTTCTGGGCAGCCGCAGGTGGTGCAGTGGATAGAGCTCCAGGCTTGGAGTCAGGAACACCTGAGTTCAAATCCAGCCTCACATATTTACTTAGCTGTGTGATCCTGAGCAAGTTACTTAACCCTGTTTGCCTCAGTTTCCTTATTTGTAAAATGAGCTGGAGAAGGAAATGGCAAACCACTTCAGTATCTTTGCCAAGAAAACCCCAAAAGGGGTCACAAAGAGTTGGACATGACTGAACAACAACAAAACCTCTCACTCTTAATTCAGTAATCCTCCTATTATACCAATTTATTGTTGGTATTTCATTTATGATTATTTAGTCACACACTTATGGGGAACATGGAACAGGGAAAGACCAATGGACTTGGAGTTAGGAGAGCCCAGGGTTCAAATCCTGCCTCTAAAACATGCTAGCTGTGTGATCCTGAGCAGTCACTTAACCACATTAAATCTCAATTTCTTCCTTTGTAAAATGGGGGTGTTAATACATACTGTATTCCCCTCTTATAGATATGAGAACTAACTGAGATAATGTACATAAAATGTTTTGCCACTGCTGTTTGTCCTTCATTCTCAAAGAGGACCATGACATCAGGGAGGTGATGCCATGACGTCTAAGTGAATTGGATTGAAGTGAGGGAGGGCTGTGTAAAGTCACCAGCCTCACTTTCTCCACCAGAGTCATCTGGGCCCAGTGGCCACATGTAGATCAGGATGACTGGAGATTATTCTGGATACAGTGGGAAACCTTGGTCTCTTCAAGCTAAGGTCCTTAACAGGTCTCAGTTTGACTGAAGCAAAGCCTGTTCAGGGATTAAAATGTTTTCCAGCCTTTAAGGAGCAACATAAATGTCAAAATATTCAACAGATCCGTGTGTCTGTCTTATATCTCCTACAGCTTTTTGGGTATCTCTAAGTGGATGTCTTGTAGACATCTTAAACCTAACGTTCAAAACTGGACTTATTATCTCTGCTTCTCACCCATTGCTTGCCCAGTGAGAAATTACCTACAGTGTATGTGTGTATGTGTGTGTGTGTGTATGTGTGCATATACACACATATACACACATATATGCTAGAAGTAATTTTTATTGGGGAAGCAATCCACATATATGTACATATATATGTGCACACGTTGTTGTGTACACATACATACATATATACATTTAACCCCAATTCTCTCCCTCTTCCAAACTGCCCCATTACTGGGGCACTGTCATCTTCATAGTCACTTAGGCTCATAGTCTCAGTGTCATCCTTGACACTACTTACCTATCATTTCCAATCTGTGGCCAAGTCCTATTGCTTCTGCCTTTACAACTCTTGTATATTCTCCCTTTTCTCCTCTGCACCATTACCACCCTGGTGTACCTCACATCTGAACTATTGCAATAGCCTTCTGATTGGTCTCCCTGCCTCTTCACATTGTAGTCCATCTTCCACTCACCTGTCAAAGCAATCTTCCTAAAGACAAGGTCTGACCATGTCCTCATTCCATAAGCTCCAGTGGCTCCCTATTACCTCCAGAATCAAATACAAAACCTCTGGCTTTGAAAGCTCTCCATAATCTGGTCCCTTCCTACCATTCTAGTCTTCTTACACCTTATTCTTCTGTATTCACTCTGCAAACCATTGATACTGGCCTCCTTGACGCTCTACTCCTTGACTTTGTATTCTCACTGACTCTTCCCATGCCTGGAATGCTTTCTGCTTGAGAGGATGTGGACAGAAGTCACACGGCATGGACAAACATGTATGAATTGTATAAGAATGTACAATGAATTTGTATCATTGGAGAGAATGAGTAGATTAGTGAGGTCAAATCAAGTCAGGTTCATAAGCATTTATTTATTAGGCACCTACTATGTGCCATGCACTGTGCTAAGCAAAGAGAATCATAAAAGAAGCTCACAGTGGAATGGGGGAGATAATACGCAAATAACAATGTACAAGCAAGATAAACAGAGGATAGATGGGAAATAACAGAGGGAAGGCACTAGCCATAGCATTAAGGGGCATTCAGAACGGCTTCATATAAAAGATGGAATTTTAGGGGCAGCTAGGTGGCGCAGTGCATAGAGTACCAGCCCTGAAGTCAGGAGGACCTGAGTTCAAATCGAGCCTCAGACCAAACACTTGACATTTACTAGCTGTGTGACCCTGGGCAAGTCACTTAACCCCAATTGCCTTAAAAAAAAAAAGATGGCATTTTAGCTGGGACCTTAAGGAAGCCAAGAAAATCAGGAGGTAGAGAGGAGAAGGCAAATTCCTCAGTCTGGGCACCCCTTTCACTAACAAGTCCCAACTCTATGGTAACTTAATAGAAAGTCTTTGAGAATTGTTAGAGTAAAAAAAAAGTTAAATTGAAAAAAGGCATCCCCCTGTGGCAGACTTGGTGACCCTCTTATTTTTTTTTTAAATTAAGTAATGTTATTTATAGTAAATTCACTAGGATTGAGAAAGTCCAAGTGCAGTTGTCTGAACTATGGACAATTCTTTTCAAAAGAAAACCCAACTTTTAGGGGGCAGCTAGATGGTGCAGTGGATAAAGCTCTGGCCTTGGAGTCAGGAGGACCTGAGTTCAAAATCTAGCCTCAGACACTTGAAACTTACTAGCTGTGTGACACTGGGCAAGTCACTTAACCCTGATTACCTTACCAAAAAACAAAACAAACAAACAAAAAAAACCCCTACAACTTAAAAAAAAAGTATTAAATCAGGAAAATTGGCCCATTTAAGTTCTGAAATCTAAAGAATTGTGTGCCTAAATCACTCAGTGCCTAAAACTAGATACATTTAAGTACTTTGCCTTCAAAAATGAAGGGTAATTTTGTATCACTAAGGTTTAGCCTGAGTTTTAAGTGTTTTTCCAGGACACTCCATATACTAAAAACACTTTTAAGAAATCTGCAGGAAAACAGCTTTTGATTAAACAACTTTGCTTCTCTAAGGTGTTTCAGGGAACTCATTTATACAAAATTGTGCTAAAAGCTGCAGAAAATCTTCAAGGTGGACAGCACTATTTCCAACTGCAAGGATCACCATATCATTAGCACTGTGGGAAATACGAAGGCTTCAGCATAAAGAAGAATGTGCCTTTCCTTCTTTCCTCACCCCTAACCTTAAATCTGGGAACTTTCTGAGAAGCATTGCCTAGAATTCAGGGTTTGTTTATATCAGAGACGTTTCCTTAAATTATGCCTTTGTTACGGGGATTCTTAACTTGGTTTCAGGTCTATGCTAGAGTGTGTGTGTGTGTGTGTGTGTGTGTGTGTGTGTGTGTGTGTGTGTGTAAACATTTTGAAAACTATGTTGCAATATAATTGGTTTCCTTTGTAATCCTATGTATTTTATTTTACATATTTAAAAAACATTATTCTGAGAAGGGCTCCTTAGACTTCAGCAGATGGCCAAATGACAAAACAAAAGATTATAAATTCCTGCTCTAAGATAATAATAATAATAATAATAACATCAGCACATCTGTATTGCTCTTTGCAGTTACAAGACGCTTCACCTGTATTACCACATTTCAAAGAATCACCAGAGTTGGAATGGAAGTGAATCAAAGTCTCCTCTGCAATGTCCTTGACCTGTGGTCCTCTCACCTCAGCCCCAGTCTTCCAATGAGGGGAACCTATTACCTACCTTCTCAAGCAACCATTCCACTGTTAGTCAATTCTAAGAGTTAGAAATGTTTTCCTTCTATCCAGCTCAAATCTGCCTCTTTCCAACTTCTGCTCATTGCAGAGTGCCATGGTTTTGTGCTATAGGGCTAAGCAGAGCAAATCTAATACTTCTTCCCTCCATGATAGCTTTTCCAATATTTGAAAATGATCATGTCCTCCCAAGCCTTCTCTTCTACAGGTTAATCATCCCTAGTTCCTTCAACCTATCCTCATGCATCCAGTATTCTCACAGCTTTTGTCATCATCTGCTGGGTATGATCTAGCTTGTCAGCATTGTTCGTATAACATGGCACCACAACTGAACACAGTATTCCAGATATCCTCTGTCCAGGTGGAGGGGTAGTGGGATGATCACCTACCATGTTCTTGACCATATATTTTTTTCTTGAAGACTTAAGATTCCATTGGCTGTGGTGGTTGAATTTTAATCAATTAAAACCTCCAGATTTTTTTTTCACAAAACGCCATGCATACCACAGCTTCTATTTATGAAATTGATTTTGAATCCCACTGTAGGACTCTACATTTCTCCTATTACATTTCAACTTATTAGCTTCTAGCTTGTTGCATCTTTGGATCTGAGCAAAAGTACTACCAATCTATCTCAGTTTCATCTTATCAGAATATTTGAAAAGCCTGCTATTTTGGCCTTTAGATAAAGGCAAAGATTTGCCTATTTTTTTTGCCTTTATCCAAGTCATTAAAAATATTGTTGAACAGAAAAGTCTTTGGGACACTTTGGGACACCAAATAAACATCAACTATGTTTCTGTGGTATCTAGTTTGGTAGATGTAAACTGGCAGTTTTATCCCTTCCCCTACCTTTTCAGTTTTAAGCCCTTTTAATTAGATTTGTAAGAAACCAGACTAATGCATTCTCGTAGATTGTTAGGTTCACTCAATCTCTGGACTGAGATACATCTAGATCTAGATAGACTCTAGATTTCTAGAGACCTATCTATATCTATATAGATCTATTTATCTATACTTATATGTAGATAGATAGATTATACAAAGATCTAGATAAATCTACTTATCTATATAAATAGATTACATATAGATCTAGATCAGGGGTGGGGAGAACCAAGCCTCGAGGCCACATGTGGCCTGCTAGGTCCTTATGTGAGGGCCTTTGACTGAATCCAAACTTCACAGAACAAATCCTTTTATTAAGGGGATTTGTTATATTAGGGATATTAAGGGGATATATCTAGGTTCGAGATATGAGAGAGAGAGAGAGAGAGAGAGAGAGAGAGATCTATTTATCTATGTGGATAGATTATATATAGATCTATAGCTATAAATCTAGATCTATCTATATCTGCGTCTATTTTTCTATATCTATACACAGATTATATATAGATCTAGATATACACACATTTATTTATTTATTTGTTTGTTTGTTCATTCGTTATTTTCCCCAGGGAGCATTTATAATAGTAGGCCTCTGAAGGTGGCATGTAGATTTCTTGTCTCTCGGGTTTATTTTGAACTAATAACTATTCTTTGGGTCTAGTCATCTAACAGATTCTGAATCCCAGCTTTATTTCTGTCTAGTCCAATAGTAATCCATCTTGTTCACAAGGATAACATAAGAGACAAAAATGCTTTGCTGAAATTCAAGTATACTATATCTGCACAGCATTCCAACTGAAACTCTCAGTTCAGTAGCTCAAAAAAAATTTAAATAATGTGGCAAGTATCCTCTTAATGATGCCATGCCAGCTTTTAATAATCCCTGCTTCCCTTTATAAATACTAAGAAACTATACCTTTAATAGTACATTTTAGATGTTCGTCATGAATTGAAAACAAATTCACTTGCCCATAGTTTACAGTCTCTCCCTTCTTCCCTTTTTAGAAATTGGGACGTTTGTCCTTTTCCAGGTTTATGACACTTCTCCCATTCTTCAAGAAGCTTCAGAGATTATTTACAGTGACTCAGTAATCACATCTACTTCTTCTTTCAGTACCCTGGGATGTAGTTTGTTCAGGGCTAGGTTACTTAATCTCCTGGAGGGCTAAGTACTTTCTTACCATCTTTTTACTTACCTGGTTTTCAACTTTCTCTTAACCACTTTCATGCTATCTTTCTTAATCTGAGATAGGCTCTTTTTGGGGAAGAAAAGTGAAACAAAATATTAGACAAGTAGCTTTGCCTTTTTACTGTCATGCATCATAATTGTCCCATACACCCCAAACTTTGGTCCTATCCTTTCTTTGAACTTTTGCTTACTCCCCAATACATTTTAAATTTTTTTCCTTGTCTTTAGAATTCATCGTCATCCACAACTCATTTTCTGACTTAATGCTCTTGGCAATATCATTATAGGATCATGACCCTTTTAAAAATTGATTCCTCATTACCTATCCCTTGCTTCTATCTTCTATAAATGTCTTTTTAAAAATCTTACTTTTTTTCAGTGAGCTTCCCATGCATCCACATTAATCTCTTTAGGTAGTTCCCTCTTTTTGTATTGATTGGAATCCTTTTTGTTCATGTCATAAAGATTTCATTTTTGTAAATACCTCATCTATGTTTCATCACTTTCCCTGGTAGATACAATTCATTCTTTCTCTGAATTTTTTGAATCTAGGATATGGGTCTAACTAAATCTGATGTTTCCTACTCTCTTTCTTTCTCTCTTTGGTCCAGACTTGTGATTTCACTGGCATAGAGCGCAAATATCCAGTATAAAAACCTTTTCACTGATCCATATTAGCAACTGATCTGCAATCCGTTGCCTGAGAAAGCTCCCTGGGAAACCTGGGAGACACGGAGAAGTTAATAGAAGTCGTGATCACTCTGCTACTCAGGTTTTATGTGTCACAGGCAGGTCTTCCTGCCTTCAAGTGCTACACTGGACTTGTGATATAATATTCACTATTCCATGCTGCTTGCTACTCCATTTCTTCATCTACAACATGGTGTCATTTCCTACCAAAGTTCCATTCATTCCTCCTTTAGCAACTAGTTCCTCTTTATTAGTCAAAATCAGGTCTAGCATGGCAATCTTGCTGTTTCCTTCAACTTCTGAAGACTGAACTTATTAGCAAGTCAAGTCAAGAATGTATCAGTCTCTCTACTTTTCATAGAGTTACACTCAATGTCCAGATAATTAAAGTATCTCATCTCTCCTATATCTTGCCATGGTGTAAGCCTTCAGATTTGCTTCAAGAGCTCATCATTGATTTTTTTTTCCTTCTGACCAAATAGTTTATAACATACTTCACCACAATATTTTTTTGGTTTCTCTCTCCATTAATCCCCACCCAAATTTTTCCACTATGTTACTTCTTTCTGGTTTGTGTACTTCTTCATGGTAATATATCCTTTTTTCATAAACAAGAAAGGTGGGAGGAGGCCCTTTTTACATTTCACACCTTACTTATACCATATATTCTTTGATCCTGTGACATTAATCTTTATGCTGTGCTTTGGACAAGATACTCCACCTCCTGATTCTGGGAATTTTACTGGCTGTTCCCCATGCCTGGAATGCTTATCTCTTTCCTATCCTTTCTGGCTTCCTTCAAATCTCAGCTAAAATCCTACCTTCAACAAGAAGCTTTTCCCAGTCTTCCTTAATGCTTCCCCCCGTGATTATCTCTAATCCTGTATATATAACTTGTGTGTACACTGTTGTATATGCAGTGTCTCCCACATTAGACTTTGAGTTCCTTCAGGAAAGGCACTATGTTTTGTCCTTGTTTCTCTAGCACTTAGCATAATCTCTAGCACATAGTAGGTGCTAAATAAATGCTTATTGACTGACACAGTGTTATTCCATAACTTCTTTTTAGTTTCTCTATTCTTTTTAAATAAGTTATACTTTCTTCATCTTATTCCTGACAATCTAATTCAAATACATTTAGTTCATTTTAATTTAGCCTTTGGTGAGTGCCTACTGTATGTTCTGTGATGTCCCTGGGCTTAATGCAATCATCACATATGATTTGCAAATAGGAGCACTTAGAGGGCTTCACCATCTACAGGACATCCCTCCTATTTGCATTCTCTTCTAAATCTTCCCTAAGACAATGACAAATGCTTTTGGTGAGCATACATATCAGTGTTTTATACCTTACTTAATATTAGTAATCATAAGGCTATTGAGAAAAATTATTTTTGTTATCACATCTTTCCAGAAATCTTCTATCATTTTTATATATCAATGAGAGACACCTTTTTGGAGGAGGACCTTTAAGGCAATATTTTACCCTACAAATAAATTTTTTTTAGAAATAGTCACTAACCAATAAGCACACTAGGATTGAATATTTTCTGTACCTTTCTATCAGCTGTGTGACCGTAAAGATGTGCTGTATTGTAGAATATTGTTTGGAAATCCAGAATGCTCCCTCTTCATACCTTCAATAATAATATCCTTGATACATGTATTGGCTATTTTCATAAAGATTTTGTAGATTGGGAAAATAGGAATATTTCAGGAAAGAAAGATTAGATGAGGTTGGGGGGCAGAGTTAAGGATATTAAATGGGAGATGGTACCCATGTGAGTCTTAAAGGAAAACAGGAAATCTGAAAGGTGGAGATGAGAACATAAGCCCCTTGAGGAAAGGTATTTTCTATTTTGTTTTTATGTTTTTGGTACATTCCTGTCTAATTCAACAAATCTTTGTTAAACCTCTACCATGGGGTAGAATACTTTGTCCTCAAGGGGTTTTCAATCTATTGGAATCCTATAAACCCTAACTTTAATACAAAGTGGATCACAATGAAACTGTAAGAGAAGTCCAAACAGAGTGCTCTTCAAAGTCTGAGGAAGGATGGATCACTTCTAAGAGTGATAGAAGGCTTCACTGAACAGGTGGAATTTAAAATGTGCTTTGAAGGATAGATGGAATTTCCACAGACAGAAGGAGAGAAGAGGAGATTCTTGGTGAAGGAAATGGCATTAACAGATCACCTGGTCTAACTCATACATTTGACAGTTAAAGAAAGTAAACCCTAGGGAGATTAAGTAAGCCACATGAAATGTAATGGGAGTAATTAACACTACCTTCCACCTGCTCTGGCTATTAAAGCAGGAATGGAGCTGAACCGAGTCGTTTGATTGGCTATGAGTGCTCTGGCTTACCCCATTCTAGAAAGATACGAGATCTTGCTATATGACCGGACTAACTTACCTTCCCACCCTCCTAGGCCTTAATTTTCTCATCTGTTCAATAAGAATTTTGGACTAGATGATCTCTAAGGCTCTTTCCATTGTGAATATAGCATATGTGGTCAGAAACTTTAAGGGACATATGGATATATTACTCCCAGAGGAGGGAGACAGCACCTACTATATGAGGTATAATAAGTGCAGAGGTGCACAGTTTGATGGGTACAAAATTGATTGAGCAGCACCATCACATTTAATGTCTCAATTTGCTCACGAAGCTTTAGATATAGATGGTTTTGAGTCATCCTTTTTAAATTACGTGATGATAGTTAAATTGAAAATCCTTCCTTACACATCCTGGAAACATTTGGCTAGCCAAAATGCTTGGAGGATTAAGGGCTCAGACACCCAAATGTCCCAGCTTCTTGAGGGTTAAAACCCATTTGTACCTCATTGTAGTTGTGAAAACGCAACAATGATCTTTGTCAGCAGTGACAGAATGGCCCTCAAGATGGCGGTATCTCCCCATTGAATTAAGTCTTTCTAGTTGAGATCCCAAAATGAGACCCCAAGTCTCTCTAACTTCATGGAGCAGGGAGGTAGTTTTTTCCCAATTAGTAAAGACAGGATTTTTCATGAATTCTTGTGTCTACCACCCAGAGTCTAAGATTCTTAACATATAACAAATTCTAGTAATATTTATTGTTTTAAAGAGTTGGAATTTTTTAAAGAGCAAGATCAGTAAGTTAGGCAATTATCTCACAGGAATGACTTTACACTGAACAGCTTGGTGTCTCCCATGCATTTGGTACAGTTGGCTTTGAGTTCACTGATCTCTTTGGTATTTTTCTGAATTTTAAGTGAAGAGTGAAAAAGGACAGAGTAGAGGATACATTAGAGATTAGCATACAGAGAACTGGATTGGGAGTCAGGAGACCACAAAGCCATCCAGTAAATGATCGTTGGTGATAATCATGATGCTGAGACATGGGTTCTAATGTTGGCTCTGCCTCCATCTGTAACTTTGGGCAAGTTACTTCTCTGGCAGTTTCATTATCTGTAATATGAGAAGACTGGACCAGATGATCTGTAAGCCTTGAGTTTATGATCAGATTTCCTTGCTATAGTGTAGATTTTCACATTTGTAGTGGAATAGAAATTAGATGCAATACCATCTAGATCTGAAATTCTAAGCTTTGGTGGCTGGTAATCACTTTGGTGATTATAATTAATACATGCAAGGTCTTCAATCAGGTCTTCTGACCAATCCTCACACACAATAGTCCATCTCCCAACTCCATGTCTTTGCATAGGCTGTCCCTCATGCCTGGAATATGGTCCCTCCTCATCTCTGACTGTTAGGAATCCTTAGTTTCCTGCAAATCTCTGCTCCAGTGTCATCTTCTGTATGAAGCCTTTCCTGTCCCTTCAGCTGTTTAATGCCTTCCTGTCAAAATATTCATGTATTTCTTCAGTAAAATTTTGTTTACATTTATAGACGTATATATATATATATATATGTGTGTGTGTGTGTGTGTGTGTGTGTGTGTGTGTATGTATGTATGTATGTATATTCATGTATAAGTACATAGAGAGGCAAAGTGTGGCATAGTAGATAAAGAGGTAGCCTTGGAAGCATATCTCCTGGCTTCAAGGTCCACCTCTGACATGTACTGGTTTTGTGACTTTGGATAAATCATTTAATTTCTCATTGTACTTGATGACTTTCTAAGACTATAACCCATCCAGTACAGCTGGGTGGTATAAGGAGAAGATGAGGGGTGTGCTTGAGCCAGCTTGTACTGGACAGATTGTTAAAATATCAGCATAAGCATTTAAACCTCAGAAATCAGCAAATACTACAAATTAGGGTTTGATTTCCTTTTTTTCTATTTTTTTTTGGGGGGGGTGTGAGGCAATAAGGGTTAAGTGACTTGTCCAGAGTCACACAGCTAGCATCAAGTATCTGAGGCTGGTTTTGAACTCAGGTCCTCCTGACTCTAAGGCCAGAGCTCTATCCACTGCACCACCTAGCTTCCCCTTCATTTACTTTTTTAATGATCATCTAGACTTAGGAAAGTGATGGAGAAAATGTTATTATTGCAGATTAAACTTAAAAGTGTGTAATGGGTATTTTTCCCTGCAAAGAACTGGTTGTTAAATGATTTATCATCATTCCCCTGTGAAGATCCAGCACCAGAGCACCTTGCCTCCTTTCCTTACCTTTCTCCATCCAGGACAACCCACAATCCATCTGGGCTGCCTGACTGCTGACAGAGCTTGAATGAGACAGGAGTCATCAACTCTTATTTCTTCAAGTGAGGCCTTAGCATCTGTCCTCCCTCTATACTTTACAAACCCCCTAACACTGTCACTTGAATATAGCCTGGGGACCTCTGGGTCTTGCTAGCCATCAGCTATCTGCTGAACCCTTAGGGCATCTTGGGTTTTCTCTGTTTCCAGTCTTTCTTTTATGTGTTGCCTCCCCCAGAGTATGAGCTCCTTGAGAACTTTTTCAATTTGTATCTCAGTGTTTAGCACATACTAAGTGCTCAATAAATGATTTTCATTCATTCATAAATCATTTTACAGGGAAATGCTGACTTACACTCATAGAAGGAGATTCCCTGCCTGGGAGTTCCTTATACCTGTTAATTCACAGGTCCAGTCTTGAGCCTATATGCATGTCTCCTCTGATAGATTATCAGCTCCTTGAGGGCAGGAGTTGTTTCTTTTATTTTGTCTTTTAACCTCTAGTACCTAGCCCAGTGCCAGGCACATAGCAGGTCCTTAAGAAATATTTGTCGATTGATCCAAGATGACCTAATGTTGATAATAGCTGATGTAAAACTTAAAGGTTTGCAAAATGCTCTATACCCATTATCATTTATTATTCATTCAACAAGCATGTGCAAAGTGGACATGAAACAAACAAACAAAAAAATACCCCCCAGTCCCAAGGAGCTTATGTTCTTTTCAAGGAAAATTGCATTTACAAAAAAAATTAAATATACTTTCTCTTTTTTTCTCTCTACTATATATGTATATAGTATGTATATGTATGATATATATGTATATATACTATATATGCGTGTATATGCTTATATGTTTACATGTGTGTGTATATGTATATATACAGTACTTTTAGGAGAGAGATCAATAGCATTTGGGGAAGTGGATCAGAATTGACTGTAGGAGATGATGCTTGAGCTGAGTTTCTAAGGAACCTAAGGATTCTGCGGGGCAGGGAAGAGTTAGGAAAGCATTGTAGGCAGAGGCAACAGATTGTATAAAAGAATAGAGATGGGAGGGAGCATACTTCATTTTATTGGGCTTCACAGACAACGTGGCTTTTATAAATGGAAGGTTTGTGGCACTGTTTTTCCAACAGCATGTGCTTTCATCACATCTCTATGTCACATTTTGGTAATTCTCACAATATTTCAAATTTCTTCATTACTATTGTATCTGTTACGGTGTTCTGTGATCAGTGATCTTTGATGTTACTATTGTAATTGTTTTGGGGCACCACATAAGATGAAGAACTTAATAAATGTGTGTGTTCTGGCTGCTCCATCAACCAGCAGTTTCTGTCTCTCTCCCTCTCCTCTGGCCTCCCCATTCTCTGAGACACAATATTGAAATTAAGCCAATTAATAATCCTACATAGGCCTCTAAATGCTGAAGTAAAGGAAGAGTTGGTCAATGTTGCAAATTTTATTGTTGTCTTATTTTAAGAAATTGCCAGAGCCTCTCCAACCTTCAGCAACCACCACCCTGATCAGTCAGCGGCCTTCAGCATCGAGGCAAGACCCTCCACCCTCACTAGAGACTCAGCTGATGGTTAGTATTTATTCATTAAAGTCTGCACATTGGGTTTTTTTTTATATAACACTATTGCACACTTAATAGGCTGCAGTATAGTATAAACATAATTTTTATATGCACTGGGAAACAAAAAATTTACTGTGACTCCTTGTATTGTGATCACTTTATTGCAGTGGTCTAGAATCAAATTTGCATTATCTCCGAGGTATGCTTATTCAAGGAACATCAGTAAGAACAGGTTGGCTCCATAGTACAATAAAGGGGGGAAGGAAAGAAATGAGTGCCTTGAACAGTACATGAGAGCCAGGCTTTGAAAGGTTTTGAGGGCCAAACAGAAGAGTTCATATTTTGTTCTAGAGGGGACTGGAAGCCATTGGAATGTTTTGAACAGAGAAGTGACATCATCAGAATCGTGTCTGAGGATATCACCTTGGTAGTTGTCTGGAGGATAAATAAAAGAGACAGTCTTGTGATAGGGAGAGCAGGAAAGAGACTACTGCAATAGTCCAAGAGATGACAGGGGCTTGGATGATGCCTGTGCTAGTGGAATGGATGGGATGGGTGCCAGATATATTATCATGGAGCTAAAACCAACAAGACTAGGCAACTGGGGTGAGAAAGAGAGAAGAGCCAAGGATGGGGACACCTTAGACAGAAATTGGGAAGTTAGGAAGAGGGGAAAGTTTGTCTCTCTGTGTACTAGTAACAGTCCTGTGAGCTACATACCACAAAGGGCATTCATCTCTTGAGGCATCATTTTCTTCCTTTGGAAAATAAAAGGGATGGATTAGATGACCTTTAGAGTTCTTTCTATTTCTAAAAATGATCTTTTCCCTACTGTTTTCAACTTTAGTTGACAAGATATACATGAAACTTTAAGGCAAAGCTTTGAGGGGGGCAAAAAGTAAATTTTAAAACATTTTTCACATAGTGCTTTAATACTTAATATTTTGGTTGTTCTGCCCACATGTGCACAAATACACATATCACCTAATCAGTTTATGCCCATTCTTGTGCATTAGTCTTACAATTACACTTTAAAACAGTAGTTTAACCAATTTTTGCGAATGGTTTCATAAACTCTATAAAATCATAGGCCCAGTATCTTCATTTGGTTTCTCAAGCAGTGTACACTGACACAAAATTAATCTTAAATGTTAAACCCTCTATTAAGCCTCAGTGCTAAAAGCCAGGCTTTATTTTCTTTTAGATAGGCTCATGGAGACTGCTTTTGTACTTGCATGCAGATGCTTATGGCCACCTAGATGATTCTGGTTAGCTGAAATTCTCTTCAACAGACTCACCACAAACTCTCTTCAGTGTACAATAGAATTTTTTTCACTCATCCCAAGTATCTCCACATTGGTTTACTTTCCCTTCTCTCTTTGATCCTATGGATCCCATTTTACAGATAGGGAAAGTGAACCCCAGTTGGTTAAGTGACTTGCCTAGGGTCACACAGTTAAGAAGCGACAGTGGGAAGAACCAGGTCTCAGTTTGACTCCAAGGCCAGTGCTCTTCCCATTATACCACACTGCCTCACAGTGAAGTTCCCTCCACACTGTCTTCTGTATGAATGGATAAAATGAAAATTCTATCAGCTTCAGGTCTTTTTGATATTGCCAGCTATCTCTGCTTTCAATTTAGACAGACCCTTGTAAAAGTACTCGTTATTTGAGGGTTCTGATTTAGCAGAGTTCTATGTAACTAAGATTTTTATTTTATATTAAAACATTAGCAAAATAATGTTACTATCAAGAATTTAAAGAGACACTTTCAAACTATTTTCTTGTGTATAGCGGCAATTTTTCATGTATTTGGTATTAGCTAGAAATTGCATAAGTAGATGGGAGTAAAGGAGGCTGATTGCTAGATTTCCAACTCTCCAAACAAGTCAATGCAACAGTAAGAAGGCCCTCCTCAGATATGGTCCCCTTGAAAGGCATTTTGTGATGCAGATAGTGTGGTTTTAGTTCCTTTGGACATGACCTCTGCTCATCAGGGGAAAAAATTCTGATGGTAGTGGCTGGAATCTACTGACAGTTGTCACTCCCTTGAAATCAATGAAAAGGTAGAGCAAGTTTAATCTCTTTCCCATTTCTCTATACCTGCAGTCAGTAAGAATTTCTACATGATTTGTCCATTTCTCTAAGTTATTTCTAATTTCTAATTATTTCTAATTCTTTATTTTCTTAATAGAAAACTGTGATTGATCCTAACTTTCCTGTAGTTCATTTCTGCATGTTAATTATGAATGGAGGATTTCAATGGAGGAGGACAGTGAATAGTTCGGAATACACAGAACTAAAGAGGGCAGAGGTTAGAACCTCAGTCCAAATGCTGGGATATTTTTTTTTTTGAGAAAGAGAATTTGTGGTTTGGACTTTTATTAATAACTCTTGTAAGTTCCCAAATAGCAGAGATAGGCAAACCATGTGACTTGAATCTACTTACATCTAAGTTATTGAGTCATGAATAGGCAGAGTTCAGGTGGTATTTCAATGAAACTTCTGCCTTCTGGTATGAAGGACTGAGTAGAGGTGTGAACCACAGGAATATCATATCCTCTAATCTGAATGGCGGGAAGAGGAAGTTCTGGTATGAGAAAACTGGCTGTGCTCTGGGACAAACCCTTAGAATACCAAAGGGTGGATTGTCTGTATAGCTAAACTTGCTGGATAACATCATTTGATGGTTATACAAGCTAATCACAGCTAATCAAAGCAAAAGCAATTTAATTCAATAACCTGAAAAAATAAATGACAAGGAAAATTTCTCCCAATGGGATAAGACTATACTCTCCAAAAACTTACCAAATCACTAACAGGAAGGAGAGCATACACAGAAAACACACACAGCCAGGGAATGCATATGGAAAGGATACATGCAAAGGGAATATATTTGACCAGGTCAATACATTTGACAAAGTCAGTACATACATAGAGAAAACTTACAGCTAAGGAGTATATCTCACTAGGGCAACACATGCTGATAGAAGGTGGTACACTCTTGGAGTCACTCTCCATATCCAATGCCACTGCTTACTTCCCCACAGAACCATTAATGTCATTGGCTATCCTAGTAATGTCATTAGACTACAAGCTGCTTTCTCTGCTGTAGTATACTGCTGAGGTCCTCTGCTAGTCTATTCTGTTCATTCAACTGCCATCTAGTAGTGTCTAGGATAAGCTACTATATTCTTATTCCTTTTTGATGGCATCTTCTGGTTCTGAGTCATAGTTCCAGAGGCCATTTCAGTTCTTTTGTGATTCAAATACCCAGCCAGCCAGATAACTCTTTTGTCATTAAAAGGCTCTTTTTACCTGCTATATTGCTATTTCAGCTATCACTTTGAATTTAATCTTTTCTTTAAGTTAGACTGAGAAAACTGATTTCAGTTTCTTTCAAAAACTATCACACCCCCTGGCCACTCCCTGAAAATTACCCTCTAGGAGCTTTGCTTATCAAGATTTAGGGGAGCACAAAGGAGTTAGCCATTTTTGTCCTGATTTTCTGATAGCACTAAACTCATTGCCTCCCCCATACGTCCAGAATATCTAATATTGAATTCTATATGGTATCAGCAACTGCCTCGAGGGTTATGGCATTGTAGGCCAGAGAGAGAAAAATGGCAGCCTCTGGTTTCCTTCTAGCCCTAAAGGGTCCAGTGGCCACAATACACAGACTTAGTGAGAAATATTTCTACTCAGTAAAGATTGTTACAGTTGCCCTGGTTTTATATCATTTTTTGATTCAAATTTCTTGACCACTGTCTCCTTCCAGCATACCTACCCTACTGGGTTCTAGTTGTCTAGTTGCCTTGATACCAAGCTGGACTCCCTTTCTGCCACCTTCTACACCCTAAATTTTCTTCCTGGTCCTTTTGGAATCCATCACCAGGTAACCTGTTCTTCTGCCACAGTCAGACATGACTGGATTTCTGCTGTCTCATGCTCTTAATAGTAAATAAGACTTCTCAAATTAACCCTCAATTGCTAAAGTTCTGCTCTGTAACACGTCCAAAATTTCACCTCATTTAATCAGTAGCATAAGACAAATAATGATGCTCTACAAAAGGCAGGCCTTTTTCCTTTCCTTAATACAAGTTAATATCAATGAATTGATTGAATAGGGAGCAATCTATGAAGAAAGTCATACACTAAGTTTGTTCTCTGCAGGTTCCTGCAGGTCATTGGCTTCTTCTTCTTGTGTTATATTCATCAAACTTAACCACAGAAACTGGTAAGTTAGGCACTGCAAACTGTCAAACGGGGAGGGGAGGGAAAAAAAAAAGACAACTCAGGCCCTCAGAGTCTGGGCTGGGAAGAAACACTTGAGGATTTTGTGGCTGCCTGAACTTCTTGCTGCTTGAGAATCCCAACAGGCTCCATGCACCTGTCCTGACCACAGCTGCCAAGTTCCCAGCCTCAGCCCCATGCTATGCGTTACCACCTGTCTTGGTTGCCAGGGCTAATGAACCATGGCTCCTCTGAGGCATCCGATGGGTGGGATGACTGCACCCTTATGCCTCATCAAAAGATCCCATGAGCTGCTGGAACATTTCTGCCAGCAGTGACCCAACTTTATAGTTAATCTTATTGCACATCTCTTGGCCCAAACCACTCTCAGTCCCATTTTTTCTAATCTGTCTACGTTGGTTCATTTGGCTCCTCTTGGGATTATACCACAGCTGACCTGGCTGGAGTTCTGCTGAGACCCTAGTATTTACTTGAACCTGATGTTTCTATTCCTTCCCTTCCTCCTTCTACCTCCCAAGAAAAATAACAGCTCATAAAGCGGACTCCATTTCATTTGGGCACTCCACAGACTTTGGTCACCTCCATCTTTCATGACCTCTCAGCAGTAGTTACTTCTTCCAGGTCCTATGATCCACTCATGACTTCCTTATTCTTTCTTGCATGTAACACTCATACCTTTCCACCATGCCTGGAATGTTCTCCTTCTTCACTTCTGCCTCCCGGATTCTCTGGTTTTCCTTCAAGGCCCTACCTTCTTCAGGAGTCCCCTCCTGATCCCACCCTCCATGCCCCTCTTCACTGCTAGTGTCTGCCCTCTGAGTTTACCTTCCATCTATTATATATATACATATATATATATATATAATATATATATATATATGTATGTGTATATATATACACACACACATATATATGATATGTAATAACATACATAATTGTATATATATACAATATATATTGTACACATATTCTGTCTTGTATATAGATAGTTGTGTGCATGTTTTCTCCTCGACTAGACCATGAGTTCCTTGAGGGCAGGGACTATGTTTTAACCTTTCTTTGAATCTCGAGTGCTTAGCACATATAGTAAGTGCCTAATAGATGCCTCCCTCTTTCCAGAGACTCTCTAAAGCTAAAGGAGGGAAAGACCCTAGCCTCTCTTGATTCTCTTCCTCCCTCTCCCACTTGTCTCTTCTCTGTCCCCTTTTTTGGCTCCCCATTCTCTTCCCAAACCCCTTATCATAGGCCTTCCCCAAAAGTTTGCCTTTCTCTCTCTCTTGTTAATCTCATTCGCTCCCAGAATTTCAGCTGCCACCTTTGTTCAGATGACTCCCAACGCTCATATCCAGTTTTCACAGTTCTTTTGAGCCCCAGAATGCTTGTATCACTAGCAGCCTAGGACATAGCTCTGTCCACCTGGTGCTCCAAAGGCCACCTCAAACTTGACGTGTCCAAAACTGAACTGAGCATCTTTCCATGTAAACTTGCTCCTTTTTCTGCGTTTGCTCTCTCTCAGTGATGTCACCACTCAATTGGTGTGTGTTTAGTAACTTGGTGACCTTTCCCTTCCCCCTACCTCTCATAGCCAGTTAGTTACCAAGCCTTGCTGATACTTCCACTTCATTCACTCTTGCCTCCTCTGTCCCTTCTCTCTCTCTCCTAAATTAGGGCTTTTATTGCCCCCTGCCTGGACTATTGCTAGAGTCTCTGCATAGGTCTCAGTGCCTCTACTTTCTCAGCTTCCAAAACTCCTTCACAGTTTCCAGGCTCATCTTCCTTAGTGGATAAATCTGTTTGTGTCACTTTTCTGCTTAAAAAAATGAATACAAACCACTTTGGGCTGTTTCCTATTGTCTAGTGAGTAAAGATTGAACTTTATTTGGCATTCAAGGCTTTCCACAGTCTGGCACCAACAAGCCATGGACATTCTACAACATTTCCACCTCTTGCTGTCTCCTATGCCTCAAATGCTCCCCCTCCCAATTTCTATCTGTTAAATTCCTGCCCCTCTTTTAGGGCCTAATTCACATCATGCCTCCTTTAGGAAATACTCTGTAATATCCCCCCTTCCCCTGTCCCTAACAATCTCCATCTCTTAAACTCCACAAAGTTCTTACCAATTTTACTATAATTATTTGTATACATATCATCTCCAAGTGCTATACTTTGCATCTTTCCTAGCACCTATCATAATAATTATAATAACAGCTAGCATTGATATAGCACTTTAAGGTTTGTGAAATGCTTTCCATACATCATCTCTTTTGATCTTGCAACAATCCTGGGATGTAGTTGCTATTAATATCCCCATTTTACTGTTGAGGAAACTGAGCAGAGTGGGATTAAGTGACTGGACCAAGGTCACAGAGCAGAGTCTGAGGCAGGATTCAAACTCAGGTCTTTCTAACTCTGTCTAATATTTTACACACTCACCAACGCACAGTGTTCTGCAAATTGTTGTTCAATTGTATCTGATTTTTTGTGACCCCATGGACCATACCGTCCGTGGGTTTTTTAGGTTTGTTTGTTTGTTTGTTTGTTGTCTGTTTTTTGGTGTTTTGGTTTGTTTTTTTTTTGCAAAGATACTGGAGTGGTTTGCCATTTCATTTTCCAGTGGATTTAAGGCAAACAGAGGTTAAGTGACTTTCCCAGGGTCATACAGCTAGTACAAGTGTTTGAGGCCACATTTGAACTCAGGTCTTCCTGACTCCAGATCTAATGCTGTATCCCAGGGGTGGGGAACCTGTGGCCTTGAAGCGAGATGTGGCCCTCTAGGCCCTCAAGTGTGGCCCTGAGTGCCACATCTGGCCTGGAGGCCATAGGTTCCCCACTCCTGCTCTATCCACTTTGCCACCCAGAAATAAGAGATAAAAAAGATTAGTTTTAGTTGGGAAATGTAGTTATTTAGCAAATGTTCCTTGTACCTCTTTGAAAGCTTCTTATATCCCTCAAGTATACAGATACCTCAAGCTGAGAACCTCTGTTCTAACTCATTGCTCCTATACTTCCCACACTTTTCCTTTGAACAGTTTTGACCCTTTAGTTGACCTTTTCAAAGGATATTGCTCCTCACCTTGGCCCCCCTTTTCTTTCCTTTGACCAAAGTCTATCAGTCCTCAATGCTTGCACAGCTCTGTTCCTATTGGAGAGCTGCTGAATGGAGTCACTGGAGTGAGTCACACAACTGTGCTAACCAGGATTGTTACAAAGTTATGTTATGCAATCCCAGCTGGGTCCTCAATGCTGCATGGCCATTGTTTTTTCCTCCCAGTTTGCCTCCCTATCAAACTCCTCATAGCTGCTTCCTTCCAGTCTATATCTCAGCCAGAAATTGGAAAGGCTTCCATTCTGTAGAGAGTTTCTCCACCAACTTTTCAGAAAGCACCACCCAGAAACCAGATATCTCAAGTTTTGGGACTTTGGCTCCTCATATCTATCTCTGACCGCACTCTAAATTTCTCATGTGCCAACACTATAAACTTCCCTCATCCTATCATAGCAAGAGTCACAGAGTCACAGATTCAGAAGGGACCATGCCATGGAAATCTCACCTATGTTCCACATAAAAATCTTTTCTTTTGAGTAGGTTTTCAAATTCCTTGCTTCATGTGTTGTGAAGGACTGCTCTGTTGAATTTTATGACTTCATATAAGCTCAGTTTTTCTAAAGCTTTTGTTTTATTGTGCCTCCTTCTTTTGCCTTCCTGCACTGCCATTCTGGCGTGGAGGTGACCCTGGGCCCTTTGAGACTACACCAGGGCAGCTCCAGATCTGACAGGTCTTCTCAAGTTGGAAAGCCTTCAAGTATAGACCTGGCGATGGCCTATGAGTATGTCACCCAAACACCAGCCCCGCTAAGTTTAGAAAGAGTCCTGGCCAGAAGGCTGGCCTGGTGGATGATGAATACTGTTTGACTATAGCAATAATAGCTAACATTTATACAGCACTTTAAAGTTTAAAGAGTTCATTAATCTCATTTGATTCCCTGCAATGATCTTGCAAAGTCAAGACTACTGATGTTACTTTGACCATCTTACAGATGAAGAAACTGAGTTTCAGAGAAGCCATGAGGCTTGCCTATGGTTACACACACCTAGTAAGTACCCCTGGCAGACTTTAAACTTAGGTTTCTCTTGATCCCAGGGTTAGTACTCTTTCTGCACTAATTTAATACTAAACAGTTGCCACATACCAAGAGGCAGAAAAGCTCTGTTCTGTCTCAGAAAACTGCATTGAAGCCCTCACAATTATTTTTAGAATGTTAATATTTTATTTTTTCCCAATTACATGTAAAAACAATGTTTAACCTTCGTTTTCTACAATTTTAAATTCCAAATTCTCTCCTACCTTTTCTCCCCTTCGCCATCATTGAGAAAGCAGGGAATTTGATAAAGGTTGTAATCATTTAAAACATATTTCCACATTAGTCACTTCATGAAAGAGAACACAGACAAAAAAAAGAAAAAGAAAGAAAATCTAAAAATAATATGTTTCGATCTGCATTCAGAGTCCATCAGTTCTTTCTCTGGAGGTGCATATCATTTTTCATTCAAAGTCCTTTGAAATTGTCTTGAATCATTGTTTTGCTGAGACTAGCCAAGTCCTTCACAGTTCATCATTGTACAGTATTGCTGTTTCTGAGTACAATGTTCTCCTGATTCGGCTCATTTTATTTTGCATCAGTTCACGTAAGTCTTTCCAAGTTTTTTTTTAAATTTAATTTATTTTTAATTTATGGAATAAAGTAAGCATTTCCATGACACAGTAAATTTTTTTTTAAATGATCACACATAGAACTGCAAATCTGTCATGTACAACTTGTTATTCCTATTTAATATATAATAAAGTTATCATGTAAATTTTTTCCCCTTCCCCACCCCCAGGGATGGCTACCACAAAAGAGCTACTATAAATATTTTTGTACATATAGGTCTTTTTCCTTTTTTTTCCCCCAATCTCTTTGGGATACAGACTTAGTAGTGGTAGGTCAAAGGGTACGCACACTTTTATAGCTCTCTAGGCAAAGTTCCCAATTCTGGATCAGTTCATCACCAACAGTGCATTAGAGTGCCAATTTTCCCACATCCTCTCCAACATTTGTCATTTTCCTTATCTGTCATATTAGCCAATTTGATAGGTATAAGATGATACCTCAGAGTTGTTTTAATTTGCACATCTCTAATAAGTAGTGATCTAGAGTATTTTTTCATAAGACTATAGCGAGCTAACCTATGGTTAAATTTCTTCATCTGAAAATTGCCTATCCTTTGACCAACCATCTATCAATTGAGGAATGACTCATACTATTATAAATTTGACTCAGTCCTCTATATATTTGAGAGATGACGCCTTTATCAGAGAAACTTGTAGTAAATCCCTACCATCACCACCCCCAGTTTTCTGGTTTTCTTCTAATCTTGACTGTATCAGCTTTGTGCAAAAATGTTTTAATTTAACGCAATCAAAATTATCCATTTTACATTACGTAATGCTCTTTATCTCTTGTTTGGTAACAAATTCTTCCCTTATCCATAGACCTCCTCACAGGTTTTTTTTGATGTATGTTATAGTATTCTTTTTTCCCTGCTTGTTTATGTGACTGATTGTTCCATGTGTTTCAACTCATGGGTGTTTAAAGCAACTGCTGAGATGATGACAAATAGACCGAGGAGCATGGCTGTAGCCCCCTATGGGTACATATGTAGCAGTGGCACAGTCTGCACTGCTGTCTTCCTCCCTCTCCTCCTTGCTCTGTTCAGAGCATTGAGGAAGGAGCATATGTGCCCAGGGGTGCAGCCCCTAAGCCAGCCAGACTCAGTAGAGCAATCGCTTTCCTGTGAACCTTGATTTCAGGGGTGTGGCCTTAATCCCTCTCACCCATGGCCATGTACAGGAATGGCATCCCAACAGGGACTTGGGTCTAACAGTAACAATACATCATGCTTACATGGCAGTTTGCAAGATACTTCCCTCCTGATTGTCTCATGGACTGTCAGGAAATACGACTGTCATTATTTCCATTTTATAGATGAGGAAGTTGAGGCTCAGAGAGGTTAACGTGGAGTAAAGTGACCAAACTGGATGTGCACCTGGGCCCCAGTTCTTACAACTTGGGTCCTGTGTTTTTGTCCCGGTACCACACTGTCTCTTAATTATGAAGCACGTAGTCATGTGGGTGGAGGAGATTACTCCCCCTTTTTAGGAATGTCACTGACTGGCCGAGTAATCGCTCAGCCTCAGGCCAGCCAGGGATGTTTTTAATTGGTTGTTATACCATCACTGGATGGCCTGATGTCTGTGGGTGACTCAGCCAATTGGTGACAGAGGATGCCAGAAAGCTGGAAGACGCTGCAGATGTCCCTCTCTTTCCTTTCCCCTCATTGGAGTCAACATGAGAAGACAGCCCTGGAAGCAGCCTGAAGTCACAAAGCAGTACCAGGTGGATGCTGGCCTGGAGTTCTCTAAGCTGTGCATGTTTCACAAATTTTGTTGTGTCCTATTTTGCCTGGAGCAGCCTGCCCTGTGCAGACCTGAGCAGAAGAGAGCGAGGGCCATCCCCCAAAGGATTTGCATCAGAGAGCCAGAGGCCCTGTGCCCAAAGCCATTGGGAAAATTCTTGCTAAAAAAGAGTTTAGAAATGTCTGGTTTCCTTCACTGGCCAGGCTTTGGGTGGAGCTTCAGGGACAGTCCCAGGCACAACTGAGGTTTAAAAATAACCTCTTCTGAGCCCTTTTGCTAAACATGGCGATCTGTTATTCTGCGTATGTTAACACTGCCCTTGCTGGGCAGAATTCTCTCATCTATCTCACACTGACTCAGACATTGATGTTCATTCAATAAACATATATTGGGCCTCTACTGTGCAGAGAGCACTGTGCTAATCACCAAGAGAGATGCAAAACTCACAGATTGGTTAGGCTGGAAGGAAGCTCAGGTAACAGTAATACATACTATGACACGATGCATCCATCAAAGAGGAAGAAAACAAGGTCCTGAGTCGATTAAGGAAAGCCAGGGGACAAAATAAGATAAAAATAAGGCTGTATTGTTATTAGCTCTGCCACTAACAGGAAGGGCTCAGGGAGCTTTATGGAGGCATCAGGAATCCCCACAGAAGTAATAGGATTGACCCACTGCCTCCTCCAGAGCTTCTGGTGCTTTCTGGAGGCTTATGGGAGCTTCACTAACATGGATGGGTGCTGGCTGACAAAGGGCATTCCAGGGCCTAAAAGGACAAATGAAAAGTGGGACATACATTTGTTTCCACTGTCAGGAAGACTCACCAAATGTTTATTGGCTGGTCACTGGAACCGGTGCTGTGTGAGATACCAAGATGATCCGATGGACAGCTATTTATTAAGCACCTGACTTGTGCCAAGCACTCTGCAAGAAAGCTAGGATAGAGCACTGGACCTGGAATTAGAAAGATCTGAGTTCAAATCTGGGCTCAGAAGACTTGATAAGCATGTGACCCTGGGTAAGTCATTTAACCTCTATCTGCCTCACTTTCCTTACCTGTAAAATGAGGACAATAATAGCACCTACCTCCTTCAGTTCCTCGTCTTGTAAAATGAGCTGGAGAAGAAAATCCCAAACCACTCCAGTATCTTTGCCAAGAAAACCCCAAGTGGATTATTGTCAACCCAACCCAACCCAAGGTTGTTGTGAAGATCAAACAAGATAATATTTGTAAAGCATTTTGCAAAACCTCAAAGTGCTATGTAAATGCTAGCTGTTATTTTTATTATTACTAGGTGCCAGGGATATAAAGGACAGGCATCTGTTAAGAACCAACGATGTCCCGGGCACTGTCTTAGGTGGTAACCTCTCTCAGGTAGGAATACAAACACCAAAATGAAACAGCCCCTGCCACAGCCTATGTATGCTGAAGGAGTTTATAATCTAGGAGGGAAGATAAGACATGTTGCTCCTCCAAAATGAAGCCTGATAACAGAGTGTGTGTAACTGCCTCAACCACTGAGGGCACCAGTGACAGGCTGGGTAAGTTCAAAAATAAGGTGGTATCATCAAAGCTCAGCTTTGCTGGGCATATCTGATTACAGCTCCAAGAGATCATCATCTTCTTCTTCTTCTTCATCATCAACAACAAAAACAACAAGCATTTATCAAACACTTTACGACGTGTCAGGCACTGTGCTAAGATCTAGAAGTACAAATATAAGTAAAAAGAAAGACAGTCCCTGCCCTCAAGGAGCTTACATTCTAATTTGGGGAAAATAACACATAAAAGGAAGGGGGCTGCATGAGGAGGGGTAATAGAAGAAGTCTTTCATATATCCTAAAGGGGAATGAGACAAAGCTGTCCTGGACTCCCTTCTCGAGTGAAAGTTCTGGGAGGAGTTATCCAATCAGAGGGAGAGGCCAAAGGGGCAGAGAGTACTCCTACCTGTGCAGATTCTAGGGCTGGAGTGAAACTTCAGATGAAGAGATGAGGCATAGGAAAAGAAGTCAGAGTCCAACAGTCTTAGAGAGGCGTGAGTCTGATGAATTGCCTCATCAGATATGCAGTCTAGGCTGAATCTGAATTAATGGGACTTCGCAAACCATTCTTTTGAGGGAATTGAGCCCCAATTTATTCACTCATTCTTTTTTTGTGGGGCGATTGGGGTTAAGTGACTTGCCCTGAGTCACACAGCTAGTGTTATGTGTCTGAGGCTGGATTTGAACTCAGGTTCTATTAACTCCAGAGCTGGTGCTCTATCCACTTCGTCACCCCCATATTCACTCATTCTTTTGGCAAGAATGTGCTAAGTGCCTACTTATGTGTTGTGCTGTGCCCTAGGCATTAGACATACGAAGACAAAAGCAACACACACACACACACACACACACACAGAAAATCAAAATTTAAATATATACAAAGTACATATAAAATAACTTCTCAGGAGAAGGCATAAGCAATTAAGAAAATCAGGATAGCCTTCCTGTAAAAAGTGATGCTTGAGCTGAACCCTGAAGGAAGCTGAGGAAGGAGCCAGTTTGTCACACTGGGAAGAGCAAAGGATCTAAGTCAGAAGACCTGGCTTCAAAATCTTGGGCAAGATTCTCAGACAAGAATTCCTGGTCCTCAGTTTCCCTAAATGTAAGATGGGGGGCTGTTCTGGATAGTTTCTCCAGTCCCTTCCAGCTTCATCTCTTTTATTCTATAAGGTAGAAATGAACAAAAACTGTGTTTTAGGCAGCAAATACATGGAGACAGAAGTTGTGTGTAGGGGAACACAAGCAGGTCAGTTTTGCTGAGAAGTAGAGACCATAAAGAGGAGTGATATGAAATAAGCCTGAATGGATTTTTGAAACCCATTAAGAAGAACTGTTATTTTATCCTGTAAGTGGCAAGATGGAGCCATTGAAGCTTCTAGAGCAAGAGATTGATGTGGTCAGACCTGTCAATTTGGCAGCTGCAAGGAGAATAGATTAGAGAGGGGAGAAACTCAATTAAAAAGCTGTTGCAATAGTCCTGGAGAGAGGTGATGTAGGGCCTAAACTAAGGTGGTAGATCTGTGAGTAGAGAGAAAAGGAGTGACACGAGAAATATTGCGGAGGCACAGTTGACAAGATTTAGCAACTGATTGTATATGAAGGGTGAGGGAGAGGGAAGAATTGAGGATGATTTCAATGTTATAAACTTTTGTTACTGAATGGATGGTAGTGCCCTCAGCAGAAATATACAAATTAGGAAGAGGGATGGATTGGGATTAGGGGGAGACGAGTTCTGTTATGGACATGTTGGGTTTGAGATTCCAGTGGGCCATCTAGCTGGAGATGTCTACAGGTCGTTTGGAGATGCAGGACAGGATATTCAAAATACCCGAGGAGTAAGACTAGATATTGCATATTGATCTCTAAGTCATTTGCTTAGTTAATTAAATAATTAAACTCAAGGGAATTGATAAAGTCATAGAGAGAGTGTAGAGAGAGACAAGAGGGCCCAAGACAAAGCCCTAGGCCACACTCATACATGATTGATGGGGCATGGATGATGATATATCCAGCAATGGAGAGGTCAGATAGGCAGGAAAATAGTGTTAAGAAAACCCAGGGAGGAAAGAGTACTTAGGAGTCAGGGGTGGTGAACACTGTGGAATGCTTCAGAGAGGTCAAGAAGGATGAAGAGTGAGAGAAGGCCATTGGGCTTGGCAATTAAGGGATTATTGGTCACTTTGGATCATGCAGTTTCAATTCAGGGAAGAGACTGGGATCCAGATTGAAAAGTAATGAGGAATGGGACATGAGAAAGTGTAAACATCAAGTGTAGATTTTCTTATTTTCAGCCTTTGACAGTGAAAGGGATGAGAGACAGGATGATAACTTGAGAGGATGGAAGGAATAAGTGAAGGTTTAAAAAAAGTATTGTAGGGATTTAGACATGTTTGTAGGCAATGAGAAAGAAGCTAGTGGATAAAGATAAAATTTGAAAATCAGGGAGAGGCACTGAGGCTAGTGCCCAATGTAAATTCTGTATGAAAGCCACTTAATTGGGGTGGGTAGACATGGCCATAATACAATTACCTCTCCAACTGCCTTCCAAGAAAGTCAGCATAGAAAATAATCATAGAAAAGAAACATCTCAAGATATAGCATTTAGTGCTGGAAGAATTCATTTAGTCCAACTCCAAGTGCCCTGGTCAAAGTCACACAAAGGTAGTTAAGTCCACAGCCTTTCCCCTGTGCCACACTAGCTTTAAGCCACTCATGACTTGCCTGGGTAACATAAGTAGGAAGTGCCTGACCTAAGATTTGAACCCAGGTTCTCTGACTCCAAATCCAGCTTTCTCTTCCTATTTTACCATGTCAATTCATATCCAGGCTCTAATACTTACTAGTTCTATGATCTTAGCTAACTAATTCACTTAGTTCTCTGAGCCAATATAAGAAAAATCACTTTGTAAACTGCAAACTATTGTTATCCATTTTTTTTTGTATTTCCATTAATGGCACCATTATTCTCCCAGTTAACCACACTCAAAACCCCTAAGTTATCTTTGCTGCCATCTCTCTTCTTTACCTCATGAAGGAAGGAAGGAAGGAAGGACTTCTGTATCATATAAGCACAGTCAAGGAAAATAAATTCCCACATTTGTCACATCCAAAAAAGCATTTGTTATTTGGCATGGTAATCCATCATCTCTTTGTCATGATATTGAACAGCTTTTTAATCAATCCTTGGAAAACATGGTTGATCATTAAAGGTGATCAGAGTTCTTTAGTCTTTTGGGATTGTTCATTTTCTCAGTATTAGTATCATAGTATAAATTGTTCTTCTGGTTCTATTCACTTCATTCTGCATCAATTCATACAAATCTTTCCATGCATCTCTCAAACTATCTTTATCTCATTTCCTTCAGTACAATAGTATCTCTTACATTCATATACCACAATTTATTCATCCATTCCATAATCTATGGGCACCCCCTTGGTTTCTAGTTTTTGCCACCACAAAAATAAATGCTATAAATATTTTTGTATATATGAAATCTTTTTCTCTTCAATTTGCACTCAGAGGTCATCAGTTCTCTCTCTGGAGGTGGATAACATTTTGCATCACAATTCCTTTGGAATTGTCTTGGATCATTGTATCAGAATAGCCAAGCTTTTCGCAGTTGATCATCATTACAACATTGTTGTTACTGTGCACCATGACCTCCCAGTTCTTCTCATTTCACTTTGGATCAGTTCGTATAGGTCTTGCCATATCTTTCCCCATCACCCAAAACAACCTCCCCTCATTATTTCCTAAAGCACAGTAGTATTCCATCACAGTCATACGTCACAATTTGTTCAGCCATTCCCCAACATATGAGCTTTCTCTTGATTTTTAATTCTTTGCTACCCCAAAAAGACCAGATAGTTTATATTGTTAGATCTTTGGGCATAGTTCCAAATTGTTCTCCAGAATGGCTGGACCAGTTCACTACTCCACTAGCAGCTCATTAGTGTACTAATTTTCCCTCATCTCCTCCAGCATTTGTCATTTCTGACATGTGTAAGGTGGTCATTTGGAGTTATTTTAATTTGCATTTCTCTAAGGCAATAGCAATGTAGAGCATTTTTTATATCACTATAATAGCTTTGATTTCTTCTTCTGAAAACTGCCTATTCACATTTTTGTCTATTTACAACTTGGGGAATGCCTCTTATTTATATAAATTTGACTCAGTTCCATATACATCCATATCCATATCCATATATATACACAAATACATATGAAAGGAGGTTTTTATCAGAGACACTTGCTGTGAGAAAATTTTATATTACTTCATTGTCTATGGTACCTTAGCAAAATGTAGTTTCCCTGATTATCTCTTTCAGTTGGATTTGATTTTGATTTTGATTTTGCTTTGTCTGAGATCATGATTGCTACCCCTGTCCCTTTCACTTCATTTGTTTATTTTTAGTTAGGAAGAACTTTATTTTTTTTCCTTGATAATTTATTTTTAGTTTTCAACATTCACTTCTGTCAGATTTTGAGTTTTAAGTTTTCTCCCCCTTCCACTCCTCCCCCCCCCACAAGACGACATGCCATCTGATATGGGCTCTACTTACACATTCATATTCCCTTCACTTTAGCTGAAGCATAAAAGACTGCTCTCCAAACCTTCATTTCTACTCTGTGTGTCTTTCTGTCCCAAGAGTGTCTCTTGTACACAATATATTCTGGATTCTGGTTTCTAATCCATCCTTCTCTCTGCCTCCATTCTATGGGTTTAGCTCATCCTATTCACATTCACAGTTATGATCACTAACTGTGGATTTCCCTCTATCCCGTTTTTCTTTGTTTGTTCTTTTCTTTCTCTTTTTATCCTATCCCTACTCAAAAGTTTGTCTTGCTTCTGACCACTGCCTCTTTCAAACCACCTTCTCCCTCACAATCCCCTCACCCTTCTCTCTTATCCCCTTTCCTGACTATCTCCCTAATGGGTAAGATAGATTTCTATACCCAACTGAGTATGTGTATGTATTCTTCCCACTTTGAACCTATTCTGATGAGAGTGAGGTTGAAGTAATACCTGCCACCACCAACCATTTTCCTCCCCAATATAAAAGCTCTTCCTTGCTCACTTCTATTAAATAAGAAAAATTTCCCTGTTCTACCTCTCCCTTTCCTCTTCTCCCAGTGTACCCCCCCTTTCATCCCTACATTCTTTTTTTTTGGAGATTATCCCAACATAATCAAATCACACCCATGTTCTCTACCTAAGCAGACTCCATCCAACTGCTATAATAATGATAAAGTTTTTAGGAGTCACAAGTATCATCTTCCCATATAGGGATGTAAACAATTTAACTTTATCGAGTCCTTTATGATTTCTCTTTCATGTTTACCTTTTTACGCTTTTCTTGAATTGTGTTTGAATGTCATATTTTCTATTCACCCCTGGTCTTTTCATCAGGCATGCTTTGAAGTCCTCTATTTCATTAAGTACCCATTTTTTCCCTCTGAAGGACTATACTGTTTCGGTAAGTAGGTTATTCTTGGTCATAGTCCTAGCTCCTTTGCCCCCTGGAATATCATATTCCATATTCCAAGCCCTCCACTTCTTCACATGAAAGCTGCTAATCTTGTGTGATCCTGGCTGTGATTCCACTATATTTAAATTGTTTCTCTATGGCTGCTTGCAACATTTTCTCCTTGTTCTAGGAGCACTGGAATTTGGCTATGGTATTCCTGTGTGTTTTCATTTTGGGATCTCTCTCAGAAAGTGATTGGTGAATTCTTTCAATTTATATTTTACTCTCTGGCTCTAAGGTATTGGGTCAATTTTTCTTGATGATTTCTTGAAATATGATTTCTAGGTTCTTTTTTTTTTTGATCATGGCTTTTCAGGTAGTTCAATTATTCTTAAATTAATCTGTCCTCAATCAATTTTCCAGGTCAGTTGTTTTGCCAATGAGACATTTCACATTTTCTTCTATTTTGCATTCTTCTGAATTTGTTTTATTGTTTCTTGAAATTTCATGGAGTCATTAGCTTCCACTTGTCCCATTCTAATTTTTAAGAAATTCTTTTCTTCAGTGAGTTTTTTTTTTACCTCTTTTTTCCATTTGGGCTATGCTGCTCTTTAAGGAGTTTTTTCTTCGATGAATTTGTGTGCCTCTTCTATCATTTTTTTTAAGGTGATATTTTCTTCAGTGTTTTTTTGTGCCTCTTTTACCAAACTGTTAATTTTCCTTTCATAATTTTCTTGCATCACTCTCATTTGTTTTCCCAGTTTTTCCTCTACCATTTATCTCTTTAACTCTTTTAGGAGGTCTTGCTGACCTTGGGTCCAATTAGTAATTTTTTTTGGCGGCTTTGCTTGTAGCTATTTTCACATTGTTGTCTACTTCTAAGTTTATGTCTTGGTCTTCCCTGCCACCACAGTAGCTTTTTATGGTCAAGTCCCTTTTTTTGTTGTTGTTTTCTCATTTTCCTAGCCTATTTTTTGACTTTGAACTTTATTTTAAAGCTAGGCTCTGCTCACCTGCCAGTGGGGAGGCACTGTGCCTAGCTTCAGGCTTCTTTGTGTGTGTGCTACTGTTTTCAGAGCTAGTTCTAGGGGATCTGCAAATGTTTGATGATTCCAGGGTGGTGATACCCTGGAAGAGGTATGGTCACTGCCTTTCCTGGTCTGTTCTCTGGTCATTACCTAGGAAGAGTTCCTGTTCCCCCACAGCTACAAGTACTAGTGCTCCTCTTGGCCCTGGAACTGTGACAAGTGCCCCTGTTCCTTTATGACCAAACACAAGGGCTTCTCTCCATCCTGGAACTGCAACCTAGAACTGTGTATGAGCAATAGAGTTGCCTGTCAGCACCAGCTGCACCCAGTGCTAGCAAAGGTTCCCCAGTTATCTTTTTCTGACGAATTGTCCAACCCCCTTACTTTCTCTGGACTGAGAGCTCCTGTTGCTGCTGCTGTTGTCACGGCCACCTCGAAGGTCTACCACTGGTGTTCCTGCCATACTCTGGGCTTGTGCCCACCTTGGTGTTACAGACCAGAACAGTTGGACCAATTTGCAGCTCTGAGAGTACGTGGATGTGCTTGCTTTCTGACAGCCTCTCCAACATTTGTCATTTTATACTTTTGTCAGCTTTGCCAATCTGATGATTATGAGGTAGAACCTTAGAATTACTTTTATTTGCATCTCTCTAATTATTAATGATTTTGAGCATTTTTTCATATGGCTATAGATAGTTTAGGTTTCTACTGAGAACGACTTATTCATATCCTTACACTATTTATCAATTGGGAAATAGATTTTATTACAATAAATTGGAATCAAATGTTTGAAGAACTTGGAAATGAGACCTTTTTGAGAGAAACTTACAGATAGATTCCCACCCCCTCAGCTCACTGCTTCCCTTTCAATCTTAGCTATATTTGGTTTGTTTGTATAAAATCTTTTTAAAAATTTTTTATTCAAATCATCTATTTTATCATCTGTGATTCTCTCTATACCTTGTTTGATCATGAACTCTTCCCCTATCCACGGATCTCAAGGTAATTTCTTCCTTATTTTCTCTAACTTGTCTGTGATGTGATTTTTTAAAAATGTCTATCTAAGTGGTCATGTATTCATTTGGAGCTTATCTTGGAACAAGATGTAAGATGTTTATCTGAACCTAATTCCTGCCATATTGCTATTCAGTTTCCCCAGTTGTTTTTATTTTTAAAATTAAATAACGAATACCTACCCCAATAGCTGATGTCTTTGTGTTCATTGAATGCTAGGCTGCTTGGTTCATTTGCTTCTGTATGTTGTGGACCTACTCTGGTCCATTGCCTCTTTCTTTGCATTGCCGCTGCTACTACCTTAATTCAGGCCCTTAATACCTCACTGCAATCAGAAACAGGGTTAAGGGGGGAAAGATGGGCAGCTTCCTGTGACACAGCACATGGGAGGCAGAGGACAAGGAGGAACTTAAAAAAAATAGGTTTTATAAAAGTACATTTCAATATGCCTTATTTTCAATGAAATATAGGCCTTTCAAAATTAGCGTTTAGGTTCTGTGTGTCACAATGAAGGTCCAAAGTCTCCAATGGATGGTTTTACACAGGAAGCACAGTTTGTAAACCTCACCTAGGGTACGAAAATGTTGCTGAGGGTATGCTGAGTGCTTTGGTCTCCTAAAGGATTTCTTTGCTTCCTGCCTCTTTCTCCTCCAGTCTGTCATCCCACTAGCCAAGATTAATGATCCTATAGGATCTCTCTGATCATGTCACTCTTCTCTGTATATTTTCCATGGCTCCCCATTGTCTATTGAATAAAGTACAAATTCCTTAATCTAGTATTAAAGGCACTTACAATCTGATTCCCTAGTTACAAATGTTATGTAAATATAAGTATATGTATGTGTGTGTATGTATATATGTATATAGAGAGAAAGAGAGACAGAGAGAGACAGAGACATGGAAAGAGAAAGACAGGGACAGAACCTATTCTGGGTGTTTGTGTGTATGTGTATAAATATACACATACACATATATACATACATTTACAGGAGTGTACTGGAGCCAACTGGAGCCAGCTCATGAGAGCCAATTGTTAAATTTACAGTGTGAGCTTTATACTTTGGAAATTGGCAGATGCTAAAAATCAAGGCTCAATTTACTGCTTGGTTGTTTATCTAGAACAGCTGAAGAAAGCAATGTAGAAAATGTTAATAATGAAGATGTATAAACTTTTTTTGGAGAGCTAGTTGTTAAACACTCACCAGCACACCCCTGGTGCGTGTTTGTGTGTGTATATGTATGCATGTATACATGTATGCATGTGTGCCTATCCCTTATATTCACATATGTATATATGTGTTGCATGCATATACACACACATATATACAAATAAAATATACATGAATAAATGGGTTCGGAAAAAGAATACATCACTACTATAGTAACCGAGAAAAGCTTCATGGAGCAGGGGTGGGGGTAGGACTTGAACTAGACATTGAAATATGGGTAGAATTGGGGAAAGCAGAAAGAACCAGGAGAGCAAGATAGGCAGAGGACTAGAATGAGCAAAAGCAATCGTTCTTTAAGAGCTTACTCTGTGCAAAGGGCTGTGTGTGTAAATCGAAGTGGGGATGAGATCTCTAGGTCCAGAGGACGATGAGGGAATTGCCCTGGCCTGGATTGGAGACATTTAAGTTGGGAAGCAGGAAGTGAGAAGGTAAGGCTTCTCAAGTGGGGCTAGATGATGAAGAATCATGAATGCCTGGCTGAGGTGTCTAGATTTTACTTAGAATTAAAAGGAGGCAGCTCAGTTGGGTGGATAGAGCAATAGAGCTAGAGTCCTAGGACTAGAGTTTGAATGCTCACTCAGTTACTTTGTAACTGGGACTTTGTAACTTTGCTGCCTTGAACGAGTCCTTTTCTGGCTCTGGGCCCAAATCTCTTCATCTTTAGTGGGGAGACACCATCGATTTGGATTTGAAAGGGACCCTAAAAGTCATCTAGTTCAATGCTTTCATTTCACAGATGAGAAAATGAGACTTAGAAAATTAAAATTACATGTTCTGAGTCATGCAGATAATAATTGCAAAGAACTGGGATACATGAAAAGGTACCTTGAGCCCAGCTCCAACACTCTTTCTGTTAAATTGTATTTTCAATACAGCTGGGGTTGGATTAGATGACCTCTGAGATCCCTTTCAGTTTTAAATCTATGCTCCTTTGATAGAACTTTAAGGTTTGCAAAGAACTTTATATATACTAACTCATTTGATCTTCACAACATTCCTTGAGAAGGGTGCTATTATTTGACAAATGAGGAAACTGAGACACAGAGCTGTTAGGTGATTTACCCAGGATTACACAGTTAGTACCTGTCTGAAGCAGAATTTGAACTTAGGTCTCCCTGACTGGAAGTCCTATACTTTATCCACCATACTACACACAGCTGCCTTATTTGATAATGTGAAATGAACAAAGAAACAAACAACAACAACAAAAAAAGCTTCTCTTCAAGCATCTATCACATCCAACCATGTCTTAAATATCTGACAACATCAGTGAGCGATGCTGGTTCAACATTGGAGATGTTGTCATAAGTGAGCCTAAGAGAACACCCACTGGCAGAAACAACATGGAGCCCACCCACTGGACCCTGCTTTGTGTCAGTATGAGCCCCCCAGTATAAGCCAAATAAAATCTTACAAAGATATATCCAATTTTATAAAGCAACTCTTGTTAACGGTCAATTGGCCAGGCAGGAATATAGGTCAGGTTTCAAGTGATTGTTAGAAAATCATCATCATTATCATCATCCTAAGTTCTGTCTAGTCCTGCCCCACATTTCTCACCTCCATCCCCTTTTCTCTGCTCTCTTGACCAGTTCAGGTACTCATAACCCATTCAACAAGACCAATAACTTCTCCCTTATAGTTACCAAAATAATACACTGAAGGTGTAGGTCTGCAGTATCGGTGCTCGCACTGAATATTTTTTGACCTGGTTGGAGTTGGCTGCAGCACACCCTTGTGTGTGTGTGTGTGTGTGTGTTCAACACTTGAAGGCAGCCATCATGTCTCCCTAACACGAGTCTTCTTTTCTCTCAACTAAACACACCCATTTCTTTCAGCTGATCCTCATACATCATGGCCCCAGGGCCCTTCATCATCCCAGTCACCCTCCTCTACACCCTTCAATCTAGTTGGTGCCCCAAACTTTTCAATGTCCACTCACTGCTCCTAGTTACTCTTCTAGGGACAAAACAAAACAAGTTTAATCTCTCTTCCACATCTGACAAGGGGTCAAAGCAGAACCAAGAGAGAACAGGGAAGATTACAGCCCGGAGAAGAGGGTCGTCCCCAAATCCAAAGCTACAGAAAAGTCAAGTAGAATGAAAACTGAGAAAAGGCCACTGGACAATATAGTTAATAGATCAGTGATAATGTTGGAGAACTATTTTATTTTATTTTATTTTTTACAATCTCTCAAAATATTTATTCCAAATTTGATCTAGTAAGGGGAGGAAATGCTCCTGTCACTCTCCAAAACTTTTCTTCCCTTTTCTCCTAGAACAGGTTCCTGCCTCATGGAGAAGTAAACAAAAATAAATAAATGAATAGAAAGTAAACAAAGAGTATTTAGCCAAGAACAGCTTTGTGTTGTTATCAACTATTTTGTAAGGAACCAGTCTCCTGGTATAAGAGGAAGGGAAGAACTGGCTGCGAAGATCATGACTGATGAGTTTAAAATACAGGTGAATCTTGTCTCCATTAAGGGGCTCCGATTCTTATAATCTAGCCACTGCTGAGATTTTCACAATCTGGCCACTAGCTCACAGGTGCTCAGATTCCATAACAGTCTGGCCAATATGGTGGATCTTTAACAAACCTTGTCTTTGGCTGGTAAAAAAATATATATATATTGAGTGGCAGGGTTAGAAGCCAGATTGCAAGGGACTGAGAAGAGACTGGGAGATAAGGAAATGGGATTAACAAGAATAGATAACCATTTCTTGGAGTTGGACTACAAAAGTGAGAAGTGTTATAGGACAAGACCTTGAAGGAATGGCAGAGTCAAGGGAAGCTTGTTATATTTATTTTTTAAGGATGGGGGTGAAGGGGAGAGACCTGGGCATTTTATTATTTTTTTTTTTTGGCAATTGGGGTTAAGGGACTTGCCCAGGGTCACACAGCTAGTAAGTGTCAAGTGTTTGGTCTAAGGCCGAATTTGAACTCAGGCCCTCCTGACTTCAGGGCCAGTGCTCTATCCACTGTGCCACCTAGCTGCCCCAAGACCTGGGCATTTTAATAGGATACAGGGTAGGAACCAGTAGAAAAGGAGAAATTAAAGGTGAGAGAAAAAGAGAGATTTCTCAAAAGACGCAAGCTTCCAGAGGAGATGGGACTGGAGCATGTTAAAAGGTCCTTGAAAGAAGGGACTGCTTGATTATTGTTTTTGTATCTTGTGAAGCTAGCACAATTCCCTGTACATAGTAAGCACATAATGTCTGTTGAGCTGAATTGAAGGCGAGGGGTTGGCCACTTGTCTTTATGAGACACTGGAGCAAAGTAAGAGAACGTGGTAAGATGAAGAAGGGTTTCCAGACCTACATCTAGGATCGTACCATCTTGACATTTCCCTGCTGTAAAACCTTCAGTGGTGGGGCAGCTAGGTGGTGCAGTGGATAAAGCTCCAGCCTTGAAGTCAGGAGGACATGAATTCAAATCTGGCCTTGACAGTGACGCATAACACTTACCAGCTGTGTGACCCTGGGCAAGTCACTTAACTCCTATTGCCTCACAAAAAAAACAAACAAAAAACCTTCAGTGGCTCCTAACTGTCTCTGGGATAAAATATAAACTCATCAATCTGGCTTTTAAGATACTCTACAAACTGGCTACCACCTATTTCTTCAGACTTATTTTATATCACTTGCCTTCACACGGGGCAGCTAGGTAGCATAGTGAGATAGAGTGTGGGGCCTGGAGTTCAAATACAGCTTCAAACACTTACTAGCTGTGTGATCCTGGGCAAGTCACTTAACCCTGCTTGCCTCAGTTTCTTCATCTATAACATGAGCTGGAGAAGGAAATGGCAAACTGCTCTAGTATCTTTGCTAAGAATACCCCAAATGGAGTCATGGAGAGTCAGACATGACTGAAAAACGACTCAACAACAAGAACCTTCACATACTCCATCTTCACAGAATCACAGAATTTGAGAATTGAAAGGGCCCTCAGAGGTCATCTAATCCAACTCACACATGAAAGGAACACTAACTATAATATATCCAACAAATATTCATCCAGCTTCTGCTTGAAGGCTTCCAAGCAAGGGGAACCCACTATCACTTGAGACAGTCCATTCCACTTTTGGACAGCTCTTATTGTTAAGTTTTTTCTTAGATACATGAATTGATGCAAAGTGAAGTGAGCAGAACCAGGAGAACATTGTATGAGTAACAGCAACATTGTGCAATGATCAACTATGATTGACTTGGCTTTTCTCAGCAATACAAGGATCCAAGACAATTCCAAAAGACTCATACTGGAAAATGCTGTCCACATCCAGAGAAAGAACTAAGAAGTCTGAATTCAGATCAAAGCATACTATTTTCAGTGTTTTTTTGTTTTATTTTTCTCTCGATCTGTTTCTTCTCTCACAACATGACTAATTATGGAAATATGTTTTACATGGTTGCACATATGTAACCTGTATCACATTGCCTACTATCTCAGAGAGGGAGGAGAGGAAGGAAAGGAGAAAATTTGGAACTGAAAAAAAATTTTTTAAATGAATGATAAAAATTTGTCTTTACAAAAAACTATTGGAAAATTGCTGTTTTTTACAAAATTTTTTCCCTTGATATCAGATCTACATTGGTCTCTTTTCAATGTCCACTCTCTGCTCCTAGTTCTGCCTTCTAGGAACAAAATACTTCTAATCCCTCTTCCAAATAACAGACCTTCAAATACTTGAAGGCAGCCATTACATCTCCTTTACATAAGTCTTCTTTTCTCTCAACATAACATACCCATTTCTTTCAACTGACCCTCATATGTCAAAGACCCAAGACTCTTCACCATCCTGGTGACCCTCCTCTGGGCACTTCAATTTATCAATGTGTTTTTCAAAGCATGGTGTCCAGAACTGAACACAATACTCCAGATGAGGTCTGCTGAGGGTAGAGGTGGGATGCTCACTTCTCTTCTCCTGGAAGCTTTGCTTCTTTTAATGAAACCCAAGTGGATTGGCTGCCACATCACCATGTTGACACAAGTTGAGCTGATAGTCCACTAAAACCCCCAGATTTTTCTAGGACCACTGCCAGGCTCCCTCATCTTTTACCTGAGAAGTTAATTTTGTTGTACCCAAGTTTGAGACTTTGCCTGCTGGATTTTATCTAACTAGATTCAATGCAGTGCTCTAACCTATCAAGAACCTTTTAAATCCTGGTTCTGTCAGCCATCCCTCCCAACTTTACATCACTTAACTTGATGGGCACGTTATCTGTGCCTTTACCCGAATCGTTAATAAAAGTGTCAAACAGCCTAGGGTCAAGCACAGATCCCTCAGGTTCTACCCCCGAAGGCTACCTACCCACATCAAAATTGAACCACTAATGCTTTAAATGTAGTCAACTGATGAATTCTCCATCTTTCTGATCGTGTTATTCTAGACAACTTGAACAATTCGTTGCTCCCCAAACCTGAATTTTATCTCCCACATCTGTATGTTTTTCAGTCTGCCCCCCTACGACTCTAAAGTACTCATCCCTCAAGTCTACCTCTCAGAATTTTTTTCTTCCTTCCAGGCTCAGCTCACTCTGTGAGCTGCCCCCTCATCCTTCCCTGATCACAGTTAGGGCTCTCTCCCGCCTCAAATGATCTTGTATACACATTGTATTTTCCCTGTAGAATGGAAGCTCTTTGAGGGCAGAGAATGAATTTGTGCATGGGTATGAGGGATGGATGATTGGGAGAGGGGGGCTGTGTACATATCCTAGGCTCCCAACACAATGCCTTGACAATAGGAGGAATTTAAGAAATGCCTGTTGAATTGAATTGGATGATAAAAAATTGGAGTGTGATTATTTATACCTGCTGAGAAGAAAATCTCTCTGTTGTGATCACTACTTGTTTGCTTGCCCTGATGCCAGGGGCCATGTGGGAGAGTAAGAATAGGGGATTTGGGACTAAAAAGCCTGATTCCTGGGCAAGTCCTCTGAGCCTCAGTTTCCTCACTAGGAAAAATAGCAATTATAAAACGTGTACAGACCTTACAGTGTGTTTGTGAGGAAAGCACTCAGTAAAGTACAGAGTACTCCAGAAATAATAACAGCTGACATTTAAAGCTTTGAGGTTTTTAGCTAGGTGGTACAGAGGATGGAGCCTTGGACCTGGAGTCAGGAAGACATGAGTTCAGTTTTGGCCTCAGACACTAACTAGCTGTGTGACCACAACCTCTGCCTTTCTCAGTTCCCTTGTCTATAAAATAGGGATAATAATAATAATAGCACCTACTTACCAGGGTTATTGTGAAGATAAAATGAAATAGTATTTGTAAAGTACTTTGCAAACCTTAAAGCACTATGTAAATACTAGTTATTATTATTATTAAAAGCATAGACATGGTAGGGACTCTCTTCTCTCCCCGTACCCTTCCTGCTTCTGTGTTTTTCTAGATCTGCAGCTTTTCTTTTTAGATCTGAAACCTTTCTTGGTGAAAGAAAGAGCAGAACCTGGGAATTCATTCATTCATGACTTATTAATTTGCTCATCAGCCATTTATGGAATGCTTATATTGGGCAAACAAGCCTCTGGGTGCTGGCTGCTGGCAAAGTGCAAAGGGACCCTCTGTGCCATTTGGGGGGTAGGGGAGTAGATCTGTGAGGAACAGCAATGATCACCCCTCAGATGAAAAATAAAACAAAAAACAAATTGAAGATTTGCTCAAAAAAAAAAAAAGAAAAGCACGTAATATACATCATTTGACAGTTACAACCACCCTGTGAGGTAGGTTCTGTCATGATTTTTATTTTACAGATGAGGAAACTGAAGCTCAGAGAAGTCGTGTGACTTGCCCAGAGTCACACAGTTCATAAGTGTCTGGGGACAGGCTTGAAAACCAGATCTAGGTGGCACAGTGAGGCAAGAAGACTCATCTTCCTGAGTTCAAATCTGGCCACTAGCTGCGTGACCCTGGGCAAGTCACTTAACCCTGTTTGCCTCAGTTCCTCATGTACAAAATGAGCTGGAGAAGGAAATGGCAAGCTGTTCCACTATCTTTGCCAAGAAAACTCCAAATGGGGTCACGAAGAGTCAGACACGACTGAAAAACAACTGAACAACAGCTTCCTGACTGCAGGTCCGCTGGACCAACTTTCCCTCCTGCTGGGTGCCATTCTTAGCATCAAATCAGATGACCCATTAAAAGTAAAGGTTTGCTTCATGAAAGATTTGCAGCCAGGCTCAGATAAGAGGAGCTCTTGAGGGTTGCTAAGGATGAACGTACAGCATGCAAGCCCACTGGCATTTGGAGCTTGGAAAGGGCAAAAGGCTGAACCCCTGCACTTCTGGCAATAATCTTTGGAGCAGGGCACCATGGCAAGTCTCAGGGAAGTTAAGAAAACAAACATAGCCAGCCCAGCACACAGCATGCTATTTTTAAAGTCTCTATAATTTCATTACTTCAAATTCAAATTCCAGGGAACCTGGCAACCACCCTGCTCCCAAATGAATACGCCTCTGCCAAGACTCAAGTTTAAAAACACTGTCCTTCTCAGCTATCTAAGCACAAACAATGTCTCAGCAGTGGAAGTGGGAGTGTGGGTTATGAGTGTGCATGGAAATGGGGAGGAGAGGGGCAGGTTAGAGGAAGGGTATATGCAACTATGGATAACATAATAAGGCTTCCAAAGCGTTGGACAGTATGGATAATATTCTGGTTCACTGGCACTGAGCTATGGGGAACTTTTGGGACTCTCCCTCTTCCCCCAAGACTGTGACTTTTGCTTGTGCAGTAATCACAGGATACAGATAGCAGCTCTTTCCCTCTGGTAGACGGCACACACCTGTCAGCCCATATCTGACATTAGGAAGGGTGATTGAAACCAAAGAAAAAAGCAACCAATCCCTAACTGAGGATTAAGTGTCAGATGGGCAGGCTTGCTGGAACAAAGAATGTCAGAATTAGAAGGGACTTTGGAGGTCAATTGGTTCAACCTTGTGATTTCCCAGAGGAGGAAACTGAGATCACTCTTAATGTCCAAGATTTATCACAGAATCCCAGATTCGGAAGGGATCCCAGTGGTCATCTAGTCCAAGCCATATCTGAACAAGAATCTCCTCTATGGCATATCCATTAAGTATTTGTTCAGCCTTTGCTTGATGACCTCCAGTGAAGGGACTTCACTATTGCCAAGGAAACCCATTCCATTTGGGAAAAGTTTTTCCTTATGTCAAGCCTAAAATTGCTTGTTTGCAGCTTCTGTCCATTTCACTGACACAGTATGGTTTGGGCCAGGTCCTCTGAGAGACTCTAACTGTCTCTTAAATAGCTATTCACAAGCAGTTACAGTTTCAAGTCGAGCATGAACTAGAGGAGAGACAATGGCCAAAAAGAAATCTTGGTGACTAAAGTGGCTCCTACAACCATTTTTCTTTTGTTTTGTCTGTTGTTGTGTTGGGTCAAACCATGAGCCTCTAGCTCAATGGAAACAGGGTTTGGACTAATGGATATCAGGCTACAACAATGGCCTTTCTCAGTCTCCATTCTTGACCCTTTGGCTGCTCTGGACTCTGTCAAGCACCCTCCTCCTCCTGGATACACTCTTATTCATTAGCTTTGGTAATGCTGCTCTCTCCTGATTGTCTTCTTACTTTTCCAACTGTTCCACCTCAGGCTCCCTTCCTCCTTTCATCTATATCTCAGCTCCCCTATCCGTACCCCGAGGCTCCAGTCCTCCTCTCTTCTTCATCTTCTTTTTCATCATCATCATCATCATCAATTTCTTCTTCTCTCTTTTTCTTTCTCTCTTGCTCTTCTTCTCCTGTCTCTCTTCTTTTTCTTCTTCCTGTCTTTCTTTTTTATCTCTTTCTTTTACTCCTCTCTCTTTTTCTGACTTCTCTCCCTGTCTTCTTCTCCCTCTCTCTTTTTTCTCTCTCTTCTTCTTCCACTCTCTTCTCCTCTCTTTCCTTCTCTCTTCTCTTTCTTCTTATCTGCTCTCCCGCCCTCCTCTCCCGAGCTACTATGGCTCAATTATTGTCTCTGTGCTGGTGATTCCCAAGCAGATATCTGAATTCCATGTCTAAACTATACTCCTCCCTTTCCTCTATCCCTTAGATTCTTTTCCTCCTTCTAGGTCAGCTCAGATGCCACCTCCTATGAGAAGCTCTTCCTCATCTCTCTGTTTATTATTGTCTTCTCCCTCTTCAAATTATCTTCTATTCACCTATCTATTTACAAGTTATATCCCCAGTAGAATGAGACTTCAGACATCATCTAGTTTAACCTTCTGATATCATAGGAGAGGAAACAGGTTAAGAAACTTTTTGGTGTTAAAACCCCTGACACTCTTAAAAATTATCAAGGACCAAAGAGCTTTTGTTTATATGAATGATATCTACTGATATTTACTGTCTTATAAATGAAAACCTCTTAGTATTATTTTCAAAATAATTTTGTGGGACACTCAGAAAGATCTTGGATACCATCAAGGAGCCCCCAGACCATGCATTTAGATTTAGAGCTAGAAAGAGCCTTCAAGATCCTCTGGTCCAATGATTCCCAACAATTTTTTTTTTGTTCTGCAAACCCCTTTCAACAAAAACAAAAATGTGTTATAAACCCCTAGGGAAATGTACTATGCTACCCCTAATATTCTGCAATTACTTGCTGATCAAGGCATCATTTAATAATATTTAGCATAAACTCAGACTATCATATCCAACTCACAAATCACTAAATGATCTAAATTAAAGCTTCATTTTACAGAGGGGGAAACCCAGACCCAGAGATTACAGAATGATAGATTTGGAGCTGGAAGGGACCTTGCAGGTGACCTGATCCCTCCTTTATTTTACAGATAAGGAAACAGAGGCTCAGAGACCCTAGGATCTTAAGACATAAAAGCTGGAAAAGACCTCAAAGATAATCTGTCCTCCCCAACTCACTTTAAAAAGAAAACTGAGGTCCAGAGATGTAATTTTCTTAAGATCACACAGGCAGCATATGACAGATCCAAAATATAAGCTCTGCACCTTTGTCTCCAAATCCAGGGCTCTTTCCATTGTGTTTGCCTCAGGTCACATAACTAATTAGCAACAGAACTGAGACAAGGATCTTAATTCCTAGTCTGATATTCTTTCATCACACAGAGGCAGCCAAGCATCATAGTGAGTAGAAGTGGAGTTAGGAAGGCCTGGGTTCAAATCCTGCCTCAGACATTTACTAGCTGTGTGACCCTGGACAAGTCATGGAAACTCTCTGAGCCTCAGTTTCCCCATAACTAAAATGGAAATAATATCACCTACCTCATAGGGTTGCAGTGAGGATCAAAAGATATTAAATGTACAGCACTTTGCATATCTTAAAGCATTATGAAAGGGTTAGCTATTATTATTCCTTGCCTTATTTCTTTGGGTTTGATTTGAACGCTAGATGCCCCTACCCATGTCCTTAGGTATAGCGTCTGCTCATGTCCTCCTGCCTAGTTCCGATTCTTTCCTGATGACCCTAACTTACCTATTTAGAGGCCATGTCTTGCTCTTTTCCTTGGCACTGATATCCCATATTCTGACTATTTTTCTTGTCCCTCTTGATTTTGCATGCCCCATCTCTGTGTACTATTTGATTGCCCTGACAGTGACTGGCTGCCTAACTATGTCGTCTGTGTAGCCTGGCTCCTCGTTCTGGCACCTGATACTCTATTGTGTCCAAATGCCACCCACACACTGGCACTGATAACCAGTATCTCTAGGAAAACATCAGGAGCTCAGAATCAATAAACAAATTGGGCTGTGATTCACAGGCTTTTGCCAATTATGAGCTTGCATTTTGTTTCCCCGATAGAGTGGTCTTGTGTGTTTTGGTTCAGTTGTGTCTGACTCTTTGTGAGCCTATTTGCGGTTTTCTTGCCAAAGATAATGGAGTGGTTTGCCATTTCCTTCTCTAGCTCATTTTATAGATGAGGAAACTGAGGCAAATAGGATTAAGTGGCTTGCCCAGAGTCACACAGGTAGTAAGTTTCTGAGGCTGGATTTGAACTCAGGAAGAAGAGTCTTACTGACTATAGACCTGGTGCTTTATCCTCTTTACCACCTAGTATCATTTGCAATTAATTCCAATACTTTTTATAGTGATTTTCTAATATAGCAGGCATGTAAAAGAGTGGGAAAAGCTGGCTCTTCTTTAGCTAGATATTCTAATAATTATTATTAACATTATTATAGCTTGTATTTATATAACACTTTAAAGTCTGCAAAATGCTTTACATACATTATCTCAAAAAAAAAAAACCCACTAGCTTAACTATTAATTATAGAAAAACTGGAGGGATTTCCTTTTGTGTCTAATTGCCAAACTGGTTCTATCTCTGAAAACTTGATGGTGCTGATAGAAATTAGTCTCTGTTGGTAATGCAAGTGAAACTAACACTGAGCTTTTGAAAGACTACAGAGAGATGCAAGCTTATTCATCGCTTTATTTGAAAGCAAGCTGATATCCGGACTTTGTTCAGAAAAGTAGCTTCTATGGTTTGTCACATATTCTAATGTGATCTGATTGAAGTGAGTATTTCTTGACATTTTGCAGACCCCAGCTACTCCAGGTCTATTCATCTTTATGACTGTCGTCCACATCCTCCTATAAATTCATCACGAGCATCCATCAAATAGATAGATTTTCCTTGGATTCTCCTGGCATTGGTCATCTGGCAGTTGAGTGCTATAGCGGCTAGAGTGTCAGACTCGGAAGACCTGAGTTCAAATCTCCTCGAGAGACTTATCAGCTCTATGGCCTTGGACAAATTTTTTACCCTCCCAGCTTCAGTTTCTTCATCTGAAAAAGTAGGTATAATAATAGAACCTATCTCACAAGGTTGTTATGACGGTCAAATGAGATTCAACACATAAAAAACTTTGCAGACCTTAAAGTGTTATGTAAATGCTACCTATTATGGTTGTTATCATTATTATTATGTGAAGGACAACGGAAGGAGTGGGTTAGACATTCATTATTCCTCACTTTCACAACATGACTAATCCATCTTTTTTTTTTCTGGTCATATATTTTCCTAATAATACATTTTCCAACACTTCTCTTGTACAGTTTTTTATTTATAACATGTTGCATCCTATTCATGCCTGCTGAGCACCTCCCTGTTTTACTTTGCTTGCTCCTCAATTTCCATTATTCAGCTACTACAGTATTATTTGGTAACCATATGCCACTAGAAGGACTATAACTAGTATTAAAAAGATTAGTCTCCTTTTCAAAAAGAAGCTTGGGGTCAGAGGAAGAACTATGACATTTTCTAAAGGTGATCTACCTACCTTCCTGTTCCTTGTCAATTTGGGGCTCAAACCATTGTCCATTTGTAATGTCTAGCTTAAGTGTTGGTACTGATGGACAAGCATTACAGGTAGTCCATTGGATTGAGCATCATACTCTAGCCTCTAGACAATAAACATCTCCAATGCTTAGCTTTACATACATTATCTCAAAAAAACCCCACTAGCTTAACTATTAATCATAGAAAAACTGGAGGGATTTCTTTTTGTGTCTGATTGCCAAACTGGTTCTATCTCTGGCACATAGTAGGCACTTAATAAATGTTTATTGAATTGAATTCTTCATTTTCCTGTGTAGATAGTTAGGTCAAAACTGTTTTGAGTGATTATAGATCTCATTTAAGCCACTAGAGCCAGTGTCCTGGGGCTTGCTTGTGTAGTATGCCTTCTCAAAGAGGACCATGACGTCAGGAAGATGATGCCATGACTTGTGAGTGAATTGGATTTAAGTGAGGGAGGGCTGTGCAAAGTCACCAACCTCACTTTCTCCTTCAGAGCCGTCTGGGTCTTGATACAATCAACACAACATCGCTTCCAAAGACAAGCATGTGGAAGACCTTAGCAGCTATAAGGAGTTCCCCTTCTACTTGGAATCTGTGCTAAACTTGCTCCATGACAGTGGTGACCACTTTCAGCCACATACATCTCCCTGTTTTATGCCTCACTTGATATTAATATCAAAAGAGGCAGTGAAACATAGTGGATGGAGAAAACTATCCTCAGAGTCAGGAAGACCTGGGTTGAAGCCCCATCTCTGACTCCTCCTGCCTGCTTGACCCTGAGTAAGTCTCTTAATTTTCCAATGCTGTAGGCAACTTTCTAGAGAAGGTGTTAACCTCTACTTTTAAAGGGAGTTACTTCATTTGTGCTTTCCTCTATTAGTGGAAATCACTGTTCCAGTTGAGACTAGTAATTGTTGATATGAATAACTGTTGTTCTTGATGCTAATAATCACAAGTCACTGAGCAAAGGCATCTTTGTCATTATGGCTATCAAGCCACTTTGTAGGATTTGGACATATGGATAGAAGGCAGCTTCGAGGAGAGCCTTGAAGGCCAGACTTTAAGATATTAGATTTAGAACTGGAAGAGACTGCAGATGCCATCAAGTCCAACCCACCTCTTCATTTTACAGATGAGGGACCCAAGGCTGAGAGAAATTAAGAGAGACTTATCCAAGTAAGTGTCTGAGAGAAGATTTGAACTCAGGTCTACCTGACTCCAATTCCAACATTCTACCTAGCTTTACTATTTTGCTTTACTGAATTGAATGTGCTTTATCCCTAGCACTTTTATGTTCTAAATCTGCTTCTAATGTACTATTAGAATTGGAAGGGAATTTCCAGATGATTTCAGCCAGATCTCTTCTTTTTGTACATGACAAAACTTGAGCCTAGGGAGAGACTTGCCCATGGTCACAAAGAGAGCTAATGATAATACTAGAATTGAGCTCTCCTGATTCAATCTAATTTATAAGAACGGTGGTAGGCTACTAGATGGTTCTGAATCATCAGAGAAGGATGGAAATTTTAAATCTGTGATTTTTGTATATTCTCAGGCAGGAAATCAAAACAACACACTTTGGAAACATTTGCCAAAACAATTTTTGTCTTTGTACCCCCCCCACCCCTCCCACCAGTGCTTGGAAGAGTGCCTGGAACTTGAAAAGGGAACAGTAAATGTTTGTTGATTGATTTGAAAGGCTCTGAAGGGTACTGACAAGATAGGAAGTGGTTCGGGAGAGACCAGTGTGAGCCGTAGGTTCTAGGAAGGCTTCTTGGGGAAGTGGATCTTAAACTGGAGTCCTTGGGGTGTGGTCCAGGACTGGAGGAAGCTCAAGGATGACCATCCCTGGTGCCTGGGGCAATGTGAAGGGCAGAGTGGGTGCAAGGAGGCACGGAGGCAGACAGGGAGCATCAAGGCAGCCCCCAGTCACTCAGCTAAGCTGTCCACATGGGTCAGACTAGAGTGTGATTAATGCCTGTCCATTCAGGAGTCCCCCAGGCACTACCTGACATACCCTGATATCTGCTGGAAAGCTCCTTCCTCTCAACTTCTGAGGGGTGGCATTCTTTTTGGGGACCACCGTGTTCCTGCCCTAGGGAGCCAGCTTTGGCCTTGACAGAAACCATAGACCTGTGGTTTCAAAGATGAGTTGTTACTGAGGGACAGTAGAGTGGACAGGGTCTGGGCCCTCGTAGAAGACATCTCTGGTCCTATTGAGTCCAGTCTACCCGCTCACAAGAATTCCTTCTCCACTAAACCCAACAAGTCTGAAGACCTCAGCTGGAAGCTACCCACAACCACATTCCACTTTGGCAGAGTTCTCATGTTAAATGGTTTTCCCCTTATGCCAAGCCCAAATCTGCCTCTGTGACTTCTCCTCCTTGTTTCTAGTTTGGCTTCCTAGGGTCCAGCTGGACAAATCTAAGCCCTACTTTCCATGAAAACTTCATAAATGCTTTAAGATGGTTACCAAGATTTGTGCAAATTCTTAGGAATACCAGTCTTTGGAGCCAGTGGGGGTGCTACTGTTTTTCTTCCTCTATCCCCAAATACACCCAGAGCAGCCAGGCTCCCACCCCTCCCATACGGGTGAAAGTGGCAGCAATGGAGAGCTGGAGGAAAAAAAGAGGTGACCTATCTGAAGTGGGGATGTAAGGCGTACTGCAGGAGGTGGGGGTGGGGGAAGGCTCTGACAGTCCTTTCAAGTGAAGTGGGGTACTCACAGACATTCATGTTTATGTGCCTACTTTTTCTTGTCACAGCTTTCTTTTGTTTCTAGAGTATACAAATAGCTTGACCTTGGTCATAAAAAGGATGTGCTCAAGTCCCAGTGGCTGAAAGATTTCTGTGACCCCCAAATACATTAGGAATTCTGACAGGAGGAGGGGGACGCTCAACTGTGGTCACAAGTTAACTGCAGCATCTGTCCTCTCTGAACACCAAATATAATCAGAAAACGGCATTTCTTTCAACTCAACCATGTTTTCCTATGAAATGAGAATTTTTTAATTGATGAATTATACATTTTCAAATCACTTACATATAGTTAAAAGAACGATGATGCTATTTAAAGCAAGACTGACAGAAATATGAGTGCTTAGGCACTGGCCAACTTTAAATAAACTTCAACTCATCATCACCTCGCAAGTTTCAACTGTGAGGAAAGTTCCCAAGGTCTCTAGTTCAATGTGGCCTGACTATTATATTGCTGGTCAGCTTTCTGGTTGCTGGGGTGTTTTCAATCTCAGTCACTAAGACAGGATGTAGTGTGAACCCTGGGAAACCCACTGCCTTGGGTTCAGGTCAGAGCATACCTCATGAGCTTGCAGCATTTATGTTAGGACCTTTTTCAGAAGACAATTTCCTTATAGCAAGTCAACTGAGCTAAGTTTTAAAACTGAAAGTGAATGTTAAAATGTTGAGAATCATGCCACGTAGCATGTTTCAGGACTGATTTTTACAGGTTTTAGAACAGGGAGGAACGTTAGAGGTTATCTAGTGCAGACGTTCTTAACCTTTTTTGTGTGTCCTGGACATTTTTGACAATCTGGTGAAAAATGAAGTCATTTGCCCAACATCACAGAGGTAGTAAACAGAGAAGGGATTCAAATTCAGGCCTTCTGAGCGCAAAGTCGGTACACTCTCCATTGGTAACCACGTTGCTTTTTAAACTTGCTAAAATTGCTGGATCTAGGTTCTGATTAGTGCCAATAATGAATTCCCTGAAGCGGTCAGTTGTCTGTATTTGAACTCACATTATTTGAAGCTATAATTATGTAAAATACGGTAACTGGTTCCAGCTCAATGTAAATATGCCATAGAAACTGGAATAATATTACCACTTCAGGTGATTTCATTGTTCAAACTAATTGAGACCTAACAGTAACATAGAAATATTGCATAAACTATACAAAACTCTCTAGTGTTGAATCTCTATTGCTAGGGACCTCCATGAATTCTCGTATAAATCATGAGAATTTTCAGTGATAATTTACCTATCTGAATTACTCATCCTCACCCTGTTAGAAAACCGTGAAGTTCTGAAATTGAATTAGGTCTAGACATTTAATTGCTCACCATTCTAATAGATTCTGGCAAGAAATAGCATTAAAACAATAAAACATTTAATCAGACAAGAAATAACAAAAAACTATCTCAGCCATATTCCTGAATGGGTATAATTTTACTTCCTTTACCCTCAGGGTAAGGAAATTTGGGAAATTAGCTTTTCCAAAAGACTCTTGAGTTCACATGGGGTAAGGTCTCTTGCTGCTACAGCTGGAATGAGGGGGCTGAATGCCATTGTGGAAAACCATGGCATTGGTGGTTGAAAATGTCTCCTGCACATATCTGTTGTCATTCATTTGGCTACTACTGGGCTCCAGGAAGCTCCTGGCTTATCGCTTCTTCTTTTTTTAAAAATGGGGGGGGCGCTAGGCAATGGGGTTAAGTGACTTGCCCAGGGTCACACAGATAGTTTAGTGTTATGTGTCTGAGGACTCATTTGAACTCAGGTCCTCCTGAATCTAGGGCCAACGCTCTATCCACTGCACCACCTAGTTGCCCCCTGGCTTATTGCTTCTTCCTCTGGCCACATACTCCCAATGAATACCGCCATTTCTCCTTCATCTCATGATTGTCCTTCCTCAATCCCTTCTATCAACCAACTTGCATAGTGGTCAACCTCTCCTCTCATCTGGTCAATGAGTATTTATACTCTGGGCTCAAGTGTTCTGAGATATGTAGTCTTTTCCTTGCCCTGGTCACACCTGTTGTAGTTGTATAGGAAAAAAAAAAGTACTGACTTTAGAGTCAGAAGACTAGAGTTTGAGATTGAGCTCAGCTACTAGTTAACTGCATGATTTTACCCAAGTTCCCACACTTTAACCATTTTAAACCTGAATTTCTCCACTTGAAAAATAGGGCTAATAATACCTCACAAGGTCTTTTTGAGGATCAAAGGAGATTGATTTCTTATTATCTTGTTTGATTTCATGTTACTTAAGGCAGAGATCATAATTTACATATTTTTCTACTCCCTCAGAGCATAGCAAAATCTATTATACATTACCAGGTACTCATTAAATGATAAATGAGTTAATAAATTAATAATGGGGATGAAAATATTTTGTAATTATGAAGTACTATCTTAATTTAGGGGCAGCCTGAAACATACATGCTACATGCTGTAAAAGGTGCAAATTTTAATGCATCAGAATTTCCCAGTCAACATATACTTATTAATAGTAGGAATGCTCCAAAAAAAGGGGATGCTATGTGCTCTACACATGGTAGGTGTTTAATGTCTGATGAAGTTGAAAAGTATAATGACCATTCTTCTACAATCAGCTTAGGAATACTTGGTCATTGTGGCAGGGTTAAGTCGTGGTTATGTGTAACAGTTCAGAGTAAAGACTACTGGTTCCTAGTCCATTGTTCTTTCCTCATCCCTATATTATTTATCACAAAGACCCAAAATCCTTCACTTCACTCTCACCTCTACCTCTCAGGACTCTTTCCCCTTCTGGTCACCTACTCTTATGTACTATACGCCTATTTCCCCACTTTCCAACACCCTTATATGTGTTATCTTCCCCTACTGGAATGCAAACTCACTGAAGGTAGGGACTATTTTCCTTGCTTGTATTTGTGTTCTCAGGGCATCTAGGTGGCACCATAGTGAATAGAGTGCCAGGCCTGGAGTCAGGAAAACTCATCTTCATGAGTTCAAATCTGGCCTGAGATACTTACTATCTGTGTGACCCTGGACAAGTCACTTCACCCTGTTTGCCTCAGTTCCTCATCTATAAAATATGCTGGAGAAGGAAATAGCAAACCACTCCAGTATCTTTGCCAAGAAAACCTCAAATGGGGTCAGAGAAGGTTGGACATGACTGAAAAATTATTTAAGAACAACATAATTTGTGTCCTCAGTGCTTCTGTGCTTACACACACATAAAATAAGTGTTTCATATGTATTATATAGATACAATATATGACATATAATAAGAGCATAAATTAGTGTTTCATAAACATTATATGCATATACATATATATATATATACATATATATACATATATATATATATATATACCTATTGTTATGGTTGACATATCTCTTATATGAATTCATGTGGTAGGTAATTGCTGTCAGATTTGATCTACCACCATACAGAAATTATAGAGGTAAAACCCAGGTCTTATTTTGCTTAAGCATAGGTTCAGATCTCAGACCAATAAATAAATAAATAAACCTGAATGAAGATTAGAGTTCTAACAAGGTCTCTTACAGGCAAAATTTAGGTCAGAGTGACAGAGAAATTTTTATTTTACAAATTGCAGTCTTGTACATTCCTCTTACTAGTGCAGTACATTGAGTACCAGGCATGGATTCAGGAAGACTCACCTTCCTATGTTCAAATCTGGCCTCAGACACTTACTAACTGTGTGACCCTGGGCAAATCACTTCACCCTGTTTGCTTTAGTTCCTCATCTGTAAAAATGAGATGGAGAAGGAAATGGCAAACCCCTCCAGTATCTCTGCCAAGAAAACCCCAAATGAGGTCACAAACAGTCAGGCACAACTGAAACTACTGAACAATAACACATTCCTCCTAAGTCATAAAAATTAAAGAAAAGACAGATTCACAATCCCATGCTTCCGTCAATGTCATAAAAGTTGAGCTAACTTAGTTGAGCTAAGTGATAATCTTATACCTCCCCTCAGGAAACAAACCTATTTAGACAAACTCTATAGGTAAACTAGGTCAGATTACAGAATAAACTACATTTGGAGGGTTCGTAAGAATCTAATTGAGGGGGAAGATGTGCACGTCACCAAGATAACCGAGAAAATTGGCATCAGGGAAATTCCTCCTTACACCGTTAGCTAGGGGAGCTAACAAATAATTAAATTACTTTGGGGAGCTCAAACTACCCTTTGGTTTTTGTCAAAGGAATGTCAAACAGTTTGCTCTTCATACTATTCTAGGAGTCAGGCTTTGGTCAGTTGAGGTTAATATGAACAGAATACAGGCTTTTAACTCACTAAAAGTTGCAAGAAGAATGGCCCTGAGCCCTGAATAATAAAAAAGAAAAATTTTAAATCCCATAATTCATTCTATCTATCCATCTTTCTATCTCTCTCTCTCTCTATCTATCCATCACTGTCTTCAGGATGTAAAAACATACAGGGCAGAAATATTGAGTAAAATAACTAGCTAGCTTCACTCATTTTGATCCTACAAGTGCCATGTTCTGATCTAGCTAAAATTGGCCAACCAACCAGTGCATATCTACTGAGTACCTACCTCCTGTCCAACACTGTGTTATGTGCTGAGAGGTATATCAAGAAGCTAAGTCATTGGCCCTGACCTCAAGAAGCTTATGATCTACTTAGTAAAGCTGAAGAGATGAGACAAGTACATGCAGAACAACTGAGGGCTAATAAGAGGTACACTAGATAAGCATCATGGTGAGATGGAAACAGCACTGGATTTGGATTTAGAGGCCCCCAGATTGCTCAGACAACCTCTTTGGACCTTAGTTTCCTCATATAGAAAGAAGTTTGTTTCCAAATTGGAAGCAAATATCGAAATGCTTCCCATCATGTCACCAGCATTGTTCAAGCTGTTTCTGGGCTAGTTTTCATAAGTATTTAGAGCTGGAAAGGACTTGAAACATTAAGTGGTCCAACTCTCTCTTGGAAAGGTCTCTCCAGTATTAAATCTAATGAAAAATTTATCGAGCACCTACTACTCTCAAGGTTTTGTGAAAAGGGAGAGAAGAAAAGTCACTTTTAACTCTAGGTCATAGATGTCAAACACAGGTCACAACACTCTTGGGTGGGTCTAATCCACATTAAGATGTAATTGGGAAGTATTTAACAAAATAAATAGAAATACAGTAAAACATAGATAATATTCCATTTTAAAGCTGTCAATATGCAGCCCACAAGGATCCTTGTATACAGATTAGTGGTCCTCATTTCTCTTTGAGTTTGACACCACTGCCCTAGACTACAAAAGTTTATAATTTAATAAAGGAGATCACACCTAAGATACACAATAATATGTGCCAATGAGTGATGGGAATAAGTAATTTAGCTATTTAGTAGGGAGGGATCACCGTGGTCTGGGGATGACCAGGATAGTGTTCTTGAAGGAGGAAGTAGGATGCATAGGATTTGGATGGGGGAATAGGTGAGAAAACTTTCCAGGGAGAAGAACCAGAATATTTCCCTACTATCACTTCCTAGTAGTAGGAGGCAACTAGTGGCACAGTGGGTAGAATGTTGGACTTGGGGTCGGGAAAACAAGTTCAAGTTCGGCCTCAGACACTTCCTAGGTGGGTAACTTTAGACAAGCCACTTAACCTCTCTGTTTGCTTCAATTTCCTCATCTATAAAATGGGAATAATAATAGCAACTAGCACCCAGGTTGTTGTGAGGAATAAATGAGATAATATGTGTAAAGCTCTTTGCAAGCCTTAAAACACTACATAAATGTCAGCTATCATTAAATGAACCATTAACACAAAATATAATGGAATTCTCCTCTACTAAAGTCTGAGTTTGCTGCCTCTTTAGGGCATAGCAATGGCTTTGTTTCTCAAAGCTTAAGGCAGCAAAGGACTTTGGCAGTTTGTACCAAGGTGGTACCAGGGCTTTGAGATGCCCAATATGCCTCTTTTCCAAGAACCAGCCTCGCCAAGTTCAGAGAGGCTCATCAGCAGTTTGGGCAAGGGTGGGGAATTTTTCAGCTCACTGCAACTCACATAGACAGTCCACTTGGGCTGCCTGGGGATTGAAGGAATTTGAACAGACTTTAAAGTGCTTGTCTACTGGTGCCTTTCAATACATGAAACAGCAAAGTGTGAACAGACAGCTTAGGTGAATGAGATTCTTCCAATCCCCTCTCCATCTCTTCTCGCAGAAAAACTACCCTACCAGGGGTGGGGAGCCTGCAGCTCGAGGCTACATGTGGCCCTCTAGGTCCTTGGGTGCAGCCTTTTGACTGAGTCCAAGTTTTACAGAACAAATCCTTTTATTAACAGTATTTGTTCTACGAAGTTTGGATTCAGTCAAAGGGCTGCACTTGAGGACCTAAAGGACAACATGTGGCCTCATGGCCATTAGTTTGTAGGGATTTTTTTGTAATATCTGCCACATTAGGAATCCTCCTTAGAAGTATGTTTCCCAAGTAGAACCCACGGTTAATCAAAGTCCTCACCACATTTCTGATACTGTCTTTTTTATACCCAAGCTTCACTTTGTATGGGTGCCTGCTTCCCTTTGTCCCATGTTTGACCTTAAGCGTCTACTTGCATTTTCCATTTAGGAATTGACCTTGTGGGTCCCCAAGTCTTAATTTGGGGTAATGATTTTATCTCCTCCCCAGATGTCTCTTTCCATTTGATGGCGTCCTGCCTGGACACCCTCCCTTTGAAAAGGTAGCCAAGCAAAGGCACACACTGTTGCATGGCAACCTGTCTCCTTCCTGGACAGTGTTCCACAGGTTCATGTGCTCCCATTGATTCCTGGTTACCTGATTGCTGGCTGCCATCCCAGTTCTTCTGAGTCATCCCATCTGCACTGGCTGCTCTGCTCAGGATGCGATGACCTGGCTTGTTTCTTGGCGTTGGCTCCAGACAGTTCTCCCACTTGGACGCTTGGCTCCCCTCACATTGCTCATCTGGCTAATTCCTCAGAGCAGGTAATGACCCTGACCCATCTCTTAGAAAAGCTTTATAGCTCCCATTTATATAGTGCTTTGCAGCTAACAAAACCCTTTCACAAACATAAAATGATTTGAATAAATATAGCTCTTTCAGCAACATTGGAAACAAGAGGAAGATACTACCACTACTACTAACTGATGTTTATATGGCCTTTTAGGCTTACAAACAACATCTGATTGAATCCTTACAGCATCCTGGTGAAGTAGGTGCTATGAATACCACTCTCCTGGCTCTGAAGTGGTCTCATGTCCATCTCAGGCATCAACCTCTAAGCATGGTAGACAAGAAAGGGCCTTCTCAGGGCTCAGCTGCTAGGTAACAAGGCAATAGTCAGCCTTCTATGAAGGGGATGCCAAGTTTTCTTGAGCCTCAGAACTCCAAAAGTACTTGGGAGAGGGAGAGGTTTCAGGGACTAAGCAATGAGAAGCTAAATGCCTGAGCCATGTGCTGGGAACCCTTCCAGTGTACCTCATCCCTCTCTGCTTAGGATGGAGCTCCAAAATGGATGTAAAACATTAATTCAGCCCATACTCCAGAAACAAATCACTGCCTTATTCTTCCTTTGAGCTAGGAGAGTTCCTGGGCCTCCAGATGCTCAAGGCAGTGAGAGGCTATACAACTCTAGGTACATTCATCACAAGACCCTAGAGGGTGGGGACTCCTATCAATTGGGCTTTTTCCCAGATATGGAGGACAGACTCCTCATCCTAACTCTGCTCACACTCTTACCTTTGTCTACCTTAGCCCTACCCCTCTCTGTCAATATCTTCTACTTTTCCATTCCATTGTGCTCTATGACACCTTCCATTTTATTGTTGACAAACACCCTTTCTTTTAGGTCTCTTCATTTCAGTCTCTTTCTGTCTTTGGCTAATGGGAACTTGGCTCCCCCCAGAATACACAGCATCTCTGACCACCCTCTCCAGGACTGAGTGCTCCTTCTCTCATTCTCTCCAGCGCTCTGGACCTGGAGGAAAAATTAGAAGAGATACTCCAAACTCCTTACACTGCTTCTTGCAGACCCTCCATCTGCTGACATCACTCAGCATCCTCTTCTCCTTGAGGGTCACCCCATCCATCCTTGTCCCTGTCATCTACCAACATCCAGATGATTCTCCCTCCTCTGTCAATGAATTCAGTACTTCACTCAGTTTTCCTCTCCTTTCCAACCCCTGAACTTGACCTTCTCACCTCACCCTCACCTCTCAACCTCCTGAAATCTGGCTTCTAATTTCTTCACTCAACTGAAACGGCTCTTTCCAAAGTCACCTTAATTGTCAGATCCCATGGAGTTTTCTAAGTCTTTGTCCTTCTTGACTTCTCTTCAAGCACCTGATACTCTCGATCAGCTCAGCATCCCTGGGTTGTCCTAACACTTCTTTCTCCTCGTTCTGCTCCTACTTATCCAGCAACTCCTTCTTAGTTTCTTTGCTGAATAATCATTCTTGTTTGACCCCCTTGAGCATACCACAAGATTCTGTCCTGGACTGTCTTTCTTCTTTCTACACTTCTAACATTTTCTAACTACTCTCAGTAGTTACATTAGCTTCAATGTAGTGAATAATCACCTCTATACAGCCTTGTATCATCAGTTACCTATTGGACATGTCCAATTTATATATCAGAGACAAAATCTGTCTTCCTCAACCTCTCCACTCTTCCTAAATCCCTTAATTCTGTTGAGAGTACCATTATTCTATGTCAAATTATTTGCCTTCTCAATGAGGGCAGAAGAGAATTTGGAATTCAAAATCTGAAAAAAGAATGCTAAAATTGTTTCAGGAAAAATTACGAAATTAAGAAAAAACCAAAATAATAAATTTAACCACAGACAAAAAAAGAGTGTACCATTATCCTTCCAATCATCCAGGTTTGAAACTTCGGAGTCATATTCAACTTTTCATTTTCTCTGGCCCTGCATTAGACTGCAAACTCTTTAGGAGTAAAAATGGTTTCATTCTTTATGTTTATATCCCCAGTGGATAACATGGTGCCTTGAATGTATAAAATGTACTTGGTGCAAATATTGATTGATTGATTGAGCCAATCAGTTGCTAAGCCTTATATATTCTACTGCCATTATATGTTGCACATCTGTCCCCTTTTCTCCACTCACATGGTCACACCTGTCCCTCCAGTTGAGGCCCACATCCCCTTTTGCAATAGCCTCCTAACTTGTCTGCTAGCTTCCAGTTTTTCCCTTTCTATTTTGTCTTCCATACTAATATTTCTAAAGCAGAAACATGACCATGTCAATCCTCTGCTCACGCAGCTCCAGTGGTTCCCTCTTGTCCTTGGGGTGCAACACAAACACCCCTGTTTATCTGTTAAGGTCTTTCAACATTTGGCCCCAAGCTTTCAGGATTTTTGGACTCTCTTTTCTGCCATCTGTGTTCCAATCTGCTTGCTGTTCTGCCTAAATGGCATTCAATCTCCCTCCTTCATACCTTTTCCCATGTGATATTCTATGTCAGGAAGATGATCCCTCCTGACCTCCCCCTCGTAGTATCCAAATCTTCTTTCAAATCACAACTTAGGTGCAGCCTCTCAACCTTTCATGATCTCCTCCCTTCCGAGGTGTTAATACCATCTTTCTGTTGAAATGACTTTGCACTTTATATTTATCTATTTTGTATACTTTTTATCACCCTAGTAAAATGGAAGCTCACTAGGGCCATCTCTATCTCATTTTTCTGCCTGTGTCTCCAGTACCTGGCCTATAGTAGGCACTTAATAAATATCCTGTTGATCAATTAATAAATATTTGTTGAATTTAATGACTATATTTGTGTGTAAGAAATATATTCACAGCTACAGGATAGGCTAGAGAGGGAATGATCTTTTGTTGTTGTTCAATCATTTCAGTCATGTCCTCTTTGTGACCCATTTGAGGTTTTCTTGGCAAAGGTACTAGAATCGTTTGCCATTTCCTTCTCCAGTTCATTTTACAGATGAGGAATGGAGGCAAACAGGGTTAAGTGACTTGCCCAGGGTCACATAGCTCGTAAATATCTGAGTCTGGATTTGAACTCAAATATTCTTGACTCCAGGCCCAGCACTCTATCTACTTTGCCACCTAGCTGCCCTAAAAACTGTTAGGAGGCTATTACAACAATAATTCAGGCCACTGGTAATCATGGCCTTTCCTAGGGTGGTAGTAATAAGAATAGAGAGGAGAGAACAGAGCTGAGAGATATTTTAGAGCAGAAATAATGACTAGGCAACTAACAGCATATGAGAAGAAAGTGGGAAATAGTGGTACTACAGGCAAAAATAGTGAAGTTAGAAGAAAAGCTATAGAAGAAAAAACAGTCATGTTGGTTTGGGACTTGTTGAATCTGAAGTGCGAGTGAATCAATCAGATGGAAATGTCCTACAGGCAGTTAGAGATATATGTCTGGCACTTGGAAGAGAAATCAAGCCAAGGGGCAGACTTGTAGTCACTTACTTGGAAACGGTAGTAAATGAGATGTCAAGCAAGAGAATGAAATGAAAAGGGCCTGGGACAGATTCTTGAGAAATGTCCTTATTAATGGCAGAGGGAAAAGCATGAGGAGTCAATGAATCCACCAATTCAGTAACTATTTACTTAACATGTATAATGTTAAAGCTGCTGTGCCAGGCACAGGGGAACACAAAAGACAGAGAGAACACATAGCTTGCCTTCAGGGAGCTTACATTTTTTCAGGCAAAAGAAGCAAAGTAGAGAGAAGTAGGATACACTATTATTGTTTGTTGTTGTTCAGTTGTATCCAACTCTTCATGACCCCATTTGGGATTTTCTTGGCAAAGATTCTGGAATGGTTTGCCATTTCCTTCTCCAGCTCATGTTACAGATGAAGAAACTGAGGCAAAGTTAATTGACTTGCCCAGGGTCACACACACACACAGTTGTCCGAGCCCAAATTTGAACTAAAAGATAAATCTTCCTGACTCCAAGCCCAGTGCTTTATCCATTGTGCCACCTAGCTGCCCCAGGATAGTGAGCAGGATATGCCATACACAATGATAAATAAATGCAAGGTAATTTAAGGAGGGAGAGAGTGCTAAAAACAATACAAGAAGGCTTCACAGAGGATGTGGCACATAAGCTAAGTCTTAAATGAAGATAAGGTTTCTGAAAGATAAAGGGGAGGGAGAGGGGTTACATTCCAGGCATAGGTGACAGCTTATGTGAATGCCCAGAAACAGGCGATGGAATGCTGAATTCGGGGAGCAGCTAGTAGTGCAGCCTGACTTCTGAACAATTAGAGCTTCTAAGAAATTCTCCCTAGCAGCTATAGCTGTCCACTCATAAGTAGCATGTTCTTCCTTGGAATATAGAGGGCTAGGGGGTGGGAGCGATGGTGATAAATGTTTAACACCTGGCTCCCCTCCAAAAAATGTAATGCAGGACACATTTTTGGATTTATTTTGCATTATTAGTATTTTTGCATCACTTTCTCAAGCCTAGACAATCAACAAAACAATTAGTCGACTCCTGATTTGTAGTAGTTGCTGATTTCCAAGATGTAAATGCTCACACCGAAAATTTAAGCTGTCTTTTTGAGCTGGCTCCCATGTGCCCCTGGGCCTGCTACTCATTGGACATCTTTAAGCACAAGCTGAGTGACCGTTTGTTGAGGATCATACAGCTCTTGTGGATTGGATGGTATATAAAGATTCTTCCAACTCTAAAATTCTGTAATTTCTGGGTGCATGAAGGGAACACAGCTAGACTGTGGGCAACCTTAAAGCCAGGGTTAGAAGAGTATATTTTGTCCTAAAGCAAAGGGTTGCCCACTGGAAAGTTTTGAGCAAGAGAATGGCATGGTCAGATCTTTGCCTTTGAAAGATTATTTTGACAACTGTGGGGAGGATGGATTAGAGAGGGGAAATACTAGAGACAGGGAGAGAGATTAGAAATCAATTATAGTGGTTCAGATGTGAGATGATGAGAACCTGAAATAGGGTGAGGGCCTTATGAGTGGAAAGAAGGGGATAGATGGGAGAAATGTGAAGGTCAAACCAATAGGACTTGCCAATTGATTAAACATAGGTAGGGGGAGAATGGCAATGAAGAGGGAAGTGTCAGTGATGACTTGGGTCCCTTGAAACATGGTGGCACCTTTGGGGGAAAAATTAGGAAATTTGAAGGACAGGAATGGGTTAAGCAGGGAAGATAAAGAGTCAAGTTTCAGATATGTTGAATCTGTGATGCCAACTTGATCGAAAACCCATAATCCATTGGCAGTTGGAGACTATGGGAAAGTAAGGGATTTCTAGATTTGGTGATTCATAATAATTAACATTTATATAGTACTTACTATGTGCCAGGCACTGTGCTAAGGGCTTTACAATTATTATCTCATTTGATCCTTACAATAACCCTAGGAGTTAGGTGCTATTATTACCCCAATTTTAGGAAACTGGGCAATCACAGGTTGTGACTTGCCCAGGGTCACACAGCTGGTAAGTGCCTGCAGACAGATTTGAACTCAGGTCTTCCTGACTACAGGCCCAGCACTCTATACACTATGCCACCTGAGAGATGATACTTGGAAACACAGAAGCTGATGCCATTTTCAACAGAGCAACTCTAGAGAGGGGAGAGAAGAAAGGTCAACACTGAGCCTTATGGGGAAGGGGATGGGCAGTGATCCAATAAAAGAAACTTAGAACGGTCAGAAAAGTAAAGACAACCAGGTGAGAATGGAAGCATTGAAACCAAAGGAAAAGAGAATGTAATGATAATAGCTAGCGATTGATCGCTAATAATCAGTAGCTTGATACAGTGATTTTTAGGGTTGCAAATGCTTTGTATATTATCGCATTTGCTTCTAGCAACAACTCTTTGAGGTAGGTGTATTTATTATACCCATTTGACAGATGAAGATATTAAATGACTTACAAAGGGTCATACCACTAATAAAAGTCTAAGACAAGATTTGGACTAAGGTCTTCTTGAGTCCACATCCAGCAGTCCATCCGCTGAGCCACTTGGCTGCCTGGTCAACAGGGTTGTTAAAAATAAGCAAACACAACAAAAACCTGTAGTGAGGTCAGGAAAGTGAGGATAGAGGAGAGATCTAGCAGTGAAGAGATCAATATCAACTTTTTAGAGTACAGTTACAGTAGAATTGGAAACCATTGTACAAAGATTTGAAAAGTAAGTGAGAGGGTGATGAGGAAGTCAAGTCAGCAAACATAGGCAACTCTTTCCTAGACCGGGAACTGCATCTAGTAGAAAGGCACGGTCAACTGTGTCAAAAGCTGCAGAGAGGTCAAGGTAGAAAAGAACTTTAAAGGATCATTATACTTTGTGAGTGTGTGATCACTGGTGATCTCAAAGAGACTAGTTTCAGGAGAGTAACTGGGGCAGAAATCCAATTGAAAAGAGGCATCCGGTATTGAGGAAGTAGTGGTACTGAGCATGGACAATTCTTTCTACTTTAGTAATAAAGGGGAGGAGAGTGATGAGATAGTAATCGGGTGGGATGGAAAGGTCAAAGAAAGAGTTACTATTATTATTATCTAAGGATTTGGGAGATCTGCAAATCTGCAAAAAAAAAAAAGGGGTAAGGGGAGAAGATGCATGAGAGCAAGAATGATTGCTGGAGCAAAGTCCGGCAGGTAGCAAGATGAAACGGAATCAAGGCCACAAGCAAAGAAATTAGCCTTAGTGAAGAATAAGGATGCTCTTTTTCTATAGCCAGAAGGAAAGAGCAAAGAAAATTGAATGCTCTAAGAAGTTTTGCCAACCTGAGGTAGGTTGGCTGGGGAAATTTATATCAGATGGCCTCAGATTTCTAGGGAGGGAATAACTTTGCATGTGTGTAAGTAATGATGATGATGGTGATGATGATGATGATGATAGTTAACATTTATATAGCACTTACTATGTGCCCTGAACTGTGCTAAGCATTTTATAATGATTATCTCATTCGATCCTCATAACAACTCTGTGAGGTGTGTGTGTGTGTGTGTGTGTGTGTGTGTGTGTGTATACATGTGCACATACATGTGTACGTTTGCTGAGAAAAATGATGGCAATAGATGCAGGGGTGATGAAGAGAGGAGAGGAGGTTTGGATAGACACCATGAAAAATGAGATAAGGACTTAATAAAAATTAGAAAGAAAAGAGTTTGGCTTAATGAGCTCTCCCCCAAATAAATCTTCCCAAGTCCTTCCCATGGGGGAGGCATGGCTAGACACCAGTCTGAAGAAAATCTTAGTGTTCTAACAGAAGCAAGCCCACCATGAGCCAACAGTGCAATCTGGCAGAAAGAAAGCTGATTCCAAGATGGGTTGTATTAACAGAGGTGGTGTGTTCAGAACACAGAATGCAGTGGTCTGCTTGTTCTCTTCACTGGTCAGACTCCATCTGGGGCATTTTGCTCAGATCTAGGCATCACATTTAGGGAAGGAAATTGGCAAGCTAGAGAATGTCCAAGGGAAGACAACAAAGAAAGTGAAAGGCCTTTGACATAGGACTAGAGATTTCTATCCTGGAGGAGAGAGAGTTTGGGGCTTGGAGCCCGAGGGGAAAGTAGAGAAGGGGAATCTCTCTTCAAGGATTTGAAAATATGTAATGGGGAAGAGAGATTACACTTGTTTTACTTGTCCCTAGAGGAAGGAATGAGAAAAAAATAAGTGGAGTTTTTTTTAATCTTCTGAAATTTTTATATTTTATTTTTTTCAATTACAAATGACAAGTTTTGACGTTCATTTTTTAAAATCTTGAGTTCCAAATTCTCTTCCTCTTTCTTTTCCCTCTCCTTCCTTGAGAAGGAAAGCAATTTGATATGGATTATAGTGTGCCATCATACAAAACATATTTCTATGTTAGCCATGTTACAAAAGAAAATACAGACCAAAAAAAAAATCACCAAGAAATAAAGGTTTAAAAAAATATGCCTTGATCTGCATTCAGAATCCTTAGTTCTTTCTCTGGAATTGGATAGCATTTTTCATCATAAGTCCTTCAGAACTGTATTGGATCAATGTATTGCTGAAAAGAGCTAAGTCTTTCACAGCTGATCATCATACAACATTGTTATTACTGTGTACAATATTCTGGTTCTGCTCACTTTACTTTGCATCAGTTCATGTAAGTCTTTCCAGATTTTCTGAAGCCACCCTGCTCATCAAAACGCAGAGATTTTGAGTCCACGTAATGAAAGAATTCCCAACAATTAGAACCATCCAAAAGTTGAATGGACTAGGAGGTGGGGGATTCTCCATCACTTGAGGTCTTCAAGTAAAGGGTACGTGGCCATTTGTTGGGAAAGTTGACTAAGTTATTCTTGGTCAGGTCCAATAGATGATTTGTTCTTGTGGGGGCCTTTCACCTCATCAGTTCTGTAATTCACTTCCTTCTAATTCTTAAGGTTATAATAGTCCTTAATGTTCACTTAACCTCCCTATAGCTTGCTCACCTCTAACAAGAAGATCTCTGAGGTTCCTTTCTAACTCTAGATCATAATCCTGTGAATTACCCAAGTTGTAGTGGAGAAAACTTTGTGTAAATGTTTAAAGCTGCACATAAAACTAGGCATTTACCAACTAGATAAGGGTCTAACTGTGATAGACATGAAATAGGGTTGGACATGTCACTATTTAGAATCAGTCAAATGAGTTTGAGTCACAGCTCTTCTACATAATATTTTGCTGATCTGAGGCAAGTTTCTTTTATTTCTGGGCTTTGATTTTCTTATTTACAGAGTTCCTTTCAGTTCTAAACCCTAAGATTCTAAGTAAAGTCTCTTTAGTATTTCTGAAAGTTTTTTAATTTGTTTTTCTTTCCAAAGATAAGGGAGCAAAGCAGCTTTGGTTGACTATAGCATCCACATGGATAGTTGAGAGACAGTAAGGACAAATTAGAATCCCTGAGGAAATGCAGTTTCAAATCTCTCTACAAGGGCACCCAGTTTGGACCCCAGCAAAGGGGAGCTTTATGAGGTCTCCCCTACCCAGGACCTGAGAGTTCACCCCAGGATCATATGAACTTTCTAAGTTGGAGCCCATTCTGCCTGGGGACTCTGTGTATGCAAGGGGAAAGTGTGCCCCCTGGTTTTGGGACGGGGGAGATATATCTGAAACAATTTTCCTTTCTATACCTGCTTAGTAAATACCTCTTTCTAAAAGCTACAGGGGAAAAATATTAAGGGGAGAGAATAAAGTGGGAGCAATGGAAAAGCATATCAAATAGAATAGAAATCATGGACTCTCTATACCACAGCAAGTGCATTGGAATTACGCAGTCATATTTTCATGGAGCCACAGAGTCCAGTACTCACATAAGGGGTCAAGAGCAAAGGAAACTTTGCCCAGAGATGCATAAACTTGACCTTGGCAGCTGCCACTCTCTCTTGTAATGTGTACGTACAAGGAATGCAAGCACTTGAGTCTATTTCTGCTTCCAGCTGCTATGTAATCTTAATAAAGGTCCAGTTGCTAAAATTATGTGGAGTGGACATGGTGTTCATTCCTCTGTCACATGGGGACGACTTGGCATTCTCCATAGGGGTTAGGACACTGAGCTGCCACCCTAACATTACCACAAGACTCAGTTCTATTCCAAGCCTATTTCATCACTGGGCAGGCTATGCTAAGCTTGGTGGATGTCCTCATTATGACCATTGGTATTCTAATGTATGGGCCAACATGGCAGACATTTCTAGCCGAGAAGCACACCACCAAATCATTCTTTCAACTAATTTTTCCAAGCTGACACTGAGTGGATGACAATGACTTGGAACAGACCTGAAAATAAAAGCCATTGCATTCAATCAGGTTTGTAAGGCACACCCTGATTTCTGGCAGACATCTCAGCACAAAGCTTGTTTCTGCTTTGTAACTCCTGGATTCTCTCTCAGATGATTCAGATTTACGGAGTTTTCTTTGGATGTATGGAAGAAGCTAGAAGACAGACTACCCCTTAAGAGGGCAGCAGGGTTCTAGTCCAGGGTACTGTAGTAGAGTCTCAACTTTTCATTTTTTGATCTTTTTTATTTTTAAATTTTCTTCTTAAATGAATGAAAAATCAACAAGGATAAAAATGCCACTATTCAAAGGACAGAAAGGTGATTATATATGAAATGGAGCTTCTGTTACATATATTTTTAAATGTATGTTAGATTTAACAGGGTAATAAGAAAATTACTCTGTGTTTGCATCTGAAGTTCTTTCAATTGTTTTCTCTGTATTTTAATGGGCTTTATATTAGTTTTTCTTTTTTGGATTTTTTTCACTACCTCACACTCCCTCTCCCCTCAAAGAAGCCCTCCCTTGTAAAAAATGTACACAAATAATATATAATTATGATATAAATTTATATCCTAATTTATATCAAAATCTTAATGTTTCCTGAAAGAACATTGTATTTAGTGTCCCAGGACCTGAGGTCTTCTACTTTCTGTCTATATGACCTTGGCAAGCCTGTTAATCCTTCTGCATCTCAGTTGTCTCTTCTATAAAATTGAAGGGTTTAGATAAGATGATCTCTAAGGTCCCTTTCAACTGAAGATCTATGAATCTATGATCCTATGAATGCTTTTATCCCTCTTTTGAGGAGGATTCCTTTCATTTGATGTTGTGAAAGAGGAGGGGAAAATCACTTCCTCAGTTTCCCTTCAAAATCCTATTCCATTCAAATTCTAGATCTGCATCACAGTCATCCATGGAAACTTTCATTCCAAAGTCTCCTGTTATATTTTGGCCCCTGCTCACTAGACTACCAATCCCTCATTATCTGCCCCACCCCAACCTTTTCTTTGACTCCGATAACTATGTCCACAAGGTTATCTGTCTAGAGAAACAAAATCAATGTCTCAACAGTTGATACTCAAACACAGTTATTCAGTTCAATGAGTTCTCTGATGGACTGCCCCACAAGTATAATTTTCTTTATTCTCCTTCAGCAGAGCCAAATTCACGGTATGCTCATCCAAGGTAGAGAGGAAAGAGCACTGAATTTGGAATCAGGTTACCTGGGTTCAAATCCTGACTCTAGGACAGTGGGTATCAAAATCTCCCTCTCTGAGCTTCTACTTTCCCATCCATAAAATGGACATGAGCATATTTACATTATTATCTTCACGGGGTTGTTTCATTTGAGGCTCAAATGAAATCATGTAGGTAAAAGTGCTTCCATGTTATACAAATATGAGGTGCTATTATTTGAAACAACTGGATGAAGCCCCCTACCCCCCCCCACATTCTTTTTTTTCTCATCTCTTTTTATTTTTTATTGTTAGGCAATTGGGGTTAAGCCCAGGGTCACACAGCTGGTAAGCGTCAAGTTTTTGGTCTGAGGCCACATTTGAACTCAGGTCCTCCTGACTTCAGGGCCAGCTCTCTATCCACTGTGCCACCTAGCTGCCCTTCTCTCATCTAGTTTAATGATTTTGGGTATTTGAGCTTGAGGTGATCTTTTCTCATCAAAAGACTTTCATCAGCTCAACAAATGAAGGAACTCTGGGTAAATAAATCAATCTGCCAGTCTTGCCCAGAGACCACAGCTCAAATGTGAATGGCACCAAGATACAATGAAGGCTGGAACAGAGCCCTGGAGGTGGGGAGGCAGCTACAGCCGTTGTCCAGTTCTGCCAGCTACTGATGAGGATCCCATTCTGTTGATTCCTAAGGGTGAGGCCATTACTTTCTAGGCTCCCTTCTAGAGATGCCATCCCATCATCACATGGAAAAGTGAGGCACAGAGCCAGAGAACACTGGTGCTCCAGGAGTCATCGAGGGCTACTTTCCTCCCACTGAGTATTTAGAAGTGAGGATTCATCTTGTGGATTTTTCTGGACTCTGAAGCTCTGGCTGTTTACTCAAAAGGAAAGCTCAGTCCTAGTTTATGCAAAGCAACCACTCAGAATTGAAAGGTGGCAATGGCTTGAGACTGAAGGAGAAATTCCCCCTCTTGCCCCTCCAACCTTTTACCATTTCAGAGCACTTTGGCACCTTTACCTCCAATTATTAAACTGTTCTATTATTTGTGCTATCAAAGGACATAACAACATTTAAGATCCCTTTCTGAAGGTTTCATCAGTAACGTTGCATAGTAGATGATTGTTTCCATTTGAATTCAGATCAGTGATTCTGCAGTTGTTTTTCTAGTCCCTAGTGAGATGATGATGATGGTGATGATATCTGACATTTGTATGGTACTTTAAGGCTGACAAAGTACTTTACATGTCTTATCTCTTTTGACCCTTGCAGCAGCCCTGTGAGGTAAGAGTTCTTATCATTCCCGTTTGACAGATGAAGAAACTGAGGCTCTAAGGTTAAATGACTTGCCTAGGACCACATAGCTAAGTCAGCACATGAGGCAGGATCCAAACCCAGATCTTCCTGTTTTCAGGTCCACTCTGTCCCATCTGCTCTTTTCACCATGTTTTGCTGTCTCTTAAAGAGAATAATGCAGCAAAAAATATCTGTGTCTAAGATAGTAAGAGTCACTGAGTGATCCTAGAGTGTGTGCAATAACTTAGATCTAAGAACTTGAACCAGGCTTGCTTTCCCCTTGGAAGTAAGCTGGGGTGAAGGTTCTGGGACTGGATGACTGGTGTGTAAACTGCCCAGTTCTGAGATATGGAGTCCTAATTGGGGTAAGGGGGTAGAGAGGGATGTCACCCAATAAAAAAGCAAATAGCCTCCATACAGTGTGTGGTATATAAGAATTTGTAATCTTTTTTAATACTGGCTAATGATGAGAGGTTTTTGGTGACATGTTTTTCATTTTAAGTATTTAGTGGTTTTTGTTTGTTTGTTTTTATTAAGATTCTTGGCTCTGTTCCTGTTCTGGGAATAGGAGAACTGGCTGCTACTACAAAGTGAGCCCCAGATTCTAGGAACTCTTTATTCTCCCTGATCATATGTATGTGCTTGGATTGACTTAGAGAGAATCATGTTCTCCCTGGGATGCTTAGTCCTCCCTGGTGAGTCTTTCCATACCCTGTAACAGGACCTGTGGGTAGAGCTTTGAAGAGCAGGCTCTACGAATCTATAAGTTCATAGATTTAGAGCTGGGTCAGCATGTAGACATCATCTAGGTTAACGTTACAGGTAAGGAAAGTGAAGCCCAGAAAGCTTAAACACCTTGCCCAACATCACACAGCTGGCGGGTGGTAGAGCTAGAATGTCTCCAAATCTAATACTCTTGCAAATCTGATACCACATGTGTCCCCAAGCATTGAGGAAGAGTAGGTGCTGGAAACATCAGAAACTGATGGGGGGAGCTGAGCCGTCTCCCCCAACACAGACTTCTGGAGGCTGAGGGCAAACCCATTTAATATCTTTAAAACAGTCGTTCCTCTCCCCTGTACCTTTTAACCACCCCACTCCCATTTTTTTTCACTTTCCCTTATTAAGTAGCCTGAAGTTCTACCAATGAGAACCTGCCGAGCACTTTATAAAAACACGAATACATCTCTGGGATTAAGGGATTATCAGCCATTTATATCTTAGCACAAAGTAGTTCAATCAGACTGCTTTCCTCCTACCATCTACCTGGGAACATCTGCTTTGTGTGTACACTAAGGATTCATTCCATGGAAGTTAATGAGGACGGTAACACATAGGAAATTCTCCCACTAGAAGGGGTCAGGTGAGGCTGGAGGCAAAGCGTAGTTTTATCCCACACTTTTTTTTTTTCTTAACCTTGATCATACACTGTTCTGGGCCACGCTTAGCTCAAGCCAATCAGGCTTGGGTTTGGAATGTCATGAAACATTTATAGACCATAAAATTCAATAAAAATAAAATTACTTACAACAACAACAATAATAATCACTTATAATAGCACTTGGCAGTTTGCAAAGTAAGTGTGTGTGTTTGTGTGTGTCTGTGTGTGTGTGTGTGTGTGTGTGTGTGTGTGTGATCTCATCTGGTGACCAGGGAGGGGAACAGTCAAAAGTGAATTTGGAATTTTGAGTCAGGGTACCTAAAAGAGATGCTATAATTATGATAAATCATGAGGGGTGTCAGTTATGGAAATATGATTACAATTTTGCCTTTAGCAAGTTGAATTTGAGATGTCACTGAGGCATCTAAGAGGAGATATTTAACAGTCAGTTGAAAATGTAGTTTGAAGTTCAAAGAAAAATGTCAGGGGTACATGAATAGCTGTGGAAGTAAAACTGTTGTTTGGGGAGAAAAGAACCTTGATCTAAATGAAGCCTAAATCAGTAAATACTCAGTCATGAGTAGGAAGAGATAGAAGAGACAATGAAGGAGATGGAGAAGGAAAGGACTAAATTGCAGATTAACCAAGAGTGTACAGCATCATATAAGCAAAAGCTTTTAAAGAGGTGGAGAGTGAGAAAAAGTCAATGGATTCAGCCACTGGGATTTCCCCAATAACATTCAAGAGTGAGGGAAAAAGAGTTGATATGTAGCAAATTGGGAAGACCAAGGATGATGAAGATAGAGACAGTAGGTGCAGACAAGGTTATCTAGGAATTTGGTGGCAAGAAGAAAGGTAACTGCACAAAAGTTAGAAGGGACAGCTGTGTCAAGTAAAGGTATTTTTCAAGGTGGAGTAGACATGTACCTGTTTGAACAAAGAACCATTGTTTTTAACCTCCTATATGGTTATTAAACAAGCTGCGTTTTTAAATGATGTAGAAATAAAAATCTCTCTTAATTCACCTGGTATTATTGTCTTCCAGGAAGCCTTCCTTGATTTACCCAGCCAAACATATGCAAGACATGCAAAATAATTTCTAGGAAAGAACACTAACAGCTAGTGGGAATCAGGAAAGGTGACAAGTGATCTTTCTATCATCTAAGTTTAAACCAGTTTATTTGTACTTTTTCTAATATTCTCATCATATCCTACTTGGTATTAGAACTTTGTGTGCTCATTTCTTGTTGCCCTTCCTAGATGACTCCTAGGTTCACAGCCATGGAGCCATTCTCGACTCACTTCTCTTTCTCACACCCTGCTCCCATTAGCCAATCAGTTGCCAAGTGTAGTCAGTCCTACCTCCTGGGCATCATTCACCCCATCCCCTCTTATCCACTCATGTGGTTGCTACTTTAGCCCAGAGCCTTATCACTAACTGGTCTAAACTATTATAATAGCTTCCTAATTGGTATGCCTGCTTCCCGTCACACCCCTCTCCAATCCATACTCCATTCAGCCGCTGGATTTCTGTCCTAAAACGTAGGTGTGATACCTTTTCAAAAAGCTTCAGCAGCTTCCTATGCTAGCAGAACTATAGAAATTCCCTTTATTTGGCATTTAAACCCCTTCAAAGTCCAAATCCAATCTATACTTTCAGGTAAATTACAATTCAATCCCCTTCACTCTTTATTCCAGGCTATAGATATTATTGGGCAGCTAGGTGTCACAGTGGATAAAACACTGGGCTTGGAATCAGAATAAATCATCTTCATGAACTCAAATCTGGCTTTAGACTTTACTAGCTATGTGACCCTGGGCTTAATACAGTTTGCCTCAGTTTCCTCATCTGTCAAAGGAGCTAGAGAAGGAAAGGGCAAACCACTCCAGTATCTTTGCCAAGAAAACTCCAAATGGGGTCATGAAGAATCAGACAGAAGTGAACAACAAACAATAACAACAGAAATTGTTGTTACAAAATCCTCTGTGTTCTAATCAAATGAGCCTTGTTGTTCTCTGAGGATGATATTCTGTCTCTGTTCCTTTTCACAGGCTATCTCCTATGCCTTAAACGCTCTCCCTACTGACCTTCTCCTCTTAAAACACCTAGTACTTTCAAGGTTCCACTCGAGTGACACCACCTACAAAAAACTTTTCCTGATTCCCACTACCTTTTAGTGTTCTTCCCCAGAAATGATTTTGTCTTTCATGTAGATATTTTGTATTTATTTAGTTATATACATGTTGTCCTCACTCACCCAAGTAACATGTAAGCTTCTTGAGGGCAAAGAGTTGATTAGTTTTTGTTTTTATGTCCCCAGTGCCTAGCACATAGTAGGTGCTTATTTAATTTAATTTATTTTAGGGACCTCATCTTATTTTACTAAATACAGTATGTACTTTACAAAACTGAATAAATAAATTAATATTAGTAATAATTTAAATATGACCATTCCAGGCTTCAGATATTGTATTTTCTTCTTGGAGGAATGAAGGTGAAAAAAAATCCCCACAGAACCAGATTCTGTTCAAAGCCAGGGACCTTGCAATTAATCCACTCCTTGTTTTCCAAACAAGGGATGCTCCTGGGAAGCACACATGAGAAGAGGGCAGGTGTGTGGGAGGCTGTGGCAGTGGGAATGTGTGAACTCAGACTTGCAAGCACTGAGAAACAGCCTTCTCTGTGGCACTAGGTGCTGGAGGCTTCTGTTGCTGTTTTGTCTGAGGATTGGACCATTGCCTAGGAGAGCCTAGAAAAAAATTTTTTTGCAGACATTATTCAGAAATATGATTAACTGTTTGCTCTCCCTGAATACAATGCTCTCTCTCTCTAGGGGCTCTATATGCCTTGCACACGGTAGGTGCTTAATAAGTTCATAGATTTAGGGCTGACAGGGAACTCAGGGGTCATCTAGTGTAGTAATCTCATTTTATAGAGGAAGAAAATTAGTCCCGTGGAAGTTACATGATTCGCTTTATTAAACTTGCAAGAAGTAGCAGTCAGGACTTGATTCTATGTCAATAGTTTCTGAATGCAATGTTCTTTCTATGATATGATGTAAATCATACAGGAAGGCTCAAAGCCTAAGAGTCTTGTAAAAGCAAGAATTTGAAACAATAGATTAAAATAAAGGTCAATGGTTCCAGTAGATTTTTTTTTCCTTTTGACTTTTCCCCTTAATTTACCTGAAGCCAAAAGTAATCTTGAGATTGAGAAAATTGAAGGGCTTCAAACTGAGATAGCTTCCATAGTTTGTTGTAAGTGCAGTCTTCCAAGAACTTACTATTTGACAAAAGCTGTTGGGAAAACTAGAAAACAATATGGTAGAAACTAGGTATAGACCAACATCTTACACCATAATACCAAGATGAAATCAAAACGGGCACATGATTTATACATAAAGCGTGATACCACAAGCAAATTAGGGGGGCATGGAATCAGTTACCTGTCAGATCTATGGATAAGGGAAGAATTTATCAAACAAAAGAAAGAGCATAACAAGATGTAAAAACAGATAATTTTGATCATGTTCAATTAAAAAGGTTTTGCACAAACAAAACCAATGCAAGCCAGATTAGAAGGAAAGTTGAGGGGGAAAATTACAGCAAGTATTTCTGATAAAGACCTTATTTCTCAAATATATAGACAACTGAGTTAAATTTATAATACAAGTCATTCCCCAATTGATAAATGGTCAAAGGATATGAACAGTTTTCAGACAAACAAATCAAAGCTATCTGTAGTCATATGAAAAAATGCTCTAAATCACTACTGATTAGAGAAATGCAAATTAAAACAACTCTTAGCTGCCACTTCACACCTATCAAATTGGCTAATATGACAAAAAAGGAAAATGAAAAATGTTGGTGTACATATGGAAAAATTGGGACACTAATGCATTGTTGATGGTGTTGTGAGCTGATCCAACCATTCTGAAGAGCAATTTGGAACTTTACCCAAAGGGCTATAAAACTTTGCATACTCTTTGATCCAGCAATAACCACTACTATGGCTGTATCCCAAAGAAATTAAAGAAAAAGGGAAATGATCTATATGTATAAAAATATTTATAGCAGCTGTTTTTGTGGTGGGGAGGGGATGTCCATCAATTGGGGAATGGCTGATTGTCACGGAATACTATTATATATAAGAAATGATGAGCAAGATGTTTTCAGAAAAATCTTGTAAGACTTAGATGAACTGATGCAAAGTGAAATGAGCAGAACCAGGAGAACATTGTACACAGTAACTGCAATATTGTACAACGATCAACTCTAAATACCTTAAATATTTTCAGCAATACAGTGATCCAAGACAATTCCAAAGGACTCATGAAGAAAAACGCTGTCTACCTCCAGAGAAAGAACTGATGGAGTCTGAATGCAGATTGAAGAATACTATTTTTCACTTTCTTTATTTTTTATGGGGTTTTTTTGTTCTGTTTTCTTTTGTAACTTGGCTAATATGGAAACATGTTTTGTATGACTGCACACATACAATCTATATCAAATTGCTGACCATCTCAGGGAGATAGGAGGGAAAGGAAGGAAGGAGAGAATTTGGAACTCAAAATTTTAAAAAATGAATGTGAAAAATTGTTTTTACATGTAATTAAAAATAAAATAAAATATTATTAAAAAAGAAAAAGAAAGGGCAACCCCCATCATGATTCTTAAAGGATTCAATTTGGGGATCATTAATTAAACAAGAGTTAAAAGAACTTCCTAATCTTAACTCAGATAGAGGTTTGGAACAAAGACTCTGCCCCTGGTAAGCAAGAAAGAAAAGGTTAAAAAAGACAGACGGTACCTATAGGTGACATTTAGCTGACTAATAGTTATATGTTGCAAAGAGCTTGGCCCCTAGAAATGGCCTCTTCTTCTGGAGAAGAAAAATGTAAAATAGTCAAGTTTATAAAAAAAAATGAAAGACTTTTCATGTGGGTAAGAAAACAGATAAGGGGTTTTCCTTAGTTTCCTTCTGAATATGGGAAAGGCCTGACTCCTCAAAAGAGGTAGGCTCTAAACTAAAAGCAATGAACGGTGTTCATTCTTCTCATGTGGAAGGATATCCTTATGATGGATATGTATTCCTATGATGAGATGAAGCCACATGTTGGAGACAGACATAAGATACGCAGCCATATACCCAGTGGATCCATACTTGGAAGTGGCCATGGGACCAGCAGAATGCCATCTAGCAATGGTCTATGGGAGATCAGCAAGGAGCAATGTCCACAGACCTGACAGAAGCCATATGATACATAAGAGCAACAGGGAGGAGGCCCAGCAGGAACAGCACAGGCATCCCTAAAAATCATCGGGCAGCTCTGGTGTCAGAGGTCTGTGTCACTTCTCCAGGCATGCTTCCCAAACACACATTCCCTTATGTGTTTGTCTCTCTGCCCATGTGTCTTGGACGCATATGATAGGTACTTCATAGATCAAAGATTTAGGGCTTAGAGGGAACTTAGGGGTCACTGGTAGAATCTCTTCATTTTTTTTAGAGAAGGAAACTGTGTCCATGAAGTTCAAATGATTCACTTTGTAAAACTCATAAGAAGTAGCGGAATATATACCCCTCCATGCATATACACCAGCCATACATGTACCCTATATAAATGCTCCCTTCACAATACTCCTAAACCACGTGTTTTATGCCTCTCTGTGCATTTCAGAATCAATCATGTAGGACAGTCTGCCATTTTCAGACTATTAAATACTACCTTACATGGACATAGCTTTTTATTTTTATTTATTTATTTATGGTAGGCAATTGGGGTTAAATGACTTAGCTAGGGTCATACAGCAAGCTTCCAGTGTCAAGTATCTGAGGCTGGATTTGAACTCAGGTCCTCCTGACTCCAGGGCTGGTGCTCTATCCACTGTGCCACCTAGCTGCAAGACATAGCTTTTTACACACATTATTCCATATGCTCCTCACAACAGTCCTGTGAGATGTATAAGACAAGTATTATCTCTAATTTTTCTTGTTTGGGCCCATGATTTCCTCAGTGGAAGTATTCCTGGTGATGGAATTCCTTCTACCAACACAAATGGACAACTGTTCTGTAACTAATAGTCTTAGGGAATTGCCTAGAACATTGAGAGGTCAAGTGATTTGTCTCATAGACAAAATGCGTCCCAGCCAGGACTTGAACCTTGGCCTTCCTGAGAGGACAGTTCTCTATTTGCTATAATGCTTGTCTGTCATCCCTATTCTTATAAGTAGAAGAATGAGGCTCCAAAAAGTGAAATGATTTTGCAAAGGTCACCCAATCTATCATCATCCAATCAAGTCCATCAGTAGGCATTCGCTAAGCACTAGAAATGTACCAGGCACTGTAATAAGTGCTAGGGATACAAAGGAAGGACAAAACACAGTCCCTGCCTTCAGGGAGCTTACATTCCAATGGAGGAGAAAACACATCTGTTGACAACATAACTAAGCGCACACAAGATAGATACAGAGCGGATGGAAGGCAATCTCAGCAGGGAAGGCATCAGCAGCTGCACGACTGGAAAGGATTCGTGTAGGAGATGGGATTGGAGCTAAATCTTAAAAAAAAGTCAGGAACATAAAGAGTCAGGAGTGAGGGAGTAGAGGGCTCCAGAAATGGAGGATAGCCAATGCAAAGGTGTGGAGATGGGAGATGGAAGGCCACATTGAAAGAACTGCAAGTAGGAGAGCATTGCTCAATCACAGGGTGCATGAAGGATAATAAGATGTTAAAAAAAAAAAACACCACAACTTTACAGTGGGAAAACACCAGGCTATGAAGACCTTTGAGTGGTGACAGAGCATCCATTTGGTCTTGGGGCATAATGTGGAGCTCACAGAGCTCATGGAGCAGAAAAGTGATATGGTCAGACCAATACTTTAGAAAACTCATACTCAAACCCAGTTTGGACTCTAAGTAGACGCTTTTCATTGTGGTAAATTGCCTCCAAACCTGAATTACTGGGATAGTTTTGAGTATTGATCACTAAGGTACTTTCCAGTTAATTACTCTATCAGTCTAGGGTAGTTTTGCCTCGCTGTCCTTCTGTCTTGTCTTCTGTTGTCGATGGTGGGGTCATTGAAACATTTCATTTAGATCTAGAAGAGACCTTAATAAGGATCTGGTCCATTTCTCACTCTTACTGAGGAAGGAATAGAAGCCCAGGGAAATGGGTTTTGTCCATAATAACAGGAAGATGGGACTCAAACCTATGTCCTCGGTCTCCAAATCCAGTGTCATATACTTCCTTACCATTTGTACAATGATGCCTACCTTCAGGTTCCTAAGGTGACAGGTTGAGAGCTCTCTCTTCTGATATCTTTGTTATTTCCTTCATTACCCAGGCAGGAAGGATGATATCACCTGGGACATGAAACTCATCTGTCATTTGTAAACATAAATTAAAAAGTCACCTTCTTTCCTAGGGGAGCATGTTTTGGTTTCAATAATTAGCATCTCTTATCCCAGTAACTCTCTGAAATTAAAAAAAAAGCTCTCTGATGCTGAACAGAGAAGGTAGTACAGAATTCATTTGGTGCTTGATCGAAAATCATGGGTGTGGCTGCTCCTTCCATTGATACAGATTTTAATGCACTCTTGCCTTCTTTTTCTATGTGAGTCTTGTCTATGACTTTCATGTCCTTCATAAAGATTATTTCCAATGCACTAGATACTTTCTTCTGGGATCAATATAGTGCAAGATTTGGACACTATAATACATAGACTTATAGTATAAGATTTGAACACTACAATACATACTTTTATAATATAAAACTTGGATATTCCATTTTCTGATCATTTCCAAACCATGATACTTCTACCCTTACCGCCTCCAACTCTTTCTCTTCCTCCCACCAGAACTACAACTCTGACCCTGGTTCTCCAGGCTCTTCAATACATATGGAGGTGGGAGGGAGAGAGACACACACACAGAGAGACAGAGAGAGAGAGAGAGAGAGAGAGAGAGAGAGAGAGAGAGAGAGAGAGAGAGAGAGAGAGAGAGAGATCAGTAGTAAAAGTGTTACTATCACTATGCTACAGATAAGGAAACTGAGGTTATATGATTTACCCAAGGTCACACAGCTGGTAATAAGCACATAAGCTTATTACATGCCCAATACTTTACTAAGCACTAGAGAGATAAAAATAAGAATATAAGATGGCTATTGGTCTCAAGAAGCTTACGTTCTAATGAGAGAAGACAACATATAGATGGGAGCTGGAAATCAGGAAGGACAGTACCCCAAAGAATATCAAGGTAGCAATCTGCAAATGGAACAGACCAAAGAATGATCTGAGAAAGAAAAGAGCAGTGTGCTTGGGACATCTGGGATATGGCTATTCTGGGAAAGGATCTGCTTTATATTTGATCATATATACATTACATACACATTTCATGTATGTGTATATATACAAATGTATGTGCACATACATGTATTGTACTTATGTGTGGATTCACACATGCACATATAAACTTTCACCTTCTCTTGCCTAGATTCAGACCATCATACCCCTTCCTGGCCATCTCCAAACTATGCCATAGGTACTTCCAACTCTCCCCTTTCTGTGCTGAATTCTATTTGAATGTAAGCTCTCCTTGAGGCTTGGTACTCTCTTGGTTGTTTGTATTTTTATCCTTTTTCCCTCTTTAAACCCATTATCAATTTATATATTGGGGAGGGGGTTATCAGTTGAATCAATACTCAACTCCAATTAAAGTAGTGACTGCCTTAATCAAGGGAGAATATCTCTATTGAATCAATAAATCAGTCAAGGGCATTAAACCAATTTCAAAAAGTTTTTAATCCATTTTGAAGGAATGAAAGCCATTGTATGAAATTAAATGATGCTACAGAGAGAATGTATTGGGATTAGCAGAAGAGACTCAGTCACGTCCTGTAGATTGTAGGTAAAGTAGTAAACCACTTTGGAGCCCAATCATTTGAGTGTTCTGTCAGTATAGAAGAGAGAATAGGGTAGATAAGTCCATGAGCGGACTCTACAAATGGGGTCCTCCCACAGACCCCATGGACTGCAAAAGGGTGTCCAGCAACCAAGAGCCATTTTGCTACATGGGCTCTCTAAGTTTGAACCCTCTTACTCCTGCATTCTGTGTATACTTGTGGGAGAGTGTGTCTCCAATTTAAAGGAATGTTTGTACCAACTGTTCCTACTATATCATACTAATAAATACCTATTTCTTTTTTTTTTTGGCTAGGCAATGGGGTTAAGTGACTTGCCCAGGGTCACACAGCTAGTAAGTGTCAAGTGTCTGGTCTGAGAGCAGATTTGAACTCAGGTCCTCCTGATTCCAGGGCTGGTGCTGTATCTACTGCACCACCTAACTGCCCCAATAAATATGCATTTCTAAAAGCTAATTAAGCCTGGCTAGCTGATTGATATCAACTGATAGTCATTGGGAAGAGCATAACAGTGGGGGCTCATGAACCATAATTCTTACTAAAAAGCCATTTCTAATCCCTCAGGGATACCCATAGAAACCTGAGAAGAGAAGTAGTTAATAGGTGGGCATCTCACCTGGTAGTCCAAGAAAGCTTAAGAGAATGAGCCTCAAAGCATGCTACAGCCTTTTTAGAGGCCCAAAATAGAGCTTTACTTGAAAAAAAAATTGTTCAAACCTGTTATTTCAATGACTTAGGGGAGTTCCCTGTGAGGAAACTCCCTCTGCCAATGCAGACTAGCAAGTGCTCTGCTACTTAGTCTTTTTTTTTTTTTGGTGAGGCAATTGGTTGAGTGACTTGCCCAGGATCACACAGCTAGTAAGTGTCAAGTATCTGGTCTGAGAGCAGATTTGAACTCAGGTCCTCCTGATTCCAGGGCTGGTGCTGTATCTACTGCACCACCTAGCTGCCCTTCTGCTACTTAGACTTAGAGCTGCTCAGGGGCACTGATTTGAGTCTCAGCTCTGCCACTTACTAGTTTTGTGACACAAGTCTTTCTACTCTGAGCCTCAGGTTTCTCATCTGTAAAATGGGAATAATAACATTGCATTATCTCTCTGACAGGGTTGCTGTGACGAAAGCACTTTGTAAACTGTTAAGCATAATCTGCATGTAAATTCTTCTGGTTGCCTCTAAGGGCATTTAACTGGAATGTGCAAAGCTTTAGAATAGGGTTCTACAATGAGTGACCAGTATGTTGGTCACTGAAATTGTCCAGAAGGGCAACAGCATCAAGAAGGAAGGAAAAGAACATTTATTAAGCTCCTACTACATACCAGGCTCTGTGCTAAGCACTTTACAAATATTTCATTTGATCCTCCCAACAACCCTGATAGGTAGGTTCAATTGTTATGCCCATTTTACTGTTTTCAGGACCTCAAGCTGGTCCAATAAGAGAGTAACAGGAACTTTCAATGGGAACCTGTGGGCTTTCTCTGCTCCTCTTCATTCAGCTCCTCCAAGCTGATTCTGTCTGTGTAGACCTCTGACAAGGCACGCTCCCATTTTACATGGGAATTCTTCAGGCAACTGATACTGATGGTGGAGAATCAGAAGGTCCCAGGGAACTGCCCAGAGTCCTGATAAGGGGCAGGCTCAGCAGAGGTACCCATGGGATGAATTCAAGGTCATCCCCTCAGAGTAGGCTTTGCTGTTCCTGGCCAGAAAGAGGCAGGAAAGTCTATCCAGACCAGATAGCCCAAAAGTGAGTAAAAGTTGTGATTCTGTGACCAGGAGTCATCCAGGCATCATGAAAGCTTCTTTGAGAGTTTCTAAAAGGTCCATCATTACCTCATCATCTATTTGCAGATTGCATTTGAATAGTTCCTTGAAGGACAGCCAGGGAGAGAAGATCCCGAATGCTGAAACATTAAACCTACAACTCCCCAAAACCACTTAAGGCTCATTCCAAGATCCCTGCACCTGATGAATAAAGGAGTTGGAGGGGGGAGATAGGGGAATCTTTTAAGTCTACTTAAATTTGTCTATCATTATAATTTATTACTACTGCTGCTGATAGCTTATATTTATATAGGGAGTCACAGTAACAAAACGCTTAAGAACAAGACCCTAATATCAGAAGTACAAGTGTTACTATCACTAAGCTACAGATGAGGAAACTGACTTATCCAAGATCACACAGCTAGTAAACAGTAATGAAAAACTGGGTTTAAGCCAAAGTCATTTGACTTTGAATCCTGTGCTCTACAATGTGTCTGTCTTCTCCTTGAGGTGGTTATGACCTCCAACAATCCACATTGGCGCCCACCAATGCCTGTCCATCCTATGAAACTATCATTAATGTCTTCCTGCAAATTCCCCTAAGGCAGTCTACCCAAAGTTTAAAGGACCTTCTTTGAATTCTCCTCACATTGAATGGGGCAAAGTTGAGTCTAGCTATATAGCTAGTCTAATTCTTTTTTCCTGATAGACATCTCTCCGATGATATCATTTACATTGACCCTCCTTTGTAATCTGTAAGATATAAACCTCCTTATGACTACTTCTTCATTGTCCCTTGGGGGACCCTAAATTAATTCTTTAGAGACTACAGTATTCCATGACTAGTAATCAAAAAAATCACCAGAAAATATTGTCATTAAAAATATGGACCTTTGTTTTAGGGAGAAGCTTGGAGTCATTAAAGAACTTCGTAATTTCCCAAAGGAAACCTAACTCGCTGTCCTCCTGTTCAATTCTGGGTCCAGATCATTGTCTATTTGCAGTATCTGTCCCAAAGATGTTTTACAATGGACAAGCTCTATGGGTTGTCCATTCAACTATATATCACAATCTATACAATAGGCACTTTTCATCATGGTTTTTTCTGTGAGGATAGTTAGACCAAATTCCTTTTTAAGTCATTACATCGTGCTAATTACATCAAGCTTTAGCATAATGTAGGCTTCAATCAGCACAACAGAATTCACAAATGAATAAGGGCTCTACCATCTAATAGAAATCCTCCTTTAACATGGACTCTGTGACAGACCACCTACGTGACAGTGGAGAGCACTTTTGGCAAGCTTCTGTCTCCCTGTTTTTGTTGTTGTTGTTGTTTTTCAGTTGTATCTGACTCTTTATGATCCCACGGACCACACTGTCTATGGGGTTTTCTTGGCAAAGACACTGGAGTAGTTTGTCATTTCACTCTCCAACGGATCCTTTTGTCAGGCAATCAGAGGTTAAGTGACTTGCCCAGGATCATACAGGTAGGAAGTGTCTGAGTTTGGATTTGAACTCAGGTCTTCCTACCTGCAGGCCCGCTGCTCTATCAACTGAGCTGTCAGCTGACTCCCTATTTTATTACGCCTCAATTAACATTAAAAATCACAGCATCGTTAAATGAACTTATCTGTATCGCCTGTTATGATATCTTTAAAAGTTATTTATAATTTTGACATATTTATGGCAGAAATCTCATTGGAAGACGGCCTTGAAGACAGGGGTCTTAGCCTTGGCATCCTGGTGAAGTCTATGGCCCCTTCTCAGAATCATATTTCTAAGTCACAAAATAAAATTCACAGGGTTATAATGGAAACCATTTATATTGAAATAAAGATGTATTTTTTCAAGTTCACAGATCCCCTGAAAATTATCTACATATCCTTTGAGCCTCAGCTTTAAGGCAATATCTTACTCTATCAAATTTCATATACATATATACATATATACATATACAGATATATACACATACATATTTAGATAGATAATATGTAGCATGTAATATACACATACCATACATATGCTTATCTCTCTATATACATATTTTTATACATATATTATACATATACACACACATAGCCAACAAACAAGGGAAACAGTAAGAACATATATTTTCTACACCTTTCATTCAATTGCGTGAAGGTAAACTGTGGTCTCCCATGGATTATTGCTAGCAAAAGCCTGCGTGTTCCCTTCTAAACTCCTCATCAAAAATGCCTTGATGCCTGTATTAATTGTTCTCATAAATTTTTTTTATAGCTGATCCCCTCTAGCCTGGTGCTCCTCTGCGTGTACTTAGTCTAGTCCACTTGTTCCTACCATCTTTGTTTTCTTCTGCGACATTTCCACTTCTGGCAGTACCTCAGAGACTGTGATTTTAGGATCTAAATGTGTTGTTGGCTCCACTCTCCTTGACAGTGAAAAGAGTTTGTTGAAACAAGCTTTACAGACCTTTTCCATTTTTTATCAGTTTGTTGTCCTCTTTCCAGTTTCATCCTTAATACCCATGAGATAACTTTTCTTAGTTGGGTTTCCAATCAAGCTTTCTTTAAGTTTATTTTCTCTTCACTACTTACTGAGTTTCTGTGAGGTGTCATTACTCAAAACCTTTCAGCATCCCTCTTAGGTAAGATTTCACAAATGAGTTTATATTTTAAGCCACTGCAGTCACCTATGATTGGGCAAAAAGACACAAATTAAAAGACTCAGGCTTAAGCTCACCCAGCTGAGCCCCTGGTCTAGCTGCCGTATGGAACAGTAGCCATGATACAGGGATAGAGAAAGCTACCCCTCTCCTATCCCTTACAGAAAGTCCAAGAGTTAAGTGATTCCACTCTAGGACACAGTATGAGCAACAGGTCTCTCTCAGCACCAACTATAGCAGTGACCATTGTCTGAAACCAATCAGTAAAAATATATGGACCATTTGTTTAGCCAAGTACTGGCATGAAGCTAGCCAGGTGTGGATTGCATACCTAGGCACAATCTGAATAAAAAGGCCCCCCCTAATTAGTCTCTTTGAACCCTATATCCACAGGGTTCAAAAACATGAACATTTTAGTCACTATACAGCATTCAAAATAGTTTTCCAGAATCATTAGACCAATTCACAGCCCTACCAAAAATGCATTAGTGCACCTGTCTTTCTAGAACATTGGTTATTCCCATCTTCTGTCATCTTTGCCAGTTTTCTTGATGTTTGGTAATACCTCAATGTTGTTTTTTACTTGTATTTCTCTTATTAGTGATTTAGAGTAATCTTTCACATATTTGTTAATAGTTTGCAATTCTTTTGAAATTGTTCATGTCATTCAACCATTTAAACATTAGGGAATGATTTTTGAGCATAGATATTTGAATAAGTTCCCTGTATATCTTGTATATCTAATCCTTATCAAAGATCTTTTTTCCCTTTATTAACTGCTTGCCTTCTTATCCTACTTGCATTGGTTTCATTTGCACAAAAAAAAATTTCAATTTCACGTAATAAAAGTATTTCTTTCATCTTTTGGAATTACTTCAGAGGCACCTAGGTAAAAGTGCTGGACTTGGAATAAGGAAGAGCTGAGTTCAAATCGTATTTCAGATACTTACTACCTGTGTGACCCTGGGAAATTCATTTAACCTCTTTGTGCCTCAGTTTCCTCACCTGTAAAATGGGGATAATAATAGCACCTACCTCCCAGAGTTATTGTGAGGATCAAGTGAGATAACACGTAAGGTGCTTTACAAACCTTAACTCCTACATAAATTCCAGTTATTGTTATCATCTATCCTTTATTTGGTTAAGGATTCTCCCTACTAGCCAGAATCTTTGTGAGTTGCAGAGTCCCAAGGAATTTATCACTAAGTGATTAACTTTCCTGTGTTAAGCCTCTCTAAATTTAGCAAGGCTGGTCCTTGTATGACACACACAGTCAATCCATCACCAGATCCCTTTCTAGCTTAGGAGGACATAGCACAGTCTTCATGTGATGCAATGATGAGTCATGGAAGTAAGACTATAATAACACTTCAATCAATATAAGGGGGAAAATGTGAATGATAATATGTCCATTGAAGCGAGTTTTCAAATAAGGAATTGCTAAAATCAAACAGGATGCTGTAGTTGCTATTTAGACAACTGGAAAACAGGAATTGGGGATTTTTTTACTTTTAAACCAATTTTTCCCAAAGACTCATTCATTTATTCAACAACCATTTATTAAGGAGAAGCATTGTAGAGTAAGAGAAAAAAGTGTTAGACTTGGAGTCGGAAAAGAGTTTCTTTCAGCTTCCATCTTGGATGCTATTTATATGATCATGGGTAGGTTTTTTAACCTATGAGGCTCAATTTCTTCATCTGTAAACTGAGGGTCACAATATCTATAGCACTGACTGCAAAGAGCTATTGGGAGAATCAAAGGATATGTTGCCTTCAAAGATAGGATCTAGACTTCTGATTTCAGTGGTAATAGGAACTCCCCAATGAGGAAACTCCCTCTACAAGTGGAGGTTGGAAACTTATCTGCCATTTATAGTCTCAGAGAATTGCTTAGGGCACTGAGAGATTCAGTAACTTGCTCAAGGTCACATAACCAGTATGCATTAGAGATGAAACTTGAACTGAGGTCTTCTTCACTCAGCTCTCTACTTTTCTCACCAAGCTCCCTGTTCACATGACAAGTCTATGTTGGTTTCAGAGGAAATATTCCAAGACAAATACCTTTTAATGAAAGAAAAAATCAAAACAAGTATCTAGCAGTTGCTTTTATTGAGATGGCAGGCAGTGTAAACAGTGGAAATCATTATCCTGCCTTATTGTCAATGGAATAAAAATTTAAAAATATTAACAAGTATCTACTGTGTTTGGAACATGATAATAGGTGTTAGGGGAGATGCTGACATTAAATAGGACAGTGCTATCTTTTGTAAGTGATGGGGGCTAGCCAGTGAGAGAGATTAGTTAAAAAATAAAAAACCAACACCCCCCCCAAAAAAGATTGAGTTAGAACAGTAAGGAGGATTTAAAAATCCCTTTGCCAAAGGCTGCTGAATTCCAATGTCAGCCTCTTGACTCAAAGGGTGGGAAGGCCAGTTTGCTGCTGCATCTCTTGCAGCACCCACTTCAGAGAACACCTGCAGATCTCCTCCTCGAAGTCTACTTTTCAATAGTAGTGTTATTGGCACCAGTCAGTATCATTTGTGCTTGCATCTGTCCCTAAAAGGGTAAGGTGTTAAAATAAGATGATGTCCAAATGTCAGAAACTGAAGCTGAAATAGAAATAGAGAAACCATACCCAAGGCCTTTTTCAGGCAAGGAATGACAGTCTTAATCCACTAATGTATCTTTGTAGAGTTTGACTATGTAAGAATAGTCATATGGAGTAGAGTACTTTTATAACATGACTTCTTATTACATAGATTTGAATTGATGTAATATGAGTTGGACTGGATAATGTCTCCCAAATAGAAACACCCATAGAAAGTTCCTGATACAGCTTTAGCTTGCAAGGCAAATAGGGAGAAAGAATGGCGTAATGAAGAGAACATTATCTCCTCCCCCCACCACTTACTTAAAATCTACTCAACCAGCTCCTCTTTACCTCCTCCATGAAGATCCTTTCCACTACTCTAGCCAACGCTAACTTCTCCCTTCTCTAAAATCCTTCAGCCTTTATAGTTACTGTCACACAGTTTTGCATATATTAGCTTTTCTCTCATTCTTTTGAAGTATGAGTTTTATCTCCCCAGGAAACTTAAAAGTGCCTCAAAAAAACAGGCTCAACTCTAGCAATCTGCTGTTGTTCCTGCAGGCACCTGGCACAGGGCTGTATTTCCAGTACTCTTGTGATGAATGCTTTGTTGATTAATCTCAACAAAGTGATGCATAACTTAAAGCAAGACTTAAAGAAATACAAATACTTGGCTAGAGTGGTTCATCTGAAACCAGTCCATAACCACACTCTTGCTCAAAGCTGTTCTATCTCAGGAGCACCTGCTAGGACTTGTGCTCAGTAGGCATAGTCTTCAAGAACCCAATGTCACCCTCTTTCCACAAAGAGGTATTAAAGTAGGATTTTAGTTTGTCAAGTGGCTTTCTTATGGATCCCGTTTAGTAGCAGGTATAGAGGTCCTGGAGAGGAACTTTCTTTACTAATGTTGATTGGTACCTTCCCTGCAATTTAGTCTTGAAAGAGTTGCCCCAGAACACAGAGATTAGGTGACTTGCTGGGGATCAGGAAGTCAATATGTGTCAGAGTCGAGACTTGAATCCAGGTTGTCCTGACTCCAAAGCTAACCATCTCTCTATCCTGCACTGATACACACACACACACACACACACACACACACACACACACGTGTGTACACATGCACACATAGCAATACACATGTGACAACATATACACATAAGTACATGTGTCTATGTATTATCCAAGTGTATGTATCCAGCACAGCAGCCAGCCAGTCACCACTGGGCTGATACAACAGGAGCTAGTGACCTTTGCTAAGCCCTGCCCCTTTCTTGTTTCCATGGTTTACTGCCCTACAGTTGCCTGTCTCCTTAAGAGGTGAAGTAGTTTCATCCCACCTCAAATTCCTGAGGAATAATTGTATTTCAGATTTTAGTCTAAGGGATACAACCTAGCAAGGAGGAGAAAGTAAAAAATGTATCCAGAATACAGACAAGAATCGGATATGAAACAGGCAGTTTTATTCCCACATAGAAAGGGGAATGCTTACACACACACACACACACACACGTATATATACACATACATATATACACATAATTTTTTTTAAATTGTAGAATGATTACAATCTGTTTAGAGGCTAATATTCCTTAGAACTTTCTCTACTGTGTCATAGAAACCTCCTCATCTTGGAAGTTCTCTCACCCCTGGACCATATACATTGGAAGTGCCCTCTGTCCCTAGAGCTCTTCCTCTGATTGGCTAGTTCCATCGCAGAAGCTACATTTTGAGGAGAAAGCCCAGACCACCAGTCTTCATTCCTCTCTGGGCTGTGCTCCTGACTCTCCACAGACTTTCTCCATCACGGCCTCACTGATGGTACTTTCATTTCCCCCTTGCTCCATACTCCATTCTCAAAAGTTTCCTTTTTGTGTTGTCTTCCTCCTCTAGAATGTAAGCTCCTGGAATGCAGAAAGTAGCTTCTTTCTGCTTATATTTGCATTCCCAGAATTTAGCACACTGCCTATTATATTCTAAGTGCTTAAGAAGTGCCTTATGGGGACATTTGCAAGCAGTTTTCTTATGAGAGCTGCTTATTAGCTATTTTATATTTCACCTCTTCCAAATATAGTTTGATCAGTGGGCTCTTTTCTTTCCGAGGGTCTCTTTCATCAGACTGCTCTTGCTTTCTTGGCCAGTACCCCTCTGCTGCTATTTCTGACACAAATAATTCCACCAGTAGCCAATACTCTGTACCTCAGCTACCCAGGAAGTAAGAAGGAGGCCAACTGCATTTCAAGTCTCACAAGGCTCCATACCAAAGGAAAGAGGACACAAACAGGAAATAGTCCCATCCCAGACACAAGTTTGCCTAGGAGACCATGAACTCCTGGCTTTGGACCTTGGGAGCAGAGGAAGGACATCTCCCCCTACCTCCAAACCAACCATCTGGAGCTCAGAAAATTGTTTTTACACCTTGAGGACAGCAGGAAGACCACCTAAGGGGCATAGAGCATACAGGGCTATGGGGCTATAGAGAGTTTTTGCTCAGCAGACATTTAACAGAACTTTCAGGGCCAACATGAAGCAGCTAGGATACCTGCATCTGCTTTGAAGTGGAATGGAGGAGGGAGGAAGAGGAGGGTTCCTTTCCATTACATGTTCCCAAAGGGATACGATATATGTACATAGGGGCAGGTAGGTGGCACAGTGGTTAGAGCACTGGGCTTAGAATCAGGAAGACTCATCTTCATCAGTTCAAATCTGGCCTCAAACACTTACTAGCTGCGTAACCCTGGGCTAGTCACTTGACCCTGTTTACCTCAGTTTCCTCATCTGTAAAATAAGCTAAAGAAGAAAATAGCAAACCATTCTAGTGCTCGTGCCCAGAAAACCTCAAATGGGGTCACAGAGAGTCAGATACAAGGGAAATGACTCAACAGTAAAAACAACAACTGTCCATAAATCTGTGTGTATAGTTGTGTCCATGTGTGTGTATGTGCATATAGAGAGAGACAGAGGAACACACACACACACACACACACACACACACACACACAGAGGAAAACATAGAGAATTGACTGTTCATATTTTACAGATAATGAACTCAAGTCTCAGAAGTTGTGACTTGCCTGCAGACACATAAGTACCAGAGCCAGATCTCTACCCCAGCTCTTCCTGAACATCTGTGCATCCAGTACTCTGACCATTAGGCTACACTGCTCCTCACCAGGTCCCATTTCTGAGGAATGCATACATCATGAAATAAAGCTTTCCTGACCATTTTATCCTTCATAAACTCTTCTTGCATTCTTAGCCCAAACCCTACCTCTGTTTACGCAGCTGTTCTGAGGTACAGAACAACGCATGCTGATGTCTGGCTCTTGCACACACTTCCTATTCATACAGCCAGTAATAAATTCTTCATTTGCTCACAGACTTAAGAGGAATGATTTCCATAGCAACAGTAAGCACTATAGGCAAAAGGCTCCTGAATGTTGCTTCAGTGATAAAGAGCCCCCTTCAAGAAGTTCACCATTCAAGGAGATCGAGGAACGTGGCCATTTACCATGTCTGCCACTGTACGTGACATACACCCAGCTCTGTTTTCAGGCCAGAACAAAGTTCATTGTCTTTCAATTCAATTAATTTATTTCCAGGTTAATCTCCATTCTACACTTCTGGAAAATCAGGAAGATTTGCACACGTTTCTATCTCCCTCAAAAAAAAAAAGAAGAAGAATAGGAAGTGGCTAAAGGTGTTCTCCTTCCAAAGGGATTTTTAGTCAAATTGTAGGTATGTCAATGCTGGTGGTTGGAGCTGAATATAGTGATTTTGGCACCCAGGGCAAGCAGCTTGGAATATATCAGTGGCAAACAACACAAAATGGACCTTCAAATCAACTTTGCAACTTACGACGTAGAAATAAGAGAAGTAATTAAGACATATTCAATTGAACACGATAAGGAACAGGTCATTACTGAGGGTTCAAAGTTGCTCAGTGAATGCATGTGATAAAATTCTGCACCCTCTAGATCAGAGGTTCTTAATTTAGGAGCAGCAGATTTTAGGGGATCAGTCAACTTGGATGGAGAAAAAATTAAATCTCTTTTTTTCTCACTTCTGTTTTCCTTTGAAATCATATATATTTTATTTCGTGTATTAAAAAAAAATTATTTGAAGCAGCCAGTAGGCTTCTCCAGACTGCCGAAGGGATCCATGACACAAAAAAGAAACCCTGCTCTGGACATCTAGCTCTGGTCCCTGGCCTGAACCATCACAGTTTAGGCATTCCAACATTCAATGTCAGTTTGCTCGACTCTAAAATGGGAATAGTAACACTGGTGCCACCTATCCCAGAGGATGGTTACGAAGATAAATATATGATCTTTATTGATTAATAATTTAATATTAATTAATATTTAAATAATAAATAATAAATTTAATAAATTTAAATAAATGAATGATAAATGAATAAATAAATTAAATAAATTTAAATAAATATTAATTAATTAATGATTAATAAATTAACTGACAGGTTTGCAGTTCGCTTTCCCACATAACCTTGTGAGATAGGTAGTATCTGTATTTTTATCTCCATTTTACAAATGAAAAGACTGGAAGTAAAATATCTTGTTCCAAGATCACATTACTAAGAAATGAAGTCCTAGGAATTGAAGCTAAGTATCTTGATTACAAATCCCATACGTACTTCACTATTCCACATAACAACGACGACAACAACAACAACACTTCCCATTTCCAGTAGGTCTATTTACTATCCTTTGCATATGAACATGATTCTATTGATTAGTAAGACCTAAGTTTAAATTATTTTTTTTTTCCAGGAGTAAGGCTGAATTAGGCTGCACCATTAATTCTAGGTGACTTGGCTTGGGTTTGCAAGCTGACTTGGTAGATTTTTAAATCAATCATCTTTCTCCTGTTTTAGAATCATCTCATAAATGAATTCAGACCACTATTCTCCCAAATAAACCAATCTCTTTCCTTTTTGTCTGGAGCTATGATTTCATTGGTATTAGGATTTCCCAGGTAAAGAAACTCCCTCTATCCATACAGATCAGCAAACTGTGAAAGATAGTCTTAAGAGAGTTGCTTAGGGCATTGAATGGCTAAGTGACTTGCCCACAGATGCATAACCAGTATGAATCAGAGGTAGGACTTGAACCCAAATCTTCTAAGCAGCTAGATGGTGTAGTAGATAGAACACTGGACCTGGATCAGGAAGATCTGAGTTCCAGTCTTGCTCAGATATTTGCTAGCTGGGCAAATCACTTGCTCTCCAACTCAATTGCTCTATCTGCAAAATGGGGATAATAAAAGCACCTACCTCCCAGAGTTGTTGTAGAGATAAAAGGAGGTATTTTAAAGCACTTTGCAAACCTTAAAATACTATATAATTGCTAGCTTCCTCCTCCTCTTCTTTTTCCTTATCCTCCTCCTCCTCCTCCTCTTTCTTCTCCCCCAGATCTCTAGTTCTGCTGGAGATATCCCAGAGCTCCTTTCCACTTTAACTTCTGAAACCACTGTCTGCTTGGTTGTGGACTCTATGCCCTGCCATTATCCCCAAATCCTCTGAGCCATCTACACTGCTACTTTCCCAGCCTAAGCACTACTTGGTCTTCTCATCTGTCTTCCAGGAACCGAACATAAATATGAACTCTCCTCTATGTGTTGTCTTCCCAATTAGAATGTGAGCTCCTTGAGAATTAAGGATACCTCAATTTTCTATTTGTATCTCTTAGCACAATGTTTGGTCCATAGAAAATGCTTAATAATGCTTCTCCATTCCATTCCATGAGCAGAAGAGGCTGAGACAGTACTGGGCCAGTAGGCTAAAAGCTTAGGTTCTTCTACCGGGAAGCCTTTCTCTCAGCTATAACCCTGGATCAGCCGGCCAGTAATGTACTTGGTAGAACACAGCAGGAAGATTTTTCTCTCCAGAAGTCTGCCACTCCCATATGGAGAAACTAAGCCCATGAGCTTTGTAACTCTAGCACTGATTTCCCAGTATGCCCCAAGAGAGGCACAAGGTTCCCTACCACCTGCTCTGACTAAAGTCTGACCTCTCCCACTGTGGTGGGAGACAGAAGGGACACATTTATTTATATCCTTTTAGAATTAGTTTTTTGTGTGTACCTTTAAAAACTTCACTGATGCTCTTTTCCATTAATTTTTTTTTTTGCATCTCTAGCACTACCTACTAGCACTGATCCCACCTCCTCAATAGCAGCCCTTCCTTGTAACAAATATAACCAAGAAAAACAAACCAACCTGTTGGTCATGTCTTAAAATATATGTCTCATTCTGTCCCTCACATCTATCACCTCTCCGCCAAGAGGAGGGAGGCCTGCTGCATCATCAGTCTTTTACAATCCTCATTGGCCGCTGCTTTGATATGAGATCTGAAGTCTTTCCAAGCGCTTATCCTTTGCATTATTATGTAATGGTCTGGTAAATCATTGCTCTTCTAATCATTTCACTCTTCATTTTTAATGGATTTTTCTGCTATTTATCTTGCCTTTCTGTTTTTCTATTTCTATTAATGAATCGATTTTAAGATGTTTGCATCTTAAAATTTTCTAATGTTAGTAAATTTTTCTATTTGTCTATTTTTAATAAATTTTCCTTTTTTAACTAGTTGTTACAATACATGTTATGTGACATATTTGCTAGTCTGGGGAGAGAGTAGAGAAAATGGACATTGGTAGTCTAGATAATTCATTTGAATACTTAGACAGCCAGAACTATTTAGATTTAGGAAAGAAACAGAACAAACCCATTACATGAAATAACCTTTAGGTTAATATTGAAATAATGAAACTTCCTAACGCTGATGCAGGAACCAATTTCCTATCCCTCTCCCTATGTGACAAGGAGACTAAAGAGTAGGAGGAGAACCAAGAGAAAGTGGTGTCATGAAAGCTTAGAGAGAAGAGAGTGACTAATCCAATTCAATCCCACAAACATTTATTAAGTGCCTACTATGTGTCAGGCATCATGTTAAGTTCTAGGGATACAATTAATAAAAAGAAAGTCCCTGCCCTCAAAGAGCTTACAATCTAATGAAGTGAGACAACACACAAAAGGAAATAAGGAAGTCGGTGGGGGTGGGGTGGGGTGAACCCCATTTGAAGGCATCTTGTTCTGTGGAGCTGAAACCAGGTGGAGCATCAGAGCAGCACCTGATCCTGTTCAACAATGAAAGCCATTCTATGCTGTCAATCAAACACTCCCAGACAGCACAGTAGTAGAAGGGATAGGTAGCTTTAGAGTGGAATATTGGGAGAGGTGGTGTCTTGAAGACAGCCCAGAATAAGGGAGTAGGCAGTGGGGTGGGGATAGATAACAGGGTTTGCTGGGAAGTTCAGAATCACACAGCACACATGCTCCCCAGCCTACACTCCTCCTTAGTCCTTTGTAGCAACTCCTGCAGCAACAGGCAGGCCAGACCCCAGAAGATAAACCTTCTCAACAACTCATGGAAGGAAGCTGGTAATGTAATCATCCAGGGCTTTTCACTCCCAGCAAAACCACCATGATCTATCAATACCCAATCCTTTGCTACAATATAGGAACTTGAAGAGTCCTGAAGTGGTCTCTGGCTCCCTCAGTTGTGTGTTGTTAATTATGTCACTGTCTATCCCTGTCCTATCAGGCAAGCATAAGAGTGGTGCTGACACACATACACACAAACACATGCACACACCATAAATCTCCTGGATATCATTGTCCTGCCTAAGCCACTGAAGAGCGACAAGGCCACACTTCACTTATAGGATGCCATTTGCTCTTCTCTCCCTCTCCATGTGCCAACTCACCCTCTGTCAATCCCTTACCCCAGCTTCCTTCCTCACAGCACCGTAGCATGACTCTGTGCTCATCACCCATACTGGTTCCTGGACGTATATGTGTGGGCAGGCATGGACATTGTCCTCTCCCAATGAAAAGCTTGAAGTTCCAGCACATTACAAGGGGTATGCTTGACCTTTTGTGACTATGCATCATTAGCATCATCATTCTGCATCTCTCATAGCAATTAGTAATCATCTCATCTATATGGTACAATACATTTGCAAATACCATACAAAAGCGTGTATGGCATTCATATTAGAATTGAATGCAGCTAGCAGTAGAACCGGAAGCCCACATACAATAAACAGCACATGTGACAATATTGGTATATATTAGATCAAGGACAGAAGTCTCAAGCACTATGGCTTCACACAGAGACAAATACATGGAAACATACTATACAGTTCATGTAACTAAACAGTTACATTCTGTAACACTGCATTTTCTGATATACAAAGGCAACATTGCTTAGAGAGGCAGGATGGCATAATGCCTAGAGAGCTGGTGTCAGAGTCTGGAAGACCTGGATTCACATCCTGCCTCTGACATATACTGACAATGGGACCCTGGCCTTAACCTCTCAGTGCACTAGACAAGTCTCTAAGTCTATTAAGTTACAGACCAAATATAGTTCTGTATTTCTCCAGGGAGTTTCCTCCCTATGAATTTCCAATATAGATGAAATCACAGGTCTCATCAACACCACCTCCCAACACTGCAAATTAATATGTACATATATGCACACACATACATGCATGCATATGTATGGACAGCTAGGTGGCACAGTAGATAGAATGCCAGTCCTGGACTCAGGAGGACCCGAGTTCAAATTTGGCCTCAGGTACTTACTAGCCATGTGACCTTGGGGAAGTCACTTACCCCCTTTTTGCCTCAGTTCTTCATCTGTAAAATGGTGACATACTGGAGAAGGAAATAGCAAACCACTCCAGTATCTCTGCCAAGAAAACCCAAAAAAAGGGTCACAAAGAGCGACACTACCAAAAAATAAGTGAACACATACTATATGTATATGATATATTCATATATCATATGTTACATGTTATAAACAGCAAAGAAGCACAACAGGATATTGTAAAGCATGGGTCCTGTGTACCATATAAGAACATGTTACAATTACATACAAAACACACATTATGTGCATTCTCCATCATTTAGGTATATGAGTAATCCCAAAGGCCTCATAAGTAGGACTGGTCACCAGCAAGTGTGTTTGGCGATGGCCCAGGCTGACTGTGGGCATCCCCAGATCTGCTGGCCTGGAGTCATTGACTTGAGCTTGACTTGTGGCTGTCTCGGGTCTCTACAAGTGCCCCCCGGTCCCTGGGTGTCTAATGTTCCCTGGGGAGCTCTATAACTCGCGGCTTGGGCTTCAGAGGGCACGAACATCTATCTCTCAGTGAAGGTTCAAAGTTAGTTGCGTGGCAAAGTTCCACACCACCCAATCCCCACCCCAAGAAATCACACCATCAGCTCGGCTTGAGCCCCAAAGTTGGCTATTCCCACTAAGTCTCGGACGCAGAGGCACATCTTCTCTATCTGCTTCCTCAATTTGCCAATGACAGCTTTGCTGAACTATAAAAGTGCTTCCTTTTTTGTCCACTTGACTGAACCGGGAGGTGAACCTCTGAACCAGAACCGGGTGTGAGCCAAACCACAAAGAACCCAACCGCCTAGAACAGGTCTGGGCAAGTGTGAGATGCTCTGGTGTAAACCAAGAGGGAACTTTCGTAGTCAACCTCTGTTCCTTTTGGAAGCTCCCAGGCAAACAGGTTGCTAGGCAACCACTGATTTTTTTTTTATGACCAACAAATAAAAGCACATGAATCCTACATTAACTGGATAACAATACAGTTTTCTCTACAGGTTATGGTATAGCAATCCCTTCATCAGCATGCTTGGAATGGGGAGCCAGCCCCAAACAGCAAAGGCAAAACACTAAGGGTTCCAATCCTTCGGCATCTCTTGCATTTGCCTCCTCTTTACTCAGACACCCTAGTTTAGGTCTTCATCACACCTTCCCTTACTACTGTAATAGCATTTTAATAAGTTTCCCTGTATCCAGTCTCTTTCCTCCCCACCTGCTGTCAAACTGATATTCCTAAACTACAGGTATGAGCTTGCTTCCAGGTTCAACCCCCACTTCCACTTTCTTCAGGAAGAGAAATATACATATATATATATAAAGAGAGAGAGAGAGATGGATGTATATATAGAAACATATGTATGCATATATATGTTTATACACATGTATGTATATGTGTATATACACATATTTATATTTTTATATTATATTTACATTTTTACTTAAATATGTATACACAGACATGTTTGTATACATATATAATATATAATTAATATGTTTTTATTTTATATATGCATGTGTGTGTATGTGTATGTACCATACCTATCTATGAACATATTATAACTCCTTGAAAGCAGGGACTATCTTGCTTTTAGAACTCTATTGCCAGTCTTCTCCAATGCCTGGCACTAAGTAATTGCTTAATAAGTGATCGTAAATTAATTGTTGATTGATGCCAAAGGGGCCCCCTTCCCTTAGCCCCTTGTTCATATAGTTATTGCAGCATTTCAGACAGTTTCCATAGCTGTTGCTTACCCAGACTCAGGTACATAAATCCCAACTGCTTCCTCTGCTCCCAGGGATTCAGTTTCTATCTCCATAAAAAAGAAACCTTGGTTCTTGTCAGTAGATGCTTGGGGAGAGGTTTCATTATTCAGCCTGAGATGCTGAAAATTCACCAGCTTCAGTCAGAAGATTAACCCTCCCCCATTCCTCCAAATCATACGATCCCAGGATCCTCCTTGCTTTTGTCAGTGAGGCCCAGTAGAAAAGATATCCATTTATCTGAGAGGAGAAATCCTAAGCAGAATTCTGATTTTATGTCAAAGATGACTCACATTCAGGTGCCTCAAAAGAAAGATTTACTATAATTCTTGCACTCACCGAATTAATGAGTCTTGGGAAATATCTGGTTTTTTGGATGGTATGACTAGGTCACTAACAGTAAGATGGGGGTTGCTGACTTCGAGGTAAGAGGGTCAAGTCTTATCTAGTTCTGTTTCAAATTCAATTTGACTGCTTAACAGTAAAGATAAATTGAACCTGCAGAGAAAACTGAAAATAGCATTTTCTTAGCCTGTTTGTGACGGGCTCAATAGCTCTAGATTTATGAGGGGTGAATGACCTCTCTGCCTTGGTTTTCCACATTCACTGTTTGCAGGACTGAATTTACATCTGGACAGAGAGGAGCCTTGGGCCACTGGATCAAACAGAGCCAGTAACCTTGACTGGGACTGGCTGCACATGTTTGTGAACTGGGAGAAACAATTAGGAAACAACCACCTGATCCATCCTCCCCACCTGGAAGATCAGTGACCTTAATTTCCCCACAGGTGGAACAGAAGTAGAGTTTATATATTTAGCTCTTAACTACCCCCTTACATCTGTGATTGCCCCCATTCAAACCCTTTATCCTAGATACTCCTTTGCTTGGCTCTCTAAACCAGTGATTCATGTGATTCATGAATGGATTTCAGAGAGCGAGTATCCATTAAATTGAATGGGAGGGGGGGAATTTTTCATCTTTATTTTCAATAACCTCTAACTAAACTTAGCATTTCTTTCAATTACTTTAAAACATTATTTTAAGAAGGGGGGCAGATTGCCAAAGGGCTCCACTACAAAAAACTAAAACAAAAACAAACAAAAAACACTTAAGAACCCCTACTCTAAATAATGGAAAATGAAAAGTTGGCTATATCATATTTTTTTTTCTAATGGACCATCTCAAGGCAGAAATTTACTTTAGAGACTCAGCAAAGTTACAAGGGGATCAATCACAGCTCCATCATTCATTAACACATGTGAGAGCATATGACATAAATTTATCAATAAGCACTATGATAGTCAGTTTCATTAATAGGGAATATATTATCTTCATCTAAAGGGGGTGGGTGGGAAATCTGCTAAATATCATAGAATGGCAAAGATTGGAAGGACCTTAGAGATAATTTACTATGTGCCTACACACACACACACACACACACACACACACACACACACACAGAGATGAAACAGGCCCACACATGTTCCAACGTCAGATAAAGAGTGCACTGCAAAACTAGGACTAGTTCCTGGGTCAGGGTTTTACCCATTATATCATGTAATTAACGGTTCAAACCTAATGACAGGAATATCCTCTATTTTAAATGATACTTGGAACAGCTGTTCAATACCAAGAAGCCATTGTTTCTGGAAACTCCCCCCCACCATTGTCACCCACATCTGTCTTGCCACAGGAAACTCTAGTTTCTACAAACTTGGTGACTGTTGTGTGTAATTGTCTGCTGCAACTCCCAAATAAGGGCTAGCACCCTTCTGAAATAGCTGCTTGTTGCCCTTTGGGTTAGAATGCCACTGAGTCCTCTTCCAACTTAAATTCTGTGATTCTCTGAAGTGTTTATTAATCCCGATGTGTTTTAGGCTCTAAGTATACAGAGACACAAATATAACAGAGCCTAAGCTCAGGAATCTTAGAGCTCTGAAGCATAGCTGTGTTCATCTTAGCCTCCTTTTTTGCACACAGTGCATAAAGTCCAAGTCTCAACCTGAGGTCTCTAGGGGAGTTCTTGAATTTCTTAATCTGTCTCCAAATCTGTGCAGGCTCAGAATGACTCTCTATGGTTTTCTTCCTCTCTGGGTCAGAGCTTAGGCAGCATCACTCTCATTCATATCAGTACTTTCCCACGAGTATAAGGGGCTGTAGGGGATAGCCCAAACTCTCCCTGCTTGCCTTCCTTGTCCCATTGCAGGCTAATGGGCCAGATTATTCAAATTACTCGAAGCTGCTTCTAAAAAAGTTATAGATGAAGTAAGGTGGAGCACAGTGATTGAGCCACCTCATTCTGGCATGAACACCAAGGTTGGGAAAGGGGTATGTGGGTGCAATTTGGAAAATACACATACATATGCACATGCATATATACATTTATGTACACTTGTGTATATGTGTATTACATTTGTGTATGTAAATACAAATATATTTATATAAATACAAGTCCTTCCTACTTCCTCTATATTATTGCTTTGCTACTTAATCTGTAATCTTCCCAGTTGATAAACTTCCTCTGTCCATGTTTCCCCCATGTGTCTTTGTCCAATGGCGTATGCACCCTTAAATTTCTGTAAAAATATTTTTAATGTGATCATGGTTGCAAAGTGCTTAGCACAGTTCCTGGCACATGGTTAACACTACATAAATGTTGTTGCTGCTGTTATTATTCTTTATTTCATTCCCTTCTCTCTATACCACACTCTGAGAATATCTAATTACAGGAGCTTGCCCCTTTCTATTGCTGTCAGACAGTCTGGGAGCAATGAATTTAGAGTCACAGGACCTGGATTTGAATGCTGGCCATTCTGCATAGTAGCTGTGAGATACTGAAGGACTCACTGCTCTTAGGAGAGCCTTTTTTCTTCTTTGTAAAATGAGCTAGCTGGACTCTAAAATCACATCCAGGCTGACATTCTATGAGCCTCCGATGGTCCATGTGACTGTCCACAGGGCAGGTACTGGATATATAGTACATCCAACCCCTTATCAGTCATTCCCAAAGATTAAAGGGGGCAAAGGGACTAAAGCAAACCTACATTGCAGATAGACACTATAGATGATGTATCTTTTATCGATAGTAATGTACTGGGTTGGTTTTTTTTTCTTCCATAACTATGATTCTATCAGTAGGGGGAACTTCTCCTGTGGTAACTCCATCCGCTGATGGAAATCGGCATTTTACAGTTGCCTGAAGCAGTGAGGCATCAAGTGAAGTCCCACGGCAAGTACCCGTCAGAGCATCACAGATTTAGAGCCAGAAGGAACTTGAAGGGCATCTAGGCAACCTTCTCATTTTACAGATGAGAAAACTGAGGTGCAGACAGGTTGTATCTTGCTTGCCCAAGATCCCACAGGAGGCAGAGCTGGAATACAAACCCAGCAACCCTGATGCAAAATCTAGTACCTAGTACCTCTCGAGGCAGGACGTGAATCCAGTCTAGCCAGTATGCTGTACTTTCCCTCCCTTCCTTTTCCCTCTTTTCCTCCATCCCTCCCTTTCTTTGCCTCCCCTCTTTCTCCACCTTACTCTCTCTCTCCCTCCATCCCCTTTCTTTGTTTCTGTTGGTCTCTATTTCTCTATCACACACACACACACACACACACACACACACACACACACACATTTATAACAACAATTTCCAACTGGTGTCCTCTTGCTCATACTAGTAGTTTTAGGTACTCACACTGATCAATGATTAAAAAGTCTCAGTCCTCCCTCCCATATCAAGCTTCTCACTCCACCTGTGTTCACTCTGACTAGTGCCTCCGTTTTCTTTGCAGCTCAGAGGTCTTCCAAAGGTCTCATCACTTGAAGATCAAAGATTCTGCATCTGCCGGTGCCGGAGTCACTTCTTTTTCAATTCCAGACACAGTCTATGTCCAGCAGGCCCCATGGAGTTGCACTTCCTTCCTGTATTGCAGGGACAAGCAAAAATCTTTGTACTTGGTAAGAAAGCATTAGCAAAGAGCAGCTTTAAGGAAAATCAGGGCAAAAGAAAGAGAGATTTCCCTGAAGGCCTATTTCTCCTGAGTGTGAAGAAAGAAATGTGCGCAAGGCCAGAGGCACTTTCCAAAGTCTTAACAGGAAAAAAATCAATCTAGAAGAGTTCTTTGTGTTCTTGGCCAATGATGTCAAAGCCCTCCCAGGAAAATGGAAGAAATACTAAAATTAAAGGTTGCTGGAGAACTGTGAAGGGGACTGCTATTTATGAACCTTAAAAAGGTCCTAAGAGAGAAAGAGGAGGCATCTCATTCTTTTGAAATCAATGGAAAGGGAAAAGGTCTAGTAATGGAAAGATTTTAGTTAATAAGCATTTATTAAGTACCTACAAAGTCAACATTGTGCTAAACACTGGAGGAAATAAGGAAATCAGTTATAAGGTGGGCAAGACAACACTAGTCATTATTTTCATAACAAGAATATATTTGTGCATTTGTCACAGAATCACAGGATGGTGGAGATGGAAAGGATGCCAAGGTATAGTGGAAAGAGCACCAATCCAATCCAATGATCATTTATTAATGACTCATTTATTCAACGCCTACTGTATGCAAGAAGACAACAATAAAAGACAACAAATGAAAATTAGTCCCTTTCCTCAAGGAGCTTATATTCCACTGGGTATTGGGGGAAGGGGGCAGGGAAGTTACACATGTAAACAATAAAAGAAAGTCATGATAATTGCAGAAGGTAAGAGTATATTAACAATTAAGGGAATCAGGAAAGGTTTCTTAAAGAAGCTAGTACATGAGTTGAGCCTTGAAAGAAACCAGGGATTCTGGGAGATAGAGGTGACTTACAGACTTACATTAATCAATCAATCAATTAGCATTTATTAAGCACCTATTGTAGGCCAGGTGCTAAGTATAAAAAATTCCTATCCTCAGGAAGCCTAGATTCTAGTTTACTTATAGTCACAATAGAATATTAGAGCTGAAAGGGACCTTACAGATCATCTAGTCCAGAGGTTTCCAAACTTATTTGGCCTACCACCCCCTTTTCAAAAAAAAAAATTACTCAGCACTCCCTTGGAAATCTACTGTCTTTAACCCTTTAACACTGTTTTAAAATTTATGTCATTTCAAAAAAATATATAAAATATTTTTAAATGACACATCTTAAATTTAATAATTTATTGTAAATTTGTGGGGGGGTTTTCCTGAATTGAAATTTTGATGTAATTGTAACCGTACAGTATCAAATTGTAAACAAGTCATTACACATATAAATTCTTGCCAACGTGCTACATGCTTACCTGCTTGTTAAGACTGTTGGGAGACTTTACCACTGATTGGTTATAACTCGCATTTTGAGTGTTTATTTGGAAAATAATGTAATCACTACAGCTTTAACTCTGTTACACACACACAATGGATGACATGTACAAACGGTTTTTGAAAATTTTCTTATGTTCTTTCTTTATACTTCCACCACCCCCTTATTTTTATTCAATGCCCCCCAATTTCACCTGAGGCTACTACCACCCCCCTGAATCATTCCAGTGCCCCGCAGGGGCAGTATCACTCAGTTTGAGAACCTATAATAGTCTAACCTCCTCATTTAATTAAATAAAGAGACTGAAACCCTCCCAGAGAGAGGAAAGTTACACAGTGGTGTAGTGAAAGAACTGAGACTAGAACCCATGTCTCGGCTTCCAGCCCAGTTGTCCTTACTTAGTAACCAAATGATGTGAATGCATGGAATGTGCAGCTCATGGATTCCTGTCTGCACTCTTCTTTAAGTCTTGTAGCTTTCCACAACCTCTATTTATCATTAAAGAACTTTGATGGCTTCAGTCACTCTGCAGGTTTCTCATAGCTCAGCCAGCAGTCTCCTCATCTTGCTCAGCCAAGGTTTTGCTTATGGTCAGTGCCACAGCTTGGGGATTTGCTGCCCCAACCATGTACGGGACTAGCTTAGTAGGATGACAATCCCTTGCACTGTGGCATTGTAGAAAGAACTATCAGCCTGAGGTCAAGAGAGACATGGGTTCAGATCCTACCCGGACACTTTGATCTAAGTGTCAACAGGCAACTAACTTAAGCTCTCTGAGCCTGAGTTGGTTCAAGGTAAGGTTGTAATAATAGCTACCTTACCCAAGTCACAAGGTTGGCAGGAGCATCAGGTAAGATACAAAGTACTTTAAAAGACTATAAATGCAATCTCCCCAGTTTACCATTCTCACTATTACTATGAAAATGGGAGATATGGGAAGATTTAATTAAAGTGAACAACATTCCTTAGATTACTTTGTTCTTGCCCTTGACCTTGAATGGAATTCTGGAAAGAAGACATAGCATGGCAAAAGGGGAGCCCATGGCCATCAGAATGGTGGGTTTTTTAGAATTTCATTCCCAATCCTTCAAGTGTAGAGCTGAGAAATAGCCAAGAGTGGAGAGTTGGAGGTTGTGAGAAACTGATTGATATTAGATATTATTATAAAGACATAAAAGAATAATATAATCTCTGCCCCCAAAGAGTTTATAGTTTAAAAGAAGGTCACAGCACATTCATAAAAGTATGAAGTAGCTTTTGCCTTTAAAGTAAAAGTTCTGGAGACCTGTACTACAAGAGGAGAAACCCTGAGTGGAGTCATTTGTTTGGGAAGACAACAGAGTTAGACACAAGAAATCTGTGAATCCCTGGCCAAGACAAAGGAGCTTCAAGAACATTCCCTGCCTCTCAGAGATAGCTTTGCCTAAGGATCAACCTCACAAGTATACCATGGTGGAATGTGTCAGGAGAGGAGTAGCAGGAAGAACAGCTGATCTCTAAGGTTCATCCAAACTCCAAATCCTATGGTTGATAGCAAGATCTTAAGGTAGAATTGAGTAAGAATAAGGGATTTTAGACAAAGTACTATAAAAAAGTATGTAGTAGGAGATAAGAGATCAACCACCACAATAACAACAATGATAACAGCCTTTATATAGCACTTTGAGGTCTGCAAAGCACTCTTAGCATGTTATCTCATTTGAGCCACACAGTCACTCTGGGAGGTAACTGCTATAATTATCCCCATTTTACAGATGAGGAAACTGAGGCTGAGAGATTCAATGACTTGCTCAGGGTCACACAGTGTTTGAGGCAGCATTTGAACTAAGATGTAAGCTCTTCGTGAGTAGAGCTTGTTTCATTCTTTGTACTTGTATCTACAGTGCCTAGCACTTGTATCCCTAGTGCCTGAAAAATACTTAACAAATACTTGTTGATCAATGAATTGATAACTTCTAACTAGGAAGATCTCAGAAACCTTCCATGAGGAAGTGGTACCTGAGCTTGGTCTTCAAAGAAGAAGATTTCAACAGGTAGAGAGGTCTAGTTTCGAGGATTGGGGACAGTTTGTGTGAATTGGAAGCATAAGTGTAAGAGGACAGGACAGGATCAGGAAACAGCTAGTAATCTAGTCTAGCCAGAACCAGGAGTGCATGAAGTGGGAATGTTGTGAGAAAGGAGGTGAGAGCCAAATTGTAGACAGTCTTAAATACTATGTTAAATTATAGGTACTGTATCCTACAGGCAACAGGAAGCCAAGGAAGGTTCATGAGCAGATCTAAGCCTTAAGAAGAATACTTTGGCATCTGTGTAGAAGAAGGTGGATTGGAAAGAAGAGACTAGAAGCAGAGAAACCATAAGTGGAATGTGCCGCCAAAGGAGATGGTAGATTTCATCTTGTTCAAAGTCTTCAAGAAAAGGCAGCTGGTCCATTGGTTGGGTATGCTGTTGTGAAGACTCCTTTTCAGTAAGAGCTAGCAAATGATTATTAATGCCCTTTCCAACTCTAAAATCCCATGAGTCTTTGAAATATAAAGAGAGCAGGAAAAGGATTAGTGTAAAATTTAGCTGGAAAGGTAAGTTGGAGTCAGGCTGTGGATAGCCTTAAAAGACAGAAAGTTAAGAGTTTATATTTAATTTTAGAATCAAAAGGGAGCCCTCCAAAGTCTTTGAATAAAGTAGCAACATGGTCAGATTTGTGCCTTAGAAAGGTTATTTTGGCATTGGTGAGGAGAATGGGTTGTCAAGGGGACAAATTAAAGTCAGGAAGATGAAACTTACGGAAAACTATCTATCTATCTATCTAAAACTATTTATCTATTTGGAAGACCAAGTAGGAGGCTATTACAGTGGTTGTCTAGCTGAGAGATGATGAGCATTTTAATTAACCATGTCAGTGGAGAGGAAGGAAGGAATGGGAAAGGTATTGCAGAGGTAGGGTAGATGAGAGTTGGTAAAGTTGGTAAAGTGTATAAAACTATGTAGATGACCCTGAAAAAGTTTTTGAGTTTAAGATGTATTCTGCAAAATTAATTTGTATACTAATTTATCAGCCTGATGAGTTTAAAATTCTGTAAATGGAATTCATTTCAAGCAAGGAAGGACGGTAGCCAAGTGGAAAGGGATGAAAAAAGCACAGGAATGTTTCTGTTTTATACAATTCATGTATTCCTAAAAAGTTATACATAAATTTTTTTTGTAGATGTAATTCTACTTTAAACACGCAAGAGCACTTGATTATTTTAAAGTAACCATGAAGTAACTATTTTTGTAAAATGAAGAATTCTTTGGCATAGAGAAGTAACCTTTTAATTTATCAATTATATAAGTTTGGATTCTGTCAAATTTTGATTTTGAAAGAAAAGAGCTTCAAGAACTTCTGTATTTTGGCTTTAGCATAGATCCTAAGGGGACAATGTCTTCATTCAGTTTCTCAGATGTAACAGGAGGAAATGCATAGATGTAAAGAACAACTAACATTTCCAAAGTTCTTTTGGTTTACAAATCATTTTAAATACATCATTTGTTCTTAATAACAAAACTACATAATACATAATAAAAGTATCCTTATAATACAGAGAAGCATTGAAAGACATATGAACTGATGCAAAGTGAAAAACAGAACCAGGAAAACATTACACACAATAAATATAATGTAAATGGAAAAGACTACAGTAACAAAATAATTAAAACTAAATGCTTTGAAATTATAATGATCAAATCTGACTCCCAAAGAAGAGAAGGTACCTATCATTCATTTTTTGCAGAGGTAAAGAACTGTAAGTATGAAGCATTGCATATGATGTCAGACTTTTTTTGATATTTTGGTTAATTTTGGTGAATATTTCCTCCCCCTCTCCCCTTTATTTATTTTTTTAATAAGGGATGGTTCTCTGGAAGGGGGAAGAGAGTAATACCTTGAAAACTATGTTATTTTATTTTTAAAATTTACTTATTTTCAACATTCATTTTTTAAAAATTTGAGTTCTGAATTCTCTCCCTCCTTCCCACTCATCCCCCACCCATTGAGAAGGCAAGAAATGTGATATCAATTAGACATATGAAATTATACAAAACATATTTCCATATTAGTCATGTTGCAAAAAAAAAAGCAAGAAAAATAAAGTGAAAAAATATGCTTCAATATACTTTCAGGCATCATCAGTTCTCTCTCAGGAGGTGGCCACAATTTTCCATTATAAAGCCTTGGAGTTGTCTTGGAGCATAGCTAAGTCATTCACAGCTGATCACCACAAAATATTGCTGTTAATGTGTACAATGTTCTCCTGGTTCTTCTCACTTCACTTTGCATGATTTCATATAAGTCTTCCCAGGTTTTTCTGAAATTATCCCATTCATCATTTCTTATAGTATAATAGTATTCCATCATAGTCATATATCATAACTTGTTCAGCCGTTCCCCAATTGATGGCCATCTTCTCAATTTCTGATTCTTTGCCACATCACAAAAAGAGCTACTACAAATATTTTTGTACTTATAGGTTCTTTTCCTTTTTCTTGATCCCTTTGGGGTACAGACCTAGTAGTGGTTATTGCTGGGTCAAAGAGTATAACGAACAGTTTTATAGTCCTTTGGGTGTAGTTCCAAATTGTTCTACAGAATGTTTGGACTAGTTGACAACTCCACCAATAATGCATTAGTGTTCCACTTTTTCCACATCCCCTCCAACATCTGTCATTTTCCTTTTCTATCATAATATATGTGATTTTTTAAAAAAAGGATACCAATACATTTTTTAAAGTATCACTGTCTCCTTTTTCTAGTTGAAGAATCTGAGGTCTAGAGAAGTGAATCAACTTCTCCAAGGTCAAGCCAGGACCTAAAATGAGGCTTATGACCTTCATATCCAAGACTCTTTCCATTTCTTCACACTGCTTCTTGTACAAATGCTACCCAAGTAACTCCTCTGTTGAAGGAAGAGTCATAGAACAATGAGGCTCTGTTCTACACATCTAGATATTTGACAGCTAACAAATAGTGAGGGGAACCTTTCTGATATTTATTTTCTTGATAGTGGACAGAATTTAAATCTGAAAAAATAGCAAAGAAAGTGTGTAAGTATAAAAATAATGAAACTGTAAGTGTAAAAATAATGCTGACAGTGATATTACATGAAATATATATATATAAAGCACCCACTATGTGCAAGGCTCTGCACTAAATGCTAGGGCTATGCAGACAAAAATGAAAAAATCCTAGCCTGCCAGAAGTTTAGAATCCACTGGGAGACAAAATATGAAGACAAACAAGCAAATAAAATTTAATTTAAAGAGGGAACAAATACTAACAGCTGGAGAATCAGAGAAGTCCTCATGGAGGAATGGCACCTGAGCTAAGCCTTATAGAAAAGTTAAGAATGCAGAGATTCAGAGTTGAGAAATGAATACATTCTAAGCATGCTTTTTGCAAAGGCACAGAGACTGAAATTAGAATAGCAAATTCAAAGAATAATAGCCCATAGATCATTTTGGCTAGACAGTAGAGCACATGAGAGTCAATCATGGGGTGTGTGTCTGGAAAGGTTAGTTGAAGTCAGATTTTGGAAGGCTTTAAATGTGAGGCTGTATTTTATCCTAGAGTCAAGAAGAAGCCACTGTGAGGTTTTGGTTGTTTTTTTTTCTTTTTTAACAAAAGAGTGACATCATCAGACTTATTCTGAATAGCAATATGGAAGATAAATTGGAAAGGAGAGAGACTAGAGGCAGGGAGGCTAATAAGGGAGCTATTACAATCATCCAAGTGAGAGGCAATGAGATCTGAAATAAGGTGGAACCAGCTGAGTGTGGGAGAGACAAATATGAGATTCGGTCAGAATCTATAAAACCTGACTGATTCACTAAGTGGGGAGGGGATAAGAGAGGGGGAAAGGTGAAGAATGACTCCAAGGTTAAGAACCTGAGTGACTGAGATTATATTGCCTTCCACAAAAATGGGGAGTTTTGGGTGAAGGTTGGCTTTAATGGGGAAGGTGATGAGTTTCATTTTGAAAATGTTGAATTTAAGAGGTGAAAGGGAGAGACATCCAGATAGAAATATCTAGCATATAGTTGGAAATGTGGGACTAGAATTATGGTGAGGAATTAGAGTTCAATGGATTGATTTGGAAGTCATCTGCATAGATATGGTAACTAAACCGAAGGGAGCAGACAAAATGACCAAGAGAAAGAGTATAGAGAGAGAAGAGGGCCCAGGGCAGAGCTTTGGGGTATACCCACATTCAGGGAGCAGAAAATGGATGATGTTCCTGCAGGAGAAACTGAGGTATAGGCAGATAGGTAAAAGAAGAATCAAGAGAGACCAGTGTTGCAAAAACCAAGAACATTGTATGGTGGTGATATCCCAGATGAAGTGGAGTGGGGGGGGGGAAGGGAAGGAATGACAAAGAGAAAAAGAACCAGTTAGAAGACTCTTGCAATATCCAAGTGTGAGATGAGGCTCAGAACCGTGATTCTTGGCAGTGAAAGCAGAAGGGAAAGTAATGTTACAAAAGACAATAAGAAGAAAAAAATAAATGTTTGGGGATTGATTGAATGCAGAAGATAGAAAAGAAAGAAGTCAAAGATGACTGAGGTTTCAAGCCTGTGTGACTGGTAGAGATTAACAATTCTCTTTCTCAAGATGTAGGGAGTCCTTTACATCTTTCTAGCTTACATTTTCCTCCCCTGTGCAAACTCTATTAGTCCGCTATACAAGCCTCCTTGTTGTTCCTCACGCAGGACAAGCAGCTAAGCGGTGCTGTGAATAAAGCACTTTACCTGGAATCAAGAAGACCTGAGTTCAAATTCAGCCTTAGTCATTTATTTACTACCTGTGTGACCCTGGGAAAGTCACTTAACCTATATCTGCAGATAATAATTACACCTCCCTCCCAGGCTTGTTGTAAGGATCAAACAAGATAATATTTGTAAAGAGCTTGGCACATAATAGACATCTAATAAATGCTTTCTTCCTTACATCCTTCCCATCATCTCCACGCCTTTGTATTTGCTGTCTGTCCCCAATTCCTGGAATGCTTTCCCTCCTCACCTTCTGACCTCTTTAAGACAGCTCAAATCTCACCTTCTACAAGAGTTCTTTGCCACTTCACTCTCCCTCATAGTTGCTAGTGCTTCCCCATCTGTGATGACCTTCCATCTACTCTGTGTATATCTTGTATATACCTAATTATTTACATACCATCTCTCCCATTAGAATGTGAGAGTCCCTGGAAGGCAGGGACTATTTTTGCTTTTCCTTTACATCCCCAGCACTTGGCACATTGCAAGTCCTTCAGAAATGCTTGTTGATATACAGAGTTGCTATTTCATACTTTTTCAATTGAAGCTGCAACATGGTTTCCCAAAGGGGCATGGTAATAGTTTTATTTTTTTCTCCAGCATCCTTCCTGATGAGGCCCAGAATTCTATTGAACTTTTTGGTTCTAACAGCCCATTGAACTTGTCTTTGGAATCTCTTAGAACTCTTCAAAGACTTGCCCAGTAGCCACCACTGGTCTTGGATTCACTGTCTCCCATCAAAATCCCCTCTCAGTAGTCTTCCTTTCTTTGCACTCAAACCCAAATGTCCTGAATTCTCCAGGCTGATTTAGAGGGCACCAACCCTCACTGGTCCTTTATTTATGAATACAAAACCTTAATTACAGTTTTGAAGCCCAATACAAGGTAAAACTATTTTTCCATTTCATACCTTGCTTTAAAAAAATGCATAAAAAACACTTTTTACATGTTACTTTCAAAATTGTCCTTCTTGGCTGTGCTTTCTTCTGAATTTTCTTTGGTTCTTCTGTGCATTTAAGGAAATGTTTCATTGGCCCTCTTTTTTTGGCATAGCTATTGGTAATCTACCCCCTCCCTCTGCTCTCTCCACCCCACACCACCTCCATTTACCAAGAGAAAGAAAGAAAAGGAAGGAAAAAAAACTTGTAAATAAGCATAGTCAAGGGGAGAAAAATGCACACAGCAACCAAGTCCAAAAATCTATGTCTCAATTTGTACCTTGTGTCTACCACTTCTCTGTAAGAAGGTAGGTTACATGCTTCCTTGCAGGGCCTAGGAAGATGTGATTTGTCATTGCATTTATCAGAGTTCTTCCATCTTTCAAAGTTGTGTTTCTTGGCAATGTGACTTTCCTTGTATACATTGTCCTCCTGATTCTTTCCTCTCCCTCTGTTCATCATACTGCCCAAAATACTTTGAAATCTTCATTTTTGTTATTTCTTATGGCACAATAGTATTCCATTATATTCAACTGGCACACAAACTAAAGGGAAAAAAAAAAGGAAAAACTCATCCACAAGCCTGAACAAGGTTTTTTGGGATTCCCCACAACTAGGAATGGGAGTGTTTGTTTGTCTGAAGTGTGGGCTGAAATGCTCCTTGCAGCTGCCAGCCTCATCCAAAGGGGTGGGGGCTGCTCAATTACCCCAAAGAACTCTAATTCAAACTCAAGTTCGAGAAGTTTCCAAGAGACATTAAAAACAATCTCAAGCACTCGTAGTGAATAGGCGGGTACTGTGAACAGAGGAAGAAGTAACCCTGCCAACCGGTTGAAGTTCTTGCCAGAAGAGCCCCGCTGTTTCTTAATTGTCCTAAAAGCTTGTAGCCAGCAATGTTCTTGGCTGGGCCAGCTTCCTTTGCATGGTGTTTGTGATTATAATATGCAGATCACGGAGGGTCTCGAAGTGGGGGAGGGGGGAAGCACAGCGGACTTTCAGAAAACGTACTCCCTAGGCACTTTCTCTTTACGATCTCCATCTCACCACCTCCTACCGTACATGACAACGCTTCCAAAACAGTTGGTATCTTGTATAAGCTAACGAACCAGTACAAAATGCCAACCAGGTAATAACAGAATAGAAGGAAACGTAGCTGCCACATGCAGGTGAGGAGAATTAGTGAAGTTGTTGCCAATGGACAAAGGAAGCCTGGGGAATGAATGCCTGCTCCCACTTGATGGATAACGTCAGTTTTTTTGTTTGTTTGTTTTTTGTTGTTTTATTTTTACATGCTGTGTTTAGCCTTCAAAGGGTGCAGGCAGCAGCAACCTAGCAGAAACAGAGCAGAGGATGTGGGATCAAGGTCCCCACTTACTAGCTATGGGATCCTGGGTAAGTCACAGAGTCATAGAATCTCTGCAGAGATCATGAAATTTCAGGACCCGCATTCAAATCAAGGCTTTCTGTTGACTCGGGTGTAACTTGGATGGGTCCCGTTTGTTTTCTCGTTTGTAAAATGTGAGGGGATTGGAATAGATGGTTTTGGAGGTCTCTTCTAGCTCATGGTGCTATGATGCACATGACCAAAAATTCCCTATAGTCCCCAACATTGCCCTTTGGCCTTCTCTCCAAGACCTCAAGTGAGGGGGAATACACTAGCTCTCAGTGTGGCTTTGGGATGCCTCTAATTGCTGGGAAGTCTTCTGTCACAAAGGAGAAAAAATCTACTTTTCTTCAACTTTCATTCATTTATTCTAGTTTTGCCCCCTTGGGGCAGAATGATGAAAGTGTAATAATTATTCATCATTTACTAAGTGTCCAGCACAATGTTGAAGAAGAAAGTCCTTACCCTCAAGGAGGTTACATTCTAATGGGGGAGGGGGAAGGACACATTAAAGAGACCTAGAAGGGGTGGGGTCAGCGGCACTTCCACTGAGACTCAGTTTGGAAATAGAGGCTGGGAAACAACCAGGAAGCCTGGTTTCAGGGCAAGTTAAGGCAAGAGAAAGAGGACAATGCTGAAAAGAACAAATTTAATCCGGCTTTCGAGGGGCATCCCTTCAAATACTTGAGGACAGTTGCTATGTTCTGCCTACCTACCCAAGACTTCTCTAGGTCCGTTGACCTTTGCTCTTACAATTGAATTAAGCTTAACTTTGCAGGGCCTTTGGTCTCAGTTCCTATACATCTTCCCAAATGTTGCCCTGTTGTCAAGGAGGGTCTGTGTCCCTTTTGTGCCCAGCTCTATACAGTTGTCCCTGGTTATAGTTATCTATGAGCTTAGCTAGACCATGGAGGGATGAACTATTCCAGTCTCGGGTTTAAAAATAACAATAACAATGACCTCCTATTTTTTTTTCTGATTTACTCTTTCTTGGTCTAAGATGTCATCTCCTTCCTGCTCACATATCCTCCCCTGCCTGATACTGGTTTCTTCCTACTCTCTCCTTTCTCAAAGGTGCATAGCTGTGTCTTCTATGTCTGAAAGCTTCCAGTTAGAAACTTCCAGCTTCTTAGCTGATTGGTACCTATGATATCAGCTGTAGAAAATAATAATAATAATAATAATAGTAATAGTAATAATAATAATAATAGCTGAAAGCACTTACTATGAGCTGGGCACTGAGGTAAGCCCTTTACAAATATTATCTCATTTGATCCTCACAACAACTCTCAGAGGTCAGTGCTATTATTATCCTCATTTTGCAAATGAGGAAACCGAGGCAAACAGATGTTAAGTGACTTACCCAAAGACACACAGCTAGTAAGTGTCTGAGGTCCGATATGAACTCAGATCTTCCTGACTCCAGGTCTGCAGGTCTATGCCATGCACTATGGTTAATGTTGGACCCCATCCCTTTCTATAAAACACCTAAGCTACTCTGATCCTAAAGCTGCTCTGACCCCTGCCTGGACCTAGGAATACCAGTCAGAGCAGAGTGTAGCCAGGAACTCAGCCATGAGAGTAGCCTCTTACACAATAATCTGAGACTCCCTCCTCCTGCCGTGACCTCCATACTACTGTGCCAGAGGTTCCCTAGTGATCTTCCTGGTTGTATCCCTCCCCTGCCCTTCTCTGCCCCATTTTGTAGGTATCTATCCTGGCCCATCTAGGAGGTGGGACAAGGAGAGTATTACTGGTCTGTACTCATTTTCCTGATTTCCTCAATTCCTCATGGTGCCTGATGAGCTATTTCCAGTTAAGCTGCATGGCCAGACCTTAAACATGTTAAATCAAAAGCTAGAAAAGTAAGTAACCCATCCAGGTGACGTAAGAAGTCTAAAGTGTATTAAATTCTGGGAAGTATTTTAATAGGGGCATTTATAAGCTGAAGCTTAAAATGCTTCCTTCGGGTTTTGTAAGTACCATGGTCTTAACTCTGCCTGAGAGAAGCCGAAAGATCTCTTCTCTAATGCCTTTAGCTCAAGCCCCCATTTCAGTGTGTTCTCTGCTCCTCCCTCCCTACAATCTAGCACCAGTGGCCCAATTCCATTTAACCAATTAACATCAATTAGCTTTTACAAAGGAATATTTACTCTGAAGATGTAGTAAGAACAAAAATATAAATTCCTCCCCACCAACACCTCAGGGTAGACTGTCCCCTATTCCACCTTGGTCCCAAGGGAGAATGGCTTCCAACTTAATGCAGTTTCTGCACAGCATTGACCCCCTCTCCTCTAATTCATGTCCAAAGGTGACAGCTATGCTAGATGAACTCTTGTCTCTTTGCTGAGGAGCATCAATGCTGGGCTGCCTGAAAAGCCGGTGAGAACTCTACTCCTGGACCTCTCGGTGGCTCCCTCATCTGAAAATCAAAAGTCCCTTTTCACTCTCCTGGTCCTCAAAGCGAGACCAGGTAGCTGCAAAATCCAGCATGCATCCCATTCCCAGACCTTCTGAAACTCACAAGGTCATACATAGCCTCTAAACACATTTACTAAAATGAAAGAACAAATGTAAGACAAAGAACCGAAGTCCATAGTCACAGGTCACATGCCAGCCTTGTATGGGGAGGACCCAAAGCCTCTTCCTTTACATCAGCATCTCTCTTCACTCATTAGAACATCTACAGGTTGAATAGAAGGATGAAGTTCTGGTTAAGCAAGTGCTTTCTAGGCATACCCTCAAACCTGGTTCTGCAACCAGTCAAAGAAACTCCTCTTCACCACATGATTAGCAGACTGGAACTCATTACAGAACATCTGTACATGCTTCTAATCTCCCCAAGTGCGTCCATGTTTCTTCACTACTCCTGGAAGAAGGCTCCTCAGTTTCTTCCACGTGGTGAATTCTACAGGCCAAAATACACTAATGCCTACTCATGAGGTCCAGGCCCTTGGGTTAGTTCCCAGTTCAGTGTCCCTCTCTGATTCTTTTGCAAAACTCCTAGCTAGGATGACAGTCCATGCCCTTAGGGAATTTGTAGTCTGGGAGAGGAGATAGGATAGAAACTCAGAAAAGATAAAGTAGAATGTGCTAAGTACCAAGTAAATGGAACAGACAAATGCCAAAAGCCAATTTTGGGGAAAGGGAGTAGAGTCAGGATAGACCTAGGTTTCAATCCTGCCTTTGACACAAATCATGAGCAAACCCATGTACATTTCCCATATTTAAATTACTTTGCATTTACTTGTACATATTTTGAATTTCTTTATGTAACAACACAGAACACCAGCTGGCCCCAAGGGAGAAGGATATTTGCCCTCTTCCTCTAAAAGTATTCCTAGCTCTTGATCCTGATTTTCCCTCTCTCTCTGTGTTTTTCTTTCTCTCTCTCTCTCTCTCTCTCTCTCTCTCTCTCTCTCTCTCTCTCTCTCTCTCTCTCTCTCTCTCTCTCTCTCTCTCCCCTACTCCAGAGACTTGTGGTGACTCATTTAAAGCTTAGGTGTGGTTCATGTCTATGGTCTTCCATGTAGGAAATAGAAAGGTATTAAATGTATAATGTAGGACAGGTATAGGACAGCTATTAATTTCTACCACACAAAAGAGATGCTAAAAAAAAAATAAAGACTCAGAAGGATACATTGACAAAAACCTACATGTGAATATAACTACTATTATCCTCTCCCGGGAGGTGATTTAAAACATCAAAACATGAGATATTTTGTTCACCTTCTGCTTGGCCCTGCATTGTCCAAGCAACAACTTCCAATTCCTTCTGGCAAGCCAGGCCACATGTTGGGATCATTTTCTATCATGTCAGTCAGTCAGTTAGTATTTACTAAGCACCTACTACTTGTAAGGCTCAGTACTAAATGCTGGGGAAACAAAGAAAGGCAAAATACAGTCTCTGCCCTTGAGAAACTCACAATTTAATGGGGGAGACAGGAAACAAATGAATATGCACAAACAAGCTATGTACAGGAGAAATAGGGGCAAGGCGCTAGAATTAAGAGGAATTGGGAAAGGTTTCCAGTAGAAGGTGGGATTTTAGTTGAGATTTAAAGACCGTCAGGGAAACCAGGAGGTAGAAGTGAGAGAGGAAAAGTTTCCAGGCATTTTTGTAGGTTTGGAGAGTATCTCCCATAATGTTGCCATTACTGACTAAGGGAACTGGAAGATCCTGTCCTCTCAAACTCTCAAGGCTATTTTCAAGGTTAGAAATGTCCATCTCAGGATTACTATTTGGTCACCCATCCTCAGGGAAAGAAACACAAAGGAAAAGAGGTAGCCAAAGGTCTGGGTTTGACTTTGCCTAGCTGCCATGTATAAGCCATGGTCATTTCTATTGGGGCTGTGTTGGAGAAGGAAATTCCAAAGAAAGAAAGTCACATGCTATGCATTTCAGAGAGAAGAATGAAGAAAGTCTCAGAGGGTGGAGTCATTCCTTTTAAAGTCTACTGAATAAGCAGCTCTTTCTGGTTGAGTGACCAATTCCATCTGACTTCTTTGGCTCCTCGGAATAGCTACTATTTACACTTATTTCTGTAGGTGGTGTTTCTCCCTAGCAGAGTGTAAACTCTTTGACGTTAAGGATTATTTTGTTTTTATTTTCATAGTCTCAGGGTTTAGCAAAACCCCTGCAAAACAGTAGATGGCTAATAAATTAATTGAACTGAACTCATAGAGCATGTACTCAAAACTCCTCTTTCTGCTTGTTTCCCTCCTCTGAATGCTCTCTGGCCCTGGATGGTCTTTTCATAAATTTTTGCCGCTTTATTATTTGCCAGGTAACTTGTCTGGGAGAGACAGTCTGATGTATTAGATAGAAAAAAGCCTAATCCAGCTAAAGGAGCCCTTTTTAGTTAAAAAAAAATCACTTCAGGTATGAGAAAATACTTTTAAAACTATATAAATGTGAGCTACAAAGCTATTTTAAAAGATGGGTCAGGGCTGTTATTCTTTCCACAGAATTAGCCAGGAAATCCAGAGACAGGGATGTTTTGGGAACCGTTGGGCCAAAGTATGAGAACGAACACCAAAATACAAACAAGGCATCATAAGGAGAGTAGCCAATCCAGATTGGATGACTCAGAAAAACTAAGACAGAAGCTAGAACTTGAGTAACCAGGAATCAACTGCAGCATGAAAAACTTTAGAATTTGTGGGGGTCAGCTAGGTGGCTCAGTGGATAGGGCTCTGGCCTTGGAGTCAGGGGGACCTAAGTTCAAATCCAGCCTCAGACACTTGACACTAATTGTGTGACCCGGGACAAGTCACTTAAAAGCAATTGCCTCACCAAAAAAAGAAAGAAAGAAAGAAAGAAAGAAAGAAAGAAAGAAAGAAAGAAAGAAAGAAAGAAAGAAAGAAAGAAAGAAAAAATAAACTTTAGAATTAGGAAATGGCTGAACAAGTCATGGTATATAATTGTGATGGAATACTACTGTGCTCTAAGAAATGATGAGCTCAATGATCTTATAAAAACATGGAAAGACTTGCACGAAATAATGAAGAACAAAATGAGCAGAACAAAGAGAACAATGTATACAGTAACAGTAATATTGTTTTGAGAATGACTTTGAGGGGGCAGCTAGGTGGAGCAGTGGATAGAGCATCGGCCCTGGATTCAGGAGGACCTGAGTTCAAATACGGCCTCAGGTGCATAACACTTACTAGCTGGGCAAGTCACTTAACCCCATTGCCTAACTGGAAAAAAAATGACTTTGAGCAAATAAGTTATTTTAACTATTATAAATACCCAAATTAACCATAAAGAACACATGAAGAAAGATCCTATCTGCATCCAGAGAAAGAACTGATAAATAGAAGTATGCATGGAATAATTTTACACACATACACACACACACACACACACACACACACACACCTATTTGTGTTTAATGGTAGCCATCTCTAGGGTGGAGGGGTGGGGGAGGGAGGGAAGAAAATAAAGAAAAAAATTTACATGATAATTTTGTTGCATAGGTGAAAGGAATAGCAAGTTGTACATAGTAGATTTACAGTTTCAAGCAAAATCATCTTTTTTTGGTACTATGTTATAGAAATGCTTGTTTTATTCCATAAATTAAAAATAAAATAAATTTTAAAAAAACAACGCTATCTAGAAAGGAGACAGGTTGCCACACAACAATGTGTGCATTTGCTTTGTGAACTTTTGACAGAGTGTACCCAAGCAGGAAGCCATCAAATAGAAAAAGACAAGTGGGGAAGAGGTAAAACTACTCCATGAAACCAACATTTGGAGACCCACCAGATCACCGCCTGAATGGAAAAACCACTAGGGACAAATGGACGTGAAAGGCCAAATATGGTTCAGAGGGAAACATGAGCTCATACAAAGTGAAGCTTGTGGCATAAAGATATTACAATAAATGGGGTAAAAATTATTATTAACAATGGGCCCTATTCATGAAACATAGTTCTAAGGAAGCTTCCTAATGTGGCAGCTGCAAAGAATGCTCATAAAACATCTAAATATGGAGACTGCCTCCATATACAATTATAACAAGGAATAGATCACCCAGCTTTGGTTATGGCCAACCACCCCAATTTCAAGAAATGAAAGAGTCAATATCATGTGTAAATCCAAATAAAAGGTATCTATGAAATTTGTGAAGGTAATGCTTTGATCACAATCTTCTCACCTCTAAACATAGGTAGGGCACCAAAGCCACCATCTTAGTATCAAGTCTGCCAAGAAAAGCCTGAGGTCAGCTCTCACCAATGGCCACCATCACTAGCAACTGACAATCTTGGGTGCAACTCCAGAATAATTCTGGTCCTTACCCAGCTGAGAGTCCTCCCACCAGTAATGTTTGTACTTTCCCAGGGACACAAAAAATGAGACACAACTGTCCAGGACCAATACCCAGCATGCTGGTCAAAAAAGAAACATATGCACACATGTGTATGTATATAATACATAGTTTTATATATATATATATATATATATATATATATATATATACATACGTGTGTGTATACACAGGTAGGTAGTACAATGGATAGAACACTGGACCTGGAGTCAGGAACATGAGTTCAAATCTGGCCTCAGACACTTGCTAGCTGTGTGACCCTGGGCAAGTCACTTAACCTCTGTCTGCCTCAGTTTCCTCAGCTATAAAATATAGCCCAGGGTTGTTATGAGGATCAAATGACATAACATTTATAAAGCATTTAGCACGATGCTTCACACATAGTAGGTGCTTAATAAATGCTTATTCCTTTCCCCCTATATTTGGAAATATACTTTATTCTGTAAGAGGAAAAGTATAACAGATCAGGTCAAAAGAGCTCACTCCTCCTATCTCTCTTGGAGGTATGGCTCTCTAAAAGACTCCTCTTCCTCCTCCTCCTCCAAGCTGGAAAGTGACTAGGTCAACAGTAGCCAGTAGAGAGATGTCTTCCTTCCAGGGTTTTTGAGGTGCGTCAGGAGGGTGCAAGTAGCTACCCTGTGAGTGGCAGCAGCTAGTGCACAGCTGCAGCTGCAGAGTATGGACAAGTTATTGACACGCTCCATGGCTGTGCCTCCAGGAATGAGATTTCTTCTGCTGCTGGGTGGCCTGGGTGTGCCTGTGACAGCTCTAAGTTGCCTTCACACTTAAACAAGATGCCAAAGCACAGACTGGAAGGATCAATGAAGCACTCACCAAATGTGTATTCAAATGATGCACAGCAGACCAGAAACTAAGGGGAATGATCTATGTCTTGACTTATGCCAATAATACAGTGATTAGTTTTGAGAAATATGAAAATAGTGACAGGATAATACATCAATTGAAACGGAATTTTGAGATAAGAGAACAAAGAAACATTATACATTATTTAGGAAGATTGAGGCAGTGTGGTATAATAGAAAAGGCACTGGATTTATACAAAGGACCTGCCAGTTACTACCTGTGTGAAGCCGGACAGGTCACCTAGCCTCTATGGACCTGTTTCCTCATCTATAAAAGTAAGTGTTAGACTAAACTACCTCTAGACTCTTCCAGCTTGAAATCTATCATCATATAATCCTATGATCTCTGTTCTCATGGGAAGAGTCTCCTTAAAGAAAAAAAATGTCTGATGTGTCGGACAACTTTGATCTAGAGGATTCAAAAGAGAACAGAACCCCAAAGGAAACAAGCTATATGAAGAATAGTGGAAATTCAAGCTGACAACTAAAGAATATCAAGAAATAATTGGAAAAGGACCCTACATACATACATAGCAGGAGCAGACATTCCTGAAGCTGTACAAGTTCAGTCAGGAATGATTGGGATGCAATGACAGAACAGCCTGGTCACCCTCTCATCACATCGTTCTGATGCTCTGAACTCCAATAGGTCTCTTTTGACAACCACATAAAACCCAAACCCTCAGCTTTATATACAATGACTCCCACAATTTGAAAGCAAACTGCATCTCCAGTTCTATCTCACACTGCTCCCCCTCACATATGCTACACTCCTATGAAACCAACTGTTCCCTGAACACAATCCATGCTTTTTCTTCCTTCATGCCTTTGCTCCCATCACACTTTCTGCTTGGAAGGCTATTGTCCTCAACTCAAACTCCAAACTCTTCTCTTTCTGTGGTCTCTCCTTTAGACATTTCCATAGGTGTCATGGATTCAATTGTCAACTCTATGTAGATGGTTCCTAAATCTAAACATCTGACCTCTCTCCTAAACTCCAGTTCTTCATTACCAGCTCAACATCTCCACTTGGATTTTCATGTCATGTCAAACTCAACATTTCCAAGAAGAAACTCATTATATTTTCTTGCAAACCTATCAGTTCTTCAAACTTCCCTATTTCCTTACCTCATAACCCCCAGTCCAGGCTTTTATGCTATCCCATTTCCCTCTTCACCAGTAAATTCCTCTCATCTCTAATTTCTACCTAGCTACCTGTTCTTTCCCTACTACCTATAGCCAGCCTACAAATGACCTCATCATTCAACCAAAACTGATCTCTCCAAAGTTACCAAAGATCTCTTACAGTCCTGTGGTTCATCCTTTGTTTTGAAAAGGACCAGTGACATTGTGGGGTGATGTCTTGACTTGCATGTGAATTGGATTTAAGTGAGGCAGAGTTGCACTAAGTTGTCAGCCTCACTCTGTCTTTCAGAGTTATCAAAGTCCAATGGTAAGACAAAAGTCAGGAAGCCTAATGGCAAATCTGATGACATTTTCTTAGTATTTGTCTTTCTTGACCTCTTTGGAGCATTTGACACTCTCTATCAACATGGCTTCTCTTGCGTCTGTAACCTTTCGCCTGGACTATTGCAATAGACACATAATCGTTCTTCCTGTTTCCAGCCCTTCCCTCTTCTAAACTGTACTCCACAGCAGCTGATAAATTAACATTCCTAAAACACAGGTCTGACCATGTTGCCCCACTACTAGAAAACCTTCAGTGGCTCTTTATTGACTCCAGGCTAAAATACAAAGTATTCTTCCTTTTAAGGTCCTCCACAATCTGGCTCCAATCTATTTTTCCAGTCCTGTTTCCTATTACTCTCTTTCACACACTCTATATTCTTGTCAAAGTGGCCTGCTGGCTGTTTCCCATGTACAACATTCCTTCTCCTAGAGCCGTGCCTTTGCAAAAGCTATAGCCATCATGCCTGGAACGTATACTCCTCCTCACCTCCCTAGCTTTCTTTAAAGCACAGCTCAAGTATCTGTTTCTTCAGAAAGCTTCTCCTTGGTTAGCTGTCAGTACTCTCTACTTTGCACTATTAATTGGTATGAGAGGCAGCCAGATGGCTCAGAAGATAGAGCAGTGGGCCTGGAATCAGGAAGACCCGTGTTCAAATCTGGCCTCAGACACTTGCTAGCTGTGTGACCCTGGGCAAGTCACTTAACATCTGTTTGCCTTAATCCACTGTAGAAGGAAATGGCAAATCACTCCAGTATCTTTGCCAAGAGAACTCCATGGACAGTCCTGGCGTGCTATGGTCCACAAAGTTATAAAGAATTGGATATAACTGAACAACATTATTTGGTATATAGTTTGTATTTAATTAAATTCAACATGAATATAGTAAATAACTGCTATGTGCCAGCCACTGTGCACCTTGAGGACAGAGATAGTTCTGATTTTGTTTTGGTATCTCTAGGGCCTAGCACAGTATAGTGCCTTACACATACTAAGTACTTAATAAATGTAAACTTGAATTGGGTCATACCCATTTTAAAGGGATAGATCAAATGCCATCTCAGGAAGCTTTTCCTAATTTCCCTCCTCCTGAACAAAAAGTGAACTCTCCACTTCCTAGCTGTGTGACCCTGGGCAAGTCATTAGCCCTGACTAGCTCGAAAGAAAGAAAGAAAGAAAGAAAGAAAGAAAGAAAGAAAGAAAGAAAGAAAGAAAGAAAGAAAGAAAAATGTGATCTCTCACTCTTCCATATTCTTAGAACTATTCTACTTATATAATTATGATATTCCTATTTATGTCACATTTATTTATGAATATGTGTCATATTTACTGACTAGGTCATAAACCTCTGGAGAGGTAGAATCTGGCTCTCCTGTAATGCTTATTCCTTCTAGTACAAATAATATCAATCAATCAATAAGCATTTCTTTATGCATTCACCATGGGCTAGGTACTGGGTAGTTGCTTAATAAATGTTTGTGTGAACACAATATCTAAAGAAAGGACTTCAAATCCAAAAAGAATGAGCTCCCTGCCCTGTCCTGCCCTACTCTGCCCTGCTCTGTCCTGCTTTGCCCTACCCTACTCCACTATTTATCAGGTTGGCCTGTTTTTCGTGCAGCTCTAAATGGCATCAGAAAACTCAAAAGAAATTTTAAGCCCTATGTCATTGGAGGATTGGCTACCTCACCTAACATTCTTTGCCCAGCTCACTTTAGGATCTGATACACCCTTTGATGGCAAATCATATAATTGCCGGCATCTCAAGGCATGTCCAAGCATAGCACATTCACCTGGTCCATTAGGATGTTGTTGACTCAAAAGCTTCATATCCATCTCGAAAATGAATTCACTGTAGAAATGTACATCTCAGCTTCTGCTATTTTATGATAATGATGCTAAAATTTTTTTTAAGTTTTACAAAGTTGAATTTGCAGAATTGTGACTAGCAATATAAAACAGAGAAAAAAATTAAATGCTAAGAACTGTATTGACCCCTGGAGTCCAATTACACATGAATCTGTAGGCTTCTGAGTATCCTGGAATTATAGATTTGGAAAGGACCTTAAAGGTTTGAAACTGAATTCTCTCTCTGATATCCCTGATGAGGGTTCATCCAGGCTGTCCTAGAATTCTTCCAACAAGAGGGAAGTCACTACTCCCTAAAACAGCCTCTTCTATTTTAGTAAAGCTCCAATTATTTTCCAGTTCTCTGACTTTGTAATTTCCACTCCCTGATCATAATTCTATCAAATATAAATTGAATTCCTCTTCCACAAGACATATTCCCCAACCCTTCTCTTTTCCAGGTAAAACACCCCCAGTTCCTTCAGTCAATCCTCATGATATGATTTCAACTCCTCTCATCTCAACCATTCCTTTCTCCAAACTCCACTTTGTAAATATCTCCATCAAAATATGGTACCCAGAATTTAATAAACTTCAAACTCCCTCTGCTACCTTAGGCAAGTCATTTCCCCTCTCTGAGACTTAGCTTCTTTGCCTTTAAAAAGAGGGGGTAGATGTAGGTTATCTCTTTGCTCCTTCCAGTACAAAATTCCAATATCCATTTATTTTATATAGATATGGTCTGACAAATACAGGATACAAAATATAGACCAACACAGAACTCTCTGTTCTTTTTTAGAATTACTCTCCACTCAATTAATTTACTACGTATTATTATTTGTTGGTCTGTAACCCAAGGAGAAGATAGTGAGTGAACTTGTACTAGCCCTACCAGCAGGTGCCCCAAACTGGTTCTCACAAAACAGTCACTCCTACAACTCCTGAAAGTTGGGAATGCCTTTTCCTGTAGATCTTGCCAACTCTTCTCCTAACCTATTCAGGACACCAGACTCCTCCTTAGGAGATTATTGATATACTTTAAATCACAGATTTCTTTTTTTATGTTATGGTCCTCTGACAACATACCACTTACCTGCTCTACCACTCTTTCTTCCTTCCACTCCAGGCTTTAACAAACTTAAATCCCTCCCTGAATGTTTGGGAATGGGGCAGGGGGTGGGGGTGGAGAAGAGATGAGTTAAGAATGAAGGAGAATTGGAAAAATTCTATCCTTCTCTCCGGCGGTCTCCCAGGACAGTGCCTAAGGACCAAAGAGTGCCAAGACATCCCTCTGAGACTATGCCAAAAAAAAAAAATCCAAGTACTTTTGAAAGTTGTTAATATTTGTTGTTAATTTAGAAAGGGAAGTTTGATTTTCTAGATTTAGTTCTAAATTTGTGACAATCTCTAAAAAAAATACTAGACCAAATTATTTCCTTTTATGAATTAAAGAAGAAAGTAGGAGTGATGTGAATAAGGGTGGGCAAAGAATGTTTTAAGAAAAAAAGCCCTAGGCTTGAGTGAAGAGACATAGGTTTAAATGGCATTTCCAACCCTTACTAGCTGTGTGATCTTCAGTAAGCAGCTAATGTCTCTTGATTTCCATTTCCTTATCTGTATAAATGGGATAATTTGCACATACTAGTGTTTTTATTGTTGTCTGTTTTCCCAATTTTTATGTAACCAGGGGCTCATGCTCATTTCCATAAGACTCTCCCCATTGTGAAGATTGATTATTTGATGTTCCAAACCTAGATCTGGAGATATCTTATAGACAGCCTGGTCTTCTGTCTTCTCACTTAAAGAGAGAAGATACATGGCTCCACATTCTCCTAAGGAAGAGGTCCCTGAAGGAAGAGAAAGACTGTAAACATGAGCTCTCATTAATAGAGTGCTATTGAGTGGGATATCCCTCTACTCCATACATTAGTCTCCCTTCCATGGTTCCTGTATTTACACAAGAGAATCTTTAAAATACAGAAAGATATGTTGGCAGAAAACTGCAAACTATAAGTTACCCCTGTATTAGTCAAGTCAGCATACCAAGGAACAGAGACAGAGCCTCACACTGAGTTGATCTAACTACCAAAAGGGTTTATTGATGGTATGTATACAGACCAAGATGATATATGTGTGTGTGTGTGTGTGTGTGTGTGTGTGTGTGTGTGTGTGTGTGTCTTTATACAGATCTCTGTTTTGGTCCAGTTCCGGGAAATAAAACTGCATGCAAGAATAGTTGAAATCCAGATACCTGGCTCTATCTAGGCAAAATCCCAGTTCTTGATGGTCATAGATGTGAGGGAATGTGCAATTTTATACTGAGGTAGATAAAAGAGAGACCTTATCACCAATGTACCAATTTTAGAGTAAGCAGACTTTTGAGTATCCCTGAATACACCAATCATGACTAAGTCAGATGTTTTGAGGAAAGGGACATAACTGTTTCTGCCCTCAATAGCACCATGTACACAATCTAAAGTTTAACAAATTGTGTGTGTGTGTTGTGTGTATATACATATACATACATACACATACACGTGTATACACATAAATAATATACATATATGCATTTGTGTGTCTATAGCTTACTTACAATAAGTGATCATGCTCATTCATTTGTGTTTTTTTAGTTATTATGAACAATTAACACCTCGTCCCTTAGTATCACCAGGCTGTGGGTATACAAAAGTTTCCCTCCAGAACTAAATGGTGGTCTGAGCAAACACAGTCATAAACTCAAGCTATTCACATTGATAAACAATATATAAGTTTCAGCAGTAAAAGCAATAAATGTCAAGAACTACTAAGCCCTGCTCTATAGCAAATCTCTGCAATTTTGTTATCAAAAGAGCACAATACATTCATGAGCCTTTGGCTAGATGTACTCTTCTCCGAGACATCTGCAGCAACTCAGTGGCCAGTGGTATATAGCTTTACAAAGGCTGCCGTAGGATGAAGGTTGGAGTTTGAAAAGCTTCATTGTACAGCGCAAATAATGCTAGCTCTGGCGTCAGAGGATTAGGTTCAATTCTGGTTTGGCTACTTCTACCTGAGTGACTTTAGATAAGTCACTTAGCCTGCCTGGGCCTAAGTTTCCCCATCTGTGAAGTAAGGGTTTTGGACTAGATTCCCTCTTAACAACTCTTCCAGCTTTAATCTATGATCCTAGGGTTGTTCCAAGTTCCAGAGTCATCTCAGGAGTGGACCCAGGCTCAGTCAACTTTGAGCAGCATGATCTGCCCTCCTTCCTCTGAGGCTGAACCCAAGGAGGACCTTATCACATGGTAACATGACGAAGGATAACTACACATCACTCACCATTCTGTTTGTGCTATCTGTATGACCGCTTGCACAAGAGAAGGAGAGAGCGGTCTCAGTCTTGCTAGAGGGTATATATGGAGACCTTCGGGCAGACGAGAAAAAAATACACTATCACTTAAGTCTCCGATGTCCCAAAAAGCTGGGTTCAGGCTACTCCTCCACAATCAGAAACTAAGAAGCCCTCTCCTTTACAAAACCCTACTAAACTATGAAGAGATAGGTACTGTAGATGGGAGGGCAGGGGCAGAAATAAACATTCATTAAATATCTACTGTGTGCCATGAACTATACTAAGTACTGTATAAATATTATCTCATCTGATAACATGTTAGACCAGGAGTAAGAAAAACATGGGTTCAAACGTACCTCTGATACTGTATCATGGTTATGTCACCTTTCTGAGCTGGGTCATCGGCCAATCTCCCTAAGCCTTAGTTTCATTGTGTGTAAAATGAGACTAGTAATGCCTATATTACCTTCTTCGCACCTTTGTAGTGAGGCTCAAATGAGATTGCTTACTAAGCAATAAAAATCCATTATCATGAGGCGTGGTACTAAGACCCAACATTTAATGTATTAATAAGTGGAAAATTGTTCATTGAGTACTTACTATGTTCACAGCACTCTGCTATGCTAGGGGTACATATAGAAAACTTAGTGCATGTAAAGTGATCCTTTCCTAAGAATATGTCCATATTCCTTCATTCTTTCACTGACAGGTACTAAGATACTATTATTTTTAAAAGCCTAAAAATCCTTTTTTTTTCTGAAGAAACATTTCTTAGATTATCTACAAGAGTTGAACAATCAAATCTTTCTTTAAAAAAAAATCCTGTTCCAGAGCACATTCCTCTGAAAAATCTGTGATGCACTCCTTACATATGGGCTCTATACAAAAACTATACCAGGTTTAAGGAATTCTCTGGGGTTAATCACTCAAAACTATAGCTCCTGAGCCCTTCCCTATGTGTTTGCTTTTTCACTAGCTAACGAGATTGTTATTCAATCATTTCCAATTCTTCATGACCCTGTTTGGGGTTTTCTTGGCAAAGATCTTGGAGTGGTTTACCATTTCCTTCCCCAGTGGATTAAGGGAAAGAGAAGTTAAGTGACTTGCCCAAGGTCACACAGCTACTAAGTGTCTGAGGCTGGATATGAACTCAGGTCTTCTTGACTCCAGGCCTGGTGCTCTATCTACTAAGCTACTTAGCTGCCTCCTAGTTAGCAAGGGGAAACAGTTAAAAAACAAAAGTATTTAAAGTGGGGGAAAAGTGGCAATACATCATTCCCTCATTGAGTTGAAGCTTATTTTCCCCTAAATACATACACTATCATAGTGCCATGACTTTGAGTGAACAGGCCTTGGTTTACATCCCAGCTCTGTTATCTATTACTTATGTGACTTTGAGCAAGTCACTTGGCTTTCCTAGGTCTCAGTTTTCATCTGTAAAAATGAAGTGTATAAACAATGTGTCTATTAGGTATGTTTCAGCTCTAAATCTAGGACAAATTGGGGACTGCATGTGGCCAGAGCATATATGTAGAAGTCAGAAGTCAGAGCATAGATGTAGAAGGGTACATACAAAGTGAACAAACACATATGAATGAGGTACATATGGGGAGAATGACCATGCTTCCTACACTGCAAGGCCATCAATGTCTCATGGCAGCATCTTTTCATTGCTCTTGGAAACCACATCACCAGCGGTCATTGTTGTGTCTGTTATCTCTGCTGTTATTCAAGTATCTCTTCTGGCCCAGTGGTTGCCAGCGTTCTCTCCGTTACCTCTCTGGGCTCCATCTCTTCAGGGCACCTGTTGACTATCTCAACACCCATCAGCTATGAAATAGTGTTTGGAAAGCCTGTCCCTGGTAAGGGCAAATCTTTAGGGAAGCTATAAGCTACCTTATCCAGACCGAATGTTGTAGAACTATAGCCAGGCAGGATACTCTCAAACTAAGATAAAATTTATTCTTTTAACTCACTTCCTTTTGGTAGCAGAATCCATGTAGTAGAATCCCCAAATCTCTATATAACTTACAATTAGAAAATACTTGTAATTCTCATTTACTTCCTGCCTGCAACCTATACTCTACCTCCAAAGAAACCTCAAAGAGGAATGTGGGGATGAAGCATCACAGTATCCTCCAATTCCCCACACCCATATCCTTTGAGTCTTACCAGGCAAAATAATGGATGGACAAGGCAAGAAAATATAGGACTTAGGGCTGCTGTGATGGTATTGCCAAACCTTTGTTCCAAATTCCTGCCTTTCACATATCGACAATCATAGCCAACACAAACTTTCCAGGTTAGGAGTCCCCTTCATCCTTACACTGTTGTTAGGAGACTTTTTTGCAGGAACACAGGGATAAAGAAGAATAGAATGTTAGAACTGGAAAGAACTTTAGAAATAATCTAGTTCAATTCCCCGAACTGGAGAGAGGAGGAAATGGAAGCCAAGACAAGTTGTCAGTTGCTAACTCCCTGAGCCATTAGCACTGACATCTTATAAATAAGAAAATCAAGAAAGTTGCAGATTTTAAAGTATGGGAAACATTGTTGCCATACTGGAAATTCTGTAATAGAAGAGAAATGGTTAAAAAAAAAGAAGAAAAAGAAAGTTCAACTGCTGAGCTTGGAATAAGATCATTTTAAAATGTTTGCATTGTGGTAATTTCCCAAGGCTCTGAATAGTGATGGATCATTTGAACTTCAGAATTATGAATGAGCACAAGGGAAGACTTTTCATTCAACAACTGTTTATTAACATTTGTAGAGATATCTTTGAGGGGCACCTAAAGGCAGGCTCTCCATGTCCAGTAGAGAATTGAAGATCCTTATCTGCATAAGCATCCTTTCAATTAATACTGAACTTAATTAAGAGCAATCTCTTTGCATCCTGCCACTATGCTAGTTCAGTCCCTCATTATCTCTCTTCTGGACTACTATGCCATTAACTCCATGGCTCATTCTCTCCCATCATATCACCCCACCCCACACTCAAACTCTTCCAGCTCAATCCATCCTAGAGCTTGCCATTGGAATCTTTATAATATTTTGATGTTAATCACTCCCCTGCTCAAAAAACATCCAATAGCTCTCTATTGCCCACCAAATAAAGTTTAAACTCCTTAGCATGGAATTCAATGCCCTCCACAACCTGGCCCCAACTTGCTTGTCTAGCCTTATTTCTTCATACATACTTTGCTCCACCAAAATTGGACAGTTTGTCATTCCCTGATGTCCTGCCCTCTTCCCATCCCTTGGTGCAGTGAACAGTGAACTGGACTTGGAGGTAGGAAGCCCTGAATTAGAACCCGCATTAGACATTTACTAGCAATGTGACCCCCAGGCCAGCCATTTAACCCTCTTGAGGTTCAGTTCCTTCATCCGTATCATCTCACACGGTTGTCACATGGAGCAACGAAGTTAGTACTGAATGCAGAGCACTTTGGAAACCTCAAAGCATTGTGTAAATAACATGTAGGCTTTATTATTCTGTCCTCTACACTTGGAATGCTTTTCTATCCCCCTGTCAGACCATAGCTTATTGAAATCCTTCTTTTCCTTCAAGGCCTAGGTCTTGTACCCTCTCCTCCATGGAGTCTTCTGTCCTGAAACCTATGATCTTTTCAACCTCTGATTTCTCAGCTCCATTTATCTGGACCTTTGTATACTCTTAGCATGTTCTAACTTCAATTTATATCCCTGCCTTATCTTCCCTTCTAGATTGTCAACTAGGGGAGGGGAGGGAAGGGGAGGGGAGGAGAGGGGATGGGATAGGAGGAGAGAGACAGAGAGAAAGGAGGGGGAGGGGAGAGACAGAGAGAGGGAGAGAGGAAATAGAGACAGGGGAGAGAGAGAGAGAAAGAGAAGACAGAGGGGAGAGGGGAGGGAGGCGAGAGCCAGAGAGAGAGAGAGGGAGAGAGAGAGGGAGAGAGAGAGAGAGAGAGAGCGAGAGAGAGAGCGAGAGAGAGAGAGAGAGAGAGAGAGAGAGAGAGAGAGAGAGAGAGAGAGAATTTGCTGAATGGAATGAAGTTTGTACCAGGACTTTTAAGAAGGAACCATATTATCAAGTTGGGCTGCCTGCGTTTTTCCAGAAGACAACATGAAACAGATCTATAGACATGCCATCCCAAATTTAAAGAAAAAAAAAACCACAGCCCAACAAATGGTAGATCTGTAGTGCCAAAGCCCCTGAGACCCTCCCCAACCCATGTCTTGTGCTTTAAGGTATGTCGGACTCTTCACAATCTTCTGGTTTCCCTGCCAAAATTTGAATCTGATTAAATGTCGATAGGAGCCAGTCTGGGCTTCTGCAGCCCCACTCTAATCCAAAGCTTCCTGCAAAAATAGCAATGTCAGTGCCTAGAGATGCCACAGCAAGCCAACTGATATTGTGACCCAGAGGATGGAGAAAGCACTCCAGCTATGCAGCAGTCTGGCAGGCTGCCATTCGCCGATGGGAAAATCAGTCCTGTGTGATAAGACAGTGACAAATGCCTTCCCTGTGACTGCGATTAAAAACAGAGAGCCTGCATTACGACAACAGGGCTCCAAGAGCTGCATAACATTTATTTTAGCTAAATATTTATATACTTGTTTTTACTGTTGAGCTTTGGGTTCAATCAGGGAGTTCTGAATTCCAAGGAGTAGACTCTTTTTCTCTCTCTGGGAAGAAAACTAGGGGAGATAGAGATGGGAGTGGGGGAGTCCAGGAGGAAATGGAGAGAACTGTTGGCATCTGCTGATATAACTTTTAGGAAGACATCCAAATCTTCCCCAGGAGAGAAGTGCCAACTGCTTCAGAAATGCATACCCCCACTGAGCCCTGGGTCCCTCATTTCTCTGGTGCATAGTCTAGTATTGGCAAAGATGGAGTGATATGCTGTGAGCAATTTTGATTGACGTAATTCTTTTGAGGGGGAGGATGTGGTCTAGACCTGTGATTTTATAGGGAGCTGCTGGTGAGCAAACTCCCTCTACCAATGTAGATCAGCAACTGTTCTGCAAACTATAGTCTTAGAGAGTTGCCTGGGCTGATGAATGGATAAGTGACTTGACCAGTGTCACATGGCTAGTGGAACTTGAACCCAGGTCATCCTGACTCCCAGGTCATACTGTAACTCAGCAGGGATTGATATAATAAAGGACTATTTACTTATACTTTGCAGTCTATTATCTATTAGCTCATATGATCCTCTCAATAACCCTACAAGGTAAACAGAGTAATGATAACAATAACAAATAAATATAATAATAAAAAAGCAAATGCACTAAACTGAATAAACTAAAAACAACAATAATAACAATGATTAAAAATAAAAACAACAACAGTGTTTACATAGCATCTTAAGATTTGCAAAGTGCTTCACAAATATTATCTAATTTTATCCTCACAACAACGCTGGAGGTAGGCACTATTATTATCCCCATTTGACAGATGGGGAAACTAAGGCACGCAGAGGTTAAGTGACTTGCCCAGGGTTACACAGCTAGTAAGGTTCTGAGGCAGGTTTTGAACTCAGATGGATATATACTACAATTCACTTCCCTTTGCTACCATTTCTTCAATGCTTCAGCCAACTAACATTTATTAAGCACCTACAATGTACCAGGCACTGTTTTCAGCACTGCAAACATCAAGAAAGGGAAAGAAAAGGAAAAAAGCTCTCAGGGAGCTCAGGACAACATGCAAAAACTATATATGAATATTAGGCTATGGAGTGTCACATTCAAGAAACAGCCAGGAGGCCAGTATCACTGGATCACAGAGTATGTGGAGGGGTGTAAGAAGATTGGAAAGGTAGGAAGGAGTTAGATTATGAAGGATTTTAAAAGCCAAACAGGGTTTTATATTTGTTCCTAGAGGCATCAATTGAATGGGAAAGGGGGCTTATGGTATCTCTGATTTCATCCATGGGGCCTCCCTCTATCAATGCAGATCAAAACACTTCCATATCTTAATAGATAGGCTTAGTAAGTTGCTATGAATAGTGGCACAGTGGATAGAGTGCCTGGCCTGGAGTCAGGAAGATTCCTCTTCCTGAGTTCAAATCTGGCCTCAGATACTTACTAGATGTGTGACCCTGGGGAAGTCACTTAACCCTGTTTGCCTCAGTTTCTTCATCTGTAAAATGAGCTAGAGAAGGAAATGGTAAACCACTCCAATATCTCTGCCAAGAAAATCCCAAATGAGGTCACAAAGAATTGGACACAACTAAAAACAACTGAACAACAAATGAATGAAAATATTTCACCTTGTGGACCACTTGGAATTGAGCCTCTCTGAACTTAGGCTGGTCCTCATACAACAGACCCACAGTTTGTCTCTGTCCTCTACTCAAAGCATGTCAACTTGAGAGCACCTGCCAGAGCTTGGTCTCCACTGAAAAAGTCTTCAAGTGTATGGGGTGACCTCCAGGCCACAACAAGACAGGAGAAGGACTTCAGTGCAAGCAGGCAAGAACATCTTTACCATTTTATAGATGAAGAAACTGAGGCTGAGAAATTGTGATTTCCTCAGGGTTCTTTCTATCAGCTAGCAGTATAGGTTCTGGGGCTTGAATTCAAGTCCCCTGGCTGTTAGTTTAATGGTCATTCTCTTTCCCCATGCTGTGACTCATGACAAAAATCTACAGCAGGGCTTCTTTACCTTTTTTATGTCTCAGACCCCTTTGGCAAGCTAGTGAAACCTCTGGACCCCTTCTCAAAATAACATTTGTAAATGCATAAAATAAAATATAGGATTGCAAAAGAAACCTATTATTTTGAAATACAGTTATCAAAATATGTTTTCAAGTTGTTTGTGCCAGGTTAAGACTGCCTGATCTAGAAGGACAGCCTAAATATGCATAACTGGAAGAATGCCTCAGTGGAAGAACTGACTGCCCCTGTGTCTGGAATGCTCTCTCTCCTCATTTCCACCTCACGTCTTCCCTGGCTTCCTTCAAGTCCCACCTAAAATTTCACCTTCTACAGGAAGCCTTTCCCTAATCCTCTTAATTTTAATACTTTCTTGCTTTTAGAAATTTTTTTTAATTTTATTTTTAATTTATGGAATAAAACAAGCATTTCCATAACATAGCATAATAAAAAATGATTGCATGAAACTGCAAATATATTACGTACAACTTGCTATTCATTTTAAGTATATAATAAAGTTATCATGTAATTTTTTTCTTCTTCCCTTCCCTCCCCCATAGCTACTATTAGATAACAAATATATTTACATACACAAATATATATATATATATACATATATATTTGCATATGTAAAAGATACATATATGTGTAATATTATTCTATACATACTTCTATTTATCAGTTCTTTTGCTGGATGCAGATAGTATCTTTCTTCATATGTCCTTTGTACTTAAATTGGGTATTTATAACAGTCAAAATGACTTATTCACTCAAAGTCATTCTTAAAACAATACTGCTGTCACTGTATACAATGTTCTCTTGGTTCTCTTCATTTCACTCTTCATTATTCCATGCAAGTCTTTCCATGTTTTTCTAAGATCATTGAGCTCATCATTTCTTACAGCACAGTAGTGTTCCATTACAATCTTATACCACAACTTGTTCAGCCATTCCCCAACTACAATTTATCCTGCATATATCTTGCTTGTATATAGTTGTTTGTATGTTGTCTCCCCCATCAGACTGTGAGCTCCTTAAGAGCTGGGACTGTCTTTTGCTGCTTAGCAATGTGCTTGTAATATAGTAAGTGCTTAATAAATGTCTATTAGCTAATTGACAAGAGATGCCTCCATCTAGACTCTAAGAAGTAACTTTGTTTATTTCTCCCTGACTCTTTCTGATAACTATTTCTGTCTCAAACCTTCTCTAGTTGATTTCAAGTCTCCCCAACCCGGCCAACAGGAGTCCCAAACATACCTAAGTGATAATGGTGTCTGATGACACAACAGAACCACAGAATTTTCAATCTGTAAGGTCCTCAAGGTCCTTGCCTGATCAAGGATCTCCTTTAAACCATTCCAGAAAGGAGTCATAAAACACTATCTTTAAAACTTCCAGTAAGGATAAAACTACTACCTCCTAAAGTGGTCCATTCCATTTTGATGTGGTTCTAATTGTTGGGCAGTTTTTCATTACACCAATCCTAAACCCACCACTCTACTACTCATTGCTTCTAATTCTATGGTTTTAATGAAAACAAGTTAAGTCCTCCCCCCACTGACAGTCCTTCAAATATTTAAAGCATGCCTTCTCTGCCAATTCTTCTCCAAACTAAGAATCCTCATTTTCTTCCATCAATTTTCCTATGACATAACCTCTAGTCCTCTCACCAATCTGGTTTGCCCTCCTCTGGATGGATAAATTCTTACTTATCAATACCCTTTCTTGTAATTTGGCACCTGTTGCTGAAAATAGCACAATAGATATAGTTCCTTGGATAACAATAAGTTTTGGGGCTTCAATATTATATTTTTAATTGCTTTTGAGCTTAAGGTCCCCTAAAGTTCCCAGATATGCCTCATAGGAATTACTTTTCTAGTTATGCCTCACCAGTCTTTTACTTGTGGAGATAATTTCTTGAACCTAATTGTAGAACTCTACATTTATTCTTATTAAATTTCATCTTTGGTTTATTGTTCCATTATACTGAGATCTTTTTACATCTTTTCTTTGTGATACATGTAAATTTACCTCCCATTTTCTTGATGTCTACAAATTTGACCAGTAGATCATCTGGAGGTTTTAGGCAAAGATTAGATGACCACTTCAGTATTTTGTTGAAGAATCATTTGGACTAGACAGTTGCTGAAGTCCCTTCCAACTCTGAAATGCTGTAAAGGTCATCTGATTTAGCCTCTAAGAGGTCTTTGGTAGGGTTGAAGAAATGAGTTTCAATAGAGTGGTGGCCAGATTGCAAGAGGGTGGTGATAAAATGGAGACCCTGAGTATAGAGTCTATACTATGGTGATTCTTTCTAAGAGTTTGGTGATGAAAGGAAGGAGAGATATAAGACAATACCTTGAGAGGAAAGCAGGGTTAAATGAGGATTCGTTTGTTTTCAGGATCAGGTAGACCAAAAGCTGCAGACTTGGGGGGGAAAGCCAATAGCCTAGAAGAAATTGAAGATGGAGGGCAAGGAGAAGATAGAAAATGTATCAATAGGGTTTTGAAGTGCAAAGTAATTCAGGGGGCTTATGATTCATGGCCTCAGTTTTTTTCACTAAAGTAGGAGGTCAGGACATCTGCTTAAAGAGAGGTAGTTGGAGGTGATATAAAGGATTTGTGAGGAGAGAAGAGAAGGTTTACAACAGCAGCTGAGAATATATGGTCAAACTGTGAAGAAGTTTCACTCCTCTTTCTCCTTTTTGTGATCAACCCTTTCAGTTCCCTTCCTCCATCCCCAGCCTGCCAATCTCTGCATTGTTTTGAGTCTGGGTGCCATATTTTAGGAAGGGCTTTGCCAAGCAGCAATAGATCCAGCAGTGGATGATCAGGATGGTGAGAGGACTGGGAGCCATTCCATTTGAAGATTGATTGAAGGAAATAATGATTTTTAATTTGATATGATGTAATTGATAAAGAACCAACCTCAGAAGCTGGTTGACTTCAAACACAGGCTACTCACACATCAAGGAAATATAATGACCAGGATTAAACCCAAATCTCTTGATTGTAAGTCCAATGTTCTTTAAATACAACTTTCCAGGTTTTTAATGCAAAGTGATCTATCTAGAGGAGATGCACATCCCCACATCTTTCTTGAGATTTACAAGCACTTCTAGTCAACAAAATGTTACTGAAACTCTACTCTGTCTCCGGCATTGTACCAGGGGTGGGATCTGTGGGTAATTCACAAGAAAGATAATTAATTAGCTCCTTGATTGAAGGTGTCATATTTTCTTTATATCTCCTCCAGTGTTCTTCACACAGTAGATGCTTAATACAGAAGGGAAGGGAAGGGAAGGGAAGGGAAGGGAAGGGAAGGGAAGGGAAGGGAAGGGAAGGGAAGGGAAGGGAAGGGAAGGGAAGGGAAGGGAAGGGAAGGGAAGGGAAGGGAAGGGAAGGGAAGGGAAGGGAAGGGAAGGGGAGGGGAGAGCAAAAAAAAGAAAAAAGAAAGGAAGGAAGGAAGAGTTCCCTGACTCTCAGAGAACTGCAGGTTTGGTTGATACTAATTACTTCAAAGGATCTAGAATATAAAGGTGGTTTGGGAAGATAAGATAATCACCAGTGGACACCATGAACATCAAGGAGTGACAGATCAGCTTCTTTATAGCCCTGGTGACAGAGAAACCTTGAAACTTTGGAGCATCTCCCAAGTTCCCATGAATCCTATGGGCTACCACACACCTAGATGATCCCTTATAGCTCAGAGCCAGGAGTTAATAATGCCTGTCCCTCAAAATACGGGTTAATCTGCCCTTAGGAAGATATGATCAGTGGTCTCTGGAGTCAGAAAATAACTGGGATTTAAGTTGAAAGAATCAATAAACCCATCAGTCCAAGGAAGTCCCTGCTGAGAATATCATGTCTATCAAGAACTTGGGGGCCTCTTGGTCCCCTAACTGTGTTCTTTCCATCATCCTGCACAGCACAGCATTCAGACTTCATGCAGCTCTCCTCCCATTGGCCTTAAGCTTCCTCTTGTTTTGATTCATAGGTGTCTGTATGTTTCTCTGGGCCTCAGGTTTTTCTTCTGTAAGATGAAGAGGTTGGACTAGATTCTCACTAAGATCCCTTCAGTTTGCGACAGCTTTCTAAGTGAGATTTGAATAATATGTGGAATAGCTCTATATCCACCACCACCCCTACAAAGGAGCCAAGACTCTATAGGCAGCATTAAAATTCTTTACCTTTCTTAGCATAGATTTTCAGAGCATGGTTATGGAGCCTTTCATTTCAAAACAAAATAAAATTAATTCTATGAATCATGATGAAACCTATTATGATTATTTCCAAGCCCATTATTTTCTCCATAATGCACATGAAACTCATAAGAAATTATTGAATCATCCCAATGTATCACACACCCAATTAGGGCCCACAAAAGCATGGCTGATATGTTCTCCTCATCGACCATGATCTGAGATGGATAATGCTCATGCTAACATTAGGCAATGAAGTCAATCAGTATGTGCCCTTCTCCGCAACTCTCTGAAATATACTGTGGCCTTTTTACTGGGTTATTCAACTAACAACAGAGGGCATTTTTTAAAATTTTGAACTTATATTAAAGACTTGGAAAAGAAAGGTTTTTGTCACCAAAGTCCTTGGCACTATCAAATACTTCAAGATCAGAAACTGATAATGAATTTTTCAGATGGAAATGATGTCAAAGAAGAGGCATTTTTACCACCTGCTTTACTGCTGCTCCCAAAGGACCATGGGACCTTTCCAACTGATTTGCTACAGAAACCTTTCTTGTGCATTGTTTCCCCCATTAGAATGTAAGCTCCTTGAGATTGGAGGCTCTCTGACTTTTCTATCTGTATCTCTAGCACTTAGCCCTAAGCTTTGCACATAATAAGCATTTAATATATACTTCACTCATTCATTTGTCTATGTTGGGGGCAAAAGGAGAATCAAAGAAGAAATAAAATAGGAATAATATGACAATGAAAAGGCTAAAATTCTTGACCTTTATTTTGCTTTTGCTCTCTTTTCCAAGGAAACTATTCTTCAGACTTGCTATGGTAGAACAAAAAATCATTCATAGAGATATGATATACAAGGATAGATCTCCTTAGTGAATTCAAGTTATCAGGCCAGCATATGATATAACATACTATAAGGACAGAACTGGCCAATGGAATTTCCCACAAACATTTATTAAGTACCTACTATTTGTTAGTCACAATTCTATGTGCTGGGGATACAAATACAATGTATGAAATAATCCCTAGTCACAAGGAATTTATATTCTAATGGGGGAGACAACAAGGACACATATAATTATATATAGAATAAATGTAAAAAGAATAAGTATAAATGTTGGGACTTTGTTTACACAAATAATGTAGTTAAATATAAGAGTTTGAGAAGGGAGAGTACCAGAAGTTGAAGGGATCAGAAAAAGCTAAAGCTGTGTCTTGAAGGGGGAGAGGAATTCTATGGGGTATAGATGAAGAGAGATTGCCTTCCAGGTATGAAGGACAGTCAGCGCAAATGCATGAGACAGTAGATGGAGTGTCATGTGTGAGGAACTTAGAGAAAGTCAATTTGGCTGGATGGTAGACTTCAGGAGGAGGGTAATGGACAATGAGGTGAATGGTAAAAGTGTTTCAAGTTAGAGAATGGCAAATGTCTCATTTTCCAAAAAGGGAAGAAGATGGAGTCTTTAAACTGTAGACTAATAGGTTTACCTTCTATTTCTAGTAAAATTCTAGAATGTTATTCAAAATGTAACCCTTGAATCTGAAGCTTCCTCTTAAAACAAAGGTCTTGGGTATACTTTTTCGGACTTCTCAGTTCTTGAACTCATTTCCTCCACCTAAGTGATCTAGGGACTTCAATCATTGACTTTCCCAAGGGTAGCCACCATCTTCTTTGATGAGTACACAGTCTCTCAAATATCAAAACAGGAACAGCTTTATTTATGAGTAAATAGAAACACACAGGACAAGCATCTGAGCTCGTAGAACATAAAAACACCCCACTAGTGAGTAACCATCACCCCCAAAGGCTTACACATGGAAGAAATTATGTCACTGACCTGGGAAGGGCTCCAGCTAAGGAAAATTGGAGGGTTGTTTTTTTTCACTCTATTGATGCCCGTATCTGCAATCCTCCTGTCCGCATAGCTTGCTTTCAGCAGCTCTTGGCTTTTTGCCTAGCTCTGTTCCTCATCAGTGTTCTCAACTAATGTCTTCTTCCACACTTCCATTGTACCTCTCTTCAGTTCCTGTCAAGTGACAGTAGTCTCATTATCAGTGCTGTCCTCTGCAGTTCCTTGATTCCTGGTGCTCAGCTCTGGCACCATCTGCTCATATCTCACCCTGTTCTCTGTCCTTTTTGGTTTGGCAGTTCCACTCTCTTCCAGTAGATGGCATTTATCACCTTTCCCAGGGAACCGCTCTTTAACACTGGCCCATATGAAGACATCAAGACTTAAAGTGTTGATTTCGTAGCTCAAAAAACCCCACGCTTCCATTATTCAATTCTCTTTAGTGCAACAAAAATTTATTAAGTGCTTAGTATGTGCCTAACACTGTGCTAGGTACTTAATATAAAAGACAAAAACAAAGCAGTCCTTGCCTTTAAGGATCTTATACTCAACTGATGGGAAACAAAATGTACACAGATAAGTAAATACAAAATACAGTTTTTAAAGAGATTCGGAGGCACACTGTAGGAATCAAAAAATGTTTCTTGAAGACTGTGGCACTTGAGGTTAGTTTCAAGAGAGTTAAGTCTTCTAAAGGGCAGAAACAAGGAAGGAGTACAATCTAAGTAAGGGAAACTACCTGTAAAAATGCATTTGAGATGAAATGTGATGTGTGGGGAACTGCAAGTAGCCAGTTTGGCTGGAACATAGCATTCATGAAAGAGAGAGACAGAGATAGACAGACAGAAAGACAAGAGGAGACAGACACAGACAGAATGATAGGAATCAGCCTGGAAAGATAGCTTGGAGAAGATTGTAAAGGACAGTAGGGAGCTACTAGTGAGGTAGTTAATGTGCTTTAGGAATATCACTTTGGCATCTGTATGGAGGATGGACTAGAAAAGGGAGGGACTGTATGAAGGTAGATCAATTAAAAGGTCATTGTAATAGTCCAGTTGAGAGGTATTAATATCCTGAATTAGGGTGGTTGGCTATGTGTAGAGAAGGAGAAATGTGAAAGATGCTGTAAAGTTAAAGTTTTTAAAATTAAAGTTAGTTGTTAAAGTTTTTGCACAAACAAAGCCAATGCAACCAAGATTAGAAGGAAAGTAGAAAATTGGGATAGAATATTTTACAACCAGTGTCTCTGATAAGGGCCTCATTTCTAAAATATGTAGAGAATTAAGTTAAATTTATAAGAATACAAGTCATTTCCCAATTGATAAATGGTCAAAGGATATGAATAGGCAGTTCTCAGATGAAGAAATTAAAGCTATCTATAGTCATATGGAAAAATGCTCTAAATCACTATCGATTAGAGAAATGCAAATCAAAACAACTCTGAGGTACATCACACCTATCAGATTGGCCAACACCTCAAAACAGGAAAATGATAAATGTTGGAGAAGATGTGGGAAAATCGGACCACTAATGCATTGTTGGTGGAGTTGTGAAATGATCGAACCATTTTGGAGAGCAGTTTGGAACTATGCCCAAAGAGCTATAAAAATGTGCATACCCTTTGACCCAGTAATAGCACTTCTAGGGCTGTATCCCAAGGAGATCATAGAAATGGGAAAGGGGCCCACATGTACAAAAATATTTAGAGCAGCTCTTTTTGTGGTGGCAAAGAATTGGAAACTGAGAGGATGCCCATCAATTGGGGAATGGCTGAACAAGTTATGGTATATGAATATAATGGAATACTGTTGTGCTATAAGAAATGATGAGCAGGCAGACTTCAGAAAAACCTGGAAAGACCTGCATGGTCTGACGATGAGTGAAGTGAGCAGAACAGGAAAACATTGTACACAGTAACAGCCATGTTGTGCAATGACTAATATTGATAGACTTAGACCTTCTCAGCAATGCAAGGATCTAAGACATCTTCAAAGGCCTTATGATGGAAAATGCTATCCACATCCAAAGAAAGAACTACAGAGTTTGAATGCAGATAGAAGCATACTATTTGCTACTTTCTTCTTCTGTTATGTTTTGTTTCCTCTTTCTGGTGGTTCCTCCTATTGGTTCTAATTCTTACTTACAACATCTCTAATGTGAAAATATGTTTAATAGGAATATATATGAATAGCCTAGATCAGATTGTGTGCTGTCTTGGGGAAGGAGGTTGTAGAGTTAGAATTGACAAGATTGGGCAACCGATTGGCTAATGTAGTGAGTATCAACAAGAGCATAAAACAGGGAGATATCTACTCACCAGAGGCATTCATCATTGTTGTGGAGGATTCCCTGTGCAAAGCACCAATAGGAAGTCCTGACTGATAAAGAGGGTCTCCAGATGCTTCTGTTTGCAGATGACAATGTGCTGATTTCACTGAGTCCTAGAATATTACGAGTCTTCCTCAATCCATGCCAAGTTCTTCATTTTAATTTTGCCAGTGGGACAGTAAGAAGCTAAGGATAATTAAGGATAAGTTAGAAAAAGAAAAGAAAAGAAAGTCATTAAGAAATATTTTTAATGGAGGGGAAAGAATAGGAAGACCAGATAAGCAGGACAGCTTTGAAAGCTATAGGTTGATTTTACTATATACATAAAGGCAAACTACACGTAATAGAAACCTGCAATTTCATATATATTCTTTTTTCCCATCCTGCTACATATAGACAAATGCCTATTTTATTTGGTATTTGTTAAGTTCAGAATAAAAATAAAAATTAATTTTTAAGAAATCTATGACTAATTAAAGAAAACATCTTGTCAATTCTCACAGAAAAAAAAACAAACAGTGGATGAAGAATGTATCCACAGCTCAGATTGTAACATACTATGCACAGAATATATTTAGTTCATCAGTATATATATCTAGGACAGGTCTACAGATACTTAAGTAAGAGAAACTACCAACATTGAACATAAGGAAGCAAATGGAATTGATCATATTTGGAAAAAATGCTTTCAAAGATTCCAAGATGCTTGCTGCCATAAAAGCCCATACTTTTAAGATCACTTTTCTTCCAGTGATGCTAACCCAATCTCAGAAGAATCAGCATCACAGGTAACCCCAAAGGAAATAGAAAGATACATGGACATAGCATACCGTCACTTATGACTTGCACAAGAGATAAGCTGATGGAGTACAATTTGCTTTCCTTTGATGTCATTTGCATGTGTAGCAGAAGGCAGGGCTGCAAAGCTGGTGACCGAAGTCTGCCCCCTCCATGGACATCCCCCCAGGCCTGCACTTGCTTTTTTTTTCCCTAGTGCCCTCTTAGTAATAAGGATTGTCTGTTGGAGTGGGAAGGAGAGGGAGAGAGAGATGAAGAGGAGGAGGAGGAGGAGGAGAAAGAAGAAGAAGAAAAGAGAAAGGAAGGAAGGAAGGAAGGAAGGAAGGAAGGAAGGAAGGAAGGAAGGAAGGAAGGAAGGAAGGAAGGAAGGAAGGAAGGAAGGAAGGAAGGAAAGAAGGAAGGAAGGAAAGAAAATATGAAAATCAGAGACCCATAGAGAGGGAATGATTTTAGAGAATTTATTAAGGGTGTTCCAGGCCTTGTGCTAAGGACCTGAGTTTTGGTCCCTGCCATGTCACTTAATAGATGACCTTGGGCAAGTCACTAATGCTTTCAGGCCCTAACCTGTAAAATGGCAAAGGTGGGCCAGCAGTTCTCTAAGCTTTCTTCAGCTCTACCATTCTATGATTCTAGAAACATGAGCAGTTTTATCCTGGCTCTGGCTGTATATTCTCTGCGCTCAGTCTGTTTCTCCTCTTGATTTCCTGACTGAAGAACAATTCCCTTGGTGAGTTTTTTCTGTTGCTGCCAACAGCTCTCAAAGGGATAATTCCAGTGTTCTCCTCTTTTGACTGTCAATCAGCTGTCAGTCCTGCAGTTAAATCCTCCATCTGCAGACTTCCAAAGAGGCTATCAAAATTTGCTAGGCTACCCGAAATTGTACCTCTGCAGACCCAACTCAGTGGGGACCAAACCTGGACGAGTCCAGAAAACTTCGTGAGTTTGTTTCCTCCTGAGCAACAGTAAAGAGAGACTTAGTTCCCTCTCTGTAAAATGAGAGGCTAGAACTGGATAACCTCTAATGTCTATTCCAAATCTGACATTTTGTGATTTTTTTTTGGAAAATATACTGCAATTTCCAGTCTACCATATACAGAATACTGACATAGCTTCCATGAACTACATTGCTCTAAAGGCGAAATTTGGGCACCTATATTAGGTACTTGCTTAATAAATATTTCTTGAATTGAAATATCTGAAGCCAATATTTAAATGGTCATTTTTGCTCTTCCATTAGAGAAGAAAGTAGACAGCCACTAATTTTGGCCTGGGTCTCAGTTAATTGGATGGTAGGGAGTCACTAAAGCTCTGTTTGCCTTGGAGGCAGCTATGTGGTTCAGTGGATACAGCATAGGGCCTGGAGTCAGGATAGACCTGAGTTCAAATCTGGCCTCAGACACTCATTAGCTGTGTGACCCTGGGCAAGTCACAACCCTGTTTGCCTCAGTTTCCTCATCTGTAAAATGAGCCGGAGAAGGAAATGGCAAACCACTCCAGAATCTTTGCCAAGAAAACCTCAAATGGGGTCACAAAGAGTCAGACTCAAATAAACAACAGCAGTGAGAGACAGGAGTCAAGGAATAATGATAGTTCTTATTTACATAGTGCTTTATAGTTACAAAGTGCTTTCACATGCGTTAACTTTTTAGTCTTCACAACATCCTTTTGATATAGGTGGTACACAATTTTACATTTGAGAAAACTGAGGTTCAGATTCATCATAAGAACCAGATAGTCTAATTCTCTTGTTTTATAAACAAGAAGCCCACGGGCCCAGAGAGGTTAAGAAATCAACACAAAGTCACACAGGTGGTAAGTGACAGACCTAGAATTTGAGCTCAAGGTCTTCTGACTTGCAAGGTCACCCAGCTAGCAAATGATGGAACCAGGATTTGAACTCAAAGTTCAAAATTTTTTCCACTTTACCTATTTGGCATTGAGGCTGGTACTGATAAGAAGTTTCCAAGGGCAACACTTCATGGCAAGTAACCGGGACCAAAGATATTGGCTCAACCTGGAGGAAGGCCAATCATCAATACATCAACAGCCCATGAGAAGAGAGGTCAGCTGCTCTTTCATTGAAATCACACTTGAAATTGGTTGGATTGTGGTAACACACAAATGTTGACTGGCCTGTTTGTTTGTTTTTTTAGCAGAGAATCATTTGCTCCACCTCTTTCTTTAGGTGACAAAACTTCAGTGTTTATGAAATATTCAGTTTCAGGCATCACTATTCTTACTCCCAAGGCGACTAGATTAGCATTTTGTAATTTTACATTTGTTCAAAATGGAGAACAGTCTTTGCTAGACTGACAGTCATTCATTTCTCTCTGTCCTACAGACATAACAAATGAGAAACTATATGAATGCTTTTGAAGAGAAATAATTAGTTCCTCTGTTGCTGTTTCTAAGGCACAGTAATACAGGGCTTTCTGACTATGGATTTGAGAGAATTTACAGCGGCCTGAAGGAAAACATAGCAAACCTTCCAAGGAAAAACTGCATGATGCCTTATACTGGCTGAGCCAGGCAACATTGGTTTAATATTTGTGCAATTAAGAAATATAATCATTTCATCCTAAAGTTACCTTTAAAAAGTGAAAATATGAGTCTGCAACTAAATAGACATAACATTTGCATATGCATATACATGCACATTTATATACATATATATGTACTTTTACACACACATGTAAATATGTGTATACATATATTCATGTATGTATGTATGTGTGTGTGTGTGTGTTGTGTTTATACATAGACATACAAACCCAGCAGTAAAATTCCTGTGTCTACAGAGGCAATTGTGATTCACTGGGCTTTCCACAATTGCATCTCTAAGGACTCAGACCCAGTGGGGACTAAATTTGGACAGATTCTGAAAGCCTAGCAGGTGTCTGCTTCCTCCTATGCAACTATAAAAAATAAGCATTATGTATAGACGCACACACATAGCTATCATTTGTAGAAAGCTTTGAGTTCTGCAATCCATGTTACATTTATTAATTCACTAGATTCTCACAATAAGGTGAGAGGAAGGGGAAGGGAATGGCAATAAGCATTTGTATAGTGCCTACCATGTGCCAGGCACTGTGCTAAGTGCTTTACAAATATTATCTGTGAAGTAGATGTTATTATTCCTACTTTCAGATGAGGAAACCCACTTAGAGAGGTTAAATAGTCTTCCCATGGTCACATAGCTAGAAAGTGTCAAAGCTAGAACTGGAACCCAAGTCATCAACTGGAAGACAGTTAAGCTAGTAAGACTGCTATTTTCTCTCAAGGGAAACCTTCTTTGGTTATCAGTTCCAACGTCTCATAAGCTCTACAAATCACAATTTCTTCCTAAACCTTATCTAAACCTGTTGTGGTACAACTAAAGTTAGTTCTCTCCTGTTCTGTCTTTAGTATGTAAAGGTGGGGATTATTGAACCAATCAATGAAACAGGTCTCAGAGCTAAGGGTAAGGTGATTGGCTCAATCAACTAAGTAGAAGCAGAGAAATACTACACAACACTCATACATTATCCCTTATTGGTATGCAATTAAATATTTCCTTCTTCCTTCATTTAAGCCATAATTTTCATTTACTGAGCCCTACTATGTTCAAGACACTGTACTAGGTCCACTGAGGGAATTTAAAGATAAATTAAAAATGTTCCCTAATTTAAAGGTAGTTAGGTGGTACAGTAGATAGAGCTATGGGCTTGAAGCCAGGAAGACCTTAGTTTAAATCTAACAACAGACACTTACTAGCTGTGTGACCCTGGGAAAGTTACTTTACCCCTGTTTGCCTCAGTTTCCTTGTCTATAAAATGGGGATAATAACAGCACCCACCTCCTAGGATTGTTGTGAGGATCAAAGATGATAATAATTGTAAAGAGCTTAGCACAATACCTGACACATACAAGCTACATAAATGTCAGCAACTATTATTTGACGAGCTTAATGCTGTATCTGAGCCACTGGTGTCCAACCAGGAAGGGGTTAGAAGAGATATCTAGGAAGTGCACAGGATGGGTGAGAGGTTGATGGGGAATAATGTATGTCCAATAAGATGATACATTCATGACACACGTACACAAATGCACACATATACACAAACTAAAATGTAAGTTCCTTTGGAAACATAAGTTGCTCAAGGATACAAAGTATCTTGCACAGAGTAGATGCTTAATTAGTGCTTCTCCGATTGAATTGGAATGCAGGACAGACTTTGTAAAACCATACACACAAAAACCTCAGAACAGAAATTATGTAGCCTGTGAATGGTCCCACAGTCCCACCCCACCCCTATTTCTCCAGTGATCTTCTCCTTCCTCTGGGACCCAGAATGACACTGAATTCACAGAATCTTAGAGTTAGGAGGGTCCTGAGAGACTCACCATACCTAAAAAAGAGCCTCCTTTATAACATTCCCACAGTGTTAATCCAGTCTTTGACTGAAGACTTCTAGAAAGGGGGAATCCACTTTCCCTTATCCAGCCCATTCTAGTTTCAGATAACTCTAAAGTTTTGAAGTTTTTCCTTACATCCAACCTAAATTGGCTTAGGCTTTTGTGGCTTCTTCCCATTGCTTGTAGTTCTGACCTCTGGGACCAAGTAGAGAAATTTTATCCCATCTTTCACATGATGACCTTTTAAAGGCTTGATGACAGCTATTCCATTCCTCCAATGTTTTCTCTTCTCTAAAGCTAAATATAGGATCATAGCTTAGACCTGCAAGGCAGCTCAGAGGCCATCTAGTCCAGTACTTCTTAAACTGTCACGACTCACTGTGGGTCATGACATCTAAGAAGTGCTGAAGGAGTCTTGAGTAGAAAAAGTTTAAGAAAAGCTGAAGTCCAAACTCCATTTTACAGATGAGAAAACTGAGGACCATACAGGTAATAAGTATCAGTGCTAGGATATGAACCAAGGTCCTCTGACTCCAAAATCAGTATCCTTTACCTTGCATAATGCTACACAGATCCTTCAACTGATCATCCTCTGGATGGCAGGATCTCAAAGCTTTTCACTACCCTGGTTACCCTCTCCTTAATGCTTTCCAACTTAACGGTGTCCTCACTAAAACATGGCACCCCAAACTGTATACAACCCCTTTGGTGTGGGAGTACAAGATATTGCCTCTCATTGTAGCCCAATACCATTTTTTAGCTTTCACATGATATTATTGACTCTTAGTGAGCTTGGAGTCCATTAAACCACCCCCTCCCAGATAATTTTCATTCTAACTGCTATTTAACCATGGTATACCCATTTTGAATCTGATTTGTGTAGGAATTTAACTTTATGCCTATTAAATTTCATCCTCTGAGATTTGTCCCAGTGTGCTAATAACCTTTCATGGTCTTTTTCAGAAAGGAGCATGGTACAGTGGAAAGAGCTCTGGGTCTGGAGTTAGAGGATTTGGGTTCTTATTATCCATGTTTCCTTGGGCAATTTGTTTAACATCTCTGACCTCAGTTTCCTCATCCATAACCAGTTAGTCAATCAACAATCATGTATAAAGTGTTTACTATGTGCCAGGCACTGTGCTAAGTGTTAGAGATGCAGAAAAAGTAAATGAGGGGAGGAGACTAGCATTCCTTCTAGCTCTAACTGTAATCTTATGCTCTATCATCTGATGTGTTAGCCGTACTTACCAGTTTTATGTCCTATTCAGATTTAATGAGCATGCCTATGTGCTTACGGTAATCAGTACTCTAGAAAGACAGTACTACCCTAGAGTTGAGTCAAGGGAAAAACACATAAGGTCACTAGAAAAGCTAACTCCTTTTATACGGCGAACTCCAGCTATGAGTATAGCTCTTTTGATTTTTAGGACTGTCCAGGAGTCTATCCTACTATATATTTATATAGCTTTCTAGATACTGTACTATACAGTATATCTTACTATAAGGGGAAAGAAATTTACTCCTAATCACCAGACTCGCACAGCTGACATAATTCACAATGCCAATGAAGGATAAAGTCTGGGTTGGCTCTTCTACAAATATGGCTTCCAATCATTTCCCAATTTCAAGGTGCTGATAAATAGCCTACAACTTGGTCTCCTTCCCATATGGCAGATATAAAAGATATATCTTTACAAATATTCAAAATAACAAATAATATGGGCATACAGAAATACCAACGTATCATTTATTCACTACCACAGTAGTAAGGCTATAATAAATACGGATCTGCATTGGGAAAAGATACTGCTATTATGACATCTTTTTTTTTCCCTCCAGATTGCACTGCCTTTATTTCAGAAGAACCTCATAAACTGGAAATTTGGGGTCAGAGTAAGCAATATTCTCCTTACCTCCTCTCCCAGGTCAAATTTGATGAAGAAGGTGCCCAGCCTTGCTCTGTTGCTCACAGTGAACTCATATGATTTCCCCAGGTAGTGCTGTATTTCTTATAAGGTTTCTCTTCCTACATACAGATGTCCCTTGTCCAACCATTGGCCTAAGTAAGTACAAGGGGCAATGTGCAAGCTCTTCAACCCACATGAGAGAACCAGCTTCTCTCTCCATATAATCATGATAGGTGAATGCTCTCTATTTATGATGAAAGAAAAATCTTTAAACCTATAAGTAGGCTTGCATGAATTTGGCCTTTTTGGACTCTCCTATCCTGTTTTCCCCTTCTCTTAATATAACACCCCCTCCTCCTGCAAGCTTCTTACCTCTCACACCAAGTTCCATGCTCCATCTCAGATCTTTCTCCACACACATATAGAATTTAGAGGGGAGGAAGAGAAATAAAGTCATAGAAGTACAAAATACTGTAGCTCAAAGGAACACTCACAATCATCTATTCCATCCCCTCTTTTTACAATGCAGGAAACTGAGGTCCAGAGAAAGGAAATTACTTGCTCAAGATGACACAGCTAATTAATGAAAAAGCCAGAGCAAGAAACTGATTCCTCAACTCTTAGTCCCATAATTTGGAAAAAAAAACATACCTCAAAGCTCAAAGAGTGATCCAGATGGGTACATAGTTCTAGAGATGGAAAGAACCTCAGAGGTTATTTAGTTCAACTCCTTCATTTTACACCTGAGAAAACAGTCCTAGAGAGAGAGAAAGAGTGACCTACCTAAGGTCACACAAATAGTAAGTGTCAGAGCCAGGATTTGAATTCAGCTCTTCCACACCCAATGCTCTTTCCACTGTACCACACTGCACCTTGGTACCAAGCAGGTGCCACACTCCTAGAAAAAAATATTCCCTACATCAACAAAAAAATCAGTCTAAAGAAAACAAGGTATTGAAGTAATATACATATAAGCTGGCTAATGTCTACTATTTGTTAAGTATTTAAAAATACAAATTCTCTTTAGGGTGGCATTTGGCCACGTCATTCATTTTACCTTCAGACATTGGAAATTTCATGTCTGCTCACATATATTCAAGCCAAAAGTAATTTCTTGCTTTTTCCTCTTGCTGTCATTCCTTTTTGCTGTATTTGTTCTTTGACTCTGTTTGTGTGGAAGCCAGAGCCCACCTGCTTTTCTCTTTTGCTTTCCATGGTAACAGACTGTAATGTCATGCACAGAAATGCTGAATTACAGACTCCCTGTAAGACTGAGCAAAAAGAAATGTTTCTACTCCAACCAGGCTTGGTCATTTCAAATATTTAATCATTAAGCCCCAAAGTTGCGATTTCTCAGACTAAAAAAGGCTCCAGGAAACCTTCTATTCTTATTTTGCCCCTTTTGCAGATTATTTGAGATCTTGATGAGACAATGTCCACTTTCATTTAATTTGTAAAGAGCCCACTCATGTAGTATTTCATTCATTTCTAGTCATTCAGCAGAAGCCCACAAGGCAGAGTTTCTTAGCCTGGGGGAAACCCCCAAGGGCCTATGGATAGATTTCAGGGATCTGCCAACTTGGATGGGAAAAATTACATCTTTATTTCAATATCACTGCTTTCCTTTGCAGTCTCATGTATTTTATTTGATACTGCTAAAAACATCATGCTGGTCCATTAGCTTTACCAAATTGCTAAGGGGGTCTTTGACACACAAAACTGGTGAGATTTTGTCATAAGGTAATAGAGCTACAGACAATTAGCGTGTTGTTGGGGAAAGCACACTGGACCCAAAAGATCATTCAAGGCTCCATTTCTTACCACTTTGTCTTGACTAAGACAAAATTTCTGTGAACTTCTCTTTCCCTCCCCTGTAATATGTCTTCTCAGTAGATGACAGACATGGAGTGGGAAGTGTGTTGAGATGGTGTGGAAAACATGGTGTGGGTACATGGTAAGGAGTCATATTAGAGATGAAGTAGAGAATGGTTAGTGGAAGAAGGACTGGAGCTGGAGAATAAGGAAACTGTGAAAGAAATTTGAAGGGTTTTAGAAAAGCTGTGGAGAAAACCAGATTTGAAGAAGGGAAATTTGTGAGGATTTAAGGAGGAGAAAGAGTATGACTCTACCTTAAAAAAAAAAAAGACCTGTATTAAAGGAATATACCATGACTCTCCCTCCTCCACTCACTTAGCTGAAAACCTTGCCTCCAAATCCATAATTATATGAAAGGGAAGAATCAAGGATGATTCTCAAGCCTCAAATCTGGTTGGTTGGAAGAATGCATCAACAGAAATTATATTGTTTGTCCTTCGTTCTTGAAGAGGACCGTGACATCAGGAAGTTGATGTCATGACTTGCAAGTCAATTGGACTTAAGTGAGGGAGTGCTGTGCAAGATCACCAGCCTCACTTTCTCCTTCAGAGCCATCTGGGTCCAATGGCAAGACATAGATCAGGATGACAGGCTCCCAGCACCAACAATAATGTGGAAGTTGAGAAGAAGGATGGGTTTGGAGGAAATTTCATTAGTTCTATTGTCAACATATTGATGCCAACTTGTCCAGAGTCACATTGCCAGTCAATAAAAGAAATGGAATTTAGACTCAGTCCCATATTCTGTCCCATATTCTGTCCACTATGCCAAGCCTTGATGGCCCCAAATTAGCAACTTCTTTTGGCTACTCTGATTAAGCAGGACCATAGAGGGCCAACTGGCCCGGCACCATGGAAATCCAAAAACGTAGAAGGAGTTGGAAAGTTCAATTAATCTCCTTTGGGGAAAAAACAAAAACCTTAAGGGCCACACTAACTGACTGATAAGTTTCACTCATCTGCCACGGAAGGTGGCCAAGAATTAACATAATTAACTAATAAAATGTAAAGGTAGAAAGTCTGTCAGCTTCCCTATACCTGGGGTTAGCAAATGAAAACTGTAGTGAAATGCTAGGTCAAGTGAAAACTCGGGATTCTGCTGTAGTTTTGTACACACATTCTAAAGCGACTTTCTCCTCCTCTATCCCTCCTCTCCTCATTTGATACAGAGAAATGACAATGAGTCAATGATGGAGCCAAAATTAGAATTCAGATCTCCAGACACCTACTCATGTACTCTCTTCACTATGTTATGTTTGCCACAAGAATCATCCCAAAGCGGAGAAGAGGAAAGAAGATGTATGAAAAAGAGGCAAAAGGAGAAATAGGAAACACCAGAGTCAAAGTCAGGAGAACGACTAGGTTCTGGTACAGATTTCAGGAGTGGGTTGATCCTGTAGGTCCCGTCTAACTTTCATCCCACTGGGTCAGAGCAATCGTCCCTTTCAGACCCACACTTCCATTTTGGCAGAGGCACAAGATCTTAGAATTTTAAAGGGGTGGGGACCTTAGAGATCTACTCCACCCTTCTCATTTTACAAGTGAGGAAGCTAAGGATTAGAGAGAAACTAAATCAATTGCTCAAGAACTTATGCTGAGTTAGAGAGCTGTGACTTTTTTTTTTTAGGCAATTGGGGTTAAGTGACTTGCCCAGGGTCACACAACTAGTAAGTGTCAAGTGTTTTGGTCTGAGGTCAGATCTGAACTCAGGTCCTACTGACTTCAGGGCCAGTGCTCTATCCACTGTACCACCTAGCTGCCCCCTGTGACTTTCTTAACTAGCAGTCCTTTACATTTTCTAGGAGCATTCCTTTCCGTCCAACAATAAAACATTCCCCTCAATTCCATCTTAGACAAAGTGTTAATAGCCTTTAGTATGGGGTTTTGCAAAAGGCCTTTTGAAAGTCTAAATCAATGAAACCCACATACAATCTCCTCCATTTGACATTTAAAGCCCTTCACAACTTAGCTCTAGCGTTCCTTTCCAGGCTTATTTCATATTTTACTTCCCTTCACACATTCTACAGTCCAGTCAAGGAGGGCTATTTGCTGCTCCCTGCACATGACACTCTACTTCCCATCTCGATGTTTTTACATAGGTTGTCCCCCGTACCTGGAAAGCACTCTCTCTTTCAATCTGACAACTCAGAGTCCTTAGCTGTTTTCAAAGCTCAGCTCAACTAACTTCTCCTACCCGAAGCCTTGCCTGATTCCCTTATCTGCTAGTAGTTTCCTCTCCTGAAATTAACTTGTATTTACTGTATATATTCCATTGTATATTCCATTATAAATGTTCTCTCCCCTGACAGAACATAAGCTCCTTGAGGACAGGGACCAGTATGTTTTTGTCTTTGTGTTCTCAGTTCAAAACTGTCCTCAGACACTTACCAGCTGTGTGATCCTGGGCAAGTCACTTAACTCTCTTTGTCTCAGTTTTCTCATCTGTAAAATGACCTGGATAAGGAAATGACACACTGCTCCAGTATCTTTGCCAAGAAAACTGCAAATGGGGTCAAGAAGAGTTGAACAGGACTGAAATGACTGAAGAACAACAACAAAATCTCAGTACCTAACAGTACCTGGCATAGGCTTAGGAATTCAATGATGTTGATTGATAGATCAACACTTTAATAGTTATCTAACCTCTGATACCTGGCCATGTAGTATTCTGGGGCTTGATTCAGTCAACAAGATGTTATTTACCAAAAACAAAACAAAACAAAAAAACATTTAGAAGGCCTCGCCTTCTATAAAAAATACTTATTTTATTTGAACTCTGCATAGGATATTTTGCATGCCAGTAAAAATACTTGGATGAGTTTACTTCTATTTCAATATGTAAACAAAGACTTTATCAATGCACCAAAAAGTTATTCATTCACCTCCTGCCAACGAGGGGCTGAATTTAAAATGCAAAGACGTACATTTGAGGATCTGGCCAACGTGGGATTTTATTTTATAGGGCTATTCATATGCATCATGGGGGTGTTTTTATTGTTGTTGTTAATGATGTTATTCAGTTGGGGAGTGGAAGAGGAGTGGAAAGGACAGATTATAAATGCATGTAAAAACAAATAAATAAACAAAAATTTTAAAATTTATTTAGCATGACCAAGTAAGAGACAAAAGATTAAAGGACAGTTTAATATTAGGAAACTCATAAATATATAAACAAAGCAAAATATTTTTAAAAATCTATTATATCAACAGATATAAAAAAACTCTGATAAACTGTCAATTTATGATTTTTGTAAAAAAACTACACATAGGAAAAATTAACTCAACAGGACAAAAAGAAATCTACCTGAAACCAAGAGTCAACATTATATGTCACAGAAAAGAACTAGAAACAATTACATTAAAACAGGTGCAAAAGAAATATGCACACTTTGACTACTTCTATTTGTCACAGTACTATAAATGCTAACAATACAATTAAGGAAAATAAATTAGAGAAGTTAATACTGAAAATGAGCCGGTCAAATTAACATTATTTGTAGCCAATATGACTGTGTGTGTAAAAAATACAAAGGATTAAACACAAATGTTAATTGTAACAATAAATGAGTTCATAAAGGTATACCCACAAAAATAATTCACATTCTTATACATTACTGATAAAGAACAAGAAAATTTAAGTTGTCAGATTGAAAGAGAGAGTGCTTTCCAGGTACAGGGGACAACCTATGTAAGGCATTTTGGAATGGATCTGCCTGGATACACTGGGGAGCTTTAAAAAGATAACTATGAAAGTATTGATAGAAATAAAGAATTGAATAAATGAGTCAATATCCATCATTCATGGATCCTTCACACACTGATGCAACACAACAACTATCAACATGCCAATGCATTTTTTTAAAAAAATAGAAATAAACAAAATCTTGACAAATTTATGGGGAATTTCAAGGAGTACTTTGGGGAACAGGGAGAACTGAAGGGGAGGAGTTTTCCCTCCCAGACATTAACAATTATTACAAAGCATTTGTCATGTAAATGCGCACACATGCACTCTATTACCAAAAACAATAGAATATAGTCCAGAAAAATAATAAGTAAATAAACCTTAATACATGCAAAAGATTAGTTTTTGTTTTTGTTTGCGTTTTTGTAAACCTGTAGAAAGTGAAAAGTTTCTAAATGATTCCTTATCTTGAAAATTTTGTTAGGAAAACTAGACAGCAATACAGAAAAAAATTTATACTGCTTTTCACCTTATACCTTATGCTATAATAAACTCTAGCTGGATCAAATTGCTAAGTATAAAACAAAACTATAAAAAGGTTAGAAGAAAAAAGAATAGTAGACTTCTCTCAGTTATGGAGGGAAAATAAATTATCTATTAAATAGAAAAAAGTCATTAGGGAAGAGACAGAAGGATTTGAATTCATAAAAATAAAAAATGAACATTAAAAAGTCATCTCACATATAAGAAGAAAAGAGATTGAAAGATAATGTCTGTAGCAAATATATGTGATAAAACTTGACCTCTAAAATTTATAAGAAATTGACACATATTCAAGGTCAACATCCAGTCTCCAAGAGATAAATAGCCTAAAGATATGAATAGACAATTTATGTAACAAGACAAAAATTATAAATAATCATCATAAAATATTCAACATCTCTAATAATCAAATAATTTCAAATTAGAACAATTCTGAGATATTAATTCATGTCAACCAAATTGTCGAAAATGACAAAACTAATGGGGATATGAGGAAATAGATATACTCAAACATTGTTGGTGGTGCTTCAAATTGATGGCTTCTTTTTGGAGAGTTACTTAGTAATATCCTAAAGGAATGATAAAAATAAGCATCTCCTTGGATAACATACAGTCTCAGTATTAGGGATATACCCTAAGAGTATTAACAAAAACAAAAAAAAATCTATTAAAATGTTAATAGCTATATTATTTGTAATAGAAAAAAACTGGACAAACTTTGGATGTCCAACAGTTGGAGAAAGGCCAAATGTAATATTGCCATAATGGAATATCGTAATACAATTAGGAATAATCAATAAGAAAGATTAAAAAGTACAGAAAGACTCAGAAAACTGCAAAGTGAAAAGAGCAGAACTAGAACATTTACACCAAAAAACTGTTTTTAAAATAGTTCTTAACCTTTTTAGTGTCATGGACCTCTTTGGCAATCTGTTGAAACCTATAGACCACCTCTCAGAATAGTCTTTAAATTATTAGAGTAAATGCTAAATTTGAGTCAAAGGTAAAAAACAAAGATATATTTTTCCCCACTTAAGACCCCCTGAAATGTGTCCACGGGCCTCAGGTTAAAAATCCCTGATATTGTATACATATGTAGACATAAATACATACACATATATGTTATGCATATATGAACATATATGGATGAATGGACAAAAAAAAGATTGGAAAGAGACAAGAAGCAAGCAATCAATAAATGATTGTAGTCATTATGTGTCCAAATTATCATTTAATGTAAAGATAATAAAATATTTGGTTGACTATATTGGTGATGTTTAAAGTAAAATAATCTATTTATAACGGCAAAAAATAGTAGAAATTCCTCCTTTACCAATCAGACATCAGACTTCCCTTACATAGGTCATAGCCCTCTGGAGGACCTTGTTAGGTGTTTCTTAAAATCTTCAACTCACCTAATTCCTAGTTAACACGACTTATTGCACTGGTGCACTTTCCTCTTCTCTTCACTTGGATTTTTACTTGAAAAAAAAAAAGAACATCTGTCCCTGTCCATGACTTCTCTGGCTTCTTCATTTAGCCATGCAGGGATTTTATTCCAGAATCTAGTTTAGATGATTCGTAATACACATTTTCCTAGACTTTCAATAAGATGTGCTTAAGCTCTCTTTCTGATTTCCTTTGAGTTTTATTCTTTTTAAAAGTACAGGCATTCCTTTTAATTTATTTCTAACTAACTCCATGTTTTATTATAGTTTAACTCTCTAAATTAAGTCACCTTGATAGACTGGATGGGGTGGGGTATGGCTTTTACTCCCCTGGAGCACTATTGAACTTAGTCGTGATACCTAATACATAATAGTTTACCCACAGATGCTTCCTGTATCAGTTCCCATTTGTTCTTTAGGACCAAAGTCAATTTATTTCCTTTCCTTATGGGTTCTAACACACTTTTTTTTTTAAAGGAAGCAGTCATTTGTCTAATTTAAAAGTCTCCTTCATAAATTATTGAGTTGATATATCACCAATCTTTGCATGGCTCATTAAAGTTCTTCATTATTGTTACTTGTCCTAATTTTGCACTTTCTCCAATCTCCTGTAATATTGCCAACTCATACTCATTATCATGGTCTAGTGGTCTATATATAATAGCTCTGTTGACCCACCCTTAAAATGACCTCTTCTCCCTTACTGTCTATCAGTTTCAGTACTACAATATTTTCCTTAACTAGAAAGGAGATCTTTCAAAATACTATTATCACTTATAAGCATCAGAGCTGATATTTATATGTCACTTCAGAGATGACATTATACTTTACGTCTTGTAATAATAGCATTCTCCACTAAAATTCTATCCCAAAAAGATTGGAGCTAATTTAGAAGTGACTGTAAAGTGCAATAGAGCAGTGACTATTTCATTCTTATCTTTTTCTAGAACCTATGAGAGTGCCTGGCACATAGTAGGTGCTTAATAAATTCTTGGTATCTGATTGATTGATTTCCAGGTGAAAGATTATATGGCTATGCTCTAAGGGCTAGCTTAACTAAATTAGGAGACATTACCAGGCTGGCTGCAGGGTGATGAATTATTGGGCCACAGAATCTCTTAAAGACTAGTCACTAAGAAGCATAGAGGTTTTCATCTTTAAGGTATTGAAATAAGAATAATAGCAACCAAAGAAAGGGGGTTGTCCAGTTATATAATTGTATTCCAATGATGGATAGGATTCCCCAAGGGGGAACAATTAAGAACAGGACCTATTGGTCATTATCACCCCAAATGAGAGGATTAGAAAACTCACCAAGACCTCTGATTCTGAAATGAAGTCTCAGATATCTAGGATGAAAGACTAAGCCAGTATACTGGTATTCTGAATCAGCTCTGAGGACAGAGACTCCCATACCACCCTGATGAGCATCTATAAGTCATCAAGTCAACAAGTATCTTGCCATGTGTGGACATCATTCTAATTGCTGGGAATATGTGTGTGTGTGTGTGTGTGTGTGTGTGTATACATATAGAATAGTAATGAGGTTGGTATTTCATAATCATAGAGTTCATATAGAGCATTAAAATGTAGGAAGACTGGAAAGGTAAGAAAGGGCCAGGGCCAAATTGTGAAGGGCTTTTAATGACAGACAGAGGACTTGATATTTGATCCTGGAGGTGATAGAGAACAACTGGAATTTAATGAGCATCAAGGGACTGGGGGAAGAGCATGATTTGTGGCATAACATGTTCAGACTTGTACTTTTATAAAAATCACTTTGGCAACTGAGTGGTGGATGAATTAGAATGGGAACAGGCAAGGCACGGAGACCAAGAAGAAAGCTATTGCAATAGTCAAAGCAAGAGATGAGGAAGGGTCTCTACTAGGTTGGTGACTGTGTGAGTGAAGACAAGAGAAAGAATTGAGTGATGTCGTGAGGGTAAAAAAGATAAGATTTAACAACTAATTAGATATTTGGGGTAAGTGCAAGGGAGGAATGAAGGATGACACTGAGGTTGTAAGTTTGGGTGACTAAGTAGATACATGGTCATATCCTCATGAGTAAAAGGAAACTTGGGAAGAGTGAAGTGTTTAGGGGAAAGCTAACAAATTGTGTTTTGAACATGTCAAGTTTGAAATGCCCACTGGGTATTCAATTCAAGACATACAAAAGGCAGTCAGTTCTGTGGGACTGAGACTCATGAGAAAGATTAGAGACGGATATAAAGTTAATCAGTCAAGTAGTATTTGTTAAGCATCTACTATGTGCCAGGCACTCTGTGTGTGTGTGTGTGTGTGTGTGTGTGTGTGTGTATGAGAGAGAGAGAGAGAGAGAGAGAGAGAGAGAGAGAGAGAGAGAGAGAGAGAAAATGAAATCATCTGTATAGAGCTAATAGTTGAACCTGAGGGGGGCTGGTGGGATCACCAAGATAATACAGCAAGATAGTACAAAGAGAAAAGAGAAGGATCAAGACCAAGCCATGGGGGGGATACCCAAATTAATGACTGTGATCTGGATGAAGATCCAGCAAAGGAGGCTAAGAAAGCACAGTTGCACAGGTAGAAGGAGAATCAGGGGAGACCTAGAGAAGGGAGAGTATCTATGAAGGAAGGGTGATTAGCAGGGTCAAAGGCTGCAGAAAGGTCAAGAAGGATGAGGATTAAGAAAAGACCATTAGATCTAACAGGTTAATGGATAGAGAAAAGGACCTTAATGTTGAGAGGTCTTTTACTGAATTTCAACAGATCAAAAGACAATTTCTTCCAGGCTAGGTGACCCCAAGTGCTTACCCCAAGTCATCATATCAAAGTTGTTACCATTCTACAGCGCATCTTTCTCACTGAGCAACTCCTTGGACTGACTGGGGAATTCAAGTATCTTCTAACTCTCCTAACTGAATAATCACAATATTAAAAGGTAACCTCTTAATTCAATTTAATTCACTTCAAGGAGCTAGGTGAGCAGTGGCTAGAACTCTGGGCCTGGAGTCAGGAAGACCTGAGTTCAAATCTTGCCTGGGACACTTACTAGCTATGTGATCCTGGGCGAGTCACTTACCTTCTGTCTGCTGCAGTTTCCTCACCTTTAAAGTGACAATAATAGCAGCTACCTTACAGGGTTGTTATGAAGGTTGTACGGATGTTATAAGGATTGGCTGGGGTATGTGGGGTGCTCAGGGAGGACTAACCCCTTTGGTGTGTGGGCTGACTAAGCCTTCTTCAGGGCTGCTCATCCACCTTTGGTGTCTACCTGGCACCCAGCTCTCATCTGTGGCTCCAAGAAACTGTAGCATACGCAGCAACCTCATCCCTGTAAAACTGTCTTGGCAGATGGGCTAAACCAAGTTGAGGGTAACTGACAGGCCTCAAACCCTTCAGTGACTTAGGGGGGTGTCTATCCAGAACATGTAAAGACTTCACCTGGAGGAATGGGTGGATGCAAACAATTTGTTCCAATAGCCATGAAGGCAGCTAAATCAGGCACTGTGGGGTGCTTAAAGCTTGGTGAGACATCAAAGACAGCACGGTCATCTGCTCCATTCCAGACCAATGCCAATCATCTTGACTTTTGTCTTGCCACTGGGCTCTGATGACCCTGGAAGAGAGGGTGAGGCTGACCACTTTGTGCAAGTCTGCCTAACTTAAATCCAGTTCACAAACAAATTAGGACATCGCTCCACGGTATCACTGGTACTTTTCAAAAAATAAAGGACAAACAACAATGAGGTTTAAATGAGATAATATTTGTAAAGTGCTTGACATAAAATAAGCACTATATAAATGCATATTCCCTTCCTGCCCTTCAGTAAGCATTTATTGAATGCCTACAATGTGCCAGGCACTGTGCTAGGTGCTAGGGATACAAAATTTAAAAAAACAAACCAAAAATAGTCTCCAGACCTCCTTAAAGTAGGGCAGCTAGGTGGCCCCTAGCAGATAGAGTGCCAGGCCTGGAGTCGAGACTTCTCTCCCTGAGTTCGAATCTGGCCTCAGATACTTACTAGCTCTGTGACCCTGGGCAAGTCACTTAACCCTCTTAGCCCCAGTTTCCTCATCTATCAAATGAAATGGAAAAGGAAATGTCAAACCTCTCCAGTATCTTTGCCAAGAAAACTCCAAAGAGGATCATAAAGATTTGGACACAACTGAACAACAATAAATTTCCTAAAGGAGCTGACATTTTATTGATATGGAAACATATACACAAGAAACACATGCAAAATATATATGGGGAAAATTCAAAATAATTTCAGAGTGAGGCAGCAGGGCAAGAGAGTATTCTCAGATAACTATTGTTATTGATCTACCTTAACTTAAGAGGCACAAACATATTGTTAGGGTCCTTATTACAAGAGCTTAGAATAGGACTTTGGAATAGACTTCCCTCAACAAGCATTTTGATCTATGAGAGACATGGACCCTGGATTCAGCTTCATAGAATCACAGGATTTTGGAACTAGAAGCTGTGATCTACTGTAGTCTAATCTCATTTCACAAATGCAGAAACCAATACACAGAGGGAAGTAACAACCACAGTTACACAAGTGACAAGCTACAGAAGTGGTACTTAAATCCAAATCTTTGTAAGTGTTTGGGATTTGGGGTGGCTAGTTTAGGAGAAAAATAAGCTATTCCTTCTTTGATAGCGAATAGAGCCATCCTTTCCCAACTCTTCCCTTCAACTTACATTGGGAGTCAGATCCTCTCTGAAAGGGTGACTATCAGAGAAAAATTAGGGGCAAGTAGTAAACTTACCTCATGTACTTCTGTCTTGTGGAATCAGTTCCTGTTCTTTACTCCTTCAGACTCCTTTTCAGTACTTAAATCTACTTGCTCATGACTCAGACTTTTGTCAAGGGGAAGACCTCAGCTTCACCTTTTCCTCTGCTTTGCAAAGTCTATAAAATGTCATAATCCTTAAGATTTTCTTTCTTTTATCTGAGGAGTAGAAGTTATAATAAAATCTTGCTGATTTGGGCACTGGATAAGTATACCTTTAAAAAATGAAATAAGATAGGTAAAGAATGAGATAGGATAGCATCATAAATTAAGAAGGTACACTCATTTGAGGGCAGCTAGGTGGTGCAGTAGATGGAGTGCCAGGCCTAGAGTCAGGAAGACTCCTCTTCCTGAGTTCAAATCTGGCCTCAAGACACTTACTAAGAGTTTGGCCATGGGCAAAACCCTGTTTGCCTCAGTTCATCATCTGCAAAATGAGCTGGAGAAGGAAATGGCAAACTACTCCAGTATCTACATTGCCAAGAAAAGCCCAAAAGAGTTGGATGACTGGACAACAATAACACTTAAGTGAGGAAATTCAGGAATCAGAGCAGGAAACTATGATGGAGAGTATTGAGATGAAGCCCAAAGGAGGAAGGTCTAGAAGTAATTTTGGTCATTGTGGCAGACTATAGACCACCTAGACATCAAGAAAACAGAGAAGACGAATTTGGGAAATAAATTGCAAGCCTGACACAGGAGCATAATGCAGTAGTGATAGAGAACTTTGATTATCCAGACATCTGTTGGAAATCTCTCCACCAAACTCAAAGTAACTTTCTTGACTTGTTTTAGGGATAACTTCATCCTTCAAAAGGTTGAGAAGCCAACAAGGGAAAAATCTATTCTAAATCTGATTCTCATTAACAGGAAGGGATTGGTTGCTACGGTAGAATAATGGGCACTTTGGGAGAAGTGACAATTCCATCCTAGAATTATGCTAGAGAAGAGGAAAACTGAACATAGTGTAAAATGCATTACATATTTTAGGAAATCAGATTTCAAAAGGTTCAGAGGAAAGATAGCTAGGATCCTATGAACTAAAATATTTCAGAAGTCAGCCCAGGAGGAACTGGAGATGCTCAAGACTGAAATTCTGAAAACAGAAAGAGAAAAAATTGCATAAAGAGGGAAAATGGAATCTGTCTGAAGAGACTGATATGGTTGCTCAGGGAACTCACCAACCAACTTAGATTTTAAAAAACGAATGTGCAGAAGATGGAAGCAAAGCCAGAAGATGAACATTGGAGAGTGTGATGGTGCTGAAAAAATACTGTCAAGACACTAGAGCACAGAATAAGCTGAGGTTGGGGAGGGAAATCAAGAAGAACAAAAAGAGCTGTTTGAGCTATATTGGGAGAAAATGGAAGACCAAAGGAAGGTTCAGTCCTTTGCTTGGGGTAAATGGGACAATGATAACTAATAACAAAGAAGGGGAATTGCTGCTCAACTCTTGCTCTGTTTCTGTTTTTCTCTGCAGAAGGAGAATGAACTTTGCATTGAAAATAATAGAATAAAAATCTTTTTAAAAAATGCATACTTTGATTTGCATTCACACTCCATCAAGATAACAGATTTTTTCCCTTCTTTTTTCTTTTTTTTTACAGCATACCTTTTTTTTCTTTTTTAATTTTTTTAACATATATTTTTAAAACTTTGGGTTACAAATTTTCTCCCTTCCTCCCTCCCCACCCACCCTCATTGAAAAGGCAAGCATCTTCATATAGGTCATAGATGTGTAGTCATGAAAAACACTTCCATACTAGTCCTGTTGTGAAAAACTAAGTATATTTCCCTTCATCCTACCCTACCCCTCATTTATCCTATTCTCTCTTTTGACCCTGTCCCTCCTCAGAAGTGTTTGCTTCTGATTATCCCCTCCCCCAATCTGTCCTCCCCTCTATCAACCCCCTGCTTTCTTGTTCCCTTCCCCCTTATTTTCCTGTAGGGTAAGATAGATTTCCATACCCCACTGTGTATGTTATTCCCTCCTTAAGCCAAATCCTATGAGAATAAGATTCACTCATTCCCTCTCACCTTCCCCCATTTCCCCTCCACTGTAAAAGCTTTTTCTTGTCTGTTTCATGTGAGATAATTTACCCCATTCTACTTCCCTTTCTCCTTCTCCCAGTATAATCCTCTCTCACCCCTTAATTTTATTTTCCAGATATCACCCCTTCATCTTCAACTCACCCTGTGCCCTCTATCTATCTATCTATCTATCTATCTATCTATCTATACATACATATAATTTTTTCCCTCCCACTACCCTAATACTGACAAAGGACTCATGAGTTACAAATATCATCTTTCCCTGCAGGAATGTAAACAGTTCAACCTTAATAAGTCTCTTATGATTTCTCTTTCTTGTTTACCTCTTCCATGTTTCACTTGAGTCTTGTATTTGAAAGTCAAATTTTATATTCAGCTCTGGTCTTTTCCTCAGGAATGCTTGAAAGTCCCTATTTCATTGAATGACCATTTTTTACCCTGAAGGATTATACTCAGTTTTGCTGGGTAGGTGATTCTTGATTGTAGTCCTATCTCCTTTGCCCTCGGAATATCATACTCCATGCCCTTGGTCCCTTAATGTAGAAGCTGCTAAATCTTGTGTTATCCTGATTGTGTTTCCACAATACTTGAATTGTTTCTTTCTGGCTGATTGCAATATTTTCTCCTTGACCTGGGAATTCTGGAATTTGGCTAAAATATTCCTAAGTGTTTTCCTTTGGGGATCTCTTTCAGGAGGTGATAGGTGGATTCTTTCAATTTCTATTTTGCCCTCTCGTTCTAAAATATCAGGGCAGTTTTCCTTGATAATTTCTTGAAAGATTATGTCTAGGCTCTTTTTTTGATCATGGCTTTCAGATAGTCCAATAATTTTTAAGTTCTCTCTCCTGGATCTGTTTTCCAGATCATTTGTTTTTCCAATGAGATATTTCACATTCTCTTCTATTTTTTCATTCTTTTGGATTAGTGTTACACTGCCTTGATTTCTCAAATTGTCACTAGCTTCCAATTTCTCCATTCTAATTTTTAAGGAAGCATTTTCTTCAGTAAGCTTTTGGACTTCCTTTTCCATTTGGCCAATTTTGCTTTTTAGGGCATTCTTCTCCTTTGGCTTTTTGGACCTCTTTTGCCATTTGGGTTAAGCTATTTTTTAAGGTGTATTTTCTTCAGTAATTTTTTGGGTCTCCTTTAGCATCACTCTCAGTTTTTCCTCTGCTTCCCTTACTTGCTTCTCAAAATCCTTTTTGAGCTCTTCCATGGCCTGGGACCAATTCATATTTTTCTTGGAGGCTTTGGATGTAGGAACTTTGGCTTCAATGTCTTCTTCTGGTTGTATGTTTTGATCTTCTTTGTCACCAAAGTTGATATAATCTGAATCTTTTTGCACTGCTTGCTCATGACCCTGGCCAATTACTCGAGTTATAAACTCTTTGTTAAGGCAGGAGTCTGTTTCCAGTGTGGAGAATGTATTGTCCCAAGCTTCAGGGGTTTTGTGCAGCTGTTTTCAAAGATACTTCTAGGGACCTGTAAGTTTTCAGTTCTTCCAAGGGCAAGGTGTTTACTCCTTTCCTTGCCTGTGCTCTGGTCTATGAGTGACCACAAACACTCTTTTCTGTCTTGGAACTATGAGGATTTTCTCTCCACAGCCACTACAAGCTCCACCTCTAGTCCTCCTCCTCACCCCAGGTCTGCCACCCAGAACTGTGACCTGGATCCAAGCACAGGCAAAGCAAGAGAATCCTGCACCAGCAGAGAGATCCCTGCAATCCCCCTCTGATCAGCCACCGATTCCCCCTTAGTCTGTGGGCCAGAAGCTCAGGAGGCAGCCTGCTGCCTGGGGACTGAGCTCAGGAACTGGAGCTGAGACCACCTCGCTTCTCTCTCACTACAGAAACAGACTTTTCCCACTGACCTTCTAAGATGTTTTTGGTATTAGCGGGTTGAGAAGTCTAGAAACCACCACAGCTGTCTATGATTCAGTCCTCTGAGGCCTGCTCCAAGCTCGCTGAGGCTGCATGCCCACGCCACACTGTGTTCCTCTTCTAGCCTGGTGCAATATTCCTTTCTAATCAACCATCCAGGCTGTCTTTGGCTGGAAATTTGTTTCACTCTGTCTTTTTATTGGTTCTGCTGCTTTAGAATTTGTTTAGAGCCATTTTTGATAGGCATTTGGAGGGGTTTTGGGGACAGCTCAAGAAAGTCACTGCTTTTACTCCACTATCTTGGCTCCACCCTAGAATAAAAATCTTAACAGAGAGTTGATACCCACTATAAGTAAGGAGATGCAGTAGTAAGAAGGTACTTAGCTACCACTGATGAATTCATATCACCTGACCCAAAAGAATGAATAAATTGCTTAATTATTTAACTACTGTCAATGATATTTATAAGATCATGGGAAACAGGAAAGGTACAAAATGAGAGAAGGGCAAATGTCTTGATTATCAAAGTCAAAGAACAGGGTCTGAGAGCTATAGGCTAGAAAGCTTGAATGCAATTCCTGGAAAAATTCTAGAAAATATTAAAGTCACAGTCAAGGTGGAAGAGTGAGAGGAAGCGGTGCAGTGGCCTTCCGTACACAAGGTCCTCCAAACAGATCTAATCCTGGTGGGAAAAATCAAGAAAAAAGTCAAAGTAAATCTTTATTCTGCCCAGCTTGGTATAAGAAGAAAAAGAAGGAGGTTTGTAGATACTGGGTACAGGCTGATGCCATCCCAGGATCACTCCAGGTCCAGGGAGAGTCTTTGTATCAATGCAAAAGGAGATCTCAGACCCACATGAGGCAGCCCAGATCCATACGGAGGCACTGAGAGAGAGACAGTGTGAAATGACAGCTTTGCCACCCCCTACACAGGTTTGTATCAAAGATCCAGGACAGACTAAAAATGGAACTGTGGCATTACAAAGTATAGAGGTCCTGGGTGGTCTACCAAGAAAGGAGGAAGTTCAGAAGTCAGCAGCAGTAGCAGTGTGGTTCAGACCTCAAGTGCAGAGCAGGCTCTCATTTCCAGCATCTAGCCCACCTTACAAAGGAATAACAAAGTAGGGATCCCACATGAAAGGAGAGCCTGCAATTCTGCCACTTTGAACCAACAGAGCTTTCCAGCTGCTTCATAGGGGCCAGAGTCCAGGAGAAGACTACTCTTACAGAAACCCAAATCCATAGGTGGCTAGATGGTACAGTGGAGAGAGTGCCAGGCCTAGAGTCAGAGAAACTCATCTCCCTGAGTTCTAGCTGTGTGACCCTGGGCAAGTTACTTAACTGTTCACCTCAGTTTCTTCATCTGTAAAATGAGCTGGAGAAGGAAATGGCAAACCACTCCAGTACCTTCTCTAAGAAACCCCCAAATGGGGTCAGGAAGAGTCAGACATGACTGAAAAAGAGCTGAACAGCAAACCCAGGACAGGAACTTGGAGCTAGACTGAGAAGTGGGGTGGGGTGAGGTGGGGTGAGCAGCACTCAGACTTTGCCTAGGATCAGATCAGTTTGGGAGCACTGAAAGCTTTCAGGTCCTAAAATAATACAACACCTAATACCCAAAGAAGGCAGCACAGTACTTACCTAGACTTTCTCTCCAAAAGCATGCAGAGCCTGGCCCTAATATCAAGTCCAAAGTTAGGAAGTAGACTAGAAGAATGGGCAAAGATAAAAAAAGAATTCTACTATATTGATCTATTATGGTGGCATGGATGCTCAAGACACAAATGTAGAAGAATACAACTCTAAAATATCTATAAGCATTGCCTCTGAGAATAGCACAGCTTGGCCACAAACTCAACTAGAATTCCTGAAAGAGATAAAGAAAGAGTTTTTTAAAAAGTTTTTAATTGTATAAATAGAATGAGAATGATTGAGGAAAAAATTGGAAAAGAAAGAGCCATGGGAGAAAGAACCGGAAAGAGAATTAACAGGTTGGCATAAAAGGTATAAGGAACCTACTCAACCACAAACTAACTGAAAACTAGGATGGATCAAACAGAAGCCAATGATTTAATGAGGCACCAAGAAATACTAAAACAAAGTTAAGATGCTGAAAAATTAGAAGAAAAAATAAATTTTCTCAGAACAAAAGCAATTGACTTGGAAAACTGAGGAGAAAATATTTAAGTATTATTGCATTATCTGAATACCATGACCAAAAAAAAAGTCTAGACATCACATTTCAATATATTTTAAAAGAAAACTGTCCACATCTCTTAGAACCAGAGAGCAAAGTAGAAACAGAAATGAATAAGAAATAGAAATAAACAAGAAACACACCCCAAAATAAAATTTACCAAGAACATAAAAGCCAAAATCCAGAGTTTCCAGGTCAAAGAAAACATACTGCAAGGAGCAGGGAATAAATAATTCACATGCCAAGGAGCCACAGTTAGATCACACATGATTCAACGGCCACAACAGTAAAGGAGTAAAGAGCTTGGGATATGCTATTCTGGAAGTCAAAGGATATGAGGCTTACAACCGAGGATAACTTATGCAATGAAAATATAATGCTACAGCCAGGGTTGGGGTGGAGTGGAGGAGAATAAACCTTGAATGAAAGAGAAGATTTCCAAGCATTCCTGATAGAAAAACCAGAGTTGAGGAGAAATTTGAAACTTTAGTTCTGGGCATCATAGTTTAAGAGGACATTGATAAAATGGGGAAAGTACAAAGAAGGGCAACAAGGATGGTGAAGAGCTTCAAGTTCGTGATATATAAGATTAGTTGAAGGAACTTATCCATATTTAGCCTGAAAAAAGGAAGACTCCAGAGGATTATGATAGTTATGCTAGGAGCAATGGGAGAACACTGAAAAGAGGTCAGCTTAGGCTTGGTATCACTAAAACCTTCTTAACTAATTAAGACCGTCCAAAAGTGAAATGGCTTCCCTTAAGAAATTGTGAGTTTCCCCTCCTTGAAAGTTTTCAAAGCATAGGCTGGACAAGCACTTGTCAGGTATGTTATAGTATGTTATGCACATTGTGTATGTGTTGGCTTAGATGGTCACTGAGGTCTCTTTGAACTACCAAATTCTATGAACCCCAATCACCTTTTCTCTCTTACTTTACCACTGTCCCTCCCCACCATTTTCTCTGCCTTCCCCTTCACAACTCATGAAACACTAAAACCAGAATAGTTATTATCAATCACTTAATATAGCCAGTTAATTCAGAACTAATTAAATAGAAATGACAAATCTAATTCTGAGAGCAGGAGAACTTTTGATTCTTACATACATCCTCCTAGTGGGAGAAAGCAGATGGAGGTGGAGGGGAGAGTGGGGAAGGAAGACAGAATATCAAAATCTACATGAGTTCTCTTAAAGAGGGAAGAGGGAATGATTTCAGCACCCATCAGATTTGCCTTTTGGTTGGTTTAAAGTCATGGCATATCTCACACAAGGGAAGCAGAACAATGGTACCTTCTATGTCCATTTGTGCAGCATCCTGACTAGCCATTATATTCAACTGCAAGCAAAATTGAAAATGAAACTTCCTCAAACTTCAAACCTTCATGCTCCCACGATGCTGCTCAGTTCAAATCTCCCAGTACACTTGGTCCCTCCCACAAGAACTTCAGTTTTGGGGAAACAACATTATCTACCCCCAAAATTCACATAGCTAGGTGCTGACAATGTTTTTCTCTGCTAGCAGAGAATTGGCATCTAAAACCCTACTACACCTTTCTGACTTCCAAGTTCTTACTTTGCCATGCTGGTTTCTAACCATACTCTTTGGGCAAAGATTCTCATATTCTCTTGGCATACACAGCAAGATGTCAGGCACCAAAATCAATTCCTGTTCACCTAACCTTTTGAGTTATTTTCCTACTGTACTACTCAGGGCATACTCTAGTGAATGGAAACTGGACATTTCACAGAGGTGTCAGTGGCTGGGAATGGTGGTCATGGAGTCTGAGTGGTTAACTAGGGGAATTCTCTATTTTCTCTGCTTCTGCCTTCTTTTTCTCTTTCTGTCTTTGTCTCCATCTGTCTCTGTCCTCTGTGTGTGTGTGTGTGTGTGTGTGTGTGTGTTCCTTTTCTCTTTATGTCTGTTTCTCTGTCTTGTCTCTGTCTCTATCTTTTTCTGTCTCTGTATCTATCTGTCTATCTATCTATCTATCTATCTATCTATCTATCTATCTATCTATCTACCTATCTATCTCTCCCCCTTGAAGACAATGTTCATTTCCTTCCCTAAGTCTTCCATTCTTCAGGATAAACATTCCCAAGCCTTTAAAAATAAGCTTCCCCCGGCATAGTCTGTGTTCCCCTCACCATTCTTGTTACTTATCTTCCTCTGGATGTGCTTCAGTATGTCAATGTCCTGCAAATGTGTTGCCAAAAATCAGACACAATACTTCAGATGTAGTCTGAGCAGAGTGGAGAACAGCCAAACTTTTACCTCCTTTCTGGATATTAGTCCTCTGTTAATAACACACTGAAGACTTTTCTCATCCTTGAATCAGAATGAAGTTGTTAATTTCATTTTCTTTTGATGCTATTTGGTGCACTAACATATAGGTAGATACAGTTGATCCAACTAGGAACCAAAAAGTAGTAGCTTAAAAATAGTACAACAGCTACCTTCTCACCCTGAAGAATCTTTACCCCTGGGGTCTCCCTCTCCTGCTTGGTAACTGCTTTGTCCAGACTACTATTTCTGGAAAAACCACAGGCACACTTCATTTCACTCTCATCTGCCTAATCCCCTCAATGACAACATTTTCTTCCTCCTCTTCACCTCCAAATCTGGAGCATGAAGCAAATCAACTCTGCCACTGTACCTGGATAGAGCGCAGCAAGCTATACTCTTATGCCTGCATTCACTATCCTGCCAAATGTCTGGATTTAAATGCCATCATTCCCCTTTGTGTGTTATCTTCCCCTGTTCAAATGTAAGCTTCTTCAAGGTGGGGTCTAGTTTTGCTTTTTGTATTTATATCCCCAGTACTTGCTTGGCACATTGTAAGTGCTTAATGACTTTTTCATTCATTCAAGGAAGTCTAAATCACATTACATTTTTGTTTTTGCTAATATTACTTTTTTTTTGACTATTGTCTCATAATGAGCTTGCAATCCACTACCTGCCCCCATCTTTTTCACCTCAAAAAGCTTAGCCATACTCTCCCCCCATTCTATAATTGTGCAGTTGAATTCTGGAGCTCAACAATGGATTGTACATTTGTCACTATAAATTTCATTTTATTAGTTTGGGCTCATTGTTCCAACCTGTGTTTGGATGCTGACTCTTGTCCATGGTAATAGCTGTCTCTTCCAGATCTGTATCACCTGTCTGCTAGCTATGCCTTCATCCAAGTTCACAAAAATGTTGAACAAAACAGGGGCAAGGAGAGATCCCTGGGGCACTCCACTAGAGATTATCTTTCATGTTGATATCAATTCATTAATCACTATTTTAAGGGTCTTGTCATTTGATCATTTCCTAAACATCTAACTATACTGTCATCCATCCCTCATCTCTCCACTTTATTTGTGAGGATATTACAAGGAGATTATGATGAAAGAGAGTAAGACAAGATTCTGTCCATGGCTAAATATCTGACCTGTATTTTCTGAATTCCTTCCTCTCAGGGTTTAAGGGATGGGCAAAGAATAATCTAAGACCTTTTGATACTAATCACATCTGCTCTTAACTTGAGTTTCAATTCCCTGTTAATCTCTTTTATTTTAATCTTCCCAGCCTAAAGGTTATGTTTTCTCCTCAGAAGTGAAAACAGAAGCAAAAAAGAAAGAAAGAAAGAGGAAAAGAGTTGGTTAGTGTTGCTTTGTTGTTCCATCCACCCCCAGCATCTTTTCTTGTTCTTCCATCCTTCTCCTGTTTTCAGTTTAGTTAGGAAACCCATTTATTGTCTGACATTCTTTGATATCCTCAGCTCACTACCATCTCCAGCACTACTGACAATGTTCCTAGAAGAATGCTTGGTCATCTGCAGTTGTTTTTATCTCTTGTCCATATATTTAAAGTTCTGAGTTGGTCAATGAGCTCTGTGTACATCACTTTAGTCTCCTTTTGTGTTTGAGTCTTCAGAATTTCCTTCTTCAAAGTAACTTGTCCCTCTTGGGCTGACTTTTGTAAAATTTTATGCCACTGGCACCCCACCTATCTTTTCTCTGATCCCTTTCAGTCAGCTATCCAAGAAGCATTTATTAAGTACCTTCTTTGTGCCTTACACTGTGCTAAACGTTGAGGATAGAAAGAAAGACAAAAGACAGTCCCTGCCCACAAGGAGCTCACAATGTCATGGGGAGACAATATGCAAATAACTATATACAAACAAGCTATATGTAGGAGGATCAATTGGAAATAAGGCATAATAATAACGATGATGACGGCTAACATTTATATGGGGCTTATTATGTGCCAGGCACTGTGCTAAGAGCTTTACAAATATTATTTCATTTGATCCTTACAACAACTCTGGGAGTTAGTTACTATTATTATCCCCATTTTATGGATGAGAAAACTGAGGTTAAGTGACTTGTACTAAGTCACATAGCTAGTGTTTGAGATCAAATTTGAACTCAGGTCTTCCTGACTCTAAACTCAGCACTCAATCCACTGGGACCACCTAGCTGCCTCTGCAGTAAAATTACAAGGGAATGGGAAAGATTTCCTATGGGAGGTGGGTTTTAGCTGGGATTTGAATGAAGCCAGGGAAGCCAGGAAGAAGAGGTGAGGAGGAAGAACATTCTTGGCATGTTGGACAGCCAATGAAAATGCCCAGAGCCAAGAGATGGAGTGTCCTGTTGATTGAAGAGTAAATTGAGAAGCTAGAAGTGTAAGAAGACTGGGAAGGTAAAAGAGAAGGCTAGGTTATGAAGGATTTTAAATGGCAAACAGAGGATTTTACATTTAATACTAGTGGTGATAGAGAGCCATGAGAGTTTGTTGAGTAAAGGGGTGACATAGTTGGACCTGCACTTCAAGAAAATCACTTTGGCAGCTGAGTGGAAGATTAACTAGAATGGAGAGAGATGTGGCAGGCAGACTAATCAGCAGGCTACTGCAATAGTCCAAGTGTGAGAAGATGAGGGCCAGCACCAGGGTCGTGGCAGTATTGGAAGAAAGAAGGGGGGTGTATCTGAGAGATGTCGTGGAAGTGAAATCTATAGGCCTTGGCAACAGATTGTATTGCGGGGGGGGCCGGGAGTGGGGGAGAGTGAGAAATAGTGAAGAGTTGAGGCTGGCACCTAGGTTTCAAGCCTGAGGAACTAGAAGAATGGTACGCCTTCAACAGTCACAGGGAAATGTGAAATGGAGGAAGGTTGGGGGTGGGGAGAGAATTATGAGTTCAATTTTGGACATGTTGTATTTAAGATGTCTACAGGATATTCAGTTTGAGATAGGCTACAGTCTAATAGGCCGTTAAGAAGCCAGACTGGAGGTCAGCAGAGAGATTAGGGCTGGATAAATAGATTTGAGAAACATCAGCATGGAGATTATAATTGAATCAATGGGAACTGATGAGATCACCAAGTGAAATAGTATAGAGGGAGAAGAGAAGGCCAAGACAGCTCTAAGTTTTAAGTCTGTGTTCTCTTCATCTTTTGGGAGCTATAAATTGTGGTGATCAATTCTTCCAAAAGTACACATTATTTCTATTTAGGAAAATATTTCTTCTATGTTGATCAGAATTGATCCAGAAGAGTTCATAGATTTCAATTATTACTAAGGCTAATTACTCGAGAGGTTCTCTGAACAAGAGGAGAGAGACAGAGAGAGAGTGAGATATCTAGAAGTTGTCTATATAATTGAAATATCCCATTACCACTATGTTACACATTAATATCAGGTTTGTGACCTGTTTCCCAAAGTAATCATTCATTCTTCCTTTTGACTGAGTTATCTCTAATGAGGCTGCAATAATATCACTTCTGTTTCTTCCTCCATTAATCTTCACCCCAGTATCTCCACTATACTTCTCCCACTCTGGTTAATACACCTCCTAACTCTAATACACAATGCTATTCCACTGACTCGTTGTTCAATACATTCCTTATGAATAAAGTCTACTTTTCTAAAGCCATATTGAAGTCTCAAGTAACATCTCCCCAGGTCTCAAGGGTACCCATGAGGTTAAATTTCCTCTCTAATTTACCTAGTTTATTATCTATACTCTGCACATCAGCATATCTGACATGATGGATCTTATTATTGCCCTTGTTCTTGGACACAGTCTCTGAAAATTACTGGTCTTCTCTTCTTCCTGTATGGTATCTAGCCTCTGCAGTATCCAATTTGGGAAATGCCTTTTCTCCTTTTCAATCGGATTCATAAATCTCCAGATATATATGTATATATATATATATATATATATATATATATATATATGTATGTATGTATATTCATCCTTCATTAGATGTACTTCCTTGGCCAAGATCTCATTATTCCTATATCTTAAAAGGTGCTTCAGAAATCCAAGTCCCACTCAAATTCCATCTTCTTAAACAAAAATTTGCTTCCCAAAGACTTACATGAACTGATGCTGAATGAAGTGAGCAGAACCAGGAGAACAATGTACACAGTAACAGCAATGCATTGTACAATGACCAGCTTTGATAGGCTTAGCTCTTCTCAGCAATGCGATGATCTAAGACAATTCCAAAAGACTCATGATAGAAAATGCTATCCACATCCAGAGAAAGAACTAAGGAGTCTGAATGCAGATCAAAACATACTATTTTCTCTCTTTTTCTCCTTTCTCATAGTTTTTCCCTTGTTCTGATTGTTCTTTCACAACATGACTAACATGGAAATATGTTTAATATGATTGTACATGTATAGCCTATATCAGATTGCATGCTGTCTTGGGGAGGGGCAAGTGGAGAGGAAAATATTTAGAACTCAAAATCTTATAAAAGTGAATGCTGAAAACTAAAATTAATAAACAAATTTTTAAAAAAGAATTTCATGGGAGGGGGATATTGGGCTGTGTCAAATTTGATCATGTTATTCAGTCAGTCAATCAAGAGCTATTTATTAAATCCTCGCAATGTGGCAGACCTGGATCCTAAGTTGTTCACTGCTGCAAAAGCCTACATCTTTAATACTGATATATTTCCCACTGAAGGTATATAGCTTTGAATTATGAAACACCATGACCTTTGATCAAGGAAATAATCCCAGGGATAATAGAAAGATACATAATAGGCACAGTTAGGCAGAGGTATGTTACCAATCATGACGTCCATATAAGAAGGGTATGAAAGTTCTCATTGAGGTCATAAATGTATGAGCAGAAAAAGAGGAAGGCTGGTCATTTAATAAAAATGAAATATAATATATGAATCCCCTGTGTATTAAACAGATACTCTGGGGATCACTGTCTTAGAGCTAATAAGAAATTCATAAGCAAAATAATCAATTTTCTTAATTTCATAGATGAAGAAACTGAAGAACCAGAAAACTGAGGGCTTTGCCCAAGGTCACACAGTTGGAAAATATCAAAGGTGGGGATTTGAATCCAGGTTCTCTGATTAGAGAGATTTCTTTCTTTTTTTTTTACTATATCTCTTTATGTCATTAATATAATAAACATCATTATATGATGTGACATTTACGTAGAACTTCATGGCCAAAAATATTTTGTATTAATTATTTCATTTGATTCTTCAAAGAATAAAGTAGTTCCTACATGAAAAAAAATTGCATCACAAATATGCCTTAAATTGAATCAAGAGAAATGTTGAAAATGCTATTTGTGTCCCTAATGTCTTTAGTAATAGGTGGTACCATCAAAGATAATTCTCTCAAGGAATAAGTCATTCTCCTCGATACACAGAGAACAGAAAGGCATTTCTTCAGTTCTTCTACCTTCTCCTTTAGGAGGAGAAACTACCAGCATTTTGTGCTGAAGTGGCTGCACGGACATGAGCAGAAAGACAATGTATCATCTGCACGTCCTCAAATGTTCCCCGTGTTCTGCAATCTCAAGTCGCTCTTTCTGCTAGCTCTTGTGGGTAGCTAACTCTTCTGGTTAACCACTGTGGCAAATTTCTTGTTATGCCTATTTACTCTGCTATGAAATTAATCGATGAGGGCTCCTGTAGGATTATTCCTATACTCTGCTTTCTCCCTTTTCCTCATGAAATAGTACTAACCCCATGATCTGATGCATTTGGCAAACCAGAATATTTTTGCTATAGCCCTAATGAAAAAAGAAACCCCCTCCAGCTATTGTCGTGAAGGTCTTATTTGGCAGTCTAACTTCCAGCCACTTTTCGCCTTTCCCCTTTACTTCTCTCTTGGCTTCTCATCTTTGATTGCAACTCAGACCTCAAATACCTTTAGCCGTGATGTAGTCGCAAGACTTCTGTATTTGGATAGTTCGCTCCTTTCTATGTGACCTTGGGTACTTTTTCTCACTGGGCCTCAGTTTCTCATCTGTCAAATGAAAGGATCAGACTCTCTGGCCTCTAAGGGCCCTTCTAGCTCTAAATCAATGATCTCTTATTGCCTATATTTGTAATATAATGCAATATTTGTAAAGTGCTTAGTAAAGTACCTGGCACATAGTAAGTTCTTAATAAATGTTTGTTCCCTTCTTTCTTTGATGTCTCACTATTTTCTCCAAGCTTCATGGGTCCCCATAGGTTTATCCCAGTCTCTCTTCATCGATTAGCTGCTTACCTACTGCCTACAAACATGTCCTTGACCTCTTGTTCTCAAAAACCTTAATTTGATCTGTCCCTCCCATTATCAGCCCATATCTCTACTCTCTTTCGTGGCCAAACTGCTTGAGAAGGTCATGCCTCTACTTCCTGTACTTTAGATATCCTTTTGACACTTCAGTTTGCCTCCTACCCTCATTGTTCGACTGAAATTCCTCTCTCTGAAGTTACCAATCATCTTTTCATTGTTAATTTTAATGACCTTTTCTGAATTCCCATCTTTCTTGCTCTCTCCACAGCTTTTGACACTGTTGATTATCACTTTCTCATCCTTGGCACTCTCTTGTAGCTGGGTTTTTGTGATACTATCTCTCCTGTTCTCCTCCTACCTGTCTGACTGCTCTTTTTCAGTTTCTACTCCTAGATATTCATTTAGGATGTGCTCACTAACAGTGGGACTCCTAGGCTCCGATCTGGATCCTCTTTTCTTCTACTTCCATATTCTTTTTCTTGGTTGTCTCATAATCCTGCATGAATTCAATTATCATTTCTATTCAGATGATTCTCAGATTTATCCCACTCTAACCTCTCTTGACCTCCAGCACTGCATCTCTAACTGCATACTAGATATCTCAAACTGGTTTTCCATAAATACTTTAAATTCAACATGTCCAAAACTGAAACCATTATGTTCCCCACCCCTCCTCTCTTCCTAACTTTTCTGTCAGTGTTCAGGGTATCACCATCCTCCTAGTCACTCAGGCTAACAACCTACAAGTTATCTTCAACTCTTCACTCTCTTTTAACCCCCACAGCTAAACTGTTGCCAAGTTCTGCTGTTCTTGTCTTTCATAACTTTCATATTGTCTTTACCTCTCGTATATGACCCCTTCTCTCCTTTGGCATTATTACCCCTTTGGTGAAAGCTTCTCAACATCTCATGCCTGGACTATTGCAATAATCTGCTGATTGGTCTCTCTACCTGAAGTTTCTCCCCATTTCTCCCCAGTCCCTCTTCCTTTTAGCTGTGAAATTGATCATCCTAAAGTGGTAACCTGTTTACGTCAATTCCTCCCCCTCCCCCACTCAATACACTAAAGGTGCTCTCTTTTGCTACTAGCATAAAATACAAAATCCTCTGTTTGACATTCAAAGCCTTTTATAAGCTGGACCCTTCCCATCTTTCCAGTTATCTTATGCCTCACTCACCCTCACATTCTCTGCAATACAGCCATGGTGGTCTCCTTGCTATTTATGGCATAAGACGTTTCATCTCCTGACTCAAAGTACTTTCATTGGCTATCCCCCATGCCTAGAACTCTCTCCCTTCTCATCTCTATCTCCTTCTTTCCCTGTTTTCCTTCAAGTCCCAGCTAAAATTCTGCATTTTTCAAGAAGCCTTTCCTGATACTCCTTAATTCTAGTTCCTTCCCTCTGTTGATTAGCTCCAATTTATTCTCTGTATATCCTGTTTGTTCACAGTTGCTTGCATTGTTGTCTCCTCCATTAGATTTTGAGTTCCTTGAGAGCAGGGACAGGTTTTGGTCTTTTTGGGGGGGCAGGGGTTATCACAATGCTTGGCACATAGAAGGTGCTTAATAAATCCTTGTTGGTTGACTATTGATGATTCTGGTCTTACATATATATTATTTCATTCAATCCTCTCCAAAACACTGTGAGATAAGTAGCACAAATATTTTAATTCCCATTTTGTAGACCATGCGATTATAGATTTACAGCTGAAATGGCTACCTTAGAGATTATCCAGTTCAACCTTCTCCTTGTACATATGAGGAAATAGGAATCCATAGAGATTAAGTGACCTGGGCAAGAGTAAGTGAAGAGTAAGTGAAGAGGCAAGATTTGAACTCAGGTTTCATGATTGCAAGTTCAGTGCTCCAAATTCAGTAGTCTTTACCAGCATTATGGTACGAAGGAGGAAGCTGAAACTAAGAAAGATGAAATGGCTTGCCTAAGGTTATACATCTAGGAAATGGCAGAGCTGGGAGTCCAATTCCTATTCTCACTGGGAATCCAGTGTTCTTTCCATAGAATTTATGTTGTCACAGTATTATACTCTTTCCTGTGTATCCATCCCTATCTTTCCTATGGTGTTGTAGCCTGGCAGCTCTTTTATCAACTGGGTATCCTGCTTTTGCCAAGTTTCTGAGACGCCATTTGCATCAAGGTCCTCACTTGCTGCCAAGCATTCTAGTTCATTCAATTTATTATTATCATGTCTGTCACACCTTCTGTTCGAATGAGCATATGCGAAATTCCCAGCATAGGATGCTGAGTGTTATGTGTCACATATGCCTGCTGCCAAGCATCCTTCTCTAGGGATGGGAAATCAAGAGTAAGCTCAGATGGTACCATTCAGATCAGGAACTCTAGCCTGGATCTAACCGCAGCTTTCAGCAGTGCTTACTTTCTGAATCCTGGCAAAAGTTATATGTGGGCCATTAGCAGCATGAGCCACGTCCATGAACTGACAGGTCCCTATGATAACCCTCTCTCCCACTTCCCCTAATAATAAAAAAGTGGAAGAGTCCAGGACTACTGAGGTATATCACATCTGTACTCCTCTTTCTAGCTTTCATCAATTTCTTCCCTGCACTCTCTCTGCTCACCCTCTCCACCAAGTACAGGGAAACTCAAGCCGATATATGTAAACTCCCTTTCCATTATCTAGCTCTCTTATATGTCCTGGAAAAAAGTGCTGGTGCAATCAAATGGCATTTGTTTTAGTGGTCTCTTATAGCCCTGGTGGCGCCAGAAGCATCCCAAGAGAATGTCCCTTATGCTACATATGATGCCATCTGAGTCTTCCTCTGACTCAGGGGCCAGCAATCTCCCATTCTTCTGAAATTATATTTGCTACTATTGCTAAAGAAAACCTCTCAAAGACAACTCTGCAGCATCTATTCACATCCTATATTGGCCTGAGACTTGGTTCTACTTTGAGGTCCACTTCTAACCCTAATTCACGTTTGGCTCTTTTTAATAGCCCACACCTACTTCCATTTCTAGGCAGCTAGGTGGCATAAAGAATAGAATGATGAATTTGGAATGAGGAAAATCTGAGTTCAAATCCTGACTCATATATATACTAGCTGTGTGACATTTAACTTCTGTCTGCCTCAGTCTCCTTATCTGTAAAATGGCACTTACCTCACAGGGTTGTTGTGGCACTCAAATGAAAGGTTATGTAAATAATTTTTCAAAGCTTAAAGGGCTATAGGAATATTACCTGTTTCTTCTGCTTCTCCTCCTCCTCTTCCTTTTCCTCCTCCCCTTCCTTTTCCTCCTCCTTCTTCATCATCATCATCTTTATCATTATTATGAGCACCCCAATCCAGATAGGTCAGACTATAGATATGATGTGAGATGCAGGAATAGCAGGTGGAGCTTAGAGGAGAGAAAACAAGATGGAGAAATGAGGGTCAGAGCTAATGCACAGCTGTACCCGTCTCCCTGCTATTGTAAGTATTAAGTTTGTGATAGTCAGGTGGCTGGCAGGATACCCTGTGGGCATCAGCCTCTGAGACATTTGAGCAGTGCCTGCTTTCAGTGCTGAGGCTGAAAGAATAGACAGTACATAAGCCAGACATGGAGTTAAGTTCCTAGGCCTTTGGAGCTAGAGATTCTTCTGTCATGTTAGTCCATGCAGCTGTAGATACAAGAAGTACCATGAGTTTCTACGATGTTTTCCAACCTCAGTGAGGACAATTTGTCACGAAGTTAACTACCTGTGTCCCACTCCTACATTACTGGGATATAAGAGGGTCTAATATGAGATATTAAAATTACAGAATGGTCCTCTCCCGCTTCCATACTATGGTTAGGAGACTAAAAAGTAAGGAACTGTACTCCAACCATAGAAAGAGTTTCTACCTTGGAACTGAGAAGTAATTAGGATATTGTGTTTATGATACATGTGCCTGTGGCTTTCTTACTTCTTACCTTTCATATATCCCCTTCAACTAAATGGTTGTTTACCTATGACCAGGGAGTTATAAATGATCAAAATTACTTTGAGTTTGGAAAGAATGAGCATGGTTAGTAGGTAGAGAGTTGAATAGCTGAGTGAAAAGTCATGATTGACATAGAATCTGGAATGTAACAGTGAAATATAAGATTCTATGTGACTAATACTTATTTGTCCCATACTTACAACTGCTACCAGATTCCCTTGTTATATTGTGAAAACTCATTGAAATAACTGAAAATATATACATTATGAAGCTCTTATAAGTCATTGCTACAATTCATTGATTGCCTTACAGAAAGCAAAACCTTGAGAGGATAGAACATGGGACAGTTAAGTTTTCATGAAGGCAGAGGAAGGGAAAAGGTCAGGACTGCAGCACTGATTTTTCTCAGTGGTTCACTGCACTGTGGAGACGTTGGCAGCTGGGAATCAACATGAAGGCACAGGATATCTTGGGAGATTTCCCAAAGGGAGAAGAGGCTTGCTGATTAGTTGTGGAGATGGAGGGATTCTAGAAACAAACATTGCCCACTTTACAACCTGGCTGAGAGTCAGAAGTTTGTGGAGCATCTTCTTCCTTGACTTCCCTCTTATCTACCCTCCTGGAAATAATGCTTTAGAAGGGGAAACTTTGTAAAAAAATAAAATTGCCTGTCATTTAAACTTAATATGGCTGCTTATGCACAATTTATATTTTGCTAAATTTTGTAGACGATGATGTGTGTTCAAAATGGATCATAGGATTTAGAACTGGAAGGGGGTTTAAATTGTCTACCTTAAACATTTCATTTTGTAAAAATTATTATATATTGTATTATATCATATCACATCATCACATTGTCAAGTTATAAACTTGACAAACATCAACAAACTTGGACATTTTATTATACAATGAATGGGGGGGAAAGAGGATTGTACATGAAGTTATGAATCTTTTTCATGCATTGCTTTTTTAAAAGTATATATTACATTTCACATGGTAGTACCAATATTGCTTGTGGTCCCCTTCTTTTGAACTTTGTTCTCCTCTGAATTCTAAAAATATTTCATTAATGCTCTTTTTTTTTTCCAAGGGGATCATAATTCCCCTCTCTCCCTCCTTTCCTATAGCTTCCCATCTGAAAAGAAAAAGAAGAGCAAGTATAAATAAGTCTTTTGTGTTTTAAGGATTTGTAGTGATGGAAAGAATAGTTCTATAACTGCTGGATTTTGCACATTGAATACCTTTCTAGAAGGGACCCTGTTGGTCCTTTTGTGGGACATGAGCCATATCCACATCTTGTTTTAAAGATTTTCTCCAGAGTTCCTTTAGTTACTTTAGGGTAATGTTGTAATGATGGAGAGAATTCAAGAAAAGCCTGCTTCCCCTCTTTTAGAAATTAGGCTCTTTAGGAACACAAATTTTGCTGAGCCAAGATCTTGGATACTTTAGTGCTTGAGAGGGCACACCCTCCTTTCCCCTCCTCCCCACCCTTCCTCGAACCCTGGGCCCATGAGGACATGGGTCTTACATCAATGTACATATTTAAATCCTGAATTCTGATCAGTGAATTCTTATTATATGTCTGTTATGTTCATAATTCTGCAGTAAAAACATATAGCAGGAATGGATTGAATTTTAGAAATTATATGACCCAATTCTTTTATTCTACAGGTAAGGAAACTGAAGTCCAGTGAGAGGATATGTCCAAGGCTTGGTAAGTAGAATGACAATTCAAACACTCATCCTCAGACCCCAAATCCAACATCGAGATTTTTAAAAAGGGAAACATAAGTAAAATGTTCATTTTCCAGGTTCAATAAACACCATTTTCATATTCTAGCTCAAATGCTTGACACAGATTGTGCCCTTAAGAAACTATTCTAAATAAGAGCTGAATACATACTGTTTGCTTTAACAATGTAAAAATAAACTATTATATAATATCTATATATCTTCTGATATAAAAAGCAAATAGAAAAGAGCCTATGAGGAAGAAGAGACAGACAGAAAGAGGCAGATTGAGAGAGAGTGAAAGAAAGACAGACAAGAATGAGACAGGGAGAAACACAGACAGAGGCACAGGGAAATAGAGATAGTGGCAGAGACAGACATTTACAGATGGATAAACAGACAGACAGAGACAAAGACAGAAAAGGAAAGGGAAACAGAAACAGAAAGAGGTAGAGAGTCATAGAATGAGAGAGTAGGAAAGGAGAACTTCCCCAACTCTCCCATTTCTTCCTCTCCAGTCTCTTTTCTGTTTTAGGCTCTGTCCCTCTAAGTAGTGATCAATTTCTTTCTTTTCTCTTCTTGATCACTTTACTCTCTGTGCCTGCCTTCACTTCTCTCTTCCAAATCTATCCATTTCTCCTTCCTCTCCATCTCTCTCTTTCCCTTACAGAATTTTAGAGTTCACTAAAGGGGGACATAAAAGATCATCTAAAACAGGAATTCTTATATTTTTATGTGTGTGTCATGTACCCATTTGGCAGTCTGATGAAACCTAGGGACCCCTTCTCAGACACAGAAAATGTCAGATATAAAAATTCAAACAAGAGGTGGAGTGTAGAATAAAGTCATTGGGTTTTTTTTCCTAGTGATCTACCCAATTCTTGTGATTCCCTATAATTTGACTTTCATCAGATGGAGATCCTGCTCAACAAAGGTCTTGATAAAAGTAGTCATGAGAACTTTTATTGGCATGCTCCAAGAAAATGGGAATGACAGAGTAGTCACAAATGCATCAGCTGACAGGTGTGAGAAAGTAGCAGAAGAAGACAAACCAAAATAAATAAATGCCTTGTATACTTACGCCAGAAGATAAAATAAAAACTTTATACTGGGAAGTTTGGACCTTTCACTTCAAGTGGGGACCTTAACTAGCATCTCAGAAATTTGATGGAAGAAAGATAAAAGGAATTTGGCGTTACCACCTTACTAGCTCCACGGGCGGAAAAAAATCACAGCAGAATGGGCAGTATGGGGAAATGGTTTAAAATACAAGGAGCAAATAAGTAATGTAAAAATCTTACTGGGCAAAAGTATAGCTATAAATACCATGCTTAAATAATAAAAATGTGATCACAGCAATATGCTGTAGACGAGGGGTCAGAAAACTACAACCCACATGAGAGTTCGCTGAACCATGTATAGACCAATACAGACTCTTGACTATTGATCAAGAGAATAAGATTTCACCAGAAATGTTAAATCTACTGGGGCAGTTGACAAATCTGGCCAAGTAGTAGTAAAACATATTGAAGGATAGGAGATTTAATTATTCCAAATAAGATTGAGGTGGGAAAAGATATGGAGACATGATTAAATGCATGGGACAGATGATGCTTCCCAGAATAAAGTTATATAACCTACAGAAAGGAAATATACTGGGCTTATTTCTGAGCAATGAACAGGAACTGGTACAGGAAGTTTTCACGGGTGAACCATTATATAACAGTGATCACAACACAACAAAATTCAACATTCAAGCAGGAAAGAGAAACCCAAAAGAGTCTGTAAGGCAGCTATCCAATTTTAGAAGGAAAAAAAAGATATATGACAAAATGTGAGCACTAATTAGACAAAAATGGGAAGTTATAGTTTTAAAAATCAGTAATACATGGAAGTCTAAAGACTACAGAAGCTTTGTGACTATAAAAGTCTACATAAATACAACTGCTAATTGTGAAGTGTGGGATAAAGGTATGCCAGAGATTTAAAAAAAAAAAGCTCATGCATTAAAGGGAAACAAAGACAATAACAAAAAACAAAAAACTCAACCCATAAACAAACACAGTCCTTTGAACTGCTAACTGCTGTTGAAATAAAGACTATCTTTCAGGGAGAGTTATCTTTCAAGGAAGAGAAAGGTTATGGCAAGTGAAGAAAACAGGAAAGTTTAAAATGTGAGTTGAAAAGCAACCTAGAAATCAAGAAGGACATAAATGAATTCAAGAAGTAACTGACAATGGACTTCAGTCTAATAGTTATAAATTCTGTAGATAAATTAAAAGGAGGAAGGTAAATTAGTTTATTTCATGATCATAATGAAAAAGTGCTCTCAGAGACAAAAATATAGTAGAGACTAAATGTTTGCTTTGCCTTGTCCTTTTAAAAATGTTGCATTGATGCTTTTTTTAAATGCAGCCATCATTTTCCACTTCCTCATCCCTATAAAGTCCTTTCACGTACCAGTGAAATAAAATTTCGCAAATCAAACCTGTTGACCATGTCTGACATAGTATGTCTCAATCTACATCCATGGTTCACCAATTCTCTATTACATCTACTAGAGTCAAGACTGGTCATTACAATGATCTGTTTGATCTGACACTTTTAGTTTCATTTTCTTCTATATTATTGTGATCATTGTGCATATAATTCTCTTGGTTGTTCATATAAACATTTTCTCTTTCCTTCTCTCTCTCCCTTCTTTTCTTCCTTCCTCCTCCCTTCCTCCTTTCTTTTTCTTTCTATCATTCTTTCTCTTCCTTCCTTGCATCCTTTCTTTTCTTTCTCTCTTTCACAAGCTGGAAGTGCAACAACCACTCACTGACCCAGTCCCACTTCTGATTGGCCCTGGAGCTTTGATCTGATCCGTTTCTGACCTTGGCTGTTCACTCCTCCTTAGGCAGTATGATGTTTCCTTCCCCTGCTCATAGGGACTCACCATATTGATTCCAGACTCGGTGTAGATACCTAATTAGCTTTAGCCCTATTGCAGCTCAGAACTTCCAAGTTCAAGCAATCCACTGACCTCAGCCTCTCCAGGAGGAGGCATTACAAGTATGTACCATTACAATCAGTCAGTTCATGTTCTTGCCAAATTTCTTGAATTCATCATATTCATCATTTCTTAAGGCAAAATAATATTCTATTACACGCATATATTAAAATTTGTGCAGCCATTCTCCAAACAATGGGTACCCACTTTGTTTCCAGGATTTTTTGTTTTTGCTAACACAAAAACTTTTGCCTTAGTCTTTACTAGGTAAACTGGGAGGGACATTCCTATTTCACATTGGCATTTTCCATAGTCTTATCTGAGACACAAAATTTTAAAAATTGCTAAGTACATGGCATCTTAAAGACTCAATCAACAAACAAGACCTAATCAATCACAGGACCTTAATGGCCTCCAATGGAGACTTAGGAATGACGTCAAAGTCAGAACTGTGGCCAAAAAAAAATTTAGTTTCTCATTATAGCCACAGCACTTGAGAGTCAATCTCCAGAGAATAAACTGGGAAATACAGAATCAGGACACACAGTGATGTTCCCTCACACGATTGCTTTTGTGTGTGAATTTCTTTGAGTAATGCCTTTGAGTGTCATAGATCGACAGTACAGAAATTACCAATTCTCTTACTAAAATAAGCTTAATTTAGGAAGGGAGGAGTTTTCTCATATCTTCTGGGTGTGGCAGTAAACCTTTCAGAGTTGGGAAAACTGGGCCAAACCTCTCAATGAAAAACCTGTATGGGGCATTCAAAAATGTGCTCTGAACTTGAATTTTTATATCAAAATGGAAACATTTCATGGTTACTGTCAATGACATCTATGCTACATTAGGATAATTTGTAATTTGTTTTCTGTGTTCATCGAAGGAGTAAGCAACTGGAGGTAGGAAAAGCATCCAGATAATATGTAGATTTTTTAAAAAACTGTGTACCTTTTTATTACTAATTCTCATATTTAGTCCATAGTTTCCTGCTCTAAAATTGGATAGGGTGGTCTTCCTGTGTCTTGGTCATTTTCCTACCTTTCTCTCTCATCATCTTCCAGTCATGAACTTACTTTTTTTTTTCTGTTCCCATTTTATTTTTACTTTGATCCTTGGTTCCCCAACTCCCATTTCTCCCTCCCCCCAGTCTCTTTTCTGTTTTAGTCTCTCTCTCTCTAAGTTGTGATCTATTTCTTTCTTTTCTCTTCTTGACCGCTGACATGAATATTTTACTCTCTGTGCCTGCCTTCATTCTCTCTCCCAAATCTATCCATTTCTCCTTTCTCTCCATCTCTCTCTTTCCCCTTACAGCATTTTACAGTTTAAAGGGGGACATAAAAGATCATCTAAAACAGGAATGTGTGTGTGTGTGTGTGTGTGTGTGTGTGTGTGTGTGTGTGTGTGTGTGTGTGTGATGTGCCTATTTGGCAGTCTGATAAAACCTAGGGACCCCTTCTCAGACTAATGTTTTTAAATAGGATTACAAACGAAACAAAATACACTTAGCAAAATATGTTTTAAAATACAGTCATAGACTTCAAGTTAAGAACCCCAATCTAGACCAGGTCCTCATTTTCTGAAGGACATACAAGAATTAGATATTTTCTGCCTTCATGAAAACCCATGGATCATACTGTCCATGAGGTTTTCTTGGCAAAGATGCAGGAATGGTTTGCCATTTCCTTCTCCAGTGGACTAAGGAAAACAGGTTGGGTGGCTTGCCCAGGGTCACATACCTAGTGAGTGTCTGAGGTCTCATTTGAACTCCAGTCTTCCTGACTCCAGTCCCAGTGCTCTATCTACTGAACCATTTAGAGACCCCAAAATGTCACATACACATGAGCTTTGATTATTTTATCTTTGTATACCACAGCTACCACAACTTAAGTGCTTTTTGGCTTAATTTGGACTTAAAATTAAAAAAACAAAACAAAACAATCCAGTCTAGCAGAGGAGGTTGACAAATTCTCAAGTAACTTATAGAATCAAAAGATACAAAGTGCTGAAGGCAGGTGCAGGCAAAGTACTATGTGAAGTTCAGTGGCAGAAAGGTCATTACTAACTGAAGGGATCAGGATCAACTTCCTGGAGGAAAGGATGTGTAGTGAATCAACAGGTATGTTTGTGTGTAGCAGGGGCATTCCCTGTGTAAGTAATATCACGAGCAAAGGCATAGGGGTGATAAAGTGTTGAGTATCTCTGAGGAACAAAAAGCAGTCCGATTTAGATCCATGAGAATGTGGAAGTGAGTAGAATGTTAAGGAAGAAGGACAGTGACAAAGATTGTGAGATCTTTAACGCCACAAGGCTGAGGAGTGATCTAACCAGATAAATGCACAAGGAGGAAAACTTTGACACTGGTGTGAAGAGTGATATGAGAGAGAGAGAGAGAGAGAGAGAGAGAGAGAGAGAGAGAGAGAGAGAGAGAGAGAGAGAGAGAGATTGGAAGACCCATTAAGAAAGTATTGCAACAGATCAGACAAGTGGTAATAAAAGCTTATAGTAGAGCAGAAAAGATAGGACCCGGTGATGAACTAATTGGATAGGAGGGGAAAGGGAGAACAGAGTCAAAGGTAAGACCAGCATTTTCAACATGAGAGACTGGGTGAATGGTAGTGCCACTGACAGAAATATCTTAGTCTGAAAAATCAGATGTAATAGGTTTAGGGGGAAAGATAGTTTGGATATCTTTCAGGTTTGGATATGTTGAATTTGATTTGTTGGCAGGACATTCAGTTTGAAGGTGGCTGTCTGAAACTCAGGAGAGAGAACTGGGCTAGAAATAGTGATTCTTGGAGAAAGTTTGGAGCAAGTTTGGGAAAGAAAAAGGGAATAGTACTGAAGTGTGAGTAGCGGTAGGTGGGCTTAGGTAGAATAGTAATGACAGAAACATAGGCGGGAGGGAGGTAGAATACTGAGGAAAAGGACATGTGGAGATGTCCTTTAGGGACAAGATAGTAGGATAGGAAGGCAGACAAGTTTTAGGGTCCTCTATAGAAGGGGAACAATGAAAAACAGTCTAATGATTCATTGAGTATAATTTGTTGGATAACTTCCCTCTCAACTGGAAGTTGTGCTGAGTCCCAAACTACATGATTACAAACTCTGTTCTCCTTTGTCATGAAGACAAGCGCCTTCCTTAACTGGGTAAGTCTTCCTTTCAAGCATGCAGGAGCAAAGGAGAGCACAGGTAATAAGGGAAAGTGAGGAGGAAAGTACAGCAGAATCTGGAAGTGCAAAGAAGAGGAGAGGGGAACTTAGGGTAAGGAGGAAAGGAGAGAAAGAGAAATACAAGTGAGTGGAATTCATAGTGAGAAAAGGAGAGAAAAAAGAAAGAACGTAAAAGGATAGGTAGAGAAAGGAAGAGAAGAATGGGAGTGGAGGAATCTCTTGGGCCAGCTTTCAGGGTCTGTCTAACTCAAGCCACGGTGAGTGCCTTGTAGCCAACTTTATTCCGTAGCCTAAAAGTATGTGTGTCTAGGGTAACTTGCCCCTCCCCCCCAAATGACGCTATATGAGTGGAGGAGAGGTTCTAATTCTAGTTCTACAACTTAGCAGATTGGTTCATTTGACCTGCCTGGGCCCAAGTTTCTCTTCAAATGAGAGGTTTGGGCTCAATGACCTCTAAGCATTTTAGAGTGGGAAGGGACCAGTGAGTGGAAGGCTCCTCTAAGAGCGAAAATCTGGTGGTTTCAGGTGCATTGCCTCCTAACCTAACGAAGGTCTATGGCCTTGAGAAAGCCTCAGGCCCCCCTCGGCCAAGGTCGGGCAATTACAGGTGGGAGAATCATTGACATGTAGGATGTCCGAAGTGGAAGGGACCTTAGAGGTCATCCAGTCCACCCCGTTCACTGCACGGAGGGGTGGGCTCGGTCGGTGGGCACAAGGCAGCCCCCGCGGCCGCCCGCTCCCCGCATCCCCGAGGCCGCGCTAAGCGGCGGAAAGCCAGCGGTGCCCAGCAGGGAGCCCAGGGAGCTGCGCGCTTGCTCTCAGGCCACGCGGGCAGCAAGAGGCAGTGCCCCAGTTTGTGGCCAATCAGGGAGTACGGGCTGTGCCCCGAGCCGGGCGGGCAGCGGTGCGTAAACAAACCCACGGAAACTCCTCCGCCCCCTCCGCGCTCTCTCGCTCGCCCCGGGCGCCTCGGGCTCCGCTCTTGCGCGCTCCTGCGTTCCGAGTTCTCCCTCCTTCCCCTGCCGCTAACACACCCCCACTCCTCTTCCTCCCTCCCGCGAAACTCCTCCGAGCCACTGTTCAGTCACCTACCGCCTCCCCACGCGCGCGCGCGTGCACACACATACACACATATCCACACGCGCAGGCACACACACACACACACACACACACACACACACACACACACATATCATGGCCTTTGGAGAGCAAGGTAAGGCAGTTGCGAGGTGCGGGAGCCTCCTTCTCTGCCCAGGGCGGGCCGGGAAGTTTCTTGCGTAGTTTTTTTTCTCTGCTCGGGGGTGCGGGCTGGGATCGGGTCGGGGGGGGGGGCGGAGCGGTGTTTGCGGGGACCTTTGGGGGCTGCGGCCGCGGGGCTATCGGGCAGGGCTGGGCCGGGCCGCGCCGGGCAGGGGGTGGGAGGAACAGCCGCCCGCTCCGCCCGGCGTCATGTGTCACAAGTTGCCCAACAAGCCCGGGGCCGCGGCGGGCTGCGGGGCCGGGAGGGCGGCCTCCGAGGGGCCGCGAAGTGCAGCCGTGCTGGCCGCTAGCGGCCACTAACTTTCTCCTGCGGGCAGCCCGCGGTTCCGCCCCGGCCGCCCGCGGCTCCTGCCCGTAGTTGTGACCGGAGGGAGCCCAGGCGATGTGTTTGAAGAAGCTGACGCAGTTGGTGACGCTCACAGCTTCCTGATGAGGGACCGGGAACAGCCGCACATTCACAGTGTTGGGTAACAAGCTCCGCTTTTGGCCGCTTCCCCCGCTCGGGATTGTTCTAGCAACGCGCCCCGGCGGCTAGTTAGGGAGCCGCGGGCCCGTGTCCAGAGCATCTGTTCCCAGGGTAATTATCTCTGGCTAATGTGCCATGGCAGCGCGGTTCGCTTCCGTTTTGATTAGCTCGGATTATTATATAAGATGTCACAGGAGGGAGGGAGCAAGTCAGAGGGGGAGGGCGAGCGGGCGGGAGGCGCGTTGCGAAGGCATTTTTTTGCTCCTTTCGCAAGTTGTGGGGGAGGGGCACGCGGGAGGTAGCAGGCGAATCGCTTGGGGCTGAGGACCTGGGGACCCACCTGTGTGCCCTCCAGCGCCTCTCCCTGGCGCATCCCCACGTGCATTAGCGGCTGGCTGGGGAGGAGGGGAGGAGGAGGAGGAGCCGGAGGAGGATGGTGATTCGTGAGTGTGTGTGTGTGTGTGTGTGTGTGTGTTCTACAAGCGCTTGTGCGGGGGGCGAAACGTGCCCGGTGCCCTCCCCCATCCTTACGCCCCCTTTACACGCGTCTCACTTGAGGTGTGTGGACCTTAAAAGCTCAATTTAAATATTAAGAAATCTGCGTGTGCGCCCGTATAGTACGTACGGAACGTGTGGCCGCGCTCTGAAAGACGCGTGAATGAATCATCGGTTGCTTGGAATGAGCGCTGATGATTCACCCAGGCGAGGTACACACACACACACACCCCACATACACCACATACACCACATACACATACACATACACGCGCTCGTACACCATGTGTGCCTTTATTGACAGCAAAAGGAGAATAGAAGCCTCTAAGAAACGGGGGCCAAGGGTTTGCAAATCTTGGTGAAGTCTGGCTTTGAGGGCGGGGGATAGGAACCCTTCTCCACATCCAAATCTTACTCTGATTCCCTAGGGTGTCTTAATCTAAGTTACCTGATCTGGTTCACAGCTAGGCTGTGTCTTAATTACATTCAGAATTCACTTAGTTTGGATGCCCTGTCGACATTCATAGGGCTAGATTAGACCAGTAGCATCTATTTTCCTCTTTCTTCTGGGAGAGGTGAAGTAATTAAGAAAAATTAGAGGAAATAATTTCAGCAGAGTTCTGCTGATAGCTTAAGGAGTTAGATCGTTAGGTGAGTCAAATAAGCTGCTGTGCAACTCAGCTTTAAAGAATTGAACTATGTACTTCTTGCCTTTGACAAGGTACCTTATTATTATTGGCCCCCACTTACTATATGCCCCATTTCTCTCTCTCCCTCTCCTCCCTCCCTCCCCCCTCTCTCTGTCTCTGTCTCTCTGTCTCTGTCTCTCTGTCTCTCTCTCTCTCTCTCTCTCTCTCTCTCTCTCTCTCTCTCTCTCTCTCTCTCTCTCTAATTTCAGAAGTACAAGTATCATAGCCAGTATTCTTGAGTGTCTCTGGCTTCTCTTGAAGGCCAAAGCAAATCTTGAATATCATAGACATAGAAATGTAGGACTCAGTTGCCTTTGTAAACCCTTGTTCTTAGGTATTATTAGGGGTGTTAGTTCTCTGTGTTTCAGCATGACATTTTCTGCTTCTGTGAACAGATGGCATCTGTAGTGAGTGTGTGTTAAGTAATCAGTTTTAAGATGCTCTGAATGATGGAAGCCTTGAGTTAAGAGGAAGACATGTAGAGATTTGCTGTTTTGCACAGTAATACAACTTTTAATTGTTGATTGAAAGTGATACAGAAAGTTTAGGAAGCTTAAGTGGATCCTGAAAAGTTCAGTTCCCATAGTGATGTAGTCTTCTTTAGATTTTGTATGTTTAGGTTAATTTTTATTCCCTAAGATTCAGTGCCCAGACATTGCTTCAGTACTGGGGATAGCTCACAGTAGATAGGGAGCATTCAATGCAGTTTATGTTTTTAACTGGAATCATAGATATTGGGGAGAAAAAGGATGTGGCGATAAGCACTTGAGTTGAAATCAGATGACCTGGGGTTACATTCTCGCTCTATAACTTACTAACTTTGTGACCTTGGATCTTAGTTTCTTCTCCTGTAAAATGAGTGGGTCGGGCTACATGAGCTATGTATGAATTTAGTCTGTCTGTCATTGATATCTACTGAACTTAAGTGACACCAAATATGATGAGCATTTCCATATACAGAAGATTTAAAAAACCCCTAAACTTGTACAGCAAATATTTGAACATATTTCATTTTTTGTCCTAAAAAAATTAATTGTGGATTTAATGAAAACCAAGGAAAAAAAAGAGAACATTTACATGTACAAAGCAGAACAGAGACAGGTAATTGTGAAAATACAAGTCAATATTATGGACCTCTTGCTTTAAAAAAAAGTAAAAAACAAATGAATTGTTTTTATTTTTAAAACCTGTCCTACTTGCCTGTTATTTTCTTCTGAACTTCCTTCAGTCTAATCTGTGATTAAAAAAAATATTCAAGGACCATCTTTATTTTCTCCGTTATTTGGTGACCCTGTTGCTATCTCTGTTCTCCTCTCTTAATCTATTCCACCCCTCCCCATACAAAAAGAAAAATTCAGTCATTGTAACAAATAAGCAAAATCAAACTAAATATCCATCTATTTGTCAAGTCCAGAAATGTTTGTCTCATTCTCTGTCTTGAGTCTACCATTCCTCTGTCAGGAGATATGTGGAATGCTTCCCCGGGAGCTGTGCCTGATCATTGAATTGATCAGAGTTCTTCAGTCATTCAAAATTGTTAGTCTTTAGGATGCTGTTATTATATAAATTGTTTTTCTGGCTCTGCTTACTTCACTCTGCATCAGTTTATACAAATCTTCCCAGGTTTCTTTGAAACTGCCATCTCAAATGAGATAATATGTGTGAAGTGCTAAGCACAGTGCCTAACCCACAGTAGGTACTTAATAAATGCTTGTTTCCTTATCCCCTCACTCCTTTTACTGTTGCCCTAAATGACCTTTAAGTCCCTCCTCCCCCTCCAACTTTCTGTAATTCTTGAGATCATCTAATTCATGAGTCCAAGCTAAAAAGCTAAGAGTTAGAAATATTTCACTGCTGATATTTTAAGTTAACAGCAGGGTGGGATTTTAAAAACATATACTGACATGTGTACACACATATATTTTACAAAGATTTTAAACATTAAACTTAGAGTTTAATTCAATATATATATTTATGGATATAGAAATATATGTTTATAGCTCTATTATCTCATCGATGTGAGTATTGTATCTGAGAATGGGGATTGAACTTGTCCATGCCTATCCATGATATGTGACTATTTCACATATAAACTGTGAAACAAATTAAAATTTAAATACTATTAAAACTCACACGCCTACAAAAGGCTACTCAATTTCCAGATTATTTTCTTGCCCCTACTCTCAATGTTTTTATTTTTTAAAATTTTTTTTAGTTTTTATTATTTTTTGTTTGTTTTAGACAGTTGGGGTTAAGTGATTTGCCCAGGGTCACACAGCTAGTAAGTGTCAAGTGTTTGGTCTGAGGCTGGATTTGAACTGGGGTCCTCCTGACTTCCAGGCCAGTGTTGTATCCACTGCACCACCTAGCTGCCCCTCAGTGTTTAATCAATGAAGAATTAGATTTGACTATGATGTGGACGTTCAGCAGTCATCTCTCCACAACATATATTTTATTTTTTTTTCTTTTTTTTTTTAAGGCAATTGGGGTTAAGTGACTTGCCCAGGGTCACACAGCTAGTAAGTGTCAAGTGTTAGGTCTGAGGCTGGATTTGAACTCAGGTACTCTTGACTTCAGGGCAGGTGCTCTATCCACTGCACCACCTAGCTGCCCCAACATATATTTTATGAAATTTTAGTGGCTTCTCTCTAGGTTTAGGAAGAATATTTGTTCCTTTGGATCAACTTGTTTAACTTGAGAATTGTGTGGGAATTGAAAAAACAGAAAAGCTCGACTCTCTTTTTCCTGCTTTTATCAAGGAGAAAGTGAATTAAACTGCTGAGTCAACTGATTTATTTGTTAACTTGGTTTTAAATGAGTTTTCCTTTTTATAAATAAAAATGATTGACAATTAGAAAATAGATATGCTTATTTTAATTAGCACAGTTGCACATAAGAGACTTGGTTGGTTATGTTGAAAGAATATAGAAACAGGATTCAGGAAACCTGAGTTTTAGACCTGGCCCTGCCACTGACAAGTCAACCAGACATCTCCCGGGACCTTTGTTTTTCTCATCTATAGAAGGAGGGGTTTGGATTTTGTGATTTCCGTGGTCCCTTTCAGTTCTAACATCCCATGAAATCAGTCAAGGATGCTTTTCGGGGAGTAAAGCAGTTGAAATGAGAAAGTAGATTATATGGCTTATCTAGACTGGCCACTCTTAGGTAGAAAAAGGAAAATTAAGTAAGGAGAGTTTGGTGGACTTGGTAGTTTGTTTTTTAGTGAAAAAAAGTTTACTTGGAGAGAAACAGCGAATTAAATTCAGATTTTCTTGATCATAGGGATAAAGAGGAAGGGAGGAAGGTTAAGGTGAAGGGGTCTTGGCGTTAAGTGTTGGCAGCACTAAAATGTTGTTAGCTTCATGATTTTGTGAACTATATGCTGTTCAATTCAACAAACGTTACAGAACACCAACTAACTGGCCGAGTGCTGTGCAAAGTACTGGAGATACAAAGACAAAAATCAAAACTCCCCTGCACTTCAGGTCTTAACATTCTACTGAGAGGACATAACATTTACACAAGTAATTGGATGAAAAGTATTTGTGAGGTTTGTGAGGCAGCATGACATATTGGATAGAGTGCTGGATTTGGGTCAGAGACACATGGGTTGAAATTCCATAACAGCTACTTACTGGCTGCCTGACAGTGGGCAGGTCACTTAATTTCACTGTTAAATGAGGATAGTAATAGCATCTGCTTCACAGGTTTATTATGTGGTTTGAATGAAATGTCTGTAAAACCCTTTGTAAATTTTAAAGTACTATGTATATTGCTAATTTTTATTATTACTATTAATGAAGCAAATACAAAGCAATTCATTGTGGAGAAGAGAGAATTAAAAATGAGCAGGCTCAGGAAAGTCTCTGAATGAGAGGGAAGCCCAGGGCAATGAGGTGGTGCAGCGGATAGAGTACCGGCCCTGAAGTCAGGAAGACCTGAGTTCAAATGTGGTCTCAGACCAAACACTTGACACTTAACTAGCTGTGTGACCCTGGGCAAGTCACTTCACCCCAATTGCCTAAAGTTAAAAAAAAATAAGACGGAGCCCCTGAGATGAGCCTTCAGATGAGCTAGTGATTAAAAGAGGTAGAAGTAAGGAAGAAGAGCACTTGGGGCACAAGAAACAGCTTGTACAAAGGCCTGTAAATGAGACATGGAATGTGGGTAGTTTGACTGGAAGAACAGTGTGCATGGGGATAGATGATATGAAATAATTTTGGAAAGCCTGGCCAGAATTTGATCATGAATAAATTTAAATGCCAAACTGAGAAGACGGTATTTCATCCTATTGCCACTAGGTAAATAGAGACTCCCTGAAGTTTCTTGAGTGGGAGATTGATGTGACCAGATGTGTTTTAAGATTAACAATTTGACATTTTGTGTTGAGGATAGATTGGAGGGAAGGGAGATAGGAAATAGGGAGGTGATGGGGATCTAATCTAGGTTTGTAATGATAAGAGTAAAAATAAGGGGGTGACTGAGTATATTGTCAAGGTGGAATCATTATGATTTGAAGAGTTGAGGATGACTGCTAAGTTTTGAACTAGGGTGACTAAAAAAGGTTGGTTGTGCATTGTACAGAAATAGGCAAGCTTGGAAGAGGGGTAGGTTCGGGGAAAAGGAAAGCAAGTCCGTTAGGGACATGCCAAAGGATATCCAATTAGAGATGGCCCAGAATTCAGAAGAGAGATGAAGGCTGCATATGTAGATTTGTGAATATTTTACATGGGATGAATAATTGAACAAGGCAGCTGATGATGTCACCAAAAGAGAGATGGTGTAGAGAAAAAAAGAGAGAGGAGAGCCTGGGATAAAGCCTTAGGGATGCCTATACAGAAGGGGTGGTACGTGGATGAAGATATAGTGAAGTATTTTGAAGAGGAACAATCAGACGTATAAGAGAACCAGGAAAGAGCAGTCACAAAAACCTAGTTAGGAGAGATTATTCAGGAAGACGGGCTGCTCAGCAGTGTCAGAATCTTCGGGGAAATCGAGGAAGACAAGAACTAAGAAAACATTGGAGTTAAAAACGGAGATCACTGATAATCTTGGAAAGAGCAGTTTTAGTTAACTGTTGGTTGGCAGTCAGATTTCAAGGCATTAAGAAGAAAATCGAGAATGAGAAGGTGGAGGCAGGAAGTACAAATGTCTTTTTCTGGGAGTCTGTGAAAAGGAGGAAATGTTAAAGGATGGTAACTTGAGAAGATGAAGGCTTTCTTCATTACAGGGCAATCTGGGCATGTTTGTAAGCAGCATGCGCAGAGCCAGTGGATAAAGGAAATTAAAGATTAGAGAGAAAGTGATCAGAGGGGAACTCTTCAGAAGGAAGTGGAAACGGATATGATCAGGGTGCAAGTTAGAGGGTTTCGCCTTGTCAAGAAGAAGAGCCTCCTCTATCAGAGGCTGGAGCAAAAGAGGAGAGAAAAGAGTTTGGTTGATATAGAAGGATGTGAAGTACAGAGTTGGGAAGATGCTTGCTATGGATGGCCTCTGTTTTCTTTATCAGAACCAAGATGGTGGGGTACAGGCAGGGACTCCTCAGAGCTCTTCCAAATTCCCCTCAAGCCAATTTTAAAATAACACCTCAAAGCAAGTTCTCGAGTGACAGAACCAACGAAAGGATGGGGTGAGACAATTTCCAACCCAAGACAGCTTAGAATGTGGGCAAGAAAAGTCTGTCTGGGGTGACAGTGGAGCACAGTTCAGCACAGGCCAAGCACCAGCACACCACTAACAGGCCTTGAGGGTGACTGAATTGGCAGTGGAGGTTTCTGGAGTTCTCAGCTGGTTGATAAGGGGGTTGGTCAGGAGATTAGAGGGAACTCTGTATAGGCACTGGGTACAGGACTTTGTTGCTTTGCCCATATGTGGTTCTGGGTCACAGTCCCAGGGTGAGGAGGACACTGTGGCCACAGGGGACACAGTTCCAGGGCAGAAAAGAGTGCTTGTGTTGTGCACAGGCCAGGAGAGCAATAAGCACTTTTCCTTAGATCATACCACTTTGGAAGAACCAAAAACTTACAGTATGAAAACAGTATGAAAAATCTGAAGTTTGTGACAGTACCCCCTCCACCCCAGGAGTAGAGTCCAAGTTTAACATAAAGTTAAAAGTCAAGAAATAGGCTGGAAAAAAGAGCAAAGAACAAAAAAAAGAAAAGAAAAGAAAAGGAACGTGACTGTAAAAAGTTACTATGGTGACAGGGAAGATCAAAACAAAATCAGAAGACGACAACAGAGTCAAAAACTGCTACATCCAAAGTTTCAAAGAAAAATGTTAATTGGTTCAGGCCCAAAAAGAATTCCCGAAAGTGCTTAAAAAGGATTTTAAAAATTAAATAAGAGAGGAAGAGGAAAAATTGAGAAAAGAAATGAGAGTGATCCAAGAAAATCATGAAAAAAGAGTCAACAGCTTGGTAAGAGAAGCAAAAAAAAAAAATACTGAAGAAAATAATGCCTTAAAAAGCAGAATAGGCTTAATGGTAAAAGAGCCACAGAAATCCACTGAAGAGAAGAACACCTCAAGCAGAATTGGCCTAATGGGAAAAGATGTACAAAAGGCTATAAAACCAGGCATACCCTTTGGCCCAGCAGTACTACTTATAAGGTCTGTATCTAAAGAAATTTTGTTTTGTTTTGTTTTAAACAGGTGTTTGTTTTTTTTTTTTGTGGTGGCAAAGAATTGGAAATTGAGGAGATGCTCATCAATTGCAGAATGACTGAACAAGTCATGGTATATTATTGTGATGGAATACTGTGCTATAAGAAAAAGCAAGATGCTTTCAGAAAAACCTGGAAAGACTTATTTGAACTGATGCAAAGTGAAATGATCGGAACCAGGAGAACATTGTATACAGTGACAGCAATATTGTACAATCATCAGCTATGAATGACTTAGCTGTTCTCAGCAAGACAACAATCTAAGACAATTCCGAAGGGCTTATGGTAAAAACATGCTGTCCACCTCCAGAGAAAAAACAGATGGAATCTGATTGTAGATTGAAACATGCTCTTTTTTTAGCTTTTTTTTTTTCTCTCTCTCTCTCTTTTTTTTTTTTTTTTGTAGAGGGCCAGCCTTAAGAGTCCAATATGGGTTTAAGATCCAGGACAGAGTTTGACCTTTGCCTAGGCTTTAACCCAAAGGGCTCAATAATTAAGAAGCAGTGCTCTCCAAATCTTTCCCTGGTAGGAGGCTCCTGAGACTTTCCTTCCCACTCTTTGTACCTTAGATTTACATATTCACTCCTCTATACAGCCTTGGAATTTACAACCCTATCTAGGAACTCTGATAAGGAGGAAATGTATGTTATCACATCCTTCACAGATGTTTCAGGGAGTGTCTCATGGGGAGGACTCTTTGAAGTTAGGATGGATTTTCTGTTTATATCCTGTACCCTCAGATGAATAAACTGTGTCAGTTCCTATTGCTCCACCTGGCCCACGTCTCAAGTTTATTTCGCGCCTTTCCGTTCGGCGTACTATCTGGTTGCAGGCGACGTTTTTTGATCCATGTTTTCTTTTACAATATAACAAATATGGAAATGTGCTTTGCATGACTATGCCTGTATTACCTCTGTCAAATTGCTTGCCATCTCAGGGAGGGGAGAGGGAGAAAATTTGGAACTCAAAATTTAAAAAAAAAATTAAATATTAAAAATTCTTTTTACTTGTAATTGGGAAAAAACAAAAAATCAAGTGTGAGGCAGAATCTTGAAAGGAGGCATGGGGATGGAATGATGGCATAGGTGGCTTGAGCAGAGAAAAGACAAGACGTGGCAGTGTATGCCTATAATCCTTGTCACTTGGGAAGCTTAGGCTGGTGGGTCAGGAGCTTGGGAAATCTGACCTACAGTACACTAAAATGATCTGGTATTAAGTCCAGCATTGATAAATACAGGGAGCCTGTAGGAGTAGGGGGAACCATCAGAATGCCTAAGGAGATGTGAACCAGCCCATGTTGGGAATATTAGGTCAAAGTTCCCATGCTGATCAGTAGGGGAATTGGACCTGTGGCCTGGGTCAGAGAGCAAGACTCAGTTTAAAAAAAGAAAGAAAAAAGAAGCAGCATGAAGAGGAGGTTTGGAAGAGAGACTCTGTAGGGAGTGTGATATAGTTAGGGACTAAAAGTCAATAAAAGATTTGCCTTGAAACAATGAGGCCTTATTTAAAATTAGATCAAATACTTTTTTGTTTTTTTTATAATAGCTTTTATTTATTTATTTGTTCGTTCATTTATTTATTTTTAGGGGAATTATTTTATTGGTAGGAGTTCGAGGTTGGTACAGGAATCACTAGAATTTCTTTGCTGTTGGAAGTCAGTGGCAATGGATATCTCAGAAGCAGAAAATATCCAATGGTTAAATAGAAATTTGCCTTGGTGACAGCCTTGTACATTTAAACAACCTCCTAAAGGTGGCACTTCCTCTCTGTCCACCCCTTTTTTTTTTAAATTTTAACATGTGTTTTTAAAACTTTGGGTTACAAATTTTCTCCTTTCCTCCCTCCCCACCCACCCTCATTGAAAAGGCAAGCATCATTATAGAGGTTATAGATGTGTAGTCATGTAAAACACTTCCATACTAGTCCTGTTGTGAAAAACTAAGTATATTTCCCTTCATCCTATCCTACCCCCCATTTATTCTATTCTCTCTTTTGACCCTGTCCCTCCTCAGAAGTGTTTGCTTCTGATTATCCCCTCCCCCAATCTGGCCTCCCCTCTATCAACCCCCTGCTCTCCTGTCCCCTTCCCCCCTTATTTTCCTGTAGGGTAAGATAGATTTCCATATCCCATTGTGTATGTTATTCCCTCCTTAAGCCAAATCCTATGAGAATAAGATTCACTCATTCTGTCTCACCTTCTACCATTTCCTCTCCACTTTAAAAGCCTTTTTTTGTGTGTTTCATGTGAGATAATTTACCCCATTCTACTTCTCCCTTTCTCCTTCTCCCAGTATAATCCTCTCTTACCCATTTTTATTCTCCAGATATCACCCCTTCATCTTCAACTCACCCTGTGCCCTCTATCTATCTATCCATATATATAATGTTTTCCCTCCCACTACCCTAATACTGACAAAGGACTCATGAGTTACAAATATCATCTTTCCATGCAAGAATGTAAACAGTTCAACCTTAATGAGTCTCTTATGATTTCTCTTTCCTGTTTACCTCTTCCCTGTTTCACTTGAGTCTTGTATTTGAAAGTCAAATTTTATATTCAGCTCTGGTCTTTTCTTCAGGAATGCTTGAAAATCCCCTATTTCATTGAATGACCATTTTTTACTCTGAAGGATTATACTCAGTTTTGCTGGGTAGGTGATTCTCGGTTGTGATCCTGTCTCCTTTGCCCTCTGGAATATTATATTCCATGCCCTGCAGTCCATTAATGTAGAAGCTGCTAAATCTTGTGTTATCCTGATTGTTTCCACAATACTTGAATTGTTTCTTTCTGGTATAATAGTTTTTATTGATGGAGGTTTTTTTTTAATTGTCTGTATAGCTTCCCTAAATATTTATTTCTTCTTCTCTTCCCAGAGTGCCATGCCATATGGCCAATGGTATTTTTAAAGACAAAAAAGATGAAAAAAATATTTTAACTGCTCAACACATTGAAAAAGTCTTAAAATATGTGAAACATACGACACCTGTAGAGCTCCCATCTCTTCAAAAGGGTATAGTAAGGGCAAGCTAGGTGGTGCAATGGATAGAGTTCTGGCCTTGGAGTCAGGAGGACCTGAGTTCAAATCTGGCCTTAGACACATAACACTTACTAGCTGTGTGACCCTGGGTACGTCACTTCACCCCATTGCCTTACCAAAGAAAAAAAGGGGGGTGTAGTAGAAGGATCTTCTCATCTTTTCTTTTTAGATGTGCTTGTTCTTCATAATTTTGCAACATTTTCTAGTGCTTGTTTCTTTTTATATTGTTATAGTCATTGTGTATATTGTTTTCCTTAATCTGCTTATTTCTACATCAGTTTATGTAGATCTTTTTCATGCTTCTGTGTTTATTATATCTTACAGTATGGTGATATTCACATAGCACAATTTGTTTAGCCATTCCCCAATCAGTGGGAATCTACTTTGTTTTGAATTTTTTGTCAGGCAGTCAATAAAAATATATTAAGCACCTACTGTATTCCAGGCACCATGCTAAGTACTGAGGATACCAAGAAAGGTCAAAGACAGTCCCTGCTCTCAAGAAACTCACAATCTAATGGGAGAGACAATATGAAAATAACTGTACAAGCAAGATATATGCATATATACATATATGTGTGTATATATATATTCAAGATAAATTGGAAATGATCAACAGAAGAAAGGCACTAGCCTTAAGGAATCAGGAAATGCTTCTTGTAGAAGGTGGGATTTTGGCTGGGATTTGAAGGAAACCAGAATGGGCCAGAGAGGGTGATAAATTAGCAGAGGTGGGTTATCTGTGGCATGGAGGCCACATGTGGCCTTGTAGGTCCTTGGGTGCAACCTTTTGACTGAGTCCAAGTTTTGCAGAACAAATCCTTTTATTAAGAGTTACACTTGAGGATCTAGAGGGCCACATGTGGCCTCAAGGCCACAGGTTTCCCACCCTTGAAGAGAATATTGGACAAGTCAGTGAAAATACCTGGAGTCCAGAGATGAAGTGTCTTATTTGAGGAGCAGCAGGGAGGCCAGGGTCAGTGGATGACAATGTACATGGGGGAGAGTAAGGTAAAAGAAGGCTGGGAAGGGCCTTGAAAGCCAAATGGGATTTTTTTAATATGATCTTTGAGGCGAATGGAAGAACTGGACTTGATTGAATAGAGAAGTGATATGGTCAGTTCTGCTCCTTAAGAAGATCAGTTTTAATAGCTGGAGTGGGGAGAAACTTGAAGCTGTTGTCCAGATTTTTCTCTGAACTTCTTTTAAGAAGGAGGGGGGTAATCTCCAAAGTCTCCAGTCTGCTGTAGTCTTCTCATTCTTCTGATCTCTGCCTTCTTATCTACTGTTGCTCCTTATCAGATTTCTGATTCCTTCTGTTTCAGGGTCTGTTCTGTGACCCATCTCTAAGTCTGGTTGAAAAACCTGGACTCCACAGTTCTGTCTTTTGAAACATAAACATGATAGAATTTTCCAATAATCTCCAAACAGTTCTTTGATCTCTGTTGTTCTCAGCTATATTTTTAAAACCCTGAAAACCATATCTAAATAAGCTGATTGGCAATAATGCCTTAAAGTCATATTTTCCTTGGTTTCTGGGACCTTGAGGACTGCTTTAACACAAGTATGGGTATATTTCTCTGAGAGACTTGTTTTATCTTAGTCCTGAGAAGTGTCTCTATCTTCTTTTGAAGGAAACAATGAAAAAACAGTAAGTGCTTACTAGGTGTTTTACTATGGGGATGCAAATAAAAAAGGCAAAGACAGCTCATACCATTAAGGAACTTGTATTCTCATGGTGGAGAAAAGGCCTTGGAGGGAGGTGGTTAGGCCACATATGGCCTTGAGGCCGAAGGTTCTCCACCCGTGCTCTAGGAGTAGAGAGTGAAGTAAAAGTGGTCTGGGGATTTTCTAAAAATGCAAAAGAGGTGCTGGGACTGATTAGTAAGGCTGTTCTCCAGCAAGGTTGCTGGACAGAGACACGAAATACCATTTTCTGCCTTCTTTAGAAACTAAAATATACACATATGAAAAAGCAGTACCTTGCAGGCTGACATGGATAGCTGGAGCAAACCTCAAAGGGAGGAGAGATTGCTGAGTGATGGTGGCCAGCAATAGATGGAAGTGGCAGTAAGGAGCTTGGAATGCCTCTTCCTTTTCCTGTTCTAGTATGTAAGTGATCATGCATTACTGGAGAGAGTGGCCAGGGTCACAGTGTGATATGGAAGGAGCTAGGTATCTCTTCAGTGTAAGAAGATGAAAGGAGTGGGAGAGGAAGAGGGGCCCTAGATGGTGGTAGAGGGCTGAGGTGTGGTTGGTTAATTCGCTGTCTCCCATCAACAACTCCAGCTCTACCTCTGGCCCCTGAATCCACTTCAGTGTTGTCTCAAATTTCAGATTTCTTTGTTTTTGTTAACTTCTGTTGTAATTCTATGTGTGGATTTGCTTTGTGGCTTTTCCAAAAAGTTGTGTTGGGGAAGAAAAGGTAGATCAAAGGAGGATTTAACTGTTCCTAGAGATTGGTATGTGATGAGTTAATATCACAGGGGAAAAGGTTCTCTGCAAAGGAGAATGTTCTGTTGCCTGGAAAAGATATAACAGGAAGGGTTCATAGGAAGGTGAAAACCTGCAATGAATTTAACTCTCACCCAGTACATTCTAGGGTACTGAAACAACTAGTACATATGATTACTAACATAGCAACGTAAATAAGGTGCACTGGACAGTTCCAAAGACCCCCACAATATAATACTGTATATGTACTATATTTCCTTCTGCTATTGATAGTTTCCCTGTTGGTTTATCTGCTTAGACTTTAATTGGGGTCTTTAATTGAGTTTTCTTCCTCCTGAAATCTTTGGCAATTTCTGTCTTTTTCCCCTCATTATTTTCCTCCCATTTCTCACTTTCTGACTCCCTCCCCTTAGATGGTAGTTTCCCTGAAATCTAGATCTGAGTCACATTTTCCTTCTATGCTGGGCAGTTTATGGCTTACCAATCTGTGCCCCAAGACTTCTAGGAGGAAAGGACTGACCCCAGTTGGATGCAGAGCACTTTTTCTCAAGTGTAGTGGAGTGCTACATAGCCCCAGCTATGTGTGTCACATATCTCTGCCACCCTACTATCATAGCCCAAATAAGCAAATAACTTCAGTTTGGAACTCCAGCTCAGGGGGAGGGTGAGGAAGAAAAAAGTGGAATATAGAGTTGAGTTATTTTGCAAGTCCCTGGGTTTGCCTGTGCAGCCTTGCTGCCAGGAGTATATGGTGGGTGGTGGGTAAGAGGATACTGAGTGACACTGAAGTTGCTTTATCTTTTGTGCATAATTCCTATTTTGGAGAAATGTCCTAAGAATCAAAGAAAATGTCTAGTCTTACTTCAACTTATTAGTCACGTAATTCAAAAGTTTCTCTTTTATTTTTATATATATATATATATGTATATATGCGCTATACTTAGGTGAGGTCTAGACACAAAGTGGTTTATAAATACCCCCAGACTATTGCTTTTGGGGCCTCATACCTCACCTAGGTATATGAGACACTCCGCTTCTCTCAGTTTGGCTTGTTCTCACACTAGCAAGTCTAACTTCTCCAAAGATAGACCCACCACCATGCAGTCCTAGGGCAACCCTGTTTAGAAGAAATATTCTTCCTCTACTGCCATTCTAGGTTTTGGGCCCCCATCCAACGTATTTTCTATCTGTATCACTGACTGCTCACAAAGCAACACATCCAGTATTGTGTATGGTGTTTACACAACCAGCCATTCCTAACAGTGATACTTTGGGATCTTAAACATAACTATTGACTTCATAAAATAGATAATAAGATTATAGATAATCATCCTTTAAAGAAAATACGTAAATAAGAAAATATGCCACAATATACGTATAATGCCAGATTATACTCTCGTGCCGGTGAACTCATCTGCAAACATCATTGTTATTGACTTCTTCAGGAACATCTGCACCCCAGGAAACTACATGGGCTCTCCATTTGGTTGTCGATCCTCTTCTCGCCTTACATACAGCCTTTAATATTCTTTTATTTAATTGTAAAACTTTTAGCTTTCATTTAACTGTAAAAGTCAAAGGCTTTTAGAAGTTGTTAAGTTAATGTGAAGAGTAGTTGTCCTTAACCTAGAGAAGTGCAAAGCCGGGTTCACTGTCCCTAATGCATACCAGCCCGGCCAGCTCTTGGTTCACTGGGCTGCCTGTGCTAACCAATCAGAATGGAGTTCATCACAGCATAGCTCTTCTGGCCAGGATTCTGGAGCAGTTAGAAAGCCTCTTCTGCTTTTCCTTCTCTAACCAGTAGTTGGCAGAAGAGAGCAGCAAGCCCTTAGGAAAATTGGTGCTGAAAGGCAATTGCTCTCAATGGAAGTCTTGGCCAGTGAAATAATGGTAAATGAGGAGTCTCTGAGCTGAAGCCTTCTTTCAGCTGACTGCTAACTGTCGTACAGAGCAGCCTTTAGAGCTCTCCAGCTGGGTCTTCAACGATTCTCAGGTTCTCCTTCCCTCTCTTGCCTGTATTCAGTAGCTGAAATGAGTCTTCTGACTGTGATTCATCTTTTTACTTTAAGTCACATCTCACCAGATTTCTCCTGTCAAATCAGCAGTCCTATTTCAATCATACTTCAGTCTCCAAACATATATGTGGTTTCTTTTTCTCAGTTTTATCTGCTTTAGTCATAAAACACACATATGTAAATTAGCCTCGCTCTGAAATTCTCAACAAGGTCATCTCTCCTTGGTGCCACCGAAGATGTAGTTCTTTGAAATCCCATTTCTCCAGTTTTTAATAAATAAAAGAGCTTTCTCTGCCTGTATAGCATTATGTTGTTTCCACACAAATAGGCATCATTCCACCTTGGTGGCAACAGTTCTGGTTCCTCACTTATACACAGCAGATCATTCTCTCCAAAATTGCTACATCCTGTCTGAAAGCTGGGGTTCTTCATCTACATTTTTTATCAGTTTACATTAAAGCTCCTATCTGCTTCCCTCCTCTCTCTTCCCTGCTCCTCTCCAGGTCATTTTCTTTCCCAAACTGTCCATATCCTGTCTGAAAGCTGTGTTTCTTCAAACACATTTTAATAGTTTACGTGAAAGTCCCTAGGGTCCTGTCCTCCCCTCTCCCATCTTATCTTCTTAGTATATATCTAGTAGTAATTTAATAATAGTAACTCACATTTGTATAGAACTTTTAAGGTTTATCAAGCCTTTAAATCACAATAACCTTGGGAAATAGGTAATATAGTTATTTTCCTCCATATTTTACAGATGAGAAAACTGAGGTTCATCAAATTTAACTGATTTTCCCAAAGATCACACAATGAGTAAGTGTCAGATCTGGGAATCAAACCTAACTCTCTTGACTCCAGGCCCAGTGTTCTCTTATTATTTGTTCATTTGACTTCTGAAGAAACACCAAATAAGACTTCAGCATTGATCATGACTTGTCTTATCATTTGGGCTTCAGCTAGGGAAGTACTATGCTTATGGGAAATAAACGGGTTAGATCTGAACTGGCAGAAGAACCCAATGATAACATTAATGGTTGCCTAAAAATGGTTATTTTTATCTTTAAAAAAACCCAACCTTATCCTGTCATCCTTGAAAACTGTATTCTCTCAATTTATTCCTTTACATTTCAAGTGAATTTGAGTGAATGAAGATGGTGGCTTTCAAGTAACATGAGTAAATGAAGGGTTCTGAAAAACAAGCAGCACCATGAGTTTTTCCCTTGGTTCACCAACTAGCTGTGTCCTGTCTCACTCTACAAGAAGTGGCAAAACCATCTTGCAGTTTTTTTTTTTTGTGGGAGAGGAGGAATGAGTATGCATGGGGGAATCTGTGATTGCATTGGCTTAGGGAGCTCTCAGCATGGACATTACTTGCGCTAATGTAGATCAATACTTGCTCTGAAGTTTATAGTCTCAGAAAGTTATCTAGGGCAAGGAGAGGCTCAGTAGACTTGTCCAAGTTCACATAAACAGTATGAGGCAGAAGGTTGGATTTGAACCCAGTTCTTTAGGATTCAGATCCATCTCTCTGCTAGACATATTAGGCCATGGTTATTTCAGAACCGGGAATGCCAGCAATTTTCAATGTTGTTGTTTTTTTTTCCCAAAGAGAAGGTTTTAAGAATGATAATTAAAAAAGTAAAATGTAAGGGAATGATCAAACAAATGAGAAAGTCAGTTTCATTTCATTATCTAACCTTCTTTTTCCCATCTTTAGGTTAAAGGTCTTGCTGCATAGAATTTTTGGCTAAAGACACAGTGTCCTCTTGAAGCAATTACTATAGGAGAGAGTTGAACTTTTATGAGGACCTAAAAGTATCAGAAGAAGATTTCGAGATCTTTATATATTTCCTGATACAACCCATCTCCTTCCTTGCAAATATTGAATCTGTTTTTAGGTTTAGATCTGTATGTGTAGGATTCATTACCTTATGCCGATAGATGCTTTGATTCATTTCTATGGGATAGTTCAGTTCAATTCAACAAACCTTTAAAGCCTACTGCTATGAAAAACACACTGTTATTCATGTTGGAAAGTATATGAGTATTTTTTAAACAACTATACTCTTAAAGTGGCTGGGTTTGGAGGTATATGCTTCTAGTCCTTCTGTTGGTGAAGCTAAAGCTAGTGAATGTCTTGAGTTTGGGAGTTCTGAGTTGTAGTTGGGCTAAATCTCGTACGGCTTTGTTGAGTCCCTGGACTCAACTTGAGTCTCCAACTTGCTTAAAGAGGGTGAACCAGGCCATGTTGGGAAAATGGTGCAGATTAAAAGCTTCTGTGCTTGCCACTATTGAGATTAGGCCTGTGTGGTGCCAGCTGTACTTTCAGCCTGGACAAGATAGAGAGAGACTCAGTCTCCCAAAAAAAGTGAAACCATTAAATCAACGTATGCTTATTGAAGTGAGTAACTTTATAACCTAATTAATTACCAGTTAATGAGTAGCCATGGGAAGCAGTCATTCCATTAGTTCTTACAGATATCTCCTGGAACCTTATTACCTGTGACTCACAGGGAAGGGTCAACTTCCATGTAGGAGTGTTGTGGCCTCTGAGAATGTATCTTTCATACAATACATGTTGTTGCTTTAAACATGGACCAGTGATTGTGGGAATGATTCCTTTTGGATTACCATATTACCACAGATGGTTGCTTGCTAGACTAAGGTGGCCATTTGGGGGAATTGACAGAAGAAACAGATGGTCTTATAAAGAACACAGATGTCACTTGATAGGAAAAATGGCACTTGAAGTGATGATCAAGAATGTCATAAATGGAAAGTTGGTGTCCATTTGGTCAGGTGATATTTCCATTTTCTGAATATTTTAAATAAGAAGTCATGGGAAAGGGGAAATTTATATAAAGTTGCTTCTAATTCTCTTTGAATATGGTCCCTATATAGACAGTAGTCTAATATTTATCTTTTCCCACTGCTTAGTATTTACAAAAATCCTGAGCATTTCTCACACAGAATAAAACCAATTCTTTATAGGTCCCAAATGTCTAAAATTTGAGTGAGTGTACAGTTATTTGAGTGGTAAGTACAGTTTTAGATTTGCAAAGGAGTCCAGTGCTAGTGGCAGTTTGGTAACTCAATTTAGTAACCTTGGGAAATTCCAGGTCCAAGGGTCAGATTTTGAGCACTCTTAAAAGCTTGTGGATCATATAGTTATATTTGTTATGATACTTATTTCCATAACTTTAATCATTGGCACTTGGAATGAGATTTAAATAACAGTATTTTAAACTCAGAATTAGCTTCATTTGTATAATTTAAAATGAGTAGAGACAGCATGGGATGGGGAGGAAAGTACCAGATTTGGGATCAGATGATCTGGGTTTGATTTTCAGCTTTATTGATGTATTTTCTTTTAAACTACACTTAATAAATCTCCCCTGCACACATGCGCACACTCGAGAACACACACACACACACACACACACCCCTCTTCAACAAAGAAAAAACATTTAGGTAAAACTAGCAAACCCAGGAACTCAGTATGTATACTGTGTTCCAGTTCTATAAGCCTTTCTTCTACTGAGTAGAGTGAGGAATGTTGCATCATTTCTTTGGGGTTAAGACTAGTCATTACAGTCAATCACATTTCAGTTGAACATTAGAGTTGTGGGCATTTTCATTATTGTAGTCACTGTCTGTAGTTTTCTCTTGGTTCTGCTTACTTCATTCTGCATCAGTTCCTGCAAGTCTTTGAATTTGAATTTTCTTTGAATTCTTCATATTCATTTTTGAACAGTGCAGTAATATCCTATTGTATTCATTTTCAACAGTTTATTCCTTAGTTGATGTGCATTCATTTTTCTTTCCACAAAAGCATGCTGCTATGAATATTTTAGTATATTTGGAGCCTTTCTTCCTGACTTTTGATTTCCTTGTGGTAAATGCCCAATAGTGGGCCCACTCAGTCAAAGGATAAGAACAATTTAGTGACTTTTCTTGTATAATTTTGAGCAACTTATTTAACCTCTTTTGCTCTGTTTCCTCGTTTGTAAAATGAAGGGTTTAGTCTAAATGACTGCTAATGTTCATGAAAGATCTAAATCCCTTTGAATGCTTTTTGATACATGAAGTAAGACTGTTGATCTAATCATTCTCCTTTATTGAATGACCTTCCTGATAAGACCTCCTTGAAAAGAACTGTACATTATTAATGTTCGGAAGTAGCAAAGATTCTAGAGGGGCTCTTGTTGATTGTTGATGGGAACCAAGTAGGTTATCTAGGTCCTTATTATGACTTCAGCATTAAAAAAAAGGTATGGAAGAGTACAAATTGCTGAAGATAATAAACCCTGGAAAAAAGTCTGCACTGTATAGGCAGTTTACCTGTTCACTGTCAAATGGGTGTCTTTGGTCAATAGAAGATAATGTAAGAAACCAAGCAATGAACTACTAGGCCAACTTGGGTTAGTTCCTGCCCTGCTATTAAGTAAGTCCTGTGGCAGAAACCTTTGCCCAGTGTGGTGATAAAGGTTTATTTACCAGTATAATCAGTCTGATACTACTATTAACTGATAATTAAAATTAACTTTTGTATATTAATTTCATAACATATCATTTTCCTTGTCAACAAACTGTCACTGGAATATCAAAAATTAAATGTCCTGGTTTAAAAACACTGAATTATGTCCTATGAGAAATATAAAGTATGTGTCAGTATGCCATCATTGAGGAAAATTGTAGCATCATTTGTTACTGTTAACAATACTTGTTTTTTTCCTGAAGATCTGAATGAAAAAAATTACTCCACAAAAATGGAGTAATAACATATATACACATATCAGTGGAGTAGCAAACAGCATTATACTAAAAATACTGTTTGCCTTAAAAAAAAAGCAGGAATGGTTGAACTTTTTAAGTTGTACTTTTAAAAAAAAGCATGATTTGATTGTGTAAACACGTAGTTTAAAAATATTTTTTCATACAATTTGCTAAAAATAATTTCACAAAGTTTTTAAATGTTATAATAAATGTAATAAAATAATACAAAGTTTTAATTGTTATATAAATTATATTGATAAGTTATATAATTGACAGTCTGCCTCCATGTACGAAGTTCCCACACAGCACATAAATAAAATGGAATTTTCCTATACAAAAAAAAATAGTGGTGGATTATTTTCTCATAAATTTAATGATCCTTTTTTCTTATGAATAAAAATTTGGAGGGACCAGTATAGCTAAAAATTTCTGACATATGATCTATCCTTGTGGTGAGAAAAGTGGATCAATGACTCTGTAAATAGACTTAAGTCATTCTGTATAACAGATTTATTTCCATTGATCTTATGGAAAATACTATGTGCCTTTCATCTTGCTAAATCAATTTATCTTTTTCTTAGTTTTGTAAAATGCTGAAATGGCCAAAATTAAATGAATGAACTTTTAACTATAGCTAAAAAACAACTCTTCATTAAATGAATAAATGAGTATTTGAATTGTTGTCGTTTTACAAGTCTGTTATAGATATTGAGAGACTGGATGGTAGTAGTATTTTGGTAAATTCAGTAAATACTTCTCTTAAATTTCTAAACTGGACATTACCCTATCATCCCATTTTTTTCTGTTTACATAAGAAACCTTCCAGTGTTTTGTTATTTATTAATTTCTTGAAATCCATTTTCCTTCATATTTACTTTGGGATTGTCAGCAGATGATCGTCTTGCTTGGTGATATTTTGGCTTATCTAAGAAATTCTTGTGTTCATTATCAGTTTTCGTCTTTTCCGTGGTTAATTCTATAATTTCACTCCATTCTTTATTTTTAAAATTATTTGTTCTCACTGTAACCTAAATATAGCTATAAATTTATGTGTATCTGGGAATTGTTTTTTAAACCTTAAGGCACATAACAGATAGTCATCCTTGGAACTAGAAAACACAGAGTCTCGTTCCGTGCCTGCCACTTACGAGCCTTATAACTTTGGTGGGGTCACTTAAACAGCCTGGGTTAACTAACATTTCAGCGGCAGGTTATAGTAGCTCTTTACCTACTTCATGAGGGTGTTGTGAACAGCAGGGGAAATTGTATGTAATCGCTCCAGCTCTTCTCTTTGGTTTCCAGAAGTGACAACTAACTTGGCTCCCTACAACAGTAGTTTAACAAAAGGCTTTCATAATAAGAAGTCACGTTTTATATTTGCTTTAAGATTTAGAAGGCACAGTGTCTTCTCGGTCAGTTATGTAGTTCAAGTAAAAATATTTTTCCCAATTTATAGATTAATATACTAAAGTTTGCAACCCTGTGATTTGCAAGTACAGGTGCAACTATAAGAATCATTGCTCAGCACAGACAGCTAGGTGACACAGTGGATAGAGCTCTGGCCTTGGAGTGAGGAAGAGCCAAGTTCAAATCCAGCCTCAGACACTTGACGCTTACCAGCTGGGTGACCCTGGGCAGGTCACTTAACCCTGATTGCTTTGCCACAAAGCAAAAACAAAAACAAAAAAAGAATCCTTGCTTATTTTATATATGAGGAAATTGAAGCTTCGCAAGGATAATGACTTGTCCATACATGTGTCAGAGTTGGGAAATAGTATTCCAGGATACACATGGGAACTATTTGAATGTGATTCTAAAATATTTACTCAAAGACAGATCTAAGTAATTGGAAAAATACTAATTGCTCTTGGATAGGCCAGGCCAATATAATAAAAATGACAATACGTTCTAAATTAATTTACTTATTCAGCACCATGCTAATTATGGCAACTAGGTGGAACAATAGTAGATACCTGCAGTCAGGAAGACCTGAGTTCACATCCAGCCTCAGACATTTACTACCTGGGCAGGTCACTTAACCTGTTTGCCTTAGCATCCTCATTAAAAATAAAGATGATAATAACACCTACCTCCCAGGATCGTTGTGAGAATTAAATGAGGTTAATGATTGTAAAGCGCGTAAAACAGAGCCTGGCACATCGAAAGCACTATATAAATATCCATTATTATTTATGAAATTATTACTTTATAGAGCTAGGAGAGAAAAAGAATTCATCCTGAGGAAAAAAGGTCAAGAATATCAAAGAAATTATTGGAAAGATGTGAGAAGGAAGGGCCTACTAGTACCAGATTTCAAAGTGTACTGCAGAGCAGTAACCAAAACAATTTGGCGTTGGTTAAGAAATAGAGAGAGATTCTCTGTGGTGTCTCTCTGGAAGAACCTCTTTCATCAGTTGTTGTTGAGCTTCTCTCTGTCTTTCTCCCTCTCCCCTGCTTAACCGCTTTCTTGTATAACACCTGTAGCTTTTTTTTTACATTCAACATTTATTATATGCCTGCTAAGTTTATGGTACTATACACTGAAAAAAAAATAGTTCCTGCTCTTATCAGCACCAAGAAAAAATTAAACTAAATTGGCGTATGCAAGAGGAAGCCTGGAAGGACAGGGAACAGCTGACTCAAGAGACTTGTGGAGAAAGAGCAGAAGAGGTGGAATTGAAAAGAGCTGTAAAGCAGAGCTGGAGGCACAGGCTGCAGATGGCCATCCTATCTCCAAGACCAGGGAGAAGAGGAAGGAGCAACAGAGAAAGGAGGAGGAAAAGGCGAGGCTCGCCAACCAGTTATGGGAGGAACTTGAGCAGGAGGCTGGTGTGGGTGAGGGGCTGTCAGTGCCTCCAGATTACCTGAAACTGAACTCAGGTGCCCAGCCAGCACTAGGACCAGGGACACTGAGGTGTAGGTTGTGTTGCTAATAAACCTGATCAGGTATTCCAGGGGTTAAAAAAAAAACCCACATTATATTATGCTCACCAAAAGAGAAAAGAAATAGCGAGGTTGAACAGTGGAACAGATCAGCTATTTAGTATGTAGAAGCAAATGAGCACAGTAGCCTAGTGTTTGAGAAACCCAAAGATCCCTGCCATTTGGGCAAGAACTCACTTTCTGACAGAAATTTTTGGGAAAATTAAAAATCAGTTTGACAGAAAGTAAGCCTAAGTAAGTAAGTCCTCACACCATACACCAAAATAAGTACCAGATGGGTACACGACTTAGACATAAATGGTGACATCATAAACAGATTAGAGGAACAGGGAGGAAATTACCTGTCATAAATCTATGGAGGGGAGCAGAGTTCATGACCAAAAGATAATAGAGATCACAGAAAGTAACGATTTTGGTTACATAAAATGAAAAAGTTTCTGCAGAAACAAAACTGTTGAAACTAAATTAGAAGAGAAGCAAATAAATGGGGAACAAAATCTTTGTAGTAAGTTCATCTGATAAAGGTCCCTTTTCTAAGATTATAGGGAACTGATTCAAATTAATATTAAGTGCCATTTCCCCATTTGATAAATGTCACTGATAATACATGTTTACAATAGGTTTTTTTTTATGAAATGGGGGGGAATGAGAGCAAGAGAATGTGGATCTTCATGAAAATAAAATAAAACTTAAAAACAGAAAGAAAGTAGGTATCTACCCAATTTAATACTTTCTCCATTGTTCCATGCTGCCGTTTCTCTCTCCAATGTCTTAAAGTATAGAATATTATACAGCAGATATAATTGTGTTCACGGAATTGGAATCACTTAGCCACGTACATGAACAGAGAGTAGGAAAAGAGGTGGTGTGTTACAGTGGGAGGAACAGTGAGTTTGGGGTTTTAAGTTGCATAAGAGAAAGGGCATCCAACATGGGAACATGGCTAGTGATGCACTCTATGCCTACAGGCAGCCAGGTTCTTATCGGGGCAAGAAGATTGAAAGAGTACAAGAGAAAGCCGTCTAATACAAAGTGATCATTATTAATGATAGAACAGGGATCTAGAGAGCACAGTGATAGGTGTAGGCAAAGCAGAAGGGGGATCCAGGAAGGATAGAGCTGAGATGGAGGAGACCGAAAGGTCAAGGAGTGAGTGATAGCGGTGTCCTCTCCTGGACCTGGTGGCTAAGACGTTGGTCTGTGGCTGAGTTTTGGTGTTGAGAGGTTTGGTATCTGGACCTTCTGCGGTTATGGAGAATTGGGAGCTCTGTTGATTTTCTTATCCTTCCCAGTGTTAAAAAATGAAATAGAATGAGTTGGTGGGTAGGTAGTAGGTTTCAGGGGTAGGTCTTCTGCCAAGGCCAGGGGATCACTTGTCAGATATGCTGTGGAGGGGATTCTTACTCAAGTCATGGGTTGGGCTAGGTGGCTTCTGAGGTGCCTTCCAAAACTGGTATTCTGTGGGGGAGAATACTGGAACCTGAGTCCTGGGTCTGGTATTTATTGCCTTTGTGGCTGTGAGCAAGCCATATGATCTCTGTGATTCTCCCTTTGCTTATTTTAAAAATGAGTGAATTGGGCTAGATGATCTTAATGGTTTTTCAGGTTTATTTAATTACTGGGATCCTTATTGTTTTCTTATACTTTTGTTGCAAACATATGGTATTTCAGCTATCCATAATGTTAATTTTGTGGCTGACCTAAGAGACTAACCACCATGTATAACTATTTTTATGGGGAAATTATTCAGAGTTCCAAATAGCTGACTTACAAATGAACTTTTGGAACATGACTTCTTGCTAAGTTGAATATTGCCATTATACGTAAGGGTACATTCTCCTAAATGGCCTGAAAAAAATGAGTGGGTCTGTTTTCTTGCCTGACTTAAACCCTGATAATGAGGATCTAGTAATCATTTGGAAAATTCCATGAAAACAAAACACTGCATGCTGAATGCTGTCTAAATTGTTCACTGAACCTGTTATTCACAGTTTATTGGATATTGAAAAAGTTTTATTGTTTTGGGCCTCCTTTCTCTCTCTTGGTTACCAAAGTATAACATATAGCATCCAATACATATTTGTTGATTTCACAACATCATAGATTTTGAGAGTTGGAAGGGCCCTTAGCAGTCATTTACACCAACTCAGCTCAAAAGACTCTTCACTGTACCATCCCCAGCAAGTGCTCCTCTAACCTGTGCTTGATGAAAGAAGTGGGGGATTTGGAACCTTCCACTTCTCAAAGCAGCAGCCCATTCCACTTCTGGGCAGCTCTAATTATTAGGAAGACTTTTCCAAACAATCGGTATGAATTTGGCCTCTTTTCAGTTTCTGGGACGGAACAGCACAAGGTTAATCTCTTCCACATGATAGCCTTTCAAATACTTGGACCCAGATATCATTCCCGCCCCCTCCCACCTACGCCCATCCCCGACAGAGACTTTTTTTTCCCTTTAGATTAAACATATGTTCAGTTCCTTCAACCATTCATGTTAGCAACTCAGAGCCCTTCACCAGCGTGGTTGCTCTTCTAGAGGTTCTCTACTCAATCAGTATCCTTTATCAGTGTCAATGTTCTTAAACCATGGTGCCAGAACTGAACATGATACTCCAGATGAGGTCCCACCAGGGCAGAGTGTGTAGTAGGATCATCACTTCCTGTTCCTAGCATTTCTTTAGTGTCTGACACATAGTAAGTGCTTAAAGAATGCTTGTTGACTTGATTTGACTAATTCAGTCCAAGATTATATTAGCTCTTTTGGTTATCACATCATACCCTTTACCCATATTGAGCTTGTAGTCCTTTGGAAGCCGTACCACCTCCCCTGCCTCAAAGATCCTTTTCGGAAAAATTACTATTAACCACATCTCCCTCAGCTTATATGTATTGCATTTGTAGAATTTGTACATGTGGAATTGCTATTTTTTTCTTGTATCCAAGTGCAAGACTTTATATTTATCCAGATTTAATTTCATCTTATTAGTGTTATCCCAATGCTTTTTTACCTGTCAAAATCCTGACTGTCATCCCTTGAGTCAGCAATCCCTCCTAACTTTGTGCCAAAAGCATATTTGATGAGCATATCATGCATGCTTTTATCCAAGTTATTGATAAAAATGTTAAACCACATTTCTTTCAAACATTAAAATTGCTTATTTAGAACCTGGTTACCTGTTATCTAGAAAGGATCTTCCATGGGCTTCAATCTTTATTATTGCAATTAATCAGTTATGCAACCTTGGATGAGGCACTGAGCTTCTTTAAGTCTTAGTTTCTTCATCTGTAAAATTGGGATAAGAATATTTGGACTATAATTACACAAGATTATTGTGAGGATCAGATGAAATGCTATATGAGAAACCAGATTATAAGCTGTGAAATATATCATCAGATTATTGATTAGGTTTGAAAAGTGACCTTAAAAATCATCTAGAGTCTAGACCAACCTCCTCATTTTATAAATGAGATCCTGATGGGTTATGTGACTTGCCCCAAGTCACGTATCACCAGTAGGCTGGCCAGCTAGAGATGATTTTTTTTTGGGTCTAGGACAATTCAGCAAACAAACAAATACAAAATGGCCCTCAGACCTGTACAATATCCTTTCACTTCAACAGTGACATTGACAGAATGGTGGGGAAAATGGCAAAGTGTGCTAAGAATCATGCAATTTTTAGCCAGTTAATAAACTTCTATTTGATTTCCGGTATTCTAAATGTGAAATCCTTGTCTACTGACCAATGAGTGGACATATTGCTATAGAAACTGAATCCTATTGATTTTTGACACTCTATAAATGAAATCAGAAGGAAGAAGGAAGTTGCAACTAAATGAAAGGAGTCGCAGATGCTTATTGGAAAGGCAAAGGATTGAGTTGACGGTGAATTTTATCTTTTTGTCCAGAGGCAACAAGAAATGTTATTTCATGAGATACTTCCTCATCACATATTACATTACTAATGCTTGGTTGTTGCTAAGTCGTTTTTCAGTTGTGTCCCAGTACTAATGCTAAGTATTTGTAAAAACACTACCATGAAAATAATGGCAGCTTATGTACCAACATTAGTTGCTGAAAAAGAAAATTAGAGAAATCCTACAAGGAACTTAAATAGATCTTGAAAATTTAAATCAGTGTATACTCTGATATTAGTGCCTTCAATTCAGAGTTGGGAAAAGATGGGGGTAGGGTGAAATGATGGGAAAGCATGGTTCAGGAAGAAGAAATGAGAGAGACCAAAGACTTCTAGATTACACAGAAGCCTCACACTTCTACAGTATTAACACTTTCTTTGATAAAAGAATTGGTAGGCGCTGGACATGGTGAGCCCCAGGTAACACCACAAAGAAGAAAATCGATTATTTTTTAACAGACAGGAAAAACTTGTTATTGATGTGAGTTTTATCCTGAGTTAGCTGTCTGTGTATAGTCAGACCATCAACTTCCCAGGCTAAGATAAAAATTAGGTGAGTTTTTTTTAAGAAAGAAAAAGTGATAAAAATGAGAAAAATATGGCATACACTTGAAGCAGTTTAACTCTGAGCTATTTAAATAAGTTTACACATTTACAGAGAAAAAAAATCTTGGTTTTTTTTTTCCTTTCATTCCACTCTGAAAACATGGTCTCTGACCCATGTACTGGAGATTCAGGGTTTTTGTGCATTAATTAGTTCAGTATTTCAAACTAGGCAGCCTCCGTCTAGCTGCATAATGCTACATAATGCAGCCTTTTCCTCCTTTGTTCAGAACAACATGTAAACAAACAAGTCTTTGTGAAAATAATAAAATTACATAGTGCATTTACGACATAACATAAAATTTGGGTTTGAGACAGATGTTTTAGTGTCATTGCTAAGGATTTTCAATAAATATGTGGCTGTGTCGTTGTCATTCAGTTGTGTTTGACTTCATGACCCTGTGTACCATAGCACACCAATACTTCCCATGTGGTTTTCTTGGCAAAGATACTAGAGTGGTTTGCCTTTTCTTTTTCCAGTGGATTGAGATGAACAGCTTAAGTGGCTTGCTCAAGGTCACGCAGCTAGTCAGTGTCTGAGGCCGTATTTGAACTCAGACCTTCCGGACCCTGGGCATAGTGTGCTATCTACTGAGCCACCCAGCTGCCTTGATTCCAGAATGGAAAACAGTCATGGGCATGGGTTTTTCTGAAGGAATTGTGTAACTGCAGCCTTCTTTCCCTCCTTCCCCCTCAAACTTATATAGTGGTAATAATGTCATGGTAGTTAGCCTGGCCCATCTTGTAGAGTTCAGCTACCCCTGAATATGCTTAATTAGTGGAACTCCTCTTGTATGACTCTTAATCTTGTCATACACTTAGCCTTTTAGGGGGGGGTTAAGACGTGAAGACTCTTGCTTTACAGCGCCACAGATAGCACGAGCCTCATGATCTGAGATGGAGAAATCCTTTTGCTGTGTTGTTTTCTTTCTGTGATTTGTATCTGCTTTTGTTCATGGTGCTTTTGACATGTATGTTTTTCTTTCTCCTCCTTGGCCAAGTTGCCACCACTGCCTTACTTTCTCTGCTGTTTATCAAACGGACACAATTTATCATAAAGTACTAGAACTAGAAGAGAGCCTTACAGATTGTCCAGACCAGTCCTGCTTGTTTTATTATCAGAGTCTAGATAAGTTAAGGGAGTTGCCAGTTTCATACATTTAGTTCATTGTGTGGTTGTACCTGTGACTCCAGGCTGACATCAAGTCTAGTGCTCCTTTAGTTATGCTGGTTCCCAATACGCCATACTTCAAAGCCGCTTCCCTTATGTATGTTCTTGGCTTTGAATTTCCCTGATAATACCTGCTGCTTACGTATTTCCTACTCCAGTTTTAAAAATGAAAAAACTCATCGAGTGTCTTAATTTAAAATGCATGCATTCATATGCACAAATATGTGTGTGAGATATATATATATATATATATGCATATATATGTGTGTATGTGTGTGTGTGTGTGTGTGTGTGTGTGTGTATATATATATATATATATATATATATGTAAATATATGCTGAATTTTGCCCCTTCCCCCAATCTTGGTCACTTGCTATATTCAGTTACACCATCTAGGGATTTGCAGCAGCTAGGTGATGATTTCTTCTTCATTAGGGTCTGTCATAAAAAAAAAAATAAAAAATTTAGTGTAGGACAAAATTTGGTTATATTACTGATCCTTATGGTCTGCTTAAGTATAAAGAAATAACCTCATAGATCAGTATTGGTTTGATTTTGATAGCATAACTCTCATTTTGCAGAAAAGGAAACTTAAGTCTCGGGCAACAGTGACTTACCCAAAGATCATCTGTTCTGCTACTTATTAACTATATGATCTTTGGGTAAGTCACTGCTCTCTGAGACTTAGTTTTTCTTTTCTACAAAATGGAAGGATTAGAAATTGGTTTCTAAGGCCCCTTTCAACTCTGAATCCTATGATCTTATGACCTTCATGTTTTACAGATAAGAGAGTAAGTCCAGAGAAGTGAGTAGAGTTGTCCCACAGTATCAGAACCATTGGATACCAGAAGAATCATATCCCAGGTCTCATGACTCCTGGGCTAGTGTTTTCTCCATTGTATAATGATATAGTAATGTAGCTTGGTATGTCTTAAAGCCAGCAATTGAAACCGTGTGGTTTTATACGGATATATTATCTTCCTATGAAATAACCTTACATGAAGTAACTCATTAGAAAACTGTTATGAAGAAATGCAGAGAAGTGGAAGAGGAAGGTATACATGGAATACTTCTTTATTAATTTTTTATTAAATAGCTACTCCATGCAAAGTACTATATATAAGCAATTAATGGGGAGTGGAAGATAGATTCCTTGCCCATGAGAAATTTAAAATTTAGTTGGAGAGACAAACCAGCCTCATATAGTTATATTAATACTCAAGTCTTTCCAATTTCATGGTTATGGGTAATCCTATCACTGACACAAAACACAGCCCTTCTGTGACTAGGTATATTGATAGTTAATATGGCCAAATATTTATCACCGTACGTCCAAACTAGTGATGATTCTCTCCAAAAATGAGCTGAATTGGTCCTCAGAAACCAAACAGATCCATTTCTAGGCCTTTATTCAAAACTTTACCAGCTTAGTAAGAATTGCCAGAGCTTCTGCTCTACTGGTACTGTCTTAAAGAAACTAAGTTACTGCTGTGCCATAATGAGGTCTGTGGTAGGTTGTTAGTAATTATGTAGTGGACCAAGACTTGGAGTAAGGTTGACCAGGGTTCAAGTCTCACCTCTGCCCCATGCTGACTGTAGCTGTGGGCATATCACCTGTTTCCTGTCTCCCAAGCAGCACTATAAGCATTATAGAGGGGGTGGTCTGCTTTGCTAGAAGGTGCTTCCTCATTAAGAAGTATTTCCTTAGACCAGTAAAATTACAGGTCCTAGTCTAAACATTTTTTCTAATTAATTTATTTATTTTTAGTTTTCAACAATCATTTCCATACTTTTGAGTTTTAAATTTTCTCCCCCTCCTTCCCTGCCATCCCCAAGATGGCATACAATCTGATATAGGCTCTATTTATACGTTTATAGTAAGCATATTTTCACATTAGCCATGATGCAAAGGAGAATTAGAACCAATGGGAGGAACCATGAGAAAGAAGAATCCAAACAAAACAACAAAAGAAAAGGAGAGCAAATTCCATCTGCATTCAAACTCCATAGTTCTTTCTCTGGGTGTGGATAGCATTTTCCATCATGAGACTTTTAGAGATGTCTTAGATCCTTATATTGCTGAAAAGAGCTAAGTCTATCAAAGTTAGTCATCATACAACGTGGCTGTTACTCTGTGCAACGTTCTGGTTTTGCTCACTTGACTCGGCATCAGTCCATACAAGTCTTTCTAGGTTTTTCTAAAGTCTGCTTGCTCATCATTTTTTATAGCACAGTAGTATTCCATTACATTCATATACAGTGTAAACATTTTGTGTGTGTGTTCGTGTGTTGTATATAGATGTAACTACAAGTATTCTACAGTATAGCCACACCTACATATAAAAACCCTGTTTTATAGATGAAGGAATTGAGGCTTAAAGAGGTCGTGACTTGCCCACATTCACACAGCTGGTAAGTCTTAGAGCAAGAAGTGAAACCCAGGGGTAGTTCGATACCAGATCTTACCTTCTTATGAAATAACTCCTCATGAAATAACTAGAAAATGATTATAAATTCATACAAAGAGATGGAATATGACACTACACATCCTATGTAAAGGCTCTTAGGATGTTTGAAGTAAAGAACTGATTGAAGTGGGCTCATGATTCTTAGGACTTAGAACTGAAAGAGGGCTTTGGGGATCATCTAGTCAAGATCTCTGAGGAAACTGGGGACCAGAGAGGGGACAAGACTTGATTAAGGACATGTCAGTAGGAAGTAGCTGTACAAGGAGTCCTTTGACTCTGAATCCATATATATCTTCTACAAAGGACCCAGTACTGTTCTAACCATTGGAGAACAAAGACAAAGAATGAAATAATCCTGGCTTACAAGGAACTCACCTTCTACCAGACTTCAAACTCAAAATCCAATAATTGATGCCAAGAATGACTCTCAACTTACTGAAAGGCTGCTGGTACCACTGAAAATAATGGGAACTTGAAGTTGTTTATTTGGGTTTATTTTTCATAGTAGTCTATAGAGTAGTGCCACATTTATCTGACATTGTTTCATGGAATTAACTTTTCATGATTAAAAAAAAAAGCTTAATCCTTGAAGTATCAAAAGCTTATTTCATGTTAACCATTTTGAATGGAAATGTTTATAGACACTTTATATGCCTGTGCTGTTTTACAAAGTATAATATTGTGTCTTAATGGGTTAAACACTTCATCTAGAAAAGCACATTTCTTGGAAAAGGTTCTGGATGGCTGATATTTTGCAGTATTTAAATGAGCTGACATCACTTATAATAGCTATCCTATACTGGTTCTCCTTATCTTCTTGATTCCTTTTAATTAGGATTTTGAAATTTGAGTTCTTTTAGCTCAGTCAGTGGAAAAGTAGGAGGAAGTGTGGGTAGCTAGAAGGGACAGATGTGATTAGGACGAGTTCAAATTTGATAAGGAAAATTCAAGGCTAAAACTTATAAAATTTGGGTAAGAAATATATGATAAAGTGGCAACATTTTAAAAATAAATTATAGTGTAGTTGAATCAGTATTTAAATGTACCTTAGAGCTGATTTCATAATTATATCAGAATCATTTAATGCCAATAAAGATTTATATTTTTATTAAGAGTCCTGGATCTCATACAAGAGAGGGAAAGGGAGAGAAACCTGGGAGGAGAAATCAGAAATTTTGGGAAAAGATATCTTTGAAGATTTCTTTTTGAAAAGTTAAAAAATTCAAATGATGAATAAAATGTTTAGCATAATACATTACTGATTAGCTGTCTGAACTTGGCAGTCTTTCAGTGGATTTGTTATTTCATTGTTGTGGGTATTTCTCCCTACTTTGTATTGATGGCAGCCTGTCCATTCCTTACCATGTATAGTTTTTGTTCTTTGTTTTCCCATAAATCTTCCATAAAGAGTTTGAGTGCCTGAATTTTACTCTCCAGAGATGATCCCTAAAAACAATGTAATAGATGACAATGTTAAGGATGTTCTGGAAGGAATTCATTATTGCTTTGGGTAATGGCCTGAACCAGAATAAAATTATGCATAATACATTTACGTGTTCTTAAACTAGCCAGATAACTTCAGAATTGTAAAGTGATGGGGGAAGGGAGTAGGAAGGAGAAACAAGGGGAATGGAAGGGAACAAGCCTTTATTAGATACTGTACTTAGTGCCAGTTGAGGAAACTGAGGCAGATAGAAACTAAGTTGTCTTAGGCTGAATTTGAATTCAGATCTTCCTGACTCCAGGTCTAATTCTTCATCCGCTGTGCTAGCTAGGTGTTGGGATTACATAAACATCTGTTTTTCTTGTTGACTGAAAAGAAAAAACAAAGTCCAAAACTACTGGAATGTTTTCTATGGTGTCAAACTTTTTGGATATATTACATTTCAAGACTATAGTAGAGATAGTTAACATATTTGCATTCTAGAAGCTCATTTATGATTTACCTGTTAGGAAAATTTATTTTCCTACAGACATAATGTTATGAATGGTGGTTAAGTTTCCAGGCCAGCTCTGAAAACCAATATTGTAGTTGAAATACTGTGTGTTTGCAGTGAAAATGAGAAAGCAACAGGTGATTCCCAATTAATTAAATGAAACTTAAAATAAGGAAATTTAGCAGAAAATAGTTCTGATGTCACAGTCTAATACATAAAATTGGTGCAATTAGAGCCTGCTGAGAAGACAGTTTTTTCATAGAGTCTGAAGCCTTTTGCTGGCTCCAGAGCCGGGGTTCTTCTCTTTTGCGTTCTGGACCCTTTGGCAGCCTGCGGAAGCCCATGGATCCTGCTTAGCATTGTTTTTAAATGCATGAAACAAAACATGTGATACACAGGAAACTAATTATATTAAGATACAGAAAATATCAAAATATTTTTTAAAATGAATCCCAAGTTCACAGACGCTGGTTAAGAACCATTCTGATTCCAAGCTTGATAGTACTAGTTCTTCTTTGGCTGGATTGAACTGCAAGACTTAAGAGCTTTCCTTTTCCTTGTTAAAGATGCCTCCTGAGCACTACTTTTAAGATTATCAGCCATGAATTTGGTAATTCTTTTATTCACGAAGAAAGAGATCTGTTTCCCTGAGTTCACTGGGCAAGTTGGAGAAGAAAAAGGGAGGAAGTGACTTAAAAAGGGATGGGGTTTGTGTGAGAAAGAAATTACCTGACCTTTAATTAGCTGAGCTGTGAATGAGGAAAGACTAAGAAAAAAGTGGAAACTAGTGGAATGGGCACAGTCCCCTAGGAGGAAGGAAGAAGGGAGATGATAGGGAAGAAATGTATGGGTTCTGAGACTTTTCTTTGTCAGCCATTAAGCTATTGGCCCAGGAAAGTCTTGGTTGCTGTCCAACACAGGTGGAGAGAGGGAAAGGGAATAAAAGATAGCAAAAGGTGAGGAAGTAGTATATAGCTAGCCAGCTATTTTCACATGTATTTGGAATGTCTAGAGCCTTTAAACTCACTCTAGCTCTTGCCACCCAGACTTCCTAGCTAAGTATACTTGAAAACCTGGAAGGGTAGAATAATGGGTGTCACATTGCTCCTGCAATCTCCTATATTCCGTCATTGCTTGCTCACATATATTGAGCCTTGATTACCCAGAGAAATAAATAGCATTAATACCCAGGAGTTATGAGTTTCTTAGAACATTCTAGGAGATAGACCCAAATAATTGGGGAAATATTAATTGTGGATAGACCAAGTCAGTATAACAAATATGATATATATATATATATGTACATAAAATACCAAAATTAGTTTACTTAGTCATTGCCACACTAATCAAACTGCCAAAGGATTACTTTGTAGAGCTAGGAAAAAATGACAAAATTCATCTGAAGAAACAAAAGGTCAAGAATATTAATGATAAATTATGATGATAAATTATAAATGACACTTGATAAATTTTGATAAATAATGATAAATTATACATGATAAAAATACTGCTGCCACCCATTATTCTACCCTTACCAGTTCTGAAGTACACTTAGCTAGGAAGTCTGGGTGGCAGGGGCTAGAGAGAGTTTAACCACTCTAGACATTACAAATATGTGTGAAAATAGCTGGCTGACTATATGCCACTTCCTTACCTTTTGCTGTCTTTCATTCCTTTTCCCTCTCTCCACCTGTGTTGGACAGCAACCAAGATTTTTTTTTTTTGGCCAGCAGCTCAGTGGCTGAAATAATAAAAGAAAAAAAAATGGGAAGGAAGAAACCTAGCACTTCCAGATCTCAAGATCTATCTTTTATTCCTTTCCCCTCTCTATAAAGCAATAACCGTCAAAATAATTTGGTATCGTAATAAAATAGAGAGGCTGCTTAGTCAATCATCAGTTAGTCAACAAACATTTATTAAATGTTTACTATGGGCCAGGCATTGTGCTAAGTTCTGGATCTGTGAAACAGATCGTACAACATATAAAGATACACACGACATAGAAGATAACAAATTTGGTAGCCTATTAGATTGTAAGCTTCTCAAGGCCAGGGACTGTCTTTTGCCTCAGTGCTTAGGTTTAATTGTTGTTCAGTCGTGTCTGACTCTTTGTGACCCCATTTAGGGTTTTCTTGGCAAAGATCCTGGAGGGGTTGGCCATTTCCTTCTCCAGGTCATTTCACAGATGAGGTAACTGAGGCAAACGGGGTTAAGTGACTTTCCCAGGATCACATAGCTAGTAAGTGTCTGAGGTCAGATTGGAACTCCGATCTTCCTGACTCTAGTCTTGGCACTCTGTCCACTGGGCCACCTGGCTGAAAGCCCCAAGTGGGCTCATGGAGTCAGAAATGACTGAAAAATGACTGAATAATTTGTAGCACATTACAATAAATAGTGCTTGATTAAGGTCAAAGACTTCAGCTACTGATGTAAGGATTCTGTATTTGAAAAAATAACGTTGGGGAAGCTAGATGGTAGTCTAGCAGAAATTAGGGTTAGACTAACACCTCATACCATGTTAAAAGATAAGCTAGAAATGGAAATGGATCTATGGCATAGATGTCAAAGGCCATATCATAAATTAGGAAAACAAGGGAGAAATTTTCTTTCAGATCCGTAGATAAGGGGAAGAGTTAATGACTGAAAAAGAGACAAGATCACAGAAGAAAAAAGGACAAATTTGATTACATGGAATGAAAATGTTTTTGTATAAGCGAGACCAATAACACTAAAATTAGAACAGAAACAGTTAACTAGGGGCGAATATTTTTAAGGTTTCTCTGATAGAGTTCTCATATCCAAGATTTGGCATTGATCCACATTTATAAGAGTAAGAGCCACTAGATAAATATTCAAATAATATGGGTGGGTGGTTTTCAAAGAGAGAAATTGAAGCTGTTCTATGAAAAAGTGCTCCAAATCACTAATAATTGGAGAAATGCAGATTAGCATAACTCTAAGGTTTTGCCTTACACTCTCCAGTTGGTACAGATGGCAAAAACCGAAAATGACAAATGTTGGAGAAACTGGAGGAGAGAGGAAAGCAGGGAGGGCAGGAATGAGAGGGATTGAAAGAGCTGTTACAACTTGCAGGGCGTGTTCCATCCAAGGCAAGGTGATTTTTGAGGTGACCAGGGAGTAGGCAGGGAAGAGCAGCAGATGGACTCCATTTGGATTCTAACACATCGTTATCCCAAGGGATACAATAGGAATTGACGAAATAAAGCGGGTAAGAGCAACTAGACTCGCCCCCGTAAATACAGGCAAATGTATTTTAAAGGTATTTAAGGATTGGTTATTAAATGCCTCAGAAGGCTCCTAAAAGAATTGAGAAGATGACAGGGTTAATTTTTAAAGAAGTGACCATAAGAATCAGTCCATAAATACCTACTGGCCCACAGATCTAATTTCTTTTAAATCTTTTTGAAAGTGGTCTCTGCATATACTGAAGATATCCTTGATGAAAATAGGAGAAGGGAGCAGGCAGGCTTTTGAAAGGGATTGCTTATAGCAGACACATCTTCACATTCACACAGTTGCTGAGAGGTGGAGATAATACAAGATCCCATTATGTGTATTCTTTTAGGCAGCTAGCTAGGTGGCACATAGAAGAGAATGCTGAGCTTGGAGTCAGGAATACCTGAGTTCAGAGTCAGCCTCTAGGCATTTACTAGCTGTGTGGGTAAGTCATTTCACCACTGTCTGCCTCAGTTTCCTCCACTCTAAAATGGGGATAGTAATAGTACCTGCCTCCCAGGGTTGTTGTGAGGGTCAAGTGAGATAATGTTTTTAAAGCGCTTACTGCCTGGCACATGGTAGACACTTAAATGCTTGTTCCCTTCTCCTTTATTACAAAGAAAAAACATTTAACAAAACACAAACCTAAATGCTACCTTCCAACAACCTGTGCCTTTCCACATGTGTTAAGGTAATCGAAAATTCTTTGACAGTTTCAACCATAGCTTTGTTCAGTGCCTCTGTCGTTATTAAGCAAGACATACAATAGACAGATCTGTTCATCAAAGGTATTTGTTGATGTCATGGAGAATTTCCTAGGCAGAGTTCTTAGGTATAGATGGTGAAGTTCCATCTTAAATGTTCTTTTTTTTTTTTAAATGTTCTTGATTATGATGATTATACCAAACTCTGGAATGGTATAAGGGGCTCCGAAAAGGGATCCACAGCAACTCAAAAGAGTTTTGTTTAACAATCCACATTGGAAGGGGCAGCTAGGTAGTGCGGTGGATAGAGCAGTGGCCCTGAAGTCAGGAGGACCTGAGTTCAAATCTGACCTCAGACCAAACACCTGACACTTAACTAGCTGTGTGACCCTGGGCAAGTCACTTAACCCCAATTGCCCCCCCCCAAAAAAACACAAAAAACCCCACAATCCACATTGGAAAAACCAAGTGGATGATGAATACCAAATGTCCAAGCTGTGACAGTGCTGTGTAGTTAGATGGACAGGCACTGCATGTGGTCAGTGAGGCCCAGAATAGTGGAGGAGGAGGATAGCATGGATCTCAGGATCAGATTAAATAATGTATATTAATCTATGTAAATTTTGGCTTTTATTATTCTTTGAAAAATTGAGCAGCCTGTTAAGTGATTTTCCAAACCTGTCTTTTGAACTGATGGCAAAACCAATTTATTTAACACTGATCGGAGTGCAAGGAGTGATATTAAAGGCATTTAGAAGGACTCATGTAATTAGAAAAGCAGGTGGGCAAGTCATAGATTAAGCTGAAGGTGTAACAAAAAGATGGACAGACCATATTGAATTCATTCTCTTAAATTTTTTTTTTAAAAGAATGGTTCCAGTGAGTTGGGTAGATACTCTGTGGTGGATTTATGGGAAGAATCAGTTGGGACAACAAGGCATGGGTAGGTTGGGGTCTGCACTATTGAGAACAGCACCCATAGCAATAAGATTGTGGGTCCATAGGACTGCACAAAGTCAGAGAATCATAGATTTGGAATTGGGAGGGTCTTTAGAGATTGTACAACCACCTCATTTTACAGAAGAGAAAAACTGAAAGCCATGGAAGTTAAATGCTCTGCCCCAGATTACAGGTACTTGTGTATGTCTTTTCTTTTATCGAAGGCAGGTAGGCAGCCTCAACTAGCAAATGCTGGACTTAGGAGTCAGGGAGACCAAAGTTCAAAGCATACTTCTTCTTTATTAACCATTTACCTCATTTTCTTCATTGTGAAATGGAAATAACAACAATACTCACCTCTCAAGGGTATTATGAGTATCAAATGAGATAATGTACAGTATGTACTTTGGAATCACAAAGAATTATTTGTAAACATATTATTTTTACAAAATAATAATTTGTAAATCCCTTGAAAGCAGGGTCCATGTCCTATTCTTACCTTATTATTTTAATTTATTTAGACTTTTTCTTTGGTAAGCTATTTGATTGTACTAATTATATGTTCTCTACTATATTCATTATGCATTTAATATAGGTGCTGATACAGTTTAAACAGACCTTTTTATTTTGTTTTTCTTTTTTTTGTTTTCTACTCATTTTTCATCATTAGGAATGAATTGAAATCCCTGGTAGAAGAGAAATTTATGAGTGAGGGGATACCACAAAGAATGCTGTGAAGGTGGTAGAAGGACCACCAGAAGTCAGAGGACGAGAGCTGGTATGAAACTTTATTAACTTTAGTTCTGTAGTTAAATCCTTCCGTGGGAATTGCCCTACGGTTGTGCTGTTAAGTTATTGTTATTGTTATGTGAGGCTTAATTCTTTGTAGCTATACATATGACCTAAAAGAAAGGTAGGAATCAGAATGAGTTGTTTTCATTTCTGTCACTGTGTTCTATGTTATTCTAAGCCCATGGGACTACAAGTCTTGGAAATACATTCATATTAGGCTCTGGTATAGTATCTCCCTTGAGTTATGGTTGACCCCATATATATATATGAATTATAGCAGTTGCTCAGGGCATTGCTGCATTTAGAACCTTGCCTTACTCCTAAAGAAGCCAGTGTTGGTGCTGTATGACCCTCCTCTGTCTGTTGTTGGAAAACTTGTGAGAATCTAAAAGCCTTAGCCCCTCCCCATATCCTGGAGCCCTGCCTTTCTCCTTTCCTCACACACAAATGCCTTTATGGGAAGATTGAGACTGGAGCCCTTAGTAGTATGAGAGGCCATCTTTTGATTCTTGGGACAAAAAGTGGGGAAATACTTCACTGGAGTGCAGAGGGTGTTCTTGGCTTTCTTGGAACTTGGAAAATATTTTCAGCAGCAACAGTATCAGCAGACAAATACTTATGGAGTATCTATACTGCAGTGGTCTACGAGAGACTAATAAACTGGTTTGGAAGTTTGGTTGGGAGTCGGTTGGAAGAAGAAATGCTGAGTTAGGAATTGAACCTGAGAAAAACCATGGAGTACTGGTTACCCAGAAGACCTGGGTTTATCTTTCTTGGACTCTGTTTCCTCTTCTTTAAAAAGAGAGGGTCAGATTGGGGAAATCTTTGAGGTCTTTGCTTGCTCTGATATTCTGTGATTCTTTATTGAGCTTGAGTGGGTGACGAGATATTTACATAGAGATATCCAGCAAGTGTTTGGAACTCCAGTCTGTTCAACATACTGTCAAATCAGCAAGCATTTATTAAGTGCCTGCTATGTGCCAGGTGTTGTGCTAAGCACTGGGGATACAAAGAAAGGCAAAAAATAGCCCCTACTTTCTTCCTGTTGTTGTTTTAAAATTAGTGTTTCTTTTTAAAATTCAATTTTTAAAAAAATTTTGAGTTCCAAATTCTCTTCCTCCCTCCTACCTTATTAAGAAGGCAAGAAAAATTACATCAGTTATACATGTAAAATCATTCAAGACATATTTCCATATTAATCATGTTGCAAAAAGAAAGTAAAAAATTATGCTTCAATATGCAATCAGTTCTTTCTATGGAGGTGGACAGCATTTTTCAGCAAAAGCCTTTTGAAATTGTCTTGGATCATTGTATTGATATGAATAGCTAAGTCATTCTTAGTTGATCATTGTACAGTATTGCTGTTACTCTGTACGATTTTCTCCTGGTTCTGCTCACTTCACTTTGTATTAGTTGATATAAGTCTTCCCAGTTTTTTCTGAAACCATCCTCCTCATGATTTCTTACAGTACAATAATATTCCATCATAATCATATTCCACAACTTGTTCAGACATTCACCAGTTGATAGGCATCCCCTCAATTGCCAATTCTTTGTCATCACGAAAAGAGCCACTATAATTATTTTTGTACTTATAGAACATTTTTCTTTTTCTTTGATCTCTTTGGGATACAGACCTAGTAGTGATATTGCTGAGTCGAAGAGTATGCAGTTTTATAGCCCTTTGGGCATAGTTCCAAATCGTTCTCCACAATGGTTGGATCAGTTCACAACTCCACCAGTAGTGCATTAGTGCCCCTATTTTTTCCCCTCCAGTATTTGTCATTTTCCTTTTCAGTCATGTTAGCCAATATGATAGATGTGAGGTGGTACCTCAGAGTTGTTTTTATTTGCATTCTGTAATCAGCAGTGAATTAGAGCATTTTTTCACATGACTTTAGATAGCTTTTATTTCTTCTGAAAAGTGCCTGTTCATAAACTTTTACCACTTATCAATTTAGAAATGACTCATTCTCATAAATTTGATTCAGTATCAAAAATAAATGTATTACCAATGAAAATGAAATTAAAGCAAATATTTAGGAGCCCTTTTGCCCAATTATATCCCAATAAGTCTGACAATCTAAATGAAATAGATGAACATTTAAAAAACTGTACATTGCCCAGATTAACAGAAGAGGAAATAGAATATTTAAATAACCCTATCTTAGAGAAAAAGAAATTGAATAAGCCATCAATAACTTCCCTAAGAAAAAAATCCCCAGAATCAGGTGAATTCACAAGTGAATTTTACCAAACATTTAAAGAACAACTAATTCCAATATTACATAAACTATTTGGAAAAATAGGCAAAGAAAGAATCCTACCAAATTCCATTTATGACATAAATATGGTGCTGATGCCTATACCAGGAAGAAAAAAAAAACAGATTAAAAAAACTATAAACCAATTTCCTAGTGAAAAGTAACCAAAAAATTTAAATAAAATACTAACGAGGAGATTGCAGTGATATATATTACAAAGACGATACTCAATGACCTGGTGGGATTTATACCATGAATGCAAGGCTGATTCAATATCAGGGAAACTATCCTGACCTTTTCTTGGCTCTGCCACTCCAGAAATCAATTTGAGGTGTTATGTTAAAGTTTTTTTGGAGAGGAATATTGGGAGAGTTTAGCTGAGTTGCAGTCTCTATTCTGCCACCTTGGCTCTGCCCCTCCAGTCCCTGCTTTCAAGGGGTTCACAGCTCAGTGGGGGAAACAATAGGCAAACTACTATGTACAAACAAAATATATACAGGATAAATTGGAAATAATTTCAGGGAAAGCACTAAGATTAAGGAGGACTGAGAAAGTCTATGTGTATAGTACTGATTGGCCATGGGGATAAAAAGATGACCAAAGACATAAATTGCCCTCAAGTTATTTATAATCTGTGCTTGGAGGATGTGGAAGTTATCCAAGTAGGGGTAATCTTTGAAACCCTGAGAAGCAAGGAACTCTGAGGGAGTGAGGCTAGATTAAGATCAGTGAACTGAGCCATGGGCAATACCTACAGTTAGGCCAGAGGAGAAAGAAGCCAAGCCATTAAAATAGAGAGATCAGAGACCCTCCTGTGTCTCCTTAGCTCTTACCCTGGGAAAGATTATCTGTTCAGAAGAATGTCCTTGTAAAGAGACTGAGAAGTCCTGAGGTGAGTACCTTAAACACGTTTCATCTCTCAACCAATTTTTTTTTTTTACTATGACTGGCATGGTAGTTTGCTGCCCATCGTTCTGCTCAGCATACCTGTGACTTTTCAGCTGTAGAATGCCTAGGCTGGAGCTCCTTTCCCTGACCACTTCCACTCCTTGCTCCTTCACATCCACCTATGTCAGACCTTTATCCCATTTTTCCTTAACTTTCCATTGCAACCTCAAGAACTCACATTCTATCAAATGAATAAGCAAAGACAAAAGCATTTATTCATTCCCTATTTTGTGCCAAGCACTGTACTAAGCTAGGGATGCAAATAGAAAAGCAAGATGGTCCCTGCCCTCAAGGAAATCATGCTGTAATTGGGAGAGAAAACACACTTAACAGAATGCGTGAAAAGGCCCATTGGCCTTCCTCCGGAAGAAATAGAGTTGACGACTCCCATTTCATCCCACTGGTGTGGGCAGTCCCTCTGTTTGGCGTTCAGAGCCCTTTGTAAACTAGGCCCCTCCCCTACCTTTCCATTCTTCTCAAATCTTGCACCCCCTCGCATACTTATCAGTTCAGTGATGCTGGCTTCCTTGTTAATTTCTCCATTTCTCTGTTCTGGGCATTTTTACTCCCTGTCCCCCATGCCTGGAATGCTTTCCCTCCCTACCCTCCCTCCTTCAAGTGCCAGCTAAAATCCCACCTTCTGCAATCCCAATCCTTCTTAATTCTAGTGTCTTCCCTCTGCTGATTATGTCTCACTTATCCTGCATTTAGCTTGTTTGTAAGTAGTTGTTTGCATGTTGTCTCCCTCGTTACAGTGGGAGCTCCTCATGGGCAAGGACTGACTTGTCTTTTGCCTTTTTTTTGTATCCCCAGTGCATAGCTCAATGCCTGGCACATAGCAAGGCACTTCATAAGTGATTATTGACAGAATGATTAATCAAGCACCTTGAGTGGGTTCTTGGCTGCCCGGCTAGGGGAAGAGGGAAAGAGAGGTTGGCCAGCCTAGGTGGGGGTTGTATTATTAACAAACTGTCATATAGACTCTGTCTTTTCCCTGGAAAGTACTTTGTTAAGTTTGTATTTTTTTAAATTAGTGTGCATGTTGCTTCCCCCCAGTAGAATATAAACTCCTTGGAAGCAGGTACTGTTTCATTTTTGTCTTTGTATCCCCAGCACCTAGCACAAAGCCTGGCACATAGCAGGTGCTTAATAAGTGATTGTTGTGGGGCAGCTAGGTGGCTCAAATGGGTAGAGCACCTGCCCTGGATTCAGGAGGACCTGAGTTCAAATGTGACCTCAGACACATAACACTTACTAGCTGTGTGACCCTGGGAAAGTCGCTTAACCCCATCACCTAGCCAAAAAATAAATAAATAAATGATTGTTGAATTGAAATGGATTGAAGAACAAGAACCCTTGTCTGGTATTACAGAACCAAAGCAAGATAGTGCTGTAGAAACCAAGAGAGGAGAAAGTTTCAAGAAGGATAAATTAGGTAACACAGAGAAGTCCAAAAAAATCAGTGTTCTTTGCCCTAGAAATTAACTTTGCTAGAGGAGAAGAAAAGGGTAAATAGAAACAAAATATCACTTTTCTGGGTTCGACAAACACCATGATGGAGACTGGCTATTAGAGACTATTTGGCAGTTTCTAATAAAGCATTTAAACAAATAAACAACTTTTTAAATTTCACTCAAGGCATCTCTAACATCAGTACATTATATTCTTAAAGAGATAAATGGCTGTTGTTAGCTGGTGATGGCTATAAAAAGAGGCATATGCCATAGTAAAGTGTGTGTTCTGTACACAACACATCCGTGATATTTGCTGTCTTGGCCATAGAAGCATGCCTTGCCTCTTAGGGAAACTAGCAAACATGTTCCAATTCCTCGTGGTGCTAGACACCTGGTGTCATTTAGATAGCACCTGTTCTCTGCTGTTCAGTCTCTCACCCGTCATGATCTACACATTTTTATCAGTGAAACTCAGGCACGTTTGAGATTCTGGATTGAGCCCAGATCTCAGTTATCTTTTACAGTCTCTCAAAAATTAGTGTGAAAAGTAAATGTGAGCATCACTTTGCATTTTTCATAGCCTCTTCTCTGTCATGTGCTCAAAAATAACTCTCTGATACATTCTTCACTCTGGGAAAAAAATTTATAGACACACTATTTGTTGTATTTACAGACTAGGAGATTAAATGTAAAACAAGTGGAATATGGGGTCATATCGGAAAATAAATCTCAGTTATTTCTTTTAACTCGTCTGTTGTAAGGATTTATAGTCCGGCCTCTGATAATTGTGCCCTGTCTAATCCTAGGCAAGTCATTATATCTCTGTGTCTTGGGTGGTTTCCCAGATTTATCTACTAACTTGATTGAGGGAGTTTCCACTTGAGGAATTTCCCAAGTTGAGGTGATCACAGATACTTTGTATTTTCCTATGTATGATTTTATGGAATTGTGCTGCATCAACAGTGTTTTTATTTGAACAGTTATAAAACTGTGTTCCATATTTCTATTTGTATTTATCAGAATTCTTTTATTTAACCCTGTTGTTTATTGAGAATCTACCATGCAAATAACAAGGAATACAAAAGAAATATAGGACAAAGTCTTTGACCTCCAAGAGCAAACTGCTGTATTTAGGAATAAAGGGTACAGGAAGCCCTTAAATCTTTCTTTAATGGAAAATTTACAGAAAAACAAAGAAAAGAATTGCAGAGTGGGAAGACATTGATGGGCTGCAATTTGTACCAGTGGAGAAAGTACCAACACAAGTGAGTTGACCAGTCTATCAGATAATTACTAATGAGGTATTGATGACTCAGTTATTCTATGTCCATGACATCTTCTGTCTTTCTGTCTTCCTTTTCTGGTTTCCCTAGCTCTAGAGCTTCCACTATATGTAGTCTCCAGGCAGCTCAGTTTTGGAATACTAATACTTTGTATTTCAGTAGTGCTTTGCAATGTAATGTTACTATTAATGTAGCACTTTATAGACACAGTATCCTAAATGCATTATTTTATATGATTTTCATAAAAATCCTGCTAAATAATTTTGTAAACAATAAACTCCCTGTGTTTTGTTTTGTTTTTTAAGGCAGTTGGGGGTAAGTGACTTGCCCAGGGTCACACAGCTAGTAAGTGTCAAGTGTTTGGTCTGAGGCCAGATTTGAACTCAGGTCCTCCTGACTTCAGGGCCGGTGCTCTATCCACTGTGACACCTAGCTGCCCGTCCCTGAGGGTTTAGTAATGTCTACTGTGTGCTAGGTGGTAGAGATACAAAGACAAAAATTAAATAAACATAAGCTTCTTGAAGGCAGGAACTGTCTTAAAGACAACATGGATGCATCTATATACAAAATAAGTCAAAGGTAAATTTCAGAGGGAGACACAAGTATGGAGTGGATCAGGAAAGTAATACCAGAGCAGTTGATGGAGAGCTTTGAAGTCTAGGGGGAGAAGTTTGGACATATTCAAATAGGCAAAAAAGATAATCATAGGTTCCTATACAATATATAATTTTTTTCACTGCTTAGAACAATGCCTGGCATGTATTAGAAACATAAGAAATGCTTATTGACTTGTTGACTTAAGTTGATGGGGGAGTGATGTAATGAAAGTGATATTTTCAGAAGATTCATCTGGGGGCTGTAATAAAAGGAGTTGGGAGAGATTGGAAGCAGGAAGATAAATTAGGAGGCTGTTGTAATCCATAATGTAATAAGAGATGAATAGAGTAAGAATGGAAAAGCATTGGAAATTTTTGAATGATATTTTGAAGGATGATTTAGCAGGAGGTGGGTACACAGCAGTAAAAGTGACTCTAAAGTTTTATTTTGGGGGTGCCATACATGTACAAATTCCAGTGGCTTCCTATTGCCTCCGGGATCAAATACAAAATGCTCTGTTTGGCATTCAAAACCCTCTATAACCTAGCCCCCTCCTACCTTTCCAGTCTTCTCACACACCTACTTCCATCTAGTGACACTGGGCTCCTGGCTGTTCCACAAACACACAGTCTATCTCTCAGTTTTAGGCTGTTTCTCTGGCTGCCACTCATGCCTGGAATGCTTTCCATCCTCAACTCTGATTATTGACCTCTCTGGCTTCTTTTAAGTCTCAACTAAAATCCTATCTTTTACAGGAGTACTTTTCCCAACCCCACTTAATTCCAGTGTCTTCCCTTTCTTAATTATTTCCTACTTATCCTGCATATATCTTTCTTTGTATATATTTATTTGTATGTTGTCTCCCCCATTAGACTGTAAGCTCCTTGAGGGTAGAGACTGTCTTTTGGCTCTTTTTGCATACCCAAAATGTTTATTGAATGAATGAATGAATGTAAAAGGATTGTTATTAAGTATGAAATAAAGCTAACAAATAACAAAGAGGTAAAATGGTATATACAGCAATGAAGCTAAAGAATAACTTAGAGATGTTGAAATATATATAATACCTTTGGCCTTTCTAAATATATACTTTTTTAAACAGCAAAATGATAGTAATCAAGTTTTATACATGACAGTGGAAACTCCCTTCTTGTTTGGGGATTTCTGTGCTCAAGAGAATTCCATGTGTGGAATTCTGTGTCTGATTATGGAATCTCAAAAGTTGTTGAAAAGTAAAGTCTTGGAATAGAGGCCTATATTTTATAATGTATGGATTAGTTAAATATAACCTAAATGTAGTGCAATAAAAGTAACTTGGTTGTGAGATCAATGGCACCCTGGAAGAAAAGACTATTATTTCTCAATTTTATTTTTTAAAATGATTTTTTAATTATTTTTTCAATTACCAAGGATTTTTTTCCTTCACCCCCTCTTCTGAATAAAATCCTTGTAACCAATATACAGAGTCAAACAAAACAAATTTCCATATTGCCTACAGCCAAAAATGTGTGGTTCATTCTGCATAAAGATCATTATTTCTAAAGAATCCACAAAACAAAAGTTCCAATTCATATTGAAATGGCAACTTTTATATCCTTCTTACAACTTAAAATTCACGTTAATCAGAAAACTAAACATTCCATTTCAACTGTGGAAGTCTATAAAATCTTTCCTTTACCCATAGCATGAACAGTAACATAGCACATAATTTTTGTCCTGTAGGTCAAATGAAAATAGTAATAGGGAGCATCAGATTTAGGTGCTGAAATTAGTAATAATCCACCAGAATTGGGTAATAGATAATAGACTCTAGAGCTGGAAAATTCTTTAATAGTGACTCAAAAGTCTTTAATCTTTGAGCTTATATATTTTTAGCAACTATTAGTGAGAAACATCTTTCAAGTTTGGGGTGAAGGGAATTTCATTATAATTAATTTTGGGGAGCCCCAGTTCTTGATGTAATGTGTACCTGAATTCATCAAATTATTTCTCTTCCTCTGACTTTTTTTTATTAATTTATTTTGATTTATCAACAGTCACTTCCCATAAGCTTTAGAGTTTTAAATTTTTCTCCCCCTCTGCCTTCTTTTTTTTATCCTTAGTATGGGGACAAATAAGAAAATTTTTAAAAATGACATATGTGGTTTAACTTTATGTGAACTGGTAATTTTCAATGCTGAAACCTACTCCTTGGTATAGGATTTATCAGCATTAGGTAACAAACTAAATTTGATCTAGGTATGTCCTAGGAAGTGCTGTAAGACTCATTTTTGCCCTGTACCAGCTCTGCAAACTTTCAGAAGCTTAACTAAGTAATCAGTCCTCCCTCCACAACCTGACAGTCTGTAACAAACCAATCAGTACCTGTTGCCCCTATAACATGTCTGTGTTTAGTTTCTTTCCTCCTTCTTGGGATATCAGGCCACATCCAGCTGCAGCAGCTGCGCTGTCCTTCATTTCAAAATATGCCCTCTCTTGTTGCAGCTTCTGTCTTTCAAAGGAGATGGGATGGTGATCTCTCACCACCCTGTCTTCCATGGACTCTTCTCACACCAGGATCCAGATTGCTGAAGCTGGCCATGGTGAGGCTGGATTTGACATATAGACAGACCTCCATCATGATCTCCAGTTGTCAGGGCAACGGCAGCATTCTCTGTAAGTATTTAAGCAGATACAGTACAACTTGAAACCTTCTCTGTTCTCTTAGGATCACCATCACTAGTTCCCAGGTGGAACGGGAAAATTCCCCCACCCAGATGTTAACAGGAGAGCTATTTTTGTGTCTTTGGGACAGAAAATGAAGACAGGTGGGAGGCCAAACCTGCTTTGTGGCAGTCAAGAGAAAACATTTTTGTTTATTATTCTTTTTCCCTGTGCCGTGAGTCTTTGTCTCTGTATCCTGGCATGAGAAAAAGGACAGTCGATAATCTGTTCTCCACGGAAAAGACTTGGCGATGGTTCTGTTACCTCCATTGAATTACCATTCGCTTTGCCTGTTGGTGATTAAGCCACAATCTCTTTCTCTCTGCCTGGGAATCAAGATGGTGAAAATAAAACTGGCCTACAAAGTCCTAGTAGGAATGATGGTTAGCTAGTGTCACCTGCCACCGTTCCTTCCTCCCACCACACAAAAGTAGTGGGATGGGGAGGGGTGGAGGTCTTAACCTTATGAATCATTGAATTTTAGATCTGTGAGGGACTTCAAAAGTAACTTATTCTAGCTCCCTCTTTTGTGAGGCAATTGGGGTTAGGTGACTTGCTCAGGAAGTATTATATGTCTGAGGCAGGATTTGAACTTAGGTCCTCCTAACTTCAGGGTCGGTACTTTATCCGCTGTGCCACCTAGCTGCCCCTTACCTCCCTCTTTTTCATAGTGCACTGGAGTACATGTCAGTGCCTCTGTCCAGGACTAGAGACTTTTGCCAACTAGTTATGGAATTTTAAGCAAATCACTTAAACTCGCTTTGCTCGGTTAACCTCAGTTTGCTTGCTCTCATCTTGTCTAAAAGATGAGAAAGTTGAGCTCACTGATCTTTAAATTCTAGTTCCTAACATTCTATAAATTCCTGTGAAATTTGGCTCTGAGAAGCACCTGCCCCTACTTCACAGCTGGCCAGTAGCAGAGCTAGCTTTAGAAGGTAGGTTTCCATCCATTTTAGGACTACAGACCTTTTCCTTGGCCTGTAGGTCGGTTCATCCAAGCTTGGTATGTGAGGAATGGAATTAACCCCACCTCCAGACTTGGATATTATAAGGTAAGAAAAGGGTCGCTAGCTAGCTCATCTGATCCTCACAGCAACCCTGGGAGATGTTATTAGAGGTGTTACGCTAGTGGTACAGATAAGGAAACTGAGGCTCAGGGACTTTATGAACTGCTTAAGTTTACATAGCTAGTAAATGTCAGGGGTGGGATTTGAACCCAGATGACCTCTACAAAGGCTTAACAGATAGCATTTTGAGTAAGTATTTATTAAATGAATGACACCAATGATTTAGAGAATCTTTATAGTGGAGTCTCCGACCTTTTCCTATTAAGAAGCTATTTTTAAATTGTATTTTGTCAAAATGAGCTTATTAAAATGCTTAACATAAGTAGAACATAATTGTTAATGAAAGGCCTGCAACAACACAAACAGATGTGCTGACTGACCACTGAATCTGTCTGTCTGTCACGGAATCTCCCCTCTTGCCTTGAAGCTACAGAATTCAAGGCGCTCCCTGCATTTGCCACGTACTTGCTAGTTCCCTTGCCTCATAGCTGCTCACCCCATGTTTGCTCCCACTTTCCTGACGCCATTGGGTCCATCCTCCTCTCTCTGCTGCTACCATGCTGTGGAGCAGCACGTAGATATCTCTCCCTCAGTTAAAGGGGCAGAGAAAAGGATATGAGCTTTGGGATTGCAGAATATTTGAGTTGAAGGCACTTTAGAGGTCAGCTGGTAGATACCATCTCCCCCCTCCTCAGTACCCCTGGCTCTGAGGCCCCTTCCTCTCTCTCATTGGAGACAGTGGAGGGTTCCTCTCAGATTCTTCACCTGAGGAAAGCATCCAGGCTATCTCTTCATTTCCCCTGACTGCACTGGACTTCATCATGCCCCTTGGGTCCCACTCCCCTTTTTAGCTTCTTTTTATGTGTTCTCTCCCACCCTCAGATTGTGAGCTCCTCAAGGGCAGGGATTGTCTGTCTTGTTTTTTGTATCCCAAGCACTAAGCACTGTGTCTGGCATATAGTATGTGCTTAATAAATATTTGTTGACTGTCTGATTTGATGTAGGAAGACCCCTCTAAGCCATCCCTTCCAGGTGGTCATGAAGTAGCTGTGCAGGCACGTCTAGTGACAAAAGATCTCACTACCTCACAAAGCAGACCGTTCTATTCTTGGACAGTTCTAATTATCTAAAAATTCTTCCTTACATTGAGCCAGCATCTGTTATAGTTCTATTATTGCTCTCTTGAGCACTACAATAAAAGTGTAATATCTTTTTCATATGATGGGCCTTCAACTATTTTAAAGTAGCTATTAACCCTCCCCAGCACTCCATTCACTACCTCAACTCCCAATATTTTCCTCTCTAGGTTAAACATCTTCATTTATTTCAACCATCTTCTATATAAAAGTTTCCAAGATCCCTTACCAAAGATTTAAAGTTGGAAGGAACCTAGTCTATCCTAGTTACTCTCTTGTCTTTAAAAAAAAAAAAAGACTTTTGGAGTATTGTACTGATACTCCAAATACGGTCTGAGCAGCTTAGAATGAAGGGAGACTGCAACCTCCCTTGATTTAGATCCTATGTTTCTATTAATTTGGTCTAATAGATTAGGTATTTAGCAGCCAAGTCACACTGTCAGCTTATATAAATAGTTTAAATTTACATAGTAAGATTTAAACATGAAGAATAGTGCTCCTGAGAGATTGGCAGACTTTTGCTCTCCAGCAAAAGGTCCCTAGGAGAGTCTCCATTGGGCCTTTTTTCACTAATTGTCCTTACTGTTAACAATGTTTTGGCAAATGCTCAGTCAGAGCTCTGTGTGTGTGTGTGTGTGTGTGTGTGTGTGTGTGTGTGTGTGTGTGTGTGTGTCTGTCTGTCTGTCTGTCTGTCTGTCTGTCTGTCTGACTGTACTGGACCACTTGTTTGACAACTAGTTCCCTCTGTTCCTTAGGGGGATTACAATCAGATTGTCAAAACAGTCTTATGAGTAATCTTCTTCTTAGCTCTTTGACAGTTATCCAAATGTGTTCCCTCACATGCGGATTTAGTATCTAACAACATAATTCCAAAATATAATTTAAATAAATTCTGTCTGAGTGATACAATAGAACTAATAGCTCTGGTTGGCAAAGTTATTGACGACTTAATCAGCCTGTTTTGTAGAAGTTAAGTGACTTGCCTAGGGCATATAGCTAATTAATGGTAAGACTAGGACCAGAACCTAGGTCTACACCCTCCTCCCAGGGGAAGGATTTGTCCTGGCCTGGCCTCCAAAATTAAAGGCAAAAATCAAGGCAACAGCTCTAGTCCATATGCTCTTTTATAATGTGAATGTACTGTTTATTGGACTGATTAACTATATTTTTATGTTTTATCCTTTGGTTAAAAAATTTTTATCTATTTTTCTAACACATTAATATTTGCTTTAGTGAACTGAATACATCTCATCATTATCAAAAGTAGTGAGGGAGATAGAAAAGCCTATATTTTTCACTATTGTTAGTGAGCTTTTCATTCCCATCTGCCAAGAAAGCAAAATTCAATATAATCTGCCTCTTTTGCCTAATGTATTTGAAGGTAATTTGTTACAATCTTAAATAGTTTGCATCCTCTTACTATTTTTGTTGAGACATTTAATATCTTTATAATACTCATCTTTAGTGGTCCTCACCTAATTTCTGCCTTTTGTGCCTGTCTTAAATGTCCTTCAGGTTCTTAGTTCTAGGTCTCACCAAATTAATCTCATTACCCTTCCTGTGCCCTCTCCAATAGAACATCAAGTCTTTACTGTCCATTTCGACATTTAATTATGTTTGTTTTAAAATATAAATTTCAAATGACTGCATTGAATAGCATCATTTAGTCACTTTGAAGAAGAAATCAAAACACTACTTCTAATAGAGTAATAAGAAACCCATAGTAGTGTTCTGTATTTGTTTAATGTGCCTTAATTGTTTTCTCATGAGTAGAATCATAGAATCATGACATTTTAGAGAGTAAAGGACCTCAAAGCAATCGTAGTGCAAACCAGACCTAAAAGGCAATCTACTTTAGATCATCTCTGAGAAGCCATTATCCAGCCTTTGCTTGAAGACCTCCCAGGAGGGAAGACCTGTTTTACCCTCTAGGATAGGCCATTCGACTTTGGCAGCTCTAATTGATAGCAAATTTTTCTTTCTGTAAAACTAAATCTCTTTGCAGTTTTTCCCCTTGTTCCTGCTTCTGAATAGAACAAACAATCCATCTTGCAAATGACGAGCCTTCAGATACTTGGAGCCAGCTGCCCTTTTCACCTCCTGAGCCTTCTGCTCCATAGATTAAGCATCTCCCTTTGGTCTTTGTAGATGTAGCATGCTCTCCAGTCTCATCGTCCTGGTCCTCTGCCAGCTTGTCAATGCCTGTTTCAAAGTGTGGTGCCCAGAAGGGAATGTAATTCTCCAGTTTCTTTGGGACTGGCACAGAGGGCAGTGACTCTGTCACCTTCCTTGTTCTGGACGCTGTTCTGCCCACCTTGGATGATAGCAGCAGTTGTTCAGCTATCAGCTGCGCTGTTGAGTCACTGAGTTTGTGTAGTCTATTTAGAAACAAACAACGACATCTTTTTGACAGGAACTGTTGGCCAATCACACTTAATTCGTTCAGCCTATAAGCATGCATTACATGCCCAGGCCCTGTGCTAGGTACTTGGGATACAAAGATGGAGACACAAGGCCCTGCCTACACGAAGCTTATGCCTTATTAAGGGGAATTAACATGGACAAAGTTAAGTAAATTTAAAAATATGTCAAAAGTAAGTTCGATCAAATTTTTGACAGATGGGAGATGAGAGTGGGAAGAACACTAGTATGCGGGCATCAGGATAGGGAGTGAATAGTTGAATTGTGTCTTTAAGGAAGGCAGTATTTTTTTGAGGGCTGGAGGGACTGCTTGTTCAAGTAGCATGGAGGGAGGGAATGAACTGTCATGTACAGTCAGTTTGGCTGGAATATGGAGTGTGTAAAGGAGATAATGAACTGACAAAGGTAGGCTGAATCCAAACTGTGAGGGATTTTAAATATGTAGGAACTTGAGTTTAATCCTAGAGATAGTTGGGAGGCATTTGAGAAGGGGAGTGGTACAAAGACAGACCTGTGCTTAGGAATAGCAATTTGTCAGCTTTGTGGAACATAGAATTAGAGAAGGAGATTTAAAGCAGGGAAACAGATTAAGAGGCTGTTGCAGGAGTCCAGGATAGAGGCAATGAGGGCCTAAACCAGAGGTAGGAAACCTTCGCACTTGAGGCCACATGTGTCCCTCTAGGTCCTCAAGTGCAGCCCTTTGACTGCATCCAGACTTCACAGAACAAATCTCTGAAAGGTTCCCCACCCCTGGGCCTAAACCAAGATACAATCGGAGAAAAAAGGGGATGGACGCAAGAAGCATTGTGGAGGTAGAATTGACAGGATGTGGCAACTAGTTAGATATGGCATTCTAAAGAAGACGGAAGACTCACAGGTCATGCCAAGCTTGTGAGCCTGGGTGATAGGAAGGATGGAAGTGCCCTCAACAGAAATAGGGAAGTTAAGAAGCAAGAAAGACTTGGGGAAAATATAGCTCTGCTTTGGAAGGGGTGAGTTTAAGTTCCAACACTCATTTGAAAATATCCAATAGGCTTTACTCATATTTTTTTTTATAGTTAATTCAATTTGAGACAAGCATTTATGAATGTCAAGTACTGTGCTGAGAACTGGGGAGATGGAGAAATACAAAAACATCCCTGACTCAAGGAAGTCAAAGTACAACTGCGTACACCTGAGATCTAGGCAGTACAAATAGGGGATAGGCTCAGAGGGAAGGCATTAAAGGGGCCTCCAAAGACGTCTTATGGGAGGTGAGGTTTTAGCTGAGACTTGAAGGAATCCAGGGAAGCCAGGAGGCAGAGATGAGGAGGGCGGCATTCCAAACATGAGGGACAGCCAGTGAAAATGTGTGGAGTTGGCATATGGAATGTCGAGGAACAACAAGAGTCATTAAGCACCAGAATTGTCTTTGGTACTGTTTTGGGTTTCAGGATAAAAATAGAAAATGAAGCACAACCTGAACTCAAGAAGCTTGTGTTTTACCGAGGAAAACAATATATACTCACAGTAAAATAAGAGCAGTGCCAATTGAGGGGCAGGGGATCTAAGGAGTCCAGTAATCAGAGGTGAGGAAAGGAAGAACATTCCAGGCACAGTAGATATCATCTGTTAAGGCACAGGGGTGGTATATGGTATATGGTCTACAGTAAGCAGACCAGTTTGACTAAAATGTAGAGCATGTAATGAGAAATAATGTGATATTCTAGTTAAGTCGAAATGCAGGATTTTACATTTACTCCTTTTAAATGGAAACTTATTATAGTCGGCCCATCATTCAGTCTTATTGAGATCTTCTTTGATTCTCACTCCATAATTCATCATATTAAACTCTCCGTCCCAAATCTGGTACATTTAGAAATTTGATGTGTATGCCTTCATATAAGTCATTGACAAACATGTTGAACAACCCAGGGTCAAAAGGAGATAGTTCCCTAGGGCACTCTACTAGAGGCTTGCCTGAAAGTTGACTTTGTCCTATTAATCACCACCTTTGGGTCTGGTCATTAAACTGGTTCTGAATACATCCAACTATCATCAAGCCCACATTTTATTTACAAGGGTAAGAAATCTGCTTTCAACTGCTTAGCTAAAATCCAGGTTTACTCTATCTAATGTACGTTTCACTTATGTACTATTTCAGTAACCCTGTTCCCCCCAAAAAACGAGGTCAGTCTGTCCTTACCAGTTTTTGATGATCCTAAGCTTGGCTGCTTTTGATCACCATTTCCTTTTTAATATGTTGAATAATCATCCCTTTAGTAACATATTCTAGAATTTTGGTAGAGATGGTGGTGGTGGTGATGACAGTAGGAAGAGGAGGAGATGGAGGAGTAGAGCATTATATAGTGCTTGAAGGTTGACACAGCACTTGATATACCTTGTCTCATTTGACTCTCACATCAGGAATCAAAATGAGGTTCAGTGGATTGTGGTTTGTGGTCTCTACTCTCTTCCCTGTTTTGGAAAATGTATATAGAATTGCTTCTCTCCAGGCTTGCTACTTCTCTCCTCTTCCCACAGTTTTGCCAAAGGCTCAGCAGTCAGCCCCTGTCCAGTTCTTTCAGAACTCTGGGGTTGGTGGCCCAGGTCTGGTATCTTGAATTCACTGAGAGGGCTAGGTGCCCTCTTATTAATGCCTCACTTAACTTGGGTTTTAATTCCCTGATGTTTTTTGATCACCATCTTCTTTGGCAGAAATTAAGCAAAATGAGAGTTGAATAGTTCTGCCTTCTCTCTCTTTTCTGTTATTAAGGATCATAAGGCAATAATCAAGGAAATGCTTCTTTACAAGATAAGCTGCTTGAAGAGAGGGGCTATTTACTCTTTTGTATTTGTATCCTCATTGATTAGCTAATAGTCACTTATTAAAGGCAAGTTGATTAATTGATTTCTTATCTTTTTATAAGGAAATCTATGAAAAAAAAATCATGTTGCATCTCTTGGAGTATGGACAGTGATTCAAAAACCCTTGCTTACCCAGGTTTTTCACCATTTCTTCACTTATTCAGTCCATACCACATGTTTAATGGGCCAGCTAGGTGGCATAGTGGATAGGGTGGACAGAGTGTTTGGCCAGGAGTCAGGAAGACTCCTCTTCCTGGGTTCAAATCCAGCGTCAAGCCCTTACTAGCTGTATGACTTTGGGCAAGTTACTTAATTCTCTTTGCCTCATTTTCCTCATCTGTAAAATGAGCTGGAGAAGGATATGGAAAATCACTTTGCCATATCCTATCTTTGCCAAGAAAACCCCAAATGGGGTCATAAGGAGTAGGATGCTACTGAAAAATGATTAAACAATAACAGATGTTATGATACGTACTTGATAAATGCTTAGCAGAACCATAGAATGCTGGGTTATTTTTTTACTTCATCTTTATAAATAAATAAGATGTAGTACAAACCCTGCACTTTCCCACTTCTGTGCTTTTGCATATGATGTTGTCCATGCCTGGAATGTGCTCCCTCATTGTTTCTTCTGCTTGAATTCCTGCTCATTACAGCCCAATTCAAATACTACCTTCTTTCTTAAGGCTTCTCAAATACTTCCTCAGAGTTGCATTAGCTGTTACCATCATGGAGTCTCACTGAATTGTTTGGTGCCTCTCTAATGTATCTAAAATATATTATTGTGCATCAGTTATTTTGTCTTATCTTCTTACTTTTTAAACTTCGTATCTCCTCTAGTGCTTGGCCCTATGCTCTGCAAACAGTAGTTACTCAATAAATGTTTGTGTAATTGACTTGACAAAAGGGAGAAGCTTATATTTAGATATTAGAAAGTCAGGCACAAATTCCAGGTCTGAGGTCACGTGGACTTACCCTTGTCTTAAAATGAATAAAGGAATTTTAAAAATACTGATAACCTGTGTTGAAATTTAACATTTGCTTTTAAATCTCTGAATATCTAGGGAGGAAGACTAAATTGTAAAGAACCAAATAAGTTTTTTATCTAAGATAATTGATGTTGAATATCATTCTCAGGTACTTCAAATATATAGGAGATAATAACAATGAAATAAATCATATTGCTTAATTATTAAATGTAACGCAAAGAATAATCAAACTTTGAAAATGTCATCTTGGACATTATTTACTGAGGAAGCTGGCTTTATCTCATTTTGGGGGCATTCCAGTAAAAGATTTTTCTTTAGTAATTCATTTCCTAGAATATGTTCATTAGGCATATAAAGAAAAAGAATGAGTGCCTGACCAGAACCGTGATTGGGTAGCTGGGCCCTAACCGAAGTCAAAATCTAGCTGAAGTTTGGTTTTTTTTTTTGTATGTGTTGTTGATAAGGGATTTTGTTGGGTGAGAAAATTTGCCCCTTGTTTGTAACGTGGTCCCAGCAAGTTGTTTTGGGGCATTGAGGAGTCACACGTGGGCTTGTCCGTGGTGATATGTATGGTCATTACATATTGGAAGCAAACAGCAGCCCGATCCTGTTTACCATATCTCAAAAACCCGATTTTATCTGCATGAAACTGTTAAGAGTGGGGCACTCGGTGTAGTTTGCCCAGGACCCCAGGCACCCCTCAGAACGGCCCTGCTTCTTATGCTCAAGTTCATTTCTATCATTTCTCCACCGTGCTCTTGCTTACTTCCCAGTCTCTATCAGCGGCATCCCCAGGCCTTGCCCCTTCTAAGCCAGGCTGTAGCCAACCCCTAGAACCGTGTTTCTCTAATCACGCCATTCCTTCCTTCAGGTGCCCATACTGAGTTGCCCCACTGCTGGCCTACAAAACCCTTTGCAATTTTAGCCCCTCTGCCTCCTGCTTTGTCAGCTTCATTACTTGCTGTTATGTGTCATGGACACAGCTCCTTCCATGCAGCTCTCCCTGCTGACTCTTGCTCGTGGCTTACTTGTTCCTACCTTTTTGCATAGAATTTCTTATACCAGCAAGTTCCCTCCTGCCCTTCCTTCACCAACCCCTGTCTCCAAAACTCACATTCTCTGTTTAATACCACGATGGAAATCATTATTTCAAAATTTCCTCATTTACCAATCAATGATTATTCATTAGGTAGTTATTATTTATTGGGCAGCTGGGGGTGTAGTGGATACAGCACCAAGCATGGAGTCAGGAAGACCTGAATTCAAATCTGGCCTCAGACACTAACTGTGTGACCCTGGGCAAGTCACTTCACCCTGTTTACCTCAGTTTCCTCATCTGTAAAATGAGCTGGAGAAGGAAATGACAACCCACTCTGTTATCTTTGCCAAGAAAACCTAAAATCAGGTCATGAAGAGTTGGACACGATGAAACGATTGAACAGTATCGACAACAATTATTTATTACAGGCATGCTATATACCAACAAGATATATACCATATAAATTAGAGACAACTTCAGGGGGAAGGTTTGAAGAAGGTGAGGATGAAGCTGAGACTTGGAGGAAGTAAGGGAAATTAGGAGGAGATGAAGAGGGAGAGTATTCCAGGCATGGGGGAGGAGAGCTGTGGAAATGAATGGAGGAAGCAAGGAGACCAAACAGCCCAGTGATTACAACAGACTACATGTGGGGGAATGGGCAGTGTGTACCAGCACCAGAGTGGGGCCTATAGGAGAGAGGCTACCAAAGTAGAATTCATAGGACTTGACGCCATATTGAATAGAGGCAAGAAAGTGTGAAGATGGGGATGACACAGAGATGGTGAGCTTGGGTGACTGAGGATGATCGTGCCCTCCACAGAAGAGGAAAGTTAGCAAGAGGGGAATGTTTGGAGGGAAAAGCTTTGGACTTGTTGAATTTGAGGAGTCTGTGGGACATCTAATTTGAGATGCCAGTAGGTAGCAGATATACTAGACTGGGGGTCCAGTGGCACAAAAAACCAAGATAGAAAAGAAGATCAAAGAGAAGAGGATGATCAACAGTTTCAAAGGATGCAGAGAGGTCTAGAAAGATAAGAATTGGGAAAAGGCCATTAGACTTAGCAAGTAAGGAATCTTTGGTAATTTTTAGAATCACCTGGTGGCACAACAGATCGAGCACTGGGTCTGGAGTCAGGAAGACCTGAGTTCAAATGAGGCTTCACATGCTGCTGGACAAATCACTCTGTTTGCCTGAGTTTCCTCAACTGTAAAATGGGGATAATAAGAGAACCTATTTCACAGGGTGGTTGTGAGGCTCAAATGAGATAATGTTTATAAAAAATGCGCAGCACAGTGCCTGGCACATGGGCGCTGTATAAATGCTTATTCAGCCTTCCTCCACTTTGGAGAGAGCAGTTTCCATTGAAGGATGAAGTTGAAGTCAGACTGCATTGTTAAAACAGGAGGAGGAGAGAAAGTGGAGGCACTTCTTGTAGATGGCTTTCTCAGTGAGTTTAGCCATGAAGGAGAGGAGAGATAAAGGGGATATCTAGTGGGGTGGGATGGATCAAGAGAGGGTTTTTTGAGGGGTGGAGAGGAGACATGAGTGTGTGTGTAGGTAGCAGGGAAAGTTGTGTATTTTGCTTTACTGAACAAAATGAGAGCATTATTGATTATGTATAAGGTCCTTTTCCACTCTAAACTTATTTATGAAGTACTAATTTTTATATATTGAACTTGCTTAATATTAGGACTTTTTAAAAAAATCTGAACCTTTAAAATGTGAACCTGTATGGAACTCCCTCTTCTAATACTTAGCAGCAACTAACTCATCTTTAACTTTCAATCTTAGCCAGTTATGGTTAAATGATTTCCCCTGGTCACATAGCTAGTCTGTGTCAGAGACTTTAGGACTTGAACCCAGGTCTTCTTCAATTCAGGAGTAGTTCTCTATTCCCTACATGCTGCTTCTCAACATAAGGAACTCCTATTCTAAGTTACATATAATTGCATGCTGCTTTATAACTAATTTTTGTCAGTCTCTGTGTTGTAAGCATAGACATCGTAAGCAGGAAAAGTGTTTCCTTTTTTATTTGTGTGCTTTCTTTCACTCACCACTTTGACTCATTCCCTCAGTGTTTGCTATAGGGCTCAGTACACAGTGGGCACTTAATTCACTCAGCAAGCATTTAATCAGCATTTACTATATGCCAAGGCAGTGTTAGACTGAAGGAAGAGAAAGATACAAGTGCCAAAGACTTTGCTCTCAAGGCATTTGCAGTTCTATGTAGAGGAAGACTTGCAAACAGTAACTGAGTCTAGCAAGCACCAAGCATTGAACTGCTGAAGTTCTACGATATAATTGTAGAAAGATTCCCTTCCCCAAAGAAAGGGAAATGGACTGGGAAGGTTTCATAGAGGAGGTGGTAGAGGAAATAGTGTTTGAAAGAATGAACGGGGGAAGGTCTTCCATAGATACTGCTGAAGGCATGGGGAGAAAGAAGAGGCTGGTGAGGCCATTTCAGACTCTAGCAAGCTAAGCATGGAGATAACAGAGGGCAGAATGAGGACTGGGAACAGAGAGGTTAGCCCAGGTTAGCTGTGACATCTCAAGAGTATGTGATGGGAAGCAGTGATAAATAAGATCGGAAGATAGGCTGGAAAAAGAATATGAAGGGGCTGAAAGGCCAAGGTTTATTCTTTGTTCAGTAGCCAGTGAAGATTTTTGAGTAGGAGAGTGAAATAGGAAGATTACTTAGGCAATAGACCGGAGGCAGGAAGACTGGTGGTTAGGAGCCAATTGTAATAGTTTAGATGAGAAAGAAGGGGACCTGAACAAAGATAGTTACAGTTGAGGGGGAATTGAAGTCGAGAGGAAGAAGGAGATATGAGAGAAGTGGAATGGACAGGTTTGGTGAGTGATTGGAGAGGGAGAAATTAAGAGGACCCCAGGGTTATAAGCCTGGGTGACCATGAAGCTGGTGGGTGTCATCAGCAGAAGTAGAGAAATGGGAGGAGCAGGTTTTAGGGGCAAGATAAAAAGTTGTTTGAAATGCTATTGGACCATGAAGTGCAGATGTCCACACAGCTATCAGAGATGTGGAACTGGTGGAATGGGGGGATGGAAATAAAATCTGCAAGACGTTTGCGTAGAAGTAAAAGGTGATACCATGGATGAGATCACCAAAAGAAAGTGTAGCCAGAGAGGAGACTTGTACAGAACTTTTAAAGACTTCATGTTGAAGGGGTAGAAATAAGATGAAGAGCCTGCAAAGGAGACTGGAAGGAGGTATTGAAAGTTAGGAGACGAATGTCCTTTATCAGGGCCAGATGACTTGAATTCATCATTAAAATAGCAGCTGGGTGCTTTTACTTATCTCCTTACTTAACTTGGCTATCAACTTTGTTAGCCACTTACATTCTGTCATTTCCTGTCCAAAGAGGACAGCAGGAAAAGAAAAAAAAATTGCATAACTCCTCATTGGCTTTTTTGTTAGCTATTTTCATTCCATTTATCTCAAGCACAGTTTCTATCCCTTTTATTTTTTTAAAGGCAATTGGGGTTAAGTGACTTGCCCAGGGTCACACAGCTAGTAAGTGTCAAGTGTTTGGTCTGAGGTTGGATTTGAACTCAGGTCCTCCTGACTTCAGGGCTGGTGCTTTATCCACTGTGCCACCTAGCTGCCCCTCTGTCTCTTTTTTTAATCTTCTCTTTCCCACAGTATAGTTTCAAATTAACAATCCTTCCCACCCCTATCTCCCTCAGTTTTCCTTGCCCACCTCAGCTCACTGGAAGTTTTAGTACCACTGACACAATTCTTTTTTTTTTTTTTGGGTTAAGCAGTGGGGTTAAGTGACTTGCCCAGGGCCACACAGCTAGTAAGTGTTATGTGTCTGAAACCGGATTTGAACTCAGGGCCGGTGCTCTATCCACTTCGCCACCTAGCTGCCCCTACAATTCTAACAGTAACAGTCCTTGTACCTGATACAATGGAATGTGTGCTGGATTTGGACTTCAAATCCCAGATTTGCTACTTACTGCTTGTATGACCTTGAGCAGTGCTTCTGATTTCTCTGGGCCACAGTTTCAGGTCTCCTGATTCTTTGAACTATCTAAGAATGTTTGTTGTATCATTGAAAATAAGGCAGTAGGTACTCAGAGAGAAATTAAGGAGAATGATTGCAGGAAAAATGGCTGTTAGATTTAGTGACAATGGTCATTCATAACTTGCTGGGGGGGAGTGGAGGGGGAGAAGGAGAACTGAGTGGTGGAGAGAAACCAGATTTTAAGGTTTTGAGCAATGAGTAGGTGGCAAAGAAGTGGAAGCTTTATGTATAGACCAGTCTTTCTAGATTTATGGCAGTGAAAAGGAGGAAAGAGAATGATAACTTTTAGAAGTAAGGGAGTGAAGGGGGAAGGGTTTTGAGGGTTTGGGTGAAGGGGGAGATGACAGAGATCCATGCATGTTGGTAGGCTAAGGGGAGGCAGTGAGTGTAGGCTACTCTTTTCTAGAAGTTTGGCCATGAAGGGGAGGAGGGAGCAAGTAATAGCTTGAGGGAAGCAGGTACCAAGAAGTTATTGGTGTTAGGGTGTGTGTTGGGGGAGGGGCACATTTTGCATATTTATAGGCTGTGGAAGAGCTGAGCCAGTAAAGAGTGAAGGGTTGCATATGAGCCCAAAGTGATACTGAATGGAGCAGGGCAGGGACATGAAGAAGAAAGGTGCTATAATAGGTCCTTTATTTTTTATTTTTTCTTGGGTCCAAGAAACTTCCTCTTCTTGCTTTGTTAACCACTTTTTTCTTAGAAATATACCTTTGGCAAAAGGAATCCTTGGTTAATATTTTTGGAAGGTAATGGCATATGTACCCCATCCCCCAAAAGTTAATTTCTTCTGACCTTTTCCCACTGTACTGTTTTCTCATGAAAGCAATTTGTCTATGTTGATCCAAAGTCATTCAGCCTTTTTGGACAATATATAAATATGAACTGCACTTGTAAAATTTATCAAGAAAGTGGGAAAGCATCCATATATTTTGTGTACTTTTCAATAATGTAGTTGTGCTGTGAATGGTAATTTCTTAAAATTGGCATGTTGCCATGTGTGTTATGACTTATTGTAATGGGAATAGCTTCCATTACATATTTTAAGTGCACTGGAAATAAGATGACTCTTCTTATATTGGTTTGTTTATTCTCAGAGATTAAAGAAACCTGCAGTGAAGTCCTTCAAGCATAAAGTCATTTACCTAGCCTGTTTTCCCAGCTCGTCATGATTGGTGTAACTTATTGAAGCTGATCACAGTTTAGCAAACTGGCAGATAGAGATTTATGAGGGGTTTCCCATTAGGATTAGTAAAGTATGATTGGTGAAAGTTGTTTTTGATGTGGAATACTCTTTTGGTGGTAGAACAGATCGCATTTTCTATTTTTTCCCTTTCCCTCTTCTTTCTCCCCTTGTCCCCTCCACCATAAATGTAATTATAGAAAGAATAATTTGAACTTTCATCATTCCTTTTAGAGATATAGGTCAGATTTAAGACAAATTAAGCTTTAAAGACATATACAAATATTCCTAGTAACATTTTTTTTGTCTCCCTCCCCCAAATGTATACATCCACACTTAGTAATTCAGGGAAGAATGATAATAACTGACATTCATATATCAATCAGTGAGCATTTTATTGAGCAACTACATAGATATATGTCAGGCACTGTGCTAAATGCTTTATAATTTTTGCCTCATTTGGTCCTCACAACAGTGCTGTAGGAGGCTGATGCAGTTACTTTCTCCATTTTACAGATGAGGAAAGAGGAAAAGTAAAGTGACTTGCTCAGGGTTACACTGCTAGTAAATGTCTAAGGCCAAATTTAAACTGGGTCTTCATGACACCTGGCCCAGTTCTGTTATCTATTGTGCCATCAAACTCCCTGCCCTCAAAGTATAGATGATGTGTAGATATGTGTACACATCTATAGTTATATAATCTATATAGATATCTATCATCTATATATTACACACATCTATAGATCATCTGTATATACATATATAATTATATGAATCTATAGATCATCTCTCTACACACATATGTGTGTGTAGATATATATATATATCTCATTACAAAATCCATTTAGGGTGTACTAGCAACTAAGGGGAAACAAAATACCACAGAAATAGAAGGTGTCCCTTCAGCTGAGCTTTGAAGGAAACTAGAAATTCTAAGAGGCAGAGCTTAGGAAGAAGGAACACATGCTAGGTACCGGAGTCACTCATTGCAAAGGCAATGAAATGAGAAATGTGGAATGTCCTGTGTGTGAGGAATCTCACACTATGCTGTGGTTTGTGATACTGTAGAGCCTGAAAGAGGAATTAATGTATAGTAGTATTGGAAAGATAGGCTAGTGAAGGGTTCCAAATGCCAAATGGATTTATTTGAATTTTATCCTAGAGGTTAATTGAGAGCCATTTGAATTTATTGAGCAGAGAAGTCATATGCTTAGACCTGTTCTTTAGGAATATCACTAAGGTTGACAAAACAAAAGTTATATACTTCATTATCTACATGCATTCTCATTTGAAACATAAAACAATCTTGCGAAGTAGGTGATGTCCTTCCCCTTTTACAGAAGAGGAAACTAACTTCCAAAGACTTGCCCCATGGTCAGATAGCTTGTCCCATCGAAGGTCCTTTTTGTACCCAAGTTTCTCTAGACTACTGTTGCCTGGGGTCTGGAGCTTGAAAGAGTAAAGAAATAGCCCTTTAACACCCACCCCCGCCCTACCGGGCCTCGGAAGTGTCGCCCTTGCCCTGTACCTCAGGCAGGCTGCCCATTTTTGGGTCAGTCTGCTTCGGGCCAGGTTATCATTACGAGGTTTTCTTCTCCATCCCCCACCTAGGCAGTCCTTGACAGTGAATTTAACGAGCGTTTCGTCCGGGACAGGGGCGAACCATGTGATTGCTGCCGAGAGCCGCCTCCTAGGTAGGGCCTAGCGGCGAGGTTAGCAGACGGCCGCTACCGGGGGTCAGTAAGTACTTGTTGAATGAGTTAGGTGTACGATGGAAGGCACGGTGTAGGTGCGGCTCGAGGGACCCACAGTTGGGTTGTGCTTTTTGTTTTGGTAACTTGGAAAACTCATTCTTCGTCTTGCCCCATCCATTAATTTTGAGAAATTTCAATTACTTTTCAGGAAAAAAGTTTCTCCCGGCTCCCAATGCCAGCAGCGCCCGGCTCTCCCGGCAGTTAAGATAGTGACTTCTCCGCGAGTTGCCGATCCAGGTGTCCCCCGATTTCACCGAGCCCCCGGCAGAGCTGGCCGTGGCTGTGTCCGGCTGGCCCCAGCTGCCCGGAGCAGAGGGGTTTCACTTGGTCCAACAGAAACCTTGACCGTTGCCTTTTCAAGCCACCGGTGCAGAAAAAATTGCTCATTTGTGATGGAGAAAAACAAAACCTCGCCCTAAATTTAGCCGCAGCCACGCTTTAAGCCCGGAGCCAGGCGGCGAGGGCGAGTGGACTGGTGTGGACGGAGACTCCCCCGGGTGAGCGGGGCGTGGGAACGCGGACGGGCCGCGGAAAGGGGGCGCGGCCCGGGTGGGGAGCGGGCTCGAGGCGCGCTGCCCGCCGGGCCGGGAGCAAGGGGGTGGGGTTGCCCCGCGGGGCGGGTGCGGGCCGGCCTGCGCCCGGAGGCTCCGGGCGCCCCGCAGGGCGGGCGTCTGGGTGGGTGGGTTTCGGGGGCGCGCTCCCGCCTTCCTGCGGGGGCGGGCTGGGAGGGGGCCTGGCCCAGGCCGCGCGGCGCGGGGCCCGCGGGCTGGGCTGGCGGTCTTTCTCTTTCACTTTCCTTCTCTCGGGCTGGCACGCTGGCGGGCGGCGAGCTCCGCGCCTGGGGCTGGCGGGTAAGGGGCGGCGGCGGCCGCAGAGGGGTAAGCAGGGGAACCCGGGGCGGGAGGGGAGCGCTCGAGCCCCCGCCCCCGGAACTTTGCACCCTGCGGGGAAGCGGCTACTTGGAGGCACCTGCCGCAGCTGCCCAGACCTGCAGGCGGCCCGGGGGAGAGGGCGAGCCGAGCCGGCCGGGCCCGGATCGAAGCGGGGAGACCCGTCCCCGAGAGTCCACCTAGCCCCCTGCACAGCGGGGAGGAGTGCGGGGTGAGGATTGGGGGGGGGACTCCATTCTCTCCTCCACCCATTCCTAGGAGGAGGGGTTAGTTTGTAAGTCGCGTGTAAATGTCGAGAAAGGAGCAAAAACACCACGTGTTGAGCTGTTGGAGCCAGGCGACCTGCGCATCCTTCTGAGCAATGGGCCGACATTTAGGTGCCCCAGTCTTCCCGTTTAATGGTCTCCAAACCCACACCTGACCGTGCCTACTCACGGACACAGAGGCCGAAAGAAAAGGCATTCCAACTTTTAAAGAAGGCTTTGGATCTTTTTATTTTTTTGATTGCCTGTCTACCTCTTTCGATTTCTTATAGCTTTTGGGGTCCCTCCCTGGTGCTGTTCTCACATTACGTTTTATACCATAGAGGTCTGTCTGTACATAATCCACTAATGGAGTTGTGACTGTAAGCTCCTTGAGGGCAAGGACTCTAATCTAGGCACCTTACAAAGTTTTCAGTAGTTGCTTAAGAAATGTTAATTGAATTGAATGTTGAAATGAACTTTTGTGAACCACTTATTTGTAGCATGTCAATAACTAACTAGTTGCATTCTTTAATTATTTTATTTTCTTTGATTGTTAGAGCTGAAAAGACCTTTGGTCATCTTAAGATTTAACTCTCCACCCCCACCCTCCATTTATTGATAAGAAAAATAAGGCCTAGAGAGCTAAGGACTGGTTTTGGAGTCAGTAAGCATGAGTTTTGGGTCTTGGGCTCTTCTGCTGAGTTCTTGTGTGACTCCCTGCCCTGCGTCGGTAAAAGCGGATGATTTTCAGTACCTACTTCACACTGGTTTTGTAAGAAGGCCATATATAAACTTAAAGACTTCTGTGATTCAGTTTCCTCTTCTGTAAAAATGGCAGTAATAATAGCAACTGCCTCCTGGGTTGTTGTGACTATTAAATGAGATAATATTTGTAAAGTGATTTGCATACCTTAAAGTGTCATTTATTTGTTTTAAATAAATTGAAATTGATTGTTCCATTGGACTTAGAGTCAGGAAGACCTGAGTTCAAAGTTCAGGCGAATATTAGCTGTATAACGCTTTACAAGTCACTTGATTTCTTTGCCTCAGTTTCCTTATCTCTAAAATGAGAGGGTTGGCCGCATTGACCTCTAAGGTCCTTTTCACCTAAAAATCTATGCTCTTATAATGAATGAGTGGAAGAGAAAATAAATGTGGTAAAGTGGATTTAAGATCAGAAGATCTCAGTTTGAAGCCCAGCTTTGGCACTTAACTACTTTTGTGACTCTAATTGGACAACTCACTTAACCTTTTTGGGCTTCAGTTTTTTGTGGGTTGGGTTAGATAACTTCAGAGTTCCCTTCCATACCTAATTATGATCCTATTATTTTCCATGGGCATGTCCTAGGTCAGGGGTGAGGAACCTTCAGCCTGGAGGCCTTCTAGCTCCTTTTGACTGAGTCCAAGTTTTGCAGAACAGATCCCTTTTATTAAGAGGATTTGTTCTGTGAAGTTTGGATTCAGTCAAAGGGCCACACTTGAGGACCTAGAAAGCTACACATGACCTTAAGGCTGCAGATTCCCCACCCCTCTCCTAGGTTCTTTACATTATACTAGACTGCCTAAAGATGCACAACCCAACAGTGAGTTATTGAGTGTTCATAAAATGTAAAATTAATTCTTAAATATATTATTATATATATTCAAGAGATCTTTACAGCAGATAGGTGAAGGAAATGTTCTTAAATACTATTTGCATTTTAGGAGCCTTAAAAGTGGTTATTTCAGTAGCTAGAATGAAGTTCAGTAGGAAAAGTTCTTTCATTAAGACTTTAGAAAATTTAGAGATATGCCCTTAATTTTGATAGCTGACGTGATACTTTTACTTTTTCTGAGTATAATTAAGACAGTTTTAAAATCCTGATATGTCAAGGACATGTTAAATTCAGTCATTGAAGTTATATGTAGAACTGAACATTTATCATTATGCAGCAGCAAATTTTGAAAATTATTTTTATGACATGTAGTAGACAGAATTTCATATTTCTTCTCCCTCTTAAATAACTGTTAACAGGCATGAAAAAACAAAACCTCCAAACGGAGTTATGAACAGCATCCTTATGAGAGGATTGATTCATTCAGATGTCTCAGAAAGCCCACCTATACAGAGAAACACAGCAGCTCCTGTGATTCGACTTTGATTTACGTAGGCTATTTCTTGTGCAAACTACTCAACAGTATCAGCTGCTCTTCGAATGGCTACTCAAAGGAAGCACTTGGTTAAAGACTTCAATCCTCATATTACCTGTTACATCTGTAAAGGGTACCTTATCAAGCCAACTACCGTGACAGAGTGTCTCCACACCTGTAAGTATTATTTTGGAAAGCATCCGTTGAAATTATACTCACCTTTTAGATTTGTTCCTATTTTTACGGAATTGCAACTGTTTGAAAGAACAATATTCTCATGATCAGTCATTAAGCATTTGTAAAGTGCCTGGGCATTCTGCAAGGCACCGAAGATGGAAAGACAGAATTAAACAGTTCTTACTCTGGGAACCTATATTCTGTTGTGGAAGACAGCACCTACATGTATGAGTACACACAGAACAAATCCAAAATGAGACGGTAAAAGAAAAGATAGTTAAGGAGGGAGAGAGGGTACCAGGCACTGGAAGGGGGCTGGTTGGTGATAAGGGAAGCTGGGTCAAGGAAGGCTTTGTATAAAAAGTAGTGTTTGAGTTGTGTCTTAAGGAAATGAGAGGTTTTATAAGGCAAAAGTGAGGAGAAAGGACAGTGTTGGCATGGGAGACAACCAGTACAAAAGCCACTGTGGACCCAACTACAGAGTATGGGAGCAGTTTACAGTGAGACTGGGAAGATAGGCTTGGACCAAATTTCATAGGGCTTTAAAAGCTAACCATAGGAATTTGTTTTAACTCAGAGGCAATGGGGAGTCAATGTAGTCCACTGAATTAGGGGAGTGACATGGTTAGATTGTATGCAAGGAAAATTATTTCAGCAGCTTTATTGGAAGATGGATCGTAGTGCGGAGATGTGGGGCAGGGAGACCAACAAGAAAGACATTGTAAAGTGGTCAAGGTGCGGGTTTGATCTATATGAGTGGAAAGAAAGGGTGGGGTGGAGAGATTTTGTGAAAGTAGAAATGACAAGATTTTGCCACTGTTTGGATATGTGGGTCAGGGGAAGTGAGGAGTCAAGGATATAAACCAAGGACACTGGGGAAATGGTTCTATTTTTGAGAGAAATAGAAAAGTTTGGGAAGGGGAGAGGGAAATAATGGATTCTGTTTTGTACGTGTTGAGCTTGAAATGTCTCTGGGACATGCAATCTTAAATGTCCAACAGGCAATTGGCATTGTGGAACTGACACTCGGGAGAGAGGCGGAGTCAGGGTACTTAGATGTGTGAGTCATTTGGGTGGGGATGATAACTATACCCCATGGGAGCCAATGAGATCACCAAGAGAATGTAGAGAGAAGAGCCCTCAGGACAGGGCCTTTGGGACAGTCTACTGTTAGGAGGTAGGATATAGTTAACGAACTGGCCAGAGAGAAGAAGAAGAGGTGGTCACACAGGCTGCAGGAGAATTAGGGAAGAGGAGTATCATGAAAAAACAGAAGAGGTTTCTAATAGAGAAGAGAGAACAAGAAGGATGAGGACTGAGAAAAGGTTATCACTATCAGACTTGGCAATTAAATTATTGGTGACTTGAAAGAGAACACTTTCATTTGAATGATGAGATCTGGAGCTAGATTGCAAAGGATTGAGGAGGAGGTCACAGGAAAGGAAGCAGAGGCTCTAAGTATAGACAGCTCTAAGAGTTTGTCTGCGAAAGGCAGGAGGACACCTTGAAAGGGGTGGTAGGGTACAGTGAAGGTTTCTCAAGGATGGAGGATACTTGAGCATGCCCAAACTAGCAGATGGGGAGAAATTAAAGACTAGATAGAGAGGTTGAGAAAGGAGGGGAGAATAAGATAACAGAGGAACATCTGCCGGAGAAGATGGGAGCACATAGGGTCAAGGGCACATATAGAAGGATTGGTACTGTCAAAGAGAAGAAAAACTTTATCATCAGAAACCAAAGGAAGGGAGAAACTGGGGCCATATTTACAAGATTTATAACTTTTTCTAGTAAGGAGCCTTTAGAAAAACTAATAGCACCTTAAGAGTACATACAGAGAGCCGTAGTATCCAAGACTAGGGAAATGATAGTCCTCTTTTGGTCAGATTATTTCTGGGTAAATACGTTTAGTTCAAGGCATCACATTTTAGAAAGAATGTTGATAAAACTATATAGCACCCAAAATGGTAAAGGATATTAAAACATGCTAGTTGAAGGGGGGAAAATATTAACCTGGAGAAGAGAAGACTTGGGGAAGTACTGCCATCCTTCTAGTCTCTGAGATTTGAAACTTCATAATACTTGATTTCTCTTTCTCATTTCCTCATACGAATTCATATTGAATCAGTTCCCTGGCTTAATTGACCTCCATTTCCTGTAAGATAAAATACAAACTTCTCTTTTGAAAATTTAAATACCTTTAAAATCTGGCTACACCTTATCTCCCTAGACTGATTACATCTTAGCCCCATTCATGCACTCTGTATTGCAGCCAAAGTAGCTTGGTGCAGCTCCTTGCAGAACATTCTGTCTCTGGTTTCTATGTTTAATAATTGCCTTTTGAATTGATTTGAGTGTAGAGGAGAATGTAAAAGTGACCTCCTTAATTCACAGGTCAAGACTGTGAAAAGGAGGAAAGTGACACCAGACCAGGGATGATAGACAGGGATTGGTAGAATGTTTGGGAAAGTTGGAGCAAAGACAAAAAATAGTCTTTGTAGGAGTTTGTGGTTAGAGTATACTGGAGAGAAGTTGAAGTCTTGTAGGGAATACAGTGAGCGCTGGACCTGGATCAGGAAAAAACAAGTTCAGATCTTGCCTCAGACACTCAGATAGCTGTATGACCCTGGACGAGTAATTTAACATCTCTGCCTCGCTCTCCTTATGTGTAAAATGAGAGGGTCAGACTCAGTGGCATCTTGGATCCTTCTACCTCTATCTGTGATCCTAAAGGAGAGTATAAGGAAGAGGTCGATGATGAACAGTCTTAGTCATACCCTACACATGCATCCCCGTGACTTAAAACCTTTGTAGGTCATCAGCCGAATGTCGTTCTCCGTCTTCTTTCACCCAGTTCCTTATTCCCATCCCCCAAACCCTCCCACCTCAAAATCCCCAAATTCCAACTGAACACCGCCCATCCTTTCCACTCTGCCCTGTAGGCAACAAACTTCCCTTCATCCTAAATCTTTTCCTCTCCCACTCCTCCTGTCTTTTAGCTGTTACAGAAACATGGCTTCCTTCTGGTGAGGCAATTCTCCTTGCTCCCTGTTCCCACTTTCAGGTTCTCTACCGACTTCCGTCACTCAGTAACCTCTCCTTTGAGGTTCATGGCTGTTCATCTTCTCACCGAATCAGAATCCTAGTAGCTGTTTTCTGCAGATCTCCAGGTCACTCTCCTTTCTTGAGTTTGATACTTAGCTTATAATTTTTCTCTACCCCCTAGCTTCTGCCCTTACACAGAGGGACTTGAACCATTCCTAACCTACTCACCTCCCATGAGCTACAATTCTGCCACACACTAAAATGGCGATACCTTTGATCTCCTCATCACCCACAAGTCTACCACATCCACGTTCAGGAATTCTGAAATCCCTTTAACTGACCATAACCTGTTGGCTTTTCACCTCTCCCTCTGCCTTCCCTTACAAAACCCTGCTCTTTGTCCGTAGCCTGACTACCAGACCTTTAACCCCTCACACACCATCTCTCTTGCACTAGTCGTTCTCCTCTTTTCTCCATCTTGATGCCTTGGTGAACCAATTCAACACTACACTGTCCTCTTGAGTCCTTTTCCCCCTTGTCCTTTTGCCAGTTATTCCCTGCCAAGCCTCATCCTTAAATCATTCCCAGCGTTCACTGCTAAACAGAGGTGGAGAAAATCATGGGACAATTCTGATTGGGTTCACTATAAATTTATGTGAGCTTCCCCTACCCGGAGGTCATTAAACAAATACTGGATAATACAGCCACTTCTCCAATAGGTTGTTGAAGGGATTCTTGTTTTAGTTTAAATTGTTCCAGGTCATCTAACACGTTCTTCCCTAATCTGATTCTGTACAATATACGTGTGTAACCTCCCCTCTGGAGCTAATCCTTCAGTTTGCATTGAAATTTGAGACATGGGTCCTCTGAGGATTGAGTTCCCCTGTGGCTAGCTACTTCTACCACTTTATCTCGTGAGCCCCCATTGTTAATGGGTGGCTTCCCATTAACAATCAATCAGTAGACTTAATTAGCTTTTAGCAAAGGCATTTACTAAGATGATATAGTAAGAAGGGTTCATATAAAACCATGGGGAGAGTGGGCTCAGACTTACGTATTATGGTAGTGAGGCACACATGGAGTATAGATTTGTGGACAAGGTTAACTCACAACTTCTGATAATTCAGGGAGAGCCTGAAATTTTTTCTCTCTTTATAGAGTTCTTCATGCATCTCCCTGTGTGTAGAGGGGCAAACTCACTTAATTGGGTTTCTTTAGTTGGGTCCGCTTTCTTGAGTCTGTAGCCAGCACTCTTCTCTGGTTCAAAGAGTCATGCTGCTTGCAGCTGCCTCCTCTCTCAGGTGAATTGGCTGTCTCATTCTGTATTTACATTAAGTGAGGTGGGAAGTGGAGTTCCCTCTCATACCCGTGTCATGTGTCATGTTACACTTGAAATCTGATCATTGATGTAGTGTTGTTAAGTGTTCGAAGCATTGCATCAGAAAACATCCATTTGTGAAAATGATTGTAGGATTCATTTAGAAGAAATAATGACTATAGGTTTGTTTAAATGAGATTGAGCTTTCTTATTGTTAATAATAACTGCCATTAGAAGAAGGAAGTTGGTCATATGTGGTAGTGCACATTTTAATTTAATTTTGTGAAGTCTGTGCTTCATAGAAAAAGGAAAACTCGGAAAGGCTTGAAAAAAACATGAGACCATAACAAAGCATCTCGACATTGGAAGCTGAAGACAAAGATAATCAATAGAAATAATATTAGTACGCTAAGTATGGCAGATATCTCCATTTGTCACATGTTTGAGAGTTGCAGAGGTTAATTGGCTTGCCTCTACACATACCGAATGTTGGGATTCGTACCAAGGTCTTCTGTCTCTAAATCCAGTACTCTTTACACTGTATCATGTGCTGAAAATTCCGTAGCTGCCTTTATTACTGTAGTAAATTGAATCCATTTAGGAATATTTGGAACTGGCAGGGGTTTGAGAAAAAGTATGAAGTATATAATGTCTAACAGAAATATTAAAAATGCTCATCTGGATGACCTGACAAGAGTATGTCAAGAGAAGAAGTAAACCTCTATTTAAAACGCCTAGCACAAAACTTTGGTGATATGTATCATCACCATGCGTTCTAGTGAATCAGAGAAGATCAGAGATAACACTTTTGACAAAGAAAAAAGGTTGAGATCTTTTAAAACTTAAAACTATTCAACCAGTTATCCTTCTTGTGTAAATATAGGGAAAGGTCACCAGAGAGCCTATATAATTGTATCTAGGAAGACCTTAAACTTAATTCTAGATGAGAACATAGCTAATTCCGTTGTTCAAGTTAACTCAGGTTACTGACATTTGCTTCCTTCTGCTGAGAGACAAATGTCAATAACAGAATTAGTCAGCTTCCCATTCACAATATCCTATCATAAGACCCAGTAATCTCATCACTTCTGCCTCTTCCTCAATGGAGCTGGGTTCAGTGCTCCTTTGAAAGCAGTTAAACATCTGTGGCCAAGGGGCTCTTCACAGATGAAAAGGATAAAAGAAGTCGGAGGTCAAGCAGCCCTTGCCCTTCAATTGTAGATTAACTAGTATTCTTTATCTCCCATGCCTGCCCTGGCTGCTGAGACTCGTCCTGATCCATTAATCTTTGCTTGCTTCCCTATGCTCAGACTCCTGCCTGTTCTGAAGTATTGCAACACCTGTCTCAATTTTTTTTTTCTTCAGTATACTTCTTAGGCTCTTAACTTATTGTTTGGTCACATGTAACATCCAAGTAGGCTTTTTTCACAAAAGGAGAGATCCTTCTCTGGAGAACCCCTGTATGTTATGGTGTCTTCTAATTTTTTCAGCATCTCATTCCTTCACTCCAGCAAGTGCTATTTAATGTGTTGCGTGTTGTCTTTGAAAGACCTCCAGGGGGAATCCTTGAGCTTCCAGGACTACCTTTTTCCAGGGAGGCGTATATGTTATATCTTTTTCTTTCTTCCTGAGCCATTGTATGTATTGATTTACTATATTGTCCTGGCAAGATACTGTAATCTTTCAGAACTTGCACAGAGGATGGTCTGTCTCATTTTGGCAAGATGTGGAGTGGTTACCTAGGATTCCATGTTCATGTGTTGGTGACCAAGCTTTTATGCCATGTTCTCGGTTACTGCAGCTACTGCCAGCCACTCAAGGATTATGAGAAAGCCCATCTTTGGAATTTGTGTTGGATTTATCCCTGTCAAGTTCATACTTTTCCTCAGCGTAAATTCCCTCAACTCTCCTCTGTACCTTTCTGTGCCCTCATGTATCCTACTTGGGTTAGCAGAAGAGATGGCCCTCCTTGAAAAGGCTGACTACTCCATTGTATCCCTGATCCCAGTCCTTCCCATCTCTAAACTTTGCATCTGAGGGTGTGGACCATTTTGCTTGTGCCCATAAAATGACAGTATTGGATGAGTTGGTCTCTGGTGTCTTTTCTAACTTTCAATTGATGGTGCAATGATCTTGAAGGCTCTGCTGGTTTCTTTCCTACATGCTAAAATCATATTCAGCTCTTGTTTCCTAAAAAATAACTTTCTTTGATCTTGTTACTACTACCTCCTTATGCTATCACATTCTGTTTATACTTCCCTTCTTTATTAGGACAAAGAGTGTTTACTGACTCTACTTCCTTATAACCCAGTCATTTGTCACCCTTGACATAAGATTTTGGTTGTATCACTCCTTAAAAACTGTTCTCTAATACTGACTGCATTATGAAATCTTTGAGTTCAGAGACTTTGTTACATCTTTCTTTATATATAGTATGCACCTAGCAGTGTGGTATAGCGGATTTGGAGTCAGAAGACCTGGGTTTGAATTTTGACTGTGCTACTTAATTGGCTCTGTGACCTAAGGTCTCTTGGCCTCAGTTTTTTTTTTTATCCACAGGGACTACAGTGGATGATTCCCCAAGATTATTTCCAACTCTAATATTTTGTAAAATGTTTAATTGAATTAGTTAACTTGTAGACTGAATTATCTACTTTGCCCCTGAATAGTTGCTACTGAGTGCTCCTCATGTAACTGCCCTTAGTATATCCTCTAGAATAGAGGTCCTTACCTTGTTTGTGTCCTGGATCCTTTTAGCATTCTGGTGAAAATGATGAACCCCTTCTTAAAATGTTTTTGAATGCATAAAATGAAATACATAGGATTATTAAAGAAATTATTTATATAGAAATATAGTTATCAAACTTTTTTGAAGTTCAGAGACCCTAGGTTAAGAATGCTTAACCACTATTTCCTCTTCACTTCACACATTTCAAAAATCCTGCTGGCTCTTCTGATCTTTGACCGCACTTGTAGTCTGACCAAGACAGTGGACTAGATACTTAAGCAGTACTCTTTTCATTGAGTTTTCTGGAGTACTTGCAAGACAACTGATCACCCAGGTCTGCCATCCTTCATGGAGTTTTCCTGTGACATCTCCACTGATACCTTGACCTAAGAGAGTCCTTCATGGCACACCCTTTCCCCACCCCATACCAGAATCCTCACTTAGCTCTACTACTCACGGTGGCGGCTGCCGCCTTAGCAGGATCTGCTCTGGCCTGACCTCAGCTAGGAAAGATTTAACAAGTCTTCAAAGGTCAGGTACATTGCTGCTGCTGTGTGAGACCTCTCCTTTGTTCAAGGGACAAGATGTGGCTATCCCCTGATCACCACTTGGTAAATCTCAACAACAAATACTGACCTTTTCCAAGTATGTAGCAGATTTCTCTTGTATTTAAGTTTGCTGTTCTGTACTGACTCAATGTGGCTGGTATTCTATGCCTCACTAAGAGACTTTTCACTGCCTAAGTTGCCCCTTCTCCCCTTTTAATCATAGAACAGAGGAGAGAAATATTAGATCTAACAAAACCCTTTATTTCAAGAGAATCTGGGGATGCCTCCATTATTAAATAGACACTAAGAACTGGGGCCGAGGGATTAATCTTGGAAGTCTACACAGAGAGTCAATACTGCAGTGAAAGACCAGACTTTCCTTTGTCACCTATCTTGACAGGTGTGGGCTCCAGAAAGAGCCAAGGATGTTTCTTGGTTAGAGGGCCAATTAGATAACCTACTGATAATCCTATCACCTCTCCCAAACAGGGTCAAAGTAGAGTTGCAGTTGCTTAACTCTCCTTTTGGTTATCACAATCCTTTGGGCCCAGAGCTACCTACACATAACAAGGATGGTCTGGCAAAAGGTAAACGGTAACCCCTCCTTGCTTTAGGACCATAGCATATTTTTTTTGTTCCTATACCTTAGTGCTACTGCCTCAGACTCTCTGAACTCTGGATCTTTTCCTGCCTTAACCTTAGAATCTCGTCTGTGCCTATAGAAACTTGTCTATACTTCATGACTATGTTTAACACATTGCCTGCTCTGATATGCTATGCTTTTCAGTCTTTTTAAACCTTGCTAGACCTTTTAGGCTCTTGACTTACGTGCCTCACCTTGATACACACCCCGTACTTGAATTTCTAGTGTCCTAGCTGGAGCCCTTCTCAATAGTCCATCTCCTGATACTTTTCCTCACACCATGGCTTAACAGTAAGAAGACATTCATCTCAAAAGAAAATAATTAATAGATGTTCATAATGTTAACACATATCATCTTTTTTCAGTAGATGACTTAGCTGTATTTAGTAACTCTGTCCCAAAATTGAGCCAGTTCATATGATATACAAGCTATACTGGTTCATACAACATATAGTATACTGGTTGGAATGAGATAAGATTTGATGGATCTTGTAAAAGCAAAATGAATATATAAGGAACATTATCAAGGTGGGTCCTTACAGATAAATGGGGAAATGATTGAGCAAGTAAGTTTGTCATGAGCAAGTATGTTGGTCATGAAGCAGTGCCAAAACATTTTTGAAATCAAATGTAGCGAGAGAAGAAATGTATCGTTGACAGATGATAAGCTGCTAAACATTTATTATACCATTAAGTGCCTATGTGGAGACAAAATGCTAGATGTTAAGGATGCAAAGATAAGTATGGTATAGAACCTACTCTCGAAGAGCTTACAGTTAAATAGAAATGGCATGTATGGAAATAATTGTGATATAAAGGGAAGTGAGAGAAGAATAAATGGACAGGGCCAAAGTATTAGGAGAAGTTTGAGAAGGGAAGAACATTTGAGATGAAGAGGATGGAGGGTACAGAGGTGGTGTCTGAATTGGTCACTGAAGACAGCAGGGATATTTAACATGTGGGTATTGTGCGTACGTTCCAGGCAAGGACAGTAATAGTATATGCAAAGATAGCTGAGGTAGGAAAGGATGAAAACAGAAAAACAAATGTAGTCCACTTTGGTTTGAGCATGGTGCATGTGCATGAGGGGTATCAAAGCTGCAATGGTATGTTGGAGCCAGAACGTAGAGGGTCTTGAATGCCTGGATCTAGAGTATTTGCTTTATTAGTGGCAAAATGTTGAACTTGGCATCAGTAAGACCTGGGTCTGATATTTAGTAGATTTGTGACATCTCTGAGCCTCAGTTTCTTTGTCTCTAAAATGGGGTTAAAATATCCATTTTACCTATCTCAGAGGATTAATACGAAGCTCAAATGAGGTCATGTACGTAAATCACTTTGTAAACCTTAAATGCTATGTAAATGATAGCTTTGTTAGGTCAGTGGTGGGAAACCACTTGAGGCTTTTGAGTAGAAAAGTTTATGTGATGGGAATGTTGGTCAATTACTCATGTTAAAAAAGAGTTGAAATGGAGTACTGCATATGCAAGATTTTATTTTGTGAACAGACTTTACGTGACAGTATGTAGCAAAGCACAGGTGTCAGAGATGTGATGCGAACTGTTTGCTCTACAGTATAAGAGAGATGAAGGGCCATATGGATCACAAATAGTACAGTATGCAGTTCTTTACAGTAATTTCGAGAAAAAGTTGTCCTCAGTTGAAGTATGGGCACTGGGCTCAAGAACAGAACGAACTGCCATGATGTTGACTTGTTTTTATTATAGGCTAGGTAAGAACCAACCAGATAAAGATAAAAGAAGATGCTGTGAACCCACTGACCTTTCTCATTCATAGTGATATGCTCTGCCAAACTGTTCTTTCTTTCTGCTATGATTCCTCTTGTAACCATTGGAATTCATTTGTGAGGTGAGTAGTTAAGGTTAATCCAGGTAGATCAGAGCATGGAGAATGATCTACATTACACTTCTTATTGCTTCCATTCAGGTACAATTATAGTAGAAGTGTTAACTGCATATGTGTCCAGAACATGGCACCTTCCTCAGTGGGTTGTCATGTGGGTCAAGTGAGATAATAGATCGTATACATAACGAGCTTTGTGAACCTTAAGATGCCACATAAATATTAGTTATTGTTGCTATTACAATATTTCTTCCCAAATCCAATGCTCTTTCAGACTTTGCTGTTTCTTTTGAGTCTGTCTTCCATTTACCCAGATTCCCAACCTCAGTCACTGTTGACATTTGACTCTTACTTTGCCCCCACATCCAGTCAGATGCCAAGCTTCTACCTCCACAACATCTCTTGCACCACCCTTCTTCTCTGGATTCCCAGGGCCAGCACCTTAGTTCAGCTCTTGGCTACTTCTCATCTAGACTCTTGCATTAGCTTCCTGATTGGTCTCCTCATCCCTACTGTCTCCAGTCCATACTCGTCACAGCTCTTGTCCAGAAAGCTCTACTGGCCTTGTATTGCCTCTAGATAAAATATAGACTCCTTCTGCAACCTGACTCTATCTTTACATGTTATCCCCCTGCATGCACTCTGTAGTCCAGCCAGACAGGCCCCTTCATGTGCCTGTCACACACAGGAGACAGTGGAAGTTGTGTGGGACTTGGAATCAGAGGGTCTGGGTTTGAATCTTGGCTCACTGTATTTGTGACCTGGGAAAGTCACTTCATTTCTGTGGGCCTCAGTTGAATTAAGCGGTCTCTGAAGTCCTTTCCAGCTCCACATCTATGATCGACATTTCATCTCTCCTCCGTGTACGTTTGCATAGGATGTCCCCCCCATGCCTGGGGTGCAGGCTCTCCTCACCTCTGCCTCCTAGAACCCCCAGCTTCCTTTCCTCAGGGCTGTCCCACTGATCAGCCTTGCCTGACCCTCGTAGCTGCTTCTGCCGTTCCCCTTCCCAAGCTGCCTTCTGTATATTTGTTATGTACTCGTGAGTAAAAGTTCTTTTCCTTGATAGAAGTTTGCTGTCTGAGAGTAGGCACTGCTGCATTTTTGTCTTCGTGTTTCTAGTACCTCACCAGCCCTGGGCATGTGAAGTGCTTAGTAAATAGATTGCTTTGTTTGATTGTAGTTTAGGTGTGCCAGTGGCTTTGAAACCAGAAAAATACACCCTTTTGTGCAAATTCCAAGTTGCTGATTACGAATGATGTATGTAGATTATTTTCTTTTTGTAAGTACAGCTAAAAATTTACGTATGTGTGATACATATAACTGTAGCTATATATTCTTATACAATTGCCATAGAATTCCCTGTTAATAAAGTTTAGATACAGTGTAGCAATTCTAAGATGCCTTTAAAGTATAATAAATCGTACTCTACTGTAACAGGTGACCTGGACTGTTTAATCAGTAAATCTACAAGCACTTATTGGATACCTACTGTGTGCCAGACATTGTTAGGTGCTGGGGATACATATGCAAAGAATGAAAAAAATCCTTATTGAAAAAGAAAGTATATTCTTTAAGAAATATTTTCAGTTAAATTTCACTTAACATTATCTAAATGATAGTATAATATTGCTTATTGTTTGTTATCTAACAACCCTTTTTCTTTTTTCTAGTTTGTAAGACTTGCATAGTCCAACACTTTGAAGATAGTAATGATTGCCCAAAGTGTGGCAATCAGGTTCATGAGACAAATCCATTAGAAATGTTACGGTAAGTGAACATGTATTAATCATACACCAGAAAATTTAAATAAAATGTTTATAGTAACTAATCGATATTTTTATAATCATTCGTGGTATTAGGTTAACATAATTCTTTGGAATTTTAAATAGTTTTGCTGTGTTTATAATTTGTTTCAAAATTTTAAACTATTTTATAATATAGAACTAGAGTATAGTATTATGGTGCATTTTTTATATTCTGAGTGGTTATAGAAGTGATTTAATCTTAATTAACATTCACCTTTTCTAGGAACTAGTTACAGAATAACATAAGTAGGTAATTACTTATCCACGGTTATTGTATAAAGAGCATTGAAGTTGGGGTCAGGAGACTTTGGTCCTTAAATTAAGTTAACCTTTTTTGGTTTGAATTCCTCCTGTATAAAAAAAAAGAAAGGATGGCTTTCTACGACCTCTGCTACTTCCAAAATTCTGTCATTAAATTTCATTTGCCTCAATCACTTTGGGTTTATAAGATTTACATTGATTTTTTTAAACTTATTTAATTTTGGGCACTAGGGCTATAAATTATGCAAATAGCCACTACAGTAGATGATGATGGTGGCTGGGAGGTGGTCCTCAAACCAAATAGTAACATTTTTAATATGTCCAATTACTTGAATCAAACAGAATGTACCATGAGTTTCTACTTTCCTATGTTGTTTTATTTCCTCCTCAAAAGATCTCTTTTTTAAAAACAATTTGTCTTTTACTGGATTACTAAGTAATCACTAATTGCTGTATTTAAAACACTATATTTAAAGAAATTAAAGGTGTTAATTATAGATTTCATCCATAGCTATTCACAAATTAGGTCTGTAGTTATCATCCCTCTGCTGGTGATTCCCAGATATATATATCCAGCTCTGATCTCTCTCCTGAGCCCCATTCCAGTATCATCAAATACTTTAAAATCTTATTTATTACCTTCACAATATCTGTCTATGCATCCCCTTCTCCATTCACATGACCACCACCCTGTTGAGTCAGTCAGTAAACATTTAGTAAGCACCTACTGAGTGCCAGGCATTTTGCTAATGCTGGAGATAGAAATATGGAAAAAGATAGTCCCTGCCCTCAAGGAGCTTTCTCTCTAATTGGAGAAGACAACACAAAAGGAAATTGAAAATCTGAGGGAGGCAGGGGCAAGGAAGAAAGGAAAACCAGAACTTCTGAGCTCCCTCCCTGGGTGGAGGTTTGGGCATTCATGGCTCTACTATCCTTCAGTCAGAGAGGCAGAGGATAGTGGTGAGGTAGAGTACCTCGGCTGATAGGACCTTGAGGGATGGTGAGGTTGTAGTGGAGAAGTCAGAGGTGTCCCAGAATAGTGCAGCCAGGTGAGAAGTGACTTCAGGCCCTCTTCACCTCTTGCCTTCACTTCCATGTGTCTACTTAGTTATCAAAGTGATCATATGGTGTAGGTGTAACTGTGCCCCCTTCCCCCTACTCAATACACTTCAATAGCCCTTTCCAAATGACTCCTTTTTGCCTTTTCAGCCTTCTTGGCATTGACTTCCCGACACATATTCAGCAATCCAGTAACACTGGCCTATTTGCTCCTTCTCAAATATGACAGTCCATCTTCCAGCTCTGTTGCTTTTCACCGACTGTCTCCCATGCCTGTAATACTCTGCTTCCTGGCTTTCTTGACTTCAGTCAAGGCTCTGCTCAAATTCTGCCTTCTGCTGAAAGTCTTTCCTAGTCCCATTCTCTTCCTCCCTCACCTTTCTTATATGAGATGACCTCACTTTTACACTCTATAGACTTGCATATACACCATTGTTTGCATGTTCTCTTCCTCCCCACCTAACCTGTTCACTCCTTCAGGACAGAGACTGTTTGTATCCCCAGTGTTAGTACTGTGCCTGATTGTGGTCACTTTAATAAATGCTTCTTCACTGATTATGCACCTTTTAAATATGAAATTTCCCCCTGGAAATAGTAGGTGGTAGATCCTGATTTTCTAATGGTACTTTTTCTTATTGTGAAAAGCCAAGTGTTTCAAAACTTAGAGGAACCTTAAGAATTTCTAGTAGGAAAGAAAACTTTAAGTGCTCACCTACAACTTTTCAGAGGAAATTGTACATTTTCCCTTTGAGTTTAATTCAGCAAGCATTTGCCAATCACCTGCTTTATGCATGTGGAAACTGGGGTTGTAAAGATGGAAACCAGTTCCTGATTATACAGTTAACTATACAAGTGATTATGATGCAAGTTAGAATCTAATTAAATACACGGAACAATTAAACTTAATATCATGAATTTTTTGCATCTTTTGACTATCTGAGAGAACCAAAAAGACACATTCATCTGCATGTCAACATATAACAAATCTCTTTTTTTAAAAATCGTTGATTTCCCTTTGGTAGCTAGTCTTCCATCTGCTTGGTTGAAGTCTTAGCATTGCTCTTGCTTTCTGACCATTTGTTTTATCCACATATTACTTGGTCAGGTTTGCTAATTAGCCACTGTATTCTACATCTTGCAGCTTTTAGTAACCTGAATCCTCGGAGTGCCACCTTATAATAGGGTTTTATGGTTACAAAGCATTTTTATCTACATTTTAAAGATAATATCATCTATACCAGAATTTAACTTCTTAAAATATATTTAAATAGAATATGACAAGTTTTTAAATAGATAGTGATTTCTTACAAATTTGTTGATAATGGTTACCAACCATTCAGGGTTCAACAAACACCCTCTCCTCTGCTGCAGAGAAAGAAGTGCTTACTTCTGCCTAACTCCTAACATTTCCCGAAGCGTTCAGATGTCTACCAGGTCATCTACAGAAGACTTATTGGCCTTAACTTCAGCTGTAAAATACTAACAAAAGAATTTTCTGTGGGATAAAAACCAAGTACTTAAAAGATATAATAAGGAAGTAAAGGAATTTCATGAAATTATCTCTATGACAAAATACCTTTCTCATTTCACCTTTAGTGACATGCCTAGCTAGCTAACCAGACTGTCCGGGAAGAAAGGCATGGGGGGGGGTGATCATGTACATGTGGATGGAGTAAGTCTCCATACATGCAGAAGGGAGGCTGGGCAGGGGGGGCATAGGGATGAAGGGAGCACAGTTTAGTATCATGAAGTTTTCATCTTATTCTTTTAAAAATGTCTTTGCTAGTCATAGCAGGTTTCAGCCTCTTTTGAACTTAGGAAACATAGTACTTTGATTTCGGTATACATGTTGCTAAACTAAATAGCATTTTCAGTGATAAGGTGGATGTCTCAAAGAAACATCACTTATAGTGAATTTTATAAACTAGTTAAAAATGTTTATTTATTAAGGAAAACATTTTGCTGCCTTTCCATGATGATAGCACATTTGTTTTTATCAACTATAGAAGTGCATTTCAAAAGTTTATTCATCTCTACTTCCTCCCATCTTTATATTCCAGAATCCTGTTTTATGTCTTCTGTGGTGCCAAAGGATGAGATCGTAGCAGTGTCCATGAGTACATTTACTAGAAACATTCCCAGTCTTCTATGTGATTCCCAGTGCCTTGAATTACATAGTAAAACTTTAGCTATCTGAACTCCCTGGGGAAGTATAGCCCTTCTAGATATTTAAGTGTCTTAGATAGCCCAGGGTTTATCCCTTTCTGCCAGATTTTAACATTTGTATTCTATAATGTCTTCCCTACCTTCCTGAGCAAAATGTTCTGAGCATAATTTAACAATTTCTTTGGGTAACTGAAATCAAAAGACCACCGGCTTAGATTTAGAAAACTTGTGTTTTATGCCTTCCCTCTACTGCTCACTGACCATAAGACACAACCTTGAGGAGCCTGTTTTCTTTTCTGCAAATGAGAATAATACATAATTTCACTGCCCAGTGTATTGGGGAGGGAGCTCTTCTGGGACAGACCAAGTGATAAGTGCAGCTATTCCTTTAGGTGGAATAATTCCGTGTTTAGATTTCTGAGGCATATCACACTGGACATCCAGAGACTGCAGGCTCAGAATACTTACTTGATGAGGTTCTGATGTGCATTCTGAGGCCACTTTGAAGGCTTAACTAGCTACCTGGAATGACTGAGGTTATAATAGTGGCTATTGAACCTGCTAGAAAGTCCTGCAGAGAGCAACAAGTTCTCTTACCCAGAGACCTGTGAAGGCAGCCTCACTTAGCACTGGTGACACCAGTTAGGTTCTGCCTCATCTAATGACTGCACAGAAATGTTCCGAAGAAAGTAGTTTATAAATTGTAAATTACTACGTAAAGATGAGTTGCTGTTAAGAATCAAGGTCATCATAAGCATCATTTATTCTACCTTGCTTTAATACACTAGTAAGTCCTGCTTGCTTTATAGTGAGTACCCCAGACTGGTGTTTATAATTTTTCTTTTCTACTGGCTATGTCAGGGTGTCAGAATTTCTATCTTATTACTCTCCATGTGTCTACTTCTAGCAGCTACTCTTCCTGATAATTTGCTGTTTCAACCGAAGCCTTATTTCAGCCAAAGACAAGGTTTATTAGAACGCTGATTTGGGTGAACAAGATTCCTACTGAGTCTGTGCTGTTGGCTAGATTTTAAGAATCTGAGCCCTTGGCCAGATTTTAAGAATCTGAGCACCTTAATGGTGGCTAAGATGGATCTTATATACAGAAAGACTGTGGGAGGGATCTAAGAGTGGCCAAGTAGTCTGAGATGACTGTGAGGAGGGGTCTAGGGGAGGATCTGGATGGGAGTGGCCAGTAAGCTGGGGTGACTGTGAGGTAACACAACTCTAAGGATCTCGACTGTGTGGCCAAGAAAGTATGGAGTTCTAGATATGATTAAGGGTGGGAAGTGAGGGGGTTGAGGGAGTTACTGAACAGAGTTGGGAGATTGGGTATACCTACAATGAAAGCCCAGTTGAGTGGATTATAGCCTCATGCTGGCCTGAGACTTAACCATGTGGAAAGTCCAGAGCTTTTTCTTTTTGGAGTCCAGATCCCATACCCATCAAGACTGAGGACCTCAGAGTCAGTTCCATGAGTAAACTATAAGGATTTCCTGTTACTTAGCTGTTTAGAGACTATTTTGGTTGCATTACTATTATAGGAAAATGTGAAGTACCTTGTTTAAATTCAGTCTTCCTTTTCTCTTCCAGGCTCCTGAATGAATGAAAAAGCTTTTATTTAAGCCCAGACTATTTGCCTAGTCCTATGCTAATTTATGGTCTTACACATACAAAAGCTGTGATAGACCTTACCCTGAAGGTGCTTACATTCAAATGGAGGAGACCTCACTTACAGTGGAGTGGAGGCTGGGGTAGGGTATTTTGGTTTGGGAAGGTCCCAGGATGACAAATTTATTTGCTTGTTGCCTCCCTCTTTAGACTGTGAGCTTCTTGAGAACCAGGACTTAACTAGATTTGTTTTGTTTGTTTTGTTTTTGCCTTTCTTTGTACTACTCTCTGTTCTAGGACACATAGTAGGGGTTTAATAAAAAGCCTTGTAGAGTCTAAAGGGAGTAGATTGACACACCCTTTTCTATAGCTATGTCGGTATTGATTATGGTTTCAGAATGTGGGAGAGTGGAGTACAGAGATGCAGAAACTCCTAGTTTCTGGGCAGGGTAGGGGAAGGTAACTGGAATGTCAGTGAAGCTTGAGTGAGGCCATTTCGATATATAAGTACTCTTCTGGACTGGGTGTGGTCTCTGGTCTGAAGGTACAGCAGTAGGATGGTTGGTGAGTTGTTGGTAGGGACTGAGACAATCAGTGCCTGTGGTATTAGAGCTACTCAGGCCCTCACTAATTAAGATAGGAGAGGTCTTGAGAAGAGAGAATTCTGGAGCTGGAAAGGGGGTGTGTGTACACTGGCGCGCATACTTTTATTTAGGGTGTAGTGGAAAGAGCAAAGGATTTAGATCCAGAGGATCAAGTTACCTTTTTCTGCTGTTTCTTTATTTGTAAAATGATGATAATAATAATGGCACAACTTAGCAAAGTTCTTACCGGCATCAAACAAGATAATATAAAGGGCTTTTAAAACCAGAGATTGCTATGTAAATATGAGATTATAAAAGATTGTTTTGTTTTCATGGGTAGATCCGGTAAAGCTGTTTAGAGAACAAGGATAACTGATTTCTTTGAAGCCCAAAAGAAGAATTAAAAAGTCATCACCGATGGATGATTTGCCCAAAGCACTGGGGCATGAGTAGTGCTAGACTTAGAATCAGGAAAACCTGGATCTCAGTTCTGTTCAGATAGACTTACTAGCTCTGTGACCATGGTAAGATGTACAAAGAACTTATCCCTTGTCTCTTAAGTAGAAATACCCTGAAACAATGGAGCATTTTATCTTGGGGATACAAATCAATGTGTTACAGCTTTGAGGGTTTATCCTTTTTAGCATTTTCTACTGTAATTAATCATCTACATAATCCCAAGTGGTTTTTAAGAAAAAATTTATTCTAATAGGTTTGTTACATTGTTTTTATAATGAGTTAGTTACATGAAAGAGGGAATAGAGGCTACTGGCTTTGAAAGTAGGACACCAGCATTTGAACTGAGCCGGTTACCATAATATCATTAGGCAAGTCATTTAACTTCTGGGCCTCCGTTTTCTTCTGACTAGAGGAATTCTCAGGCCCCTAGTAGCTCCAAATCTCTTTTACATATTTGTTAGGACTTGGGATTTAACAGGATTGGGTGTATAAACTCCTTCTAAGAGAAAGGGTGAAAAACAGTAGCCCAGAAACAGCTGACCCACTTGGTGCCATATAGCTAACAGGTGTCAGACTAGGCCCAGGACTTTCTGGCTCCAGGGCTTCAAGTGCCTTTCTTTTGCCCTTTCTGTGATTTGTAGAATGAAAATCAAAGATGGACGAAATACGTATTCTTTCAATGAATATTTACTGAGCACCTTCTAGGAACTGAGATATGGGGAAGGAAGGACAGTGAATAAGGAAACAGATATTTACATAGGCTTTAAAAGGTGGTTGTCCCAATTGATGAATAGAAGATAGGAACAGGCATTTCTCAGACAAAGAAATTAAAGCTATCTATAGTCATATTAAAAATACTGTTAATCACTGCTGATTAGAGAAATACAAATTAGAACAACTCTGAGGTACCACCTCACACCTATCAGAATGGCTAACGTGACAAAAAGCGGAAAATGTTGTCTGTTGGAAGGGATGTGGAAAAACTGGGACATGAATGCATGGTTGGTGGAGTTGTGAACTGATCCAGCCATTCTGGAGAGCAGTTTGGAACTATGCCCAAAGGGTTATAAAATTGTGCATACCCTTTGATCCAGCAATAACCACTGCTAGGTCTGTATCCCAAAGACATCCAAAAAAGGGGAAAGGACCTATTTGTACAACAATATTTATAGCAGCCTTTTTTGTGGTGGCTAAGAATTTGAAATCAGAGGGATGCCCATCAATTGGGACATGGCTAAACAAGCTATGGTATATGATTGTAATGGAATATTATTGTGCTATAAGAAATGATGAGCAAGATGATTTCAGAAAAACCTGGAAAGACTTAAATGAACCAGTGCATAGTGAAGTGAACAGAACCAGGAGAACATTGTACATAGTAACAGCAACATTGTGCAGTGGAGAATTGTGAATGACTTAGCTTTTCTCAGCAATACAATGATCCAAGATAATCCCAAAGCACTAATGATGAAACATACTATCAGCCTCCAAAGACAGAACTGACTATGTTTTAATACAGACTGAAGCATGCTATTTTTTACTTTCTTTCATTTTTTTTCCTTTTGAGTCTTCTTGTACAAAATTATTAATATGGGAATGTTTTACATAATTGCGTATGTATAACCTCTATCTGATTGCTTACCATCTGAGGAGGGGGAAAGGGAAGGCGGGATAGAATTTGGAACTCAGAATTTTAAATAAAAATGTTAAAAATTGGGGGAAAATATACTTAAGAAAAAAGAGCTGTTTTTAAAAATCCAATCTTGCTTTTTTCTCCTCCTTTAGAGGTAGCTTGCTGAAAAACCAGCTCATTCTCCTTACATTTTATGTCACTTTCTATTCAGTAACTGAAAAAGGAAAATTTTTTTCTCCCTTCATTCTTTCATATACCCGAGTGATGGCTTCAGGAGGTCTCTTAAAACAGTCGTGGAGATAATCCAAACATTATCCTGGGATTGAAGCAAAATGGAAAAAGGGGTGCAATGTTAGCTTAAAATTTCATTAAGTTTCTGAGGAAAGTAGGTTGTAGGCATAAGTGGCTACATATAACCAGAAACTGTCTGCAAAAATGGAAAACTCAGCTGGTGCTAATTTTATTGTCACCGTTTACCAAAGATCTTTGTTAATTTCTTCAGAGGTGTAGCAAGGTCTAAAATCTGCAGGGATGATTTAGTAATTAAATAAGATCTTAATATCTGCAGTGCCCTAGGGCAAATACAAAGATAAATGAGAAAGGATAGTAAGATAGGTCTCTGGCCAGGATCTTGCAACAGATAGGATGAGTACAAATGGTTGTAACAAGATATAGGAAATTATAGGTACTAGACCCTAATGGGGAAAACAGTCCACTTAAAGTCAGAGTACCTGAGTTCACACCACTCTGTAACTTTCAGCCGGTCATTTAAGGAATCTGAGTTTGGTATTACAGTTGTGGTTGTTGTTTGGGAGGGGAGAGGGCAGGTTTGGACCTGTGATTTCATTGATTTAGGGAACTTTTGATGAAGACAGCTAGGTGGTGAAAAGGATAGAGTGCTGGACTTGGATGGGGTCAGAAAGAGCTGAGTTTAAATGCAGCCTCAGATACTTAATAGCTGTATGACCCTAGGCAAGTCACGTATATAAAAATGAGGATAATAATAGCACCTGCCTCCCAGAGTTGTTGTGAGGGTCAAACAGGATTTTTTTCAGTCTTTTTTTCAACCATGTCTGACTCTTCATGACCCTATTTGGGGTTTTCTTGGCAAAGATAATGGAGTGGTTTGTCATTTCCTTCTCCAGGTCATTTTATAGATGAGGAAACTGAGGCAAACAGGGTTAAGTGTCTTGCAAAGGTCGCACAGCTAATTAAGTATGTGAGGCCAGATTTGAACTCAAATCTAGAATCCAGCCTGGGCACTTTATCCACCTGCTGCACCTAGCTGCCCCTCTCAAATGAGGTAATAATTATAAAACACTTAACATAGTGCTGGCACATAGTAGGAGCTATAGAAATATTAGCCTGTATTATTATTAATATTTATGAAGTGCTTAGCACAGTACCTCACACACTGTAGGACCTTAAATGTCCATTACTTTCCTTCTATTAACCCAGGTCAGTATCTGGTCTGGGAGAGTTGGCTGGGACAGTAAGAGGTTACATGACTTGCTCCTTATCATCCAGTCAGTATTGCCGATCTTCCTGGTTCTAGCCACTCCCCACTGTTCCTGGAGCCTTTGTTTTACTCATCTGTGAAATGACAATATGCATGCTTGAGCTACAGACTTCACCAAAGGATGATGAAATAAATGGGGTTTAAGTACTTTTGTCATCTTAGTGACAGTTTCTCCAGAGCAGTGCACTCATTTCTTCCTTATTATCGCTAATCTGTCTTAGAATTCTAATATTTATATTTTACCTTCAACACTTTAAAAAGATCTGTGATTTTATTAGCGTGGGCTTTCTTTCCACTCGTGCAAATAATTCCTCCATGCCTTAGTTCTTTCTGTATCCTCCCCGATGTCATCTATGGCCAATCTTCTTTTGCTAAGTACAACATTTTAAATATAAAAAAAAGTTTGTACACTTAATAACATTTCTACCATGGAACTCTCCCCTCTCCAGTTGTAAAAAAAGTACTTGATTTGGTGATCAATTAAATGTTAACTATAACTTTATACAAGCACATAATCAGTTTTTTATGTGATGTTTACTTTAAAAACGGTAATAACTTCTAAAATCAAATATAACATTGAAAAAGAAATCTATGCAATGTAATGATGTATTTATACGAGGTTTCCTTTGGTTAATGTAATTAACTGCATTCTAGTAGAGTTTAGTTCCATTTGTGTAAAGCAAATTTCTATTAAATGAATCAGTTTTTTCATTGAATTCCATTGCGATATTAAAGTTATACCAGAAAAAAAAAATTGGCTGCTGGTTTAATAAACTCACTCTTTAAGAATACAGCAGATGCTTAAGTATCATATTTAGGAGAAGGGAAAGAAGTTAATTTTGTGATAGCATTGGGGGAAAATTGATAATATTAGAAAATAACAAGATTTTATACTCCAAATAAGTCATAACATAACTAAATGTGAAACTAAGCAGTATTAGAAATTGGTTTACTTCATGTTTTCCTTAATAGAACTAGCAGTCTTTAAAGTGATGTTAAGAATTTGGTTGAAATGTGGGTCTGGGGGGTTTTTGTTTTTATATTTTTTACTATTTTGAAATTGTGCTATCACTTCTAAGTCACTAAGTTTACGTAGTGGGTGCTTTTTTAAAATTTTTTTATAATTCCAGTAATTTAAAAATTATTATTTTTCATTATTTTTATTTCTTGAACCAATTGATACTTTCACCTAAAGTTGGTAATTAACCTATGACTATGATATCCTTGAACAGGAGATATATAATGCTGTAGCATTATATATTTTCTTAGCATTTTATAATGGCTGCCTGAGCAGACATTATAAATCTAATAGCAATTAGCAAAATAGTTTGTCTCTGTGTTAATCATTCTGTTCCAACTCAAAGATACAGTCAATTAACTGATAGCTGCTGTCATCTGGGATTTGTTAATGATGTAGCAAAGTGGTCTTTAAAATCTTTACCATTAGCCAATTGCCAGCATTTAGCAGCTAAGAAGAGATGAGAATTCTCCCTAGCCAGGAGTCTCAATTACTGTTAAGTTGGAGGAGCATTAGTCCTAAAAATAACTTTGAATTACTTTGTAATATATTTTAGTTGAGAGTTCTCTTAGTTTAGAAAAAAACTCTGTAACTTAATTACTTTTTAGTAATTTGTAATTAAATGTTTTGGCGGTAGTTGAGAAAACATTTTGAGTTCCAAGAGCGTAAGTTTTACAGCCCCAAAGACCTTGGGATTCAGATTCCAATGCTACCATTTTCTAGCAGTATCCTTGGACATGCCCCTGTACTTTTCTTGGTCTCAGCTTCCTCTTCTGTAAAAGGAAGGGATTCGTCTAGATCATTGGTTCTTAAAGTTTGGTCTAGGGGTCCTCAAGGCCAAAACTATTTTCATAATAATACTAAAATATTATTTGCCCTTCAAAATACTTCTTCCTTTTCCAGGAATATATCCACGAGGCCAGATTTTCTTCATATACTTAACTTCAGCCCAAGTTACATTATCTCAACAGTTTGATTGCAGAAGCAAATGTGAGAGAATCTAGCTGTCTTCTGTTAAGCCAGATGGGCAGCTAGGTGGCACAGTGGATAGAGGGCTGGGCCTGGAGTCAGGAAGATTTATCTTCCTGAGTTCAACTCTGGCCTCAGACATTTATTAGCTGTGTGAACCTAGGCAAGTCACTTAACCCTGCCTCAGTTCCTCATCTATGAAATGAGCTGGAGAAGGAAATGGCAAGCCACTCCAGTATCTTTGCCAAGAAAACCTCAAATGGGGTCACAAAGAGTTGGACACAGCTGAAGAACAAAAATTAAGCCAGACACTAGATTTGCAAAAATAGGTAAAACAATGCCACATTTCTCACTAGTTTTATTTTTGTTTTGTAAAATAGAATTAGCTTTCATTACATTGTTGTTTATATTAACCTGTAATGGGTTTTTAAGAGTGTGAAAGGATCAGAGAGCAATTTGGAACCATGCCTAAAGGGATATAAAACTGTGCATACCCTTTGACCCAACAATAGCACTCCTAAATCTGTATACCAAAGAGATCATAAAAATGGGGAAAAGACCCACATGTACAAAAATATTCATAGCAGCTCTTTTTGTGGTGGCCAGGAATTGGAAATTGAGAGGATGCCGATCAATTGAGGAATGGCTGAATAAGCTATGGTATATGAATGTAATGGAATACTATTGTGCTATAAGAAACGATGAGCAGGCATACTTCAGAAAAACCTGAAAAGACTTATATGAACTGATGCTGAGTGAAGTGTGCAGAACCAGGAGAACATTATACACAGTAACAGCAACATTGTGTGATGACCAACTTTGATAGACTTAACTTCTCAGCAGTGCAAGGATCTAAGACAACTCCAAAAAACTCATGGTGGAAAATGCTATCCACACTCAGAGAAGGAACAATGGATGTCTGAGTGCAGATGGGAAGCATGCTGTTTGTTCTCCTTTTCTTTTGTTGTTTTGTTTTGATTCTTCTTTCTTGTGGTTCCTCCCATTGGTTCTAATTCTTCTTTGCATCATGGCTAATGTGAAAATATGCTTAATATAAACATGTAAGTAGAGCCTTTATCAGATTGCACGCCACCCTGAGGACAGGGAGAAAATTTGAAACTCAGTCTTATGGAAGTGAATATTGAAAACTAAAAATGAATAAATAAATTGTTTAATTTTTTTTAAAAAGAGTATAAAAGGGTCCTGTGACCAAAAAATGTAAGTGCTGCTGGACTAGATCTTTTCTTAAGTCCCTTGCCATTTTAAAATCCAGTGATCCTAAATAGACTTGTTATTTTTAACAGATTGTAAATTGCCTGAGAGAAAGATGATAGAGTAGGAGAAAGCAATACAGGCCATCACTCCTCCCCATAACTACTCTAAGAAGGACCTAAGAAGAGAATCACTCTTCATCAGGAAATCCAAGGGAAGTCCCAGTGAATCATTTTTCCATTCCAGGTCTGCATAGGGAGATAGAAGTCTCTGGACATTGGGAAAAGGAACTAGCCTGTCATGGGGACTTAACTGAGGCCTAAAGATCTTCACAGGGGTAAGAAAAGGTCTTAGAGAGAGAAGGGACAGACTTAACTCTGTGCAGGAAACAGACACAGGAGCCAGATGCTAGCATCACTGAACTGCATCACGGATCCATTGCAGACTGAGGAGGGAAAACGTATACCTAGGGTAAGTGGTAGGTGAGTACAAGTAGTGGCTGTAGGCCTGAGGCTGCTGTGTACTGGGTAAGGAGCAGGAACAGCAGCTGTGTGACTGACCCTAGAGTGGGGTCAGTCTCCAGGACTGTCTCATGCATCTGAGTAGGGCAGGAAGCTTACACCAAGGGGGAATCCTTGAAGAGCCTTTCATTGGCTTTCCAGCTAGCTGTCACAGGGCTGAGGCCAACCTACAGTTGTGTCACCCAGATCCAGATGAGATCAGGAGCTTGCAAAGCTCAGACCAAGAGGACTGCAGGTAGACTGCCCCAGAACAGACCAGTTTGGTGGACTGAAAGCCAACAGACACCCACTGTGAGTTGTACTGAGATCCTTTGAGAACACAGCACTCGGTATGGAGGAAATCCAGCAGCAGGACCTAAGAGGATACAAAACAGGATTTTATCAGGCCCAGACATTCCTTCCTGTGCTTTGCAAAGCCTGGCACTATCAAGTTGTCAGTTTGGGAAGTAGTGCTGGAAGAATAAGCGAAGAAAACAAAAAGACTCCTTCCATATTAGGTGCTGTCATTCCCATTTTACAAGTGAAGAACCTGAGATTGACAGTGGTCACCAGCTCGTCACACAGCTAGTACACATCTGAGGCTAGATTTGAACTCAGATCTTCCTGACTTCAGGTCCACTTGGTGTTTCTTTAGTAGGGGTTCCTTATAAAAATCAAATCATTGATTTGGACCCCAAAATCGTGTGCATGTGTAAATATAAAAGAATTTTACAAAACTGCAGTGATTTTTAGATTATAAATATTCATCATGTTCATTTTTTTTCTTTTTATAAGACTGGACAATACATTAGAGGAAATCATATTTAAGCTGGTTCCTGGACTACGAGAACGTAAGTAGTTATTTCATTTTGGTCTGGGGAAAATTTTTGGTGTTTTAGAAAATCGATATGTTTCTGTTAATACTTTTGTATTTTTCTTTAATATGTTGAATTTTTTTTAATTAGAGGAACTTGAGCGTGAGACAGAATTTTGGAAGAAAAACAAGCCTCAAGAAAATGGACAAGGTGCCTTTTTTAAATATATACACAGACTTCTGTTTGTGAAATTAATCGTATGTTTATGCTTTTTTTGTTTTTTAGTGAACATAATTACAACTTTTATCATTTTAAAAAAAAATTTACCATCTGAGAGGTAAAGGATAATAGGGAGATAGAATTCTGAACTGTTTCTTCCTTATTACTTCTTGAAATATGGTCCCTTTTTATTTAGGCAGGTCTTCTAAAATTTGCATGTGGTAATAGTTGAAGTTTAACTGTAAATAATTTAATGTAAGTAATTTCACTAATTTATAGTATGTGTGTATACACACACAGAGGAAAAACATGAGGATATGTTTAACAAGAATCCCTTTTACTCATTTAATAGAGTATTCCATCAGTAAGTATTAATCAGAATGTTTAGTTTTAAAAAGTAGTGTTATTTTAAAGTTTCTGTATCAAATATCAGATTGTAATTTTTGCTGAATTAATCACATAATCTGAGAGTCATATGGAACGTCAGAGGCCATCTAGTCCAGTCCATCTATGGAAGGAAACTTTTTTTGGGGGGGGGGCTAGGCATTGGGGTTAACTGACTTGCCCAGGGTCGCACAGCTAGTGTCAAGTGTCTGAAGGCAGATTTGAACTCAGGTCCTCCTGACTCCAGGGCTGGTGCTCTCTCCACTGTGCCACCTTGCTGCCCCTATGGAAGGCATTCTTAACTATAACATACCCAACCAATGACCATCTTCTGTTGGCATTTCATTCCCCTTCCAGGACATCTCCTCTGAGTGTTAGGAAACTTCTCCATTATCAGGCCTCTTTGTAACTTCTGTTCTTTGCTCCTGGTCCTGCTTGTCAGGCTAAACAGAACAAACCTAGTCAGTTTTTCACCTACTTTCCCCTACTTTTAAGATTATTATCATGTCCCACTCCAATCATCTCTTTTCTAAGCTCCACATTCCCTGTCCCATCACCAGTCTAGTTACTCTTCTCTGTATACTCTCCAGTACCCTTCAACCTTCAGGTAAGGTCTGATAGATTAGAATACAATGAGATCAGCTCCTGGAAGTTGCCCCTCTTAATTATAGCACAGGATGACTTTAGCTTTTTTATTGGCTGCCATGTTACTCTGCTGAATCATTGAGCTTGTAGTCTACTAAAACCTTCAGATCTTTTCAGAACACTTGCTCTCTAAACAAGCCTCCCACATCTTCTACTTTTGAAGCTGTTTTTTTTTTAACTTGTGTAAGATTTTTACATTTATCCCTACTGAAAATTCCGTCTTACTAAGATTCAGTCCTGTTAAGAGCCTTTTGGATACTGACTTCCTGGGTGTTAGCTGCCCCTTCCCAGCTTTGTGTCATCTGCAGATTTGATGAACTTGGCTTCTATGCTTTCATCCATGACATTGATAAAAACATTTAACAGCCCTGGGCAAGTGGAGATCCTTGGAGGCTTCTTGTCCGTTGACATTAAACCTTTAACACTTCCTCTCTGGCTGAATAACCTTTCTGAATCCATTTGACTGGTGTTTTTGTATTGAATGGTTACCGCTTTCACCAAATCAAACATTTGTAAATTGTACACTGTCAAAAATATGGGATGAGGCAAAAGTTGAGGCAAGATATCTTTTACTCCTCATGGAACTCACAATTTAGTAGGGAACTATGACATGTAAGTAACTAGTGTCCAAAAAGTACATAATAAGGACACGAGAGGTACACGAAAAGTGCTAGGTAAGGTCTGAGGGATGAGGAAGTGAGTGATGACGATGATGATGACAATGATATAATAATGTCTAGTATTTAATGTCTAGTATTTATATAGTGCCTGCTATGGGCCAGGCACAGTATTTTAAAATTAGCGTCTTTCACAATCCTCACAACAAGCCTGGGAGGTAGGTGCTATTGTCTCCATTTTACAGTTGAGGAAACCACAGCTAGTAAGTGTCTGAGGCTAGATTTGAACTAAGGTCTTCCAGGCTCTAGGCCCAGTGTTCCATGCAATATGGCACCACTTAGCTGTCTCTGAGTACTGACGAGAAGAATCAGAAAAGGCTTCCAGGAAGTAGAGTTTAAGTTGGTCTTTAAGGGATGAGTTGGAATTCAACAAAGAAGAGAGTGAAATGGGGAAATCAGCCAGTAGGGTACAGTGTAGAAAGCCCTAGATTTGGAGTAAAAAGGGCCTGGGTTCTAAACCAGCTGTGCTTCCTTAGGGCTGCCACTAAACATTTCTAGGACTCAGTCGCCTCATTCATAAATTGAGGGGATTACCCTTAAGTCCCTCCTAACTCTAAATCCTTGGAGGCTTTGGGTTTAGCATGAGCAGAATTATGAAGCTGTGCACGAAGTATAAAGAATGCTTAGATGATATTGCTAAAATTTAATCAGGTGGTAATGAGGGCCTAGTCTCTAGGGTAGTGGAAGTGGGCATAGAAAAAGGGGGGCAGATGCAAGAGATACTACCAAGATAGAATTAACAGGACTTTGAAACTGTTAGATAGATAGATAAGAGATGCGAGAAGGGAAAGAGTCAAAAGTGCGCCAAGATTTAAAACATGGGAGACTGGACAGTTGATAGAAATAGTGAAGGCAAAAGGCTGAACAGATTATCCAGTCTTTATAACAATGTAAAATTTGGGACATTTTCGTGTATATCTCATTGAAGTTTACTTTACAGTATCTGTTGGCTATTTAATGGAAAAAAGCACATTTATTCATGCAGCTAATTATTCAGAGCGTATTTTGAAAGGGTTAAATAAAGACATTTAGGTTTTTTTCCCCTTGAAAGCTTTATTGAAGCTAAAATTGGTTTTGATGATTTTGATAACTAAGTAAGTGACTTAAAACGTAAAATCACTGACTTTGAATTAAATTGTTTTAATTGTACAGACGAAACTTCAAAAGCTGAAAAACCCAAAGTAGAAGAAGGTGATGAAAATCAAGATGATAAGGACTATCATAGAAGTGACCCACAAATTGCCATCTGCCTCGATTGCTTACGTAATAATGGGCAATCAGGGGACAATGTGGTAAAGGTGAGTGCACATCTGTATTTGGCTTATGGTAGCAAATAATTCACTTGGTAAATTTGGTGCATTATACAAGATGTATTTTCCTTTGACAGTCTTTTAAGCTCTTATTTACATAATTAGAATTATAGTCATTTGTTGATTTTGCAGGTACTTCCAGAACTAAAAACAGCCCACTTAAGGGTTTTTTGTAATCAACAACATGCAGAAAGCATTCATTAACCACCTACTATGTGCAAGGCACAGTGCTTATTGTTTAGTGGAGTGCTCAAAGGGAGACAGTGCCTGTCTTCAAGGAATTACATTTTACTAGTGGGTGATGCTAACGAAAGTTTAAATGCATTATGAAAACTGATATATTGTGGGTGGGGACTTCCTACTGGGGAATCTGGAAAGGCCTCTTGAAGGGGGTGGCATTTGAGCCCAGCCTTCCCGCCTGCTACCCAAGACATCCAGTCATATTAAGGTGCCTTAGGTCATTGATACCACCTGGTGGCTAGAGCCAGAAATTGTTTGATTCAATCTCCTTCCTTACCCTGTACCTCCTCCCCTTTTTTCTCCGCAAGGAGTTTTCATTACAGTTGGGTCTTTCTTTCATACCTACAGCTCAGTTAATTTCATTTCAGACAGTCACTTTTTCATATATCTACATCTACCCTTTGATTCCTTTTCTTCCTTCCCTTCTCTTCTCTTTCTCCCTCACTTTTCTTCTCTCTCCATTTGAGTAAAAACAACAACAACAAAACACCCATATCCTGGCTGAGAAGCTTGAGAGTAATGCTGGTATGGAGAAGAGGAAAGCCATGAGTTTTGAATTGAAATAATACAGTAATGAATTAAATGTTAAAGAACCCGTGCCATTATCCTCCAGAGCCCTTGTAAGTACCTAAAAGGACCTTCTATATCCTCCACAAGTATCTGCTTTTTCAGCTATTAAAACCTGTCTTTCCTTACTCACCATCAACATAGAAAGCAATTTAAAAATAGATATTTCTTATTCAATTCTATTATTTTTACTCTTTAGTGAATAATATCACAATATTATATTTTCCAGTATTTCCTGTTACAAATGTATGGTATTTCAGTCTCTTGATAAAGGTAAAAAGACATTTTTTATCCATTTTGAAAACCAACCCTACATTTAAAAACTTATGTCTTTGGAAAATTATGCTTTGAGCTTTGAAACAGCCAACTTTGAAAAGAGTGGTCCTGGGAAAAGTTAGTTTATTGATTGTTAATGGAAAGGAGGGATATACCCTTTAACTTTGATTGTATGATACTAACATTGACCTTTATATTTGACCAAGGTTTTGTTGGCTTTCGATGTCTTTATATGATGGTTGTAGTTATTTTGTGTAGCATTTTGGGGGCTCTGCCTTCTTCTGTCTGTCACTTCATGCAAATCTTGTTTTTTTCTGAATTCTTAATACTTGTCATTCTTTGTAGCATAGTAACTATGTTACATTATATTAATATACCAACAGGAAAATTTGGGGGAAAAAAATTTATATCCATTCCTGGGAAGATGTCCAAGGCAAATTTAAAGCAAATGTACAGCAGCTCACTTTAGCATTGCGGAGCAATGAAGAAATAAATTCCAGTAAGAAGAACAGCTCTGGTTGAATTTTGACCATTTGTTTTTTGAAGTGTTCTGATTTTCCAAAATATGTGCCAAGTTTATAATTAAATGTTAGTTAAAATTTGTATTTTAAAACAGTCTAAATTACTTTTGTATTATCCATAACCCTGCTTCCTTCCACCATCATGAAGAGTTCACTGTTTATTATATCAATGAAGTGCAGCGAATCATAATCTGTAGGGTGTTTTAAATGAATAAGCTGCTCAAAGAATTTTTTTAATAATTTTGTCTGAACCTGTGGTTTTGTTGGCATAGGGAGTTCCCAGTGAAGAAACTCCCTCTACCTGTGCAGATTGCAGCTGTTCTGTAACTTGGATCCTTAAAGAGATGTTTGGGACTCTGACAAGAGACATGACCTGCCCACTGTCACATACCTACTGTGTATGGGAGAAAAGATTTGTACTCAGGCCTCCTTGAATTCAAGGCCAGTTCTCTATCCACTCTGCCAGGAAGCCTTTCTTGCCAATATTATTAACTTAAAATATCATGGCACTTAAAGATTAGTTTAATTGTCACAAGTAACAAGTTTATGAATTGTCTTTAAATGAGTTCAGTTAACTTTTTATGGAAAAAAATTTTGTACAGCTTTAAACTTGACTATGTTAATCTTAACCAGGTTTCTCACAGATAGTCAAGGTGATTAAGGATAGGATGGCGTAGACCATAATAGTTGGGGATAGAGTAATATAAATCACTATTAGAAGAACATTTTAATACATATGACCTACTGCCCTGAAGTTAACATCATCAGTCATCTCTGTATGTGATCCTCACCAGTATTATTATTATTGTCAGTACCTATTAGAATCTTAGAATGATTACCCAAGTAATAGACTGCCTGAAAGATAGAAGGTAGCAAATAGATTATGAAATAAGAAATATTAGAATGAAGCCAGAAGATTGAAATATTAGAAAAAATACAAGGGATCTACTGGGTTTTGTTTGCTTTTTTGGGTTTTCTGCAAGACAGTTGGGGTCACACAGTTGCCCAGGATCACACAGCTACTAAGTGTCAAGTGTCTGGTCTGAAACTGGATTTGAACTCAGGTCATCCTGACTCCAGGGCTGGTGCTCTATTCACTGTGCGACCTAGTTGCCATGATCTACTGGGTTTGTTTGTTTATTTTTGTTTTTAAAAACTGACCTGCAGAACAGATCTAAGAGAAACAAATTAAGAATCACCAAAGTTCTCTGAGTTGCAGATTGAAGCATTTTTTTCTACAACATGGTTAATGTGGAAATATCTTTTGCATTACTTCTCATATATATAATGGCTATCACATTTTTTCCCCTTCTCAATGAGTGGGGAAGGGGGTATAAGGAAGGAAAGAATTTAGAGCTGAAAAGAAAAGGAAAAAAAAATTATCAGAGTTCCCAAAAACCTTGATTGAACGAAAGGCTTGAATGCTATATTCCAAGACATCATAGAAGAAAATAGCCCATATCTATTAGAGCCAAAGGGCACAAGTGAAAATGAGGACTTCCTCTTAAGGTTGTAAAGTAAGAGGTCATAGAGCTTCCACATAGACCAAAGAGAAAAAAAAGTAAGTTGTTGGTGGCCAGAACTCTGTTTTCTATTGGAACCTCGACAGGAGCCACAAACAATTTCCAGTTGGGGATTGTGCAAGCAAAAGAAGGAAGATGTGGGCTAAGGCTACCAGAAGACGGAGGCAGGGAGGGTGGGTAAACTAGTGCCAGCCACTCCAGCTGGAATTGCAGTGGCATCTAGACAGTGGAGATATGGCCAAACAAGGTCTGCCTGTTACATTCAAGAGTGTAGGAGTGAATGCTACCAGGCTATGTAGCACAAAGTTCCAATTCAGAATTAGAGGCTGGAGATATGAGTAAACAGAAGAAAACCCAGAATACATTGGAGACATCGTATAGGTTAAGAGAAGCTCAAGAAGTAAACTTAGAAGAAGAGTCATAATTCCACAATACAAGTAGAGCCTCTAGAGAAAAGAATGGCTTAGCTACAAGGACTCCCAAGAGTGATTTTAAGAAATGCACAATGAAATGCAAGGAAGAGAAATAATTTGGAACAACAGGTAGAATTCCTTACCTAAGTAATGGACTTCCTGAAAAATAGAAGGGAGAAAATAGAATATGAGATAAGAAACATTAGAATGAAGTCAGAAGATTGAAATATTAGAAAAAACATGTTATCTACTTTTTTTTTTTACTGACTTACAAAACAGATCTAGGAGAAATAAATTAAGAATCATCAGAGTTCCTGAAAACCATGACCAAATAAAAAACTTGAATGCTATATTCCAAGAAATTATGGAAGAAAATAGCCCATATCTATTAGAACCTACTAGTTGCCTCCTGAAAGAAACCCTAAATTGAAAATACCCAGGAATGCTTTAGCTAAAATACAAGTATTCAAGTCCAAGGAAAATACTGCAAGCAGAAATATAAAAAGTTCAAGTACCAAGGGTCTGGATTATGCAAGATTTTATGTTGCAGCAACTTTAAAGTAGAAGAAGTCGTGAAATACGTACAACTCCAGAAGCCTGGAGATTAGTCAAGGTTAATACTCTTGAGAGGTTGATGGTCTGTCTGCACCTTCTGATAAGGTTAATGTGACATATATTTTTGGAATGCATTTGTATGACTTTATTTTACCTGGTTTTCCTTATTTGTTGTAAGAGGGCTTTTATTTTGTCAGAGGGGAGGGGAAAGGAGGAGATGACAGTATTAGAGATTCAGAAAGAAAATAAATTAGCATCAGTGAAACATTTTTGAAAATACACAGAAAAGAGAAGGAAATTCAGAATAAGAACACAGATCAGCAGGATGGTGTCACACTTCTGTGTTAACTTTAATAGAATAGGGCTAAAGATTGGACTTTTGAGGGGCAGCTAGGTGGTGCAGTGGTTAGAGCTCCAACCTTGGAGTTAGCAGGACCTGAGTTCAAATGTGACCTCAGACAATTGACACTTACTAGCTGTGTGACCCTGGGCAAGTCCCTTAACCTTGATTGCCTAAGCACAAAAAAAAAAAAAGATTGGACTTTTGATTTCATTGGTAAATGGATTTCTTTGGAGAAGAACTCCCTCTAACCATGAAGGGCATATCTTTGCAGTTTGCATTTAAACATGCTGTATGTAATAGTTGTTCATGTGCAATCCTCTTTTTTTCTTTATGTATTGAAATATTCATTTTTGTTGATATTAGATTCAAAATAAGGAACATTTGGAGAGAAAAGAATCTTAGAATATTAGAGATATAAGGGTTTATTTTACATCTTTGATGTATCTTTTCAAGCATATGTCCTCCCATTTCATTGTTATATATTTCTAAAGGTCTTGAGAGATGTCATATTATAAGTGCATATATGTTATGTTATATGTGTGTATATGTTTTTTTTTTCTGATTTAATCTACTAATTTTTTGTGCAGTGAAATGAGTCACCTTTCCTTCTTGAAAAGCTTTGTTTTTGTGACACTACCTCCCTTACTTTTTATTTTAGCTAACTACTAGCTTACCATTTTCTTTGGAAGTTTTTATTTAAAGTTTGCTAGCATCTCCCAGATCTTTAATATGTGTGGTGTCTCCTCTTGAAAGAACCCATCATTATATCACTTTAAGGATATAAGTATTCACAGATTACTTTGAAAACTCTAAAGCAATGTGTAAATGTGAGTCATTATTATCTTCTGTCAGCTTCTTGATATAGAAGTTATAAATCATTAAAACTCAGGACATAAAGATTGGCCATGCCCTACTCCATGAAACTCCTTCATACTGTATGCTATCTTAATTGTTCTCATCTGTCTCTCATTCACTTTTTTCTCTATGCCCATAACTGTAGGCAGCAACAGTATTAATTGAGCACTTTTCTGTATTCCTATGGTACAGAAATAAATTTAGGACATGGTCATTGTCTTCAAGAAGCATCTAATCTAATTGGAGAGACAAGACATGTTACAGAACAGCTAAGGTTTTGTATAATATAAATTTGATTTGATCATATCAAAATTATTGATACAGAAAATAACTGCTATTGGAAGTTATCAAAGAATAGTTACTAGTAGGTTTGAGGCAAAGTATTAACAAGATTTACGTAGGTTTGGGGAGCACTAAAGCAGTCTTCTGTGGAAGAGGAGGATCAAGGAAGAAATTAGAGGAGTGCTTTCCTGCTCTTACCTTTTGTTTTTCTCTTTGTATCCCTAGTACCTGGTTCAATGTCTGGCACAAATAGGCACTTATTGAATAAATGAATGGCTGTCTGCCAAAGACCGCTAGTTTTCATCAAATTCTTATGTCAAAAATTTTAGGCCCATTCAGATTACTTACCTGTAGCTGCTTTTTGGCTTATGAATTTCCTTGGAATATGGCATGTAGAACTAAACAAAATATTGTAGAATCACAGAATATTGAGAGTTGGAATACCAAAGGCTATCTGTAATAACTCATACATGAAAAGAATCCCTACTATAACATACCCAACAAATGCTCTTCCCATCTTGTTCTGGAAGACCCCCATGAAAGAGGAGCCTATTACTTCTCAAAGCAATTCATCCTGCCTCTGGACAGCAGCTCTAATTGTTAAGAGGTTTTTCCTGACAAAAATCCCTAAATTGGCCTCATTGCCATTCCTACCCATTGCTTTCGGTTCTGCTCCCTGGAGTCAAATGAACAAATCAAATCCCTCCTTCACATGACAGCCCTTCAAACTCTTGGAGACATGTGTTCCCCACTCCTTCCTCATACCCCTGAGTTTTCTTTCCTCCAGGCTAACTGTCCATAGTTCCTTTTAACTGATTTTCAGGACCCTCCAGTTTATCATTGGCTTTCTCAAATCATGGTACCCAGAGCTGAATAAAATATTCCAAATGAGATCTGATGAGGATACATATAGTGGGACTATCCCTTTCCTATTGCTGGAAGTTACCTTATTACCCTCTTTTTAAAAAAAAATGTTTTTATTGATAATTGTCTGTTCCTTATATTACCATAGTATCCCCAGTCTCCTTTCCCCTCCCAAAAAGACATCCCATATAACAAGTAGTATTTTTTAAGGAAAAAAAAGTTAATACAAATAATGTAGCCCAAGATTGCATTAGATTTTTTTTTTTGCTTGCCAGTTCACGCTACTGATTCATATTAATCTTGGCATCCATTAAAACCCACAGATCTTGTTGAGAACATCTGTTGTCTATCCATGCATCTCCTGTCTTATGCTTATGAAAGTGTGTGTGTGTATATGCACCCAAGAGTAAGATAATTCCCATTGAATTTCATCTTCCCCTCTATGCTCTAGCTTGTCGAGATCCTTTTGGATTCTGTCATTGAGAATGTCAACTATCCCTCATAGCTGGATGTCATCTGCCAATTTGATTAGCTTTCTACCTGTGCTTTTATCCAGTTCTTTGATAAGGGCCAACCACAGATCCCTGAACAATGTGGACTGTTCTGAACAAAGTATAGTGCCGCAGTGTGCCCTACCCGCTGGACATTATGTCTCTTAATGCAGCCTAAAATTTCTGCAGCTTTTTTTGATGCTATGTCATCTCATATTCTAAAATCCCCAGGCACAGATCACTAAGGTGCTCTGCTAGATACTTCATTCTTAACATCTTAACCACTTAACATCAAGCCGTTAATGACTATTCATTGGGTTAACCATTCAAACCACTCTCAGTCTGTGTACCTGTCCTGTCAAGCAGTCCATGTCATTGCATCTTTCCCACAAGGATGCCTTCTTTACTCTCCATAATTGTTTCCATCTTCTACATGCATGTTAAAAATATTAATTGATTGATGAGCATTTTTATTGGTCTCTTTAGACAACTTTCCCTTTTCCTTCTTATTAGAATTGTTTCTGTTTGTGATTTCAGAATTTTGTTCTAGACTGACTATCCCCAGAAGAATTTTAGGCATTGGAATCTAGCCTGTTCTTTCTCTGATTCCTTTGAAATCTGTTCTCTAAACTATATCTGGCTTCCCTTTCCTTCTTTTGACATATTGTAAAATGTATTAGATTTCTTCCTCATCAAGATTTCAGTTGTTTCCTTTTCTGGACATAAGAACCAAGTCCAGAATAAACGGTTAAATTTTAAACATGTATTAAAAACCTGTTATGTGTAGAGCATATTCTTGCTTCCTAATTTCTGGGAGTTTACATTCAACATGTACATAGATGAGTAAGGGAGTACTAACTCCTGGGGAATCAGAAAAGGCTTTGTGTAGAAGGCATACCTGAAATGAGCCTTCTAGGGAAAATACATTTAAAGAGATAGCCTATTTGAAGGCATGGAGGTAAAAGATGGGGTACTAACATTCAAGAACGTTTAATAGTCCAGTTGGACTCAAATATAAAAACATGAAATGTTTCATGTTTGGAAAGTCAGAGCCAGATTAGACTGTGGAAGTCTTTAAATTTCAAGCTGAATAGTTTGTATTTTATCCTAGAAGAAATAGAAAGCCGCTGATGATTTTTAAACAGAAAGATGTCTTGTGCCATAGGAAGATTATTTTTGGCAGCTATGTAGGGGAATGGATTGGAGAAAGGAGAGCCTAGAAGCAGGGAGATGAATTAAGAGGCTGTTAGTAATCCGAATCAGAGTTAATGAAGTATAGGATAGTAAACCATTTAAGTGGAGAGATGGTAATAGATGTGAAAGATGTGATAGTTGTAGAATTGCCAAAACTTAACAACTGGTTGGATATAGGCTGGAGGAAAGGGAAGAGTCAAGGATCATTTTGAGTTTTTGAACCTGGGGTGGTGGTAGCCTCAACAGAGACAGGGAAGTTTGAAGGAAGGCTAATCTTGAGGGGAAGAAAAGTTCCATTTAAACAGTTTAGTTGAGATGATGGTGGGATAGCTAAATGGACGTCTCTTCAAGGCAGTTGGCAGTGCCGACTTGAACTGAGGGAAAAGATTAAAGGTGAGATAAAGATTTGAGAGTCACTTGCGTAGAGACCAGAGTCGAGCTGATTTGATTACCAAGGAAGAGAGTGTAGAAAGAGGAGGCGCTCAAGGCAGAACCTTGGATACCAATTCATGCGAGGTGGGAGATGGATGAACTAGCAGAGCACAATAAAGAGGAGCAGTCATCTTGATCGATGTTTTGCCTTCTGTCTCCATTAGTAGGGCAGTGCTGGACACATGATAAGCATTTGGCAAATGAATTTTGAATGTCCGTCATGTTTCATTGATGGTTAAGCACAGTTTTGTAGGGTAATGCATCTTGAGTTTCTTTGCTCTTAAGAACCCATTATTCTTGCCCCTTCTTGAGTTTCTGGTGGGTGCAGAATAATGTTGTGTTACTTGAATTTCCTTAATATTTGAATGTCTACCTTCTGGTCACTTGTAAAATATTGTTGTTTGTTAAATTTAACATGTGCATTTTGGAGTTAGCAATGTAGGACTTTTTTCCTGGATGCAGTCTGTGGATTTTTCCAGTTAGCATTTTGTTTTCTGTGCTTAGAAGCTCTAGCTAGTTTTCTTTCATTATTTCTTGCATTTATGGTATTCAGGTTTTTTAACTGGTCATGTTCTTTTAGACCTTTAATCCTTAAGTTATCTCTATGCATCCTGTGTTCTAGGTGGTTGTTTTACTTTTATAGAAATCATGTTTTCTTTTAATGAAACTGCTTTTTGCTTTTTTCACATTGTCCTTCATGTCTCTGTACTTATATTTCTTTTGTTTTATTTAATAATTTATTTTTTCCCAGTTACATTGTATTTGCACTTCTAATCAGCTGTTCTCTCTTTTGTTTTTCAGTAAGATTTACATTGTGGAATTAAGTTTTTCTAACCTTCCAGTTATTTCTGTTGTATAGCCCATCATTTCAGCTTTTGAGATTTTTATTTCCTGCTTGACCTATTTAGGAACATCCTGCTATGGCTCCATGCTCTCTTGAGAATCTACAGGGAGCTCTGCCTCATCAGTTTTAGTCTTTTTTCCCTTATATTCTAATACTGCATGCTTGCTTTCTCACTCCTTCCCCTGTGATGGTGGTTTTCCTAGAGATTAGACTTCAAAGCTAGCTCAGACTATTCCCACGCTGAGAAGTTCACTTTTTGCCAGCTTCCATCTCTACTCCAAGTAACTTCTGCGGGGACAGAACTGGCCACTACCTAGATACCCGTCTTTTTTTCCTTCTTACCTGACGGAGCCTCCTACAGACGCTGCAGGTCCCTCAGCTCCTCACTTCTCTGGCTGGCTTCGCTGCCACACTGCAGTTCAGGCAGAGCATTCGGGTGGAGAGAGACATAGTTCAGTTTAGAGAATGCTTAATAAGCCCTGTAGAGATTAGGAATCGTACTTCTCTGATGTAAGTTCGACAGGTTGTTTCCTCGTTAAGATTCTTAGTGTCTTCAGCTATGGAGACGGCAGAACTGCTTTATGTTTTTCACATAATTCCTACTTTGGAGAGGTTTGAGAAGCAAGAATTGGGGAAAATGTCTAATCCTCCATCCCAAAAGCCACATGATTTTTAAGAGAAGTGAATACTGGGTATTCCCTGAACTATTCACTAAAGCATACTATTCAAGCCTTTTATTTCATCCTGTTCCTCTGAAAGATAATTTTTATATCGTTGACATTCTACCTTCCATCTCAGTTACCTTATCTTTATGTATTTTCTCAGTCTCATCATTTTTTTAATTTTGTTGAGTTTTTCTTCTTCCTCTTTGTTTTTGTGTCCTAAATCTGTCATTTTATTTTTCCTACCATCCACAGTTTTGAAGATTTTTCTGTTATGTGTTCTAAATGCCCTCCTCTCCTGTTTGTCTTACTAATTTCTTGGAGAGTTCTACCTTCAATACTGTTTTCTACCTTTATATCTCTTAATTCTGCTGTTGTTCTTTTTAGCCATTCTGAAGATTCTTACAGCTACTATGTTCTGTTTTCTGGAAGAATATATTCTAGAAGTTTACCTTTCAAGACTTTCTAAAAGGGTTTTCTTCCTCCAGAGAATGTGTTAAGTGTCTTGGCTCCCTTTCTTGCATGTTTGCTTGGCTTTTTTCCCTTTCTTTTTCTTTTGCTCAATCTTTATTGGCTTTACTATGATGCTCTTATATTTAGCCTTCTTATTTATCATCAATCCGATTCTCTTTTTGTTAGAGATGTTTATAACAGACCTAAAATTGTTAGTTCTTCCTCCTCCCCTGGCAAAATTTGCTTTTGTGGAGGGTATGGGCTCCAGAGTGTTTAGGGAGTGTTAAGCTAAGCTCTGAGGTGTGAACAGGTTAACTGAACCATTAACAGCACTCAGTTCCTGGCTGAGGACCCAGCCATGGAGGAAGGCTTTTCCTGTCCTTGAGAGTACAGTAAAACATAGTTCATGTTAATTTGTGTTTTCGAGTCAACATGTGGCCAGCATTCTGTTCTGTTTGAAATCTGTAGGGTTATGGGTTATTTTCTGGGTCCTGGCCTTGCCTATGCAGATGCACAGCCTTAGCTGTAAAGGAACTCGTGAGTGAAGTTCAAATACTGGACATGGCCTGGGACCATGAGGTAGCTGGGTCAGGAGTTTGGTCTAGGACCTGCTGTTCGGAAGCAGAAGAGCACTGATCCTGGAACAGGAGTAGTGTGGAGGGAGGAAAGGTTACAGCACAACCTAGGTCCAGGATCAGGGCTCTTTGGCAGAGGAAGAATTGGGTCACTGGTGCTGGGCCTGTCCTGGAATCAGGGTTAGCCTGGACCCAGGCACACGTTGGTCTTGGGTCTTAGAACAAAGTAGATAGAGAATTCTGTTTTTCCCCTCCATTAACTCTGATTCTCTGTGGAGTCAGAGAACATGGATTCAAATCCCCATCTCCGTTGCTTACTGTCTGTGTGACCTTCTCTGTAATGTCAGTTGTACTGGATCTCTTTTTATTTGAAAACAAATACAACTCTTTAAAACTCATTTTAGCGGAATATTTATAGCAAAATACATCCCAAGATGTTGTTGTTGTTGTTGTTTTATAGTAAATGCTTGCTGATTGACACCTTTGTGTAGTTATCCTTTACAAAATTGGTGAAACTGTCACCTCAGTTACTTCCTGGTCAGTTTCTTAGCATGTGTGTAAACACAGTGATTTGTGGGAAAGTACTTTCTCCACCAATATAGATTGCACATCCTCCATGCCTTTGTAGACAATCTTAATGAGTTATATAATGGAAAAAAATTAACTACTTAGTGACCAACTCGTAAGCCTTTTTGAACCTAGTTAGTCTGGCCCTCAGATGACAGAGACACAGACTATCACTAGGTCCATGACTTAAGATTTTCCAGCTTGTTAAGCCCTGACAGAACCTGCCCTCTATTAGCATTGCATTGAGTGTCACCTCCATGCCTCTGTGAAGTAGCACAGTAGAGCTTTAGTGGACAAAATAAATGCAGGGATGATGGCATACTGTAGACTGACCCACTTAAGAGACTGAAAGATTTCTTGTTTTGACCTACAGTACCTCATTCATGTTAAGTTTCCGTATTCTAGTAATGTCATAACTTTGACATTAGTGTGACTTGCCTGCAGAAATTGAGGGCCCTCAATTAGCCTGAGAATGAGAGGAGCAGACCAGTTTTAAGTTGAAAAAAGAGTAGGTCAAAAAATTATTTTATCATTCATTTTACAGTGTGAGTATTATATATAAGGACCAATTCTCAGTTGTCATTAACTTCCAGATTTATAATAGTAATAAGTTACTGATGAGAGAAAAGGTAGAGAGTTGGTTGGTTGTTTATAACTTCACAATAATTGACTCCCAGACCCCATACGGTCCTTGAAGCTTCTTTCTTATTTTGGTATCATATCGTATTACAGGGATAAATGAGATAACCTTCTCATAAGATGTTCTTGATTCTTGGAGAATGATGGATTTGACAATTTTCTTTGGTAGTCTCTGGGAGCTTTTTAGCTATCTTCCCTCAAATATAGAGTGACTTCTTTAACAGAATGTCTGAACATTCAGTTTCCATTTCCATTTGTAATGATTTTCCTAACTAAAAAAGTATACTCTTGGGAAATCGTATTGTGAAATGTAAACTGAGAAAAAGGCATTAGTAAGGGAAGCAGCTTCCAAGTACTGAAGAGCTACCTTAAAAAAAGTTCAAAATTAAGAGAAGTACAAAATTAATTCTTAAATGATTACCAATAAATATGGAACTAGCCTTCCTTTAAGCAGTATAATTACTTTAACACAAGTAAGGTAGTGTGTTTTGACTAATTGTGTAATTTATTTCTATCAGGGTTTAATGAAGAAATTTATCCGATGTTCTACACGTGTGACTGTGGGAACTATTAAAAAATTTCTAAGTTTAAAGCTAAAGCTTCCAAGTTCTTATGAGGTAAGTTGAAAAGTCATGTCTTATGACGTTTTGTGTATATCATTAATCTGATTTAAACTAAAATTATAATTAAAGATAAAATTTGGTAACATATTTTAAATTTTCAACATTTTATTATTTTTCTGGGTTTTTTTCCCCCCTAGTTGAGTAGGATAATTTTAGAGAATACTGAATTCTGTTTGTATATTTCCTAGTATGGTCACACTGGAACTTTGAGAAAACTTTGTTGGTGTTTGGTGAATAAAAGAATAGTTTTTAGTAGATTTAATCTTAAATGGTCTTCAGATAAATAACTTAGTTTAACTGTTGTAGGTTATCACACATTTTACACAGTTTCCCTTTTGCCTTTGTTAGTTGCAAAGTAAATGAATTTCTGTTCTGAACTTTGGTTTTGGGAATCTGGATTTCAATTTTATTCCAAAAATAGATTGAAGTTTTTTTGGGGGACACGTCCCTAGACTTTTTGTGATCTGTAATATTCTCAAACCCCTCTTTTCCTCTGCAGTAAGAAAAGGGGAAGCTTTCCTAACTTCCAGATATGGAGAAATATTGTAAAAAACTTTTAACAGAGGACCCTTTAGGTCTTCAAGTGCAGCTCTTTGACTGAATCCAAACTTCACAGAACAAACCCCCTTAATAAAAGGATTTGTTCTGTAAAACTTGGACTCAGTCAAAAGGCCACACCCAAGGACCTAGAAGGGCATGTGTGACCTCAAGGCCGCAGGTTCTCCATCCCTTCTCTAATAGAATCGATTTTGAGATGATTCTGATTAGGATTGTCACGAAACTCCAAGCAGAGAGGAAACACTCACCTCTGAGTTGACCTTGCCTCTCTTACTCTAGGTTGTTCTATAGGAAACTGATCCAAGGGGCAGTTTCTCAATCTCAGTATCTTGGCTCAGATCTAGAGCCTCATACCTTGTTGCTGCCATCCAAAAGTAACTTGCAGAAAGCATTCCTAACCTTTCAGACCTATTCATTAGTATCAAAGAAAGCATTAATTTTATCCTGTTTTAGTATCATAGAACTTAGAGATAAAAAGGACCTCAGATCGTCTAATGCTCAGTCCCCTCATGTACATGAGGAAACTGTCCCAGAGAAATGAAATCACGGATCCAAGGTTTACAGCAGTCCTAATATTTTTGCGGGTTTTTTTGCCAACTCTAAATATATGTTGTCTTTGCAATAGATATCTATGTATCCCAGGGATTTCTTAAAGGATCAGCACTTCTGTAGTCACTATGTGTGGTAATACAGCACTTTTTATTAAAAATCTCAAACTATGTAGTTTTAATTTGATTTTCCTTAGGCCTTTCAAATAAAGGAGGATTTTACCATACTTGATTATAATGTGACTTTAGTCAAAAGGCTTAGAAAATATGCTTGATGTTTTAGGGGAAGGACGGTGAGGGGATTTTGAGAAACTGGTGGGGAGATAATGTAACCAGATTTTGGTGACAATGTTACTGTACCTTCAGGTGCTTCGTCCACAACTTTTTTCTTCACTTGTTTGAACAAGTGCCATTGTTTTTTATTGATCCCTACGGTGCCCAATTCCCTCAGCTTCTGAAAAATGCTGAATGTATTCAAAACACGCTGTGATTTCATGCTGTGGCTTGAACTTTACGTCAAAGTTTATTTACCTCTTCAAGGATAAGGAGGTAGATAAATTATATTTTTGGATGTGTAGTTTAAAATTTGGGCCATTTGTTAGAAAACAAGATCCTAGAAAGATGATTTTTTTTAATTTTAAAAAGCTATTAAAATAAACATGCAGAATCTTAAATTTTAAATGAGTACAGATGATTTTCAGAATAGAAATTGATTATTTTCTAAAAAATAGGTTGGTAAATTGATTCTTTGGAATCTACTACCTCATGAAAACATTTCTTCATGGTGATTAGAAAACCTTTCCTAGGTTTGCCAGGAACCCCCACAAAAACCTTTGACCCATAATGTACCTAAATTTTAAATACTGTATTAATATACAGCTGTGAAACTCAGGTACCAGGTATGGCAGAATGTTGGGAATTCTGTCTTGGTATGCCAGGAACCACATCTCTAAATCCCAATACCCTAGCAGTGGAATCATTAACTCCCTTTTGCATAACCCCACCCAGTGAACAATGGAACTTGACATTCACACAACCCCAAGTCACTGGCTCCTGGCTCTTAGAGTGTAAGGAAGACACTTAGGTTGAGCTTCTTTCATAGGAAAACAGTGGTTTTTCCAACTCAGAGGAACAGTGGTGATTGAGCAGGTAGAGAAAATAAGATAAAGGGTAAGGTAAGAAGTAGTGAAAAGGAGTAAAGTGAAGATTTCAGACAAATACTTCAGTGGATGAAGAAAAAGGGATGATGTGGGAGGGGTGATGCAAAGGGGTAATTAAAGGCAGCAGTGGGTTCTGTGTTTTTCTTTCCTTTCACCTTGAGTGCTTCAGATCTCTCCTGGGGCCAGAGACTAGAGAGAAGAGGAGCCCCTAATGATCCATAGCCCAAGAGAGATCATGTTGATAGCAGACGGGACGTTACCTCTTCTTCCTCTTTCCTTTTACTTCTGGTCTGGTACAGTGGACCCTCTCGTTGACTAGCCCTGCTGTGAGTTGAGTAGAAGGGACTTGGGTTCCTGATGAGTCTAGAACTATAGATAGAACTAGACAATATCTTTGGATCGTATCTTGTAGTGGGTTGGGAGCCTGCTGCCTCGACCCCTGGCTGTAGTCCCTTTATGTAGTAAATGAGGACACTGAAGTGTAAGATGAGTTTAAGTAAGATTGTGGTATGACTCAACTACTTATGTTAATTTATCTAGGGATAATTCTAGAATTTTACCAGAAATCTCTAAAATTCCACAGAACATTAGATTTCTGTATACTTTTTCCAGATCAAAACTTATGAGAAATAAATGTCCTATCAAAGGTTAGGTAGCTAAAGAGACCTAAGTGATAAACCTAGAAATCACCAGAGGTACCTGTTTGTGCTAATTAAAGATTAATCACAAAAAGATGCTAGAGACAGCACTAAGATTTCATGACAAAAGGAAATTATAAAGGTAAGTTGTATGGCCAAATACTGTGAATAAATAAACTTAAGATCCAAATACAGGAGGGCCAGATAAACAACTATACTATACAGTAACTTGACATAGCTTCTATTTATCTGAGATAATAATATCATAGTATAGACTTGAATGTGTTTATTGGATATTTCCAAGAGTCTTACAGTTATTTTTTTCTCTGAAAATGGGGAGTCATTGTTAATGATATATTCAAAATAAAATGTTAATGGATGTGTTACTTTTTTTTTTTTAAGCTGGATGTACTATGCAATGGTGAAATTATGGGGAAGGACCACACTATGGAATTCATCTATATGACAAGATGGCGACTAAGAGGCGAAAATGTAAATAGCTTTTTGTTTGTATTTATATGTTTGTTACTTTCACATTTCACAGTATACAATTCATACTACCAAGATTTTACCCAGGGCCTATAATTTGTTAGGAGAATATAAAAGAATACAGGTTCACCAGTGTTTCTTGTTGCATATGTAATTGAAAAAAGAGGCTGGTTCGGAGAAGATATCTAGTAGTTATATATGCAGGTTTTACAAAACTAATTCAAGGGCAAAATTTATCACTTTGCATACGTAGTCAAGGCATAAGAAAATTGGTACCAATTGAGTTGAGGGTAAGAGCTAGCTAGTGTGATACTATTTTGTGTGTAATCAAGGGGGACAGCCTTAGCTGTGTCACATACATTCAGAATTTCGGTAAAACCTCAAAACAAAAGAAAATTGTTTTTCTCTCGTTCAGACATTTATTAAACACCTTCCATGCTCTGAGGCCGTAGTGTTTGGTTCTAGGTGTAAAAAGATGAAAAATGGTGGTTCCCAACCTCAAAGAGCTTCAGATCAGTATGCAAAGTATAGAGAGTGTTACTGTCAGGCAAGAGCGAAATGTTCTGGGGAGATTAGAGGAGGGAGGAAATGCTTTTCAGATTTAAGAGTTTAAAAAATCCATACTATGGCAAATTGATAGGGAAAAACCAGAACCTTCTGCCCTTGCTTAGAGGTTGAGTATGGTTGGTTAATTAACTGAGTAAGATGTTGTATCAGAAAGTCTGGCAGCAGGGTCTTCTGTCTCATCTATTATTCCAGTTTTAAAGGTAGCTATTTTTGGCTCAGAGTAGTCAAGAGGAGCAGAGCAAAGCAGAACTTTTCTAATTAGTTAGCATATTGTACACATTGTATAAATACTATGCAAGTCAACCTACTTTCTAATAGTAAGTGAAAATTTAGGCCAGAGGTGAGCAGACCTATAACTTCAGTTGCTAGAACTCCTATAATTACTTTCCTACTGTTCTAGTTCACTTTTGGGTATGGGAAAATCATGTGTAGAAAAGGGAGGGGAAAAAAGGTTTAAAAGTAACTTTCCCAGACTTTAGGATGATTTTGAGAGCCATGAATGGCTTATTCCAGGGATGAAAAAGAATGTGCACATATCAGCTAGGCACCCTTAAAAAACTTATAAAAAGATTAGGAGAAATATATTGACAAATGAGTTTTAAATTTACCGAGTAATAGATCTTGAAACTGTATTTGTAAAAGATTGTTATACACATGTAGATTTAGAAATGATTAGAATTCAGAATCCAAGTAGCTGAGCTCCTGTTAACTCTTATGTAAGTTAGACAGAAGTACAACACTGTAGCCACATTACAAAATATTAATTGTTCTACTCTTTCTTTTGGAGATGAGCTCTTTTTCTAAAAGTGATCAATGCCATCTTTGATCATGCTTTGGAAGACCAGAAGATTTTTTTGTATTTAAATATTTTTTCTGTTTTATAGGAGTAAGACTGCAGTATCTAACTTATTCCCGTTTTGAAATAATACATTTACAAAGCTAGTTTGGAGTGCTATTTGAACAAAGATAGTTGTAGATAGGGTTCAAATTAATTTTAAAATGATTGCAGATTACAGTGTATAGCACACAGTAAACGTGGATAGCCAGTGTGATTATGGAATGGAATAGTCTGATGAATAGGAGTATTTAGGATTTTATTTAAATGATCAGTTTTCACAGAATTAGGAAATAAGTTTAAGAAGCAGCCTGGATTAGTGCTGCTTCCCAGACAGCACCAGAGAGTAGGTGCTGGTCTGCATTGGTTAGGACAAATTCCTCATCAGGAGCTTCCGACAGTAATGAAATCGGGTCAAGTCAAAAAGTCAATCTGATGTAAAACTGCTTTCAATTCCCAGTCATCTTCGATGATTCAGAAGGCCACTACCGTCTCTTAACAGTGGTGCCTCAGGATCATTATGTGAAGCTTCTGTTATTGCGTTAGTGAAATGTGGAAGCACTATGATAAATATAAATTTTCCTTTATAGGATGCCAAAGTGAGCCTTTACAAAAATTAAACTTTGAATTACATCAATTTAATTATATATAGCAGATTTTTAAAATAAGCTCATGAGTTTTCTTATGGACTTTCTGATAAAATTCTCAGATATTTGGGTATGTTTATTTCCTTTAAAGAACTTTTCACAAGTTATTAAGGCTGAAAATTCCAGCCTAGAGTCATAAAGCAGTGGAGAGAGAGCTGGGCTTAGAATCAGGAAAACCTGAGTTCAAACCCTGCCTCAGGTACTCATTATCTGTGTGAACCTGGAGAAGTCACTTAACCTCTGTTTGCCTCAGTTTCCTCAAATGTTAAGTAGGAATAGAAATAGCACTTATGTACTCTTAGGTTGTTGTGGGGATCAAATGAGATAATTATCTTCAAGCACTTAGCACAGTGCCTGGCACATAGTAAACACTATATAAACGTTAATGGTTAAAGATTAAAAGATAAAAGCGTTCAAAGATACTAAGCTGGGGGCAGCTAGGTGGCACAGTGGATAGAGCACTAGCCCTGGATTCAGGAAGACCTGAGTTCAAATGTGGCCTCAGACACATAGCACTTACTAGATGTATGACCCTGGACAAGTCACTTCACCCCATTGCCTCACCAAAATAAATAAAATAAAATAAAGATACTAAGCTGAACCTATTGCATACAGTATAATGTACATACAATATAACTTCAAATTCATAAGCCACACTCAGAAATCAGTCTCAGGACTTCATAGTGAGTATACATATTGGACAGCAACGTTGTAAAATGCTGTGCAGCTTTTGTGCACAATTCGTGCACAATTATATGTATCCAGCTTCATATATTGCTGCCTAATTCATTCTCACTTCTACCTAATTCCTACAGTGAGATGCAGTAGGGTTTTTTTGATGCACTTTTAATTTTTTAGGATAAACTTTTTTTTCCCCAGTTCACCAGAAATAATAAACTATCGGAGTTGAGCATTTCCTGGCTAGTGTGTAGTATGAAAGGCATAACAAGTGGCATACCAGTTACTATGTTAATACCTAGATTTGAATACAAGGGCAAATTAAGTTCCCTTTAACCCTCATAAGCAGACTTTAAAGATCGTCTGGCCCACACCTCTTATTTTTCAAAGAAGGAAATTGACCCCCAGAAAGGTGAGTGGCTTGCATTGCTAGTTAGTGACAGAACTGAGATTGGGTAGAACTTAGGTTTCCTAATGGCCAATCTAAGATTTTTTTCCACTTTTCATGAAACAGTGTTTTTATTTATTAGATTACTATTACTGGTACAAATCATGAAATTCCCCTATAAAAATGAGCATTTAAACCCATCCTTCCAAAATTTGATTTCTTGAGATTTGCCCCATTATTACATGGCATAAACTGTTTTGTATAAATCTATGGTATTAATGCAGCGCATAAGTGCAGTGTCTTTGAATCTCTGTTGCTATGGTAACTCTTTTCTTGACATGCATTTTTCAGCCTTCGGTAAGGCTAAATTTCTTAACCTTGTATTAGCATTGGTTTTTACATTTAATTTCTACTTCCTTAAAAAAAAATAATAAGATTAGCTTATAGAATGCAAAGGTCAATAGTATGACATACTTTATCATAAATCATAGTTTCTTAGAACTAGAAGGAACAGACCAACCTCTCACTCACCGTAAGAAACTTAAAAAATGTAAGCAAGGATGACCCATTCTAGCAGATAATCAGGAGAATTTTTTTCTGAGGATTTAGGGCTTGAGAATTTTTGTGCTTTGCCCCAAGAGAAAAGTTGATATGCGTAAGTGATAAACAGAACATGTAGGTCAGTTTCATCTTTGTAGTAAAATGCTCATGAAATGGGACTATCACTCCCTGATCTTTTCACCAATGTGATGTGGGGAACCTAAGGGTAATATATTTCATTGCAAGGCTTTTATCTCTGAGACATTGTCACAGAAGGACTTCGTGGGGTAACCCAAAATAAAAAAAAATTGCTAAGTTCCTGGCTATAAAAAGGTTCATCCAGAGCCTCTGAAGAAACATGGCAGATATTTGAGTCTTCAATTTTTTCATTCCAGAGTTCTGTCCTCCCTATTGGTGATTTTTGTTAGGGTTTTAATTTGAATGATAGGTAAGACAAAGCTAAGCCCTTCTCTTTTCTCTGCCTCTGTGTGTTTATTCTGTCATCTTTAAAGATCCTGCCTTTTTTTATGCAGCCCTTCCATTAACACATTCTTACTGATTGATTTCATACCAAAAAGTTAAGGTCCTCTAAGTTTACAGTATGTACATAAGAAAGCAGAAGGCTTCAGAAATTCTTGAGAAACTACCGATAATTAGGTGAAAAGTTGTAATGTTAGGTAAGTCGCCCTCCTTTTTAGCTTCTCATCCCTGTCCCAGGGCACGTCTCAGCTCAGATTATATCTTGGACTACAGTGTTCAGTTTGGGTACTACATTTTCAGGAACGAATGACGTTGTCAAAGAACGTGTCCAGAGAATGGTAGCTAGTATGGTGAGAAGATTCAGAACCATATTACATTAAGATTGGTTGAAGAGGGGCCAGCTAGGTGGCACATGGATAGTGCACTGGCCCTGGAGTCAGGAGGACCTGAGTTCAAATGTGGCCTCAGACCCTTGACACTTAATAGCTGTGTGACCCTGGGCAAGTCACTTAACCCCATTGCCTAGCCAAAACAAAAGATTCATTGAAGAAATTGATAGTATTCAGCCTGGAGAAAACTTGTAAGGGGGAATATATTCTTCACATATTTAAAGCGCTGCTATTTGTTGAGAGATTTAACTAACTTTGCTCGTCTCGAAAGAGGAAAACTAGGTGTAATGGAGGGAAATTACAGGGCAATAGACCTTGACTCAACACAAAAAAGAACTTAGCCTTGCAGAATCGGATGAATTGCTTCATGAGGTAGTGCGTGCCACCATTTTGGACAAGTACATACAGAGGCTGGGTGACTGCTTGTCAAAAATGTTGTTGAGGGAAGTCATTCATGGAGTGATGGGTTGGACTTTTTATGTGAAGTAGCTGCTGTCTCTAGGCAACTCCAGGTTTATATGTAAACATGTATTTTCATAAGAAAACCTTTCCAATTATCCCCATGGTGATCTTCATATGCTATGTTGGATTCCTCATTAACCTTTAGTTTAGTTTTATTTTTTATCTGAGCCTGTCATTGTTTCAGGGATCTCACTCATAGAAAGGAAACTCCCTCTACTGATGCAGACCAGCAATTGCTCTGCAACTCAGAGTCTTAATTACCCAGCACAGTCAAAGTCTAAATAACTGCCTCAGCGTTCCCTAGCCAGTGTATGGCAGAACCTGGAGCCCGGGTCTCCCTGGCTTTGAGGCTGGCTCTCTGTCCTCTGCATACGTCTGCCTTTTTGTTATATCCCCTCAGGAGCAAATTCCTGGCTCTTGTGGTCCTTCATGGTTGTATTTAACCCATGTAAAGTCTTTGAAAATGAATTGCTTTTCTTTTGGTTGAATATGATTGTGTACAAACAAGGTATAGACAGGGTTATGTAGGAAATAATCAGCAGAGGGAAGGCACTAGAATTAAGAGAGGTTGAGAAAGGTTTCCTGTAGAAGGGGGGATTTTAGCTGGGACTTGATGGAAGCCAAGAAGCAGAGATGAATGGAGAGAGCTTTCAAGCATGGGGGACAGCCATTGAAAATACTCAGAGCTGAGAGATGGGCTGTCTTGTTGAAGGAAAAGCAAAGAGGCCAGAGTCACCAGATTGAAGAGTGCTTGAAGAATATGAGGTGTGAGAAGCCTGGAGGTGGGGATCTAGGTTATGAAGAGCTTTGAATGCCAAACAGGATTTTGTATTTGATGCTAGAGTTGATAGGGAGCCATTGGAATTTATGACATGGTCGGACCTGCACATTAGAAACATCACTTTGGCAGCTGAATAGAAGATGGGCTGGAGTAGGGAGAGACTTAAGGCAGGCATACCAGCCTGCAGGCTATTGCAATAGTCCAACCCATTTTAGAAAGGTGTTTTTTTTTTTAATCAGAACAGGAAAAAAATTAAAATCTCATTAGCCTTTAGTTAACTAGGAATTGTACTAACTAGAAAATCCCTACCCCAAAATTCAAGTTAGCTATTCTTATTTATTAATGGAAGGACTATGAAGTCATAGATTTGGATCTGGAGGGTACCTTGGAAGTCCTCCTCCCAGCTCATGTATTTTATGGATGAAAATATCTGAGGCCAAGCCAGGTTTAATGACCTGCCCAGGATCCCACAGGTGATAAGTGCTGGAGCCAAGGTTTGAACCTTTCAGTGCCCAATCCACTGCCCTTTCCATTATACCGAAGGAGGAAAGGTCACCACAGAACAGGAAACAATCCAAAGCAAAATCCTTCTAGGTTCAAATTGGAGTGCCACTTTATGGAGTAGTCTGGAAACGGATTTTAAACAAAGTTACAGCATCTCAGAACTGAAAGAGATAGAGGCCAGCAGGACTCAAACCCTAGTTCCCAACAAGCCCTTTTTGCACTCGAAAAAATAAGTAACAGCTGACATTTATATGGTGCTTGTGAGTTTGCAGAGTACCTTACCTTCTTTAAATCATCTGTTCTTTACAACAAACTCTGGGAAGTAGTTACTGCAGGTATTGTTACCCCCATTTCACAGATATGGAAACTGAGTCTCAGAGAAGGGAAGTGACTTGCCCAAAGTCACACACAGCAAACTAGTGGAGAAGCCAGGACTCACGCCCTGGTCTCCTGGCTCCCAGGTCAGTACAACTTCCACCCTTATCACGATGCTGCCTTCTCTAAGAAACCATTGAGTCTGGAGACCGATCTCATGAGAAGTTGCCAGTAACTCTCAGTTACTGATACTAAGCTTGGCACCATACCCCGGGCCTGAGTTTCCTTATCTGTAAAAGGAAGAGATTGGACTCTTAGGGTTGTCATAGCTCTGTGTTGGAAGACTGGGGAAAGTCTGGGGCTCATGCAAAGGAAGATGCAACATGTTTTAAATGGTGGCCTGAAGAGGGAGAAAGAAAACATTTCCAAAGTCTTGCAGCTGCAATTAAAGATTTTCTTTAGTGATCAAAAAATAGCTAATTCCCATGAAATGCCTCTTGGAAAAAGAAAGCAGAACTTGCCCATAGCTATGTTAAGGAAATTGGTAAATGTGAAGGCTTCCCAAAGGTCAGGTATGGAAGGCACCCTGCCTTTAAGAGATAATGTGCTTTTCACATCTTACTGGGGCAGCAAGCTGACTTGAAGAAGGACAGTTCCATATTGATGCCATTAACCAAAGGAGAGCATGCATTTAGTTAGTTTTCCTGAAGCATTGATAGTTTGCATTGATCCATGCTTTCCCATGCACACCTGGTCAGATTTTGGTGTGTGGTGTTTGGACGTGGAACATAAAGGGACTAGCTAGCGAGGAGAAAAATCAGAGGCCTGACCTTAGTTTATTTTACCAACATGCACTACTGTACTGTGCTTTCTTAGGGAATGGAAGAAGCCGACATGGGCAGAGCAGGAAGAAAACTTCAGGCCTGTTGCTATAGAGTTAGAACCTACATGGAATGAGACAGTGTTGGGGAGGGAGGCTGGACAGTAAAGAAAAAGAATTAAGAAAAACACAGAAAAGGGTAGCAATGCAAGAAGGGAAAGGAAAGTAGCAGAGAAAGGTAAGACTGACAAATTTCATTTGAATTTACAGAAAATTGGGCTTTTCAGCCTTACAGAACATGGCAGAACTTCACAAAATCACAAATAAAATTTTCTGGGTTGTTTCAAATTTCATCCCCACATGCTTGCCCCATTGGGAACTCTGTTCAGTGGCAAAAGTGCATCAACACAAGCATATGGTCCCTTTTCCAAATGAGTCTTAAGCCATTAGATACTTGAGGACAATAAATCCTAAACATCTCATCATTACTGGTTTTAAACTCCCTACTCCCATGTGTTGTCACCTTCCCTCATCATGCTTTAACACTGATGACCTCAGAAGTCATCCTGTCCTACCTCCTTATTTTGTACATGAGGAATCTGAGACTTTAACAGGTTAAATAAATTGCCCAGAGACATCCAGTTAATTAACCGTTGCCAGAGCCAGGATTTATACTCAACTCCTCCAGCTCTAAATACAAGACACCTTATACTGCCTCTATCTACCTTATATCCTCCTAACTCACCTTTACCTGTCATTGAATGAGTCCTCCTCTCTGCTGACCAAGTCCATTTAATTTGAATTCAATTCAACAAACATTTATTAAGTTGATTGATATTATGTGCTAGGCATCAGGGATGCAGAAACAAATGCAAAAAGGTCCCTATCATCAAGTTTATATTCAGCTGAGCCAGCATCCCTTCTCAGCTCCATGCCTTTTTCTTGACTAAATGCTGAATAAAATTTCTTCCCCAAACAAGCCACCTCTACCTATCCTCTATCTTTCTATACATTTAAAAGAAATTAATTTATGCTGTTATATCAAGGTCATAGTTATCTGCCCAGAAGCATCTGCCTACCACCTCCATCTTCCTGGTTTCCAATAGCCATTCCCCAAAAAGCAACAGCCTAATAATTTGGTTATATCTTCCTGGGTCGTCCTCTTTAACACTTGCTGGCTCCAGTCCACCAAACATATTTATAATTAGAGTTGTTGAATTCTGAGTTGTTCATGGACTTAGTAATAGAAGAGATCTTTAATGTTGGCAATGCCAGTGCTCTCATTTTACAGGTGAGGAAATTGGGGCCCAAAATAGCTTTCACAAGGTCACACGTGTAGTAAGTGGATTTGGACCCAAATCCTCTGAGTCTTGAATCAAGCACTTTTTCAGTTGTACAATTCTATTGAGTGCCTAGATTAACCCTCGCCCAAAGAAGAGTTAATAAAAACTAGTTTAAGGGCGCTAGGTGGCGCAGTGGATAGAGCTCTGGCCTTGGAGTCAGAAGGACCTGAATTCAAATGTGGCCTCAGACACCTGACGCTTATTAGATATATGAACCTGGGCAAGTTGCTTAACCCCAATTGCCTCACCAAAAACAAACGAACAAACAATAAAAACGAGTTTGTTGTATCATGTTTCAAGATTGTTTTAAGCAAAGGAAATTTATAAACCATAAAATACTATCTCAGTGTGAATGGTACATTTAGAGAACCTCTTTAACTATTCATTAGGGATGAGTAACTGGCTCAAGCCCTCTTTATTCCCATTAACATTAGACTTTATCCTCTTTCACTTACAATTTCTAAGAATAACTTGCCTTAAGCATTAATGCAGTTTGTGCCTTTAAAGCTATAGTCATCCTGCTCTTACCAGTGTAAAAGGAATGAGCTCAGATTTTGACATTTTTGTTTGAACCTACTTCGGCATCATTAAAATATCAGTTCCCGGATAAAGACTAATTTATTGCAAAAAGTGAATACATTCTTAGCCTCTTAGTTCTTAGGGCTAAGGGACATAAGCAGTTCAACTGGTATGGTCCCCTAATTTCAGTTGAATAATTTTGTCAGTTACTAATTTTATAGGGTGTCAGACAGCTTGCCTAAGATCTCAAAGCTCTGTTCTTTAGCAAGGACAACGAGGCACAGATAATAAGAATTCATTGGACTCTGGAGGTTTCAGAATTGAAAGAGACCCCTAGCAATCATTTAGTGTGACCCTTTCATTTTTTAGATGGCAGAAGTGAGGCCCAGATGCATAAATGACTACCTCAGGGTCACACAAGGTAGTTAGAAGTAAAGAGTCAGAATTTGAACCCAGGTCCTCTGACTCCAAAGTCAGTTCTTTTCATCACAGCACCCTGTCTTTCACTAATAACCCTTCCATTTAGTTGGGGGCCACATCTGGCTATGTTAACGGTTTGATTCCATTCTCCACATAAGAAAATCATTTTATTATAGAGCTTTTGGCATAGTGAGTGGGAGCCAAAAGACCTTCATTCTATCCAGCCAATACCCTGTTCCATATAGAGTTTGCATCCTCAAGGGGAATGGTGCATAGCGCTGACCCAGCCAGGCATGCAGTGGTAGGCTGTGTGTTTAAAGACCTAAGTGTCTAGAGTGAGTTATTAACAGTATAGCCCTCCACTTGTTCAGAAAGACCCAATAAATTTCATTTAAATTCCATAACTTAGTCTTATTGCTTTAAGCCAGTGAGGAATTTTGTCATACAAGTGTGAAACAGTGACTCTCTTTGTGATCGAAAATATAATTCTGTATATCATATGGTGAGTGAATTTCATGTATAGCACAACAGAACTGAATCACAGGAAGAAAGAATAAAAAAGTAGGAAATTTGTTCTGGTCCTGCCTCATCATGCTGCCTAATACTGTATTTGGTAAACCTAAGATCTTTCTGACATTGTGAGTTGCCCCACTTATCTTTCCAAGAATACCTATCCTTAGATACTACTGTTGAATCCATTTTATTGGGTGGTTTTAAACTTTTCCATTTTTCTTTTATGTTAGCTGTTTTTTTTCTTCTGAAAATAGGGGGAAATATCACAGGATGTACTTCGACTTTTAGAGAAAAACAATCCGTGCTGCTTTATTGGTTTGGTTTTAGGAAAAAAAGTTTGTTCAATTTTAGTATTTGATAGAAATGGAATAGTTTTAAAAATGCCTTAAAATCATTGGAAATCCTTGTGGGTACCATAAATAATAGTTTTTTAAAAATTTGTGAAGCTTAATGTCATCATGAGCAAGTTTCAGAAGTATTGCTAACAACCCACAGCCAACCAGAGAAGGAAAAAAAAAATCAAACTTGTATTTATATAAAATTGGGAGGTCAAGGAAGGAATACAGATGCAGTAGATGCCAGTTAACACGCAAGGTAACCCTAATGACAGCCAGTCATTAGACCTCCAAAGCAGAGATGTCAGAACTTAAAACGTGATTGAAAAATTTAAGAAAATAAGTAAAAATGTAATATAATGTAGATGATCTTAGTCTGAGGCTTTCTAAGTCAGTATGCAGCCAGCAGGGATCTATCTGTTTGTACTAGTTTGACATCGCTGCTCCAAAGTATCTTTTTAACCTCCTCTAAACCATCAAAGTCTTTCTTCTCCATAGTCTCTCCTGCTATTTTTGTCTCATTTACCAAAGCTACACTTCTTCCTCAAATCCATTTATTATTTCCCAGTGTATAAGGGCTTCTTGCTGCTGTAGATAAATTACTCTTAACCATCCATAGTAGTACTAGTACTTTCAACTAATAGCTGACGAGAGAATGGAAATGGATACCCAGTTGAAAATAGTATTACACCAAACCAACTACTTAAAATGACTACGAGCTAGCTATTCACATAATAATAGAAGTGCCTAAATTCACTGCATCATGCCCACTTAGGTGATGATTTTAGACACTTCGGCTCCAATTGGTGCCTGGCCCCTTTTTAGTTGCTTTACTTGTACTATCAGGAAGCAATGATATTGTCAAGAAAAGCAAAGAAGTCTTCTTGATTAGACTGCACCTTCAATAAAGGAAGGGGGGGAACGGGCTAATTCTTGTACAGAGAACATAAGTGATAGGTTTGAATGATCACTTAGGGAAATACTTTCTTCTTCATCCTTCTGTCCTTTCACCCAACCTACCCCATATCAAATCTTGCTAATATTAACTGCTACATTTAGCCAGAGTGATAATGTAGACATATGTAAAAAAAAAAAACTGTAACAGAAATAAGATGATAGTTAAAGGAGGAAAGCCTTCCCAGGAAGCAATAGTTAGCAAGGAAAGTGGCCGTGAGACCAGCAGTGCCACATGTGGAAGGTTTTTCTTAGGTATATGCATGATTCATGCCTAGATAATCAATGACTACAAAGTCTGTTTCCCTAAAGTCCTTTGAATAGCAAATTCTCTAAGGAACAAAGAAATTCAAGTTAAGGTACCATAATCATATTTGTATTTTATTCCTTCCCCAACTTAACAACCATTTTTAAAAATCATGTTCATATGATACAATCCATTAAAAACGCCTCATTCCTAAACATTGTTCTATCGCATATTTTTTTTCTTATTGGAGATATATGTACAGATCAGTTAAGTTACTATTTGGATAGGTTCAGAATGCTCATTTTGTTTGTTTTGATAATCCTATTGAAATAATTGCCATTTATGGTTAGAAAACATGTAGGACAAATTGTATAGATAATGAAAATCATGATGGGGTTTACTTTTTATTTTTGAGTGAATAAACGACTATTGGATGATTTATTTAACAGGGAAATATCTCATGTATTCAAGCCTGGTGTTCAGACGCCAGAAGCTAATCTAAGCATGTGCAGAGCTTCATTCCCAATCTTGAAAAGTGACCGACATGAAGCTCTTGGTATGACTGAGCAAGGATCATATCTTCCTCAGAACCTTGAGCTACCAGGGCTATCCAATTGTATGACTAAATCCATTGAAAAATTCATAAATTATAAGGAAAGGAGAACTTGGTAGAGTTGAACCTACTAAGAAGGAATTGACAAAAGTAGGAACATAGGAAGTCAGGTTTCCCTAGCAGGATTTTCTTTGAGAAGAGATCAGTAGGATAAGTTGGTAGAAAGTACCTTGTTTTGGCAGAGCAGACCCCTGATTTTTCTGGAGTGGGGCCCTTCCAGTGAAGAAACTCCCTTTACCAATGCATATGTGGAACTGTTCATGAAGAATTACCCAAGACTCTTGAGAGGTTAAGTGACTTCCCCAGGGTCTCACACAGCCAATATATGTGTCAGCAGCAGGGCATGAGTTGAGTTCTCTGACCCCATGGCTACTTCTCTGATCACATTCTGCCTCTCCTAGTAATTTTAAGTAGCATTTATTAGATGTATAAGACAAAATTTGGACTCGCTGGGCCAAACTGAATAATCACTTTGAATTAGGAAAGTAATTTTATTTTCAAAAAGACATACCACATCTTAGAAAGTACCTACTTAAACTAAGTTATGTCTGTCTAATGTTGGAAGGTAAAACATTTTAAATGATTAGTTGTAAATATGTGTCCAGTTGTGGATGCCTCTTATCTGATCAGTTCATCTCCTCCGCAGTTTCGGTGTCTGAACTGCTCAGCTTCGCAAGTCCGCTCACAGGATGGCCCTTTTTATCAGGTAAGAGGCACTCACGACTGTACATGTTATTGCTATTAAGGATATGTGAATATCTCTATGATAAGGACCCACTCTGAAATTTGTGTAGCTTTGTAATCCTGATACTTTCTGGGTTATAAAATCAATGTATAGGTTATAACCATTTCAAATCATTGTACTTATTTCTATAGAATTACAGCAAAGCTGAGGTTTTAAAAATGAAGTTGCACATAAATTCTAAGGCTATACAATAAATAAATGTATTTTACTAGTAACTAGCTTCAACCTACATGAACTATTTCTGTATGTTACCCTTGGCAAGCATTCTGTAAGTTGTACACATTTTTCTGACTTGTGTGTCATGCACAGATGACTAAAAAGATAAAATATCAAATTGTGGACAGATGTGAATTATAGGTACTCATAGTTGGAAGGGGTCTCAGAGGCCATTTAATCCATCACCTGTGCCTGAGTGAGAATCTCTACAACATCCTTCAAACGTTGTTATTCAGCATTCATTTAAAACCTTCTAGTTAGACAGTACCCAATACCTACTGTAACCGTCCATTCCTTTAGATAGCTTAATTAATGAGCTTATAATTTAACCTTTTTGCAGCTTTCCCTCACTGCTTGTTTCTAGTTGTACATACTGGAGCCAAGCAAAACAAATCTAATCCCTATTCAGCATGACATCTCTTTACATCCTTAAATGCGGTTGTATTTCCCCTAAAAATCTTCTCTTTTCAAAGCTACACATCCCTGCTTCCTTCAACCAGTTATCTTATTGGTATGGTATTGAGGCCCCTCACCATCCTGGTTGCTCTCCTCTGGACATTCCAGTTTCTCAGTACCCTTCCTATGGCACCCTAGTAAATAATACTCCAGATGTATTCTGAACACATCAGGATACCTACTGCACGGCACGCTGTCATCCCCAGGATTTGGGGCACTGTGCCTCTCTTACTGGAACTTGGGGTTGCATTAGCTTTTTCAGCTACATTGTCACACTAGTTCCTTAAAGCACCCTGATCTTTTTCGTGAAGCTTATTGTCTATCCAGGCCTCTTCCTATCTTATATTTGGGAAATTGATCATTTGAACAAGTACAGAACTTTACGTTTTTCCTTGTGGAATTTCATGTTATTTAAATTTTATTCTTTGTTCTAACCTCTTGGTTCTTCTGGATGCATGATATCTTTATCTCCTGGATTTTCGTCTTCTGCATTTCATCTGTGCATTTGAGGCCTCCCAACAAGTTGACTTTTTGGGCCCAGTCATTCTTAAGAGTTCCAAATCTTAACTGTATTTATCACCTACAATCCTATCTCTCTCATCCACAACCATACCTCCAGAGGTCCTGTCAGACACTGCTTTGCTGAGATCTTGGTAAAATAAGTCTATAGCTTCCCCTTGATCTGTCAGCCTTCAAAAAGAAGAAAGAAATAGAATTATTCTGGCATGGCCTGTTCTATATGAATTCATACAGTCTCTTAGAAGATCATTCCTTCCTTTTCTAGACAATCACTTGTAATTCCCTTTAATAAAATGTCCTAAAATTATTCAGGAATGAAGGTCATGATCACTGGGGCCCAGTCTTAGTCGAAGTGATCTATAGTTTGGCCTATAGCTTCCTAACTCTTTTCTGATGTAAAAATCAACCTTATAGCGTCTCTTCTGTGCTCCATGATCTTTCAGAGGTCACTAAGATTGGCTTGGCAGTCACATCTGTCATGCCTTTCAAAACCCTGAATATGTAGTTCAGGGACTTCCTCTCCTTACACCTCTGAGGTTTCCATTCCCAGTTAACCATTTGTGTTCTATCCTTTCAATTCCAGGGATCATTTTTCTTAGAAGAGAAAACAAACAAAATAGCAGTTCTTCCTTCTCTCTGTCATCTCTTATCATTTAATCTACCTCTAGCAGGTAAAATTTTACCCCGACCAAGTAGATGTAAAGATATTGGAAAAGACTTAATTGTAAAATTTTCCTTGATCCCAAAAGAAAATAGTTCCGAATCTTAAAACTGCGGTTCTGTAAAATATTGTTCCCGTCCTCACCTCCCAGTCATCAAATCGTGGGGATTGTTACTCTGTAGCACTTAGTGGCTAACTAAGTCATCTCTTATTTTCTGGTTTTGGGGTCCTCACTCCAAATCAGTGCCTGTCTAGTGCTCCAAGGAAAAAAATCCACGCATTGCTATTTCAGACCAATCTTTTTTGTTATCGAGTGGGGCTCTTGAGCCCAAATGTTTAATTAATTGCTTTCTAAGAGCCCTCTCCCTTTTTGCTAGACATAAGTAGTTTGAACATGGAACCACAAAATCTTACTGATAGGAAGTATCTTAGAAATGTAGTCCAACTGCCCACCCCATGGTAGTACAACAGCCATGACAAGTGATCGGCTTCCTCTTACTGAACACTTCCTGTGTCAAGGAGCTCACCTCCTCATAAGGCAAGAAATTATAAAATTATTTTTCACGTTGATCCAAAGTCTATACCTTGGAGACAGCCAAGCATAATCCCTCTTCCAAAGTTTAATCTCTTTTCAAATAACAGTCCTTCAAATTGATAGCAGCTAGTGGGCCTCTTCTGGGCTAAACATGCACAGTTCTTTCAATACTTCCATATATGACATGGTTTTCAGACCCCTTGTTATTTAGGTCATGCTGTAGTTTGTCAATGTCCATCTTAAAGTTGGACACACCGTCCTTGTCTTTCCCTTATTTTGTTTCCTCCTCTTAATGGCTGTTAGCCTTAGGATGTAATTCAGACAGCAGTCAGAGAAGAAGAGAGCTCACTCTTACCCTGGTTTACTAACCCACTGGTGGCTTAGCTGTCGTAGGTCAGCAGGGCCCTCCAAGTAGAAATTCCTTCTTCTTTGGGACACGGAAGAGAAATGTGTCTTCCTTGGAGCAGTATCAGCAGCCCTGGCCAGGTGTAGGATACGTGCAGACATAAGGAATTAAAAAACTAATCGGTTTTTCAGAGGAACTTTAAATCACATCTCTCATGGGAGGGAGGGGGGGAAATCAACCTTTAGCCATACTCAGAGGGTCTAGTATAAATGCTACCTAGCAAGGAATGGGCCTTACTGGCTAGGTCTTATATGCAGCATCGGCCTCCATTGATAAGGACAGCGATCGTTGTCAAAGTGAGGTTGATTGATTTGTCTGCAATAGGTAAGCAGCAGAGCATCTACGTGAGCCCTGAATTCTCAATAACCTAGGGAAGCCCAGTGGTCAGCTTTCTGCCTGTTCCTACCAAGAAGGTTCCAGTTGTGGTCTGACTGCACAATAGAGCCGCTCTGCTTCATGTTAATTAAAGTTGCATGAACATTTTTAGCAGCTGAGTCATACGTTTTTGTTGTCTCTTCTGCTGCCTTTGTTCTCAACCAGAGCACCTCCATCCTCTTCATGTGGGAGCTACTGTTAAGCCACATCTCTTTCCCTCTGGTACTTGAGCATTTGACTTTTAACATAAGTATGGGCAGTGCTCTCCATTTGTCCCTATCTTGTTACTTTCGTCCCCTTGTTCCAGCCCCTCGAAGTCTTGTCAGGTGGTTTGCTGAAATCCAGACACGCTCTGCAGCATTTCCCTGATCTCTCAGTCTAGTTGATGCTATCAAGACAGGAACTGAGGTTAGTTTGGCATGACTTGTTAGGGAAAAACCGTGCCGCCTCTCAGCGAGCACCCACTGTTCGTTTTGGAGTATTCCGGGGGACAGGCATCATGGTCCACCTCCTGCAGCAGTCTGCTGCCTTGTTCTGGTACCTATCTGGTACCTGTCCCATTGTTTTACAGTTTCTCAAAGTTTATTGACGGTGGTTCTTCAGTCATGTTTGTAGTGTCATTCATCTGGATCAGATGACTTCAACACATTTAAAGAAGGTATTTGATCTTTTATTGTTTCTCATTCATCTTAAGTTTCAGTTCCCTCTTAAGCATGTTTATTTTACCTTTGTGAAGGTCACTTAATGTGAATCCTTGTAGATAACCAAACAGAAGGCAAATCGAAATTTTGGATAGTTGAGGTTTTTGAGATTAGTTAATCTTATGCTACATTCCAATATGACTTATCCTTGTCATTGAAAATACACATGAAGAAAATTTGTAATTTTTCTTAGCTTTTTGGGAGTGAAGCAGGTGGAGTGGAACCCTGGGCTCATTCAGAACTTTGCCACCCCTGGCACTATTCATCCGTTGGTCTTGCCACTCGTTTCTTTTTGTCCTTTGTGCCTCCTTAAATCTTTTTTTCACATCCCTTTAAGATTGGAGTTCTTCAGCAAACCCCACCCCCACCCCTCATCCCTGTGCGGTGCAGCCACATAAATCTATTTAGATGACTGTTGCGCTTTTTTTTTTTCATTAGGATCATTGTATTTGTATCATCAGTCTTATTTTGGGTTTCTGGCTTTGTTTTGTTTCTGGCTCTGTCTGTCTTGAGACGATTTTACTTGTAGAGCCTCTGGTCATCTGCTTTGTATTATTCTTCTACCATTTTTTTCCACGGCCGTCTATCAGGTATAACCTTCTTAGGTTATTTGATTTCCTTTTCAGTCCCATGTCTCTTTTTAATCGAATGCACTGTCCATTATTCTATTTCTGCTGCCAAGTCTTAGTGATATCGTGGCGATTTCTCGTGTTAAATGTCACATTTGCTTTGTTCCTTACTCTTTTCCCAATTGCTTTCTCCTGTGAATTATTAGATCTGTCCCCCGTTGTCGTTGTTTTTTTCCATGTCATACCTGTTGTCCTCCATAGTATACTCTTAAAACAATTTTATATCATACTATGTCTTCCTTGACCTTTATTTTCATCTTAAAGCTCTCCTTATTGTGTATATGTGAGGATTAAGGTAAACATAATAAAGATAACCATTTAGACAAGGAGTTAAATCCTGGACTGGAAGGGTATTATTTTTTTACCAACTGAGAGAAAGGTAAACTTATCTTAAAAAATTGTCCTTTCCCTTTCTAACCTTATTATGATCCTAAGAAGAGATGGATGAATAATAATGGTTGGCTGCTCATTGGTATCGTTTCATTTATACCTATAAATAACCACGCCTCCATTTTAGTATTTTAGTCTGAAATAGAAAAAGATTTTTTTTAAAAAAAGGTTAACTATTGGTTTAAAAAAAACCCACTTTTCTTGCTACTTGGTTTGAGGCCAGTGGAAAGTAATTTGTACACCTTTGGCCTTAGGATGATAGTTCACTGTAGGTCTTTGTTCTTCTCCTCAACCCTTATTCCTACTTACAACCTTACAGATAAGTTAAAGTTGGTCCTAGGTTGATAACTATGCAGAGAAACTCTGCGAAACTGAGTATCTAAAGAGTATCCACTAGGCCTTCCCTTGCTTTCACCAATAGTGTTTAAAACTTGTGGCAAACAAACCAGTTAGAAAACTGAACTTACATTTTCTTAGAATGGGGGTTTGGAAAGAACCTTACAATACAGTTCAAGTCCCCTGCGAAGGAAAACGGGGCCCTGCCTAGGTCAAACAAGAGTAAGCAGCTAAGTTAACCTAGTCTTTTGATATCATAATCAGTTCTCATAAGCCCTGGTAACCAAAAGTTAAATAAAAAAATGTAAAGTAAAAATATTTATCTAGTAAAATAGATAAATTTCTCTAAAACTTTTACTATACTTGATTAAATAGTAGGATCATTTAAATCAAGATTCCTAATCTTTCAGCGGAAACTTATGTTGATTAGACTATATTTTTCATTAACTTATAACAGAGGACTTAAAGTGTTGGTCTTAAGAATTGTTAGACCTCACTTATTTTAATGACATTTCCATAGGTCTACCTGCATATACATTTCACTACAAAATGGCTGACTCGGTTTCAGTCACTGCAGTTTTGTTTCAGAGTGACTTCCTGAGACACAAATCGAATTCATGGTGTGTTTTGATACTCTTTTGTAGCATTGCTGAATTGGATCAAAATCAGTAAACCCCTTTGTTATTGTAGAACAAACAGACATTAAGGTCAAATTAAAACAAATCCCTCCCCTCCCCCCCCCCCGCCCCATTCAGAAAAGTAGGAAGAGCTCATGGCTCATCACTTGTGGGAGCTGTTGCTTGATTTCAGACAAGTCAAAGGAGACTGCCACCTTTTCTTCCCGTGTTTCCTGAGAACTTTAATTGTTGAAACTGTCGTGATTCTCCAGAGGCAGGAAAAGAGCAGATCTAGAAATGATTGTGTTGAAGGGCGAGCTGAAGAGAAAAAGAACTCCATAAGAACTTGATTATAAATGGCACACGGGAGGCCCCCAACACTGTACATGAGGAATCTAGTTTTGACTTAGAACAGACACAAAAATTTTTAAGTCATATTATCTAATTTGACCATACTGTATAGAATCCTAAGGTGGTTTGATATTAAAGAGGTAGTTTACATTCTGTTTGTAAATGATACAGCTGGCCTCCTTTAGGAAGTTGTCTTTTTTATTGTACATTTTTATCTGACTGTTTTCAATTAATCAAACTGAATAATTAACCAGATACTAATTTATTATTTAAAAAAAAGAAAAACAACTAATAAAGTACCGTATTAGACCATCAGTAAATGCTGGGGGTTGGAGGGGAAGGAAAACAAACAGAGAGGCCACAGAGACAAATTAAAAATCAGAACTTTAACTAAATAGAACAGTCTTTGATTGTGGAAGCCCTTGATGGCCCTGTTCTTACTCCTAATCATAGAGGAGGGGGAAAGTGTCTAATTGAAATTTAAGTCTTGCAACTAAATTGCCCTAGGTAGACATTTGAGTAGTAGTGTTTTCAATTTAAAAAATATATATATTTGGGAAAGGGAATCCAAACTTGCCTAAATTAAGGCAATTATTAAAAAATTCCCCCAACCCTCTACCATTTTGGAAAAGTAATTAATGAATGGGAGACAAACATCTGAAAAAAAACTAAGTCTAGAAAAAAAATTTTAATAAGGAATGTTTCTGGCTTAATTCTCATAATCGCTACTAGTGACAGATCTAGTAATAAGTTATAACTTACAATTTAAAATTCTCAAGGTCCTTGAATAGATACTGTTTAATGAACTATATCATTTGCACTTTATACGAATCTAAATTATAAATTGTTCATTGTCTGATTTTTATTTTATAGTCTTACCCCATGGTATTGCAGTATCGACCAAGAATTGATTTTGGTTAAACCAAAGGGCATAAATCCCACCGAGAGGAATCCTGCACTATTTGTTTACCCATCGACAGATTGCACAATGAATGGATGTGTCGGACTAGGGGACACAACTAGAATTTCAGCATGCAAATAAGAACGTTGTCTTTCTTTAAATTGTCAACTGCATCTTTGTCATTTCTATTGAGAACAAACCAAGTGCCATTCTGCTACTGAAATCTCTGCATAAGATACCTGTACTGTCCAGCCATTGCATTGTAAGTCATAGCTGAAACCAGTCCAGTGTATCACCAAGATTCTATCTGCTGACTATTTTGCTCGCCTGTTCCAAGACTGTACTAATACCAACGTTGATTACACTAGGAAATGGCAGTGCTCAGTCTTTGTGGTGTTGCAGTTTTCACATATTTGCTACTTTATTGATTATTGTTTAAAATAATAGTACTGTATGAGAACTTAATGATTATATCTTGGAATTATTTTGTATAGAAAATATACTTAGAAAAGTGGTTACATGCCGCTGTCCTGTTCTTGTTAAAAAGTCCCATGTGTAAAAGTAGAGTTTCCTCATGTACAAGAGTCCTTTTTTCGGTGAATATTAATTATTTTTCAGATAACATTAAAACACAGCATAATTATAGTAATTTTTAGTTGTTTAAATAGAATCTACCAGTAGCTCTGGAAAGCCTTTTTTGGTTTCCTGGGTGTAATTTTGTGTAACATATATAAAAACTAAAGTGAGATTCATAAGTATTCAGGACATTGGCAGCTGATCACATTTACAACGTCAGTGTGTAAGTGAAGTTATTACTCCCTCCATAATGCCTTATGGACAAGCAGGAGCTGTGATGTGAAGCTACATTGTATTTCCCATTTTATATATGTCTCCCTATTTGATTTTATTCAAGTTATAGTACATTCTGAAAAAGTTGGCCTTAGGTGTGTGTCGTTGTGGCATGCAAAGAGTTATGATGACTTTACATTAAATGTTAGAATTTGTAGTCGTTATGACATTAGAAATTTTTGTGGTTTTCAAGAGTCTCAAAGAAAATTGTATATTAACATTTTTTGTCAGCTATCACATTTCCAAACAGTATTTTTAAAAAACAAAGGTAAATGTGATATGGCAGATGAGCAGACTAACCAAAATCAGTGGTTAAGGGGATTTCATTTTAGATCCTTTTTAATAATCAAAGAAAATGGGACATTTGCCATATATATATATATATATATATAATATATATATATGTATATATAAAGTTTTATTGAAGTTAGAGCTAAAATAGCATACTTAATTTTATAGCTTTTGTAGATACATGTCCTTTGCAACCTTCCATTCATTTCAGATCAGTTTGTAAATCAAGAGTTCTATCTTACGGTAATTCTACAAAAATAAAGCTTGTATCATTTTATCTACAACCACCATTTAGGTAACTTAAAAATTACATTGGTATTCAAAAAAGAGGAAAATTACTTAAGAAGCTAAGTTATATCAATAATTAGAAAACAAATCAACTTGTTTTCTTAATCAGGTGGGGAGGAAACTTCAAGGGTAGGAGTAAATAAACTCTCTGCTTTAGAAATTTGACATGAGCAGTTTGTGTGTTAAACACAGTCTAATGCACTGTATGTATACTAAAATTTCCAGTAAAATGTAGCTTGTAAATTTTCTGAATCAGCTCCTTAGTACTAGTTATAATATAGCTAAAATCTTAATATATTTTACAGTATATAAAAGGCTATAACTTCATAAGTCCTTTTTAACATATCTTTGATAGAACTTTTTGATTTAAAAAATTATTCATTCCGACTTTGTTAGAATATTAATAGCAATATTTTTAGGCTTTCATTTGTCCTGGTGGTTCTTTGGGAGGGTTTGCAAGCAAATTAAACAAACAGAGGGGGAAAGGGGACATTTATTTGTCTTTGAATATTTAGAAATAGATTTTTACCCTTGCCCAACAAAACCCTCTTGAATTCAGTAAATAACTAAAGAAATTCTTTTGCTTTGCTGCAAAGTTCTACTGCCTAACTCCCCTCTTGTAGTAGAAAATCCAGCATAAATTTGTCATAGCCTGGTCAGTAGTTAAAACAACATTTCAGAGTTGAAAATAATTTTTTATTAATTAAACCATTAGGGAACTTTTTTTTTAACTACAGATAGGAAACTTAGTTATTTCTGTGTTTTCTGCCAAGAAGCATAGCCTTAAACACATTTTTATACGTACCTGATTTCTTAGCTACTTAAACTTATGCTGTTCTAAACATTACTTAATCATATTTAGTTGGCTATTTTTCTACTGAACAACTACACGACATTAGGAGAGTCTTATTCTAAAATTCCTTCATTTCATATCAATGTTGTGATGCATGTTTTTTAAGTGTAATTACAATGTACATGTCAGAGTATGCACCCCAAAAGAAAAAGTGGGGGAAAGATGAATATCATAAGAAGACAAGCAGATACTTTGGATTAGTTACGTATTTTAAGGACGACATAAGTAATACAAAAATATCACATGATGGACTTGAACTTCACAGCTTCATCAGCCTCTAAAATAGATACATGATGTAGTCTCCACCTGTTCTGATACTTTTTTTTTAATGACTGTAGTTTAAAACTATTTGCACATCTAATAAGACTGTAAATCCCCAGATGCTTATTCCCCTAAATCAGGTTTTTGAACTTCTAAGAAGTTACACACAGAAAATTAGAATATGATTTTTTAAGGCTTATTACACAACTTTAGGATACACATGAAATTAATCTCTTCTTACAAATAATCTCTATGGAAAAATCAGTCAGCAGTTAATAGAATCAGAGAACAAATTGAAACATAACAAATTCCTTAATAGCTATTCAATCAAACTAAGCAATAAACTAAAGGAATTTGAGTCCCAGAAAGTTTTGGGTTTTTTTAAACCTTTTTGTTAGTTGCCTTGGGGGAAAACCATAAATGTACATATATGGTCAAGTCCAGGAGGCTTGAAATTAAAAAGGGTGTTTGCAGAATACAGACATCTCATTAATTGAAGCAAACAGGGTTAATTGACAGATTGGACTTTTGTTAGATTAACTAGAGGTTGTTAGGAAACAGAGGGAGTAAAATATAAAGTACATTGGTGAGGTATTCTTGTGGAACCTGGGAAAAATTTGAATAATGTCTTTTTAACTATAAAGGAAAATGCATTATTTGCCTTGTCAGTGTTGAAAACTCTCTTCCTAATGTGCCACATTTTATATCTGTAAATGAAGGATGCCTAAATATGGCATTCACATACATAACTAAATTTCAGTGGATTCGGGGGGGGCGGGGGAGGACAACAGATGTATATCTTATGTGATGTTGCAACTAACTCATTAGCTTTATTGACAATGTTATTTCAGAGAAAGTGCCTCATTGCTAAAACTACATTTCTGTCTTTTAGATTTACTGCATAAACTTTGAGTAAGAAGATGTTTTGGTTTGTGTTTCCTAGGAATTGTTTCATTATTTAAATAGTACTTTTAAAAAATGGTATGTTTAGAAAATTTTCTTTTTGAAAGATTTATGTTAAATAGGCATCACCAAAGACACATTTACTGTTAGGTAATGATGTTGGGAGAAAAGCAATTTTAACACTTTAAAGATTGGAAACATTAAGTTTGGAATTGAATAAATTTTCTATTCTTTTAGGCAATAACCTTGATTGATTGCGATAAAATTCACCAAAGAAAGGCGTCAGACTGAACATGCTTGGTGAGATAAGTCATATATAGGTTTTCTTTGAACAAACTACACTACTTTACAGAGTAAAATAAATCCCCAAAGATGGGAATGAGATGAGCACAATTTTTATTTCTTTGAAGTGACAAGTGGTGGACTGAATTAGGATAAAGAGAAAGACATAGTAGAGTGGAAGCTTGAAGTCTGTTCTTCTGTACTCGAGCTAGTTCTTTCACAGTAAAGTTCAAAGTCAAAGTTTAAAATTTTGAAACGAGAAGCATTTTTTCCCCCGGTGGTTCTAGATCTGTTCTAGATTTGTATTTAGTTAACTACCTGGTCAAATGACATGGAAAATATTTTGAGTGCAAGCTCTGTAAAAGAACTTGGTATGCTTAACCTTTAAACAAAAAGCATGGTATTCTGATTGATTTTCAGAAAAACTTACATATTTTTGCCACCAAAAAAAAATCATATCTTTTCATAAAGGGGCTTGTATTTTATTCTTAAAAGGCAAAAACAAAAAACTTGGTGAAGAATTACTTTTATTGTTATAGGGATCCAATTAAGGGCTTTTCCATTTTTCCAAATTGTATTTTTGTCCTCAGGATTTGACCAGCTTCTAGGAGGAATTTTCGTCTTATGCAGACCTTTTGATGTCTCTAAGCTTCAAAACTATGTTAGATGGGGCTGCCATGATGGGTATACCTCTTGCCAAATTCTGCTCTTTCATGAAAAAACATGGTAGTTTGAGTGTAATGATAATTCAGTTAATGTAAATTGTGTATCAGCCAAATGTTGGCTGGCTGGTTATATGAATTTAGAAAGCAAGTGGTTGGTATAACTGTTATTCTTTTGATTGAGAATCAGGAAAGCTTGGAAATGACATGATCATAATTTGAATTCGTTAAGTCTTATGATTGGAGGATGAGGTCACCAAGCCAAGAGAGAGGAGTGCAGTGTCTGCCATTGCTGGCTTTTGAACAAAGAAACATTTTAAAGTGTGCTGTCAGACTCACAACCCTTCCAAAGCACAAAGTACCCAACTCCTTCTGGATTTACTTGACCTATCTTAGTAATATTTTGGTGGGGAAGGGCCAATTTGAAGGTCCATAAAAATGCATTTAAATCTATCACACTGGGTTTGATGGCTTTTTCCCCTTAAAGCAATGTCATTGCTTTCAATACTTTCAGATTATTGATAGTAAAAATGAAAAAGGATGACTTTTTAACATGGCAACATAAAGTTTTTACAAATACTTTTGCTTCCTTGTATTTTAAAATAAAGTACTGCAGGAATTGAGCACATCTTACTTAGGAAAACTAAAAAAAAAAAAAAAGGAAGGAAAAAATGATTGAACTTTGTAATGGCCATCTTAGTATATCTGTTTATGCATTTTTCTCACATTAAAACTTGACTTTTAAGTTGATTTCTTCCCTGCCTCAGTTGTCATGAAACTTGGTATCAATTACTCAAGTAAAAACATATATATGTATATATAAAAGCATATACACACATATATTATTAGACCTAATTTTCTTCGTTTCTTCTATAGATCTCTGTGGGACGTAGATCTAATCAAGTACAGATGCTGACTAGTATATGTTTCTAGGTAGTGTTAGGAAAAACATTTAAACAATCTCATCCCTTAGTCTGTTAATATTCTGTGCGTCAGTTCACTGAAGTTGGAGTTCAACACGTTAAAATTTATACTGGGATCAGCCCAAAGCAGTTTTCTGTAGTTCTTTGGAATTTTTTGTTTGTTTTGTTTTTAGGATGGGGATGGGAGGGGGGTGGGCCCAAGTGACCTTAAGTAAAGCTGTGATCCAAGTAAGGAGAAGAAAGGACCTAGGGTGTACCAATGTTCTAATGCTTCCTTGCATCTGGTCAGCCACCAGAGTGATTGTCAGTTTTTAATACAATAGCCCTCACAAAACTGAAAAGATCATAGGTTATATTGTAAAGTTATGTTGCTAATTTTCTTTTAAAATATAAGATATTTTAAGCTTTTTGTCAAAAGTGATAACATCTTAATACAAATAAACCTTTTTGTGGTTGTAAAATTTAGCTTATAAATCATTCAAATTGAAGTGAAAGAAATACCAGGTCATTGTTAATGACTTAGTCTATTAAGAATATATGTATTTTTGTAAAGAAAAAGTACTTGTAGATATTTAATCAGTCCAAGAAATACCTTTGTTTGTTTTGCAAAAAAAAAAAATGCTGCTTAGAAAATAGAGTCCCTTAAATATTTTTTTTTTTTTGTGCTCAAATGTATTTTTTGTTGATTTATGGAATGTTCTGTGTGAAGCTGTGTATAGTTGTTACAGTTGGGGCTAAAAGCATTTTTTTATCTGAACTTAGCCAAGTATATTTGACCATGTCACAAATAGTATCTTTGTTATTAAAGTTTTGATTGCCTAATAGAGTCTTGTGTTTGTCCTTTTTAATATTTATGACCATAGACCTCATTCACTAGACTTTTTTGGAGTCATTACCTGTAGGCCAAGTTACATTGAAATCCATTACAAATTATAGATCTGCCCTTTATAAAGACTTCTTTCAAGAAAGTGCTATTTTGTCTCAAGATGTCATCATTCCACAAAGTGAGCCTTAAGGTAGGGTGTAAGATTGTACTAAAATCCATCCAGTCCTTTGAGCATTAAGCTGTGATATCCTGATGGACCTGTGATCACA